>NW_026535821.1:0-1333669 GCF_028551555.1 Melozone crissalis
TGTTGGTGTATGGTGAACATAAATATCATGGATTGGAAATGAAAAGGCCCCTACCAGCTGTCTTTGGGTTCCAGGGCAGAGCTGTCTTCTGTCGAGTTTTCTGCAGTGATCGAGCTGTCCCGATGCATCTGAGAAGGTCTCTGTGCTGGTTCTCCACAGACATGTGGAGATGTGGATGTTGGGGAGAGTAGGGCGGAACAGCCTCGCGTTTGGTGTCATCGTGCGGAGCCTTTCTGTGTCTGTGGGTTTTCCCGCAGGTCACCGGTTTTGCTAGTGTTGGAAAGCGTATGGATGAGGACGCAGAGAGGGGAGTTGCCGTGACACCTAGAAGGTCCCTGGTTATAGCCTTTATTTTTATAATTCTGTTGAAAATGCCCCATCTCCCTGCACTTAAAGCCAGGTCCCTTTTCATGTCTATGTCAGGGAATAACTTGGGAGGCTACTAGCACCTCTACTACACCCTTACTGGTAGCCTTAGCTAGACAGGCATCACAGTGTAGGGATGCCTTAAGTGTGCATGCCTCGACCATTTGTGCAATGCTAGGCTTTGTGTTGACTGGTAGAGAAGGTAAAGTGTCTTTACAGGTGTTGTTAGCATATGTTTCAGCAAGTTTAGTAAGGAGTACCTTCCTGGCTTTTGGATGTTCACCTTGCTTCTCTATTGCTTGTGCAAGGTGGTCAATAAATTTTAGAAAGGATTCCCCAGTTCCCTGCTGAATGTGTGTGAAATCTAGAGTAGGTTTTTCTCCATTGGGTGTCTGCTTGAGAGCTGTCTTTGCAGCACTTTTATCTCTTCTAACAGAGCTCAGGGAAAGTCTATTAAATGAGGTTTAGTGAAATCTTCCTCACTGGCTAGATGGACTAGTGTTAGGTGTGCCCACCTGTCTTCCCTAGTATAGTCTTTTAATAATTGTTTTATTAGTTTTTTCCTCATTTCTTCCCAAAGAATAATTTCAGTGGGAGAAAGTAGGATGTGCATAAAATGGCGCAGATTGTAAGACACCATAACATGTGCAGTGAAGATGGCATTTACCAAATTATTAAAATACAGTGACCCCCTCCTATGGTCTCTCACTGCTCTACAGAGGTCTTTCATCTCTTGTGTGTGACAGCTTTCGATGGGGGTAAGCCCCCCTCTGGTACTGCACCGGTGCTGCTTGTGTTTTAGCTACCAATTCCCAATCCCCCTCTTCAGCCGCTAGCTTCCGCATCCTCTGCCAAGAATCCTCAGGCTCATGCTGAAGGTGGCATGAACCTTCCCGCTCCTCTCCAGAAGAGGGAACTTTTTCTTTGGCAGAGGAGTGGGGCCTTGGGGTGTATGGCCAGGCCAGGTGTTTTGGGCCTTTGGTAGCCAAGATGGCGGCCTTCCGGTTACCGCCCCTCACACTTCCGGCTCTGACAGTGTGGGATCTGCAAGGGGCTGAGTATGAGGGGGTGAGGCAGCGGGAGTAGGCAAGGAAACGCTGGATTCCAATGCAGGGGTAGTGCCTGACACAGAGCTGGGACCCAACACAGGGGCATGACACAATTAGAGAGCTGGGGGTGGGAGGGAGTTTGACATTGACGACCCCCTCCAGAGGAGGGACTCCATTTTGTGAGCTATCTGAGGGGTATCCAGTGAGGAGAGGTACTGGAGAATGGGTTAGGGTAGAATCCAGGCCTGTGTGATCAGTACAGACGTGGGCAGGGGGTAGAGAAGGAGGGGAGATGGCAAACAGCAGGTGGGTTGTCTGTGCTTTACAGCAGTTTCTGTCTCTCATCCTAATGGTGTCAGTGTGTTCAGGAATTCTGGGGGAAGAACTCAAAGTCTGGATTGAATATAAGAACATAGAACCCTTGAGAAAACTCCAGAAATCATATGAAAAATTGGGAAAAAATTTTGCGACTCTTATCACTCCCTGAGTTTTATAAAACTAGAGACTTTCCCTAACTCAGTCTCAGAATGATATAAGACAAAAAGAATACACAGAAATGTCTGGGAACTCCGTAAACAGCCAATGAACAAATGACTTCCAACTTCGGTTTGTAAAAGTCTTCCACTCTGAAAGGAGAACCTCCCTATCTCCAACATATATGTCCCTCTCAGCTTTGGATAATTTGTTACCCAGAGCTGCCCCTGCTGTAAAGGGTGGCCCATCCACAGGACTAAAAAATCACCCAAGGATCCTGCACTGCAGGTGGCTCTTCCCCTATTCACTGCTCTGGTGATGCTGGATGCAGATATTTCAAAATATCCCCTGGGCTTCACCAGCTGAGCCGGCCCTGTTGCTGCTGCAGGGTGCCAACGCTGCATTCAGTAAGCCCTGGTAAAACTAATAAAACATTGCATTCAAAGGACTGCCTCACTTTATTGTACTTTGGCATTTTTGTCATACGGTATTATAATTCCTGTAATAGGCCCCTGGGTCTGCACAACCTTGCATCCTAGTGAGATATCATTGCTAGTGAGGAGCTCAGCAGTGCTGAAAGCAGAAGCCTGTCCTTGGTGTTCCCTTTGGGATGGCAGTGGAAGTGCCCTGAGTGCACATTCAGAGGCACCTTCATGGCTTCTCATGCCACGACACCAATACTAAATGTGCAAGGTGACTTCTTTGAATTACATTCAGTCTTTTGAAATATCTACAGGAAGTGGTCTGGAAATGCTTTGTGAGGCTGCTCCTTGGGATCATCTGTGAGGGGCTGAGGGCTGGCCTGAGTCCGGTGCTGTGTCCCAGTGGGAGCAGCCGCACAGGCTCACGTTCAGAGCAGGCACTGCCAGGGGCCCTGGAGATCTCACCTACCTTGCAGACACCTTTGTAAAGGTGCTGTAAACATCAGCTGGTGCTGACTTTCCCCTTGGACCCCTTGGTGTACTCACTCTGGGGAATTTCTTTCCTGAAGCCTTTGGTATTTCCCCCGGGCAGGTGTGATGGGGATGCTCGGGGAGTGTGGGGCTTTGGAGGCAGCTGCCCGGGCAGAGGCTGAGCTTGGGGCCCTGTTGGGCCCATGGCCCCCAGCAGCAGCAGCAGCAGCCCCAGGGCCAAAAGTCCCATGCCCCCTGCCCAGTACAGGCTGCCCTGTCCCTGCAGCTGTCACCCGAGTGGGGCCAGGGGCCAGTGGCCACTGGCAGCAGCAGGAATGCGGGCAGGGTGAGGATGCCCTAGCTTGGCTTTTGTCTCTGGAACAATGCGGGCTCAGGGCAGTGCAGAGCAGGTTGGGAAGCAGAGCCCAGGGCCTTTGGAGGCACCAAGCCTTAAAGATCAGTCCCTGCAGTAGCCCAGATGCAGGTGGCCCAGTTGCCAAGGCTGTGGTGGCCTTGAGAGCGGGCAGGTGGATTTTGCATGGCTGTGGCCTGCTGGCAGCTCTGGGCCCAGGAGTGCCTGTGGCTGCAGCAGGAAGGGTGGCTGAAGGTTTGCTGGCTGCTTTGGTGGCATGGCTGCAGGGGCCAGTGCTGTGAGAGCCCCCTGTGTGAGAGGTGGTGAGAGCTGAGCTCTTGGGGACAGCGCTGTGCCCCAGGCCAGGAAGAGCAGCAGTGCCCAGTGCCAGGAGTGGTGTCAGTGGGAGCCCCTGTGCACAGGGACCCCCAGCCCCAGGGTGGCTGTACCAGCACCCCCAGGGTTTCCCAGTCCCGGAAATGCGGAACAAGTGGAACCCACAAGTGTGCAAAGGCTGCCTGTGCCCAAAGGAATGGCCAAGAAAAGTCAGGTTTTAAAAAGAAACAGTATTTATTTGCCGAAGATTGGCAAATCTGGGATATAGAGAGTATCTGTCACTATAACAATCATTATATCTACCACAACAATAATGTACAGAACATATTTACATGGGATCCGATGGGCTTACAATCTTCAAAACAAATTTACAGAAAACTTCAAACGTAGTGAACATATTTACAAGGAACTTCTAAACTTGAAACGTGTTTACAACTGCATCGGATCTGTGCCATCATGTACATGAGCCCTGGAAGAAAGGAAGCAGCAGAGCTGGACTCAGCTGGCAGCACTGGGCCCAGCAGGGCTGGGAGCTGGGCCCCAGGGGCTGGGCCGGGGCTGGCAGGGCTGGCGTGGCCCCAGGAAAGCACAGGGCAGGCCGGGGCTGGTGCTTGTGGCAGCACAATCCAGGCCCCCTGTGGGCACCGTGTCCCTGAGCGGGGCCATCCAGCCCAGCCCCAGCCTGGCATCAGGGGACCCAGTGTGCCTGTGGGCAGGGCATGGGAAGCATCTGCTTGTCTTACCTGTGGGGCTGCATCTTCATCCAAGCACCATAGGCTCCTCCTCATCCTCCTCATCAACTTCCATCTCTTCGGTGTCATCCTCCTCATCCACTTCCATCTCTTCAGATTTGTCTTCCTCCTCTACTTCAATGTCCACAACAGGGGAGGACTTGGAAGTAGAGGAGGAGTCCACCTCCATCATCTCTTCCTCATCCAGCCCCTGGTCCTCATCCATCTCCTCCACAATGTGTCTGTCAGTCTGCAAGGGGCAGCACAATCTCCCAGTGGGCTTCCTGTCCCACACCATCCATTCCCACATGGCTGCAGCCTGCCCAAGCCGGGTGCCCCCTCCCTGGCGTGGCACTGTACCTCCACTGGCACAGCAGAGCACATTTTTCTGGGATTGGCGCTCCAGGTCAGGCAGCAGGAAAAGCCCAGGCAGCAACAGCACCTCAGCGCTGAGGGTCAGAGCGGCAACTGACCCTTGGCAGCCGGTGAAGTGTCTGCTGTGCTCGTTTCCAGGTCCTGGACGATCCACCTGGGACCCTCTGGGAGCTGTGATGTCACTGAAATTTCAGGGCCACTGCGCAGTGTGAGATGGGGATGGCAGAATGATCAAATCCTTGAATGGTTTGGCTTGGAAGGGACCTTGAAGATGATGTGGTTCCAAGCTGAGCAACGTCTCAGGTTGCTGCAGCCCCTGTCCCACCTGGCCTTGGATGTTGCTGGGGATGGGGCATCCACTGCCTCTCTGCACTGGTCCCTGTGTCAGGGACAAGCACCCTGAGAGTAAAGAACTTCTTCCCATCATCAAATCTGATCCACTTCCTGCAGTTTGATCCCATTCCTCCCTTTCCTCTCACTGCATATCCTGACAAAGAGTCCTCTCCCACTTCCCTGTGGGTCAGGCTGTTCCTGCAGGGTTACGCATGTAGCTTAACTTGCAGACAGGAGAGAGAGAAGCCACGTACCCAGTCAGAGAAAATGGGGAAAGTGGCTTGAGAACTGAGCGAAGATAGAAAAAGTAGAGACATGCAAGCATTGGTTTGGGTGGCGTGGGCTGTGGGATTCACGCCTTTCATTAGAGGCCACGTTCCTTGGTGCACTCAGTTCTTGTGTGGCAGCCTGTCCACAGCCAGCCTGCGTGAGGGACCTGCACTCCCAGAGCAGGGAGCACGCTTGCTTAAACTGCTTGTTAACGAGGTGAGTGTGGGATTTTTTGTGGAACTCTAACCACTGTGGATTGCAATTAAGAGGGTCCAGGGAGGGAGACCAAAATGGGGCTGGGCACACAATATGGGGGTGAACAGTGCAGGATCATTACAGTAAGCCAGGAGCAAAATGGTAAAAGAGAGTTGAAACAGTCTAGGGGAACACATTTATGGAAAAAACAGCAGTTGAACTGGGTGATGCCTGTAAAACGCGCTGCATCACCATGAACCTGCAAATGCCCATGGACGAGACCATTGCATTCAGAGCGATGCCTCTCTTTTACCTTGGTCACTTTGCCCAGAGGTATCACAGTTCCAGTGGTAGACCCCTGGGCCCTCACAACTCCCCCCTTTTTGTTGTCTATAAAGAAGGCTTCTGCCATAGACTTTTGGAGGTATTTAGCAAAAAAGGATAAAATAACCAACACAATCAATACAATAAACCAAGTCCACAAAACCGTCTTAACTAAAGATGAAAGCCAGCCTTTCATCCCCCAATATTTGAAAAGTCCAGTGAACCAGTCGTTGTTGCCTTCTATCTGGATCTTGTTTCCTTGATCTTTTAGCAGCTGGATGCCCTGGTATACTGACTCCCTATATGATAGCAGGTGGAAAAAACACCTGCCATCTAAAGCCTGACAGGCATGGCCATGGACAAGAAATTGTGGCTTGTTTGTGGAAGCAACCCATTGAAAGCATGCGGCTCAGTGAGGAGCATCCAGATTCCTGCTGCAGCAGCAACCAATGGCAGCATCCTCTGACTTTGGTAATTTATTATCTGGAAGCTTTGGTGGCCTAAAAGTAAACAGATATCACCCAGGATACATTTTGTACAGCTGCTTCGGTCTCTGGTGTCAGTGATCACAGGAATTGAGTCCTTCACTGCCTTTAAGGAGGAGCAGGAACAGTGAACAGTGGCGTGAGATCTTCTGTGGTGGATCCCAGCAGTGAATGTACACAATTGATGCTTCCACAGAGCTGGTGGGGTCTCCACAGAGTCTTTGGGTTGTCCTTGATGTGCAGTGTTTGTGGTGTGATGGTTTTCTCTGTGCTTTTTAGGCCTTGCTGCTTCCAGGGCGCTGTCTTAGGACGTTATCTGCTGTAATCTTAAAACATTTCTCCTGTACTGCCGTGATGGCATCTTGTACTGCAACATCCAAAACTATTTGAGCTTCTGCACAAACAACTGTATCGTCCATGTAATGAAAAATTATAGCATTAGGCTGTCTTTTCCAGTTGGCAAGAGAATTTTGGCTCCAAGGTATTGATCAGTATTTGGCTTCTTCTTCCTTCTTTGAGGCAATACGGTCCACTGGTACCTCTGTAAATGGTGCTTGTCCGCTTATATATGGAAAAGGCGAATAAGGGGCTTTCATTGGGGTGCAAGGGGGTGTCAAAAAAGCAGTCATTTAGATCTATAACAACCATCTGCAAAACTCGAGGTAACATGGAGGCTGAGGGCAGGCTGGACTGGAGGGCACCCATGTCCTCGATGACCTCGTTGATTTTCCTGAGGTCCTCAGGAGCTGCCTGTTGTCTTTGCCAGGCTTTCGTATGTCAAGCAAAGGCGCATTGCAGGGGCTAGTAGATGGTACAATGTGGCCCACAGTGAGCTGCTCCTGCACAAGGGATTGCAGGGCCTTTAACTTTCTGCCTGGGAGGGGCCACTGATCCACCCATATGAGGTCGTTGGTCTTCCAGGTTGACTGAAGGGCGGCACGCTACTCAGTGGCCCCGTCTAGAAATCCTGAGGTATTGATAGGATCTCTAGCCTTTTCCCACTTTGGGACAAGACGTCTTTTTTCTCAAATTGTTATTGGTGCCTGAGTGATGAATGATCTTACTGTAGCAACTGTGCCCTCAGGACCTTCCATGCACATGGTACCTGGACTCCAGAAGCTGGTAGTGGCTCCCCTGGTAACTAATAACTACCCCAGCAGCTGGAACCAGGGGCCATTGTTTTAGCCAATCAGAGTGGGAAATTATGGTGATGTCATCTCCTGTATCTAACAGTCCTGAAAGACATCTCTTTCTCCTTCTACATGACCAAGCACACTTTCGAACGGGTCTATTTCTGCATGTTGTCTGTGCCCACATCCCCATTGGATGAGATGGTGTGGTGATCATGTCCCGTAGGAAGATGGCTCTGGCTGTAACTGTTCCTTTTGGAATGAAAAGGGGAGAGTCTAAGCATAGAGCCTGGACACTTATCTCCTGCAAAGACATCAAGGCGAGTACCTCAGGTAGTAGAGGGAGTGTCTCCATCCCTTCCCCAGTGTTGGTTTAAATCCAAATGTCTCTGGGCCGTTCTTCAGGCCTGTATTTGCCTGTTGGTGTATGGTGAACATAAATATCATGGATTGGAAATGAAAAGGCCCCTACCAGCTGTCTTTGGGTTCCAGGGCAGAGCTGTCTTCTGTCGAGTTTTCTGCAGTGATCGAGCTGTCCCGATGCATCTGAGAAGGTCTCTGTGCTGGTTCTCCACAGACATGTGGAGATGTGGATGTTGGGGAGAGTAGGGCGGAACAGCCTCGCGTTTGGTGTCATCGTGCGGAGCCTTTCTGTGTCTGTGGGTTTTCCCGCAGGTCACCGGTTTTGCTAGTGTTGGAAAGCGTATGGATGAGGACGCAGAGAGGGGAGTTGCCGTGACACCTAGAAGGTCCCTGGTTATAGCCTTTATTTTTATAATTCTGTTGAAAATGCCCCATCTCCCTGCACTTAAAGCCAGGTCCCTTTTCATGTCTATGTCAGGGAATAACTTGGGAGGCTACTAGCACCTCTACTACACCCTTACTGGTAGCCTTAGCTAGACAGGCATCACAGTGTAGGGATGCCTTAAGTGTGCATGCCTCGACCATTTGTGCAATGCTAGGCTTTGTGTTGACTGGTAGAGAAGGTAAAGTGTCTTTACAGGTGTTGTTAGCATATGTTTCAGCAAGTTTAGTAAGGAGTACCTTCCTGGCTTTTGGATGTTCACCTTGCTTCTCTATTGCTTGTGCAAGGTGGTCAATAAATTTTAGAAAGGATTCCCCAGTTCCCTGCTGAATGTGTGTGAAATCTAGAGTAGGTTTTTCTCCATTGGGTGTCTGCTTGAGAGCTGTCTTTGCAGCACTTTTATCTCTTCTAACAGAGCTCAGGGAAAGTCTATTAAATGAGGTTTAGTGAAATCTTCCTCACTGGCTAGATGGACTAGTGTTAGGTGTGCCCACCTGTCTTCCCTAGTATAGTCTTTTAATAATTGTTTTATTAGTTTTTTCCTCATTTCTTCCCAAAGAATAATTTCAGTGGGAGAAAGTAGGATGTGCATAAAATGGCGCAGATTGTAAGACACCATAACATGTGCAGTGAAGATGGCATTTACCAAATTATTAAAATACAGTGACCCCCTCCTATGGTCTCTCACTGCTCTACAGAGGTCTTTCATCTCTTGTGTGTGACAGCTTTCGATGGGGGTAAGCCCCCCTCTGGTACTGCACCGGTGCTGCTTGTGTTTTAGCTACCAATTCCCAATCCCCCTCTTCAGCCGCTAGCTTCCGCATCCTCTGCCAAGAATCCTCAGGCTCATGCTGAAGGTGGCATGAACCTTCCCGCTCCTCTCCAGAAGAGGGAACTTTTTCTTTGGCAGAGGAGTGGGGCCTTGGGGTGTATGGCCAGGCCAGGTGTTTTGGGCCTTTGGTAGCCAAGATGGCGGCCTTCCGGTTACCGCCCCTCACACTTCCGGCTCTGACAGTGTGGGATCTGCAAGGGGCTGAGTATGAGGGGGTGAGGCAGCGGGAGTAGGCAAGGAAACGCTGGATTCCAATGCAGGGGTAGTGCCTGACACAGAGCTGGGACCCAACACAGGGGCATGACACAATTAGAGAGCTGGGGGTGGGAGGGAGTTTGACATTGACGACCCCCTCCAGAGGAGGGACTCCATTTTGTGAGCTATCTGAGGGGTATCCAGTGAGGAGAGGTACTGGAGAATGGGTTAGGGTAGAATCCAGGCCTGTGTGATCAGTACAGACGTGGGCAGGGGGTAGAGAAGGAGGGGAGATGGCAAACAGCAGGTGGGTTGTCTGTGCTTTACAGCAGTTTCTGTCTCTCATCCTAATGGTGTCAGTGTGTTCAGGAATTCTGGGGGAAGAACTCAAAGTCTGGATTGAATATAAGAACATAGAACCCTTGAGAAAACTCCAGAAATCATATGAAAAATTGGGAAAAAATTTTGCGACTCTTATCACTCCCTGAGTTTTATAAAACTAGAGACTTTCCCTAACTCAGTCTCAGAATGATATAAGACAAAAAGAATACACAGAAATGTCTGGGAACTCCGTAAACAGCCAATGAACAAATGACTTCCAACTTCGGTTTGTAAAAGTCTTCCACTCTGAAAGGAGAACCTCCCTATCTCCAACATATATGTCCCTCTCAGCTTTGGATAATTTGTTACCCAGAGCTGCCCCTGCTGTAAAGGGTGGCCCATCCACAGGACTAAAAAATCACCCAAGGATCCTGCACTGCAGGTGGCTCTTCCCCTATTCACTGCTCTGGTGATGCTGGATGCAGATATTTCAAAATATCCCCTGGGCTTCACCAGCTGAGCCGGCCCTGTTGCTGCTGCAGGGTGCCAACGCTGCATTCAGTAAGCCCTGGTAAAACTAATAAAACATTGCATTCAAAGGACTGCCTCACTTTATTGTACTTTGGCATTTTTGTCATACGGTATTATAATTCCTGTAATAGGCCCCTGGGTCTGCACAACCTTGCATCCTAGTGAGATATCATTGCTAGTGAGGAGCTCAGCAGTGCTGAAAGCAGAAGCCTGTCCTTGGTGTTCCCTTTGGGATGGCAGTGGAAGTGCCCTGAGTGCACATTCAGAGGCACCTTCATGGCTTCTCATGCCACGACACCAATACTAAATGTGCAAGGTGACTTCTTTGAATTACATTCAGTCTTTTGAAATATCTACAGGAAGTGGTCTGGAAATGCTTTGTGAGGCTGCTCCTTGGGATCATCTGTGAGGGGCTGAGGGCTGGCCTGAGTCCGGTGCTGTGTCCCAGTGGGAGCAGCCGCACAGGCTCACGTTCAGAGCAGGCACTGCCAGGGGCCCTGGAGATCTCACCTACCTTGCAGACACCTTTGTAAAGGTGCTGTAAACATCAGCTGGTGCTGACTTTCCCCTTGGACCCCTTGGTGTACTCACTCTGGGGAATTTCTTTCCTGAAGCCTTTGGTATTTCCCCCGGGCAGGTGTGATGGGGATGCTCGGGGAGTGTGGGGCTTTGGAGGCAGCTGCCCGGGCAGAGGCTGAGCTTGGGGCCCTGTTGGGCCCATGGCCCCCAGCAGCAGCAGCAGCAGCCCCAGGGCCAAAAGTCCCATGCCCCCTGCCCAGTACAGGCTGCCCTGTCCCTGCAGCTGTCACCCGAGTGGGGCCAGGGGCCAGTGGCCACTGGCAGCAGCAGGAATGCGGGCAGGGTGAGGATGCCCTAGCTTGGCTTTTGTCTCTGGAACAATGCGGGCTCAGGGCAGTGCAGAGCAGGTTGGGAAGCAGAGCCCAGGGCCTTTGGAGGCACCAAGCCTTAAAGATCAGTCCCTGCAGTAGCCCAGATGCAGGTGGCCCAGTTGCCAAGGCTGTGGTGGCCTTGAGAGCGTGCAGGTGGATTTTGCATGGCTGTGGCCTGCTGGCAGCTCTGGGCCCAGGAGTGCCTGTGGCTGCAGCAGGAAGGGTGGCTGAAGGTTTGCTGGCTGCTTTGGTGGCATGGCTGCAGGGGCCAGTGCTGTGAGAGCCCCCTGTGTGAGAGGTGGTGAGAGCTGAGCTCTTGGGGACAGCGCTGTGCCCCAGGCCAGGAAGAGCAGCAGTGCCCAGTGCCAGGAGTGGTGTCAGTGGGAGCCCCTGTGCACAGGGACCCCCAGCCCCAGGGTGGCTGTACCAGCACCCCCAGGGTTTCCCAGTCCCGGAAATGCGGAACAAGTGGAACCCACAAGTGTGCAAAGGCTGCCTGTGCCCAAAGGAATGGCCAAGAAAAGTCAGGTTTTAAAAAGAAACAGTATTTATTTGCCGAAGATTGGCAAATCTGGGATATAGAGAGTATCTGTCACTATAACAATCATTATATCTACCACAACAATAATGTACAGAACATATTTACATGGGATCCGATGGGCTTACAATCTTCAAAACAAATTTACAGAAAACTTCAAACGTAGTGAACATATTTACAAGGAACTTCTAAACTTGAAACGTGTTTACAACTGCATCGGATCTGTGCCATCATGTACATGAGCCCTGGAAGAAAGGAAGCAGCAGAGCTGGACTCAGCTGGCAGCACTGGGCCCAGCAGGGCTGGGAGCTGGGCCCCAGGGGCTGGGCCGGGGCTGGCAGGGCTGGCGTGGCCCCAGGAAAGCACAGGGCAGGCCGGGGCTGGTGCTTGTGGCAGCACAATCCAGGCCCCCTGTGGGCACCGTGTCCCTGAGCGGGGCCATCCAGCCCAGCCCCAGCCTGGCGTCAGGGGACCCAGTGTGCCTGTGGGCAGGGCATGGGAAGCATCTGCTTGTCTTACCTGTGGGGCTGCATCTTCATCCAAGCACCATAGGCTCCTCCTCATCCTCCTCATCAACTTCCATCTCTTCGGTGTCATCCTCCTCATCCACTTCCATCTCTTCAGATTTGTCTTCCTCCTCTACTTCAATGTCCACAACAGGGGAGGACTTGGAAGTAGAGGAGGAGTCCACCTCCATCATCTCTTCCTCATCCAGCCCCTGGTCCTCATCCATCTCCTCCACAATGTGTCTGTCAGTCTGCAAGGGGCAGCACAATCTCCCAGTGGGCTTCCTGTCCCACACCATCCATTCCCACATGGCTGCAGCCTGCCCAAGCCGGGTGCCCCCTCCCTGGCGTGGCACTGTACCTCCACTGGCACAGCAGAGCACATTTTTCTGGGATTGGCGCTCCAGGTCAGGCAGCAGGAAAAGCCCAGGCAGCAACAGCACCTCAGCGCTGAGGGTCAGAGCGGCAACTGACCCTTGGCAGCCGGTGAAGTGTCTGCTGTGCTCGTTTCCAGGTCCTGGACGATCCACCTGGGACCCTCTGGGAGCTGTGATGTCACTGAAATTTCAGGGCCACTGCGCAGTGTGAGATGGGGATGGCAGAATGATCAAATCCTTGAATGGTTTGGCTTGGAAGGGACCTTGAAGATGATGTGGTTCCAAGCTGAGCAACGTCTCAGGTTGCTGCAGCCCCTGTCCCACCTGGCCTTGGATGTTGCTGGGGATGGGGCATCCACTGCCTCTCTGCACTGGTCCCTGTGTCAGGGACAAGCACCCTGAGAGTAAAGAACTTCTTCCCATCATCAAATCTGATCCACTTCCTGCAGTTTGATCCCATTCCTCCCTTTCCTCTCACTGCATATCCTGACAAAGAGTCCTCTCCCACTTCCCTGTGGGTCAGGCTGTTCCTGCAGGGTTACGCATGTAGCTTAACTTGCAGACAGGAGAGAGAGAAGCCACGTACCCAGTCAGAGAAAATGGGGAAAGTGGCTTGAGAACTGAGCGAAGATAGAAAAAGTAGAGACATGCAAGCATTGGTTTGGGTGGCGTGGGCTGTGGGATTCACGCCTTTCATTAGAGGCCACGTTCCTTGGTGCACTCAGTTCTTGTGTGGCAGCCTGTCCACAGCCAGCCTGCGTGAGGGACCTGCACTCCCAGAGCAGGGAGCACGCTTGCTTAAACTGCTTGTTAACGAGGTGAGTGTGGGATTTTTTGTGGAACTCTAACCACTGTGGATTGCAATTAAGAGGGTCCAGGGAGGGAGACCAAAATGGGGCTGGGCACACAATATGGGGGTGAACAGTGCAGGATCATTACAGTAAGCCAGGAGCAAAATGGTAAAAGAGAGTTGAAACAGTCTAGGGGAACACATTTATGGAAAAAACAGCAGTTGAACTGGGTGATGCCTGTAAAACGCGCTGCATCACCATGAACCTGCAAATGCCCATGGACGAGACCATTGCATTCAGAGCGATGCCTCTCTTTTACCTTGGTCACTTTGCCCAGAGGTATCACAGTTCCAGTGGTAGACCCCTGGGCCCTCACAACTCCCCCCTTTTTGTTGTCTATAAAGAAGGCTTCTGCCATAGACTTTTGGAGGTATTTAGCAAAAAAGGATAAAATAACCAACACAATCAATACAATAAACCAAGTCCACAAAACCGTCTTAACTAAAGATGAAAGCCAGCCTTTCATCCCCCAATATTTGAAAAGTCCAGTGAACCAGTCGTTGTTGCCTTCTATCTGGATCTTGTTTCCTTGATCTTTTAGCAGCTGGATGCCCTGGTATACTGACTCCCTATATGATAGCAGGTGGAAAAAACACCTGCCATCTAAAGCCTGACAGGCATGGCCATGGACAAGAAATTGTGGCTTGTTTGTGGAAGCAACCCATTGAAAGCATGCGGCTCAGTGAGGAGCATCCAGATTCCTGCTGCAGCAGCAACCAATGGCAGCATCCTCTGACTTTGGTAATTTATTATCTGGAAGCTTTGGTGGCCTAAAAGTAAACAGATATCACCCAGGATACATTTTGTACAGCTGCTTCGGTCTCTGGTGTCAGTGATCACAGGAATTGAGTCCTTCACTGCCTTTAAGGAGGAGCAGGAACAGTGAACAGTGGCGTGAGATCTTCTGTGGTGGATCCCAGCAGTGAATGTACACAATTGATGCTTCCACAGAGCTGGTGGGGTCTCCACAGAGTCTTTGGGTTGTCCTTGATGTGCAGTGTTTGTGGTGTGATGGTTTTCTCTGTGCTTTTTAGGCCTTGCTGCTTCCAGGGCGCTGTCTTAGGACGTTATCTGCTGTAATCTTAAAACATTTCTCCTGTACTGCCGTGATGGCATCTTGTACTGCAACATCCAAAACTATTTGAGCTTCTGCACAAACAACTGTATCGTCCATGTAATGAAAAATTATAGCATTAGGCTGTCTTTTCCAGTTGGCAAGAGAATTTTGGCTCCAAGGTATTGATCAGTATTTGGCTTCTTCTTCCTTCTTTGAGGCAATACGGTCCACTGGTACCTCTGTAAATGGTGCTTGTCCGCTTATATATGGAAAAGGCGAATAAGGGGCTTTCATTGGGGTGCAAGGGGGTGTCAAAAAAGCAGTCATTTAGATCTATAACAACCATCTGCAAAACTCGAGGTAACATGGAGGCTGAGGGCAGGCTGGACTGGAGGGCACCCATGTCCTCGATGACCTCGTTGATTTTCCTGAGGTCCTCAGGAGCTGCCTGTTGTCTTTGCCAGGCTTTCGTATGTCAAGCAAAGGCGCATTGCAGGGGCTAGTAGATGGTACAATGTGGCCCACAGTGAGCTGCTCCTGCACAAGGGATTGCAGGGCCTTTAACTTTCTGCCTGGGAGGGGCCACTGATCCACCCATATGAGGTCGTTGGTCTTCCAGGTTGACTGAAGGGCGGCACGCTACTCAGTGGCCCCGTCTAGAAATCCTGAGGTATTGATAGGATCTCTAGCCTTTTCCCACTTTGGGACAAGACGTCTTTTTTCTCAAATTGTTATTGGTGCCTGAGTGATGAATGATCTTACTGTAGCAACTGTGCCCTCAGGACCTTCCATGCACATGGTACCTGGACTCCAGAAGCTGGTAGTGGCTCCCCTGGTAACTAATAACTACCCCAGCAGCTGGAACCAGGGGCCATTGTTTTAGCCAATCAGAGTGGGAAATTATGGTGATGTCATCTCCTGTATCTAACAGTCCTGAAAGACATCTCTTTCTCCTTCTACATGACCAAGCACACTTTCGAACGGGTCTATTTCTGCATGTTGTCTGTGCCCACATCCCCATTGGATGAGATGGTGTGGTGATCATGTCCCGTAGGAAGATGGCTCTGGCTGTAACTGTTCCTTTTGGAATGAAAAGGGGAGAGTCTAAGCATAGAGCCTGGACACTTATCTCCTGCAAAGACATCAAGGCGAGTACCTCAGGTAGTAGAGGGAGTGTCTCCATCCCTTCCCCAGTGTTGGTTTAAATCCAAATGTCTCTGGGCCGTTCTTCAGGCCTGTATTTGCCTGTTGGTGTATGGTGAACATAAATATCATGGATTGGAAATGAAAAGGCCCCTACCAGCTGTCTTTGGGTTCCAGGGCAGAGCTGTCTTCTGTCGAGTTTTCTGCAGTGATCGAGCTGTCCCGATGCATCTGAGAAGGTCTCTGTGCTGGTTCTCCACAGACATGTGGAGATGTGGATGTTGGGGAGAGTAGGGCGGAACAGCCTCGCGTTTGGTGTCATCGTGCGGAGCCTTTCTGTGTCTGTGGGTTTTCCCGCAGGTCACCGGTTTTGCTAGTGTTGGAAAGCGTATGGATGAGGACGCAGAGAGGGGAGTTGCCGTGACACCTAGAAGGTCCCTGGTTATAGCCTTTATTTTTATAATTCTGTTGAAAATGCCCCATCTCCCTGCACTTAAAGCCAGGTCCCTTTTCATGTCTATGTCAGGGAATAACTTGGGAGGCTACTAGCACCTCTACTACACCCTTACTGGTAGCCTTAGCTAGACAGGCATCACAGTGTAGGGATGCCTTAAGTGTGCATGCCTCGACCATTTGTGCAATGCTAGGCTTTGTGTTGACTGGTAGAGAAGGTAAAGTGTCTTTACAGGTGTTGTTAGCATATGTTTCAGCAAGTTTAGTAAGGAGTACCTTCCTGGCTTTTGGATGTTCACCTTGCTTCTCTATTGCTTGTGCAAGGTGGTCAATAAATTTTAGAAAGGATTCCCCAGTTCCCTGCTGAATGTGTGTGAAATCTAGAGTAGGTTTTTCTCCATTGGGTGTCTGCTTGAGAGCTGTCTTTGCAGCACTTTTATCTCTTCTAACAGAGCTCAGGGAAAGTCTATTAAATGAGGTTTAGTGAAATCTTCCTCACTGGCTAGATGGACTAGTGTTAGGTGTGCCCACCTGTCTTCCCTAGTATAGTCTTTTAATAATTGTTTTATTAGTTTTTTCCTCATTTCTTCCCAAAGAATAATTTCAGTGGGAGAAAGTAGGATGTGCATAAAATGGCGCAGATTGTAAGACACCATAACATGTGCAGTGAAGATGGCATTTACCAAATTATTAAAATACAGTGACCCCCTCCTATGGTCTCTCACTGCTCTACAGAGGTCTTTCATCTCTTGTGTGTGACAGCTTTCGATGGGGGTAAGCCCCCCTCTGGTACTGCACCGGTGCTGCTTGTGTTTTAGCTACCAATTCCCAATCCCCCTCTTCAGCCGCTAGCTTCCGCATCCTCTGCCAAGAATCCTCAGGCTCATGCTGAAGGTGGCATGAACCTTCCCGCTCCTCTCCAGAAGAGGGAACTTTTTCTTTGGCAGAGGAGTGGGGCCTTGGGGTGTATGGCCAGGCCAGGTGTTTTGGGCCTTTGGTAGCCAAGATGGCGGCCTTCCGGTTACCGCCCCTCACACTTCCGGCTCTGACAGTGTGGGATCTGCAAGGGGCTGAGTATGAGGGGGTGAGGCAGCGGGAGTAGGCAAGGAAACGCTGGATTCCAATGCAGGGGTAGTGCCTGACACAGAGCTGGGACCCAACACAGGGGCATGACACAATTAGAGAGCTGGGGGTGGGAGGGAGTTTGACATTGACGACCCCCTCCAGAGGAGGGACTCCATTTTGTGAGCTATCTGAGGGGTATCCAGTGAGGAGAGGTACTGGAGAATGGGTTAGGGTAGAATCCAGGCCTGTGTGATCAGTACAGACGTGGGCAGGGGGTAGAGAAGGAGGGGAGATGGCAAACAGCAGGTGGGTTGTCTGTGCTTTACAGCAGTTTCTGTCTCTCATCCTAATGGTGTCAGTGTGTTCAGGAATTCTGGGGGAAGAACTCAAAGTCTGGATTGAATATAAGAACATAGAACCCTTGAGAAAACTCCAGAAATCATATGAAAAATTGGGAAAAAATTTTGCGACTCTTATCACTCCCTGAGTTTTATAAAACTAGAGACTTTCCCTAACTCAGTCTCAGAATGATATAAGACAAAAAGAATACACAGAAATGTCTGGGAACTCCGTAAACAGCCAATGAACAAATGACTTCCAACTTCGGTTTGTAAAAGTCTTCCACTCTGAAAGGAGAACCTCCCTATCTCCAACATATATGTCCCTCTCAGCTTTGGATAATTTGTTACCCAGAGCTGCCCCTGCTGTAAAGGGTGGCCCATCCACAGGACTAAAAAATCACCCAAGGATCCTGCACTGCAGGTGGCTCTTCCCCTATTCACTGCTCTGGTGATGCTGGATGCAGATATTTCAAAATATCCCCTGGGCTTCACCAGCTGAGCCGGCCCTGTTGCTGCTGCAGGGTGCCAACGCTGCATTCAGTAAGCCCTGGTAAAACTAATAAAACATTGCATTCAAAGGACTGCCTCACTTTATTGTACTTTGGCATTTTTGTCATACGGTATTATAATTCCTGTAATAGGCCCCTGGGTCTGCACAACCTTGCATCCTAGTGAGATATTATTGCTAGTGAGGAGCTCAGCAGTGCTGAAAGCAGAAGCCTGTCCTTGGTGTTCCCTTTGGGATGGCAGTGGAAGTGCCCTGAGTGCACATTCAGAGGCACCTTCATGGCTTCTCATGCCACGACACCAATACTAAATGTGCAAGGTGACTTCTTTGAATTACATTCAGTCTTTTGAAATATCTACAGGAAGTGGTCTGGAAATGCTTTGTGAGGCTGCTCCTTGGGATCATCTGTGAGGGGCTGAGGGCTGGCCTGAGTCCGGTGCTGTGTCCCAGTGGGAGCAGCCGCACAGGCTCACGTTCAGAGCAGGCACTGCCAGGGGCCCTGGAGATCTCACCTACCTTGCAGACACCTTTGTAAAGGTGCTGTAAACATCAGCTGGTGCTGACTTTCCCCTTGGACCCCTTGGTGTACTCACTCTGGGGAATTTCTTTCCTGAAGCCTTTGGTATTTCCCCCGGGCAGGTGTGATGGGGATGCTCGGGGAGTGTGGGGCTTTGGAGGCAGCTGCCCGGGCAGAGGCTGAGCTTGGGGCCCTGTTGGGCCCATGGCCCCCAGCAGCAGCAGCAGCAGCCCCAGGGCCAAAAGTCCCATGCCCCCTGCCCAGTACAGGCTGCCCTGTCCCTGCAGCTGTCACCCGAGTGGGGCCAGGGGCCAGTGGCCACTGGCAGCAGCAGGAATGCGGGCAGGGTGAGGATGCCCTAGCTTGGCTTTTGTCTCTGGAACAATGCGGGCTCAGGGCAGTGCAGAGCAGGTTGGGAAGCAGAGCCCAGGGCCTTTGGAGGCACCAAGCCTTAAAGATCAGCTCCTGCAGCAGCCCAGATGCATGTGGCCCAGTTGCCAAGGCTGTGGTGGCCTTGAGAGCGTGCAGGTGGATTTTGCATGGCTGTGGCCTGCTGGCAGCTCTGGGCCCAGGAGTGCCTGTGGCTGCAGCAGGAAGGGTGGCTGAAGGTTTGCTGGCTGCTTTGGTGGCATGGCTGCAGGGGCCTGTGCTTTGAGAGCCCCCTGTGTGAGAGGTGGTGAGAGCTGAGCTCTTGGGGACAGCGCTGTGCCCCAGGCCAGGAAGAGCAGCAGTGCCCAGTGCCAGGAGTGGTGTCAGTGGGAGCCCCTGTGCACAGGGACCCCCAGCCCCAGGGTGGCTGTACCAGCACCCCCAGGGTTTCCCAGTCCCGGAAATGCGGAACAAGTGGAACCCACAAGTGTGCAAAGGCTGCCTGTGCCCAAAGGAATGGCCAAGAAAAGTCAGGTTTTAAAAAGAAACAGTATTTATTTGCCGAAGATTGGCAAATCTGGGATATAGAGAGTATCTGTCACTATAACAATCATTATATCTACCACAACAATAATGTACAGAACATATTTACATGGGATCCGATGGGCTTACAATCTTCAAAACAAATTTACAGAAAACTTCAAACGTAGTGAACATATTTACAAGGAACTTCTAAACTTGAAACGTGTTTACAACTGCATCGGATCTGTGCCATCATGTACATGAGCCCTGGAAGAAAGGAAGCAGCAGAGCTGGACTCAGCTGGCAGCACTGGGCCCAGCAGGGCTGGGAGCTGGGCCCCAGGGGCTGGGCCGGGGCTGGCAGGGCTGGCGTGGCCCCAGGAAAGCACAGGGCAGGCCGGGGCTGGTGCTTGTGGCAGCACAATCCAGGCCCCCTGTGGGCACCGTGTCCCTGAGCGGGGCCATCCAGCCCAGCCCCAGCCTGGCGTCAGGGGACCCAGTGTGCCTGTGGGCAGGGCATGGGAAGCATCTGCTTGTCTTACCTGTGGGGCTGCATCTTCATCCAAGCACCATAGGCTCCTCCTCATCCTCCTCATCAACTTCCATCTCTTCGGTGTCATCCTCCTCATCCACTTCCATCTCTTCAGATTTGTCTTCCTCCTCTACTTCAATGTCCACAACAGGGGAGGACTTGGAAGTAGAGGAGGAGTCCACCTCCATCATCTCTTCCTCATCCAGCCCCTGGTCCTCATCCATCTCCTCCACAATGTGTCTGTCAGTCTGCAAGGGGCAGCACAATCTCCCAGTGGGCTTCCTGTCCCACACCATCCATTCCCACATGGCTGCAGCCTGCCCAAGCCGGGTGCCCCCTCCCTGGCGTGGCACTGTACCTCCACTGGCACAGCAGAGCACATTTTTCTGGGATTGGCGCTCCAGGTCAGGCAGCAGGAAAAGCCCAGGCAGCAACAGCACCTCAGCGCTGAGGGTCAGAGCGGCAACTGACCCTTGGCAGCCGGTGAAGTGTCTGCTGTGCTCGTTTCCAGGTCCTGGACGATCCACCTGGGACCCTCTGGGAGCTGTGATGTCACTGAAATTTCAGGGCCACTGCGCAGTGTGAGATGGGGATGGCAGAATGATCAAATCCTTGAATGGTTGGGCTTGGAAGGGACCCTGAAGATGATCTGGTTCCAAGCTGAGCAAGCTCCCAGCACAGCAGGTTGCTGCAGCCCCTGTCCCACCTGGCCTTGGATGTTGCTGGGGATGGGGCATCCACAGCCTCTCTGCACTGGTCCCTGTGTCAGGGACAAGCACCCTGAGAGTAAAGAACTTCTTCCCATCATCAAATCTCTTCTACCTCTTACAGTTTGATCGCATTCCTTCGCGTCCTGTCACTACAGTTCCTGACCATAAGTCCTCTCCCAATTCCCTAGGTCAGGCTGCTCCTGCAGGGTCACACGTGTGTAGCTGAACCTGCAGAGAGGAGAGAGAGAAGCCAAGTACGCTGTCAGACAAAGTGGGGAAAGTGGCATGAGGACAGAGAGAAGAAGGATAAAGAAGAGACATGCAAGGCTTTGCGTTTCGTGTGCTGTGAGATTCATGGCTTTTATTAGCGGCCAGGTTCCCTTGTGCACTCAGTTCCTGTGTTTCAGCCTGTGAACAGCCAGCCTCTTTGAGCGACCTGCACTCCCAGAGCTGGGTTCATGCCTGCTAAACTGCTGGTTACGAGGTGAGAGAGGGATCTTTGTGTGGAACTTCTGACACTTCAGTGGATTACACTGAAGAGGTCCAGGAAGGTAGACAAAAGGGGCTGCGAACACAGCGGGAAAATGGGTGGGGCAAATCGGGGAAGCACTGCAGTAAACCAGGTCCAAAATGGTATAAGAGAGGGGAGAACATTCTCGAGTGAGTACATATAAAGAAAATACAGCAGTTGAACTTGGTGATATGGAGAAAATGGGCTGCATCAACATGAGCCTGCAAATGACCATGGGCGAGACCATTGCATTCAGAGCGATGCCTCTCTTTTACCTTGGTCACTTTGCCCAGAAATATCACAGCTCCAATGGTCGGCCCCTCGGCCCCCAGAGCTTCCCCTTTTTGTTGCCTATAAAGAAGGCTTCAGCCATAGAGTTTACAGGCATTTAGCATAAGGGATAAAATAACTAATACAATGCAAACAATAAACCAAGTCCACAAAACAGTCTTAACTAAACATGAAAGCCAGCCTTTTATCCCCCAGTGTTTGCAAAGTTGAGTGAACCAGTGATAGTTGCCTTCCATCTGGATCTTCTTTCCTTGATCTTTTAGCAGCTGGATGCCCTGGTATACTGACTCCCTATGTGACAACAGGTAGAAAAACCACATGACTCCAAGTTCCTGATAGGCATGGCCATGGCCATGAAATTGTGGCTTGTGTGAGGAAGCACCCAGCTGAAGGCATGTGGCTCAGTGAGGAGCATTCTGATTTCTGTTCAGTGGCAACCAATGGCAGCATCCTCTGACTTTAGCTGATTTATTATCTGGAGGCTTGTATGTCCTAAAAGTAAACAGATAAAGTGACTAGAAGATGAAACATAAGTTCAGGTCCCACTAAACTTTCTCTTCTGTAAGCCAAGCGTGTGAACAAAGCTTATTAGAAGAACCATATATCAATGCTTAAATATAGTTTTTACAAATGTTAAGTCATATATCCTGGTTAATGATGTCTGAACCATCTTGGTCTTGGTGTGTATGGTCAACGCTGCTTAGGAGATCTTCTTCTGTCCTTCTCCTTGTTCTTTTCCAGGCTGCTGCTGTCCCTCTTAGGCTTTCATTCTGTTTTTCTGATGGTGGCTCTGGTGTTTGCCTCGTGGTTCCCAGAAAGAGTTTTTATGTATTTTGCTTGGATCCATCTTAGGAGTGTTGCTGTAGAGACAAGGGCATCTTCTCTTTCCCAAGTAATTAATGGGAAGGTGCCGATAATTTGTTTAGATTCAGGGTCTTTGATCAATACAGGTGGCTTTTCTTTTAATTGGGCTGCAGTAGAATTAGTAAAATGCCTGATGACTGGGGGAGTTGTCTCCATAAATGGGTTGTTCAAAAAGTTGAATACGTAAAAGGCTTGGCCAGTGTCTCAATGGAAGATAATGTTAGGAGTCCACAGCTCTGTTGATCAAGGATCCTTTTGATGGCTCAGTTGGCCCTCTCGGCTATGGACTGTCCTGTGGTGGAGTGTGGTATGCCTGTGACATGTTTTATACCGTAGTGGTCAGAAACTTGTTGGAATCAGTGCAAAGTATAAGCAAGAGCAATATCAGTTTTAATTTCCTGTGGAATTGCTAAGGTGGAAAAAACTAAAAAATTAATGTTTTATAGCATCTTTTGATTTTTCACCAGTATGAGCAGAGGTAAAAATCCCAGTGGAAAAGATTTTGATTGAGGCGTGGATGTACTTTAGTCTGCCGAAAGGGGCTTAGTGTGGGATGTCTGATTGCCAGATGTGGAGACTCTCTAGTCCTCTTGGATTGACTCCAGCTCTGACAGAAGCAAGGGCATGCTCCTGACGATTGGGGCAGGTGGCTACAATGGATCTTGCCTGGTCTCAGGTAATTTTGAACATCCTGAGCAGCACGGGAATGTTTTGATGGTAGAATTGGTGGCTTATCCTTGCCTGTCCAAAATCTATCTAAGGCATATTGCAGTGGTTCAGATGTTTGAAGTAGGCAATTGAGGTGCTCTTGAGTGAGAAGTAAGTATATATTCACAAGGTCTGTTCCTGCAAGGGAGCACAAACACTTTCTAGCTTTCCTGATAAGTTGTGCAATAACTTTCTGTTGAGTTGTTATCATTTTAGTAGGTTGGTGTCATCTGAAAACCCAATCAATTATTATCAGGGCATCTGAGATAGTTGAGTCCCACAGAAACAATAATGCATGAAATTTTGGACTTACACCAAGGATTGCCAGGGAGAAAGGAAAATTAGGGTGGTATGTGTGTGCCTGTTTAGTTTGAATCACCCACGATACCTTTTGTACAGCTGCTTAGGCCTCCCGTGTCAGTGATCGCGGGAATCGAGCCCTTCACTGCCTTTAAGGAGCAGCAGGAACAGTGGCGTGAGATCTTCTGTGGTCGATCCCAGCAGTGAACTGACCCAACTGATGCTTCCACAGAGTTGGTGGAGTTCTGGCAGAGTCTTTGGGTTGTCCTTGATGTGCAGTGTTTGTGGTGTGATGGTTCTTTCTGCAGTTTTCATGCCGAGACACTTCCAAGGGGCTGTCCTTTGAAGTTTATCTGCTGCAATCTCAAAACCTTTCTCCTGTATCGCAGTGGTGACATCTTGTACTGCAACATCCAAAATGAATTGAGCTTCTGCACAAACGACTGTGTCGTCCATGTAATGAAAAATGATAGCATTAGGATGTTCATTTAATGGTCCCTATAATGAAAAGCGATTAGCTTTAGGGCGAGAGAATTTGGACATCAAGCAATTGACAAATATTTGGTTTCCTCTTCATTCATTGAGGCAATACAGTCCACTGGTACCTCTGTAAAGGTGCTTGTCGATTTAGTGACGGAAAAAGCAACTCAGGAGGGTGTCATTGGGCTGCATGGGAGTGTCAAAAATGTAGTCATTAAGATCTATATCAACCATCTGCCAATGACAGTGTAATCATAGGTACAATTGGATTAAACCTCCCTGAACTAGCCTTCCTTCAGATCTCAACCCATGCAATCTTCAAAGCAATGCTCTTCCTATGCTCAGGCTCCATCAATCACAGCCTAAATGTCGAACAAGATATCCGAAAAATAGGAGGACTCCAAAAACTGCTACCCACAACCACGGCAATCTTGAGGTATCATGGAGGCTGAGGGCAGGCTGGACTGGAGGGCACCCATGTCCTCAATGACCGTATTGATTTTCCTGAGGTCCAGCAGCAGCCACCTCTTGTCCTTGCCAGGCTTTCATATGATAATGACAGGTGCATTGCAGGGGCTAGTAGATGGTACAATGTGGCCCACAGACAGCTGCTCCTGCATGAGGGACTGCAGGGCCTTTAACTTTGTGCTTCGGAAGGGCCACTGATCCACCCATATGGGGTCGTTGGTCTTCCAGGTTGACTGAAGTGTGGCGCACTGCTCAGTGGCCCCATCTAGAAATCCTGAGGTGTTGATAGGATCTCTGGCCCTGTCCCCCTTTGGGACAAGAGGTCTTTTCCTCAAATTGTTATTGGTGCCCGGGTGATAAAAGATCTTACTGTAGCAACTGTGCCCTCAGGACCTTCCATGCAGATGTTACTGTGACTCCAGAAGCTGGAAATGGCTCCCCTGGTAGCTAATAATTACCCCAGCAGCTGGAACCAGGGGCCATTGTTTTAGCCAATCAGAGCAGGAAATTATGGTGGCATCAGCTCTTGTATCTAATAATCCTGAAAGACATTTCTTTCTCCCTTTACATGACAAAGCATACTTTAGAACAGGTCTGTTTCTGCCTGTTGTCTGTGCCCACATCACCATTGGATAAACTGATGTGGTGATCATGTCCCATAGCAGGATGGCTCTGGCTGTAACTGTTCCTTTTGGAATGAAAAGGGGAGAGTCTAAGCATAGAGCCTGGACAGTTATCTCCTGCAAAGACGTCAAGGTGAGTACCTCAGATAGTATAGTGAGTGTCTCCATCCCTTCCCTGCTGTTGGTTAAAATTGAAATGTCTCTGGGCCGTTCTTCAGGCCTGTATATGCCTGTTGGAATATGGTGAACATAAATATCGCATATTGGAATTAAAAAGGCCCTTACCAGCTGCCTTTAGGTTCCAGGGCAGAGCTGTCTTCTGTCGAGATTTCCGCAGTGATCGAGCTGTCCTGATGGATCTGAGAAGGTCGCTGTGCTGGTTCTCCACGATGTTGGGTAGGGTGGGGCGGAACGGCCTCACGTTTGCTGTCATTGCACTGGGCCTCTCTGTGTCTGTGTGGGGTTTCCCGCAGGCCACCGGTTTTGCTGGTGTTGGAAAACATGTGGACGAGGGGGGCAGTGAGGAGAGTTGCTGCGACAACTAGAAGGTCCCTGGTAATAGCCTGTATTTTTACAATTCTGTTGAAAATGCCCCATCTCCCTGCACTTAAATCCAGGTCCTTTTTCATGTGCATGTCAGGGAATAACTTGGGAGGCTACTAGCACTTCTACTACACCCTTACTGGTAGCCTTAGCTTGGCTGGCGTGACAGTGTAAGGATGCCCTAAGCGTGCATGCCTCGACCATTTGTGCAATGCTAGGCTTTGGGTTAAGGGGTAGAGAAGGTAAAGTGTCTTTACAGGTGTTATTAGCATATGTTTCAGCAAGTTTAGTAAGAAGTACCTTCCTGGCTTTTGGATGTTCAACTTGCTTCTCTATTGCTTGTGCAAGGTGGTCAATAAATTTTAGAAAGGTTTGCCCAGGTCCCTGCAGAATGTTTATGAAATATAGAGTAGATGTTGTTCCATTGGGTGCCTGCATGAGAGCTGTCTTTGCAGCACTTTTATCTCTTCTAACAGAGCTCTGGGAAGGTCTATTGAATGAGGTTTTATGAAATCTTCTTTACTGGCTAGATGGACTAGTGTTATGTGTGTCCACCTGTCTTCCCTAGTATAGTCTTCTAATAATTGTTTACTGTTTTTTTCCCCATTTCTTCCCACAGAATAATTTCAATGGGAGAAAGTAGGATGTGCATAAAATGGAGCAGATCGTGAGGCACCATAACATGTGCAGTGAAGGTGGCATTTAACAAATTATTGAAATACGGTGAGCCCCTCCCATGGTCTTTCGCTGCTTTATAAAGATCTTTCATCTCCCATGTGGGACAGCTTCCCATCAGGGGTTAGCTCCACTCTGGTACTGCACCGGTGCTGCTTGTGTTTTAGCTACCAATTCCCAGTCGTCCTCTTCAGACGCCAGCTTCCGCATCCTCTGCCAAGAATCCTCAGGCTCATGCTGAAGGTGGGATGAACCTTCCCTCTCCTCTCCAGAAGAGGGAACTTGTTCTTTGGCAGAGGAGCGGGGCCTTGGGGTGACTTGCCAGGCCCAGTGTTGTGGGTCTTTGGTAGCCAAGATGGCGGCCTTCCCGTTACCGCCCCTCAAACTTCCGGCTCTGACAGTGTGGGATCCACAAGGGGCTGAGTTGGAGCGGGTAGGGCAGCGGGAGTAGGCAAGGAAGCGCTGGATCCCAATGCAGAGGTGGTACCTGACGCAGAGCTGGGACCCAACACAGGGGGAAGACCCGATGAGAGAGCTGGGACCCAACACAGGGGGAGGACCCGATGAGAGAGCTGGGGGTGGGAGGGAGTTTGACATTGACAACCCCCTCCAGAGGAGGGACTCCATTTTGTGAGCTATCTGAGGGGCATCCAGTGAGGAGAGGTACTGGAGAATGGGTTAGGGTAGAATCCAGGCCGGTGTGATCAGTACAGACCTGGGCAGGGGGTAGAGAAAGAGGGGAGATGTCAGACAGCAGGTGGCTTGTCTGTGCTTTACAGCAGTTTCCGTCTCTCATCCTTATCTTGGTATCAGTGGGTTCAGGAATGTGGGGGGCAGAACTCAAAGTCTGGGTTGAATATTAGAACTTTGAACCCTTGAGAAAACTCTATAAATCATATGAAAAATTGGGTAAAATGTTGTGACTCTTATCACTCTCTGAGTTTGCAGAAGATAGAGTCTTTCCCTTACTCAGTCCCAAAATGCTGCATGACAAACTGAATCAACAGACATATCTGCGAACTCCTTAAAAAGCCAATAAACAAATGACTTTCAACTTCCCTTAGTAAAAGTCTTCCACTCTGAAAGGAGAGACTACCAAACGGGAAGATATTTATCTCTCTAAGGATTGGATAATTTGTTACCCAGAGCTGCCCCTGATGTAAAGGGTGGCCCACCCACAGGACTAAAATATCTCCCAAGGATCCTGCAGTGCAGGCAGCTGTCCCCCAGCTCACTGCTCTGGTTGCTCTATATGCAGATGTTTCAAAATGTCCCCTGGGCTTCACCAGCTGAGCCGGCCCTGTTGCTGCTGCAGGGTTCCAATGCTTCCTTCAGCAAGCCCTGATAAAACTCAGGTCCCACTCCAAGGCGGTGGCTGACCCGAGGCGTCTTCTGTCCCGTGACGGTGGAAGAGCCGGATTCTCACTGGAGTGCCTCTCAGGAATTCTCAAAGAAGGTCCCTGTTTGGGCAGCCCTTGTGGCATGTCCACAGCCAGACACTGTGAGAGACCTGCACTCCCAGATCTAGGAGCAGACTGCCTGGAATGCATGATGGATGAGGCAAGAGAAGGATCTATGTGTGGAACTGCAAATACTGTGGATTGCACTGGAGAGGGTCCAGGGAAGGAGACAAAGTAGGGGTGGGCAGACAAGGATTTCCATTTGGGAAAAAAGGACCTTGTACGCAGTAATTCAGGACTAACAGGTGTTAAGAGAGGGGAGAACATCCTAGGGGAGTATATATAAGGAAAGGAGGAAGTTCATGATACCAAGGAAATGTGCTGAATCTGCATGATCCCACAAAATACAATGAGCAAGATCATTGTATTCACAGGGGTTATTCACCTTTCTTTAATTCAGTATAATTGTCATCAGGTATTACTATTCCAGTGGTAGGCCCCCCGGCCTGCAGAACATTGCCTCTGCCTCAGACTACATTGCTGGGTGAGGAGCTCAGCAGCGCTGAAAGCTGAGGCCTGTCCTTTGTGATCCCTTTGGGATGGCAGTGGAACTGCTGTGAGTGCACATTCAGAGGCACCTTCATGGCTTCTCATGCCACAACACCAAAAATAAATCGGCAGTTTGAGTTTTTGAATGACATTTAGTCCTTTGAAATATCTGCAGGCAGTGGCCTGAAACTGCTTTCTGAGCCTGCTCCTTGGGATCAGCTGTGAGGGGCTGAGGGCTGGCGTGAGCCCAGTGCTGTGTCCCACTGGGAGCAGCGCCCCATGTTCACGTGCAGAGCAGGCACTGCCAGAGCCCCTGGAGATCTCACCTGCCCTGCAGCCACCATCGCCAAGGTGCTGTAAACATCAGCTGGTGCTGACTTTCCTCATGGAGAATTTCTTGGTTTAGTTCCTATGGGGAATTTCGTTCCTGCAGCCCGTGGTATTTCCCCCTGGCAGGTGTGATGAGGATGCTCGGGGAGTGTGGGGATTTGGGGGCAGCTGGCCGGGCAGGGGCTGAGCTCGGGGCCCTGTTGGGCCCATGGCCCCCAGCAGCAGCAGCAGCAGCAGCAGCAGCAGCAGCAGCAGCAGCAGCCCCAGGGCTCAAAGCCCCGTGCTCCCTGCCCAGCACAGGCTGCCCTGTCCCTGCAGCCGTCACCCGAGTGGGGCCAGGGGCCAGTGGCCGCTGGCAGCAGCAGGAATGCGGGCAGGGTGAGGATACCCTGGCTTGGCTTTTGTCTCTGGAAGAATGCGGGCTCAGGGCAGTGCAGAGCAGGCTGGGAAGGAGAGCCCAGGGCCTTTGGAGGCTGCAAGGCTTAAAGATCAGCCCCTGCAGTAGCCCAGATGCAGGTGGCCCAGTTGCCAAGGCTGTGGTGGCCTTGAGAGCATGCAGGTGGATTTTGCATGGCTGTGGCCTGCTGGCGGCTCTGGGTCCAGGAGTGCCTGTGGCTGCAGCAGGAAGGGTGGCTGAAGGTTTGCTGCCTGCTTTGGTGGCATGGCTGCAGAGGCCAGTGCTGTGAGAGCCCCCTGTGTGAGAGCTGGTGAGAGCTGGGCTCTTGGGGACAGCGCTGTGCCCCAGGCCAGGAAGAGCAGCAGTGCCCAGTGCCAGGAGTGGTGTCAGTGGGAGCCCCTGTGCACAGGGACCCCCAGCCCCGGGGTGGCCGTGCCAGCACCCCCAGGCACCTCCAGCCCCAGGAACGTGGAAGAAATGGAACCCACAAGTGTGCAAAGGCTGCCTGTGCCCAAAGGAATGGCCAAGGGAAGTCAGGTTTTAAAAAGATACAGTATTTATTTGCCGAAGATCAGCAAATCTAGGATTTACAGAACATGCGTCATTAAAACAATTGTAATAACTACAACAACAACAATGTACAGAACATATTTACATGGGATCTGAGGGGCTAAAAATCTTCAAAACATATTTACAGAAAACTTCGAATGAAGGGAACGTATTTACAGGAAACTTCTAAGCTCTCAAACGTATTTACAAATCCATCCTATCTGTGCCATGATGTGCATGAGCCCTGGAAGAAAGGAAGCAGCAGAGCTGGACTCAGCTGGCAGCACTGGGCCCAGCAGGGCTGGGAGCTGGGCCCCAGGGGCTGGGCCGGGGCTGCCAGGGCTGGCGTGGCCCCAGGCAAGCGCAGGGCAGGCTGGGGCTGGTGCTTGTGGCAGCACAAGCCAGGCCCCCTGCGGGCACCGTGTCCCTGAGCGGGGCCATCCAGCCCAGCCCCAGCGTGGCATCAGGGGACCCAGTGTGTGTGTGGGCAGGGCGTGGGAAGCATCTGCCTGTCTTACCTGTGGGGCTGCATCTTCATCCCAGGACCATGGGCTCCTCCTCATCCTTCTCGTCAACTTCCATGTCCTCGGTGTCATCCTCCTCGTCTACGTCCATCTCCTCGATGGTCTCCTCCTCGTCTACTTCCATGTCCTCCACAGTGGAGGACATGGAAGTAGAGGAGGAGTCCACCTCCATCATCTCTTCCTCATCCAGCCCCTGGTCCACTTCCATTTCCTCCACGCTGTCTCTGTCAGCCTGCAAGGGGCAGCACAATCTCCCAGTGGGCTTCCTGTCCCACACCATCCATTCCCACATGGCTGCAGCCTGCCCAAGCTGGATGCCCCCTGCCTGGCATGGCACTGTACCTCCATGGGCACAGCAGAGCACATTTTGCTGGGATTGGCGCTCCAGAGCAGGTGGCAGGAAAAGCGCAGGCAGCAGCAGCCGCTCAGTGCTGAAGTTCAGAGTAGAGGGTGAGCAGCAACTGACCCTTGGCAGCCGGTGAAGTGTCTGCTGTGCTCGTTTCCAGGTCCTGGAGGTTCCACCTGGAACCCTCTGGGCGCTGTGATGTCACTGAAGTTTCAGGGCCGCTGCGCAGTGGGAGATGTGGATGGCAGAATCATCAAATCCTTGAATGGTTTGGCTTGGAAGGAACCCTTAAGATGATCTGGTTCCAAGCTGAGCAAGCTCCCAGCACAGCAGGTTGCTGCGGCCCCTGTCCCACCTGGCCTTGGACGTTGCTGGGGATGGGGCATCCACAGCCTCTCTGCACTGGTCCCTGTGTCAGGGACAAGCATCCTGAGATTAAAGAACTTCTTCCCATCATCAAATCTCCTCTACCTCTTGCAGTTTGATCCCATTCCTCCTTGTCCTGTCACTACAGTTTCTGACCAAGGGTCCTCTCCTACTTCCCTGTGGGTCAGGCTGTTCCTGCAGGGTCTCAGGTGTGGCCTGACCTGCAGAGAGGAGAGAGAGAATCCAAGTAACCTGTCACAGACAATGAAGAATTTGGCATGAGAACTGAGAGAATAAGGAAAATGGAAGGACATGCAAGGCATTGGTTTGGTTGGGCAATGGGATTAATGCGTTTTCTTAGAGGCTATGTTCTCTGTTGCACTCAGTTCCTGTGTTGCAGCCTACCCTTAGCCAGCCTCTGTGAGGGACCTGCACTCCCAGAGCTGGCAGCACACTTGCTTAAACTGCTGGTGAACGAGGCGAGTGAGGGATCTTTGTGTGGAACTCCAAACACTGTGGATTGCACTGAAGAGGGTCCAGGAAGGGAGACAAAATGGGGCTGGGCACACAGATGGAAAATGGGGGGGAAAATCAGGGTAGCATTGCAGTGAGCCGGGACCAAAACGGTAGAATAGAGGGGAAAACCTTCTAGGGGGTGTATATAAGGAAAATACAGCAATTGCACTGGGTGATGCCAGCAAAACGTGCTGCATTACCATGAGCCTGCAAATGCCCATGGGCGAGACCATTGCGTTCAGAGCGGTGTCTCTCTTTTACCTTGGTCATTTTGCTCTGAGGTATTACAGTTCCAATGATAGGCCCCTGGGCCCCAAGAACTTCCCCCTTTTTGTTGCCTTTAAAGAAAGCTTCTGCCCTAGATTTTTGCAGGCATTTATTAAAATAGGATAAAATAACCAACACAATGAATACAATACACTGTGCGCACAAAACAGTCTTAAATAAAGATGTAAACCAGCCTTTCATCCCACCATGTTTTAAAATTCCATTGAACCAGTCGTTGTTGCCTTCCATCTGGATCTTGTTTCCTTGATCTTTCAGCTGGGGGATGCCCTGGTATACTGACTCCCTATGTGACAACAGGTAGAAAAAACACCTGCCATCTAAAGCCTGACAGGCATGGCCATGGACAAGAAATTATGGCTTGTCTGTGGAAGCACCCAGCTGAAGGCATGTGGCTCAGTGAGGAGCATCCAGATTCCTGCTGCAGCAGCAACCAATGGCAGCATCCTCTGACTTTAGCTGATTTAGTATCTGGAGGCTTGGGTGTCCTAAAAGCAAACAGACAAAGAGATTTGAAGATGAAACTTAAGTTCTTTTCCCACTAAACTTTCTCTTCTGTAAGCCAAGGGTGTGAACAAAGCTTATTAGAAGAATCATATATCAATGCTTAAATATAATTTTTATCAATGTTAATTCATATATCCTGGTTAATGGTGTCTGAGCTATCTTCGTCTTGGTGTGTGCGGTCAACGCTGCTTAGGAGATCTTCTTCTGTCCTTCTTTTTCTTCTTGCCCAGGCTGCTGCTGTCTCTCTTAAGGCTTTCATTCTGTATACTTCTGATGGTAGCTCTGGTGTTTGCCTTACCGTTCCCAGAAAGAGTTTTTATGTATTTTTCTGGGATCCGTCTTAGGAGTGTTGCTCTAGAGACAAGGGCATCTTCTCTTTCCTAAGAAATTAATGGAATAGGGCCCATAAATTGTTTAGATTCAGGGTCTTTGCTCAACACAGGTGGCTTTTCTTTTAATTGGGCTGCAGTAGAATTAGTAAAATGCCTGATGATGGGGGGAGTTGTCTCCAGAAATGAGTTGTTAAAAAAGTTGAATACATTAAAGGCCTTGGCCAGTCTCTCAATGGAAGATAATATCTGGACTCCCCAGCTCAGCTGATCAAGGAGCCTTTTGATGGATCAGTTGGCCTTCCTGTCTATGGACTGTCCTGTGGCGGAGTGTGGTATGCCTGTGACATGTTTTATACCGCAGTGGTCAGAATCTTTTTGGAATCAGTGTGAAGTTTAAGCAGGAGCATTATCAGTTTTAATTTCCTTTGGAATTGCTAAGGTGGAGAAAACTAAAAAGTAATGTTTTATAGCATCATCTTTTGATTTTTCACCAGCATGGGCAGAGGCAAAAATCCCACTGGAAAAGGTGTCGATTGAGACGTGGATGTACTTTAGTCTGTCCAAAGGGGCTTAGTGTGTGATGTCTGATTGCCAGATGTGGAGACTCTCTAGTCCTCTTGGATTGACTCCAGCTCTGACAGAAGCAAGGCCATGTTCCTGACAATTTGGGCAGGTGGCTACTATGGATCTTGCTGGGTCTTGGGTAATTTTGAACATCCTGAGCAGCGCAGGAATGTTTTGATGATAGAATAGGTGGCTGATCAAGTCTTTGTAAAAATGATCAGAGGCATATTGCAATGGTTCAGATGTTTGAAGTAGGCAATTGAGGTGCTCCTGAGTGAGAAGTAAGTATATATTCACAAGGTCTCTTCCTGCAAGGGGGCACAGAAGCTCTCTAGCTTTCCTGATTAGTTGTGCAATAATTTTCTGTGGGGTTGTCATCACTTTAGTAGGTTGGTGTCATCTGAAAACACATTCAATTATTATCAGGGGATCTCAGATAGTTGAGTCCCACTGAAACAATAATGTATGGAATTTTGGACTTACACCAAGGATTGCCAGGGAGAAAGGAAAATTAGGGTGGTATCTGTGTGCCTGTTTAGTTTGAATCACCCAGGAGACCTTTTGTACGGCTGCTTCTGCCTCCGGTGTCAGTGGTCACGGGAAGCGAGTCCTTCTCTGCCTTTAAGGAACAGGAACAGTGGCACGAGATCTTCTGTGGTGATTCCCAGCAGTGAACTGACCCAACTGATGCTTCCACAGAGTTGGTGGAGTTCTGGCAGAGTCTTTGGGTTGTCCTTGATGTGCAGTGTTTGGGGTGTGATGGTTCTCTCTGTGCTTTTTAGGCCAAGCTGCTTCCAGGGGGGTATCTTTTGGACTTTATCTGCTGCAATCTCAAAACATTTCTGCTGTACCGCCGTGATGACATCTTGTACTGCAACGTCCAAAATTATTTGAGCTTCTGCACAAACTAATTTGTGGTTGATGTAATGAAAAATGATAGCATTAGGATATCTTTTTTGGCTGGGCGAGAGAACTTGGGCTGCAAGGCATTGACAAGTAGTTCGGCTCTTCTCCATTTGTTGAGGCAATGCAGTCCATGGGTACCTCTGTAATGGTGCTTGTCCATTTGGGGATGGAAAAGGCAAACAATGGGCTTTCATTGGGGTGCAAGGAGAAGTCAAAAAAGCAGTCATTTAGATGTATAACAACCATCTGCCAAAATTGATGTAACTTGGAGGCTTAGGGCAGGCTGCACTGGAGGGCACCCATGTCCTCAATGACATTTTTGATTTTCCTGAGGTCCTGCAGGAGCCACCTCTTGTCTTTGCCAGGCTTTTGTATGTCAAACACAGGCGCATTGCAGTGGATAGTAGATAGTACAATGTGTCCCACAGTCAGCTGCTCCTGCACGAGGGACTGCAGGGCGTTTAACTTTCTGCCTGGGTGTGCCCTCTGCTCCACCCATATGGGGTCGTTGGTCTTCCAGGTTAACTGAAGGGTGGCACGCTGCTCGGTTGCCCCATCTAGAAATCCTGAGGTGTCGATAGGATCTCTAGCCTTGTCCCCCTTTGGGACAAGAGGCCTTTCCTCAAATTGTTATTGTGCCCAGGTGATGAATGATCTTACTGTACCACTGTGCCCTCAGGACCTTCCCTGCACACGGGACCTTGACTCCAGAAGCTGGTAGTGGCTCTCCCGATGCCAATAATCACTTCAGCTGCTAGAACCAGGGGCCATTCTTTTAACCAGTCAGAGAGGGAAATTATGGTGATGTCAGCTCCTGTATCTAATAGTCCTGAATGACATCTCTTTCTCCCTTTACATGACAAAGCATACTTTAGAATGGGTCTGTTTCTGCCTGTTGTCTGTGCCCACATCACCATTGGATGAGCTGGTGTGGTGTTCATGTCCCGTGGGAGGTAGGCTCTGGCTATACCTGTTCCTTTTTGGAATGAAAATGGGGGGGAATAAGCATAGAGCCTGGACAGTTATCTCATGCAAAGACGTCAAGGCGAGTATCTCAGGTAGTAGAGTGAGTGTCTCCATCCCTTCCCTGCTGTTGGTTAAAATCAAAATGTCTCTGGGCTGTTCTTCAGGCCTGTATTTGCCTGTGGGAATATGGTGAGCATAAATATTGTGGATTGGAATTGAAAAGGCGCTTAGCAGCTGCCTTTAGGTTCCAGGGCAGAGCTGTCTTCTGTCGAGTTTTCTGCAGTGATCAAGCTGTCCTGATGGATCTGAGAAGGTCACTGTGCTGGTTTTCCACAATGTTGGGGAGAGTGGGGCGGAACGGCCTCGCATTTGGTGTCATTGCACAGGGCCTTTCTGTGTCTGTCTGTGGTTTCCCACAGGCTACTGGTTTTGCTGGTCTTGGAAAGCGTGTGGACGAGGGGAGGAGTGAGGACAGTGGTTGTGATACCTAGAAGGTCCCTGCTAACAGCCTGTATTTTTACGATTCTGTCAAAAATGCCTCATCTCCCCATCTCCCCAGATTTAAAGCAAGGTCCTTTTTCATGTGTATGTCAGGGAATAACTTGGGAGGCTACTAGTACCTCTACTATACCCTGACTGGTAGTCTTATGTAGGCTGGCATCATGGTGTACGGTTGCCCTAAGTATGCATGCCTCGACGATTTTTGCAATGGTAGGTTTTGGGGTGAGGGGTAGAGAGGGTAATATGTCTTTTCAGGTGTTGGTAAGATTTGTTTCAGCAAGGGTAGGAAGTAGTACCTTCCTGACTTTTGGATGTTCAACTTGCTTCTCTATTGCTTGTGTAAGGAGGTCACTAAATTTTATAAGGTATTCCCAGGTCCCTGCAGAATGTCTGTGAAATCTAGAGTAGGTGTTGTTCCATTGGGTGTTTACATGAGAGCTGTCTTTGCAGTACTTTTATCTCTTCTAACACAGCTCAGGAAGGTGTCTTGTGTGATTCTCAGGTTTATTGAAATATTCCTCCCTGGCTAGATGGACTAGTGTTAGGTGTGCCCGTCTCCCTTCCCTAGCATAGTCTTTTAATAGTTGTTGTATTAGATTCCTTCTCACAGAACAAATTCAGTGGAGAGAGTAGGATGTGCATAAAATGGCGCAGATCGTGAGCCCCATTACATGTGCAGCAAAGACAAAATTTAAGAAATTATTAAAATACAGTGAGTACTTCCCATGGTCTTTCGCTGCTTTATAAAGGTCTTTCATCTCCCGCGTGTGACAGCTTCCCATCAGGGGTTAGCTCCACTCTGGTACTGCACCGGAGCTGCTTCTATTTTAGCTACCAATTCCCAGTCCCTCTCTTCAGACGCCAGCTCCTCCATCCTCTGCCAAGAATCCTCAGGCTCATACTCAAGGTGGGATGAACCTTCCCTCTCCTCTCCAGAAGAGGGAACTTGTTCTTTGGCAGAGGAGCGGGGCCTTGGGGTGACTGGCCAGGCCCGGTGTTGTGGGCCTTTGGTAGCCAAGATGGCGGCCTTCCCGTTACCGCCCCTCACATTTCCGGCTCTGACAGTGTGGGGTCCACAAGGGGATGAGTTGGAGGGGGTAGGGCAGCGGGAGTAGGCAAGGAAGCGCTGGATCCCAATGCAGGGGTAGTACCTGACGCAGGGGTGGGACCCAACACGGGGGCATGACCCGATGAGAGACCTGAGGGTGGGAGGGAGTTTGACATTGACAACCCCCTCCAGAGGAGGGACTCCATTTTGTGAGCTATCTGAGGGGGATCCAGTGAGGAGAGGTACTGGAGAATGGGTTAGGGTAGAATCCAGGCCTGTGTGATCAGTACAGACCTGGGCATGGGGTAGAGAAGGAGGGGAGATGTCAGACAGCAGGTGGCTTGTCTGTGCTTTACAGCAGTTTCCGTCTCTCATCCTTATCTTGGTATCAGTGGGGTCAGGAATGCCAGGGGCAGAACAGAAAGTCTGGGTCGAATATTAAAACTTGGAACCCTTCAGAAAACTCTCTAAATCATATTAAAAAGGTGGGAAAAATTTTGCAACTCTTCTCACTCCCTGAGTTTTCTAAAAATAGAGACTTTCTCTGACTCAGTCCCAGAATGCTATAAGATGAACAGAATACACAAAAATGACTGGGAACTCTTTAAAGGGCCAATGAACAAACGACTTCCAACTTCCCTTAGCAAAAGTCTTCCCCTGTAAAAAGAGAACCTCTCTAACTCGAAATTATGTATCCCTGTCATCTTTGGATAATTTGTTACCCAGAGCTACCCCTGATGTAAAGGGTGACCCACCCAGAGGACTACAAAATCACCCAAGGATCCTGCACTGCAGGCGGCTGTCTCTCCATTCATTGCTCTGGTGGCCCAGAACGCCGATGTTTCAAAATGTCCCCTGAGCTTCAGCAGCTGAGCAAGGCCTCATCCCTCATGCTGCTGGAGGGTGCTGATGCTGCATTTAGCAAGCTTTGATAAAACTGATAAAACATTCTATTTTGAAAGCTGCCTCACTTTAATTTGTCATTTTTGTCATGAGGTATTATAGTTCCAGTAAATAGGCCTCAGGGCCTGCACAACCCTGCGTCCTCCTGAGATTTCACTGCCAGTAAGGAGCTCAGCAGTGCTGAAAGCAGAGGCCTGTCCTTTGTGTTCCCTTTGGGATGGCAGTGGAAGTGCCCAGAGTGCACATTCAGAGGCAACTTCAAGCCTTCTCATGCCACGACACCAAAACTAAATGTGCAAGGTGGCTTCTTTGAATGATAGTTAGTCCTTTGAAATATCTGCAGGCAGTGGTAAGGAAATGCTTTCTTAGCCTGCTGGATGGGATCGGCTATGAGGGGCTGAGGGCTGGACTCAGCTCAGGGCTGTGTCCCACTGGGAGCAGCCCCACAGGCTCACGTGCAGAGCAGGCACGGCCAGAGGCCCTGGAGATCTCACCGGCCCTGCAGCCACCTTTGTCAAGGTGCTGTAAATATCAGTTGGTGCTGACTTTCCCCTTGGACCCCGTGGTGTAGTCACTATGGGGAATTTCTTTCCTGAAGCCCATGGGATTTCCCCCTGGCAGGTGTGATGGGGATGCTCAGGGAGTGTGGAGCTTTGGGGGCAGCTGCCCAGACAGGGGCTGAGGTCAGGGCCCTGTTGGGCCCATGGCCCCCAGCAGCAGCAGCAGCAGCAGCAGCCCCAGGGCCAAAAGCCCCGTGCCCCCTGCCCAGCACAGGCTGCCCTGTCCCTGCAGCTGTCACCCGAGTGGGGCCAGGGGCCAGTGGCCACTGGCAGCAGCAGGAATGCGGGCAGGATGAGGATGCCCTAGCTTGGCTTTTGTCTCTGGAACAAAGTGGGCTCAGGGCAGTGCAGAGCAGGCTGGGAAGCAGAGCCCAGGGCCTTTGGAGGCACCAAGCCTTAAAGATCAGTCCCTGCAGCAGCCCAGATGCAGGTGGCCCAGTTGCCAAGGCTGTGGTGGCCTTGAGAGCGTGCAGGTAGATTTTGCATGGCTGTGGCCTGCTGGCAGCTCTGGGCCCAGGAGTGCCTGTGGCTGCAGCAGGAAGGGTGGCTGAAGGTTTGCTGGCTGCTTTGGTGGCATGGCTGCAGAGGCCAGTGCTGTGAGAGCCCCCTGTGTGAGAGCTGGTGAGAGCTGAGCTCTTGGGGACAGCGCTGTGCCCCAGGCCAGGAAGAGCAGCAGTGCGCAGGGCCAGGAGTGGTGTCAGTGGGAGCCCCTGTGCACAGGGACCCCCAGCCCCGGGGTGGCCGTGCCAGCACCCCCAGGCACCTCCAGCCCCAGGAACGTGGAAGAAATGGAACCCACAAGTGTGCAAAGGCTGCCTGTGCCCAAAGGAATGGCCAAGAGAAGTCAGGTTTTAAAAAGAAACAGTATTTATTTGCCGTAGAGCAGCAAATCTAGGATTTACAGAACATGTGTCATTATAACAATTGTTATAACAACAACAACAACAATGTACAGAACATATTTACATGGGATGCGAGGGGCTAACAATCTCCAAAATGTATTTACAGGAAACTTCAAACGGAGTGAACATATTTACAAGGAACTTCTAAACTTCAAACGTATTGACAAATGCATCCTATCTGTGCCATCATGTTCATGATCCCTGGAAGAAAGGAAGCAGCAGAGCTGGACTCAGCTGGCAGCACTGGGCCCAGCAGGGCTGGGAGCTGGGCCCCAGGGGCTGGGCCGGGGCTGGCAGGGCTGGCGTGGCCCCAGGCAAGCGCAGGGCAGGCCGTGGCTGGTGCTTGTGGCAGCGCAATCCAGGCCCCCTGTGGGCACCGTGTCCCTGAGCGGGGCCATCCAGCCCAGCCCCAGCCTGGCATCAGGGGACCCAGTGTGTGTGTGGGCAGGGCGTGGGAAGCATCTGCCTGTCTTACCTGTGAGGCTGCATCTTCATCCAAGGAACATGGGCTCCTCCTCATCCTCCTCATCCACTTCCATCTCTTCAGTGTTGTCTTCCACCTCTACTTCCTTGTCCTCAACAGGGGAGGACATGGAAGTAGAGGAGGAGTCCACCTCCATCATCTCTTCCCCATTCAGCCCCTGGTCCTCATCCATCGCCTCCACAGTGTCTCTGTCAGTCTGCAAGGGGCAGCACAATCTCCCAGTGGGCTTCCTGTCCCACACCATCCCTTCCCACATGGCTGCAGCCTGCCCAAGCCGGGTGCCCCCTGCCTGGCATGGCACTGTACCTCCATTGGCACAGCAGATCACATCATGCTGGGATTGGCGCTCCAGAGCCAGCAGCGGGAAAAGCCCAGGCAGCAGCAGCACCTCAGCACTCAGGGTCAGAGCGCAGACTGAGCATCAACTGACCCTTGGCAGCCGGTGAAGTGTCTGCTGTGCTTGTTTCCAGGTCCTGGACGTTTCATCTGGAACCCTCTGGGAGCTGTGATGTCACTGAAGTTTCAGGGCTGCCGTGCAGTGGGAGATGTGGATGGCAGAATGATCAAATCCTTGAATGGTTTGGCTTGGAAGGGACCCTGAAGATGATCTGGTTCCAAGCTGAGCAAGCTCCCAGCACAGCAGGTTGCTGCGGCCCCTGTCCCACTGGGCCTTGGATGTTGCTGGGGATGGGGCATCCACAGCCTCTCTGCACTGGTCCCTGTGTCAGGGACAAGCACCCTGAGAGTAAAGAACTTCTTCCCATCATCAAATCTCTTCCACCTCTTGCAGTTTGATCGCATTCCTCCGCGTCCTGTCACTACAGTTCCTGACCATATGTCCTCTCCCACTTCCCTGGGTCAGGCTGTTCCTGCAGGGTCATACGTGTAGCTGAACCTGCAGAGAGGAGAGAGAGAAGCCAAGAAGGCAGTCAGAATAAGTGGGGAAAGTGGCATGAGGACTGAGAGAAGAAGGATAAAGAAGTGACACGCAAGGCTTTGTGTTGGGTGTGCCGTGGGATTCATGGCTTTTATTAGAGGCCAGGTTCCCTTTGTGTACTCACTTCCTGTATTTCAGCCTGCCCACAGGCAGCCTCTTTGAGCGACCTGCACTCCCAGAGCTGGGAGCATGCTTAAACTGCTGGTGAACGAGCTGAGAGAGGGATCTTTGTGTGGAACTGCAAACACGTCAGTGGATTACACTGAAAAGGGTCCAGGAAGGGAGACAAAATGGGGTTGCGCACGCAGCGGGAAAATGCGGGGGCGGGGGGGGGGAATCGGGGTAGCATTGCAGCAAGCCAGGTCCAAAATGGTATAAGAGAGGGGAGAACATTCTCGAGTGAGTACATATAAGAAAAATACAGTAGTTGAACTGGGTGATGCCAACAAAATGGGCTGCATCACAATGAGCCTGCAAATGCCCATGGACGAGACCATTGAATTCAGAGTGATGTCTCTCTTTTACCTTGGTCACTTTGCCCAGAAGTATTACAGCTTCAATGGTCGGCCCCTCAGCCCCCAGATTTTCCCCTTTTTGTTGCCTATAAAGAAGGCTTCAGCCATAGAGTTTTGCAGGCATTTAGCATAATGGATAAAATAACCAACAGAATGAATACAATAAACAAAGTCCACAAAACAGTCTTAACTAAACATGAAAGTCAGCCTTTTATCCCCCAGTGTTTGGAAAGTCCAGTGAACCAGTCGTAGTTGCCTTCCATCTGGATCTTCTTTCCTTGATTTTAGCAGCTGGATGACCTGATATACTGACTCCCTATGTGAAAGCAGGTTGAAAAAACACATGCCTTCAAATGCCTGACAGGCATGGCCACGGACAAGAAATTGTGGCTTGTCTGTGGAAGCGCCCATCTGAAGGCATGCGGCTCAGTGAGGAGCATCCAGTTTCCTGTTCAGTAGCAACCAATGGCAGCATCCTCTGACTTTAGCTGATTTATTATCTGGAGGCTTGGGTGTCCTAAAAGTAAACAGATAAAGTGACTAGAAGATGAAACATAAGTTCAGGTCCCACTAAACTTTCTCTTCTGTAAGCCAAGGGTGTGAACTAAGCTTATTAAAAGAATCATATATCAATGCTAAAATAAAGCTTTTATAAATGTTAATTCATGTATCCTGGTTACTGTTGTCTGAGCTATCTTGGTCTTGGTGTGTGTGGTCAACGCTGCTTAGGAGATCTTCTGTTCTTCTTCTTCTTTCCCAGGCTGATGCTCTCTCCCTTAGGCTTCCATTCTGTTCTATTGATGGTGGCTCTGGTGTTTGCCTCACCGTTCCCAGAAAGAGTTTTTATGTATTTTGCTGGGATCAATCTTAGGAGTGTCGCTATAGAGACATGGGCATCCTGTCTTTCCCAAGTAATTAATGGGAAGGTGCCCATAAATTGTTTAGATTCCGGTTCTTTGGTCAACACAGGTGCCTGTTCTTTTAATGAGGCTGCAGTTGAATTAGTAAAATGCCTGATGACTGCGGGAGTTGTCTCCATAAATGAATTGTTCAAAAAGTTCAGTACATAAAAGGCCTTGGCCAGTCTCTCAATGGAAGATAATATCTGGATTACCCCTCTCAGTTGATCAAGGATCCTTTTGATGGATCAGTGGGCCCTCTCAGCTATGGACTGTCCTGTGGCGGAGTGTGGTATGCCTGTGACATGTTTTTTACCCCAGTGGTCAGAAACTTGTTGGAATCAGTGTGAGGTATAAGCAAGAGCATTATCAGTTTTAATTTCCTGTGGAATTGCTAAGGTGGAAAAACCTAAAAATTAATGTTTTATAGCATCTTCTGATTTTTCTCCAGCGTGGACAGAGCCAAAAACCACACTGGTAAAGGCGTCGATTGAGACGTGGATGTATTTTAATCTGCCCAAATGGGCTTAGTGTGTGGTGTCTGATTGCCAGATGTGGAGACTCTCTAGTGCTCTTGGATTGACTCCAGCTCTGACAGAAGCAAGGGCATGTTCCTGACAATTTGGGCAGGTGGCTGCAATGGATCTTGCTGGGTCTGGGGTAATTTTGAACATCCTGAACAGCACAGGAATGTTTTGGTGGTAGAAGAGGCAGCCGATATTTTCCTGTATAAAGACTGTCTAAGGTGTATTGCAGTGTTTCAGATGTTTGAAGTAGGCAATTGAGGTGCTCTGGAGTGACAACTAATTATATATTCAGAAGGTCTGTTCCTGCAAGGGAGCACAGATGTTCTGTAGCTTTCCTGATTAGTCCTGGAATAACTTTCTGTGGGGTTGTTATCATTTTAATAGGTTGTTGTGCTCTGAAAATGTATTCACTTTCTATGAGGGGACCTGAGATAGTTGAGTGCCCCCGAAAAAATATTTTATGGAATATTGGACTTACACCAAGCATTGCCAGGGAGAAAGGAAAATTAGGGTGGTATCTGTGTGCCTGTTTAGTTTGAATCACCCAGGAGACCTTTTGTACGGCTGCTTCTGCCTCCGGTGTCAGTGATCACGGGAAGCGAGTCCTTCTCTGCCTTTAAGGAACAGGAACAGTGGCACGAGATCTTCTGTGGTGATTTCCAGCAGTGAATGTACCCCACTGGTGGTTCCACAGAGCATTTGGAGTTCTTGCAGAGTCCTTGGGTTGTCCTTGATGTGCAGTGTTTGTGGTGTGATGGTTCTCTCTGTGCTCTTTAGCCCGAGGTACTTCCAAGCGGCTGTCTTTTGAACTTTATCTGCTGCAATCTCAAAACCTTTCTGTTGCACCACAGTGATGACATCTTGTACTGCAACGTCCAAAATGATTTGGCCTTCTGCACAAATGACTGTATCATCCATGTAATGAAAAATGATAGCATTAGGATGTCTTTTCTGTCTGGGCGAGAGGTTTTGGGCTCAAAGCCATTGACAAATAGTTGAGCTCCTCTTCTGTCTTTGAGGCAATGCAGTCCACTGGTACCTCTGTAAAGGTGTTTGTCAGTTTAGGGGCGGAAAAGGCAAACCAGGGGGGTGTCATTTGGATGCATGGGGGCATCAAAAAAGTATTGAATTGAATTGAATTGAGAAGGTCTCTGTGCTGGCTCTCCACTATGTTGGGGAGAGTGGGGCGGAATGGCCTCGCGTTTGGTGTCATCACGCAGGGCCTTTCTGTGTCTGTGTGGGGTTTCCTGCAGGCCACCGGTTTTGGAAAGTGTGTGGACGAGGGGGGCAGTGAGGACAGTGGTTGTGACACCTAGAAGGTCCCTAGTAATAGCCTTTATTTTTAAAATTCTGTTGAAAATGCCCCATCTCCCTACACTTAAAGCCAGGTCCTTTTTCATGTGTATGTCAGGGAATAACTTGGGTGGCTACTAGCACCTCTACTACACCCTGACTGGTAGCCTTAGCTAGGCTGGCATCACAGTGAAAGGATGCACTAAGTGTGCATGCCTTGACCATTTGTGCAGTGGTAGCCTTTGGGTTAAGGGGTAGCGAAGGGAAAATGTCTTTGCAGTTGTTGTTAGCATTTGTTTCAGCAAGTTTAGTAAGGAGTACCTTCCTGGCTTTTGGATATTCAACTTTTTTCTCTATTGCTTGTGGAAGGTGGTCAATACATTTTAGAAAGGATTGCCCAGGTCCCTGCAGAATGTCTGTGAAATCTAGAGTAGGTGTTGTTCCATTGAGTGCCTGCTTGAGAGCTGTCTTTGCAGCACTTTTATCTCTTCTAACAGAGCTCAGGGAAAGTCTTTTGAATGACGTTTACTGAAATCTTCCTCACTGGCTAGATGGACTAGTGTTAGGTGTGCCCACCTGTCTTCTCTAGTATAGTCTTTTAAAATTGTTTTATTAGTTTTTTCCCCTTTCTTTCCCACAGAATAATTTCAGTGGGAGAAAGTAGGATGTGTATAGAATGGATCGTGAAGCACCTTAACATGTGCAGTGAAGGTGGCATTTAACAAATTATTAAAATATGGTGACCCCCTCACATGGTCTTTCGCTGCTTTACAAAGGTCTTTCATCTCCCCGTGTGTGACAGCTTCCCATCGGGGGTAAGCCCCCCTCTGGTACTGCACCGGTGCTGCTTGTATTATAGCTACCAATTCCCAGTCCCCCTCTTCAGACGCCAGCTTTCGCATCTTCTGCCAAGAATCCTCAGCCTCATGGTTGACGTCAGATGAACCTTCCCTCTCCTCTCCAGAAGAGGGAACTTGGTCTTTGGCAGAGGAGCGGGGCCTTGGGGTGACTGGCCAGGCCCGGTGTTGTGGGCCTTTGGTAGCCAAGATGGCGGCCTTCCGGTTACCGCCCCTCACACTTCCGGCTCTGACAGTGTGGGATCCACAAGGGGCTGAGTTGGAGGGGGTAGGACAGCGGGAGTAGGCAAGGAAGCGCTGGATCCCAATGCAGTGGTGGTTCCTGACGCAGGGGTGGGACCCAGCCCAGGGAAGACCCGATGAGAGAGCTGGGGGTGGGAGGGAGTTTGACCTTGACGACCCCCTCCAGAGGTGGGACTCCATTTTGTGAGCTATCTGAGGGGTATCCAGTGAGGAGAGGTACTGGAGAATGGGTTAGGGTAGAATCCAGGCCTGTGTGACCTGGGCAGGGGGTAGAGAAGGAGGGAAGGTGTCAGACAGCAGGTGGCTTGTCTGTGCTATACAGCAGTTTCCGTCTCTCACCCTTATCTTGGTATCAGTGGGTTCAGGAATGCCGGGGGCAGAACTCAAAATATGATTTGAGTATTAGAACATTGAACCCTTGAGAAAACTGTATAAATCATATCAAAAATTAAGTAAAATTTTGCGACTCTTATCACTCCCTGAGTTTTCAAAAGCAAGAGTCTTTCCCGAACTGAGTCCCAAAATGCTACATGACGAATTGAATCAATAGAAATATCTTGGAGCTCCTTAAAAAGCCAATGAACAAATGACTTCAAACTTCCCTTAGTAAAAGTCTTCCACTCTGAAAGGAGAACCTCCCTAACTCCAACATATATGTCCCTCTCAGCTTTGGATAATTTGTTACCCAGAGCTGCCCCTGCTGTAAAGGGTGGCCCACACACAGGGCTAAAATATCACCCAAGGGTCCTGCAGTGCAGGTGGCTGTCCCCCCATTCACTGGTCTGGTGGTGCTGGATGCAGATATTTCTAAATATCCCCTGGGCTTCACCAGCTGAGCCGGCCCTGTTGCTGCTTCAGGGTGCAAACGCTGCAATCAGTAAGCCTTGGTAAAACTGATAAAACATGGTATTCAAAGGGCTGCCTCACTTTACTTTAATTTGTCATTTTTATCGTGCGGTATTATAATTCCTGTAATAGGCCCCTGGGCCTCCACAACCTTGTGTCCTCCTATCTATCATTGTAGTGAGGAGCTCAGCAGTGCTGAAAGCAGAGACCTGTCCTTGGTGTTCCCTTTGGGATGGCAGTGAAAGTGCCCTGAGTGCACATTCAGAGGCACCTTCATGGCTTCTCATGCCACGACACCAAAAGTAAATGTGCAAGGTGGCTTCCTAGAATGACATGTAGTCCTTTGAAATATCTGCAGGAACTGGTCTGGAAATGCTTTCTGAGCCTGATCCTTGGGATCAGCTGTGAGGGGCTGAGGGCTGGCCTGAGCCCGGTGCTATGTCCCACTGGGAGCAGCCCCATAGTCTCACGTGCAGAGCAGCCACGGCCAGAGGTGCTGGAGATCTCACCTGCCCTGTATCCAGCACTGTCAAGGTTCTGTAAACATCAGCTGGTGCTGACTTTCCCCTTGGACCCCTTGGTTTAGTCACTATGGGGAATTTCTTCCCTGAATCCCGTGGGATTTCCCCCTGGCAGGTGTGATGGGGATGCTCGGGGAGTGTGGGGCTTTGGGGGCAGCTGGCCAGGCAGGGGCTGAGCTTTGGGCCCTGTTGGGCCCATGGCCCCCAGCAGCAGCAGCAGCAGCAGCAGCAACAGCTGCCCCAGGGCCCAAAACCCCATGCCCCCGGCCCAGCACAGGCTGTCATGTCCCTGCAGCTGTCACTCGAGTGGGACCCAAGGGCCAGTGGCCAATGGCAGCAGCAGGAATGCAGGCATGGTGAGGATGCCCTGGCTTGGCTTTTGTCTCTGGAACAATGCGGGCTCAGGGCAGTGCAGAGCATGCTGGGAAGCAGAGCCCAGGGCCTTTGGAGGCTGCAAGGCTTAAAGATCAGTCCCTGCAGTAGCCCATATGCAGGTGACCCAGTTGCCGAGAGCGGGCAGGTGGATTTTGCATGGCTGTGGCCTGCTGGCGGCTCTGGGACCAGGAGTGCCTGTGGCTGCAGCAGGAAGGGTGGCTGAAGGTTTGGTGGCTGCTTTGGTGGCATGGCTGCCGGGGCCAGTGCTGGGAGAGCCCCCTGTGTGAGAGGTGGTGAGAGCTGAGCTCTTGGGGACAGCGCTGTGCCCCAGGCCAGGAAGAGCAGCAGTGCCGAGTGCCAGGAGTGGTGTCAGTGGGAGCCCCTGTGCACAGGGACCCCCAGCCCCGGTGAGACAGAGTAAAGATCCATTCTGAATTAGGTGAAGTGTCTAAGAAAGGTGAAAAGTCTTTAAGGCCAAAGCTGAAGGAAAAGCCGCATTCCAGAGACAACAAGGAGACAGAGAAATAAAAACAGAAAAACCACGAGGTCAATTTTCCCCCGACCTAGGAATTCCTTTGATAAAGAAGAACTGGTGCTAAATGTCACGTGGAATGAATATGTATGAACCTATTGTTAAACTGTATGCATATGCATTTGGAAGGGGGATAAAAGGAGACCTAAAGTCTTCAGGGGTATGCTTGCCTTTTTGGGGAGGCCAGCACGCCTCGTAATAAAAGCATACCCGGCTATACAAATTTTACAAAGTTGTGAGGTTTCTTCTTTTCTCCGCAAAACATTATGGCGAGCCAGCCAGGAGTTCTCTGTCCCCGCAGGGGCAGGGGGGATAGACGGACCTCCAAGGCGCGCCCTAGGATTTTTTTCCTGGTGGGGCTCCGCTCGTCTCAACTTGCCACCTGCGAGGACAGACAAGGATCTGCTGGCCTGCGGAGGAAGATATGGTATGTACTGGGGGGCTCCCGGGGGAGGGAAAGGAGAGCAAGGGAGTAAACCACCCAGAGACGTCTGGGTATAGCTGATGGAGCAGCTGTATTAGAGACGGGGTTCATCGTTCTGATAGAGCACAACCGCTAGAGGCTCTGGGGGTGAGCCGGGTGAACCCGTGTATGTGTGTATTGGGGGTTCATTGTTCTGATGGAGCAGAACTGCTGAGCCCGTGTGTGTTTTGTTTGTGTGTGTGTGTGATGTCTGGACACTGTGTTGCTGTATGGTCAATGCTTTGTGTGGTCAGTGCACTGTGTTTGTAATCGTGCAAGTGTCTAAGTGTATGGTGTTTAAAAGAGAGTAGATCTACAGTGCGGGGGGGTGTTAGTACTACCCGTGTTTGAAGCAGCCGAGTGAGGCCTGAGGCGCCGGCTGCAGCAGGCTGCCGGGGCAGGGAGAGAAGTGCCCTGAGGAGAAGTGAGTGGAGGAATGTCAGTGATGGTATTTATCCTGTTTAAATGTAGTGATTTGTGTAGATTTGGTACATTTTAACCGTGAGTATGAGCTCAGAGAGTTCCTTTGCCTTGGATGTTTGGACTTGATCTCTACACTGTGTGCTGTTATTTTGATTGTGTCCGGGAAAAATTGATGTGAGTAAATGCCGAATTATGGTATGCTGTGTTGTGTTGAGAAAAGTGAGCACTTTGAGAAATATGCCCTTTCCCAGTAATTTTGTGTGGTGATTTTCTTCCACTGCATTGTGGTAATTTGATTCTCAGATTGCATAGTAGTGTTTGTGGAGATTTTAAGATCTCGTTGCAACAAGAGTAGCATCTTACACAGGAGAACTATAGTTTGGTGATTTATGCTTAACTACGATAAAGCGAGTTAAAGGAATTCCAAGAATTCTCCCCCTCACAGCAATTCAAGCCTTGGCTCTAGTGAATTTTAGATAAAGGGGGGGTGCGGGTGTGTGTGTCCGTGTCTGTGGGCATATCAGAGTTTCGGACTAGCACAGCCTTTTTGCAAAGCAGTAAAACAAGTGTAAGTAGACACAGTGCTTAATTAGATTGTGCAAGAAGAGAACTAGAAAAGACTGATATTTTGTTTGATCAGAACATAGTGTCTACGTCACGTTTTTGATTAGCATGCTGTGTGAGGTGACAGTGGCTGTCCCCTGGGCACAGGGACAGCTCTGGCTGCCCCGTCTCCCCAGGGAACACGGGAATGGCCTGTGGGCAAAAGCTGGATGTGCAGGTATTATTGCAGTGCGGTGTTTATGAGAAACGCTGGTATTGCTGTTTTACTGTTCTAATAAGTGTCAGGGCACATGCCCCGAGTGTAAATTAGAGGTTTCTGGTCAAGCGGATTCAGAACCTAAGGTCTTAGAGCTTGTGTGTGGGAATCACATCTGATACCTGCCACCTGGAGCTGTGTGTGTAGGAGGAAAACTGAGAAACTACTGTGAAGGTCTGTGAAAAGAGGTTTGAGTGGAAGCGAGATAGGGCAAGGAGAAATAAATAATGAGAACTGACCAGAGCAAACAGGTTCCTAAATTAGCCCCTTTTAGGAGGGGCTCACTGGGAGGAGGTTGCCAGTAAGAGTAGCTCAGAAAATAAAAAGATTTATAATACTTCATTGCTGTTAGTACTGTTTTATAATAGGAAGATAAATGGGATAGAGTTTTTGTATGCTGAAATGTCTTTTTGTTTTAAGAAATCACCCAGAATGGCAAAGAGACTGTGAGATCAGACCGCCCTCGGGTCTTGGCCCTTGAAAAGGAAAACAAGGCAAAGAGAAAGCAAATCAAATGTGTTGTTTCAGCATACAGCATAAGATAGCAATGTATGAAGTCAAACAAAGATTATCATGCTGAAATGCAAAGCAATCACAGTTCGCAAAATGAGTACATATGATTTGCTAAAGGCTCCTCCCAAGGTAAGGGAAGAAGGGTAAAGATGACCTCCCCAAAAGGGAAGAATTTTAGTCGACACAAGAGCCATATATTCAGTTTTAAATAAAGCCTTAGTACCTGTGGAGAATGTTTATGTTGTAGTGTGGGGAATGAACAACTGGCCAGTCTGAGAAGGCATACTTTTGCAAACCTTTAAAGTAACATGTGCACTATGTGTACCTAAAAGCTTTTGTACAATTCGCTCAATTTGCTAAACATTCTCAAATGAGAAAGGTTACTCTGGAGGCAAATGATAGAAAGAGGTTAGGCTTAACATTAACAGACACTGAAATTAAAGATATTAGTAAGGAGATATTAGAATAAGTAAATAAGGGTTTTCAAGGGTATGGGCCTCCGCTGTACCAGGGAGAGTGAAAGATGCTCCCCCATGGTAATCAAGCTTAAGGAAAGAACACAACCAGTGAGAGTTGAGTAGCACCCTCAAAAGGAAGATAAGGAAGGAATCAGCCCAATAATTGATAGTACTGGATTAAGGACTAATAAGATAACACAGAATTTGTACCCTGTGGTAGCAAATCCATATACTTTACCAACTTGTCTAACACCTGAGCTAACCTGGTTCACTGTTTTAGGCCTAAGAGATGCCTTCTTTTGCCTCCCTATCCACGAAGCCAGCCAGAAAATTTTTGCATTCAAACTCAGGCTCACATAGTCCATGTGCCTGAAGGCTTCAAAATTCCCCACTCTGATTGGAGAACAGCTTGCAAAGACCCAGAGTCCCGGGAAGCTCCACAAGAGGAAAGGAGGCTGTTGCAGTACGTGGATGATCTTCTAGTAGCCACTTGGATGAGGGAAGCGAGAGAAGCCTGGACGGTAAGCCTTTTGAATTTCCAAGGACTCCAAGGACACAGAGTCTCAAAGAAAAAGGCACAGGTAGTGAAACAGAAGGTAATCTACCTGGGGCAAGAAGTGAGTGCTGAGCAGCAGGCTTTAAGGCAGGGAAGCCATATGCCAAACCCTGAAACCCCAGACAACAAAGGAACTCCGAACCTTCTTAGGCATGGTAGGGTAGTGCCAGCTGTGGGTTTATAATTATGGACTGCTCGTCAGACCCCTCTATGCTCTTATTGCCAATGGAAACAAAGATCTCCAGTGGACAAGAGATGCCACACGGGCCTTTCACCAGTTAGAGAGTGCCCTCATGTCGGCTCCAGCTTTGAGACTTCCAGATGTAAGTAAAGCACTCTTTCTATTTTTCCACGCAAGGAATTGCCCTGGGAATATTGGCTCAGGACTTGGGTCCATACCAGAGGGTACTTCCTTACTTTTCTAAGCAACTAGATGCAACAGCCAAGGGCTGGCCAGGTTGCCTCAGAGCTGTAGCAGCAGTTGTGCTGAATATTCAAGAGGCACGCAAGTTTACCCTGGGACAAAAATGACTGTGCTAGTGTCCCACACAGTGTCCGCAGTACTGGAAGTAAAGGTGGCCACTGGCTTTCACCACAGAGGTTTCTGAAATACCAGGCCATCATGGTAGAGCAAGATGATGTAGAGATAGTGGTGACTAATATTGTCAACCCAGCTTCTTTTCTCGGCAGAAATCAAGGAGAAACAGTACACCATGATTGCCTGGAGACCATTGAAGCTACCTACTCCAGCCGCCCAGACTCAAAGGACACTCCTCTGGACGATGCGGAGACCTGGTTCACTGACGGGAGCAGTTACGTTGCCAATGGGAAGCGACATGCTGGGTATGCAGTGACCACCTACAGAGAGGTAATCGAGTCTGGACCCTTACCAACAGGTACCTCTGCGCAGAAGGCTGAGATAATTGCCCTGACCCGTGTTCTCGAAGGGGCAAAAGGGAGGAGAATAATCATCTACACAGACTCAAGGTATGCATTTGGAGTCATACATGCACATGGAGCCATCTGGAAGGAGAGGGGACTGCTGACCTCACAGGGAAAGAAGAGGCAATCCAGCTGTTGGAAGCAGTTCAGCTACCTGGAAAAGCATATTAAGGAACACGAGAGAGTGAGCTTAAAATTGGAGGAAAGAAATGAGCTGGCGGATGGAGAGGCAAAGAAAGCAGCAAAGGGTGAGGTACAGATTTTCCTCGACGGTAAGCCATAATACAATAATACTAATCAAAAGGGACCTACAACTGCAAGGGGTGGGCTACCATTGAAAGAGAGCTAGTAATCCCTTCCCATTTTCATGGTTACTAGTGAAGGAAGGGCACTAGAAAACACACTAGGGCCTAACTACTTAAAAGCCTTTTATAGAGTGTGGCTCCTTTCTCAAAATGACCAAGGCTGCGAGTGATACAGAGTGCATTGAAATGAAGTGTTGACTTTGAAGTAGTAATTTCCACAGGCGTTCTAGAACACACATCTGATTGAAATAATCGTTGTATCGTTGTCAGGAATTTATATGCCACTATCACTCAGGTGAGCTCACAATGTGATCCTTGCCTCCAGACTAACCCCAAAATACCCCCCGGCCAAAACTCGGTCAGACTGGGAGAGACCATGGGCCTGTACAGCAGTGGCAAATCAACTTTTCAGAACTCCCAAGGAAAGGGGGGGTATCAGTATTTACTGGTATTGATAGATACATTTTGTGGGGCCAGAAACACTCCCCACCAGAACTGTCAAAGCTCAACAGGTGACCAGATTATTTTTACAAGAAATAATACACACTTCAGAGTTCCAGCCACGATATCCTCAGATAAAAATCATATTTCATTTCCAAAGCAGTGCAACAGATTAGTGGCCATCTGGGCATAGATTAAGAACTTCACACTCCATACTGCCCCAATCAAGTAGCCAGGTAGAGAGAACAAATAATTTGATTAAGCAGCAGATTGTAACACTGGGGCAAGAAGTTAATCTACCCTAGCCCCAAGCTCTTCCACTAGCACTATTGCAAATTCAAACTAAACCTTGAGCTAAAGGAATGCTGAATCCTTTTGAAATGCCTTATAGAAGACCATATAGAATACAAAGGGAATGTCCAGAATGTCCACCTACATGGTGGCTTTATGCAAACAGCTCAGAGTAATTGAGAAACATGTGGCTGCAAACTCGGAGCAGGGAGTTAGATAGCTTGGGGATGATGTAAATGTTAAGTCTCTTACAGAGAAGACTTCGGAACCACAGTGGGAGAGACCACTGCAAGTACTTCTCACCACCTTCACTGCAATCAAAATCAAGGAGCAGAAGGCCTGGATCCATCACTCTTGGGTGAAGAAAGCCCTAGAAGTCCCTTGGAGAGCGATACCAGAAGAGAATGAACTGAGACTAAAACTTACTCGGGCAAAATGAGTACATTGCGGTCGGGAGTAGTTCATACTTTAGTGTACAGAATTGCTTTGTATGTAATTGTAACTGAAATTTCAGAACTTGAGAGTACCTCTATTCAAAGCAATGGTGAATGGCCTTGGTCCCTGGCATTTAATCAGTATACTGGATCCATGGGAGAACCTTCTGAGATAAAATATTTAAACGTATCTACTGTAGTAATCCACGAGAATCAGGTATATGAGGAGCAAGAATGGCAGGAACGGGAACTGTGGACACTTCAAGGAATCAGAGGAGAAGAAATCAAAGTAGAGTGCCAGGTCATCAATAGGACGGCTTATGAGAGACCAGATGTAATTAGTGTCTGAACCTCCCCTGGTGTATATGAACACCAGGAAGTCTGTGATAACCTAAGTGAATCAGACTGTTGGTGTAATTTCACCTTAATGCAGCCTGTAGAAGTGACCTGCCTTTGAGCTCGAGTTGCTATCAGACTTCCATTTAAATTCAAAGCAGACACTGCACTTTTTACAACAGCAGGGCCTTATACAACCCATACTAGTTCAGACTCTACCCAAACTTGAACCTAAAGTGTATGAAATAGGCCCCTATGTAGTAAAGAATGTGAGTGAACAACAGCTGTTATTCAATCCAGAATGGTCTCTCAAACGTGTGGAATTGATAATGCAAATTAACATCTCAAAAATCCAACCAGCCTGCTCCTCCTTCCTAAAAACATCCTTTGAGGGCTGGACGACGTGGTTACAAAAAAAGGCATATCTCAGGACCAGAGTAAGAAAGGCTCTAACTGGCATATTTGAGACAGGATTAGGAGTTTTAAATGGAATTGATTCAGAAATACTGATGAATAAACTGGCCACTGCAGCAGGTAGCCTAACAAAATTGAAGCAGCCTTTACAGTCATCTCTACTGGCATTAGGAACTAGCCAGTGACAGATTTCAAAAGTACTGCCAAAGTAAGGAGGTATGAAAAGGCCGGGGACCAAGACCACAAGTTAATAGTAGAAGCACTTAGTACAGTTCAAGATGATGTGTCTTTAGCTTTCAGTTGTATACAAGCACAGTTATGGGTGCAGGCAACAGCAGCTCTGATCATACGGGAAAGGGGTGAAGGTAATTTTCCAGCTGAAATTCGGAGAATTGTTTGGGATAATGCAATTGATTTTGAAAGGAAGTTTCAATCCTGGTGGGCTATGGTGAACTTCACCTATGATCCTGTTTCTAATGTGGCCACTATCTTTGTGCTTACCATATGTAATGCCACTGTTTATGTTATCCATCCCATCATTGCACTAAGATTAAACCATGAATAAACAATACTCTACCCTTTAGAGCATAGAGTGTGGGCACGAAAGATGAATGAAAAGTGGCAGACAGTAAACTTGGAATCCTGCATTACTAGAGAGCAGATGGGATTCATTTGTGAAAGAAATACTATTAATGCTCAGGATGTGTGTTTGGACACTGAACAGAGTATTTGCCACTTTGAAGTTCATCCAGTCACTGACCAGAAAACTGTGCTCGTGTATATTGGAAAAGGGTGTGTATGCCTGAGAACTGCCTGTGCTGCTGTAAAAATTGATAGCAATGATGTTATTCTGTCTAGTAGAAATCATTCTAATTTCTGTATTTGTAATTTTGTTAAGATTATCGGGTGTGATTTTTTGTACTCAGCCCCAGTGACATCCCACCAGTTAAAACCAACTACACAATGTAACTCCGATTATCACCTACCCCTATTGGGATGGACCTTACATTAGTAAAACAATTAATTAAGCACCAAGACCTACTGGAAATCTTGAAAGAAATCCAAGAAAGTGGAAAGAAAACCTTAATTACTGTCCAACATGATACAAAAGAAATAACTAGAATTCTGCAAAGAAGAGAACGAAATGCAGATCCTCACTGGTGGGATGTGGTCTTTAGGTGGTCACCAACTACAAATATAATCCTTAATAAGTTGTGTCATCCTACTGTAGTTTTGTTAATATTAGTTAGAATAAGTTCAGGATTATCCATTATCAAACGTACATGGTAAAGCACTAAAGTACACTTGTTGTCATAGGAATTTGTACGAAGTAAAAGAATTTACTTCTTCCTTTTAGGAAAGGGGGGAATGAAGCAAAGTGAAAATTTTCCAGGATAGAAATCCATTTTAATTTAGGTGAAATATACATTTTTGAGTTGAGTCTCTGGTTAGAAATTGTAGTTATTTAGCCAGGCTGCAAGGCCTAAGCTCAGTGAAGTTACTTCAGCGAAGGACAGAGATAAAGGGGAGGAGACAGAAGATGATAGAGAGAGACAGGGACTGCTGTAAGGGCAAGTCGGCCTGACCTCAGAATTCTTTCTGATAAAAAGGAACTAGTGGTAAAAACACGAAAACACGAAACCCATAAAAATGAATATGTATGAACTATTGTGAAACTGTATGCATATGTATTTGAGAGGGGGATAAAAGGAGATCTGAAGTTCTCAGAGGTACGCATGCCTTTTTGAGGAGAGTTTTCTCCGCATGTGTCCCGTGCCGTAAATAAACATACCGAGCTTTACAACTTTTATAAAGTTGTGTGGTTTCTTCTTTTCTCCGCAAAACAGGGGACCTCACACTGCCCCTGTGATGCCACACTGCCCCCTGTGATGTCACACTGCCCCCTGTGATGTCACACAGCCATCCCTGTGATGTCACAGAACCAGCTTTATGTCACCTTGTGATGTCATACAGCAATGTTGTGACATCACACAAGAGTGATGTTACAAAGTCACCCTGTGATGTCACCATCTGTTCTGTCATGTCACAGCCTGCTCTATGATGTTACACAGCCACCAGGTGATGTCACAATCCACTCTCTGATGCCACAGAGCCACCCTCTATGATGGCAGAGTCTGCTCTATGGCCTCACACCCCACTCTGGGATGTCACAGCCAGCTCTGTGATGTCACAGAACCCTTAAGAACTCAGTTCTATTAAAACACTGAAGTTCCTTGTATTTTGAAGAGATCCCTGTCAGAGACACAACAGAGGAAGTGTCCCCAGGCCCCAGGCAGAGCAGAGAACTGCAGGCACTGATGGCAGCTGTGGACAAAGAGAAGCCAAGTCTTGGTGCCCTGGGGCACAGCAGCAGGGTCTGTGTCACCAAGGGCTGGGAGGAGACACCTTGTCCTGAGGCCCTGGGGCCTCCTGGCACAGCCCCAGCCAGGCTGGGCACTGTCACCCCCTTGTCCTGTCCGCAGCATCTCCCCCTAGCCCACATCCCAGTGGCCTCAAGGATCTGCTGGAAGGAGTCCCTGGGGAGCCTTGCTCAGCAATGGCCCTGGGGGCTCCTGAATGCTCCCTGCAGGGACTGCAGGTTTTTCAAAGGACTTTGGGTTTGGCTTTTGCCTTGGAGTCTCTGAGAGGTTTTTGTAATCATGGCCTCCACTTATCTGCTGTAATTAGTCCCTGGAGAGGCTTTGTCAGTAACAACACTCACTGGGCTCATTAATGCTTCAAGGTACTACAGTTCTTTTAAGGTACTTGGTGTTTCCCTTTGGATACAGACTCTGGGCGAGGTTTGTGCAATCATGGCCCCAATTATCTGTGTTGATGAGCCCCTGGAGAGCTTTGTACTGATGCTCAGTGGGGCTCATTAATGCCTTGAGATACTCAAGGTTTTTAAGGTACTTTGGATTTTCCTTTCCACACTGAGTGTCTGAAAGGTTTCTGTGCCATCCTGGCCACCAATTCTCTCTTCCAAGGAGTCCATGAGGAGCCTGTGTTGGAGAGGGACCTCAGTGGGAGCCACGAATGCCTGGAGACACTTTGAGCGTTCCCTCTGATTGTGACTCCTGGCAAGGTTTGTGCAATCTCCTCCCAGGCCCTGGGGTTCAAGGGCTCAGCTCCAAATGCACCACGGGGCTCATTAGGATCAGGCAAGTCCTGACAAGCCATGGCTCTGCCTTGATTTCCCTCTGCTCTCATGCAGTTCATCAGGAAGGTTTCTGTAGTGGTTTTGGTTCACCAATTTGAGATTTCTTGGCCAAAGCATCAATTAGTGTGGTGTGGTTCGGTAATTATGAGTGCACTCACTAGAATACATTTACTCATTTCCTGCTGTGAGATAGGATTAAGAGAAAGGCAAAGTAGGCTCAAAGCTTTAAAAGGGTATAAAGAAAAGTTTGTCAATAGTAACTAAGAGTAATAAGAATTCAGAACACCTCTCCCTACACCCTTTTCTTTCTTACTGACAATGAAAAGAGACAAAACCTAAAATTTTCAGTCAGTTTACCACCTCTAGAATAGTCTTTCTTCAGTTCACTTAGGGAGAGGAGTCTCACTTTCATGCTATGGAGACTTCTCTATAAGAAAACAGTTCTTTTGTGGTTCTCAATTCCCATGAAGAGCTGCTGCCCCGAAAATCTGCAACTGTGAATCCCTTCCATTTTTCCACAGCTTTTCCCAAAGCTGTGTTTATTGGTCATGTGAACTCATGGGGTATCAGTTTAAAGATAAGGTGTTTAAGAGCAAAGGTTCACTTCATCTATTTCTGAAATCATCTTCATCCCTGAAAATAGAGATCTTCTTCTCCTGTGAGGGCACAGGGTCTGATCACTCTTTTCTCTTTCTCTGTTAAGCTTCTCAGGGGATCACAGCTACTTCAATATTTGCTTACTTTAGCATGGAGGCCTTTGCTGAACAAGTCATCTCTCCATAGTTTTCAACGTGTTATAGGGAATAAGAGAGTCTAATGTATCCATTACATCTTCTCCATGGCTTTACAAGAGGATTTCAGCCCCAAGATCAAGGTATCTCCTCATCCCTCCCATCTGGGACTCAACTTGCTCTTCACTGACCTCAGTGTCTTCATGTTGCTTCTCTGTGTGCCTGCACTTTGTCCTTTTCCCTCCCTCGAGGGTGGATGGAAGCACTGAAAGAGTTCATATCTCACCCGGGGCCTGCAGATGGTTCTGTGACCCCAGCCGGGCTCGGTGCTTGTGGCCGGAGCTGTTTTATGATGGAGGATTCTGCAGCAGCTGCGCTGGGGCTGTGTCAGGATGGGCCGCGCTGGGGCAGGGCCAGGATCTCAGCAGCCAGGCCAGAACTCAGCAGCAGCAGCATGGCCGGGGCCGATGGCTTCTCCTCCCCCTGCCTGGGGCTTGCGGCTGAACCCCAATGGTGGCAGAATCTTGGCCGAGCCGGCCCGGCCCGGGGCTGCTCCTGGGGCCCAGTTGATCATGGCTCAGCCTGGGCTGGCGGCGGGGCAGGGCTCAGCAGAGCCCAGATGGTCACAACTGCAGCCATGGCCCGGCCGGGCCTCGGCCCCGCGGCCTCCCCTGCCCTGCCCAGCAGCCGATGGGGCCTGGCGGGGTCCCTGGGAATGGGCCCGGCCCCACGGCAGGAGCCGCCCGGCCCGGCCTGGCTGAGATGGGGGCCGGGTCGGCCTTGTTACCTCTTTGCCAGCCAGAAGGGAAAGAGACCCTCTGTCCTGGTTTGAAAAGCAAGTGAGTTTTTTGGGATGCTGTGGTTAAACCAATAGGTGCCCAGATTTGAATATTGGCACATGGTGTGGCCACTGAGGACATGGATACGCCTCTGAGAACACAGGGGGTTAAAAGCAGAGAACTGCCAAGAAAACTTTCTTTTTTTCCGGTGGGTGAAAGAAACCTGTTAGCTTTGTCTGCTATTTGAAATATTCCTGACTGTTGTATCCAAATTATTCCTAATTGCTCTAAATTTCTTGTCCACTGCATGTAATATTTTGCTATAATGTTTCGTCGTACTCATAATAAAAGACATTAATCTCATTCTTAAAAAACAAAAAAGAAGAGGAATGAACACCTTAAGAACGTTCAAGTAACGCAATATGTACATGAGAAATTTGGACAACTAATCATTTTGAATAATGCAATATTTACATGAGAAATTTGGAAAAAAGATCATCACATCTAAATCCCAATTGAGTGTACCACAGTGAAGCCTGATTGATTCATTAACTTCAGGAGAAGATGTGCCTGTGTTTTATCATCAGCAGTTCAAAGCAGTCACCTGGTCATTCCATCAGACACTGATCAGTTCTGAAAAAATGAGGCCCAGTGAAAGGAGAAATAACCTCATCACCTTGCAGCCTTTGTGGCCAGAGCAGGAGCAGAAGGAGCACTGCCACGACATGGCTGTGGCTGGAAACTGACAGAGGCAATTTGCCAACAAAAGCCTCATGGCATCCTCATGGTACAGTGCTCCTACGAACCTTCTGCAGTTATTCCCTGTTCCAGGGCCCAGGAAGACATTCAGTGATGTCAAAGATCAGCATTTCCAGCTCATAGACTTTCTCATACTTCTCAACTAATTGGAAACAATGGTCATTTCTTTTCATTTCCCTAAGAGACACTGGACATTATTCCTTTGTGTTCTCATGCTGCAAAACCCTTTGTCAATGACTTGATAGAATTTGCTAAGTTATGTTGATTGTAATTGGTCTTTTATCTATCTTATCCCATATCTAACAGATAACCAGTGACAACTGTGATGAGATAATACCCTCACAAGAGTGAGCTGTTTCAACATCAGAACATAGGAGCCTTTTTTAAATGAACGAAGAAGGGGAGATGTCATAGACAGGCAGAATAATGATAAAAGAAAGGCCTTTTGAAATCAGGCCTTCTTCTGCCATATTAATAGCATAATATGGCAGAACATATTCTGAGTGCAGCTAAGCAGTTACAAGTTCCCATGTGAAGCTATTTGGAGAATGAGACTTTGTGAACAATCTATTCTGAGGGTGAAAAACAAATGCACCTGCAACAACAAGGGATTAGTCCCATGAGACTCGGTGAAGAGAACAGGTAAACAATACAATAGAGAGATTTGATGCACAAGTAAAATCTAATTTATTAACCAATAACAGAAGAACTGCTAAGAAATCTATGAACTAACTAATGTTGCACACGAGGTCTGTCAAACTGTGTAAAACGAATTTTGTGAATAAAGAGTAAAGAGTTCTCCAGCTCAGCTGGGTCTTCTGGGATTGCAGTTCCCCCCTTCTTTAGGGCTTTGCTTTCGCACTCCTTAGGGCTTTGGTTTCGCTCTTCTCTGGAGCTTTGGGTTCCTTCTTCTTTAGGGCTTTGGTTTCCTTCTTTTCTGGCACTCTGGTTTCCTTCTCTGGGATTTTGGTTTCCTTCCACTCTGGGAATTTGGTTTCCTTCTTTTCTGGGATTTGCTTTCCTTCTTCTCTGGGATTCTGCTTTCCTTCCTCTGTGATGCTTTCGCATGGGCTTCTTTCTTCTCCCGGGTCTTGGTTTCCCCCTTCGCTGGTTTTGGAGCTTGCTTCCCAACAGAGATACTCTTCTTTTCCTTCTTCTGCCTCTCTTCCTCCTTCCCCCTGTCTTCCTCCTCTAAGGCTTTTGCCTCCTCCTGCTCAAGCTTTTGAGCTGGCTCCTTCAGCTCCCTTCTGCAGACAAAACAGAAAACATGGCTGAGAGTCCCACCAGAAACTTGGGCTCCCTAGTCCTGGCTGGCCCTGCACTTCATTCCTTGACCCTGAGGCCATTTCCATGAATTCTCCTCAACCCACATAGGTTGGGAACATCCCAAGTGAGGGCATTGGTAGAAGGGGACCTCCAGGACCAGCCAAACCTGAGATTTGTCATCATAAGGTGTTGACTGTGCAAGCTCCCTCTGAAGGCACAGCCAGACCCCTCCAGCCCCTGCCAAAGGCTGATCCAGCAGCTCTCTGCACTGGTGCCTGGAAACGCCCTTTGTCTCTTGGCTTCCCAGTTTAAAGCAGAGCACAGATTGCTGACATCTGCTTAGCTCTCCTACAGTTCTTACTCAGCTCATTCAACTCCCTTCTCCCTGGGCATAGCTGAAGCATGATTTTAAAGAGTTCAGATTTCAGCTGAGGGTTAGAAGCAATTCCCATTGATCAGGATGTAGGTTAGATAGGCAGACCATAGGTTAATGATTATGAGATGCTTAAGCTGGAGCTGATTGTGCTATTGTTTACCATTAGGAGCTTCTTTCTAGAAGGAAGTGGAGGAAGTGAACTGTTATAAGAACATCTTGAAACCAGTAGAACAATGGTTAGCACCTGGGCTTGATGTCAATCAATCACTAAGTTGGGGACCTTGGATAGTGCCAGAGGGTCACAGAGATCTGATGAAGATATTCCTGACTTCATCCCTTAAGACCACTGACCCAATTCGAGACCACCGACCCAATTCAAGGGAAGAATTGCACAGGAGTGAAGGACCAATGACCTCATTTGAATACAGAGCAGGGATGGGAGGTGCTGGGGTTGTGCAGATGTATTGTATGTAAGATCTTGGGAAATAAGGAGAGGGCAAAGAACCTTGGACAGCGTGGTCACGCCTTTTAGGGATGGCTCTGGTGCCGCCCGCCGGTGTTATTAAACATCCCACTGTCTAACTTTAATTAGTTAGAGAGTCTCTGCCCGTGATCTTCGGTTTTAACGACTCCTAGCCTGCTCTTTCATGAGAACAATCCTATCAGTCAGAAAGCAAAGGCTGCAGGAACTCCTCTCCTGCAAGACAGGCTCTTGTCAGGCAGATTTCCTGCTGCAACCCAGCTGGGACCAAGCACCAAGCAAACCAGTGCTGGCTGCCATGGAAACCATTGGAAGCAGCCTCATCCATCTCCTCCCCATGAAACCAACTTCAGCCTGGCCTGAAGAAGTCCTGATGCACAGGCTTGCTTTAAGCAGCCTCTACTCCCAGCTCCACACTTGGCCTGTGTGTCCTGAGCTGGGCTGCCTTGCTGGAGCTGAGCTTCTCCTGTGCTTGCCTACGGCTGCAGCTGCAGGGGAGCCTAAAGGACAGGAACTTTTCTGGCTGCTGCACCACCATAAGGAGAACCCTGGCAGATCAGCAGTGCAAGGACTTCATCTGTGGCAGGAGCAGGACCCAAAGCAAGGTTTGCTCTGTGCCCCACACCTGGCCATACCACAATCCCACTGCTCTGGTGAAGAAGGCAGATGATGAAGAAGATGCCACTCAACACCATGGAATTCAAGACACCTCTAGAGGTGGTGCCAAGGCAAGCGCAGAGCCCAGCTCCCTGCAGGCAGCAGCTAAGCCAGCAGGGCTCAGAACTCAAATAGAGAAGAAGATGTTCTGTCTCAACAGAAGAAGGTCCTTCCTCTCTTGGCAGCCAGGGAGCTCAGAGTGGCCATCCCTGTGTTGCTGCTGGCCTTTGCTCTGCAGCTCCTCTGAGCTCAGAGGCCTTGGAGCAGGGAAGCCCTGCAGGGACAATAACCCATGGCAGAGCAGGAACCCACGGAAGGCTGACTCACCTGTCCCTGAGAGGGGCCTGAGAGCCACAGTTGATCTCCTGGGGGCTCAGGGAGGAGCTGACACGTGAGGCCGCCCTGGGCACCAGCACCTCGGAGGTGGAGCCTGCCTCCATGTGGCACAGCTCCAGGACATTGCAGGTGGTGTTGAGCTGGCCAGAGAAGGTGGAGGAGACCTGCTGGCTCTCTCCTGGCTGCAGCACACCTGCCAGTGGCAGGATATTGAAAGCCTGGATGGAAGACAGGAGAGATTGAGGTGTTGAGCATGGAAATGGATCCAATGGAGCATCTTGGAGCAAACTGCTGCTGTAGCCAGAGGGGCTTATTCCCCAAACACTGCCAGAATCACCCTCACCTCATCCTGCATCCATGCCATTGACCAGTGCAGGGACCATGGGGAAAATCTTCTCCCATACTCATGGGTCAATGCATTAATTAGTACATGACATGAAAGTGAACTGGGATGGCTCCTGGCAGTAGAAATTCTCTCTGATGCACAACTTGCCTTTAAAAAGTTTCAAAACTTCCTGCTTTTAGAAAAGGAGGAGACTCAGAGTGAGAGCTCTTGGAGCTGAGGGAAGGAGTCCAGCCCAGCTCATCTGACTCCTGAGGCTCTTCCCCTCTCTCTCTGATTTAAATGCTTCTTTCTCAAGGTGCTACAGCAAAAGCTCCTGCAAAAATTTCCTATGGAGCACCTGAGGAGTTCCAGGGGGAGCAGTGCCCTCCACAGGTGCTGCACAGCGTCCTTGGGCAGCCCTGCAACGTGTCCTGCATGGCCTCTCCAACAAGCAGCTGCTCCAGCAGCACTTTGTGATGGGCCTGCAGGGATGGGAGGCCCCTCTGTGGCCAATGCTGAGGGCCCCCAGTGGCACTGGCAGCTCCAGCCCTGCTTGCCACACTGACAATGGGCAAGGGAGACAGATTCCCTCTTGCCTTCTCTGCTCCCAGGGCAGTGTGCGCCACGTCCAGGGAGCACCTGAATCCCTCCAAGCCTCGAGGGAGGTGAGGGTGCTCAGCAGTTGGTGCTGGCACCCAAAAAACAAGCCATTTTCTATGCTGGGAAGAAGAGACAGCCCCTCTGCAAAGTCTCCCTTTGTCAGACAGCTCCAGGGCCAGCAGTGCAATAGCAGCTCTGGGTGAAAGCAGAGCCCTGCAAACAGGGAGTCTGGCTGCTTTGGGAAGAGGCTCCATGGAGATCAGGATCACCCCAGCTTGCTCTGGGAGGGAAGCTGGAGGTGTTACCATGATGATGCAGAGAAAAGCCTCATCTTACATTGGGAAGGAAACAAGGCAAAAAATCCCACACTCAGCACAGGCCTGTAGGATCTGAGCCAGCTTCTCCAAGGAAAACTCTCCTATTTCTCCCTCCCCCTCAGCCCATGTCCAGCCACTGGCCCTGCTGCCCAGCCCACTGTCAGGGCACAGCACAGCAGGGCAGCAAAAAGGGAGCTCAGCATGAGCAGGACTTGGTGCTGGCAGGCTGGGGAGGCAAAGCAAGCAGTACGTGTACAAGAAAATCTACCTCTGCTCCTGAAGAGTGGGTAAAATCCTGCACTTCTTTCAGGGCTCTGGCTGCCTCCTCCTTTCCAGTCCTGAAGTGCTTCCATCGAGTTGCTGCACAATCCAGACTGGTTCTCCTCTCCTTCGGTGGCTGAGGTTTGAATTTAGGTGGGTGGAGCTCATCTCTGGAAAACAAATAACTATGAACAGGGACCTGCAGTGGGAAGGAGGGAGGGACACCTGCACGAGCAGCTCCTGGCCAGGATGCAGCCCCTGGGTGGGTGCTGGCACGTTGAACTGAGAAATGGTTTGATCCAGCCCTTCCCAATCCAGGCTGGGGCAGGTCTGTTCTAAAGGCAGCCCAGGGATGACACTGAGGTGCTGCAGCAGCTGCAACTGCTTGCATTGAGCAACTACAGAGGACAGGCATTAACACCTGGTGGGGATTCAAAAAGCACAGTGGGAGAGGAAAAGACAGAGAAGGCAGCAAAAAGGTGAGATTTGAGACACCAAGGGGCAGACCCAGCCAGTGCCAAGCCAGCACAGCCCACCCAGTGCCCAAGGCCAGAAACTTGGCAGCTCCACCAGGGATTTATCAGGAATATGCCCCTGACACTGCTGGGGGGTTGGCTGACATTTTCCAACACTCCCAGGTGACTCAGGTCGCATTCCCCATCCATCAATCCATCCATCCATCCATCCATCCATCCATCCATCCATCCATCCTTCCATACATGCACAGGCTGTGGTGCTGGGATCCTGCCAAGCTCTGCCAGCCTTGGGCTTGGGAAGATTTCTGCCAGCCGTCCTGAGCTCCATAATTGTGCCCTCTGTTCCAGGAAGCAAGCAAGAAAGATTTTAAAAAACCCAAAACAAACCACAACAGAGAAACCTAAAAAACCTTCAACAGCTCAACCCTGCTCAAGTTTTTTCTTTAGGGACAGCTACCACTCTCCAGCTGAAATGCTGGGCTTTTGGGGAAAAAGAAAATTACATGTTCACCTCCAAATGGAAAAGGATTAAGGTAAGAGAACCTTTCCAACTAAAAATTATTGGCCCAAAGCTTTTATCTTTGCAAGAAATCTCTAGGTAAGACCAGCCTGACAGTTAAACAACTGGTTCTTCTGGTGGGGAGAAACCCTCCTCTTTAAGGGAAGCAGCCTGATAGTTGAAAGCAACTGTTTGGTCAACCTTCAGGCTCCCTGGCACAGCCTGCATTGCCTTTCCTTCCTGTTCACTGATTTACAGGCAGTGCCACGATGGCCCGGGTTCAGATGTTTGGTGCCATCCAGGGAATTTGGCATTGCCATTTCCACATGTTTTAATTGAAGTTTCAGTCCTTGCAAACACTCTTCAAATGCCAGCTTTCCTTTCTTTTACAGAAAGCTCAAGGTTCCCACAAGTCTTCTGACATCCTCTTTTGCACTCAGAGAGATGACATTTTCCAACAGATGTTTCCAAAGTTAACAGCATTTGAAAGAATAATGAACTCAAATGCCCCTGGATTCCAGCTTCGCCCAACTCCATTCTGTGTCAGACACTGAGATTCCCACCTCTAAGGCAGGAGCTGTTTGTGCCCCCATCCCTCCTGTCCTTCTCCCCAGCAGCCCGTGCCTGTTTTCCCCGGCACAATCCCTGTCCCTGTGCACCCTGCCAGGAGCAGCTGCACACAGGCTCACATCTCCCCTTGCCCTCACCAGGGGGTTTCTCTCATCCCCGAACACGCCGATGAGAACGTTGGTGCGATGAGTGCCCAGGGCCTGCACTGCCACCACAACTGGGATCTCTGCTGTGCTCTGGGGCTGCACAATCCCACAGGGCTTGGGGCTGGAGTAGAGCACAGCAGAGTCCTCCTTGCGTTTCTGGAAGGGACACAATGAAATGCAGATTCAGAGGGACCTCTCAAGAAACTTTAGGCTCCTTAACATCCACCACAACAGCAACTTACACACACCTCTAAAACTCCCCAGGACAAAGGTCAAAGCCACAAACAAGATGCAAGAATTGTAGGGTTAGCACTCCCAGGGCATCCTGCAAGGAGGCTGCCAGCACAGGCACTGGTGTCTGTGGGTGCAGCAGCTTTTCACAACCCTCTAAGATCTCCCACAGGAAAACACCCTGACGACTAGAACATCAACTGTTTCCTCAGGAGCTTAAATTGCCTCCTCAAGTTTACAGTTGGGTAGGATCCTGTTCTCAGCAGATCTTTAGGACTGATTAGAAACCCGCAAGGTCTTATCCAAACCCTTTTTCCCCCTAATAATCTCCTCAGGAATATTTGACAGGAGGAGGTGGATGTGATGCCAAACCTGGGGAATAAGCCCGTAGCAGCCAGGAAGGTGGCTGGGATTCCTAATGAGGATCTTCCTCTCATAGGGCACCTTCAGGTGGCACTCATCACACAGCAGCACTTGGGGGGACACTTGGAGCTCAGGAACGAGACATCTGGGCAAAGAGATGACCCCAGGACAATCAGAGATACTGAGAGAATGGAGAATGCCTACCCCCAAAGATTGCGAAATGGAGCAGAACACATTGGTCACTGTCAAATGCACATTGAAGAGCCCTACAGGGATAAATTGCCTTCTACCTCTTCCCACTCCAACATGTCTTGTCAAGGAGGGGCAAACCCTGAGAGGCAGCACCCAGAGGCTGCCAAGTGCCCCAGGCAGAGCACTTTGCCCCACAGCTGCCTCAGCCCCTCCTTTACCCAGGAAGGCTGCCAAGGACTCCTGGAACAGTGCCAGTGACCCACGAGCTCTGGGGGAGCCTTGCCAACAAGGATCAGTGCTCCCTAAGGCTCAAGGAACACACAACTCCAGGGTCTCCGTAAAAATGACTCCCTTCTCTGCCATGGTGCTGTTGCCCTGCCTGAGAACTCAGCTCTTTGCCCCAGCCCTGGAGGGCACGAGACAGCAGCTGCCCCACAGAGGGGCTGATCAGGCCCTGCCAGGCCCTTCAGCTCCCTGGCTCCTTCACTGCACAGCTCCAGGCACTGCCTGGCCCCAGCTCCACCTGCTGTACACAATGGCAGCCCAGGCACTGCCTGGATGGCTCTGCCTGGCACAGGGAACAGCACCAGGGAGCTGCATCCCTCTGGCCATCACACTGACACCCACAGCAGCACAGCAGCATGGAATTCTGCTGCAGCAACAACGACTTTTGCTCTCAACTCTGACGACATTAAAGCTCAAAATGGGAAGCAGAGGGAAGGACAAAAACTGGAGCTGACCTGCCACATCAAGGGCTGCTTTCCCCTTGTCAGACCTTGCCCTCCCCACTCTTGCTGGGAGCCACTTCCCCCCTGCCATGTGCCCCCACGGACAGAGCCAGAGCCTGACTCTCAGCAGCTGCTTGCTGTGGCCCAAAGCAGTGCACGGTGCTCACAACCAGCACAACTCCACCTCTTGCAGCCTGAAGGAGAGGAGGCCCTTGGGAAATTTGTTCCACCTCAAGCACCAAAAACAAGGCCAATCAATGATATCATTCCTGGTGCCTTTAGAAGAGGGCCCAGGACCATGCTGGGCTGTGAGCAAACGTGCTTTTCACCACAGGCTGCTGCCCAAGCACTGCTGTTCTCGTGTCCAGCTGGCACAACATGAGGGCATTCAGCAGCACTTCTCCTTGGCAGCTGCAGCCAGCACAGCCTGGGCAAGGCAGTGCCTGCGGGAGGCCAGGCAAGGGCTGGTACCTGGCTGTGATGATCAGGGCTGCCACTCCCTTGCCAATACCCTCCAGGTCCAACAGCAACCTCCGGTAGAACTCCATCACCGTGTTGGAGCACAGGGTCACCTGGTGGAAGAGAAGAACAGTCAATTCTTCCTTCCAAAAGCTCATTACCCACAGGTGATATCCTCCAGTTCCTGAGGGAGGATTTGCCCTTAATTCTTCTGCTCCTCCATGTGTAGAGCACAGTCTCAGAGTAACAAAAGCCTTCTGGCAATACCAGATTTGTTAAACACACCTTGCTATCAGGGCACAGGTCAGCTACATTAAAACATTAGACTACAGCTCCATGCACCACTGCATTCAAATTAAGGGGCCAATTGCTCATCTGACTACAAAGACATCCATGCAGAGGAAATCTGACTTGACCACAATGAGTTCAGCCTTAAAGCAGGAGGCTGAGGGCAAAGTGTGGCCCAGCAGGTGCTGGGCAGTTCATGGCTGCCCTGGGAGCCCGGGCCCGGGCTGGCTCTGAGAACTGCGGCCCCAGGCCAGGAATGGGGAACTGCGTCAGGGTGGGCATTGACCAGAGGCAGAACCCTCAGAAATGCCCCAGGGTGGGTATTGACCACAGGCAGAACCCTCAGAGCCTCTTGCTCAACACCGCAAGAGACAAGCCACCAACGGGACCAGGCAGAGGAGAAAGGAGAAGGATCTCTGTCTTGAAGTTCCACAAGGAAGGGTTTATTCCAAGCAAAAGGATCAGAGCCAAAAGAGCCCTGGACACTCCTCTGCAAGGAATTTTGTACAGACACAAAGCAGGGGGTGGATACAAACAGCAAACCAAAAGAGAATCCTCAGCAGAGCACTGAGGGGATTACATCAAGTGTCTGGGGCCACTTTGGATAGGAGGGTGGGGAGGATGGCTCACATGGGCCAATGGGGCCTCCAGGAATAGGGGAATTCCAAAGGGGTGTTGCAGAAAGGGATTGGCTCCAGGTTAAATTGGCAAAGAAGGTTGGGGAAAAAAAGAAGCTGGGTTTGACAGGAAGGGAGAGAGCTGGAACAAGGGGCAGGGAATGGCATGAGGGACAGCTTTGAGGGAGGGTAAAACCCAGGGGTAAACCAACTCGGGGAGAACACGGGGTACAACAGAACAAACCACTTAACAAGGAATCAATACAATAAATTTGAACCGCTACACATGGCTGCAGATTTTTTGTCTCCACTGGAGCTTCCTGCAGTGAACACAAATCATTCTGCTCTCCAGGAGGGGGGAAATGAGACCAATGACATCTCTCTAACAGCCACCTTCTGCCCTCATCCTTGATCTGCCCCGTTGCAATCAAATCAATCGCTCTCAAAAACACAAGAATGGTTTCAGGCCTTGGCCATAAGGTCTGTGAGCTCAGCATATGATTTTGGAAAGCAAACAGTGCTCTTTGAGGAACATCCCGAGTAAGCCAGCTAGCAGAGGCCTCCCAGCAGTGCAGATCTCTCAGTGCCAGGATGCTCCAAGCTGGCACCAGAGCTAAAGCCCTCCCACCCTGCAGTGCAGCTCCAGCCCTGGTGCTGCAGCGGCTGTGGCCGGGCTCTTGCCGTACCTCGATGTCCTGGTGTCCCTGGGGGAGGATGGTGCCTTGGCTGGGATTCATGGTGAACTCCCTGGGCTCCACATGGAAATGGATTCCCTTGCTCCAGGCCGGGTCGGTGTCCCTGCGGATCTGATCCACGCTGTCCACAGCCGGCTGCGTGCCATCGTCCGACATGCGGAGCTGGAACGTCAGGGGCACCGCGGAGCTGTTGGTGAGGCGGCAGCACTGCGTGTAGGGAAAGCCTGGGCAAGGACACAAATATCCATTCAGGCACCCAGCAGGGCATGATCCTGGGGGCAAGATACTACAGCTCACCTAGAAGATGCATGAGGAATTAATCGTCACTTAGTTCCCTTTGACACAGATTCCAGACTGCAGCCTTGAAAATGCCCACTCCTAGCCCTGCTGAACACTGCAAGCTTCTCTCTTTGTTATGGGGAGCAGCTCCCTCACCTGCCCCAAACCAGCACCAGTTCTCTCTCAGTGATGAGTGTGCACCCAGACCCAGCATTTACTCTGAGAATTCAAGCTGTCCAATTCCCTGCTCAGCCTGCCAACACTCCCACCTTTTTCAAGACATATAAACAGTGAGTTGTCAGTGAGAAGAAGCTACAGCGAAAGGAAGTGAGATGGAATCAGGAACTAGAACGTGATGCAAAGCACCCTAATGCAGCTTCTCTCTGCAGGACCCTTAAGGCATCTCTTGCTTTGGGCCAAACAGCTGAGCACGTGACAGCTCAGAGCCCACTCAACTGGGGACACAGCCAAGCCTTGCTTTGAGATTAGCAATTAGGAACCAGGTCCCACCTCAGCCCACAAACAGGGACATCACAGCCATGCTGCTCACTGAGAGTGCTGCCTGCAAGGCTTCACCCCACTTTGGCTCTGAGATTTGCTTTCCATCCTGCAAAGCCAGAGATACAGCCACTCATAGTGGGGATGTCCTGCAGAGCGCGCAGAGCAGCCACAGCCCGCTCTGCACTGCACATCTGGCTGGGCTGGCCAGCTCTGTGGGGAGGAGACTTCTCCCCAGGCCTGCTCACCAAGAGCATCTGGGACACAGATGGGGAGAAAAAACAACTGCAGCTGCAGCCCAGAGCTTCTCTGTGCCCATCCAAGTGACCACTGCCAGCTCCAGCAGGGACTCCAGCAGGGAGGCAAGAGAGGCACAAAAAGGACAAACCCAGATGTCAAAACCTCCAAGGAGACTGAGGCCAGCACATGCAGACAACAGTCAACAGTTACAAAGAAGCAAAGATACAACAGCTGCCTTCAGCCAAAGAGCCCTTAGGAATGAAAATGGATTCAGCAGGATCTGAATCTCCTGCTTCAGACCCATATTTCCATCTCTTGCTTTTCGTGTTTCATTCCTTCCAAAGGCAACTTGACAAGCGCCTCCGTGGTGATGCAGGCTGGGGAAGAAGCAGCTCAAAAAAGGCAATGAGTTTCCTTCAGAAGTTCATGAACTTCATTGTTCTGGGTTTAGGCTTGGCAGTGAATGTTGCCCTTGGTCTGGGAAGGGGGATAGGGGTTCTGGGGGGTTTTGGAGGGTTTTGGCCCTGGGCTGGGCTTTTCCCTTGGGGGTTTTGGGAGTTGTGGCGTGATGCCGTGGGCGGCTGTGCAGTGGGAGCTGAGGCTGGGCAGGGAGCGGAGCTTCCCTTCCTCCCGCTCGGGGATCGCAGCTCGGCCGCTGCTGCTGCGGGAGGTTTGTGCTCGGCCCGAGGCTGCCCTGGCCGCAGCTCAGCGCTGGCACTGACCCTGCCTGCCTGCCCCGCTGCTGCTGCTGCTGCTGGGCACTGCCCACATCCCCCTGCCCTCTGAGGCTCTGCAAAAGGAGCATTTCCTCCTTCCCTTCCCTTTCCGCACCGGCTGGGGGGGGACCACTGCCCTGCCAGAGCCCACAGCTCCTCCTTCTGTGACCAGAACTCCACCAAAGGGGAAAAACAGGACTTGGCATCTGGGAAATGTCTGTTCTTGTCTTGTCTGTGCTCTCCTGAGATAGTCTAGCAAAGAACTGTTATTCCTTTTCCCACAGTTTTGCCTGGGAGCCCTGTCATTTCAAAGGGATAATCATTTGGAGGGAGGGGCTCATCTTTCCATTGCAGCAAGATTCCCACCTTCCTTGGCAGACATCTGTCTTTTAAAGCAGCACAGAGACACCAGAAAATACTGCCTTTCTATTCCTTGCTTCCATTGGATCTCACAATGGCAAAATGCCCCCTGAGGCAGCAGCAGCACCCCTGCAGTTCACAGCCTGAAGAGGCTGCTGGGGCAGAGCAGGAGTGAGGGATGCTTTTCTGTTGGAAGGCACAGATCCCTGAGGCTGTGTCCCAGCCCAGGGAACACTCACCAAAGGAGATGTCCCCGAAGTCGAGCTCAGCGAGGTCGAAGTGTAAACTCGGTGCAGTGACGCTGCCCCTGGAGGCCGAGGACAGAGCACGCAATGGCTCGGTTAAAGGCACAAGACTCTGTGCTTTGATGCTCAGGGACAGCTCAGGGGAAATGTGCTTCTGCCCAGCAGCTGCTGGGCTTTGTGCCCTTCTACAGCCCCAGTGAGGAAACAAAAGTTCCTGGCCCTGGTGCTTTGTTGCTGGTCAATCTGTCACTTCAAATGTGTTCTGGGGACTTTGCTGATGAATGCATCACACACAAAAACAAAGAGAACATCTGCCAAGCTGAACTTTGTTCGTGTCAGTAGTAACAGCTGATGAACTCGCTTCAGGTTCTGCTCATTAAGGACCTCTTGCTGTAATTATGGGCTGACCTGTTCCCATTGCCACTGGTGAGAACATCACTGCTGGCTGATGGAGAAGCCTTGGGCCAGCAATGTTCATGTGCTGGACGTGAGACTTTGGAGGGAGGGGAGGAAAGACAAGGCCCCAGCAGCCCCAGAGCCAGATCAGTGCTCGTGCTCCTGCATCTGCCCCGGGGCTGATGCCAGCACGGCTGCAGCTCTGCTGGGGCTGGGGGGATCAGGGCCTGCTGGGGGCAGGGCACAGCATTCTGTTCTTAGTCTTTGGCCAGAAATTTCACCACAATAGAGAAGCTGCCAGTTAGGGGAATCCCTGGCCACGCTTCAGCACTACCTTCCATTCCAATTCCCTTCCCACTCCTGCCCCATGTTACATGCTCCTGCCTTCAGGTGGCAGGATGGGAATAACATTCCAGGGACGACTTCAGGGCTTGCCTGAGAAAGAAGGTGTCTTCTTCTTTTCAAATTATCAGGAGAAGAGGATCCAGCCAAGTTCAGGACTCAGCTGTCAGCACTGAAAAACTGAGTGCAAATCAGCCCCCGCATCTCTTCAATCCCTGGGCGGTACCCACCAGACTCCTCTGTTCCTGCTGTAGCACTCATCTCTCACACACACCTGGCTCCCCAAGACCCAAAGACACAAGCTCTACAAGTCTACAGCTAAACGTAACTCCTCTGAATTTCAGCCAACACCACTAAATTGTTCCCTGAGCCCACAGCTAGAAGAGCTGTGAAGGAGATATCCCTGACACTGTAAGAACCAAAGGAAAATCACTGCCAAGAGATAGGCCTGGAAAGCTAAATTTTGGGCTTTTCTCTGTTAATTGTTAGCTGCTCCTTAAGACACTTCTCATCCTGTTAGATCCATCCTCTCAATGAATCACTGCTGCACCTGACAGGCAGAAAAGATAAGGTATGGAGGGGTTTTAAAAAGGTTGTTTTCTTCTGCTTTTATAACTAGGTCCATTGACATGTTTGTTTTCTTGTATGGCATCTAAAGACAGGTCCATGTCTCCCAATGGCACCTTGCAACCCCCAGACACTGCTCTTGCTTTGAGCAGTGTGTTTGCTCAGATGACTTCCAGAGGCCCCCTCCAGGACCACTGCAAAGCCACGTGCCTGTGGCCTCCCAGAGAATGGCTCTGTTTGGCTGACAGTGCTGAGGAAGCATTTCAGAAGCTGCTTGTGCTCAGCAGGGTGCAAGCCAGCTCCCGACATGTTCCAGCAGCCTCCAGGAAATCTGGGACACAGAAAGCTCCAAGGCCACTGAAAGCAAGAGCAGATGCCTTCCATCCTGCTCACTTCCAGCCAGGCTGCAGGGCAGCAGATCTGATGCTTGGTTCCTTCTGTAGCTCTTTCCCAACTCCGCTCTCACCCAAAGCTGTTTGCACAGGGACAGATGAGCTGCCTCACCTCTGGGTGCTCAGCTGGTACCGAGCTGCCCGGGCACCGACATTGCACACCAGCCGAGTCTGCTGGGCGCTGACCTTGACTGGACACTTGGAGAAGTCCAGCTGGGCAGGGAAGTCCAGCACAGCTCGGGCACCAATGGCCCAAATTGGCACAATGATCCTTTCCCTTGCAGTGACGCACACCAGCTCGTGGCAATAATCCTGCAGGAAAAGAAACTGGCTCAGCACAGGACATTTAGTGCCATCCCCATGGCAGAAGAAAAACCATTTCCTATACCCCTTCAAGAGCATCCATTTACCTATTGCACCCTCAAATGAACACTAAGTTCTACTACTATGTCACATTTTAAAGGCACCAGTGCACTTTGCAAAATCTGTCTCAGTGGCATTAAGCTCTTGTGTCACTTGGCTCATACAGATAACAGCCCTAGGCCACCATCATTCCTACTCTAAACTTAAATGATGTTAAAGAATTCCTAAGCCCCTTCTAAGCAACATGGAGCTGGGGAACACAGGACATTGCTCTTTAGGCTTCTATATTCCCACTGTCTGACAATAGGACAAAGTGTTCAACTGACTCTAAGCAGCAAAAGGAAGAGGAGAAAACAGCTGCACCCAAAGACATCCTGCACCTCTGGCCTGGTGCAGAAACATCAGGTAGCTCACAACTCCCCTCTAACTTTGCCTGTCCAACCAAGTCAGGAGAAGAACAGTGCTAAGAGGTAGCAGGATGCTGTTGGAAAGGGCCTCTCTTTGTTTCCCTGCCAGGCTTCCTCCCTTCCATGCATGCCCTCAACCCTTCTGTATGAACAAGCCTCCAGATCAGAACATGAACCCTCCAGATCCCAGCACTGAGATCAGACTTGCCAGGGCCTCAGTACTGCCGTTCAAACCTCCCCACAAAAGCACTTTTGGCACGGAATGGGTGCCAGCTGACAGAGCAAGCACAGCGACAGGCATGAAGACAGAGCCCCAGCAGTGTCACTGCCACGGGCTCTGGGCTCACAGCTCTGCCTGCAGCTTGTACCTGCCCTACACCAGCTCCTTCAGGCAGGTGTCCAAGTCCCCTGCAGCTCAGCAACCCCCTGCTGACCAAGGGCACCCAGAGCCCAGTGTGCCTGTGCCAGGCCGGGCTCACAGGCACAGCACATCCTCTGCCCTGGCCCTGCAGCTGTGCCATGCTCACTTGTGCTCTGGGACAGCACAGCTGCAAGGCTGCACAACAGAGGGAGTGAAAAAGCACCGGCTTTGCTCCAGCCCAGGGGCAGGCAGGGAAGCTGTTGGCAGTCCAGGAAGGAGGAAAGCTCTCTGACCTCTTTGTTCCTCTGGTGTTTTCCATCAGAATGAAACCCCTTCCACTGGACCTAGAGATGGCCCAACATCTATCAGCAGCCCTCTGTCATTTTCATCCTGTTTCCTGTGCATCTTCCCTTGGCAATGCTCAGCAATGTGCAGGGAGGGGAAGCAGAGCCTCTCAGGCCTGGCTGCAGTGCCTGCCAGCAGTGCCCAGGTGTGACTGGCTGCAGGCTGCCTGCCCACGCCTGGAGCCCAGCTCACAGCATGCAATGGGCTGGAGCCAGAGTGCAGGGAAAACAATGGCTGTGGAGATCATTGTGTGCTTTGGCTCCTCCAGCCTCACCTGGTTCTTGCTGGGGGTGAAGCGGATGCGCACAGGGGCAGATGCGCCCGGCGGCACGGCACGGTACGCATCGCTGGAGCTCACCAGCTGGAAGTAAGGTGAGCTCTCCATGGAGACCTTCACCACGTGAAGAAACTGCAGCAAAGACATGAAATTATCATTTTGCCACTTGTGGAAACAGGACAAGAGGAGACCTGTCCATGCCCTGCTACCATCCCTCCCTTGCCCCTTTTCCAAAGCACTTTCAGCTGAGCAGGCACAGGCACATCATTCACAAGGCTGAACTTGAATCCCTTCTCTCTGGCTCCAGCATTTTGGCCAGGGGCAGTAGGGCAGTGCCTGCTGGGAAGGAAGGGCCGAGCAGGTCAGCACCAGCAGGATGGAGACACAGCATCTGAACCAAGTCACCTGCGTATTCAACAAGGCCAAAAAACCTGCTGGCTTCTGCCTGCACACAGCCATGAAATTGTCATGTTCCAGAGGGGGAATGTGCTACCTAAAAGCAAACCAGCACATTACTGTGGGGCAAGGAAGAAATTCCCTTCTAGCAGATCAGGTTTGGGTAGGGACCTTCTGGGGATACAGTCAGGCAGGCAGAGCAGCGAGACAGGAGACCCAACACTGTGGTCTTACTGGGAATAAAAGCAAACCTGAAAAGAAAAAGAAGGAATGAACACAGCAAGACAATCCCTAAAACAAGGAGATGGCAAAGAGAATTTAAATGGGCAGTAAAGCAGCAAGGAAGAATCATAAAACCATGAGAGCAACCAGCTTGCCAACAATGACAGAAACAGAGACAGGCGGTGTCTATTGACCATGGGGCTTCAGAGGCATTTTCTGCCTGGAGAAACAGGACCAGCACTGACTGACAGTGTGGTTCCAGTATGAAAAGCCAATCTTGGCTCTCCAGGGCTTCCTGCTGCCTGTGAAGGCAAGCTGGGCTGCTGGGCATTCCTGCCTGCAGCCAGCAGGCCAGGTTCTGCCCTCTGGGGTTCACCGACACAGCACACATGCATTTTCTAACACACTGATATCATCAACCCCTGAGCACCAAAATGCTCTCCAAAAGTCTAAACCAGATGATTTGGACTCCCTCCTGTCTCCTCCCACCAGCCCACTCTTGGCACAAGCCTCACTTGAGAAAATGCTTCCCTGACTGAAATTCAAATGGTCTCAAGTTTTCCTCTTTACAGTGGAACACAACTGACATTTTTCAACTTTTCCCCTCTCAGCTCTCTTGGGAAACTGCAAAACAATCCCAATTTCTTCAGGTGAAGGTGGAAACCTCCAGGAGCACATGGCTTTGGATGTGCTGTGCTTCTGCAAAGGGAAAGCAGGGCACCATGTTGCTTTTGGAAAAGCTGAGCAGAGCTGGATGAAGCTGAGCAGGAGCTTCAAGTGGCACCTAAAGGCCTCTCACTGCTTCTGCTCCATCACTCTGATTGCAGGGCTCTTGCAGAACACGGTTCCTGCAGGGCCAATGCCATTAATGAGAAGTGATTCCAGCATAAGGTGCAGAAGGCTCAGCCCCTGAGCTTTGGCTGTGAGCTGCACAAAGGGAGCCAAACAGGCTGAGAGAGGTAGAGAATCCTACCAGGAGCCAAGATTAACCAAGGACACACAGGGTGTGCCATAGACCCAAGGCAAAGCATGAGAGCAGGTAAGAACTGTACAGCCCTCAACATTCCTGTCAATCCAGAGCTTTCAAGAGAAGGAAACTCCTTTAGGATAGACACCATCAATGCCTGGCCAAAATCTGGGGACAATTCCCAGCACAGGAAGATTTCCACCATCTTGCAGAACAAGGTGCTGAGACATTTTCTTCTGCATGTGCTGCAGCAGATAACTTGCTTTGCTGTACACTGAGGGAATGACAGCACTCTCCTCTTCCAGCACAGTGTTAAAGCTCTGGGTGCCAGCACTTACCTTGTCCTTATTCATGAGAGACAGCACCATTTCAGAGACCTCCCGAGCGACGAAGTTCTGAAATACCAGCTCTGGTGGGGAAACCCCAAACCAGCTCTGTTTCGGAGCAGCTGACGGCAGCTGGAGAGGAGAGAGAGCAGGGAGAGCTTCAGCTGCTGGGAGGAAGGTTCATGCAGGAGAATCTTCCACTGATCCCCAGTGAAGTACAGACTCTGGGGGAGCACGTCTGCCCAGCCCACACTGGGCAAACAGGGGCTCACCCACCTCTGCTCTGAGCTGATCCACAGCTGCTGGGCCACACAGAGCAGGCTCAAGCCAAGCTGCTCTTCTGGCATGGATTTCTCCAGGTTTCTTTCTCCAGAATGCCAGGCAGCACTTTCCTAAAATACAGCCCTGTGCCCATGCGGTCACAGAGCTCTGGGGCACTGACTGAGCACTCATGGAGTAAGTAAAACCCATGAATTTTCAGGAGACTCCATGGGAAAGGATTTGGGATGTCTTTTACTCTGAGACAGGGAAACCAAGGCCCACACAACTGCAAATATCTTTTTTGCTCGACAACTTAGAAATCAGTAAGAAGAGCACAGGACCAGAGGAGGTTTGAGAGATGAGGTGACACTTGGCTGAAGCCAAAAAGTTATTAAGCAAAAAAATGGAATTTGTTGGTTCTGTGTGTTATTTGTGGTTTGCATTTGTTCAGGTTGGTTTGTTGAGTGTCACAGTGAGAGGGACAGGGTTGAAGACCTGACCAAAGGGAAGGAGGACGAGAAGGAAGGGGACAGAAAAGTTGGTGCTCAGTAGAGAATGGAAGCCCCTGAGTACCCATCCAATGGCAAAGGGCACAGGGACCGCCCCAGACGGGTACAAAGGGGATACAAAGATTGCCATTTTCTCAGAGGGTGTGTGTGTGTGCGCTTGGCTCTCAGGGAGGGAGACATCCCCGGCTCAGCTGAATCCTTACTAAGATACACTTTTCTTTTGCTTTGATGATTTTGTTCCTTTTCATTGTATTTAAAAGTTAGTGTGTTCCAAAGAGAGGAAAAGGCAAAAATAAAAAGACAAATGAGCTGAAAATAAAAAGACAAGTGAGGTGAATGCTGAATGAGGATAAGTTTCAGTTATTTTCTCAGCAACTTGGGTAAAAGTAGAGTTGGTATCTCCTTTTTCAGTGGCCTTTAAATGGGTGCTTTCTTGTCATTACTGCGATCTTATTTCATGCCATTCTAGAGGCACGTCTGGAATGACACAACAACAGCAAATGCTTCTGGAGCAGAGACATTGCTTGGAGAAAACTCTGCCCTGCTTTCTCTGCCTTCTCCAGCCACACTGCTGTCACTGCAGAGACACAAGCAGCTCTCCTCTGTGACTTCACAGCAGACACATTCTGCTGAAGGGAGTGGCTGCAGCACACTGTCCCTTAGCTGTGCCCTTCCCTGAGGTGTTCCCAAGGCTCCTCTCCAGGACAATCCTTTACCTGGATTGTGTTCCATGTCTCTTGCTTCCAATTTCCTACTCAACAGCCCACCTTTAGTCACCTACCCATTTGGACTGTGCTTTATACCAAGCTAGTCCTGCCAGAAAAGCAGCTTTAAACACACCTCTGAGTAGGCACTGATCCAGACAAAGCACATCCATTCCCCTCTGCCCAGGGCCAGTCCCCTGGACATCTGGCAGCCTGCAAAATCTAACACCCCGTCAGGGTCCAACACATTGTTCCAGCCCAAAGCAGAAATGCAATTTGTTGTGTTCAATCTGAAGTAATTCCTGCACATCCTTGGCCTTCAAAGGCCAACGCTGCCACTCTGCAGGGAATCCTGTGACCCCGAGCATTTGATGGTGACCACACCAAAGTAAGAGGTGGCTCCTTCAGCAGCAGAATGGCAAAGGGCAATTTTGGGTCTCTGTGTCCCCAGCCTTCCTCCCATTGTTTTAGCAATGGCAGCTGCACTCCAGCACACCCCAGCAGCTTCAGCAGAGGGTATTTGTGTTGCCTTAGTGCAGATCAGCACTCCCAGTCCACCACTCCCAGCACTTTGCAATGACAGCAGGACCTGGACACTGAGGTATTTTGCTGGAGGCAAGCCTGTCACAAACACACACCCTCTTCAAACTTCATGTGAAACAGAAAGGAAAAGAGCAGGAAAAGGCTACCTTTGGGCGAGTCTCACTCCTGTCTAGAAATGGGCCAATTATGGGCAGGATACCTTCCCCAGTGCTGGCCTCCTTCTTCCTGCTGAGAAACTTCTCCCTCTGGAACTTAGAGGGAAGCAGCTGAAAGGCAAAAGTAAACCAGCTAGAGCCTCAGAGTTGTGCTTGTTCAGAAAGGCTTTTCTTGAACAAGTGGCACTGCTGAATAACTTGTGATCACAGCCACTAGGACATTCCTGGAAGCCCTGGGGGTTTCCTGCTGAAATACTTAGCATCAGTGAATTAATAGAATTTATAATACAGAGTGGAACACACATACTCCAGCCATATGGCTCTGTCCCATTGGCTTCTCCATGATTGCATAGGACATGGTTGGGGATTTCTGCTCTTTGGGCATTTGTTTCCTCTAACGTTTCATTGGATTGAGGCAGTGACCTTTCCAGAGAATGGGGAGGAGCTTCAGAACTGCCTGAACTCCATCCCTGCACAACGCTCAGAACTCACAGCAAGGAGATATCGCTGCTGGATGAGTCCAAGAGATGCAAGAAGGGAACACTGTACCAAGAGTGAGGTGCACAGGAATGTGTCCAGGTTTTAGTTCTCCCTGTTAATTGTTTTCTCTGTCTGGGCTGACAGAGCCCTCCACAGAAGAAAACAGAGGCATCTCCTTGACAGAGCCTCAGCAGTGGGGCATCTTCAGCCAAGTGAGCTGCAGACAGCAAGGGACCTTTGTGGCCCTGGCTCCAGCGCTGCCTGCAGGGCTGCATCTGTGCCCACACAGGAGCTGGGAGAGAACAGCTGCTTTGGAAGCTCTTCCAGCTGGGACCAGCCGTGGCTCTCAAGGCTTTGGGCAGAGTTTGAGCTTCCCGCCCCCACCACATGCCCAGGTGCCCAAGGGCAGGATGGTCAGAGCAGCACAGGTGAGTGCCCAGCCTGACAGAAGGAATTCCTGTGGCAAAGGCAAAGGGACAGAACACATGCTCAGGCCTTCAGCTGTACATTGGTTTCACTTGGCTCTGCTGGCACAGCCAGGCAAGACACAGCTGAAGCATCCCACAGTGTTCCCTATTGCACCAGGACATCCCCAGCAGCACAGCACAAAGGGCTGGGGAGGGGCTCTGCAGCTTCACAGCACTGCTGGACAACAGGGGCAGGGAGAGCAGGGACACCAGGGCGGTGCCAGCCTTAACACAGCCCCAGTGGGTACTCACAGTATTAGGCTTCAGCCCTTCCCTGGACAAAAGACGAGGTGTTGGTGTCTTCTTTGGAAATCCAGATGCCATTTCCAAGGGACGATGTCACAGACGACAATGCCTCAACAAAACTGGAAGGAGCAACAATGGAACTCTGAAAATCCACAACCCAATTCATGGCAGCTTCAAGGCATATTCTGGTGCTAAAAATGATACATTACTTGAAAGTAGCTAAGTGCTTGTTTGGTGTAGTAGCTAGTATAGTTAGGCCTCTAGTTGGACTTTATTTGAACTATATGGCTACCTTGTGCAATTCAAAGTTAGATCATACTGAAACCTGGAGCTGAAAATCTGAACATTCATAACAGTTCGAACAGACAAAGCTGTAGTTTAAATATTACTCAAAAATAGCTAGAGTGGGCCTCCTCTTCTTTAGGCTAAAGCACCTTTGCTCTCTCAGCTGCTCCTCACAGCTGAGACACTAATGAGAGACTGGAATGTTATGGCTAATGGCTTAAATATCATTATAAAGGACTTTCTGCCCATTGTGACAAAACTGTATAAAGAAGCTGCGACCACCCAAGCCCACCCCTCCCTGTAAATGCCTCCTGACTGGAACTTGGCACTGTGAGTTAAGCTGCCTAAGGGAACTTGAGACAAGATCAAGGTGATACTATTGTCTCATTAGCTCAGGTCTGGGGAGAAGTAAACAAGGCTGAGGAGAAAAACCTATCCACAACAAAGCCAAACCCAGCAGCTGTCCTGAAAATCACCTCTGTCTGGGTTCAGGCTGGGGAAGTCATAGCCACAGACTCTTCTGCTGAGGCCAGGTTTGCACACAAACCTCCCAGCTAAGACCTCCACAGTGCCTCCAGACCCATTCCTGAGGCCTTGCACCAGACGACTGCAGGGCATGCAAAGCAACACAACAAATCAGAAAATCCAGAACCCAACTCATGGCAGACTCAAAGGATATATGGGTGCCAAAGATTTTATATTATTTGAAAGTAGCAAGAGACAGATTCCAACTTGCCCCACCCCTGGGAGGTACCTGGCAAGGTATTAACTTGCCCAAATCTGCATTAATCCACTGGAGTCTTACATTTTGCCAGACCTCACCACAGAGAAGACCAGAAGAGGATTTAATGGTAGGCCAATGGGATCCATGGAATGGTGATATTTTCTACTAAATCTCTCTCTGTCACTCTCTTTCTCCTCCCCCCCTTCCCAAACTCCATCCCCCTCCCACTTTTTCTTTTCTTTCTCTCTCTTTCTCCCTCACATTTACTGTTCCATAAAATCCAGACCATTGACTTTGGCATATGGTCTCGTCTGCACCTCAATACAGAGGCATCTCCCTAAAAATTTTAAAACCCAGATGATAAAAACCCACTGAAACTTGAACAGAACTCATTCACCTTTAAGCAGTTTAAGCAGTTACCATAGGGAAAAAATTTATAGACTACTATCTTTAGAAAACGTTGCACTTCTTCAGTAAAAAAAGCACAATCAGTAGTCCATTTATTGTTCATCCTCTCAGGTGTACATGTCACTGAACTACTGCGCCAGAAGACTGGCATGATCAGATCCTCTGTATCCCTTTGGCATTCTCTTTCAGAGCACAGATGAAACAAAACCAAAAAGTTCAACTTTAGTCGGTCTTTACCTTCAAATGAAATTCAGGACTCCCTAGCAGACACCAGTGTTCTGCACGCTGCGGAGCTTTTCGCAGAGGCCAATGCTCTGCACCTTTAGCAATTCTCTACGCCGACAATTCCCCTGGCGAATGGCCCGGTGCAGCCGCCTGCAGGAGCCCAGGCTGCGCACACCCAGCCAGGGCCGCGCTCTCAGGCAACTGAGGCCGCGCCGCTGTCACAGACGCTGAGGGCCCAGGCGCGGTTACCGGGCAACCGCGGCACCGAGTGCGGGGCCGGGCGGGGCCGCAGGGATTTGCAAAGGAGATTGGCACTGCAGCGACGGACTGCAGTTTGGGGCTTCCCAAGAGTCTTTCTGTAACTAATGAAAGGTTAAAATGTGGTGACGAAGGCACCTATGCCAGGTCTGTACATTGCTCTTTGCAGCACTAGTATCCGACTCTGGCTGGAACAGCAGGAGGGGCTGAGGCAGCAGGGAAGGGGGCTCAGCCTGGAGGAAAGGAGGCTCAGGGGAGACCTTCTGGCTCTGCGCAACTCCCTGACAGGAGGGGACAAGAGGCTGCTGCAAGTTCAGGCAGCGCCGGAGCCGCCTGGCTCCCCCTCTCCTCCCCCGCTCCGCCTCTTCCTCCCTCCTCCTCCTCCTCCTCTCCCGCAGCCCTCGCAGCCCCCGGGAGGGGCGGGGATGGAGCCGGGACAGGTCGGAACGCAGAGAGGCCTGGGGGAATGCCAGGACTGGCAGTGACTGGGCTGTACTGGGATCATCCTGGGAGCAGCTCCTGGGTGACTGAGTTCTACTGGGATCATCCTGGGATCGCACTGGCAGTGAGGAGGAGCAGCGCGATGGCTCCAGCCCTGGGGCTGAGGGCGCTCCTGGGGGGCCAGGGGCGAGTGGGACCCCCGGCATCGGGACCCTGAACCGCCACTGCCAGCAGTGGGACCCCCCTGCTCCCCTTAGCCTGCACAGGGGCCCCCTGAATCCCCCTGTTGTGGACATCAGGACCCTCTGCTCCCCTTTTCCCGGGCATCCCATGGCTCCCAGGCTTCAGACTTGGCGTAGGCTTGACTCTAGGACAACCTGGAGCACCTTGGTCTCCCATTCCTGCCTTTCCCAGTCACACCTTTCTGCAAAAACAGAGACCCCCTGAACTCCCCCTTCCCGAACATCCCGGGTGTCCCCACTCTGGTCTCCACTTTTTGGGAAACCCTGGACTCCCCTTTCCTGGGCACAAGGACCCCCTGGTACTCCCTTCTACCTCTCCACGTCCCTGCCCACCCCCCCATTCCCATGACCCTGAGATCCCCCTGGCACCCCCATTCCTGAGAACCCAGACCCCCCTGCATCTCTTCATCGAGCACCAACGCAACCTTTTCCCGGCCCCCCCACCTCTCCCAGCCCCCAGTCCCACCCTTTTCTCTGGCCTGGGACCCGAAGTGCAACTGACTGAAAACAAATGTGATAGAAAAAAATAATTTTGCACCTTTTATTTACTATTGAAATACAATTTCCTCCCTTTCTCACAAATCTCCTCCCAGTGTCATTCAGCAGGCCTGTCAGAAAGTCCTTAATTCTGAGTGGGTGTTCCAAGCTGCAGCCACAAGGAAACAGGGAATGGGGATTTTCCTGCTCCTGGGAAGTTTGACATCCTCAGCTGAGGAGAGGAGGAGTCACCAGAAGGAAAGGGCAGCTGGGCTTCATCTTTCCACAGGGAAGAGGGGGGGGAAATCTCTCATCCTGTCTGCATCTTCTCCCACAGGGATATGAGGGCTGATCCCAGAGCCCTAAGGGTCACAGTCAGGGCTGCCCTCAGGGAATGCTTGCCTGGTATGGAGGGGCAGTGTGCGAGCACCTGGATCTTGGGGCACCCAGCTGCCCCTCATGTTTGGAGGTGCCTGAGGAGGGCTGGGATGATGCCAGGGACATCCTGCAGTGACATCCCCTCTGCCCCGCTCTGGTTGAGCTCAGTCCCAAACCTGACCCTGATCCTGGTCTCAACTCACTCCACGTTTAGACACACTCACAGTTCTGTATTTAATCACATCCCAATTCCAAACCTGTGTAGCCCCAGACCACAACCCAACCCCAGCCCAAAGCCAATCCCATGTCTAGCCTTAACCCCAATCCCAGCTCTAATCCAAATCTCAGCTCCAACTCCAACCCAGCCCCAATTCCAGCCCCTTCCTAAATCCTCAGCCCCAAACCCAATCCCAGATTCTGCCGTTCTGGGGGTTTGCGGGTGTCTCTGTCCCTCTGACCCCGATGATGTTTGGCTGGGGTCACACCGGGGCTGAGAGGGACAGAGACTGCCCCGACCTCCGCAGGTGTGAGAAGGTTGGAGAGCCCCCCCAGCCCCAAGCACCCTCATCCGTGAGCAGCACCCCTGCCGTGTCCTTTCTCTGGTGACAGCACAGACATTCCTTTGTGCCCGGGTCCGTGCCAGCCCCGCACACGGCGCTGCTCTGCGGCAATGGGGACACGGGAAACGGTGCCCGTCGTGTGTCCCCTTTGTGTTGCTTTATGTCCCCCCATGTCCGGCTGTGTTCCCCCGGACAGGTAGCTGCTCTGGCCCGGGATGGCCGGGCCCAGCCGCCGGGCCTCGCCAGCGGCGGGCAGGAGCCGGCCCGGGCTGCGGGACACGGCGGGGCTGCCCAGCTGGAAAGCAGCTCTGGCTCCCGCCAGGGAGCTGTGGGCAAGGGGCTGCCGGCTGTGCGGGAGGAAAGCCGCTGGGCCGGCCCCTAACGCTGCCCCGCAGAAAGGAAGGGGAGGAGGGAGCTGACAAATGAGCTCGGAATGTGGCAATGCAGAGATGAAGGGACAAGTGCCCTTGGGGGCCGCGGGTCGGGGCCAGCCCTCGGGCACGGCTCTGAGCGGCTCCTGAGCCGGCATGAGGGCTGCCTGTAAGGATTGCAGGCGGCAGCCGAGAGCAGTAGCGCCGGCAGTGCCAGCCGGGCCCTATGGCCATCTGCCTGTGCCTTCGCAGCCCGTGAGGGCCGCGGGCTCTGCAGCGCGGCTCCTGCTCCCACAGCCGGCCTGGACCCTCAGGGCTGCCCCGCAGGCGCCGCGGGAGCAGCAGCAGCCTCAGGGCCTGGCCCGGGGCTCGATCTGCTCAGCCGGGGGCAGAGCCACAGCAGGGGGGAAGGAGCTGAAGGAGCACCAGGGAGCCCGGGGAGAGACAGGCTGTGAGACAAGGCTCTGCCCGTAATTTTAACAGTTTTTATTAACCTAATAACTATATACAACTAACTTAGTTATTATATACAAGTAAAAAGTCAAGTTCCTTATGACAGTTGTCACAGGTGTTTCTCGCTTTGGACAAGATGTCCCAGGCCGAGCATTGGGCGCTGAGTCCTTTCCAGCTGGCCGGGGGCTGTTGATGTCTGGCGGGGCTGGAGAGGCTGCTTGAGCCCTGGGGCCCATGAGACCTGTCAAGGAGCTGTGCCTGGCCGGTGCTGTCCTGAGGCGGCAGGGCCTGGGCGGTGAAGGACAAGGGTGAGCCGCCACAGGTGCTGGCCCCAGCACACCAGGACTCAAGGTCTTGTCCCACACTGGGCATGGCCATTCTCCCACGTAACTCCAGCTCCAAGCTCAGTTGCCCCATGTGCCAGTCCTCCTGCTCCATTCTGCCCCTTCCTTCTTACCCCAGACACAAAATACCCATGCCACATTACCCAGCTCACTACACAGAGCCCCACTCATCCCCCAGCTAGCACCCTGCAGATAATCAGCCCCCTGTCGTCACTGACCCCCTCGCCCTGACAGGGCCATATCTGACGCATCCTGTGTCCTGATCACTGTGCGATGCTAGTCATTACGGCCCCTCGAGATGTGTCCATCACCATGCAGCAGGGTCACACTAGGCTGAGGAGGAGAGGGCAGCTGGCTGCAATGCAGGGCCCAATCCAGCACCCCCCAATAATCCTCCCAACCCAGGTCTCCCTGGGGACTGAAGGCACAGATTCCTCCTGGATAGTCAGCAATGCTTAAAGCCTCAGTCACCATTCTGTGTCTCTACCTTCATCACACCTACCTTGTTGTGGTGTACCAGGAGACGCTGCAGCTGTGCACTTGTATGTGGGGAAGTCTTGATGTTCTGCATCGTGAAACTGCTGCTTTGATGGTCCCCAGAGATCTGAGGCATACGGGGGACACTGGCACAGACCAGTGGCCTCCTTTGGGATGGGACAGAGGAGGCTCAGTGCCCAGCCCTGTGGCATGCAGGGCATCACCCTGCTGTGCCAGGGAGGGAACTAGCAGTGCTGCTTGCAGGGGCATGTCCCTGCCAGCTCCTGTCCACCTGCTGCAGGAGCCCCAAGCCCATCCCACCAGGCTTGATCTGCTGGCTCTGTCCCCACAACAAGGTGTGCTGGCCATGGCCATGGCAGGTCCCTGTGCACAGGACACCAGCTGGCAGGAGCTGCGCTGTCCCAGCTGCAGGGATTGGTTTTGGGAACTCCTTTCACAGGAGGCACACAACTCCCCACCAAGCCTGAGCTCAGAATGAAAACAGACACAGCTCATCAGATGTGCTTTCAGCAACCTTGGGACAGAGAGGTGGGCCGGACAGAGCAGTGCAAGGCAAGGAATGCAAAAGCCCCCAGCCCTGGGGCAAGCACTGGCCCTCCACAGCTGCCTTCTGCTCCCCTACGCTGCCCCGTCCCCCCAGGCTCCTCTGCCCCAGCCCAGGTGCAGAGCCCTCCTTGCTGTGTCAGGGCTACCCTGCACCCCAGGCGCAGGGAATGTGTCCTCAGAGCCCTTACCTTTGGCTGGGCAGTGGCTCCTTGCTAGGGGGCATCGGCTGCAAATACGGGAGTTTTTCGGGGTGCCTGGGGAGGGCAGGAGTCACAGGTGTGTGGCAGGGGACAACGAACCTGTTCCTGTTGGAGGCAGCACCCCCGAAGCCATGGGATTGTAGCCCATGGCATCTCGCTGCCTGTAGCCCTTGGGATGAGCCCCCACAGGCCCTGCTGATGGGCAGGGCTGCAGAGGGGGCTCCCCACATCAGCCCCTCCCAAGCAGACACTGTCACCCCTGTGCCCAGCACAGTGGGTCACTGCTGGCACCCATCTCCCCCCATGCCAGCCCTGCTGCCCCCGATGCACTGGTGCTACTCACTGGCCAGGAACCTGCACGCTGAGCATGCGGTCACACGACAGGCACGTGAAAGGGACTGGCAGCTGCCTATGGAGGGTGAGGGAAGAGGGCCGGCTGAGCTCCTGGGGCCACAGGCCTGCAGCACACAGGCAGCAGCTCCCTGCAGCAGCCAGCTGCTGGGCAGGTCACTGCACAGGGTCACGGCCATTGCAGGGTGAACCGTGGCCTGTTGAGCCTGTTTCTCCCCATCCCCAAGGTGCTGGCTGATGCCAGGTGAAGGGCACAGGTACCCATGCCACCATCTCAAGCAGCCCCTGCAGCGCTTTCAGCCCCTCTCTGGCACCCAAGTCCCCCCGTGTGCGTGGCCAGGAGGGCAGGGCATGGCCCAGCTCAGGGGCATGGTGTGTGACAGCCCTGCCTGGAAGGAGCAGTTCCCATCTCCATTCCCAAAGCCCTCAGAATCTCCATTGCACTCACTTCTTAATCCCAGCGGCGCTTTCACGCAACAGCCTATCCTCGAGTTCCTCCATGCTCCTGTTCCGGGAGTCTTCCAGGTGTTTACGGAAAGTCTTCAGCTCCAGGCGATCCAGCTGTGAACAGGTGCACAGCCTCAGCCAGCTGCTCCAGGATGTGACATGGAGCTCTCCAGGGAAAAGCCTGGAGGGGGAATCCTCAGAGGGATGCTGCCACAGGCTGTCAAGTCCCAAAGGTGCCAGTTCCTCATGGTGGGGACGAAATACCCCTCACCTTGTCTTCAATTGCATTGCTGAACTGCTGCTGCATATTGTTCCAGTGCTGCTCCTGGCCTGAAATCTGGCTCTGCAACTCCTGCATTCTCTCATCCAGCTCCTCCATGTTCTCTTCAAACTGGTTGCAATCGACTTTGCTGTCCAAGGCAGCTTTGTCCGCCTTCTAGCAGAGGGGAACGGCAGGAGAGCAGCGGGGAAAGGGATGAGGAATGCCAGGCAGGGCCAGCGTGTGAGGGGCAGAGGGAAGAGTGCTTCCTCCAGGCCATCATGCCCCTTTCAGGCTGCTGTGGCCCCATTTGCCCCATCACCCTGGTGAGCTTGGTCCCACCATGTGAAGGGTGAGAGACCCCATGAGCTCAGGAAATTCCCCCTCTCAAGGGGACAATTTCTGCCACCCAGCCCCCAAGGGACAAGGGGCATTTGTCACCCTGCCTGGGAAGCCCTGGGCTGGCACAGAGGCCCCTTAGACTGTATCATGTCCATGGCAGTCATCATGTCCTGCTGATCTGCTTTCTCCTTCTGCAGCTTCTCCAGAGGCTGGGACAGCATCTTTCAGCACAGAAAGGAACCCATGACACCACAGCAAGGCTGGGGCACACCCCAGGATGTAGGAGCACACTCCTCTCCCCCTTGTCTGCACACACTCTGTCCCTGATTTGTCACAAGCCTTCTGCCCAGTTGGGTCTGTCAGAGATGAGCAAAATGGACGACAAACAGGGTGAACAAAAGGGTTGATAGAAGCAATGAGCAAAGCAATGATGAAAAGAACGAGCAGCCAGCAGGCTCCTTCTCCTTCCAAATCCCTTGCAGGACTGAGGCCCTCCTCAACACAACTCCTGTTGCCAGGCAATGCACCCCACTCCACTCCTGAGAGCCAGTGGGTCCCATGAAGTCATAGATTAATGGAGTCTTGGAATGGCATGGGCTGGAAGGGACCTAAAAAATCATCTCGTTTCACCCCCTGTCAGGGACAGGTAAAGGAACATTTTCCACTAGACCTGGTTGCGACAAGATCCCATCTAAGCTGCTCTTGGACACTTCCAGGAATGGGGCAGGCTCTGTTAAGGCATCACCATGCTCACAGGGAAGAATTTCTTCCCAATATCCCACCTATCTCTCCCCTCTGTCATTGTGACACCATTTCCATGCCAAGCCCTTGTACAAAGTCCACCTCCAGCCCTTTTATAGTCCTTTTAATTCCCATAAAGTGCTCAAAGTTCTCCCAGGAGAGTACAGCCTCATTGTTTTTCTTTTGATCAGTTTAAGATGTGCGTCACATCTGAGCCAGTTCCCCCACTGCTGCAAACCCTCAGCCTGGTTTGGAGCATCCATTGGGATCAGCCTTTGCCAGGGGGGCTGTGCATGAGCCCCTGGCTGAGCTATGGGGTTGTTGGGGCACAGAATCCTTTCTTAGGAGTTCAGGGCAAAAAGTCTCTGTGGGTGAAGCCTTTGGACATTTTCCTCCAAGTCAGGTTTTATGTCAGCTTGACAGTCCATAAAGAAGACAATGACATAATTGCTCCTGCCAATGTCCCCAAGACTGTTGGGGAAGACAGATCAAGTTCTTCCCTTCAATACCTGCCATTTACTATATGTTCTACTTTAGGTGTCCACAGAGCCCCATAATTACCTTGGGCCGCCTTGATTTGTTACCGAGCTCTCAAGGTAGCACTGACTGTTCCATTAACTGCCACTTTTGCAAAATTTGCTACAGTTTCAGTGAGGTTTCATTGTCCCCTGGGGAATGGCCTGGGGTGACAGGGACAGGGACAACCCTCCCAAGCCCCTCCCAAGCATCTCCCAGGGCGAGAGGCACAGAGACCCCTTGAGCATCTCCTGGGAACTGGACAAAATAAACTTGGCAGAAATCAAACTGAACTCTGCATAAATCACTTTGAAGAATATTTGCTCTTCCCACAAGTAACTTGTGATGGAAATGCAAACAAATCCCAAATATGAATAAACCGACAATCCAAGCAGTGATGTGGCAATTCCAAGTTTCATTGGTTCCTGCACAGCTCCAGCTCAGCTGCTGGCAGCTTCTGATAGAAGAAAAGAGAAAATTTGGCCCAATACAGATTATTAAAAGGAAGGGGAAGTTCTGTGTAGCTGCCACAAAGGTAACAGGGATCAAGAGAAAAATGATTCATTCTCACATTTGGCAAAGAACCCAAGCCTGGGAATTCAGGATACATTCAGGAATTTAGGTACTTGAGCTGGGCTTCTTGTAGGACTTTCAGCAGCCTTGTGTTCCTCATCGTGGGGTGAATGAACCTTGTCAGTCTCGCTGGTAACATTTGCTCCCTTTCCTCCAATGATTTTAACACACTTTTCAAGGAAGGACAACAAAATATTTTCTTTTCACTGGCCACCCACAACAGCCATTTTCCTCATCAGTTCTCCCGTAAGTTGCTCAGAGGAAGCTGCATCCAAGTTTCCAAGAGTTCCTCCAGAGAGAACCACAACCTCCTCAGAGGACAGGAACCATGCTGTTGTCAAAGGCACTTGGGGACAGACAACAGTGCCCTGAACTCACTGGGCCAAAATCATGTCGCAATCTGGTTAAGAAAAATGTTAGAGAGATGCCTCAGCCCCACTTAAGGTGCTAACGAGACCAAATCCAAAGTGGATTTCATTGAACAGTAAATGTGAGGTAGAGAGAGAGATGGAAAGAAAAAGGGGAGGAGAGCAAGGGAGTGACAGGGACAGAGACCTCCCCTTGAGCAGGTGTAAGAGTCTGTCCGAATTTTCCCTCATCTGCCTCACGATCATCATTTGAAGACCACTGAAGAGAAGATCCCCCCGTCTCCTCTGTAGGAGAAAGTCATATGCCACAAGGCCCTGAGACCTGAGAGCATTGCTAAGCTACTGTTTCCACAGGTGTTGTTTGCTGTATGCTACACTGAGCCCAATGAGAAGAAGGGGGCACCGTGCCCTTTTTGCATCAACAGCCTTGGAAGCTGCCCCACCTCTCGGTCTGGCTGGACTTCTCCTGAGTGGTGGAACCCTGCAGAAGACCCCTCTCACTCGTTTGCAACCACCGTGACACACAGACTGAGATGTAAGAAGCCTCTTCATCAAGAGACCGAGACATCAAACCCCCATGTGAGAAAGCCCCCTCTTATACTTTCCAAGGACTGGGACTGAGACCCCCAACCCGGGGGAGGTGTGTGGGGAGAGGCAAGCTGACCAAAGCGAGATGGATGTTGCAGGTGTGAGCATTGGACCACAAAAACAATGGCTCACGCCCACTGCCGTACATGGACTGTGTGTACCCTTTCGAAACACCATTCTTTCCCCAAAACTACCTTTGATTCAGTTGCAAAATTCATTCTCCCTTCCCCCATTGAAAAAGAGTATAATTGGGGTCCAGATGAACTGTGCCTCTGAGATCTCCCTGACGTAACAGGCGGATCCTCAACTGGACTGGACCAAAGGACTTCATCTTTACGTTTGGTAGCTATACCCCTCTCTCTCTCTCTCTTTTCTCTCTCTTTCTCTGTATTTTTCTCTCCCTTAATCCCTCTATCGCATTTTGCTGTGGTCATTCAATAAAGGTGCATTTGTTTTGATTATTACTGCAAATCCCCCTGTACTGTGTCGGCTTTTTGCACCCTGAGATCAATCCATGAACGATCACGAAACCCGTTCATAAGGACGGATCGTGACACTGGGGTTACTGGGAGCTACCAGGCCCATGCTGGGAGCTCTCTGTACACACAGTGGGAGGAACTGGGAGCAACTGGGAATGACAGGATGCATGCTAGTGACAACTGGGATGTCCTGGCAGTGACTGGGATAAAACTGGGGGCAGCTGAACAATGCTGAGGTAACTGGGAGTGCCTGGCAATGACTACGAGAATGTTCAGGGCAGCTGGGATATACTGGGAGTGCCTGAGACCATGCAGGCAATGACTGGGACTGGACTAGGAGCGACTGGGAGCCACTGGGAGCGTGCTGCGGGGAACTGGGACCCTGCTGGGGGCAACTGGGGGCAAGTGTGAATGACTGCGGCCCTGCTGGGAGAGACTGGCATCATACTGGGAGTTACTTGGGGCTACACTAGGGGCAACTGGGAGAACTGGGAACACACTGGATCAAAGAGGGAGCAACTGAGACCAACTGGAACTGTGCCAGGGGCAAATTGCATCATAATAAAGAATGACTGGGAGCAACTGGGATCATACTAGGAGCAGCTCCTGGGTGACTGAGTTCTACTGGGATCATCCTGGCAGTGAGGAGGAGCAGCGCGATGGCTCCAGCACTGGGGCTTGGGGCGCTCCTGGGGCCCCAGGGGGGAGTGGGACCCCCGGCACCGGGACCCCCCTGCTCCTCTTATCCTGCACAGGGACCCCCTGAATCCCCCATTCTGGACATCAGGACCCCCTGCTCCCCTTTTCCTGGCCATCCCATGGCTCCCAGCCTCCAGACTTGCCATGGGCGTCACCCTAGGATGCCCTGGAGCACCTTGGATCCCCATTCCTGCCTTTCCCAGCCCCCAGCCCCACCTTTCTGCAAAAACAGAGACCCCCTGAACTCCCCCTTCCCGAACATCCCGACTGTTGTGTTCCCACCCTGGTCCCCCCTTTTTGGGAAACCCTGGACTCCCATTTCCTGGGCTCAAGGACCCCCTGGAACTCCCTTCTACCTCTCCATGTCCCTGCCCCTGTCTCCTGTCCCTCAGCTGTCCCCTGTCCCTCGGCTCTGTGGGGCCAGGGACAGCAGCAGGATGCAGGGCAGCCCAGGGGGAGAACAACCCTGAGCCCCAGCTGGGCCAGTTCCCCCCATGTCACTCCCAGAATGGGCCCTGTGGCTCCCAGTCACCCCCAGGATGGTCCCAGTCACTTCCAGTTACACTCAGTGTGATCCCAGTATCATCCCAGTCACGCCCAGCATGATCCCAGTATGATCCCAGCATGGTCCCAGCACAGTCCTAGCTGTTCCCATTCACCCCTACCATAGTTCCAGGCACTCCCAGTATGGTTCCAGTCCTTCCCAGTATGATTCCAATATGAACCCAGTCACTCTCAGTACAGTGCCATTTGCCCCCAGTATGATTCCAGTCACTCCCAGATACCCCCAGTATTATTCCAGTAACTTTAAGCTTCCTCTGTGATCCCAGTCACTCCTGGTCTCCCCCAGTATATCCCAGTTGTCCTTAATGTGTTTCCACTCACTCCCAGTTGCTCCCAGTAGTTTCTAGCATTATTCCAGTTGCTCATAACCACTCCCAGTAACCTCCAACATGATTCCTGTCACTTCCTGTATATCCCAGTTGCCCCATCATGGTCCCAGTTGCCCTCAGCCTGCTCCCAATCACTTCCAGTATGATTCCAGAAGGATCCCAGTCACCCTCAGTGTGGTGCCAGTTGCTCCCAGTATGATCCCATTGGTCCCCAGCATGTCCCCATTTCCTCCCAGTGTGATCCCAGTTGCCTCTAGCACAGACCCAGTTCCTCTCAGTATGATCCTACTCTGATGCCACGATGATCCCAGTTGCTCCTAGTATGGTCCTGGTTGCTCCCAGTTGCTCCCAGTCTGATCCCAGTTGCTCCCAGCGGCCCTGTGTTATGCTTTGGAGTGGGAGGAAATTTAGGGAAGTGATGCAAAGTTTCTTGTGTATCTGACAGTCTGTTGAGCTACTGAAAAGCTAGATGTACTTTTGTGAAACACACATGGTAAAGATGAAAAAATTCAGAAACTTTTTTTCTTTGTTGGTCGGCAGGGAGCTGCTGGGTTTTGGCTTCTGCTCTGTGTCTGTGCTGGGCTGGGCAGTCTTGCTGCAGGCTGGGCTTCTTTTCTATTTTCTGGGCTGCTTGCTGGCTTCTCTCTCCATGGGCTCTGGTTTGGCCGGGCTGGGCTTCAGCAGCTGCCGGGCAAGGAGACAGGGGAGGCTGCGGAGCTTTAGCCAGAGCAGGGCTGGCTGTGGCTGTGAAGATCTCGCTGTCAGGCTGCTGCTTCTTCTTCTTAGCGTGGCTGAGACCAGAGACTTCTGTGGCTGGTGTAGAAAACGAAACACTAACTGTAAAGCTGATCTGAACACAACTGAGCCACAGCTTTCTGTTAGTAGTAATTGGTGGGTTAGGTAGGCCTCATGCGTGATGTTAAGTTTTTCAGTACTTCAGTCTTCTTCTAAGTGAGAGAAAAGAACAAAATGCATGTATATAAAAAACAACATGAAGACACTAAAGTCAATAAAGAAGAAGTTAAGTCTTAGATGAGAGGGCTGAGAAGATGCTTTGTTTTTAGAGCTGAAATCTTCTTGTAAGCTGTAAAGGAGAGGAATAGTGGATTTGTTTTTACTAACAATCTGTGGATCTGCTCGTAGATAAAACCAGCTCTGGAAAATAAAAGAAACAATGGGAAGGATTCCACTGATCGATGATTGGAAAAAGATATTTGCTTTTACAAATACACTTTAGATTTGCAGATAAACGAAATAAGCCATTGAGAAATGAAAGAAACAATGGGGAAGAAAAACCCCTAAACTCCGTAAGAATTAAAAACTAAAAGGGAGGGTTATACATTAGAGGGAAATCTTTGGGAAATCTTCGGTGTCAGGCGTATCAGGGCATCTGTACCTCTCAAGCACCTCAGCCAAGGGGAAAGAGAGAAGGGAAATGTGGCCAGGAAATTAGGATAAAAAGAAGGTTGCATCCTCCAAAAATTCAAGAGATCCCAGGGGAATGCCCCATGGCCTCTCCCTTTATTGGAACAAAGCCAGAAAGGACTCCTCTGTCTCCTTTGTGAACATAAACGTCTGGTGTTTCTGGATTAATTTTCCTAACAACAAGAAAATACTCTTTTTCTTCATAACGCATAAAACTATAAGGAGATTAAAGTGTTCAAATTGATATCAAATAAAGGCTTCTATGTTAAAGTAAGCAGATGTTAAAATAGCTGTAATCCCATGAGAAGTTCGAACAGAGAAAGAGTAGTCTTGTGCTTCTAAAAAATGAAGAAGGGGCTGGGAAAAGGTTGAGCTGGTGCCGGATAAAGGGGTGTAGGGGGGTCTCAGTACTGAGCAAAGGGGTAAAAGGGCATCTGGGTTCTCAGGAATGGGGGTGCCAGGGGGGTCTCAGGGTCATGGGAATGGGGGGGTGGGCAGGGACGTGGAGAGGTAGAAGGGAGTACCAGGGGGTCCTTGAGCCCAGGAAAGGGGAGTCCAGGGTTTCCCAAAAAGGGGGGACCAGAGTGGGGACACACGGGATGTTCGGAAAGGGGGAGTTCAGGGGGTCTCTGGTTTTGCAGAAAGGTGTGACTGGGAAAGGCAGGAATGGGAGACCAAGGCACTCCAGGTTGTCCCAGAGTCAAGCCTACGCCAAGTTTGGAGGCTGGGAGCCATGGGATGCCCGGGAAAAGGGGAGCAGAGGGTCCTGATGTCCACAACAGGGGGATTCAGGGGGCCCCTGTGCAGGCTAAGGGGAGCAGGGGAGTCCCGGTGCTGGCAGTGGCGGTTCAGGGTCCCGGTGCCGGGGGTCCCACTCCCCCCTGGCCCCCCAGGAGCGCCCTCAGCCCCAGGGCTGGAGCCATTGCGCTGCTCCTCCTCACTGCCAGTGTGATCCCAGGATGATCCCAGTAGAACTCAGTCACCCAGGAGCTGCTCCCAGGATGATCCCAGTACAGCCCAGTCACTGCCAGTCCTGGCATCTCCCCAGGCCTCTCTGCGTTCCGACCTGTCCCGGCTCCATCCCCGCCCCTCCCGGGGGCTGCGAGGGCTGCGGGAGCGGAGGAGGAGGAGGAGGAGGGAGGAAGAGGCGGAGCGGGGGAGGAGAGGGGGAGCCAGGCGGCTCCGGCGCTGCCTGAACTTGCAGCAGCCTCTTGTCCCCTCCTGTCAGGGAGTTGTGCAGAGCCAGAAGGTCTCCCCTGAGCCTCCTTTCCTCCAGGCTGAGCCCCCTTCCCTGCTGCCTCAGCCCCTCCTGCTGTTCCAGCCAGAGTCGGATACTAGTGCTGCAAAGAGCAATGTACAGACCTGGCATAGGTGCCTTCGTCACCACATTTTAACCTTTCATTAGTTACAGAAAGACTCTTGGGAAGCCCCAAACTGCAGTCCGTCGCTGCAGTGCCAATCTCCTTTGCAAATCCCTGCGGCCCGGCCCGGCCCCGCCCGGCCCCGCACTCGGTGCCGCGGTTGCCCGGTAACCGCGCCTGGGCCCTCAGCGTCTGTGACAGCGGCGCGGCCTCAGTTGCCTGAGAGCGCGGCCCTGGCTGGGTGTGCGCAGCCTGGGCTCCTGCAGGCGGCTGCACCGGGCCATTCGCCAGGGGAATTGTCAGCGTAGAGAATTGCTAAAGGTGCAGAGCATTGGCCTCTGCGAAAAGCTCCGCAGCGTGCAGAACACTGGTGTCTGCTAGGGAGTCCTGAATTTCATTTGAAGGTAAAGACCGACTAAAGTTGAACTTTTTGGTTTTGTTTCATCTGTGCTCTGAAAGAGAATGCCAAAGGGATACAGAGGATCTGATCATGCCAGTCTTCTGGCGCAGTAGTTCAGTGACATGTACACCTGAGAGGATGAACAATAAATGGACTACTGATTGTGCTTTTTTTACTGAAGAAGTGCAACGTTTTCTAAAGATAGTAGTCTATAAATTTTTTCCCTATGGTAACTGCTTAAACTGCTTAAAGGTGAATGAGTTCTGTTCAAGTTTCAGTGGGTTTTTATCATCTGGGTTTTAAAATTTTTAGGGAGATGCCTCTGTATTGAGGTGCAGACGAGACCATATGCCAAAGTCAATGGTCTGGATTTTATGGAACAGTAAATGTGAGGGAGAAAGAGAGAGAAAGAAAAGAAAAAGTGGGAGGGGGATGGAGTTTGGGAAGGGGGGGAGGAGAAAGAGAGTGACAGAGAGAGATTTAGTAGAAAATATCACCATTCCATGGATCCCATTGGCCTACCATTAAATCCTCTTCTGGTCTTCTCTGTGGTGAGGTCTGGCAAAATGTAAGACTCCAATGGATTAATGGAGATTTGGGCAAGATGATACCTTGCCCAGGTACCTCCCAGGGGTGGGGCAAGTTGGAATCTGTCTCTTGCTACTTTCAAATAATATAAAATCTTTAGCACCCATATATCCTTTGAGTCTGCCATGAGTTGGGTTCTGGATTTTCTGATTTGTTGTGTTGCTTTGCATGCCCTGCAGTCGTCTGGTGCAAGGCCTCAGGAATGGGTCTGGAGGCACTGTGGAGGTCTTAGCTGGGAGGTTTGTGTGCAAACCTGGCCTCAGCAGAAGAGTCTGTGGCTATGACTTCCCCAGCCTGAACCCAGACAGAGGTGATTTTCAGGACAGCTGCTGGGTTTGGCTTTGTTGTGGATAGGTTTTTCTCCTCAGCCTTGTTTACTTCTCCCCAGACCTGAGCTAATGAGACAATAGTATCACCTTGATCTTGTCTCAAGTTCCCTTAGGCAGCTTAACTCACAGTGCCTAGTTCCAGTCAGGGTCAGGAGGGGTGGGCTTGGGTAGTCGCAGCTTCTTTATACAGTTTTGTCACAATGGGCAGAAAGTCCTTTATAATGATATTTAAGCCATTAGCCATAACATTCCAGTCTCTCATTAGTGTCTCAGCTGTGAGGAGCAGCTGAGAGAGCAAGGGTGCTTTAGCCTAAAGAAGGGGAGGCCCACTCTAGCTATTTTTGAGTAATATTTAGGCTACAGTTTTGTCTGTTCGAACTGTTATGAATGTTCAGATTTTCAGCTCCAGGTTTCAGTATGATCTAACTTTGAATTGCACAAGGTAGCCATGTAGTTCAAATAAAGTCCAACTAGAGGCCTACTATACTAGCTAGCTGCTTACACCAAACAAGCACTTAGCTACTTTCAAGTAATGTACCATTTTTAGCAGCAGAATATGCCTTGAAGCTGCCATGAATTGGGTTGTGGATTTTCAGAGTTCCATTGTTGCTCCTTCCAGTTTTGTTGAGGCATTGTCGCCTGCGACATCGTCTCTTGGAAATGGCGTCTGGATTTCCAAAGAAGACACCAACACCTCGTCTTTTGTCCAGGGAAGGGCTGAAGCCTAATACTGTGAGTACCCACTGGGGCTGTGTTTAGGCTGGCACTGCCCTGGTGTCCCTGCTCTCCCTGCCCCTGTTGTCCAGCAGTGCTGTGAAGCTGCAGAGCCCCTGCCCAGCCCTTTGTGCCGTGCTGCTGTTGCTGGGGCTGTCCTGGTGCAATAGGGAACACTGTGGGATGCTTCAGCTGTGTCTTGCCTGTCTGTGCCAGCAGAGCCGAGTGAAACCAATGTACAGCTGAAGGCCTGAGCATGTGTTCTGTCCCTTTGCCTTTGCCACAGGAATTCCTTCTGTCAGGCTGGGCACTCACCTGTGCTGCTCTGACCATCCTGCCCTTGGGCACCTGGGCATGTGGTGGGGGCGGGAAGCTCAAACTCTGCCCAAAGCCTTGAGAGCCACGGCTGGTCCCAGCTGGAAGAGCTTCCAAAGCAGCTGTTCTCTCCCAGCTCCTGTGTGGGCACAGATGCAGCCCTGCAGGCAGCGCTGGAGCCAGGGCCACAAAGGTCCCTTGCTGTCTGCAGCTCACTTGGCTGAAGATGCCCCACTGCTGAGGCTCTGTCAAGGAAATGCCTCTGTTTTCTTCTGTGGAGGGCTCTGTCAGCCCAGACAGAGAAAACAATTAACAGGGAGAGCTAAAACCTAGACACATTCCTGTGCACCTCACTCTTGGTACAGTGTTCCCTTCTTGCATCTCTTGGACTCATCCAGCAGCGATATCTCCTTGCTGTGAGTTCTGAGCGTTGTGCAGGGATGGAGTTCAGGCAGTTCTGAGAGCTCCTCCCCATTCTCTGGAAAGGTCACTGCCTCAATCCAATGAAACGTTAGAGGAAACAAATGCCCAAAGAGCAGAAATCCCCAACCATGTCCTATGCAATCATGGAGAAGCCAATGGGACAGAGCCATATGGCTGGAGTATGTGTGTTCCACTCTGTATTATAAATTCTATTAATTCACTGATGCTAAGTATTTCAGCAGGAAACCCCCAGGGCTTCCAGGAATGTCCTAGTGGCTGTGATCACAAGTTATTCAGCAGTGCCACTTGTTCAAGAAAAGCCTTTCTGAACAAGCACAACTCTGAGGCTCTAGCTGGTTTACTTTTGCCTTTCAGCTGCTTCCCTCTAAGTTCCAGAGGGAGAAGTTTCTCAGCAGGAAGAAGGAGGCCAGCACTGGGGGGAGTATTCTGCCCAGAATTGGCCCATTTCTAGACAGGAGTGAGACTCGCCCAAAGGTAGCCTTTTCCTGCTCTTTTCCTTTCTGTTTCACATGAAGTTTGAAGAGGGTGTGTGTTTGTGACAGGCTTGCCTCCAGCAAAATACCTCAGTGTCCAGGTCCTGCTGTCATTGCAAAGTGCTGGGAGTGGTGGACTGGGAGTGCTGATCTGCACTAAGGCAACACAAATACCCTCTGCTGAAGCTGCTGGGGTGTGCTGGAGTGCAGCTGCCATTGCTAAAACAATGGGAGGAAGGCTGGGGACACAGAGACCCAAAATTGCCCTTTGCCATTCTGCTGCTGAAGGAGCCACCTCTTACTTTGGTGTGGTCACCATCAAATGCTCGGGGTCACAGGATTCGCTGCAGAGTGGCAGCGTTGGCCTTTGAAGGCCAAGGATGTGCAGGAATTACTTCAGATTGAACACAACAAATTGCATTACTGCTTTGGGCTGGAACAATGTGTTGGACCCTGACGAGGTGTTAGATTTTGCAGGCTGCCAGATGTCCAGGGGACTGGCCCTGGGCAGAGGGGAATGGATGTGCTTTGTCTGGATCAGTGCCTACTCAGAGGTGTGTTTAAAGCTGCTTTTCTGGCAGGACTAGCTTGGTATAAAGCACAGTCCAAACGGGTAGGTGACTAAAGGTGGGCTGTTGAGCAGGAAATTGGAAGCAAGAGACATGGAACACAATCCAGGTAAAGGATTGTCCTGGAGAGGAGCCTTGGGAACACCTCAGGGAAGGGCACAGCTAAGGGACAGTGTGCTGCAGCCACTCCCTTCAGCAGAATGTGTCTGCTGTGAAGTCACAGAGGAGAGCTGCTTGTGTCTCTGCAGTGACAGCAGTGTGGCTGGAGAAGGCAGAGAAAGCAGGGCAGAGTTTTCTCCAAGCAATGTCTCTGCTCCAGAAGCATTTGCTGTTGTTGTGTCATTCCAGACGTGCCTCTAGAATGGCATGAAATAAGATCGCAGTAATGACAAGAAAGCACCCATTTAAAGGCCACTGAAAAAGGAGATACCAACTCTACTTTTACCCAAGTTGCTGAGAAAATAACTGAAACTTATCCTCATTCAGCATTCACCTCACTTGTCTTTTTATTTTCAGCTCATTTGTCTTTTTATTTTTGCCTTTTCCTCTCTTTGGAACACACTAACTTTTAAATACAATGAAAAGGAACAAAATCATCAAAGCAAAAGAAAAGTGTATCTTAGTAAGGATTCAGCTGAGCCGGGGATGTCTCCCTCCCTGAGAGCCAAGCACACACACACACACCCTCTGAGAAAATGGCAATCTTTGTATCCCCTTTGTACCCGTCTGGGGCGGTCCCTGTGCCCTTTGCCATTGGATGGGTACTCAGGGGCTTCCATTCTCTACTGAGCACCAACTTTTCTGTCCCCTTCCTTCTCGTCCTCCTTCCCTTTGGTCAGGTCTTCAACCCTGTCCCTCTCACTGTGACACTCAACAAACCAACCTGAACAAATGCAAACCACAAATAACACACAGAACCAACAAATTCCATTTTTTTGCTTAATAACTTTTTGGCTTCAGCCAAGTGTCACCTCATCTCTCAAACCTCCTCTGGTCCTGTGCTCTTCTTACTGATTTCTAAGTTGTCGAGCAAAAAAGATATTTGCAGTTGTGTGGGCCTTGGTTTCCCTGTCTCAGAGTAAAAGACATCCCAAATCCTTTCCCATGGAGTCTCCTGAAAATTCATGGGTTTTACTTACTCCATGAGTGCTCAGTCAGTGCCCCAGAGCTCTGTGACCGCATGGGCACAGGGCTGTATTTTAGGAAAGTGCTGCCTGGCATTCTGGAGAAAGAAACCTGGAGAAATCCATGCCAGAAGAGCAGCTTGGCTTGAGCCTGCCCTGTGTGGCCCAGCAGCTGTGGATCAGCTCAGAGCAGAGGTGGGTGAGCCACTGTTTGCCCAGTGTGGGCTGGGCAGACGTGCTCCCCCAGAGTCTGTACTTCACTGGGGATCAGTGGAAGATTCTCCTGCATGAACCTTCCTCCCAGCAGCTGAAGCTCTCCCTGCTCTCTCTCCTCTCCAGCTGCCGTCAGCTGCCCCGAAACAGAGCTGGTTTGGGGTTTCCCCACCAGAGCTGGTATTTCAGAACTTCGTCGCTCGGGAGGTCTCTGAAATGGTGCTGTCTCTCATGAATAAGGACAAGGTAAGTGCTGGCACCCAGAGCTTTAACACTGTGCTGGAAGAGGAGAGTGCTGTCATTCCCTCAGTGTACAGCAAAGCAAGTTATCTGCTGCAGCACATGCAGAAGAAAATGTCTCAGCACCTTGTTCTGCAAGATGGTGGAAATCTTCCTGTGCTGGGAATTGTCCCCAGATTTTGGCCAGGCATTGATGGTGTCTATCCTAAAGGAGTTTCCTTCTCTTGAAAGCTCTGGATTGACAGGAATGTTGAGGGCTGTACAGTTCTTACCTGCTCTCATGCTTGGCCTTGGGTCTATAGCACACCCTGTGTGTCCTTGGTTAATCTTGGCTCCTGGTAGGAATCTCTGCCTCTCTCAGCCTGTTTGGCTCCCTTTGTGCAGCTCACAGCCAAAGCTCAGGGGCTGAGCCTTCTGCACCTTATGCTGGAATCACTTCTCATTAATGGCATTGGCCCTGCAGGAACCGTGATGGAGCAGAAGCAGTGAGAGGCCTTTAGGTGCCACTTGAAGCTCCTGCTCAGCTTCATCCAGCTCTGCTCAGCTTTTCCAAAAGCAACATGGTGCCCTGCTTTCCCTTTGCAGAAGCACAGCACATCCAAAGCCATGTGCTCCTGGAGGTTTCCACCTTCACCTGAAGAAATTGGGATTGTTTTGCAGTTTCCCAAGAGAGCTGAGAGGGGAAAAGTTGAAAAATGTCAGTTGTGTTCCACTGTAAAGAGGAAAACTTGAGACCATTTGAATTTCAGTCAGGGAAGCATTTTCTCAAGTGAGGCTTGTGCCAAGAGTGGGCTGGTGGGAGGAGACAGGAGGGAGTCCAAATCATCTGGTTTAGACTTTTGGAGAGCATTTTGGTGCTCAGGGGTTGATGATATCAGTGTGTTAGAAAATGCATGTGTGCTGTGTCGGTGAACCCCAGAGGGCAGAACCTGGCCTGCTGGCTGCAGGCAGGAATGCCCAGCAGCCCAGCTTGCCTTCACAGGCAGCAGGAAGCCCTGGAGAGCCAAGATTGGCTTTTCATACTGGAACCACACTGTCAGTCAGTGCTGGTCCTGTTTCTCCAGGCAGAAAATGCCTCTGAAGCCCCATGGTCAATAGACACCGCCTGTCTCTGTTTCTGTTACTTTTGGCAAGCTGGTTGCTCTCATGGTTTTATGATTCTTCCTTGCTGCTTTACTGCCCATTTAAATTCTCTTTGCCATCTCCTTGTTTTAGGGATTGTCTTGCTGTGTTCATTCCTTCTTTTTCTTTTCAGGTTTGCTTTTATTCCCAGTAAGACCACAGTGTTTGGTCTCCTGTCTTGCTGCTCTGCCTGCCTGACTGTATCCCCAGAAAGTCCCTACCCAAACCTGATCTGCTAGAAGGGAATTTCTTCCTTGCCCCACAGTAATGTGCTGGTTTGCTTTTAGGTAGCACATTCCCCCTCTGGAACATGACAACTTCATGGCTGTGTGCAGGCAGAAGCCAGCAGGTTTTTTTGGCCTTGTTGAATACGCAGGTGACTTGGTTCAGGTGCTGTGTCTCCATCCTGCTGGTGCTGACCTGCTCAGCCCTTCCTTCCCAGCAGGCACTGCCCTACTGCCCCTGGCCAAAATGCTGGAGCCAGAGAGAAGGGATTCAAGTTCAGCCTTGTGAATGATGTGCCTGTGCCTGCTCAGCTGAAAGTGCTTTGGAAAAGGGGCAAGGGAGGGATGGTAGCAGGGCATGGACAGGTCTCCTCTCGTCCTGTTTCCACAAGTGGCAAAATGATAATTTCATGTCTTTGCTGCAGTTTCTTCACGTGGTGAAGGTCTCCATGGAGAGCTCACCTTACTTCCAGCTGGTGAGCTCCAGCGATGCGTACCGTGCCGTGCCGCCGGGTGCCTCTGCCCCTGTGCGCATCCGCTTCACCCCCAGCAAGAACAAGGTGAGGCTGGAGGAGCCAAAGCACACAATGATCTCCACAGCCATTGTTTTCCCTGCACTCTGGCTCCAGCCCATTGCATGCTGTGAGCTGGGCTCCAGGCGTGGGCAGGCAGCCTGCAGCCAGTCACACCTGGGCACTGCTGGCAGGCACTGCAGCCAGGCCTGAGAGGCTCTGCTTCCCCTCCGTGCACATTGCTGAGCATTGCCAAGGGAAGATGCACAGGAAACAGGATGAAAATGACAGAGGGCTGCTGATAGATGTTGGGCCATCTCTAGGTCCAGTGGAAGGGGTTTCATTCTGATGGAAAACACCAGAGGAACAAAGAGGTCAGAGAGCTTTCCTCCTTCCTGGACTGCCAACAGCTTCCCTGCCTGCCCCTGGGCTGGAGCAAAGCCGGTGCTTTTTCACTCCCTCTGTTGTGCAGCCTTGCAGCTGTGCTGTCCCAGAGCACAAGTGAGCATGGCACAGCTGCAGGGCCAGGGCAGAGGACGTGCTGTGCCCGTGAGCCCGGCCTGGCACAGGCACACTGGGCTCTGGGTGCCCTTGGTCAGCAGGAGGTTGCTGAGCTGCAGGGGACTTGGACACCTGCCTGTAGGAGCTGGTGTAGGGCAGGTACAAGCTGCAGGCAGAGCTGTGAGCCCAGAGCCCGTGGCAGTGACACTGCTGGGGCTCTGTCTTCATGCCTGTCGCTGTGCTTGCTCTGTCAGCTGGCACCCATTCCGTGCCAAAAGTGCTTTTGTGGGGAGGTTTGAACGGCAGTACTGAGGCCCTGGCAAGTCTGATCTCAGTGCTGGGATCTGGAGGGTTCATGTTCTGATCTGGAGGCTTGTTCATACAGAAGGGTTGAGGGCATGCATGGAAGGGAGGAAGCCTTGCAGGGAAACAAAGAGAGGCCCTTTCCAACAGCATCCTGCTACCTCTTAGCACTGTTCTTCTCCTGACTTGGTTGGACAGGCAAAGTTATAGGGGAGTTGTGAGCTACCTGATGTTTCTGCACCAGGCCAGAGGTGCAGGATGTCTTTGGGTGCAGCTGTTTTCTACTCTTCCTTTTGCTGCTTAGAGTCAGTTGAACACTTTGTCCTATTGTCAGACAGTGGGAATATAGAAGCCTAAAGAGCAATGTCCTGTGTTCCCCAGCTCCATGTTGCTTAGAAGGGGCTTAGGAATTCTTTAACATCATTTAAGTTTAGAGTAGGAATGATGGTGGCCTAGGGCTGTTATCTGTATGAGCCAAGTGACACAAGAGCTTAATGCCACTGAGACAGATTTTGCAAAGTGCACTGGTGCCTTTAAAATGTGACATAGTAGTAGAACTTAGTGTTCATTTGAGGGTGCAATAGGTAAATGGATGCTCTTGAAGGGGTATAGGAAATGGTTTTTCTTCTGCCATGGGGATGGCACTAAATGTCCTGTGCTGAGCCAGTTTCTTTTCCTGCAGGATTATTGCCACGAGCTGGTGTGCCTCACTGCAAGGGAAAGGATTGTTGTGCCAATTCGGGCCATTGGTGCCCGAGCTGTGCTGGACTTCCCTGCCCAGCTGGACTTCTCCAAGTGTCCAGTCAAGGTCAGCACCCAGCAGACTCGGCTGGTGCGCAATGTCGGTGCCCGAGCAGCTCGGTACCAGCTGAGCACCCAGAGGTGAGGCAGCTCATCTGTCCCTGTGCAAACAGCTTTGGGTGAGAGCGGAGTTGGGAAAGAGCTACAGAATGAGCCAAGCATCGGATCTTCTTCCCTGCAGCCTGGCTGGAAGTGAGCAGGATGGAAGGCATCTGCTCTTGCTTTCAGTGGCCTTGGAGCTTTCTGTGTCCCAGATTCCCTGGAGGCTGCTGGAACATGTTGGGAGCTGGCTTGCACCCTGCTGAGCACAAGCAGCTTCTGAAATGCTTCCTCAGCACTGTCAGCCAAACAGAGCCATTCTCTGGGAGGCCACAGGCACGTGGCTTTGCAGTGGTCCTGGAGGGGACCTCTGGAAATCATCTGAGCAAACACACTGCTCAAAGCAAGAGCAGTGTCTGGGGGTTGCAAGGTGCCATTTGGAGACATGGACCTGTCTTTAGATGCCATACAAGAAAACAAACATGTCAATGGACCTAGTTATAAAAGCAGAAGAAAACAACCTTTTTAAAACCCCTCCATACCTTATCTTTTCTGCCTGTCAGGTGCAGCAGTGATTCATTGAGAGGATGGATCTAACAGGATGAGAAGTGTCTTAAGGAGCAGCTAACAATTAACAGAGAAAAGCCCAAAATTTAGCTTTCCAGGCCTATCTCTTGGCAGTGATTTTCCTTTGGTTCTTACAGTGTCAGGGATATCTCCTTCACAGCTCTTCTAGCTGTGGGCTCAGGGAACAATTTAGTGGTGTTGGCTGAAATTCAGAGGAGTTACGTTTAGCTGTAGACTTGTAGAGCTTGTGTCTTTGGGTCTTGGGGAGCCAGGTGTGTGTGAGAGATGAGTGCTACAGCAGGAACAGAGGAGTCTGGTGGGTACCGCCCAGGGATTGAAGAGATGCGGGGGCTGATTTGCACTCAGTTTTTCAGTGCTGACAGCTGAGTCCTGAACTTGACTGGATCCTCTTCTCCTGATAATTTGAAAAGACGAAGACACCTTCTTTCTCAGGCAAGCCCTGAAGTCATCCCTGGAATGTTATTCCCATCCTGCCACCTGAAGGCAGGAGCATGTGACATGGGGCAGGAGTGGGAAGGGAATGGAATGGAAGGTAGTGCTGAAGCGTGGCCAGGGATTCCCCTAACTGGCAGCTTCTCTGTTGTGGTGAAATTTCTGGCCAAAGACTAAGAACAGAATGCTGTGCCTTGCCCCCAGCAGGCCCTGATCCCCCCAGCCCCAGCAGAGCTGCAGCCGTGCTGGCATCAGCCCCGGGGCAGATGCAGGAGCACGAGCACTGATCTGGCTCTGGGGCTGCTGGGGCCTTGTCTTTCCTCCCCTCCCTCCAAAGTCTCACGTCCAGCACATGAACATTGCTGGCCCAAGGCTTCTCCATCAGCCAGCAGTGATGTTCTCACCAGTGGCAATGGGAACAGGTCAGCCCATAATTACAGCAAGAGGTCCTTAATGAGCAGAACCTGAAGCGAGTTCATCAGCTGTTACTACTGACATGAACAAAGTTCAGCTTGGCGGATGTTCTCTTTGTTTTTGTGTGTGATGCATTCATCAGCAAAGTCCCCAGAACACATTTGAAGTGACAGATTGACCAGCAACAAAGCACCAGGGCCAGGAACTTTTGTTTCCTCACTGGGGCTGTAGAAGGGCACAAAGCCCAGCAGCTGCTGGGCAGAAGCACATTTCCCCTGAGCTGTCCCTGAGCATCAAAGCACAGAGTCTTGTGCCTTTAACCGAGCCATTGCGTGCTCTGTCCTCGGCCTCCAGGGGCAGCGTCACTGCACCAAGTTTACACTTCGACCTCGCTGAGCTCGACTTCGGGGACATCTCCTTTGGTGAGTGTTCCCTGGGCTGGGACACAGCCTCAGGGATCTGTGCCTTCCAACAGAAAAGCATCCCTCACTCCTGCTCTGCCCCAGCAGCCTCTTCAGGCTGTGAACTGCAGGGGTGCTGCTGCTGCCTCAGGGGGCATTTTGCCATTGTGAGATCCAATGGAAGCAAGGAATAGAAAGGCAGTATTTTCTGGTGTCTCTGTGCTGCTTTAAAAGACAGATGTCTGCCAAGGAAGGTGGGAATCTTGCTGCAATGGAAAGATGAGCCCCTCCCTCCAAATGATTATCCCTTTGAAATGACAGGGCTCCCAGGCAAAACTGTGGGAAAAGGAATAACAGTTCTTTGCTAGACTATCTCAGGAGAGCACAGACAAGACAAGAACAGACATTTCCCAGATGCCAAGTCCTGTTTTTCCCCTTTGGTGGAGTTCTGGTCACAGAAGGAGGAGCTGTGGGCTCTGGCAGGGCAGTGGTCCCCCCCCAGCCGGTGCGGGAAGGGAAGGAGGAAATGCTCCTTTTGCAGAGCCCCAGAGAGCAGGGGGATGTGGGCAGTGCCCAGCAGCAGCAGCAGCAGCGGGGCAGGCAGGCAGGGTCGGTGCCAGCGCTGAGCTGCGGCCAGGGCAGCCTCGGGCCGAGCACAAACCTCCCGCAGCAGCAGCGGCCGAGCTGCGATCCCCGAGCGGGAGGAAGGGAAGCTCCGCTCCCTGCCCAGCCTCAGCTCCCACTGCACAGCCACCCACGGCATCAGGCCACAACTCCCAAAACCCCCAAGGGAAAACCCAGCCTAGGGCCAAACCCCCCCAGAATCCCCCAGAACCCCTATCCCCCTTCCCAGACCAAGGGCAACATTCACGGCCAAGCCTAAAGCCAGAACAATGAAGTTCATGAACTTCTGAAGGAAATTCATTGCCTTTTTTGAGCTGCTTCTTCCCCAGCCTGCATCACCACGGAGGCGCTTGTCAAGTTGCCTTTGGAAGGAATGAAACACGAAAGGCAAGAGATGGAAATATGGGTCTGAAGCAGGATATTGAGATCCTGCTGAATCCAATTTCATTCCTAAGGGCTCTTTAGCTGAAGGCAGCTGTTGTATCTCTGCTTCTTTGTAACTGTTGACTGTTGTCTGCATGTGGTGGCCTCAGTCTCCTTGGAGGTTTTGACATCTGGGTTTGTCCTTTTTGTGCCTCTCTTGCCTCCCTGCTGGAGTCCCTGCTGGAGCTGGCAGTGGTCACTTGGATGGGCACAGAGAAGCTCTGGGCTGCAGCTGCAGTTGTTTTTTCTCCCCATCTGTGGCCCAGATGCTCTTGGTGAGCAGGCCTGGGGAGAAGTCTCCTCCCCATAGAGCTGGCCAGCCCAGCCAGATGTGCACTGCAGAGCAGGCTGTGGCTGCTCTGCGCGCTCTGCAGGACATCCCCACCATGAGTGGCTGTATCTCTGGCTTTGCAGGATGGAAAGCAAATCTCAGAGCCAAGGTGGGGTGAAGCCTTGCAGGCAGCACTCTCAGTGAGCAGCATGGCTGTGATGTCCCCGTCTGTTGGGTGAGGTGGGACCTGGTTCCTAATTGCTAATCTCAAAGCAAGGCTTGGCTGTGTCCCCAGTTGAGTGGGCTCTGAGCTGTCACGTGCTCAGCTGTTTGGCCCAAAGCAAGAGATGCCTTAAGGATCCTGCAGAGAGAAGCTGCATTAGGGTTCTTTGCATCACGTTCTAGTTCCTGATTCCATCTCACTTCCTTTCGCTGTAGCTTCTTCTCACTGACAACTCACTGTTTATATGTCTTGAAAAAGGTGGGAGTGTTGGCAGGCTGAGCAGGGAATTGGACAGCTTGAATTCTCAGAGTAAATGCTGGGTCTGGGTGCACACTCATCACTGAGAGAGAACTGGTGCTGGTTTGGGGCAGGTGAGGGAGCTGCTCCCCATAACAAAGAGAGAAGCTTGCAGTGTTCAGCAGGGCTAGGAGTGGGCATTTTCAAGGCTGCAGTCTGGAATCTGTGTCAAAGGGAACTAAGTGACGATTAATTCCTCACGCAGCTTCTGGGTGAGCTGTAGTTCAGATCATAAAGAGCTCAACTCCAATCCCACTTTGATCCTGCCAGGATCTTGCCCCCAGGATCATGCCCTGCTGAACACTGCCCAGCTTTCCCTACACGCAGCGCTGCCGCCTCACCAACAGCTCCGCGGTGCCCCTGACGTTCCAGCTCCGCATGTCGGACGATGGCACGCAGCCGGCTGTGGACAGCGTGGATCAGATCCGCAGGGACACCGACCCGGCCTGGAGCAAGGGAATCCATTTCCATGTGGAGCCCAGGGAGTTCACCCTGAATCCCAGCCAAGGCACCATCCTCCCCCAGGGACACCAGGACATCGAGGTACGGCAAGAGCCCAGCCACAGCCGCTGCAGCACCAGGGCTGGAGCTGCACTGCAGGGTGGGAGGGCTTTAGCTCTGGTGCCAGCTTGGAGCATCCTGGCACTGAGAGATCTGCACTGCTGGGGGCCTCTGCTAGCTGGCTTACTCGGGATGTTCCTCAAAGAGCACTGTTTGCTTTCCAAAATCATATGCCTGAGTTCACAGACCTTATGGTCAAGGCCTGAAGCCATTCTTGTGTTTTTGAGAGCGATTGATTTGATTGCAACGGGGCAGAGCAAGGATGAGGGCAGAAGGTGGCTGTCAGAGAGATGTCATTGTATCAAGCAGTGAGCTTTTCTTCGTGGTGTCATTTCCCCCCTCCTGGGGAGCAGAATGATTTGTGTTCACTGCAGGAAGCTCCAGTGGAGACAAAAAAATCTGCAGCCATGTGTAGCGGTTCAAATTTATTGTATTGATTCCTTGTTAAGTGGTTTGTTCTGTTGTACCCCGTGTTCTCCCCGAGTTGGTTTACCCCTGGGATTTACCTTCCCTCAAAGCTGTCCCTCATGCCATTCCCTGCCCCTTGTTCCAGCTCTTTCCCTGCCTGTCAAACCCAGCCCCTTTTGTTCCCCAACCTTCTTTGCCAATTTAACCTGGAGCCAATCCCTGTCTGCAATGCCCCTTTGGAATTCCCCTATTCCTGGAGGCCCCATTGGCCCATGTGAGCCATCCTCCCCACCCTCCTACCCAAAGTGGCCCCAGACACTTGATGTAATCCCCTCAGTGCTCCCCTGAGGATTCCCTTTTGGCTTGCTGTTTGTATTCACCCCCTGATTTGTATCTGTACAAAAGCCCTTGCACAGGAGTGTCCAGGGCTCTTTTGGCTTTGATCCTTTTGCTTGGAATAAACCCTTCCTTGTGGAACTTCAAGACAGAGATCCTCCTCCTTTCTCCTCTGCCTGGTCCCATTGGTGGCTTGTCTCTTGTGGCATAGAGCAAGAGGCTCTGAGGGTTCTGCCTGTGGTCAATGCCCACCCTGGGGCAGTTCTGAGGGTTCTGCCTGTGGTCAATGCCCAGCCTGTGGCAGTTCTGGTTCTGAGGGTTCTGCCTGTGGTCAGTGCCCACCCTGGGGCAGTTCTGAGGGTTCTGCCTCTGGTCAATGCCCACACTTGGGCAGTTCCCCACTCCTGGTGTGGGGCCGCAGTTCTCAGGGCTCGGGCTCCCAGGGCAGCCATGAACTGCCCAGAACCTGCTGGGCCACACTTTGCCCTCAACCTCGTGCTGTAAAGCTGAACTCATTGTGGTCGAGTCAGATTTCCTCTGCATGGATGTCTTTGTAGCCAGATGAGAAATTGGCCCCATAATTTGAATGCAGTGGTGCCTGGAGCTGTAGTCTAATGTTTTAATGTAGCTGACCTGTGCCCTGATAGCAAGGTGTGTTTAGAAAATCTGGTATTGCCAGAAGGCTTTTGTTACTCTGAGACTGTGCTCTACACATGGAGGAGCAGAAGAATTAAGGGCAAATCCTCCCTCAGGAACTGGAGGATATCACCCGTGGGTAATGAGCTTTTGGAAGGAAGAATTGACTGTTCTTCTCTTCCACCAGGTGGCCCTGTGCTCCAACACAGTGATGGAGTTCTACCGGAGGTTGCTGGTGGACCTGGAGGGTATTGGCAAGGGAGTGGCAGCCCTGATCATCACAGCCAGGTACCAGCCCTTGCCTGGCCTCCCGCAGGCACTGCCTTGCCCAGGCTGTGCTGGCTGCAGCTGCCAAGGAGAAGTGCTGCTGAATGCCCTCATGTTGTGCCAGCTGGACATGAGAACAGCAGTGCTTGGGCAGCAGCCCGTGGTGAAAAGCACGTTTGCTCACAGCCCAGCATGGTCCTGGGCCCTCTTCTAAAGGCACCAGGAATGATATCATTGATTGGCCTTGTTTTTGGTGCTTGAGGTGGAACAAATTTCCCAAGGGCCTCCTCTCCTTCAGGCTGCAAGAGGTGGGGTTGTGCTGGTTTTGAGCACTGTGCACTGGTTTGGGCCACACCAAGCAGCTGCTGAGAGTCAGGCTCTGGCTCTGTCCGTGGGGGCACATGGCAGGGGGGAAGTGGCTCCCAGCAAGAGTGGGGAGGGCAAGGTCTGACAAGGGGAAAGCAGCCCTTGATGTGGCAGGTCAGCTCCAGTTTTTGTCCTTCCCTCTGCTTCCCATTTTGAGCTTTAATGTCGTCAGAGTTGAGAGCAAAAGTCATTGTTGCTGCAGCAGAATTCCATGCTGCTGTGCTGCTGTGGGCGTCAGTGTGATGGCCAGAGGGATGCAGCTCCCTGGTGCTGTTCCCTGTGCCAGGCAGAGCCATCCAGGCAGTGCCTGGGCTGCCATTGTGTACAGCAGGTGGAGCTGGGGCCAGGCAGTGCCTGGAGCTGTGCAGTGAAGGAGCCAGGGAGCTGCAGGGCCTGGCAGGGGCTGATCAGCCCCTCTGTGGGGCAGCTGCTGTCTCGTGCCCTCCAGGGCTGGGGCAAAGAGCTGAGTTCTCAGGCAGGGCAACAGCACCATGGCAGAGAAGGGAGTCATTTTTACGGAGACCCTGGAGTTGTGTGTTCCTTGAGCCTTAGGGAGCACTGATCCTTGTTGGCAAGGCTCCCCCAGAGCTCGTGGGTCACTGGCACTGTTCCAGGAGTCCTTGGCAGCCTTCCTGGGTAAAGGAGGGGCTGAGGCAGCTGTGGGGCAAAGTGCTCTGCCTGGGGCACTTGGCAGCCTCTGGGTGCTGCCTCTCAGGGTTTGCCCCTCCTTGGCAAGACATGTTGGAGTGGGAAGAGGTAGAAGGCAATTTATCCCTGTAGGGCTCTTCAATGTGCATTTGGCAGTGACCAATGTGTTCTGCTCCATTTCGCAATCTTTGGGGGTAGGCATTCTCCATTCTCTCAGTATCTCTGATTGTCCTGGGGTCATCTCTTTGCCCAGATGTCTCGTTCCTGAGCTCCAAGTGTCCCCCCAAGTGCTGCTGTGTGATGAGTGCCACCTGAAGGTGCCCTATGAGAGGAAGATCCTCATTAGGAATCCCAGCCACCTTCCTGGCTGCTACGGGCTTATTCCCCAGGTTTGGCATCACATCCACCTCCTCCTATCAAATATTCCTGAGGAGATTATTAGGGGGAAAAAGGGTTTGGATAAGACCTTGCTGGTTTCTTATCAGTCCTAAAGATCTGCTGAGAACAGGATCCTACCCAACTGTAAACTTGAGGAGGCAATTTAAGCTCCTGAGGAAACAGTTGATGTTCTAGTCGTCAGCGTGTTTTCCTGTGGGAGATCTTAGAGGGTTGTAAAAAGCTGCTGCACCCACAGACACCAGTGCCTGTGCTGGCAGCCTCCTTGCAGGATGCCCTGGGAGTGCTAACCCTACAATTCTTGCATCTTGTTTGTGGCTTTGACCTTTGTCCTGGGGAGTTTTAGAGGTGTGTGTAAGTTGCTGTTGTGGTGGATGTTAAGGAGCCTAAAGTTTCTTGAGAGGTCCCTCTGAATCTGCATTTCATTGTGTCCCTTCCAGAAACGCAAGGAGGACTCTGCTGTGCTCTACTCCAGCCCCAAGCCCTGTGGGATTGTGCAGCCCCAGAGCACAGCAGAGATCCCAGTTGTGGTGGCAGTGCAGGCCCTGGGCACTCATCGCACCAACGTTCTCATCGGCGTGTTCGGGGATGAGAGAAACCCCCTGGTGAGGGCAAGGGGAGATGTGAGCCTGTGTGCAGCTGCTCCTGGCAGGGTGCACAGGGACAGGGATTGTGCCGGGGAAAACAGGCACGGGCTGCTGGGGAGAAGGACAGGAGGGATGGGGGGCACAAACAGCTCCTGCCTTAGAGGTGGGAATCTCAGTGTCTGACACAGAATGGAGTTGGGCTAAGCTGGAATCCAGGGGCATTTGAGTTCATTATTCTTTCAAATGCTGTTAACTTTGGAAACATCTGTTGGAAAATGTCATCTCTCTGAGCACAAAAGAGGATGTCAGAAGTCTTCTAGGAACCTTGAGCTTTCTGTAAAAGAAAGGAAAACTGGCATTTGAAGACTGGTTGAAAGGATTGAAACTTTGATTACCACATATGGAAATGGCAATGCCAAATTCCTTGGATGGCACCAAACATCTGAACCCGGGCCATCGTGGCACTGCCTGTAAATCAGTGAACAGGAAGGAAAGGCAATGCAGGCTGTGCCAGGGAGCCTGAAGTTTGACCAAACAGTTGCCTTCAACTATCAGGCTGCTTCCCTTAAAGAGGAGGGTTTCTCCCCACCAGAAGAACCAGTTGTTTAACTGTCAGCCTGGTCTTACCTAGAGATTTTTTGCAAAGATTAAAGCTTTGGGCCAATAATTTTTAGTTTGAAAGGTTCTCTTACCTTAATCCTTTTCAATTTGGAGGTGAACATGTAATTTTCTTTTTCCCCAAAAGCCCAGCATTTCAGCTGGAGAGTGGTAGCTGTCCCTAAAGAAATAACTTGAGCAGGGTTGAGCTGTTGAAGGTTTTTTAGGTTTCTCTGTTGTGGTTTGTTTTGGGTTTTTTAAAATCTTTCTTGCTTGCTTCCTGGAACAGAGAGCATAATTACGGAGCTCAGGACGGCTGGCAGAAATCTTCCCAAGCCCAAGGCTGGCAGAGCTTGGCAGGATCCCAGCACCACAGCCTGTGTATCTATGGATGGAAGGATGGATGGATGGATGGGGAATGCGACCTGAGTCACCTGGGAGTGTTGGAAAATGTCAACCAATCCCCCAGCGGTGTCACGGGAACATTCCTGATAAATCCCAGGTGGAGCTGCAGAGTTTCTGGCCTTGGGCACTGGGGGGGCTGTGCTGGCTGGGCACTGGCTGGGTCTGCCCCTCGGTGTCTCAAATCTCACCTTTTTGCTGCCTTCTCTGTCTTTTCCTCTCCCACTGTGCTTTTTGCATCCCCACCAGGTGTTAATGCCTGTCCTCTGTAGTTGCTCAATGCAAGCAGTTGCAGCTGCTGCAGCACCTCAGTGCCATCCCTGGGCTGCCTTTAGAACAGACCTGCCCCAGCCTGGATTGGGAAGGGCTGGATCAAACCATTTCTCAGTTCAACGTGCCAGCACTCAGCCAGGGGCTGCATCCTGGCCAGGAGCTGCTCGTGCAGGTGTCCCTCCCTCCCTCCCACTGCAGGTCCCTGTTCATAGTTATTTATTTTCCAGAGATGAGCTCCACCCACCTAAATTCAAACCTCAGCCACCGAAGGAGAGGAGAACCAGTCTGGATTGCCCGGCAACTCGATGGAGGCACTTCAGGACTGGACAGGAGGAGGCAGCCAGAGCCCTGAAAGAAGTGCAGGATTTTACCCACTCTTCAGGAGCAGAGGTAGATTTTCTTGTACACGTACTGCTTGCTTTGCCTCCCCAGCCTGCCAGCACCAAGTCCTGCTCATGCTGAGCTCCCTTTTTGCTGCCCTGCTGTGCTGTGCCCTGACAGTGGGCTGGGCAGCAGGGCCAGTGGCTGGACATGGGCTGAGGGGGAGGGAGAAATAGGACAGTTTTCCTTGGAGAAGCTGACTCAGATCCTACAGGCCTGTGCTGAGTGTGGGATTTTTTGCCTTGTTTCCTTCCCAATGTAAGATGAGGCTTTTCTCTGCATCATCATGGTAACACCTCCAGCTTCCCTCCCAGAGCAAGCTGGGATGATCCTGATCTCCATGGAGCCTCTTCCCAAAGAAGCCAGACTCCCTGTTTGCAGGGCTCTGCTTTCACCCAGAGCTGCTATTGCACTGCTGGCCCTGGAGCTGTCTGACAAAGGGAGACTTTGCAGAGGGGCTGTCTCTTCTTCCCAGCATAGAAAATGGCTTGTTTTTTGGGTGCCAGCACCAACTGCTGAGCACCCTCACCTCCCTCGAGGCTTGGAGGGATTCAGGTGCTCCCTGGACGTGGCGCACACTGCCCTGGGAGCGGAGAAGGCAAGAGGGAATCTGTCTCCCTTGCCCATTGTCAGTGTGGCAAGCAGGGCTGGAGCTGCCAGTGCCACTGGGGGCCCTCAGCATTGGCCACAGAGGGGCCTCCCATCCCTGCAGGCCCATCACAAAGTGCTGCTGGAGCAGCTGCTTGTTGGAGAGGCCATGCAGGACACGTTGCAGGGCTGCCCAAGGACGCTGTGCAGCACCTGTGGAGGGCACTGCTCCCCCTGGAACTCCTCAGGTGCTCCATAGGAAATTTTTGCAGGAGCTTTTGCTGTAGCACCTTGAGAAAGAAGCATTTAAATCAGAGAGAGAGGGGAAGAGCCTCAGGAGTCAGATGAGCTGGGCTGGACTCCTTCCCTCAGCTCCAAGAGCTCTCACTCTGAGTCTCCTCCTTTTCTAAAAGCAGGAAGTTTTGAAACTTTTTAAAGGCAAGTTGTGCATCAGAGAGAATTTCTACTGCCAGGAGCCATCCCAGTTCACTTTCATGTCATGTACTAATTAATGCATTGACCCATGAGTATGGGAGAAGATTTTCCCCATGGTCCCTGCACTGGTCAATGGCATGGATGCAGGATGAGGTGAGGGTGATTCTGGCAATGTTTGGGGAATAGGCCCCTCTGGCTACAGCGGCAGTTTGCTCCAAGATGCTCTTCTGCCTCCATTTCCATGCTCAACACCTCAATCTCTCCTGTCTTCCGTCCAGGCTTTCAGTATCCTGCCACTGCCAGGTGTGCTGCAGCCAGGAGAGAGCCAGCAGGTCTCCTCCACCTTCTCTGGCCAGCTCAACACCACCTGCAATGTCCCGGAGCTGTGCCACATGGAGGGAGGCTCCACCTCCGAGGTGCTGGTGCCCAGGGCGGCCTCACGTGTCAGCTCCTCCCTGAGCCCCCAGGAGATCAACTGTGGCTCACAGGCCCCTCTCAGGGACAGGTGAGTCAGCCTTCCATGGGTTCCTGCTCTGCCATGGGTTATTGTCCCTGCAGGGCTTCCCTGCTCCAAGGCCTCTGAGCTCAGAGGAGCTGCAGAGCAAAGGCCAGCAGCAACACAGGGATGACCACTCTGAGCTCCCTGGCTGCCAAGAGAGGAAGGACCTTCTTCTGTTGAGACAGAACATCTTCTTCTCTATTTGAGTTCTGAGCCCTGCTGGCTTAGCTGCTGTCTGCAGGGAGCTGGGCTCTGCGCTTGCCTTGGCACCACCTCTAGAGGTGTCTTGAAGTCCATGGTGTTGAGTGGCATCTTCTTCATCATCTGCCTTCTTCACCAGAACAGTGGGATTGTGGTATGGGCAGGCGTGGGGCACAGAGCAAACCTTGCTGTGGGTCCTGCTCCTGCCACAGATGAAGTCCTTGCACTGCTGATCTGCCAGGGTTCTCCTTATGGTGGCGCAGCAGCCAGAAAAGTTCCTGTCCTTTGGGCTCCCCTGCAGCTGCAGCTGTAGGCAAGCACAGGAGAAGCTCAGCTCCAGCAAGGCAGCCCAGCTCAGGACACACAGGCCAAGTGTGGAGCTGGGAGTGGAGGCTGCTTAAAGCAAGCCTGTGCAGCAGGACTTCTTCAGGCCAGGCTGAAGTTGGTTTCATGGGGAGGAGATGGATGAGGCTGCTTCCAATGGTTTCCATGGCAGCCAGCACTGGTTTGCTTGGTCCCAGCTGGGTTGCAGCAGGAAATCTGCCTGACAAGAGCCTGTCTTGCAGGAGAGGAGTTCCTGCAGCCTTTGCTTTCTGACTGATAGGATTGTTCTCATGAAGGAGCAGGCTAGGAGTTGTTAAAACCAAAGATCACGGGCAGAGACTCTCTAACTAATTAAAGTTAGACAGTGGGATGTTTAATAACACCGGCGGGCGGCACCAGAGCCGTCCCTAAAAGGCATGACCACGCTGTCCAAGGTTCTTTGCCCTCTCCTTATTTCCCAAGATCTTACATACAATACATCTGCACAACCCCAGCACCTCCCATCCCTGCTCTGTATTCAAATGAGGTCATTGGTCCTTCACTCCTGTGCAGTTCTTCCCTTGAATTGGGTCAATGGTCTCGAATTGGGTCAGTGGTCTTAAGGGATGAAGTCAGGAATATCTTCATCAGATCTCTGTGACCCTCTGGCACTATCCAAGGTCCCCTGCTTAGTGATTGATTGACATCAAGCCCAGGTGCTAACCATTGTTCTACTGGTTTCAAGATGTTCTTATAACAGTTCACTTCCTCCACTTCCTTCTAGAAAGAAGCTCCTAATGGTAAACAATAGCACAATCAGCTCCAGCTTAAGCATCTCATAATCATTAACCTATGGTCTGCCTATCTAACCTACATCCTGATCAATGGGAATTGCTTCTAACCCTCAGCTGAAATCTGAACTCTTTAAAATCATGCTTCAGCTATGCCCAGGGAGAAGGGAGTTGAATGAGCTGAGTAAGAACTGTAGGAGAGCTAAGCAGATGTCAGCAATCTGTGCTCTGCTTTAAACTGGGAAGCCAAGAGACAAAGGGCGTTTCCAGGCACCAGTGCAGAGAGCTGCTGGATCAGCCTTTGGCAGGGGCTGGAGGGGTCTGGCTGTGCCTTCAGAGGGAGCTTGCACAGTCAACACCTTATGATGGCAAATCTCAGGTTTGGCTGGTCCTGGAGATCCCCTTCCACCCATGCCCTCACTTGGGATGTTCCCAACCTCTGTTGGTTGAAGAGAATTCACGGAAATGGCCTCAGGGTCAAGGAATGAAGTGCAGGGTCAGCCAGGACTAGGGAGCCCAAGTTTCTGGTGGGACTCTCAGCCATGTTTTCTGTTTTGTCTGCAGAAGGGAGCTGAAGGAGCCAGCTCAAAAGGTCGAGGAGGAGGCAAAAGCCTTAGAGGAGGAAGACAGGGGGAAGGAGGAAGAGAGGCAGAAGAAGGAAAAGAAGAGTGTCTCTGTTGGGAAGCAAGCTCCAAAACCAGCGAAGGGGAAAACCAAGACCCGGGAGAAGAAAGAAGCCCATGCGAAAGCATCAGAGAGGAAGGAAAGCAGAATTCCAGAGAAGAAGGAAAGCAAAATCCCAGAAAAGAAGGAAACCAAATTCCCAGAGAGGAAGGAAACCAAAATCCCAGAGAAGGAAACCAGAGTGCCAGAAAAGAAGGAAACCAAAGCCCTAAAGAAGAAGGAACCCAAAGCTCCAGAGAAGAGCGAAACCAAAGCCCTAAGGAGTGCGAAAGCAAAGCCCTAAAGAAGGGGGGAACTGCAATCCCAGAAGACCCAGCTGAGCTGGAGAACTCTTTACTCTTTATTCACAAAATTCGTTTTACACAGTTTGACAGACCTCGTGTGCAACATTAGTTAGTTCATAGATTTCTTAGCAGTTCTTCTGTTATTGGTTAATAAATTAGATTTTACTTGTGCATCAAATCTCTCTATTGTATTGTTTACCTCTTCACTGATTCTCATGGGACAAATCCCTTGTTGTTGCAGGTGCGTTTGTTTTTCACCCTCAGAATAGATTGTTCACAAAGTCTCATTCTCCAAATAGCTTCACATGGGAACTTGTAACTGCTTAGCTGCACTCAGAATATGTTCTGCCATATTATGCTATTAATATGGCAGAAGAAGGCCTGATTTCAAAAGGCCTTTCTTTTATCATTATTCTGCCTGTCTATGACATCTCCCCTTCTTCGTTCATTTAAAAAAGGCTCCTATGTTCTGATGTTGAAACAGCTCACTCTTGTGAGGGTATTATCTCATCACAGTTGTCCCTGGTTATCTGTTAGATATGGGATAAGATAGATAAAAGACCAATTACAATCAACATAACTTAGCAAATTCTATCAAGTCATTGACAAAGGGTTTTGCAGCATGAGAAAACAAAAGAAAAATGTCCAATGTCTCTTAGGGAAATGAAAAGAAATGACCATTGTTTCCAATTAGTTGAGAAGGATGAGAAAGTCTGTGAGCTGGAAATGCTGATCTTTGACATCACTGAATGTCTTCCTGGGCCCTGGAACAGGGAATAACTGCAGAAGGTTCGTAGGAGCACTGTACCATGAGGATGCCATGAGGCTTTTGTTGGCAAATTGCCTCTGTCAGTTTCCAGCCACAGCCATGTCGTGGCAGTGCTCCTTCTGCTCCTGCTCTGGCCACAAAGGCTGCAAGGTGATGAGGTTATTTCTCCTTTCACTGGGCCTCATTTTTTCAGAACTGATCAGTATCTGATGGAATGACCAGGTGACTGCTTTGAACTGCTGATGATAAAACACAGGCACATTTTCTCCTGAAGTTAATGAATCAATCAGGCTTCACTCTGGTACACTCAATTGGGATTTAGATGTGATGATCTTTTTTCCAAATTTCTCATGTAAATATTGCATTATTCAAAATGATTAGTTGTCCAAATTTCTCATGTACATATTGCGTTACTTGAACGTTCTTAAGGTGTTCATTCCTCTTCTTTTTTGTTTTTTAAGAATGAGATTAATGTCTTTTATTATGAGTACGACGAAACATTATAGCAAAATATTACATGCAGTGGACAAGAAATTTAGAGCAATTAGGAATAATTTGGATACAACAGTCAGGAATATTTCAAATAGCAGACAAAGCTAACAGGTTTCTTTCACCCACCGGAAAAAAAGAAAGTTTTCTTGGCAGTTCTCTGCTTTTAACCCCCTGTGTTCTCAGAGGCGTATCCATGTCCTCAGTGGCCACACCATGTGCCAATATTCAAATCTGGGCACCTATTGGTTTAACCACAGCATCCCAAAAAACTCACTTGCTTTTCAAACCAGGACAGAGGGTCTCTTTCCCTTCTGGCTGGCAAAGAGGTAACAAGGCCGACCCGGCCCCCATCTCAGCCAGGCCGGGCCGGGCGGCTCCTGCCGTGGGGCCGGGCCCATTCCCAGGGACCCCGCCAGGCCCCATCGGCTGCTGGGCAGGGCAGGGGAGGCCGCGGGGCCGAGGCCCGGCCGGGCCATGGCTGCAGTTGTGACCATCTGGGCTCTGCTGAGCCCTGCCCCGCCGCCAGCCCAGGCTGAGCCATGATCAACTGGGCCCCAGGAGCAGCCCCGGGCCGGGCCGGCTCGGCCAAGATTCTGCCACCATTGGGGTTCAGCCGCAAGCCCCAGGCAGGGGGAGGAGAAGCCATCGGCCCCGGCCATGCTGCTGCTGCTGAGTTCTGGCCTGGCTGCTGAGATCCTGGCCCTGCCCCAGCGCGGCCCATCCTGACACAGCCCCAGCGCAGCTGCTGCAGAATCCTCCATCATAAAATAGCTCCGGCCACAAGCACCGAGCCCGGCTGGGGTCACAGAACCATCTGCAGGCCCCGGGTGAGATATGAACTCTTTCAGTGCTTCCATCCACCCTCGAGGGAGGGAAAAGGACAAAGTGCAGGCACACAGAGAAGCAACATGAAGACACTGAGGTCAGTGAAGAGCAAGTTGAGTCCCAGATGGGAGGGATGAGGAGATACCTTGATCTTGGGGCTGAAATCCTCTTGTAAAGCCATGGAGAAGATGTAATGGATACATTAGACTCTCTTATTCCCTATAACACGTTGAAAACTATGGAGAGATGACTTGTTCAGCAAAGGCCTCCATGCTAAAGTAAGCAAATATTGAAGTAGCTGTGATCCCCTGAGAAGCTTAACAGAGAAAGAGAAAAGAGTGATCAGACCCTGTGCCCTCACAGGAGAAGAAGATCTCTATTTTCAGGGATGAAGATGATTTCAGAAATAGATGAAGTGAACCTTTGCTCTTAAACACCTTATCTTTAAACTGATACCCCATGAGTTCACATGACCAATAAACACAGCTTTGGGAAAAGCTGTGGAAAAATGGAAGGGATTCACAGTTGCAGATTTTCGGGGCAGCAGCTCTTCATGGGAATTGAGAACCACAAGAGAACTGTTTTCTTATAGAGAAGTCTCCATAGCATGAAAGTGAGACTCCTCTCCCTAAGTGAACTGAAGAAAGACTATTCTAGAGGTGGTAAACTGACTGAAAATTTTAGGTTTTGTCTCTTTTCATTGTCAGTAAGAAAGAAAAGGGTGTAGGGAGAGGTGTTCTGAATTCTTATTACTCTTAGTTACTATTGACAAACTTTTCTTTATACCCTTTTAAAGCTTTGAGCCTACTTTGCCTTTCTCTTAATCCTATCTCACAGCAGGAAATGAGTAAATGTATTCTAGTGAGTGCACTCATAATTACCGAACCACACCACACTAATTGATGCTTTGGCCAAGAAATCTCAAATTGGTGAACCAAAACCACTACAGAAACCTTCCTGATGAACTGCATGAGAGCAGAGGGAAATCAAGGCAGAGCCATGGCTTGTCAGGACTTGCCTGATCCTAATGAGCCCCGTGGTGCATTTGGAGCTGAGCCCTTGAACCCCAGGGCCTGGGAGGAGATTGCACAAACCTTGCCAGGAGTCACAATCAGAGGGAACGCTCAAAGTGTCTCCAGGCATTCGTGGCTCCCACTGAGGTCCCTCTCCAACACAGGCTCCTCATGGACTCCTTGGAAGAGAGAATTGGTGGCCAGGATGGCACAGAAACCTTTCAGACACTCAGTGTGGAAAGGAAAATCCAAAGTACCTTAAAAACCTTGAGTATCTCAAGGCATTAATGAGCCCCACTGAGCATCAGTACAAAGCTCTCCAGGGGCTCATCAACACAGATAATTGGGGCCATGATTGCACAAACCTCGCCCAGAGTCTGTATCCAAAGGGAAACACCAAGTACCTTAAAAGAACTGTAGTACCTTGAAGCATTAATGAGCCCAGTGAGTGTTGTTACTGACAAAGCCTCTCCAGGGACTAATTACAGCAGATAAGTGGAGGCCATGATTACAAAAACCTCTCAGAGACTCCAAGGCAAAAGCCAAACCCAAAGTCCTTTGAAAAACCTGCAGTCCCTGCAGGGAGCATTCAGGAGCCCCCAGGGCCATTGCTGAGCAAGGCTCCCCAGGGACTCCTTCCAGCAGATCCTTGAGGCCACTGGGATGTGGGCTAGGGGGAGATGCTGAGGGCAGGACAAGGGGCTGCCAGTGCCCAGCCTGGCTGGGGCTGTGCCAGGAGGCCCCAGGGCCTCAGGACAAGGTGTCTCCTCCCAGCCCTTGGTGACACAGACCCTGCTGCTGTGCCCCAGGGCACCAAGACTTGGCTTCTCTTTGTCCACAGCTGCCATCAGTGCCTGCAGTTCTCTGCTCTGCCTGGGGCCTGGGGACACTTCCTCTGTTGTGTCTCTGACAGGGATCTCTTCAAAATACAAGGAACTTCAGTGTTTTAATAGAACTGAGTTCTTAAGGGTTCTGTGACATCACAGAGCTGGCTGTGACATCCCAGAGTGGGGTGTGAGGCCATAGAGCAGACTCTGCCATCATAGAGGGTGGCTCTGTGGCATCAGAGAGTGGATTGTGACATCACCTGGTGGCTGTGTAACATCATAGAGCAGGCTGTGACATGACAGAACAGATGGTGACATCACAGGGTGACTTTGTAACATCACTCTTGTGTGATGTCACAACATTGCTGTATGACATCACAAGGTGACATAAAGCTGGTTCTGTGACATCACAGGGATGGCTGTGTGACATCACAGGGGGCAGTGTGACATCACAGGGGGCAGTGTGGCATCACAGGGGCAGTGTGAGGTCCCCTGTTTTGCGGAGAAAAGAAGAAACCACACAACTTTATAAAAGTTGTAAAGCTCGGTATGTTTATTTACGGCACGGGACACATGCGGAGAAAACTCTCCTCAAAAAGGCATGCGTACCTCTGAGAACTTCAGATCTCCTTTTATCCCCCTCTCAAATACATATGCATACAGTTTCACAATAGTTCATACATATTCATTTTTATGGGTTTCGTGTTTTCGTGTTTTTACCACTAGTTCCTTTTTATCAGAAAGAATTCTGAGGTCAGGCCGACTTGCCCTTACAGCAGTCCCTGTCTCTCTCTATCATCTTCTGTCTCCTCCCCTTTATCTCTGTCCTTCGCTGAAGTAACTTCACTGAGCTTAGGCCTTGCAGCCTGGCTAAATAACTACAATTTCTAACCAGAGACTCAACTCAAAAATGTATATTTCACCTAAATTAAAATGGATTTCTATCCTGGAAAATTTTCACTTTGCTTCATTCCCCCCTTTCCTAAAAGGAAGAAGTAAATTCTTTTACTTCGTACAAATTCCTATGACAACAAGTGTACTTTAGTGCTTTACCATGTACGTTTGATAATGGATAATCCTGAACTTATTCTAACTAATATTAACAAAACTACAGTAGGATGACACAACTTATTAAGGATTATATTTGTAGTTGGTGACCACCTAAAGACCACATCCCACCAGTGAGGATCTGCATTTCGTTCTCTTCTTTGCAGAATTCTAGTTATTTCTTTTGTATCATGTTGGACAGTAATTAAGGTTTTCTTTCCACTTTCTTGGATTTCTTTCAAGATTTCCAGTAGGTCTTGGTGCTTAATTAATTGTTTTACTAATGTAAGGTCCATCCCAATAGGGGTAGGTGATAATCGGAGTTACATTGTGTAGTTGGTTTTAACTGGTGGGATGTCACTGGGGCTGAGTACAAAAAATCACACCCGATAATCTTAACAAAATTACAAATACAGAAATTAGAATGATTTCTACTAGACAGAATAACATCATTGCTATCAATTTTTACAGCAGCACAGGCAGTTCTCAGGCATACACACCCTTTTCCAATATACACGAGCACAGTTTTCTGGTCAGTGACTGGATGAACTTCAAAGTGGCAAATACTCTGTTCAGTGTCCAAACACACATCCTGAGCATTAATAGTATTTCTTTCACAAATGAATCCCATCTGCTCTCTAGTAATGCAGGATTCCAAGTTTACTGTCTGCCACTTTTCATTCATCTTTCGTGCCCACACTCTATGCTCTAAAGGGTAGAGTATTGTTTATTCATGGTTTAATCTTAGTGCAATGATGGGATGGATAACATAAACAGTGGCATTACATATGGTAAGCACAAAGATAGTGGCCACATTAGAAACAGGATCATAGGTGAAGTTCACCATAGCCCACCAGGATTGAAACTTCCTTTCAAAATCAATTGCATTATCCCAAACAATTCTCCGAATTTCAGCTGGAAAATTACCTTCACCCCTTTCCCGTATGATCAGAGCTGCTGTTGCCTGCACCCATAACTGTGCTTGTATACAACTGAAAGCTAAAGACACATCATCTTGAACTGTACTAAGTGCTTCTACTATTAACTTGTGGTCTTGGTCCCCGGCCTTTTCATACCTCCTTACTTTGGCAGTACTTTTGAAATCTGTCACTGGCTAGTTCCTAATGCCAGTAGAGATGACTGTAAAGGCTGCTTCAATTTTGTTAGGCTACCTGCTGCAGTGGCCAGTTTATTCATCAGTATTTCTGAATCAATTCCATTTAAAACTCCTAATCCTGTCTCAAATATGCCAGTTAGAGCCTTTCTTACTCTGGTCCTGAGATATGCCTTTTTTTGTAACCACGTCGTCCAGCCCTCAAAGGATGTTTTTAGGAAGGAGGAGCAGGCTGGTTGGATTTTTGAGATGTTAATTTGCATTATCAATTCCACACGTTTGAGAGACCATTCTGGATTGAATAACAGCTGTTGTTCACTCACATTCTTTACTACATAGGGGCCTATTTCATACACTTTAGGTTCAAGTTTGGGTAGAGTCTGAACTAGTATGGGTTGTATAAGGCCCTGCTGTTGTAAAAAGTGCAGTGTCTGCTTTGAATTTAAATGGAAGTCTGATAGCAACTCGAGCTCAAAGGCAGGTCACTTCTACAGGCTGCATTAAGGTGAAATTACACCAACAGTCTGATTCACTTAGGTTATCACAGACTTCCTGGTGTTCATATACACCAGGGGAGGTTCAGACACTAATTACATCTGGTCTCTCATAAGCCGTCCTATTGATGACCTGGCACTCTACTTTGATTTCTTCTCCTCTGATTCCTTGAAGTGTCCACAGTTCCCGTTCCTGCCATTCTTGCTCCTCATATACCTGATTCTCGTGGATTACTACAGTAGATACGTTTAAATATTTTATCTCAGAAGGTTCTCCCATGGATCCAGTATACTGATTAAATGCCAGGGACCAAGGCCATTCACCATTGCTTTGAATAGAGGTACTCTCAAGTTCTGAAATTTCAGTTACAATTACATACAAAGCAATTCTGTACACTAAAGTATGAACTACTCCCGACCGCAATGTACTCATTTTGCCCGAGTAAGTTTTAGTCTCAGTTCATTCTCTTCTGGTATCGCTCTCCAAGGGACTTCTAGGGCTTTCTTCACCCAAGAGTGATGGATCCAGGCCTTCTGCTCCTTGATTTTGATTGCAGTGAAGGTGGTGAGAAGTACTTGCAGTGGTCTCTCCCACTGTGGTTCCGAAGTCTTCTCTGTAAGAGACTTAACATTTACATCATCCCCAAGCTATCTAACTCCCTGCTCCGAGTTTGCAGCCACATGTTTCTCAATTACTCTGAGCTGTTTGCATAAAGCCACCATGTAGGTGGACATTCTGGACATTCCCTTTGTATTCTATATGGTCTTCTATAAGGCATTTCAAAAGGATTCAGCATTCCTTTAGCTCAAGGTTTAGTTTGAATTTGCAATAGTGCTAGTGGAAGAGCTTGGGGCTAGGGTAGATTAACTTCTTGCCCCAGTGTTACAATCTGCTGCTTAATCAAATTATTTGTTCTCTCTACCTGGCTACTTGATTGGGGCAGTATGGAGTGTGAAGTTCTTAATCTATGCCCAGATGGCCACTAATCTGTTGCACTGCTTTGGAAATGAAATATGATTTTTATCTGAGGATATCGTGGCTGGAACTCTGAAGTGTGTATTATTTCTTGTAAAAATAATCTGGTCACCTGTTGAGCTTTGACAGTTCTGGTGGGGAGTGTTTCTGGCCCCACAAAATGTATCTATCAATACCAGTAAATACTGATACCCCCCCTTTCCTTGGGAGTTCTGAAAAGTTGATTTGCCACTGCTGTACAGGCCCATGGTCTCTCCCAGTCTGACCGAGTTTTGGCCGGGGGGTATTTTGGGGTTAGTCTGGAGGCAAGGATCACATTGTGAGCTCACCTGAGTGATAGTGGCATATAAATTCCTGACAACGATACAACGATTATTTCAATCAGATGTGTGTTCTAGAACGCCTGTGGAAATTACTACTTCAAAGTCAACACTTCATTTCAATGCACTCTGTATCACTCGCAGCCTTGGTCATTTTGAGAAAGGAGCCACACTCTATAAAAGGCTTTTAAGTAGTTAGGCCCTAGTGTGTTTTCTAGTGCCCTTCCTTCACTAGTAACCATGAAAATGGGAAGGGATTACTAGCTCTCTTTCAATGGTAGCCCACCCCTTGCAGTTGTAGGTCCCTTTTGATTAGTATTATTGTATTATGGCTTACCGTCGAGGAAAATCTGTACCTCACCCTTTGCTGCTTTCTTTGCCTCTCCATCCGCCAGCTCATTTCTTTCCTCCAATTTTAAGCTCACTCTCTCGTGTTCCTTAATATGCTTTTCCAGGTAGCTGAACTGCTTCCAACAGCTGGATTGCCTCTTCTTTCCCTGTGAGGTCAGCAGTCCCCTCTCCTTCCAGATGGCTCCATGTGCATGTATGACTCCAAATGCATACCTTGAGTCTGTGTAGATGATTATTCTCCTCCCTTTTGCCCCTTCGAGAACACGGGTCAGGGCAATTATCTCAGCCTTCTGCGCAGAGGTACCTGTTGGTAAGGGTCCAGACTCGATTACCTCTCTGTAGGTGGTCACTGCATACCCAGCATGTCGCTTCCCATTGGCAACGTAACTGCTCCCGTCAGTGAACCAGGTCTCCGCATCGTCCAGAGGAGTGTCCTTTGAGTCTGGGCGGCTGGAGTAGGTAGCTTCAATGGTCTCCAGGCAATCATGGTGTACTGTTTCTCCTTGATTTCTGCCGAGAAAAGAAGCTGGGTTGACAATATTAGTCACCACTATCTCTACATCATCTTGCTCTACCATGATGGCCTGGTATTTCAGAAACCTCTGTGGTGAAAGCCAGTGGCCACCTTTACTTCCAGTACTGCGGACACTGTGTGGGACACTAGCACAGTCATTTTTGTCCCAGGGTAAACTTGCGTGCCTCTTGAATATTCAGCACAACTGCTGCTACAGCTCTGAGGCAACCTGGCCAGCCCTTGGCTGTTGCATCTAGTTGCTTAGAAAAGTAAGGAAGTACCCTCTGGTATGGACCCAAGTCCTGAGCCAATATTCCCAGGGCAATTCCTTGCGTGGAAAAATAGAAAGAGTGCTTTACTTACATCTGGAAGTCTCAAAGCTGGAGCCGACATGAGGGCACTCTCTAACTGGTGAAAGGCCCGTGTGGCATCTCTTGTCCACTGGAGATCTTTGTTTCCATTGGCAATAAGAGCATAGAGGGGTCTGACGAGCAGTCCATAATTATAAACCCACAGCTGGCACTACCCTACCATGCCTAAGAAGGTTCGGAGTTCCTTTGTTGTCTGGGGTTTCAGGGTTTGGCATATGGCTTCCCTGCCTTAAAGCCTGCTGCTCAGCACTCACTTCTTGCCCCAGGTAGATTACCTTCTGTTTCACTACCTGTGCCTTTTTCTTTGAGACTCTGTGTCCTTGGAGTCCTTGGAAATTCAAAAGGCTTACCGTCCAGGCTTCTCTCGCTTCCCTCATCCAAGTGGCTACTAGAAGATCATCCACGTACTGCAACAGCCTCCTTTCCTCTTGTGGAGCTTCCCGGGACTCTGGGTCTTTGCAAGCTGTTCTCCAATCAGAGTGGGGAATTTTGAAGCCTTCAGGCACATGGACTATGTGAGCCTGAGTTTGAATGCAAAAATTTTCTGGCTGGCTTCGTGGATAGGGAGGCAAAAGAAGGCATCTCTTAGGCCTAAAACAGTGAACCAGGTTAGCTCAGGTGTTAGACAAGTTGGTAAAGTATATGGATTTGCTACCACAGGGTACAAATTCTGTGTTATCTTATTAGTCCTTAATCCAGTACTATCAATTATTGGGCTGATTCCTTCCTTATCTTCCTTTTGAGGGTGCTACTCAACTCTCACTGGTTGTGTTCTTTCCTTAAGCTTGATTACCATGGGGGAGCATCTTTCACTCTCCCTGGTACAGCGGAGGCCCATACCCTTGAAAACCCTTATTTACTTATTCTAATATCTCCTTACTAATATCTTTAATTTCAGTGTCTGTTAATGTTAAGCCTAACCTCTTTCTATCATTTGCCTCCAGAGTAACCTTTCTCATTTGAGAATGTTTAGCAAATTGAGCGAATTGTACAAAAGCTTTTAGGTACACATAGTGCACATGTTACTTTAAAGGTTTGCAAAAGTATGCCTTCTCAGACTGGCCAGTTGTTCATTCCCCACACTACAACATAAACATTCTCCACAGGTACTAAGGCTTTATTTAAAACTGAATATATGGCTCTTGTGTCGACTAAAATTCTTCCCTTTTGGGGAGGTCATCTTTACCCTTCTTCCCTTACCTTGGGAGGAGCCTTTAGCAAATCATATGTACTCATTTTGCGAACTGTGATTGCTTTGCATTTCAGCATGATAATCTTTGTTTGACTTCATACATTGCTATCTTATGCTGTATGCTGAAACAACACATTTGATTTGCTTTCTCTTTGCCTTGTTTTCCTTTTCAAGGGCCAAGACCCGAGGGCGGTCTGATCTCACAGTCTCTTTGCCATTCTGGGTGATTTCTTAAAACAAAAAGACATTTCAGCATACAAAAACTCTATCCCATTTATCTTCCTATTATAAAACAGTACTAACAGCAATGAAGTATTATAAATCTTTTTATTTTCTGAGCTACTCTTACTGGCAACCTCCTCCCAGTGAGCCCCTCCTAAAAGGGGCTAATTTAGGAACCTGTTTGCTCTGGTCAGTTCTCATTATTTATTTCTCCTTGCCCTATCTCGCTTCCACTCAAACCTCTTTTCACAGACCTTCACAGTAGTTTCTCAGTTTTCCTCCTACACACACAGCTCCAGGTGGCAGGTATCAGATGTGATTCCCACACACAAGCTCTAAGACCTTAGGTTCTGAATCCGCTTGACCAGAAACCTCTAATTTACACTCGGGGCATGTGCCCTGACACTTATTAGAACAGTAAAACAGCAATACCAGCGTTTCTCATAAACACCGCACTGCAATAATACCTGCACATCCAGCTTTTGCCCACAGGCCATTCCCGTGTTCCCTGGGGAGACGGGGCAGCCAGAGCTGTCCCTGTGCCCAGGGGACAGCCACTGTCACCTCACACAGCATGCTAATCAAAAACGTGACGTAGACACTATGTTCTGATCAAACAAAATATCAGTCTTTTCTAGTTCTCTTCTTGCACAATCTAATTAAGCACTGTGTCTACTTACACTTGTTTTACTGCTTTGCAAAAAGGCTGTGCTAGTCCGAAACTCTGATATGCCCACAGACACGGACACACACACCCGCACCCCCCCTTTATCTAAAATTCACTAGAGCCAAGGCTTGAATTGCTGTGAGGGGGAGAATTCTTGGAATTCCTTTAACTCGCTTTATCGTAGTTAAGCATAAATCACCAAACTATAGTTCTCCTGTGTAAGATGCTACTCTTGTTGCAACGAGATCTTAAAATCTCCACAAACACTACTATGCAATCTGAGAATCAAATTACCACAATGCAGTGGAAGAAAATCACCACACAAAATTACTGGGAAAGGGCATATTTCTCAAAGTGCTCACTTTTCTCAACACAACACAGCATACCATAATTCGGCATTTACTCACATCAATTTTTCCCGGACACAATCAAAATAACAGCACACAGTGTAGAGATCAAGTCCAAACATCCAAGGCAAAGGAACTCTCTGAGCTCATACTCACGGTTAAAATGTACCAAATCTACACAAATCACTACATTTAAACAGGATAAATACCATCACTGACATTCCTCCACTCACTTCTCCTCAGGGCACTTCTCTCCCTGCCCCGGCAGCCTGCTGCAGCCGGCGCCTCAGGCCTCACTCGGCTGCTTCAAACACGGGTAGTACTAACACCCCCCCGCACTGTAGATCTACTCTCTTTTAAACACCATACACTTAGACACTTGCACGATTACAAACACAGTGCACTGACCACACAAAGCATTGACCATACAGCAACACAGTGTCCAGACATCACACACACACACAAACAAAACACACACGGGCTCAGCAGTTCTGCTCCATCAGAACAATGAACCCCCAATACACACATACACGGGTTCACCCGGCTCACCCCCAGAGCCTCTAGCGGTTGTGCTCTATCAGAACGATGAACCCCGTCTCTAATACAGCTGCTCCATCAGCTATACCCAGACGTCTCTGGGTGGTTTACTCCCTTGCTCTCCTTTCCCTCCCCCGGGAGCCCCCCAGTACATACCATATCTTCCTCCGCAGGCCAGCAGATCCTTGTCTGTCCTCGCAGGTGGCAAGTTGAGACGAGCGGAGCCCCACCAGGAAAAAAATCCTAGGGCGCGCCTTGGAGGTCCGTCTATCCCCCCTGCCCCTGCGGGGACAGAGAACTCCTGGCTGGCTCGCCATAATGTTTTGCGGAGAAAAGAAGAAACCTCACAACTTTGTAAAATTTGTATAGCCCGGTATGCTTTTATTACGAGGCGTGCTGGCCTCCCCAAAAAGGCAAGCATACCCCTGAAGACTTTAGGTCTCCTTTTATCCCCCTTCCAAATGCATATGCATACAGTTTAACAATAGGTTCATACATATTCATTCCACGTGACATTTAGCACCAGTTCTTCTTTATCAAAGGAATTCCTAGGTCGGGGGAAAATTGACCTCGTGGTCTTTTCTGTTTTTATTTCTCTGTCTCCTTGTTGTCTCTGGAATGCGGCTTTTCCTTCAGCTTTGGCCTTAAAGACTTTTCACCTTTCTTAGACACTTCACCTAATTCAGAATGGATCTTTACTCTGTCTCACCGGGGCTGGGGGTCCCTGTGCACAGGGGCTCCCACTGACACCACTCCTGGCACTCGGCACTGCTGCTCTTCCTGGCCTGGGGCACAGCGCTGTCCCCAAGAGCTCAGCTCTCACCACCTCTCACACAGGGGGCTCTCCCAGCACTGGCCCCGGCAGCCATGCCACCAAAGCAGCCACCAAACCTTCAGCCACCCTTCCTGCTGCAGCCACAGGCACTCCTGGTCCCAGAGCCGCCAGCAGGCCACAGCCATGCAAAATCCACCTGCCCGCTCTCGGCAACTGGGTCACCTGCATATGGGCTACTGCAGGGACTGATCTTTAAGCCTTGCAGCCTCCAAAGGCCCTGGGCTCTGCTTCCCAGCCTGCTCTGCACTGCCCTGAGCCCGCATTGTTCCAGAGACAAAAGCCAAGCCAGGGCATCCTCACCATGCCTGCATTCCTGCTGCTGCCATTGGCCACTGGCCCTTGGGTCCCACTCGAGTGACAGCTGCAGGGACATGACAGCCTGTGCTGGGCCGGGGGCATGGGGTTTTGGGCCCTGGGGCAGCTGTTGCTGCTGCTGCTGCTGCTGCTGCTGGGGGCCATGGGCCCAACAGGGCCCAAAGCTCAGCCCCTGCCTGGCCAGCTGCCCCCAAAGCCCCACACTCCCCGAGCATCCCCATCACACCTGCCAGGGGGAAATCCCACGGGATTCAGGGAAGAAATTCCCCATAGTGACTAAACCAAGGGGTCCAAGGGGAAAGTCAGCACCAGCTGATGTTTACAGAACCTTGACAGTGCTGGATACAGGGCAGGTGAGATCTCCAGCACCTCTGGCCGTGGCTGCTCTGCACGTGAGACTATGGGGCTGCTCCCAGTGGGACATAGCACCGGGCTCAGGCCAGCCCTCAGCCCCTCACAGCTGATCCCAAGGATCAGGCTCAGAAAGCATTTCCAGACCAGTTCCTGCAGATATTTCAAAGGACTACATGTCATTCTAGGAAGCCACCTTGCACATTTACTTTTGGTGTCGTGGCATGAGAAGCCATGAAGGTGCCTCTGAATGTGCACTCAGGGCACTTTCACTGCCATCCCAAAGGGAACACCAAGGACAGGTCTCTGCTTTCAGCACTGCTGAGCTCCTCACTACAATGATAGATAGGAGGACACAAGGTTGTGGAGGCCCAGGGGCCTATTACAGGAATTATAATACCGCACGATAAAAATGACAAATTAAAGTAAAGTGAGGCAGCCCTTTGAATACCATGTTTTATCAGTTTTACCAAGGCTTACTGATTGCAGCGTTTGCACCCTGAAGCAGCAACAGGGCCGGCTCAGCTGGTGAAGCCCAGGGGATATTTAGAAATATCTGCATCCAGCACCACCCGACCAGTGAATGGGGGGACAGCCACCTGCACTGCAGGACCCTTGGGTGATATTTTAGCCCTGTGTGTGGGCCACCCTTTACAGCAGGGGCAGCTCTGGGTAACAAATTATCCAAAGCTGAGAGGGACATATATGTTGGAGTTAGGGAGGTTCTCCTTTCAGAGTGGAAGACTTTTACTAAGGGAAGTTTGAATTCATTTGTTCATTGGCTTTTTAAGGAGCTCCAAGATATTTCTATTGATTCAATTCGTCATGTAGCATTTTGGGACTCAGTTCGGGAAAGACTCTTGCTTTTGAAAACTCAGGGAGGGATAAGAGTCGCAAAATTTTACTTAATTTTTGATATGATTTATACAGTTTTCTCAAGGGTTCAATGTTCTAATACTCAAATCATATTTTGAGTTCTGCCCCCGGCATTCCTGAACCCACTGATACCAAGATAAGGGTGAGAGACAGGAACTGCTGTATAGCACAGACAAGCCACCTGCTGTCTGACACCTTCCCTCCTTCTCTACCCCCTGCCCAGGTCACACAGGCCTGGATTCTACCCTAACCCATTCTCCAGTACCTCTCCTCCCTGGATCCCCCTCAGAGATGGATTCACAAAATGGAGTCCCTCCTCTGGAGGGGGTTGTCAATGTCAAACTCCCTCCCACCCCCAGCTCTCTCATCGGGTCTCAGCTCTGTGTTGGATCCCACCCCTGCGTCAGGTACCACCACTGCATTGGGATCCAGCGCTTCCTTGCTTACTCCGGCTGCCCTACCCCCTCCAACTCAGCCCCTTGTGGATCCCACACTGTCAGAGCCGGAAGTGTGAGGGGCGGTAACCGGAAGGCCGCCATCTTGGCTGCCAAAGGCCCACAACACCGGGCCTGGCCAGTCACCCCAAGGCCCCGCTCCTCTGCCAAAGAACAAGTTCCCTCTTCTGGAGAGGAGAGGGAAGGTTCATCTGACGTCCAGCATGAGCCTGAGGATTCTTGGCAGAGGATGCGGAAGCTGGCGGCTGAAGAGGGGGACTGGGAATTGGTAGCTAAAATACAAGCAGCACCGGTGCACTACCAGAGTGGGGCTAACCCCCGATGGGAAGCTATCACACACGGGGAGATGAAAGACCTTTGTAAAGCAGCGAAAGACCATGTGAGGGGGTCACCATATTTTAATAATTTGTTAAATGCCACCTTCACTGCACATGTTAAGGTGCTTCACGATCCATTCTATACACATCCTACTTTCTCCCACTGAAATTATTCTGTGGGAAGAAATGGGGAAAAAATGAATAAAACAATATTAAAATACTATACTGGAGAAGACAGGTGGGCACACCTAACTCAAGTCCATCTAGTCAGTGAGGAAGATTTCAGTAAACGTCATTCAATAGACTTTCCCTGAGCTCTGTTAGAAGAGATAAAAGTGCTGCAAAGACAGCTCTCAAGCAGGCAGTCAATGGAACAACACCTACTCTAGATTTCACAGACATTCTGCAGGGACCTGGGCAATCCTTTCTAAAATTTATTGACCACCTTCCACAAGCAATAGTGAAACAAGTTGAATATCCACAAGTCAGGAAGGTACTCCTTACTAAACTTGCTGAAACAAATAGTAACAACAACTGCAAAGACGTTTTCCCTTCACTACCCCTTAACCCAAAGGCTACCACTGCACAAATGGTCAAGGCATGCACACTTAGTGCATCCTTTCACTGTGATACCAGCCTAGCTAAGGCTACCAGTCAGGGTGTAGTAGAGGTGCTAGTAGCCTCCCAAGTTATTCCCTGACATACACATGAAAAAGGACCTGGCTTTAAGTGTAGGGAGATGGGGCATTTTCAACAGAATTTTAAAAATAAAGGCTATTACCAGGGACCTTCTAGGTTTCACAACCACTGTCCTCACTGCTCCCCTCGTCCACACACTTTCCAAAACCGGTGGCCTGCGGGAAACCCCACACAGACACAGAAAGGCCCTGCGTGATGACACCAAACGCGAGGCCATTCCGCCCCACTCTCCCCAACATAGTGGAGAGCCAGCACAGAGACCTTCTCAATTCAATTCAATTCAATACTTTTTTGATGCCCACATGCATCCAAATGACACCCCCGGGTTTGCCTTTTCCGCCCCTAAACTGACAAACACCTTTACAGAGGTACCAGTGGACTGCATTGCCTCAAAGACAGAAGAGGAGCTCAACTATTTGTCAATGGCTTTGAGCCCAAAACCTCTCGCCCAGACAGAAAAGACATCCTAATGCTATCATTTTTCATTACTGGATGATACAGTCATTTGTGCAGAAGGCCAAATCATTTTGGATGTTGCAGTACAAGATGTCATCACTGTGGTGCAACAGAAAGGTTTTGAGATTGCAGCAGATAAAGTTCAAAAGACAGCCGCTTGGAAGTACCTCGGGCTAAAGAGCACAGAGAGAACCTTCACACCACAAACACTGCACATCAAGGACAATCCAAAGACTCTGCAAGAACTCCAAATGCTCTGTGGAACCACCAGTGGGGTACATTCACTGCTGGGAATCACCACAGAAGATCTCGTGCCACTGTTCCTGTTCCTTAAAGGCAGAGAAGGACTCGCTTCCCGTGATCACTGACACTGGAGGCCAAAGCAGCCGTAAAAAAGGTCTCCTGGGTGATTCAAACTAAACAGGCACACAGATACCACCCTAATTTTCCTTTCTCCCTGGCAATGCTTGGTGTAAGTCCAATATTCCATAAAATATTTTTTCGGGGGCACTCAACTATCTCAGGTCCCCACATAGAAAGTGAATACATTTTCAGAGCACAACAACCTATTAAAATGATAACAACCCAAGAGAAAGTTATTCCAGAACTAATCAGGAAAGCTACAGAACATCTGTGCTCCCTTGCAGGAACAGACCTTCTGAATATATAATTAGTTGTCACTCCAGAGCACCTCAATTGCCTACTTCAAACATCTGAAACACTGCAATACACCTTAGACTGTCTTTATACAGGCATATATCGGCTGACTCTTCTACCACCAAAACATTCCTGTGCTGTTCAGGATGTTCAAAATTACCCCAGACCCAGCAAGATCCATTGCAGCCACCTGCCCAAATTGTCAGGAACATGCCCTTGCTTCTGTCAGAGCAGGAGTCAATCCAAGAGCACTAGAGAGTCTCCACATCTGGCAATCAGACACCACACACTAAGCCCATTTGGGCAGATTAAAATACATCCACGTCTCAATCGACGCCTTTACCAGTGTGGTTTTTGGCTCTGTCCACGCTGGAGAAAAATCAGAAGATGCTATAAAACATTACTTTTTAGTTTTTTCCACCTTAGCAATTCCACAGGAAATTAAAACTGATAATGCTCTTGCTTATACCTCACACTGATTCCAACAAGTTTCTGACCACTGGGGTAAAAAACATGTCACAGGCATACCACACTCCGCCACAGGACAGTCCATAGCTGAGAGGGCCAACTGAGCCATCAAAAGGATCCTTCATCAACTGAGAGGGGTAATCCAGATATTATCTTCCATTGAGAGACTGGCCAAGGCCTTTTATGTACTGAACTTTTTGAACAATTCATTTATGGAGACAACTCCCGCAGTCATCAGGCATTTTACTAATTCAACTGCAGCCCAATTAAAAGAACAGCCACCTGTGTTGACCAAAGAACCTGAATCTAAACAATTTATGGGCACCTTCCCATTAATTACTTGGGAAAGAGAGGATGCCCATGTCTATAGAGCAACATTCCTAAGATGGATCCCAGCAAAATACATTAAAACTGTTTCTGGGAACGGTGAGGCAAACACCAGAGCCACCATCAATAGAACAGAATGGAAGCCTAAGGGAGAGAGCATCAGCCTGGGAAAGAAGAAGAAGAACAGAAGATCTCCTAAGCAGCGTTGACCACACACACCAAGACCAAGATAGCTCAGACAACAGTAACCAGGATACATGAATTAACATTTATAAAAGCTTTATTTTAGCATTGATATATGATTCTTTTAATAAGCTTAGTTCACACCCTTGGCTTACAGAAGAGAAAGTTTAGTGGGACCTGAACTTATGTTTCATCTTCTAGTCACTTTATCTGTTTACTTTTAGGACACCCAAGCCTCCAGATAATAAATCAGCTAAAGTCAGAGGATGCTGCCATTGGTTGCTACTGAACAGGAAACTGGATGCTCCTCACTGAGCCGCATGCCTTCAGATGGGCGCTTCCACAGACAAGCCACAATTTCTTGTCCGTGGCCATGCCTGTCAGGCATTTGAAGGCATGTGTTTTTTCAACCTACTGTCACATAGGGAGTCAGTATATCAGGTCATCCAGCTGCTAAAATCAAGGAAAGAAGATCCAGATGGAAGGCAACAACGATTGGTTCACTGGACTTTCTAAACACTGGGGGATAAAAGGCTGACTTTCATGTTTAGTTAAGACTGTTTTGTGGACTTGCTTATTGTATTCATTGTGTTGGTTATTTTATCCATTATGCTAAATGCCTGCAAAACTCTATGGCTGAAGCCTTCTTTATAGGCAACAAAAAGGGGAAAATCTGGGGGCTGAGGGGCCGACCATTGAAGCTGTAATACCTCTGGGCAAAGTGACCAAGGTAAAAGAGACACATCACCCTGAATTCAATGGTCTCGTCCATGGGCATTTGCAGGCTCATGGTGATGCAGCCCATTTTGTTGGCATCACCCAGTTCAACTACTGTATTTTATTTATATGTACTCACTCGAGAACGTTCTCCCCTCTCTTATACCATTTTGGACCTGGCTTGCTGCAATGCTACCCCGATTTCCCCCCCCCCCCTGCATTTTCCCGCTGCGTGCGCAACCCCATTTTGTCTCCCTTCCTGGACCCTTTTCAGTGTAATCCACTGAAGTGTTTGCAGTTCCACACAAAGATCCCTCTCTCAGCTCGTTCACCAGCAGTTTAAGCATGCTCCCAGCTCTGGGAGTGCAGGTCGCTCAAAGAGGCTGCCTGTGGGCAGGCTGAAATACAGGAAGTGAGTACACAAAGGGAACCTGGCCTCTAATAAAAGCCATGAATCCCACGGCACACCCAACGCAAAGCCTTGCGTGTCACTTCTTTATCCTTCTTCTCTCAGTCCTCATGCCACTTTCCCCACTTATTCTGACTGCCTTCTTGGCTTCTCTCTCTCCTCTCTGCAGGTTCAGCTACACGTATGACCCTGCAGGAACAGCCTGACCCAGGGAAGTGGGAGAGGACATATGGTGAGGAACTGTAGTGACAGGACGCGGAGGAATGCGATCAAACTGCAAGAGGTGGAAGAGATTTGATGATGGGAAGAAGTTCTTTACTCTCAGGGTGCTTGTCCCTGACACAGGGACCAGTGCAGAGAGGCTGTGGATGCCCCATCCCCAGCAACATCCAAGGCCAGGTGGGACAGGGGCCGCAGCAACCTGCTGTGCTGGGAGCTTGCTCAGCTTGGAACCAGATCATCTTCAGGGTCCCTTCCAAGCCAAACCATTCAAGGATTTGATCATTCTGCCATCCACATCTCCCACTGCGCAGCGGCCCTGAACCCTCAGTGACATCACAGCTCCCAGAGGGTTCCAGGTGGAACATCCAGGACCTGGAAACGAGCACAGCAGACACTTCACCGGCCGCCAAGGGTCAGTTGATGCTCAGTCTGCGCTCTGACCCTGAGTGCTGAGGTGCTGCTGCTGCCTGGGCTTTTCCCGCTGCTGGCTCTGGAGTGCCAATCCCAGCATGATGTGATCTGCTGTGCCAATGGAGGTACAGTGCCATGCCAGGCAGGGGGCACCCAGCTTGGGCAGGCTGAAGCCATGTGGGAATGGATGGTGTGGGACAGGAAGCCCACTGGGAGATTGTGCTGCCCCTTGCAGACTGACAGAGACACTGTGGAGGCGATGGATGAGGACCAGGGGCTGAATGGGGAAGAGATGATGGAGGTGGATTCCTCCTCTACTTCCATGTCCTCCCCTGTTGAGGACATGGAAGTAGAGGTGGAAGACAACACTGAAGAGATGGAAGTGGATGAGGAGGATGAGGAGGAGCCCATGGTCCTTGGATGAAGATGCAGCCCCACAGGTAAGACAGGCAGATGCTTCCTACGCCCTGCCCACACACACACTGGCTCCCCTGATGCCAGGCTGGGGCTGGGCTGGATGGCCCCGCTCAGGGACACGGTGCCCACAGGGGGCCTGGATTGTGCTGCCACAAGCACCAGCCCCGGCCTGCCCTGCGCTTGCCTGGGGCCACGCCAGCCCTGCCAGCCCCGGCCCAGCCCCTGGGGCCCAGCTCCCAGCCCTGCTGGGCCCAGTGCTGCCAGCTGAGTCCAGCTCTGCTGTTTCCTTTCTTCCAGGGATCATGAACATGATGGCATAGATAGGATGCATTTGTCAATATGTTTGAAGTTTAGAAGTTCCTTGTAAATATGTTCACTCCGTTTGAAGTTTCCTGTAAATACATTTTGGAGATTGTTAGCCCCTCGCATCCCATGTAAATATGTTCTGTACATTGTTGTTGTTGTTGTTATAACAATTGTTATAATGACACATGTTCTGTAAATCCTAGATTTGCTGCTCTACGGCAAATAAATACTGTTTCTTTTTAAAACCTGACTTCTCTTGGCCATTCCTTTGGGCACAGGCAGCCTTTGCACACTGGTGGGTTCCACTTTTTCCACGTTCCTGGGGCTGGAGGTGCCTGGGGTTGCTGGCACGGCCACCCTGGGGCTGGGGGTCCCTGTGCACAGGAGCTCCCACTGACACCACTCCTGGCACTCGGCACTGCTGCTCTTCCTGGCCTGGGGCACAGCGCTGTCCCCAAGAGCTCAGCTCTCACCACCTCTCACACAGGGGGCTCTCCCAGCACTGGCCCCGGCAGCCATGCCACCAAAGCAGCCACCAAACCTTCAGCCACCCTTCCTGCTGCAGCCACAGGCACTCCTGGGCCCAGAGCCGCCAGCAGGCCACAGCCATGCAAAATCCACCTGCACGCTCTCAACGTCACCACAGCCTTGGCAACTGGGCCACCTCCATCTGGGCTACTGCAGGGGCTGATCTTTAAGGCTTGGTGTCTCCAAAGGCCCTGGGCTCTGCTTCCCAACCTGCTCTGCACTGCCCTGAGCCCGCATTGTTCCAGAGACAAAAGCCAAGCCAGGGCATCCTCACCCTGCCCGCATTCCTGCTGCTGCCAGTGGCCACTGGCCCCTGGCCCCACTCGGGTGACAGCTGCAGGGACAGGGCAGCCTGTGCTGGGCAGGGGGCACGGGGCTTTGGGCCCTGGGGCCACTGCTGCTGCTGCTGCTGCTGCTGCTGCTGCTGCTGGGGGCCATGGGTCCAACAGGGCCCCGAGCTCAGCCCCTGCCCGGGCAGCTGCCTCCAAAGCCCCACACTCCCTGAGCATCCCCATCACACCTGCCAGGGGGAAATCCCACGGGCTTCAGGAAAGAAATTCCCCATAATGGCTAGACCAAGGGGTCCAAGGGGAAAGTCAGCACCAGCTGATGTTTACAGCACCTTGACAATGGTTGCTGCAGGGCAGGTGAGATCTCCAGGGCCTCTGGGAGTGCCTGCTCTTCACGTGAGGCTGTGGGGCTGCTCCCAGTGGGACACAACACTGGGCTCACGACAGCCCTCAGCCCCTCACAGCTGATCCCAAGGAGCAGGCTCAGAAAGCAGTTTGAGACCACTGCATGCAGATATTTCAAAGGTCTAAATGTCATTCAAAAACCCAAACTGCCGATTTATTTTTGGTGTTGTGGCATGAGAAACCATGAAGGTGCCTCTGAATGTGCACTCACGGCAGTTCCACTGCCATCCCAAAGGGATCACAAAGGACAGGCCTCAACTTTCAGCGCTGCTGAGCTCCTCACCCAGCCATGAAGTCTGAGGCTGAGGCAATGTTTCACAGGCCGGGGGACCTACCACTGGAAGAGTAATACCTGATGACAATGATATGGAACTAAAGTAAGGTGAATAACCCCTCTGAATACAATGATCTTGCACATTGTCTTTTGTGGGATCATGCAGATTCAGCACATTTTCTTGGTATCATGAACTTCCTCCTTTCCTTATATATACTCCCCTAGGATCGTCTCTCCTCTCTTAACACATTTTAGTCCTGAATTACTGTGTACAAGGTCCTTTTTTCCCAAATGGAAATCCTTCTGTGCCCACCCCCACTTTGTCTCCCTCCAGGGACCCTCTCCAGTGCAATCCACAGTATTTGCAGTTCCACACATAGATCCCTCTCTTGCCTCATCCATCATGCATTCCAGCAAGTCTGCTCCTAGCTCTGGCAGTGCAGGTCTCTCACAGAGGCTGGCTGTGGACATGCCACAAGGGCTGCCCAAACAGGGACCTTCTTTGAGAATTCGTGAGAGAAGCTCCAGTGAGAATCCGGCTCTTCCACCATCACGGGACAGAAGACGCCTCGGGTCAGCCAGCGCCCTGGAGTGGGACCTGAGTTTTATCAGGGCTTGCTGAAGGCAGCGTTGGCACCCTCCAGCAGCAAGAGGGCCGGCTCAGCTGGTGAAGCCCAGGGGATATTTTGAAACATCTGCATCCAGAGCAACCAGAGCAGTGAGCTGGGGGACAGCTGCCTGCACTGCAGGATCCTTGGGAGATATTTTAGTCCTGTGGGTGGGCCACCCTTTACATCAGGGGCAGCTCTGGGTAACAAATTATCCAATCCTTAGAGAGATAAATATCTTCCAGTTAGGTAGTCTCTCCTTTCAGAGTGGAAGACTTTTACTAAGGGAAGTTGAAAGTCATTTGTTCATTGGTTTTTTAAGGAGTTCGCAGACATGTCTATTGATTCAGTCTGTCATGTAGCATTTTGGGACTGAATTAGGGAAAGACTCTATCTTTTGCAAACTCAGGGAGTGATAAGAGTTGCAATATTTTACCCAATTTTTCATATGATTTATAGAGTTTTCTCAAGGGTTCAAAGCTCTAATATTCAACCCACAGTTTGAGTTCTGCCCCCCACATTCCTGAACACACTGACACCATTAGGATGAGAGACGGAAACTGCTGTAAAGCACAGACAAGCCACCTGCTGTCTGACATCACCCCTCCTTCTCTACCCCCTGCCCAGGTCTGTAGTGATCACACAGGCCTGGATTCTACCCTAACCCATTCTCCAGTACCTCTCCTCACTGGATCCCCCTCAGAGATGGATTCACAAAATGGAGTCCCTCCTCTGGAGGGGGTCATCAATGTCAAACTCCCTCCCACCCCCAGCTCTCTCATCGGGTCTCAGCTCTGTGTTGGATCCCACCCCTGCGTCAGGTACCACCACTGCATTGGGATCCAGCGCTTCCTTGCTTACTCCGGCTGCCCTACCCCCTCCAACTCAGCCCCTTGCGGAAGCTGGAAGTGGGAGGGGTGGTAACCGGAAGGCCGCCATCTTGGCTACCAAAGGCCCACAACACCGGGCCTGGCCAGTCACCCCAAGGCCCCGCTCCTCTGCCAAAGAACAAGTTCCCTCTTCTGGAGAGGAGAGGGAAGGTTCACCCGACCTTCAGCATAAGCCTTAGGATTCTTGGCAGAGGATGCGGAAGCTGGCGGCAGAAGAGGGGGATTGGAAATTGGTAGCTAAAATACAAGCAGCATCGGCGCAGTACCAGAGTGGGGCTAACCCCGATGGGAAACATTCACACACGGAAGATGAAAGATCTTTATAAAGCAGCAAAAGACCATGGGAGGGGGTCACCATATTTTAATAATTTGTTAAATGCCACCTTCACTGCACATGTTATGGTGCCTGACGATCTGCTCCATTTTATGCACATACTACTTTCTCCCACTGAAATTGCTCTGTGGGAAGGAATGGAGAAAAATCTAATAAAACAATTATTAAAAGACTATACTAGGGAAGACAGGTGGGCACACCTAACATTTGTCCATCTAGGGAGGAAGATTTCACTAAACCTCATTCAATAGACCTTCCCTGAGCTCTGTTAGAAGAGATAAACGTGCTGCAAAGACAGCTCTCAAGCAGACACCCAATGGAGAAACACCTACTCTAGATTTCACAGACATTCTCCAGGGACCTGTGGAATGCTTTCTAAAATTTATTGACCACTTTAAAAAAGCAATAGAGAAGAAGGGAGAACATCCAAAAGCCAGGAAGGTACTAACTAAACTTGCTGAAACAAATGCTAAGAACAACTGTAAAGACATTTCTCCTTCACTACCAGTCAACACAAAGCCTACCATTGCACAAATGGTTGAGGCATGCACACTTAGGGCATCCCTACACTGTCACGCCAGCCAAGCTATGGCTACCAGTAAGGGTGTAGTAGAGGTGCTAGTAGCCTCCCAAGGTATTCCCTGATATAGACATGAAAAGGGACCTGGCTTTAAGTGTAGGGAGATGGTGCATTTTCAACAGAATTGTAAAAATACAGACTATTACCAGGGACCTTCTAGCTGTCACAGCCACTGTCCTCACTGGCCCCCTCGTCCACATGCTTTCCAACACCAGCAAAACCAGTGGCCTGTGGGAAACCCCACACAGACACAGAAAGGCCCCGCACGATGACACCAAACATGAGGCCATTCCGCCCCACTCTCCCCAACACCGTGGAGAACCAGCACAGACACCTTCTCAGATCCAGCGGGACAGCTCGATCGCAGCAGAAAACTCGACAGAAGACAGCTCTGCCCTGGAACCTAAAGGCAGCTGCTAAGCGCCTTTTCTGTTTCAATCCACGATACTTATGTTCACCATATTCCCACGGCAAATACAGGCCTGAAGAACAGGCCAGAGACATTTTGATTTTAACCAACACCAGGGAAGGGATGGAGACACTCACTCTACTACCTGAGGTAGTCACCTTGACATCTTTGCAGGAGATAACTGTCCAGGCTCTATGCTTAGACTCTCCCCTTTTTATTCCAAAAGGAACAGTTATAGCCAGAGCCAACCTCCTAGTTTACATGATCACCACACCAGTTATCCAGTGGTGATGTGGGCACAGATTGTGGGCCCAAACAGACCCATTCTAAAGTGTGCTTTGTCAGGAAAAGGGAGATAGTGATGTATTTCAGGACTATTAGATACAAGAGCTGATGTCACCATAATTTCCCTCTCTGACTGGTTAAAAGAATGGCCCCTGGTTCCAGCTGCTGGGGTAATTATTAGCTACCAGGGGAGCCACTACCAGCTTCTGGAGTCACAGTAACATCTGCAGGGAAGGTCCTGAGGGCACAGTTGCTACAGGAAGATCATTTGTCACCCAGGCACCAATAAGAATTTGAGAAGAAGACCTCTTGTCCCAAAGGGGAGCAGGGCCAGAGATCCTATCAACACCTCAGGATTTCTAGACGGGGCCACTGAGCAGCGCGCCACACTTCAGTTAACCTGGAAAACCAACGACCCCATATGGGTGGATAAGTGGCCCCTCCCAGGCAGAAAATTAAAGGCCCTGAAGTCCCTCGTGCAGGAGCAGCTGTCTGTGGGACACATTGTACCATCTACTACCCCCTGCAATGCACCTGTCGTTATCATATGAAAGCCCGGCAAAGACAAGAGGCGGCTCCTGCAGGAGCTTCAGGAAAATCAACGAGGTCATCGAGGACATGGGTGCCCTCCAGTCCAGCCTGCCCTCAGCCTCCATGTTACCTCGAGATTGCCGATGGTGCCGCATGCCGTAGTTGTGGGTAGCAGTTTTTGGAGTCCTCCTATTTTTCGGATATCTTGTTCGACATTTAGGCTGTGATTGATGGAGCCTGAGCATAGGAAGAGCATTGCTTTGAAGATTGCGTGGCTTGAGATGTGAATTAAGGCTGGTTCAGGGAGGTTTAGTCCAATTGTAATTTTATTGCACAATTATTGGAAGAGGGTTTTTATAGATCTTAATAACTACTTTTTTGATGCCCACATGCATCCAAATGACACCCCCGGGTTTGCCTTTTCCGCCCCTAAACCGACAAACACCTTCACAGAGGTACCAGTGGACTGCATTGCCTCAAAGAAAGAAGAGGAGCTCAACTATTTGTCAATTGCTTTGAGCCCAAATTCTCTCACCCAGATGGAAAAAAATATCCTAATGCTATCATTTTTCATTACATGGACGATACAGTAATTTGTGCAGAAGGTCAAATCATTTTGGACGTTGCAGTACAAGATGTCATCACTGTGGTACAGAAGAAAGGTTTTGAGATTGCAGCAGATAGAGTTCAAAAGACAGCCCCCTGGAAGTAGCTCGGCCTAAAAAGCACAGAGAGAACCATCACACCCCAAACACTGCACATCAAGGACAACCCAAAGACTCCGCAAGAACTCCACCAACTCTGTGGAAGCATCAGTTGGGTCAGTTCACTGCTGGGAATCACCACAGAAGATCTCATGCCACTGTTCCTGTTCCTTAAAGGCAGAGAAGGACTCGATTCCCGTGATCACTGACACCGGAGGCAGAAGCAGCTGTACAAAAGGTCTCCCGGGTGATTCAAATTAAGAGGTCCACAGATAGCACCCTAATTTTCCTTTCTCCCTGGCAATCCTTGGTGTAAGTCCAATATTCCATACATTATTTTTTCGGGGGCACTCAACTATCTCAGAACCCCTGATAATAATTGATTGGGTTTTTTGATGACACCAACCTACTAAAATGATAACAACCCAACAGAAAATTATTGCACAGCTAATCAGGAAAGCCAGAGTGCATCTGTATTCCCTTGCAGGAAGAGACCTTGTGAATATATATTTACTTCTCACTCAAGAGCACCTCAATTGCCTACTTCAAACATCTGAACCACTGCAATATGCCTTAGATAGATTTTAGACAGACAGGATCAGCCACCAATTCTACCATCAAAACATTCCTGCGCTGCTCACGATGTTCAAAATTACCCAAGATGCGGCAAGATCCATAGTAGCCACCTGCCCAAATTGTCAGGAACATGGCCTTGCTTCTGTCAGAGCTGCAGTCAATCCAAGAGCACTAGAGAGTCTCCACATCTGGCAATCAGACATCACACACTCAGCCTCTTTTGCCAGACTAAAATACATCCACGTCTCAATCGACACCTTTCCAGTGGGATTTTTGCCTCTGCCCATGCTGGTGAAAAATCAAAAGATGATGCTATAAAACATTAATTTTTAGTTTTCTCCACCTTAGCACTTCCACAGGAAATTAAAACTGATAATGCTCCTGCTTATACCTCACACTGATTCCAACAAGTTTCTGTCCACTGAGGAATAAAACATGTCACAGGCATACCACACTCCACCACAGGACAGTCCAAAGCCGAGAAGGCCCACTGATCCATCAAAAGGATCCTTGATCAACTGAGAGGGGTAGTCCAGATATTATCTTCCACTGACAGACTGGCCAAGGCCTTTTAAGTATTCAGCTTTTTGAACAACTCATTTATGGAGACAACTCCCCCAGTCATCAGGCATTTTACTAATTCAGCTGCAGCGCAATTAAAAGAAAAGCCACCTGTGTTGAGCAAAGACCCCAAATCTAAACAATTTATGGGCCCTTTTCCCTTAAATACTAGGGGAAGAGAAGATGCCCTTGTCTCTACAGCAACACTCCTAAGATGGATCCCAGCAAAATACATTAAAACTGTTTCTGGGAACGGTGAGGCAAACACCAGAGCTACCATCAGAAGAACAGAATGGAAGCCTAAGAGAGACAGCAGCAGCCTGGGAAAAAAGAAAAAGAAGGACAGAAGAAGATCGCCTAAGCAGCGTTGACCACACACATCAAGACCAAGATAGCTCAGACACCACTAACCAGGATCTATGTCTTAACATTTGTAAAAATTATATTTTAGCATTGATATATGATTCTTCTAATAAGCTGTGTTCACACCCTTGCCTTACAGAAGAGAAAGTTTAGTGGGAACACAACTTAAGTTTCATCTTCTAATCTCTTCATCTGTTTACTTTTAGGACACCCAAGCCTCAAGATTCTAAATCAGCTAAAGTCAGAGGATGCTGCCGTTTGTAGCCGCTGCAGCAGGAATCTGGATGCTCCGCACTGAGCCGCATGCCTTCAGCTGCGTGCTTCCACAGACGAGCCACAAATTCTTGTCCATGGCCATGCCTGTCAGGCATTTGAAGGCCGGTGTTTTTTCTACCTGTTGTCACATAGGGAGTCAGAGTACCAGGGCATCCAGCTGCTAAAAGATCAAGGAAACAAGATCCAGATAGAAGGCAACAGCGACTGGTTCACTGGACTTTCCAAACACAGGGGTTTGCAAGGCTGGCTTTCATCTTTAGTTAAGACTGTTGTGTGGGTTTTGTTTTTTGTATTCACTGTGTTGGTTATTTTATCCTTTTTTGCTAAATGCCTGCACAATTCTATGGCAGAAGACTTCTTTCTAGATAACAAAAAGGGGGAGATGTGAGGGCCCAGGGGCCTACCACTGGAACTGTAATACCTCAGGGCAGAGTGACCTCAGGGCAAAGGTAAAAGAGAGACACCGCTCTGAATGCAATGGTGTCGCCCATGGGCATTTGAAGGCTCATGTTGATGCAGCACGATTTGCTGGCATCACCCAGTTCAACTGCTGCATTTTCCTTATATGTACTCCCTTGGAATGTTCTAACTCTCTTGTATCAATTTGGTCCTGGCTGACTGCAATGATACTGCGCTGTTCACCCCCATATTGTGTGTCCAGCCCCATTTTGTCTCCATTCCTGGACCCTCTTCAGCGTAATGCACACTATTTGGATTTCCACACAACGATCCCTCTCTTGCCTCATCCATCAGCCATCCAAGCAAGCCGGCTCCCACCACTGGGAGTGCAGGTCCCTCACAGAGGTTGCTGTGGGCAGGCTACAACACAGGAACTGAGTGCACCAGGGACCGGGCCTCTAATAAAAGACATGAATCCCACAGCCCACGCAACCCAAAGCGTAGCACGTCTTTTCTTTTTCCTTATTCTCTCAGTTCTCAAGCCACATTCTGCATTTTTTCTAACTGGGAACTTGGCTTCCCTCTCCTGTCTGCAGGATAAGTCACACGTGTAACACTGCAGGAACAGCCTGAAACACAGGGAAGTCGGAGAGGACACTTTCTCAGGAACTGTAGTGACAGAACACGGAGGAATGGGATAAAACTGCAAGAGTTGCAAGAGATTTGAAAATGGGAAGAAGTTCTTTACTCTCAGGGGGCTTGTCCCTGACACAGGGACCAGTGCAGAGAGGCTGTGGATGCCCTATCCCCAGCAACATCCAAGGCCAGGTGGGACAGGGGCCACATTGACCTGGTGTGCTGGGAGCTTGCTCAGCTTGGAACCACATCATCTTGAGGGTCCCTTCCAAGCCAAACCATTCAAGGATTTGATCATTCTGCCATCCCCATCTCCCACTGCACAGCACCCCTGAAACGTCAGTGACATCACAGCACCCACAGGGTTCCAGGTGGAATGTCCAGGACCTGGAAACGAGCACAGCAAACACTTCACCGGCTGCCAAGGGTCAGTTGCCGCTTGCTCCGTGCTCTGACCCTCAGCGCTGAGGGGCTGCTGCTGCCTGGGCTTTTCCTGCCGCCTGTTCTAGAGCACCAATCCCAGCAAAATGTGCTCTGCTGTGCCCATGGAGGTACAGTGCCATGCCAGGCAGGGGGCACCCGGCTTGAGCAGGCTGAAGCCATGTGGGAATGGATGGTGTGGGACAGGAAGCCCACTGGGAGATTGTGCTGCCCCTTGCAGGCTGACAGAGACAGCGTGGAGGACATGGAAGTGGACCTGGGCCAGGATGAGGAAGAAGTGATGGAGGTGGACTCCTCCTCTACTTCCATGTCCTCCATTGTGGAGGACATGGAAGTAGACAAGGAGGACAATATCGAAGAAATGGAGGTGGATGAGGAGGATGACAACGAGGACATGGAAGTTGACAAGGAGGATGAGGAGGAGCCCATGGTCCTTGGATGAAGATGCAGCCCCACAGGTAAAACAGGCAGATGCTTCCCACACTCTGCCCACACACACACTGGGTCCCCTGACGCCAGGCTGGGGCTGGACTGGATGGCCCCGCTCAGGGACACGGTGCCCGCAGGGGGCCTGGATTGTGCTGCCACAAGCACCAGCCCCGGCCTGCCCTGCGCTTGCCTGGGGCCACGCCAGCCCTGCCAGCCCCGGCCCAGCCCCTGGGGCCCAGCTCCCAGCCCTGCTGGGCCCAGTGCTGCCAGCTGAGTCCAGCTCTGCTGCTTCCTTTCTTCCAGGACTCATGCACATCAAGGCACAGATCCGACGCTATTGTAAATACGTTCCAAAGTTTTGAAGTTCCTTGTAAATATGTTCGCTACGTTCCGAGTTTCCTGTAAATATGTTCACTACGTTCAAAGTTTTCTGTAAATACGTTTTGAAGATTGTAAGTCCATCGGATCCCATGTAAATATGTTCTGTACATTGTTGTTGTTGTTGTTGTTATAACAATTGTTATAATGACACATGTTCTGTAAATCCTAGATTTGCCGATCTTCGGCAAATAAATACTGTTTTGTTTTAAAACCTGACTTCTCTTGGCCATTCCTTTGGGCACAGGCAGCCTTTGCACACTGGTGGGTTCCACTTGTTCCGCGTTCCCTGGGCTGGAGGTCCCTGCAGGTGCTGGCACGGCCACCCCGGGGCTGCGGGTCCCTGTGCACAGGGGCTCCCACTGACACCACTCCTGGCACTGGGCACTGCTGCTCTTCCTGGCCTGGGGCACAGCGCTGTCCCCAAGAGCTCAGCTCTCACCAGCTCTTACACAGGGGGCTCTCACAGCACTGGCCCCTGCAGCCATGCCACCAAAGCAGGCAGCAAACCTTCAGCCACCCTTCCTGCTGCAGCCACAGGCACTCCTGGGCCCAGAGCCGCCAGCAGGCCACAGCCATGCAAAATCCACCTGCACGCTCTCAACGCCACCACAGCCTTGGCAACTGGACCACCTGCATCTGGGCTGCTGCAGGGGCTGATCTTTAAGGCTTAGTGCCTCCAAAGGCCCTGGGCTCTGCTTCCCAGCCTGCTGTGCTCTGCCCTGAGCCCGCATTGTTCCAGAGACAAAAGCTAAGCCAGGGCATCCTCACCCTGCCCGCATTCCTGCTGCTGGCAGCAGCCACTGGGCCCTGGGCCCCGCTCGGGTGACAGCTGCAGGGACAGGGCAGCCTGTGCTGGGCCGGGGGAAAGGGGCTTTGGGCCCTGGGGCAGCTGCTGCTGCTGCTGCTGCTGGGGGCCATGGGCCCAACAGGGCCCCGAGCTCAGTCCCTGCCTGGGCAGCTGCCCCCAAAGCTCCACACTCCCCGAGCATCCCCATCACACCTGCCAGGGGGAAATTACAAGGGCTTCAGGAAAGAAATTCCCCATGGGAACTAAACCAAGGGATCCAAGGGGAAAGACAGCACCAGCCGATGTTTCCCCACATTTAAAAGGTGGCTGCAGAGACGGCGAGATCTCCAGGGCCATCTGGCTGGGCCTGCTCTGCACATGAACCTGTGGGGCTGCTCCCAGTGGGACACAGCACCGGGCTCAGGCCAGCCCTCAGCCCCTCACAGCTGATCTCAAGGAGCAGGCTCAGAAAGCAGTTTCAGACCACTCCCTGCAGATATATCAAAGGACTACATGTCATTCAAGGAAGCCACCTTGCACATTCAGTTTTGGTATCGTCGCATGAGAAGCCATGAAGGTGCCTCTGAATGTGCACTCAGGGCACTTCCACTGCCATCCCAAAGGGAACACAAAGGACAGGCCTCTGCTTTCAGCACTGCTGAGCTCCTCAATGAAGTCAGCAATGAAGTCTCAGGAAGTAGTAGTTTTTTGGAGGTCCAGGGGCCTACCACTGCAAATCTAATACCTCATTAGTACTATGACGAACTTAAGTAACTTGCAGCCCCCCTCTAAAGCAATGATCTTGCCCATTGGCTTTTGTGGGGTCATGGGGATTCAGGTAATTTTCATGATATTATAAAGTTTTTTCTTTCCTTATATGCACTCCCCTAGGTGTTCTTCCCTTTCTTATCCTCTATTGGTCCTAAGTTACTGCATACAAGGTCCTTTTTTCCTGCATATAAAACCTTGTATGCCCAGCCTCATTTTGTCTCCCTCCCTGGACCCTCTCCAGCACAAACCACACTGTTTGGAGTTCCACACAAACGCTCCTCTCTTGCCTCATCCATCATCCATTCAAGCAAGCCTGCTCCCAGCTCTGGGAGTGCACGTGTCTCACAGAGGCTGGCTGTGGACATGCCACAACAAGGGGTGCCCAAACAGGGACTATCTTTGAGAATTCCTGAGAGCGATTCCAGTGACGATTCGACTGTTCCACCGTCATAGGACAGAAGACGCCTCGGGTCAGCCAGCACCCTGGAGTGAGACCTGAGTTTTATCAGGGCTTGCTGAAGGCAGCATTGGCACCCTCCAGCAGCAAGAGGGCCGACTCGATGGACAAAGCCCACGGGATATTTTGAAACACCTGCATCCAGAGCCACCAGAGCAGTGAGCTGGGGTACAGCCACCAGCAGTGCAGGATCTTTGGGTCATCTTTTAGTCCTGTGGGTGGGCCACCCTTTACATCAGGGGCAGCCCTGGGTATCAAATTATCCAAAGATGAGAGGGACATATATGTTCGAGTTAGGGAGGTTCTCCTTTCAGAATGGAAGACTTTTACTAAGGGAAGTATGAAGTCGTTCGTTCATTGGCCGTTTACGGAGCTCCCAGACATTTCTGTTGATTCAGTTCGTCATGTAGCATTTTGGGACTGAGTTAGGGAAAGACTCTAATTTTAGAAAACTCAGGGAGTGATAAGAGTCGCAATATTTTCCACAATTTTTCACATGTTTTATGGAGGTTTCTCAAGGGTTCAAAGTTCAAATATTCAACCCAGACTTTCTGTTCTGCCCCCAGCATTCCTGAACCCACTGACACCATTAGGATGAGAGATGGAAACTGCTGTAAAGCACAGACAAGCCACCTGCTGTCTGACATCTCCCCTCCTTCTCTAACCCCTTCCCAGGTCTGGAGTGATCACACAGGCCTGGATTCTACTCTAACCCATTCTCCAGTACCTCTCCTCCCTGGATCCCCCTCAGATAGCTCACAAAATGGAGTCCCTCCTCTGGAGGGGGTTGTCAATGTCAAACTCCCTCCCACCCCCAGCTCTCTCTTCAAATCCTCCCCCTGTGTTGGGTCCCAGCTCTGTGTCAGGTACCACCCCTGCATTGGGATCCAGCGCTTCCTTGCCTACGCCAGCTGCCCTACCCCCTCCAACTCAGCCCCTTGTGGATCCCACACTGTCGGAGCCAGAAGTGTGAGGGGCGGTAATCGGAAGGCCGCCATCTTGGCTACCAAAGGCCCACAACATCGGGCCTGGCCAGTCACCCCAAGGCCCCGCTCCTCTGCCAAAGACCAAGTTCCCTCTTCTGGAGAGGAGAGGGAAGGTTCATCCCTCCTTCAGCATGAGCCTGAGGATTCTTGGACAAGGATGTGGAAGTGGCGGCAGAAGAGGGGGACTGGGAATTGGTAGCTAAAATACAAGAAGCACCGGTGCAGTAGCAGAGGGGGACAAAGTCCCAATTGGAAGCTCTCATACATGGCAGATGAAAGACCTTTATAAAGCAGCGAAAGACAATGGGAGGGGCTTGCCCTATATTAATCATTTGTTAAATAACATCTATCCAATACATGCGTTGGTGCCCCACAATTTGCGCCATTTTATGCACATCCTACATTCTCCCACTGAAATTATTCTTTGGGAAGGAATGGGGAAAAAACTACTACAACAACTATTAAAAGACTATGCTAGAGCAGACAGGCAGGCACACCTAACACTAGACCATCTAGCCAGGGAGGAAGATTTCACCAAACCTCATTAAACAGACCTTCCCTGAACTCTGTTAGAAGAGACCTGCAGGGACCTGGGAAATCCCTTCTAAAATTTATTGATCACCATACAAAAGCAATAGAGAAGAAAGTTGAACAACCAAAAGACAGGAAGGTACTGCTTACTAAACTTGCTGAAACAAATGCTAACAACACCTTTAAAGACATTTTACCTTCTCTACCCCTCTACAGAAAGCCTACCATTGCACAAACGGTCGTGGCATGCACACTTAGGGCATCCTTATACTGTGATGCTAGCCGAGATAATGCTTCCTGTCCCGGCGTGGTAGAGGTGCTAGTAGCCTCCCAGGTTATTCCCTGGCACACACATGAAAAAGGACCTTGCTTTAAATGTGGACAGATGAGGCATTCTCAATAGAATTGCAAAAATACAGGCTATTATGAGGGACCTTCTAGGTGTCACAGCCACTGTCCTCACTGCCCCCCTTGTCCACACGCTTTACAACATCACCAAAACCGGTGGCCTGTGGGAAACCCCACACAGACACAGAAAGGCCCCGCGCAATGACACCAAATGCAAGGCCATTCTGCCCTACTCTCCCCAACATCGTGGAGAACCAGCACAGCGACCTTCTCAGATCCAGCGGGACAGCTCCATCGCTGCAGAAAACTCGATAGAAGACAGCTCTGCCCTGGAACCTAAAGGCAGCTAGTAAGCGCCTTTTTAATTCCAATCCATTAAATTTATATTCACCATATTCCAACAGGCAAATACAGGCCTGAAGGACGGCCCAGAGACATTTGGATTTAAACCAACACCAGGGAAGGGATGGAGACACTCACTACATTACCTGAGGTACTCGCCTTGACGTCTTTGCAGGAGATAACTGTCCAGGCTCTATGCTTAGACCCTCCACTTCTCATTCTAAAAGGAACAGTTACAGCCAGTGCCTACCTCCCACAGGACATGATCACCACACCAGCTGATCCAGTGGTGATGTGGGCACAGACAACAGGCAGAAATAGACCCATTCTAAAGTGCGCTTTGTCATGTAAAGGGAGAAAGAGATGTCTTTCACGACTATTAGATACAGGAGATGACATCACCATAATTTCCTGCTCTGATTGGTTAAAAGAATGGCCCCTGGTTCCAGCTGCTGGGGTAATTTTAGCCATCGGGAGAGCCACTACCAGCTTCTGGAGTCAAGGTACCATCTGCATGGAAGGTCCTGAGGGCACAGTTGCTACAGGAAGATCATTCATCACCCAGGCACCAATAACAATTTGAGAAGAAGACCTCTTGTCCCAATGGGGGACAGGGCTAGAGATCCTATCAATACCTCAGGCTTTCTAGACGGGGCTACAGAGCAGCGCGCCACCCTTCAGTCAACCTGTAAGATCAATGACCTCATATGGGTGGATCAGTGGCCCCTCTCAGGCAGAAAGTTAAAGGCCCTGCAGTCCCACCTGCAGGAGCAGCTGTCTGTGGGCCACATTGTACCATCTACTGGCCCCTGCAATGCACCTGTCATTATCATATGAAAGCCTGGCAAAGACAAGAGGTGGCAGCTACTGCAGGACCTCAGGAAAATCAACGAGGTCATTGATGACATGGGTGCCCTCCAGTCCAGCCTGCCCTCAGCCTCCATCATACCCCGAGACTGGTAGATACTTGTTATAAAAATAAATGACTGCTTTTTTGACTTCTCCTTGCAACCCAATGAAAGCCCCTTGTTTGCTTTTTCCGTCCCCAAATCGACAAGCACCTTAACATAGGTACCAGTGGACTATATTGCCTCAAGGGAATGAAGAAGCACCCAAATACTTGTCAATGCCTTGCTGCCCAATTTCTTTCGCAAAGCCGGAAAAGATATCCTAATGCTATCATTTTTGAGTACATGGACCATATATTAGTTTGTGCAGAAGCTCTGATCATTTTGGACTTTGCAGTACAGGATGTCATTACTGCGGTACAGCAGAAAAGTTTTGAGACTGCAACAGATAAAGTCCAAAAGACAGCCCCCTGGAAGTATCTCGGCCTAAAAAGCACAGAGAGAACCATCACAGGCTAAACACTGCACATCAAGGACAACCCAAAGACTCTGCATGAATTCCACCAGCTCTGTGGAAGCATCAGTTGGGTATGCTCACTGCCTGGAATCACCACAGAAGATCTCGTGCCACTGTTCCTGCTGCTCCTTAAAGGCAGTGAAGGATTCGATTCCCTGCAATCACTGACACTGGAGGCAGAAGCAGCTGTACAAAAGGTCTCCTGGGTGATTCAAACTAAACAGGCACACAGATACCACCCTGATTTTCTTTTCTCCCTGGCAATCCTTGGTGTAAGTCCAAAATTCCATACATTATTGTTTCAGGGGGACTCAACTATCTCAGATCCCCAAATACAAATTGAATGTGTCTTCAGAGCGCACCAATCTACTAAAATGATAACAACCCAACAGAAAGTTATTACACAACTAATCAGGAAAGCTAGAAAACATCAGTGCTCCCTTGCAGGAAGAGACCTTGTGAATATATACTTACTTCTCACTCAAGAGCACCTCAATTGCCTACTTCAAACATCTGAACCACTGCAATGTGCCTTAGACAGTCTTTAAACAGGCAAAGATCAGCCACAAATTCTACCATCAAACCATTTCTGTGCTGCACAGGATGTTCAAAATTACCCGAGACCTGGCAAGAACCATAGTAGCCACCTGCCCAAATTGTCAGGGACATGGCCTTGCTTCTGTCAGAGCTGGAATCAATCCAAGAGCACTAGAGAGTCTCCACATCTGGCAATCAGACACCACACACTAGGCCCCTTTCGGCAGACTAAAATACATGCACGTCTCAAACAAAATTTTTTCCACTGGGATTTTTGCCTCTGCCCATGCTGGTGAAAAATCAGAAGAGGCTATAAAACATTACTTTTTCGTTTCTTCCTCCTAAGCAGTTCCACAGGAAATTAAAACTGATAGCGGTCCTGCATATACCTCACACTGATTCCAACAAGTTTCTAACCACTGGGGTATAAAACATGTCACAGGCATGCCGCACTCCACCACAGGACAGTCCATAGCCGAGAGGGCCCATTGATCCATCAAAAGGATCCTTGATCAATTGAGAGGGGTAGTCCAGATATTATCTCCCATTGAGACACTGGCCAAGGCCTTTTATGTATTCAACTTTTTGAACAACCCATTTATGGAGACAACTCCCCCAGTCATCAGGCATTTTACTAATTCAACTGCAGCCCAATTAAAAGAACAGGCACCTGTGTTGCTCAAAGATCCTGATTCTGAACAAATTTATGGGCACTTACCCATTAAATACTTGGGGAAGAGAAGATGCCCTTGTCTTTACAGCAACACTCCTAAGATCGATCCCAGCAAAATACATAAAAACTCTTTCTGGGAATGGTGAGGCAAACACCAGAGCCACCATAGGAAGAACAGAATGAAAGCCTAAGAGGGACAGCAGCAGCCTGGAAAAGAACAAGGAGAAGGACAGAAGAAGATCTCCTACGCAGCGTTGACCACACACACCAAGACCAAGATAGCTCAGACACCACTAACCAATATATATGAATTAACATTTGTAAAAATTATATTTTAGCATTGATATATGATTCTTCTAATAAGCTGTGTTCACACCCTTGCCTTACAGAAGAGAAAGTTTAATGGGAACACAACTTAAGTTTCATCTTCTAATCTCTTTATCTGTTTGCTTTTAGGTAATCCAAGCCTCAAGATACTAAATTAGCTAAAGGCAGAGGATGCTGCCATTGGTTGCTGCTGCAGCAGGAATCTGGATGCTCCTCACTGAGCCGCATGCCTTCAGCTGGATGCTTCCACAGACAAGCTACAATTTCTTGTCCATTGCCACGCCTGTCAGGCATTTGAAGGCAGGTGTTTTTTCTACCTGTTGTCAGATAGAGAGTCAGTTTACCAGGGGATCCAGCTGCTAAAAGATCAAGGAAACAAGATCCAGATACAAGGCAACAACGACTGGTTCATTGGTATTTTCAAACACGGCGGGATGAAAGGCTGCTTTAAAACTTTAGTTAAGACGGTTTTGTGGACACTGTTTATTGTATTCATTGTGTTGGTTATTTTATCCTATTTTACTAAATGCCTGCAAAAATCTATGGCAGAAGCCTTCTTTATAGACAGCAAAAGGCGGGAGATGTGCGGGCCCAGGGGCCTACCACTGGAACTGTAATACCTCAGGGCAAAATGACCAAGGTAAAAGAGAGACACCGCTCTGAATGCAATGGTGTCACCCATGGGCATTTTAAGGCTCATGGTGATGCAGCACGATTTGCTGGCATCACCCAGTTAAACTGCTGTATTTTCCTTATATGTACTCACTCGAGAATGTTCTACCCTTTATTCTATTGTTTTGGTCCTGGCTCACTGCAATGCTACCCTGATTTTTCCCCCCATTTTCCATCTGTGTGCCAAGCCCCATTTTGTCTCCCTTCCTGGACCCTCTTCAGTGCAATCCACAGTGTTTGGAGTTCCACACAAAGATCCCTCACTCGCCTCGTTCACCAGCAGTTTAAGCAAGTGTGCTCCCAGCTCTGGGAGTGCAGGTCCCTCACAGAGGCTGGCTGTGGGCAGGCTGCAAAACAGGAACTGAGTGCAACAGGGAACCTAGCCTCTAAGAAAACGCATGAATCCGGTTGCCCACCCAAACCAATACCTTGCATGTCCTTGCATTTTCCTTATTCTCTCAGTTCTTATGCCACATTCTGCATTGTCTGTGACTGGGTACTTGGCTTCTCTATCTCCTGTCTGCAGGTCAGGCAACATGTGAGACCCTGCAGGAACAGCCTGACCCACAAGAAAGTGGGAGAGCACACTTTCTCAGGAACTGTACTGACAGGACACGGAGGAATAGGATCAAACTGCAAGAGTTGGAAGAGATTTGATGATGGGAAGAAGTTCTTTACTCTCAGGATGCTTGTCCCTGACACAGGGACCAGTGCAGAGAGGCTGTGGATGCCCCATCCCCAGCAACATCCAAGGCCCAGTGGGACAGGGGCCGCAGCAACCTGCTGTGCTGGGAGCTTGCTCAGCTTGGAACCACATCATCTTCAGGGTCCCTTCCAAGCCAAACCATTCAAGGATTTGATCATTCTGCCATCCCCATCTCCCACTGCGCGGCAGCCCTGAAACTTCAGTGACATCACAGCTCCCACAGCGTTCCAGGTGGAATGTCCAGGACCTGGAAACGAGCACAGCAAACACTTCACTGTCTGCCAAGGGTCAGTTGCTGCTCACCCTGTGCTCTGACCCTCAGCGCTGAGGTGCTGCTGCTGCCTGGGCTTTTCCTGCCGCCTGCTCTGGAGCACCAATCCCAGCAAAATGTGCTCTGCTGTGCCCATGGAGGTACAGTGCCATGCCAGGCAGGGGGCACCCAGCTTGGGCAGGCTGAAGCCATGTGGGAATGGATGGTGTGGGACAGGAAGCCCACTGGGAGATTGTGCTGCCCCTTGCAGACTGACAGAGACATCGTGGAAGACATGGAAGTGGACCTGGGCCAGGATGAGGAAGAAGTGATGGAGGTGGACTCCTCCTCTACTTCCATGTCCTCCACTGGTGAGGACATGGAAGTAGACGAGGAGGACAAAATTGAGGAGATGGAGGTGGATGAGGAGGATGACATCGAGGACATGGAGGTGGATGAGAACGAGGAGGAGCCCATGGTCCTTGGATAAAGGTGGAGCCCTACAGGTAAGACAGGCAGATGCTTCCTACACCCTGCCCACACACACACTGGGTCCCCTGACGCCAGGCTGGGGCTGGGCTGGATGGCCCCGCTCAGGGACACGGTGCCCACAGGGGGCCTGGATTGTGCTGCCACAAGCACCAGCCCCGGCCTGCCCTGCGCTTGCCTGGGGCCACGCCAGCCCTGCCAGCCCCGGCCCAGCCCCTGGGCCCAGCTCCCAGCCCTGCTGGGCCCAGTGCTGCCAGCTGAGTCCAGCTCTGCTGCTTTCTTTCTTCCAGGACTCATCCACATCATGGCAGAGATGCCACGCCTTTGTAAATACGTTTGAGAGTTTAGAAGTTTCCTGTAAATATGTTCCTTCCATTTGAAGTTTTCTGTAAATATGTTTTGAAGATTGTTAGCCCCTCAGATCCCATGTAAATATGTTCTGTACATTGCTGTTCTTGTTGAAATAACAATTGTTATGACAAATGTTCTGTAAATCCTAGATTTGCCGATCTTCGGCAAATAAATCCTTTTTCTTTTTGAAACCTGACTTCTCTTGGCCATTCCTTTGGGCACAGGCAGCCTTTGCACACTTGTGGGTTCCACTTCCTCCACGTTCCCAGGGCTGGAGGTCCCTGCAGGTGCTGGCACGGCCACCCCGGGGCTGGGGGTCCCTGTGCACAGGGGCTCCCACTGACACCACTCCTGCCACTGGGCACTGCTGCTCTTCCTGGCCTGGGGCACAGCGCTGTCCCCAAGAGCTCAGCTCTCACCAGCTCTCACACAGGGGGCTCTCACAGCACTGGCCCCTGCAGCCATGCCACCAAAGCAGGCAGCAAACCTTCAGCCACCCTTCCTGCTGCAGCCACAGGCACTCCTGGGCCCAGAGCCGCCAGCAGGCCACAGCCATGCAAAATCCACCTGCACGCTCTCAACGCCACCACAGCCTTGGCAACTGGGCCACCTGCATCTGGGCTGCTGCAGGGGCTGATCTTTAAGCCTTGCAGCCTCCAAAGGCCCTGGGCTCTGCTTCCCAGCCTGCTCTGCACTGCCCTGAGCCCGCACTGTTCCAGAGACAAAAGCCAAGCCAGGGCATCCTCACCCTGCCCGCATTCCTGCTGCTGCCAGCGGCCACTGGGCCCTGGGCCCCACTCGGGTGACGGCTGCAGGGACAGGGCAGCCTGTGCTGGGCAGGGGGCATGGGGCTTTGGGCCCTGGGGCGGCTGCTGCTGCTGCTGCTGCTGGTGCTGCTGCTGCTGCTGGGGGCCATGGGCCCAACAGGGCCCCGAGCTCAGCCCCTGCCCGGGCAGCTGCCCCCAAAGCCCCACACTCCCCGAGCATCCCCATCACACCTGCCAGGGGGAAATCCCATGGGCTTCAGGAAAGAAATTCCCCATAGTGACTAAACCAAGGGGTCCAAGGGGAAAGTCAGCACCAGCTGATGTTTACAGAACCTTGACAGTGCTGGATGCAGGGCAGGTGAGATCTCCAGCACCTCTGGCCGTGGCTGCTCTGCACGTGAGACTATGGGGCTGCTCCCAGTGGGACATAGCACCGGGCTCAGGCCAGCCCTCAGCCCCTCACAGCTGATCCCAAGGATCAGGCTCAGAAAGCATTTCCAGACCACTTCCTGCAGATATTTCAAAGGACTACATGTCATTCAAAGAAGCCACCTTGCACATTTAGTTTTGGTGTCGTGGCATGAGAAGCCATGAAGGTGCCTCTGAATGTGCACTCAGGGCACTTCCACTGCCATCCCAAAGGGAACACAAAGGACAGGCCTCAGCTTTCAGCACTGCTCGACTCCTCACCCAGCAATGAAATCTCAGGAAGATGTAGGAATTACGTGCACCAGGGCACCTGGCCTCAAATAACAGGCATAAATCCCTCAAGCCACTAAACCCAATGACTTGCATGTCTGTACTATTTTTGTCCTTCTCTCATCCCTCATGTCACTTTCCCCAAAACCTGCCCTTTCACAAATGGTCAAGGCATGCACCATTAGGGCATCCGTACACCATGATGCCAGCCTAGATAAGGCTACCAGTCAGGGTGTAGTAGAGGTGCTAATACCCTGTAAGTTTCTGACCCACAAACATATGAAAAGGGACCTTCCTTTATATGTGGAGAGATGGGGCATTTTTAACAGAATTTTAAAAATAAAGGCTATTGCTGGAGACTTTCTAGGCGTCACAACCACTGTCCTCACTGCCCCCCTCGTCCACATGCTTTCCAACACCAGCAAAGCTGCTGGCCTGCGGGAAACCCCACACAGACACAGAAAGGCCCCGCACGATGACACAAAATGTGAGGCCGTTCCGCCCCACTCTCCCCAACACCGTGGAGAACCAGCACAGCGACCTTCTCAGATCCAGCGGGACAGCTCAATCGCTGCAGAAAAGTCGACAGAAGACAGCTCTGCGCTGGAACCTAAAGGCAGCTGGTAGGGGCCTTTTCAATTCCAATCCATTAAATTTATATTCACCATATTCCAACAGGCAAATACAGGCCTGAAGGACGGCCCAGAGACATTTGGATTTAAACCAACACCAGGGAAGGGATGGAGACACTCACTACATTACCTGAGGTGCTCGCCTTGATGTCTTTGCAGGAGATAACTGTCCAGGCTCTATGCTTAGACTCTCCCCTTTTCATTCCAAAAGGAACAGTTACAGCCAGAGCCATCCTCCTACTGGACATGATCACCACACTAGCTGATCCAATGGTGATGTGGGCACAGACAACAGGCCCAAATAGACCCATTCTAAAGTGCGCTTTGTCATGTAAAGGGAGAAAAGATGTCTTTCAGGACTATTAGATACAGGAGCTGACATCACTATAATTTCCCACTCTAATTGGCTAAATCAAAGGCCCCTGGTTCCAGCTGCGGGCGTAATTATTAGCTACCAGGGGAGCCACTACCAGCTTCTGGAGTCAAGGTACCATCTGCAGGGAAGGTCATTAGGGCACAGTTGCTACAGTAAGATCATTTGTCACCCGGGCAAATATAGTACTTAGGGGAAGAGACCTCTTGTCCCAGTGAGGGACAAGGCTAGAGATCCTATCAATACCTCAGGATTTCTAGATGGGGCCACAGAGCAACGCACCACACTTTGGTCAACCTGGAAGACCAACGACCCCATATGGGTGGATCAGTGGCCCCTCCCAGGCAGAAAGTTAAAGGCCCTGAAGTCCCTTGTGCAGCAGCAGCTGTCTGTGGGCCACATTGTATCATTTACTATCCCCTGCAATGCACCTGTCATTATCATATGGAAGCCTGGCAAAGACAAGAGGCGGCTCCTGCAGGACCTCAGGAAAATCAACGAGGTCATCGAGGACATGGGTGCCCTCCAGTTCAGCCTGCCCTCAGCCTCCATGTTACCTCGAGATTGCCGATGTTGCACCGTGACGTAGTTGTGGGTAGCAGTTTTTGGAATCCTCCTATTTTTCGGATGTCTTCTTTGCCATTTAGGCTGTGATTGATGGAGCCTGAGCATAGGAAGAGCATTGCTTTGAAGATTGCATGGGTTGAGATGTGAAGGAAGGCTAGTTCAGGGAGATTTAGTCCAATTGTACGTTTGATTACACTGTTTTTGGCAGATGGTTGATATAGATCTTAATGACTACTTTTTTGACACCCCCATGCAGCCCAATGACACTCCCCTGGGTTGCCTTTTTCGTCACTAAATCGACAAGCACATTTACAGAGGTACCAGTGGACTGTATTGCCTCAAATAATGAAGAGTAGCCCAAATATTTGTCAATGACTTGAAGTCCGAATTCTCTCGCCCTAATGCTAATCGTTTTCCGTTATATGGACCATTAAATGAACATCCTAATGCTATCATTTTTCATTACATGGACGACACAGTCGTTTGTGCAGAAGCTCAATTCATTTTGGATGTTGCAGTACAAGATGTCACCACTGCGATACAGGAGAAAGGTTTTGAGATTGCAGCAGATAAACTTCAAAGGACAGCCCCTTGGAAGTGTCTCGGCCTAAAAACTGCAGAGAGAACCATCACACCACAAACACTGCAAACCAAGGACAACCCAAAGACTCTGCCAGAACTCCACCAACTCTGTGGAAGCATCAGTTGGGTACGTTCACTGCTGGGATCCACCACAGAAGATCTCACGCCACCGTTCCTGCTGCTCCTTAAAGGCAGTGAAGGGCTCGATTCCCGCCATCACTGACACGGGAGGCCTAAGCAGCTGTACAAAAGGCATCCTGGGGGATTCAAACTAAACAGGCACACAGATACCACCCTAATTTTCCTTTCTCCCTGGCAATCCTTGGTGTAAGTCCAAAATTTCATGCATTATTGTTTCTGTGGGACTCAACTATCTCAGATGCCCTGAAAATAATTGATTGGGTTTTCAGATGACACCAACCTACTAAAATAATAACAACCCAACAGAAAATTATTCCACAACTAATCAGGAAAGCTAGAGGGCATCTGTATTCCCTTGCAGGAACAGACCTTGTGAATATATACTTACTTCTCACTCAAGAGCACCTCAATTGCCTACTTCAAACATCTGAAACACTGCAATATGCCTTAGATAGATTTTGGACAGGCAAGGATCAGGCACCAATACTACCATCAAAACATTCCTGCGCTGCTCAGGATGTTAAAAATTACCTGAGACCCGGCAAGATCCCTTGTAGCCACCTGCCCCAACTGTCAGGAACATGGCCTTGCTTCTGTCAGAGCTGGAGTCAATCCAAGAGCACTAGAGAGTCCCCACATCTGGCAATCAGACACCACACACCAAGCCCCTTCTGGAAGACTAAAGTACATCCACCTCTCAATCAAAACATTTTCCACTGGGATTTTTTCCTCTGCCCATGCTGATGAAAAATCAAAGACGCTATAAAACATTAATTTGAAGGTTTTTCCGCCTAAGCATATCCACAGGAACTTTAAACTGATAATGCTCTTGCTTATACCTTGCACTGATTCCAACAAGTTTCTAACCACTGGGGTATAAAACATGTTACAGGCATACCACACTCCGCCACACGACAGTCCAAAGCCGAGAGGGCCAACTGAGCCATCAAAAGGATCCTTGATCAACTGAGAGGGGGATTCCAGATATTATCTTCCATTGAGCCACTGGCCAAGGCCTTTTACGTACTCAACTTTTTGAACAACTCATTTATGGAGAAAACTCCCCCAGTCATCAGGCATTTTACTAATTCAGCTGCAGCGCAATTAAAAGAACAGCCACCTGGATTGACCAAAGAACCTTAATCTAAACAAATTATGGGCCCTTTTCCATTAAATACTTGGGGAAGAGAAGATGCCCTTGTCTCTACAGCAACACTCGTAAGATGGATCCCAGCAAAATACATTAAAATTCTTTCTGGGAACCGTGAGGCAAACACCAGAGCCACCACCAGAAGAACAGAATGGAAGCCTAAGAGGGACAGCAGCAGCCTGGAAAAGAACAAGGAGAAGGACAGAAGAAGATCTCCTAAGCAGCGTTGACCACACACACCAAGACCAAGATGGCTCAGACATCAGTAACCAGGATATATGACTTAACATTTGTAAAAATTATATTTTAGCAATGATATATGGTTCTTCTAATAAGCTGTGTTCACACCCTTGCCTTACAGAAGAGAAAGTTTAGTGGGACCACAACTTAAGTTCCACCTTCTAATCTCCTCATCTGTTTACTTTAAGGACACCCAAGCCTCCAGATATTAAATTACCAAAGTCAGAGGATGCTGCCATTGGTTGCTGCTGCAGCAGGAATCTGGATGCTCCTCACTGAGCCACATGCCTTCAGCTGGGCGCTTCCACAGACAAGCCACAAATTCTTGTCCATGGCCATGCCTGTCAGGCATTTGAAGGCAGATGTTTTTTCTACCTGCTGTCACATAGGGAGTCAGTATACCAGGGCATCCAGCTGCTAAAAGATCAAGGAAACAAGATCCAGATAGAAGGCAACAACGACTGGTTCACTGGACTTTCCAAACACAGGGGTTTGCGAGGCTGGCTTTCATCTTTAGTTAAGACTGTTGTGTGGGCTTTGTTTTTTGTATTCATTGTGTTGGTTATTTTGTCCTTTTTTGCTAAATGCCTGCAAAACTCTACAGCAGAAGCCTTTTTTATAGATAACAAAAAGGGGGAGATGTGAGGGCCCAGGGGCCTATCACTGGAACTGTAATACGTCAGGGCAAAGTGACCAAGGTAAAGAGAGAAACCGCTCTGAATGCAATGGTGTCGCCCATGGGCATTTGCAGGCTCTTGGTGTTTTATTGGCATCACCCGGTTCAACTGCTGTATTTTCCTTATATGTATTCCCCCTAGAATGTCCTCGCCTCTCCAGTACCGTTTCAGTCCTGGCTCTTTCCACTGCTCCCCGGCTTTTCCCCCCAATTTTCCCTCTCAGTGCTAAGCCCCATTTTGTCTCCGTTCCTGGACCCTTTTCAGGGCAATCCACTGATGTGTTTGCAGTTCCACACAAACATCCCTCAATCGCCTCGTTCACCAGCAGTTTAAGCAAGCGTCCTCCCAGCTCTGCGTGTGCAGGTCACAGGCAGAGGTTGCTGTGGGCAGGCTGCAACAGAGAACCTGAGCGCACCAGGGAGCCTGGCCTCTAATAAAAGGCACGAATCCCGCAACCCACCAAAGAAAAGACATGCATGTCTCTACTTTTTCCTCATCCTCTCAGTCCTCATGCCACTTTCCCCATTTTTTCTGACTGGGAATTTGGCTTCTCTCTCTCCTGTCTACAGGTCCAGCCACACGTATGACCCTGCAGGAACAGCCTGACCCACAGAGAAGTCGAGGAGCACACTTTCTCAGGAACTGTACTGACAGGACACGGAGGAATAGGATCAAACTGCAAGAGTTGGAAGAGATTTGATGATGGGAAGAAGTTCTTTACTCTCAGGGGGCTTGTCCCTGACACAGGGACCAGTGCAGAGAGGCTGTGGATGCCCCATCCCCAGCAATATCCAAGGCCCAGTGGGACAGGGGCCGCAGCAACCTGCTGTGCTGGGAGCTTGCTCAGCTTGGAACCATAGGATCATTAGGGTCCCTTCCAAGCAAAACCATTCAAGGATTTGATCATTCTGCCATCCACATCTCCCACTGCGGAGCAGCCCTGAAACTTCAGTGACATCACAGCTCCCACAGGGTTCCAGGTGGCACGTCCAGGGCCTGGAAACGAGCACAGCAGACACTTCACTGTCTGCCAAGGTCAGTTGACGCTTGCTCTGTGCTCTGACCCTCAGCACAGAGGTGCTGCTGCTGCCTGGGCTTTTCCTGCTGCCTGATCTGGTGCGCCAATCCCAGCAAAATGTGCTCTGCTGTGCCCATGGAGGTACAGTGCCATGCCAGGCAGGGGGCACCCGGCTTGGGCAGGCTGCAGCCATGTGGGAATGGATGGTGGGGGACAGGAAGCCCACTGGGAGATTGTGCTGCCCCTTGCAGACTGACAGAGACACCGTGGAAGACATGGAAGTGGATCTGGGCCTGGATGAGGAAGAAATGATGGGGGTGGACTCCTCCTCTACTCCCATGTCCTCCACTGTTGAGGACATGGAAGTAGACGAGGAGGACAAAATTGAGGAGATGGAGGTGGATGAGGAGGATGACATCAAGGACATGGAGGTGGATGAGAATGAGGAGGAGCCCATGGTCCTTGGATGAAGATGCAGCCCCACAGGTAAGACAGGCAGATGCTTCCCACGCCCTGCCCACACACACACTGGGTCCCCTGACGCCAGGCTGGGGCTGGGCTGGATGGCCCCGCTCAGGGACACGGTGCCCACAGGGGGCCTGGATTGTGCTGCCACAAGCACCAGCCCCGGCCTGCCCTGTGCTTTCCTGGGGCCACGCCAGCCCTGCCAGCTCGGCCCAGCCCCTGGGGCCCAGCTCCCAGCCCTGCTGGGCCCAGTGCTGCCAGCTGAGTCCAGCTCTGCTGCTTCCTTTCTTCCAGGACTCATGCACATCATGGCACAGATGCCACGCCGTTGTAAATACGTTCCAAAGTTTTGAAGATTTCTGTAAATACGCTGATTACATCAGAAGTTTCCTGTAAATATGTTTTGAAAATTGTTAGCCCATCGGATCTCATGTAAATATGTTCTGTACATTGTGGTTGTTTTAGTTATAACGATTGTTATAATGAAACATGTTCTGTAATCCCCGATTTGTCAATCTGCGGCAAATAAATACTGTTTCTATTTAAAACCTGACTTTTCTTGGCCATTCCTTTGGGCACAGGCAGCCTTTGCACACTGGTGGGTTCCACTTTTTCCACGTTCCCAGGGCTGGAGGTCCCTGGGGGTGCTGGCACAGCCACCCCGGGGCTGGGGGTCCCTGTGCACAGGGGCTCCCACTGACACCACTCCTGGCACTCGGCACTGCTGCTCTTCCTGGCCTGGGGCACAGCGCTGTCCCCAAGAGCTCAGCTCTCACCACCTCTCACACAGGGGGCTCTCACAGCACTGGCCCCTGCAGCCATGCCACCAAAGCAGGCAGCAAACCTTCAGCCACCCTTCCTGCTGCAGCCACAGGCACTCCTGGGCCCAGAGCCGCCAGCAGGCCACAGCCATGCAAAATCCACCTGCACGCTCTCAACGCCACCACAGCCTTGGCAACTGGGCCACCTGCATCTGGGCTGCTGCAGGGGCTGATCTTTAAGCCTTGCAGCCTCCAAAGGCCCTGGGCTCTGCTTCCCAGCCTGCTCTGCACTGTTCTGAGCCCGCATTGTTCCAGAGACAAAAGCCAAGCCAGGGCATCCTCACCCTGCCCGCATTCCTGCTGCTGGCAGCAGCCACTGGCCCCTGGGCCCCACTCGGGTGACGGCTGCAGGGACAGGGCAGCCTGTGCTGGGCAGGGGGCACGGGGCTTTTGGCCGGGGGCTGCTGCTGCTGCTGCTGCTGGTGCTGCTGCTGCTGCTGGGGGCCATGGGCCCAACAGGGCCCCGAGCTCAGCCCCTGCCCGGGCAGCTGTCCCCAAAGCCCCACACTCCCCGAGCATCCCCATCACAGCTGCCAGGGTGAAATCCCACGGGCTTCAGGAAAGAAATTCCCCATAGTGACTAAACCAAGGTACCAAGGGGAAAGTCAGCACCAGCTGATGTTTACAGCACCTTGACAGTGGTGGCTGCAGGGCAGGAGAGATCTCCAGGGGCTCTGGCAGTGCCTCCTCTGCACGTGAGGCTGTGCGGCTGCTCCCAGTGGGACACAGCACCGGGCTCAGGCCAGCCCTCAGCCCCTCACAGCTGATCCCACGGAACAGGCTCAGAAAGCATTTCCAGACCACTTCTTTTAGATATTTCAATGGACTACATGTCATTCAAGGAAGTCACTTTGCACATTAAATTTTGGTGTTGTGGCATGAGAAGCCATGAAGGTGCCTCTGAATGTGTACTCAGGGCACTTCCACTGCCATCCCAAAGGGATCACAAAGGACAGGCTTCAGCTTTCGGCACTGCTGAGCTCCTGACCAAGCAAAGAAATCTTTCTTTCTTTCTTTCTTTCTTTCTTTCTTTCTTTCTTTCTTTCTTTCTTTCTTTCTTTCTTTCTTTCTTTCTTTCTTTCTTTCTTTCTTTCTTTCTTTTTCTCTCTCTCTTTCTCTCTTTCTCTCTCTCTTTCTCTTTCTGCCTTTCTTCCCTTTCTTTCCTATCTTTCCTATCTTTTCTTTCTTTTTCTTTCCCTTCTTCACTCAGCTATAGCCTTTTGCATTAGTTCACTGTCTGACACTCACTGCTCCTCCCAATTAAGTGCCACTGGAAAATGTCATTAATATGCTCTATGTCACCTCCTCCTGATAGCTGGTGGAGAGGTTTCACAGCACCAGGCCTGGAAGCTCCCTCAGCAGCTGCCCCAGCCCCCCCAGCATTCCCCACCTCAGGCAGGGAGGAAGCTCAGACACCTGTGTGCACATCCCAAGTACAAACTCCTGTGACAAACTCCTCTTCCTGGGGAAGAAATGCTTTACAAACGCACTCCCTGGGCAGCTCCTCCTCCCACGGTACTGCTGGGGAGCCAGAGCTGCCTGCTGAGTGCAGCATCTCCTCAGAGCAGCACCAGCCTGGGCACTGCCTCTCCACTGCTCAGGTAACCAGGGACAGCAGGGGCTCTGCAGGGGATGGGATGCAGGAGGAACCCCTGGGGTGATGCACCATGCCCAGTGTCATGGTGCCACCTCTCCCAGGTGCTGCCCAGCTCAGGCTGGAGGAGCTGGGCTGCCTCTGCCTGCGAGTGACCAGCCCTGGTGCTGCCAGCCTGGTTTCATCGCTGTTCTGTCTGATCATTGCCCAGAGGGCTGACAAGGACAGAGATGTCTTTCTCTTCCTGGGATTGCAGAGGAGACCCGCAGAGAGGAGTTCTGTCCTTACAGCACAAGCAAACAATTGGCACTGCTGCTTCCTTCTGCCTCCCAGGGCACCCAGATGGAGCAACACCGGGGTTTAGATGGTGGGTGCTACTGCCTATTTCCCAATAAGCATCTCCTTGGAAAAGCTGCTTGGGTGAACATTCAGGGAGAGCAGCCAAGTCCACACACCACACTCACCATGGCCAGTTCAGCCACGAGAGGCAGAAGGGCCTTTTGTATGATAAATTCCTGCAGAGGCTTATTCCAGCACACCAAAGGGGAATCAGAGACAAAAGAGCTGGCCATGTGGTGTGCACAGGGTTAATTAGGGGTCAGTGGCCAATGGTCCAAAGGCACTGGGGTAGCACAAAGGGCAGAGCAAAGGGCACTGCCCTACAGGGGAGACGCAGAGCCAGCCACCAGGGATACCACAACCAATGAGGGAACAGGGAAAGGAGAAACTACCAGAAATTGGGACATATGGGGAAAGGAACTGGGGTGGTTCATAGTGTTGTGCAAGGCTCCATGGGGAAGTTTTCCCTTTCAGCCTAGGTGGAGACTCTATAGCATATTCTTCCAGGGCACAGCCCTGGGGATTGCCCTGAGGGATTCAAAGGATTCCACACCCAGACACACAGGGAGCAGGCAGGGCCTGATCCCCCAGCCACAGACCTTGCAGAGGCTCTTCCAGAAAGGCCTGAAGGGAATGAATTGTTGAGAGATTGAATGAAGAGTTCAAAGCACCTCAACAAAACCAAGGAAGTCTCATGTAACAACTTTTGTTGGCTAGTTTATCTGACAAACCTTTCTGTGACATTCCCAGCTATGTTAATAAACATCCTGGAAATTGACCTGTCAGAATGGTGATGTCTAAGTATGACATCTTCTCCAACATCTGATTTTGTTCTGTGCTGCACTGGAGCAGGGACAGAAGCCATCTGAAATGCTTTCAAGCTTGCCAAGGGTGAATCTGTCCCCTGTCCAACATCCAGCACAGCTGCCGGCAGCAAAGGCATTCCTGGGAAAGCCCCAAAGCCACCCTGTTCTGGTACATCCCAACAGCAGGTGTGCTCCTGCCCAGGCTCCTCACAGGTCCCAAAGCAGCAGCACTGCTTTCTGCTTGAACCCCACTTGGACAGGGACAGGGAAAGAATTGTGGAACGGTTTGGTTGGAAGGGACCCTAAAGATCATCCAGTTCCAGCCCTCCTGCCACAGTGAAGCCACCCCAAAAGGGCTGATCCCATTGCAGTTTCTCATTTAGCAAGAGAGAAGTGGCTCACTGGTGCTTGCTGTGCTGCTGCTCTCCCGAGGCTGATGCCACAGAGCTCACTGGTGGACTCAGGGTGTTAAGGGCTGCTCACACAAGGATTACAGGGAGACACACCCCCACAGTAACCTTGGGAGAACTTTCTTGCACCCAGTGATTTTTAATGCCAACCTTGCTGCACTAACCACATCTTTAAGCACAATCCATCAGGCCTTCAGCTCAAACATTTGTTGGGCTGAAAAGGGTTTTAGAGCCACTCTTTTGTCACAGTGCTGAGAGGTCTTCTCTGTAATTTGTTCCCCTCAGCAAATAGAATGAAAACGTTTTTAAAATGATGCCAGAATCCAATCCCTCCTCCTGTGATTCAATCCACAGCTAGCAGAGAACAAAGCCTCACAAGGAAGGGGCTCTCCACTAAGTAACCCTTGATTAGAGATGTGAAAGCACCATTCCATTTGGACACTGGGCTGGATGGCGCTCACAACTGGCCCTTTTCCCTGAGCCAGGGCTCTCCTGTGGCACTAGGATTTATGTTCTCCCAGCTGATCAGTGGGTGCTGAGTGCTCTGAATGCTGCTATTCAAACAGAGGCACCCTGTGGGGGAGGCTGGGCTGGGCTCTCTCCTCACACCGCCTTCCCAATTCACTTGGATTCTCCTGCAGCTCCTGCAGCAAGGGGGAAGGAGGGGAAGGTGAGCCCCTGGGAATCGCAGGGCCCCACTCTACTACCTGAGGTACTCGCCTTGATATCTTTGCAGGAGATAAGTGTCCAGGCTCTATGCTTATTCCCTTTTCATTGCAAAAGGAACAGTTATAGCCAGAGCCTACCTCCTACGAGACATGACCACTACACCAGCTAATCCAATGGTGATGTGGGCACAGACAACAGGCAGAAACTGACCCATTCTAAAGTGTGCTTTGTCATGTAAAGGGAGAAAGAGATGTCTTTCAGGACTATTAGATACAAGAGCTGATGCCACCATAATTTCCTGCTCTGATAGGCTAAAACAATGGCCCCTGGTTCCAGCTGCTGGGGTAATTATTAGCTACCAGGGGAGCCACTACCAGCTTCTGGAGTCACAGTAACATCTGCATGGAAGGTCCTGAGGGCACAGTTGCTACAGTAAGATAGTTCATCGCTGGGGCACCAATAACAATTTGAGGAAAAGACTTCTTGTCCCAAAGGGGGACAAGGCTAGAGATCCTATCAACACCTCAGGATTTCTAGACAGGGCCACTGAGCAGCGCGCCACCCTTCAGTCAACCTGGAAGACCAACGACCCCATATGGGTGGATCAGTGGCCCTTCCCAGGCAGAAAGTTAAAGGCCCTGCAGTCCCTCGTGCAGGAGCAGCTGTCTGTGGGCCACATTGTACCATCTACTAGCCCCTGCAATGCACCTGTTGTTATCATATGAAAGCCTGGAAAACACAAGGGGCGGCTCCTGCAGGACCTCAGGAAAATCAACGAGGTCATCGAGGACATGGGTGCCCTCCAGTCCAGCCTGCTCTCAGTCTCCATGCTACCTCAAGATTGCCAATGGTGGGCCATGCTGTAGTTGTGGGTAGCAGTTTTTGGAGTCCTCCTTTTTTTCGGATATCTTGTTCGACATTTAGGCTGTGATTGATGGAGCCGGAGCATAGGAAGAGCATTGCTTTGAAGATTGTATGGCTGGTGAAGTGAAGGAAGGCTTGTTCAGGGAGGTTCAGTCCAATTGTAATTTTATTGCACAGTTATTGGCAGAAGGTTGTTGTAGATCTAAATGACTACTTTTTTGATGCCCCCATGCATCCAAATGAGACACCCCTGGTTTGCCTTTTCCGTTCCTAAACCGACAAACACCTTTACAGAGGTACCAGTGGACTGCATTGCCTCAAAGAAAGAAGAGGAGCTCAACTATTTGTCAATAGCTTTGAGCCCAAAATCTCTCACCCAGACAGAAAAGACATCCTAATGCTATCATTTTTCATTACATGGACGATACAGTCGTTTGTGCAGAAGGTCAAATCATTTTGGACGTTGCAGTACAAGATGTCATCACTGTGGTACAGCAGAAAGGTTTTGAGATTGCAGCAGATAAAGTCTAAAAGACAGCCCCCTGGAAGTTCCTCGGCCTAAAAAGCACAGAGAGAACCATCACACCACAAACACTGCGCATCAAGGGCAACCCAAAGACTCTGCCAGAACTCCACCAGCTCTGTGGAAGGATCAGTTGGGTCAGTTCACTGCTGGGAATCACCACAGAATATCTCGTGCCACTGTTCCTGCTCGTTAAAGGCAGAGAAGGACTTGATTCCCATGATCAGTGACACGGGAGGCGGAAGCAGCCGTACAAAAGGTAGCCTGGGTGATTCAAACTAAACAGGAACACAGATACCACACTACTTTTCCTTTCTCCCTGGCAATCCTTGGTGTAAGTCCAAAATTCCATATATTATTTTTTTTGTGGGACTCAACTATCTCAGATGCCCTGATAAAAATTGAATGCGTTTTCAAAACACCAACCTACTAAAATGATAACAACCCCACAGAAAGTTATTGCACAACTAATCAGGAAAGCTAGAAAGTATCTGTGCTCCCTTGCAGGAATATACCTTGTGAATATATACTTACTTCTCACTCAAGAGCACCTCAATTGCCTACTTCAAACATCTGAACCACTGCAATATGGCTTAGATAGTTTTTGAACAGGCTGGGATCAGCCACCAATTCTACCATCAAAATATTCCTGCCCTGCTCAGGGTGTTAAAAATTACCTGAGACCCAGCAAGATCCCTTGTAGCCACCTGCCCAAATTGTCAGGAACATGGCCTTGCTTCTGTCAGAGCTGGAGTCAATCCAAGAGGACTAGAGAGTCTCCACATCTGGCAATCACACATCACACACTAGGCCCCTTTCGGAAGACTAAAGTACATCCACGTCTCAATCACAATCTTTTCCACTGGGATTTTTTCCTCTGCCCATGCTGGTGAAAAATCAGAAGATGCTATAAAACATTAATTTTTAATTTTTTCCACCTTAGCATATCCACAGGAATCTTAAACTGATAATGCTCCTGCTTATACCTCACACAGATTCCAACAAGTTTCTGATCACTGGGGTATAAAACATGTCACAGGCATACCACACTCCACCACAGGACAGTCCATAGCTGAGAGAGCAAACTGATCCATCAAAAGGATCCTTCATCAACTGAGAGGGGGAGTCCAGATATTATCTTCCATTGAGCCACTGGCCAAGGCCTTTTACGTACTCAACTTTTTGAACAACTCATTTATGGAGAAAACTCCCCCAGTCATCAGGCATTTTACTAATTCAGCTGCAGCGCAATTAAAAGAACAGCCACCTGGATTGACCAAAGAACCTTAATCTAAACAAATTATGGGCCCTTTTCCATTAAATACTTGGGGAAGAGAAGATGCCCTTGTCTCTACAGCAACACTCGTAAGATGGATCCCAGCAAAATACATAAAAACTCTGGGAATGGTGAGGCAAACACCAGAGCCACCATCAGAAGAACAGAATGGAAGCCTAAGGCAGACAGCAGCAGCCTGGGAAAGAAGAAAAAGAACTGAAGATCTCCCAAGCAGCGTTGACCACACACACCAAGACCAAGATAGCTCAGACACCACTAACCAGGATATATGAATTAACATTTGTAAAATCTATATTTTAGCATTGATATATGATTCTTCTAATAAGCTGTGTTCACACCCTTGCCTTACAGATGAGAAAGTTTAGTGGGACTCCAACTTAAGTTTCATCTTCTAATCTCTTTATCTGTTTACTTTTAGGACACCCAAGCCTCCAGATATTAAATTACCAAAGTCAGAGGATGCTGCCATTGGTTGCTGCTGCAGCAGGAATCTGGATGCTCCTTACTGAGCCGCATGCCTTCAGCTTGGTGCTTCCACAGACAAGCCACAATTTCTTGTCCATGACCATGCCTGTCAGGCATTTGAAGGCATGTGTTTTTTCTACCTGCTGTCACATAGGGAGTCAGTATACCAGGGCAGCCAGCGGCTAAAAGATAAGGAAACAAGATGCAGACGGAAGGCAACAACGACTGGTTCAGTGGACTTTCCAACCACTAGGGGATGAAAGGCTGGCTTTCATCTTTGCTTAAGACTGTTGTGTGGGTGTTGTTTATCGTATGCATTGTGTTGCTTATTTTACCCTTTTTTGATAAAGGCCTGAAAAACTCTATTGCAGAAGACTTCTTTATAGACAAAAAAAGGGGGGAGTAGTGAGGGCCCAGGGGCCTACCACTGGAACTGTAATACCTCAGGGCAAAGAGAGCAAGGAAAAAGAGAGACACCGCTCTGAATGCAATGGTCTTGCCCATGGGCATTTTCAGGCTCATGGCATCTTATTGGTATCACCCGGTTCAACGGCTGTATTGTCCTTATATGTATTCCCCCTAGAATGTCCTCACCTCTCCTGTACCGTTTTAGTCCTGGCTTTTTCCATTGCTCCCCGGCTTTTCCCCCCAATTTTCCCTCTGAGTGCCAAGCCCCATTTTGTCTCCGTTCCTGGACCCTCTTCAGTGCAATCCACTCATGTGTTTCCAGTTCCACACAAAGATGCCTCACTCGCCTCATTCACCAGCAGTTTAGGCAAGCAGGCTCCCACCTCTGCGTGTGCAGGTCACACACAGAGGTGTCTGTGGGCAGGCTGCAACACAGGAACTGAGTGCAACAGAGAATCTGGCCTCTAATAAAAGGCACGAATCTGGCAACCCACCAAAGTAAAGACTTGCATGTCTCTACTTTTTCCTTATCCTCTCAGTCTTCATGCCACTTTCCCCATCATTTCTGACTGGGAATTTGGCTTCTCTCTCTCCTGTCTACAGGTCCAGCCACACGTATGACCCTGCAGGAACAGCCTGACCCACAGGGAAGTGACAGAGCACACTTTGTCAGGAACTTTAGTGACAGGACAAGGAGGAATGGGATCAAACTGCAAGAGGTAGAGGAGATTTGATGATGGGAAGAAGTTCTTTACTCTCAGGGTGCTTGACCCTGACACAGGGACCAGTGCAGAGAGGCTGTGGATGCCCCATCCCCAGCAACATCGAAGGCCAGGTGGGACAGGGGCCGCAGCAACCTGCTGTGCTGGGAGCTTGCTCAGCTTGGAACCAGATCATCTTCAGGGTCCCTTCCAAGCCAAACCATTCAAGGATTTGATCATTCTGCCATCCCCATCTCCCACTGAATAGCAGCCCCGAAACTTCAGTGACATCACAGCTCCCAGAGGGTTCCAGGTGGAATGTCCAGGACCTGGAAACAAGCACAGCAGACACTTCACCGGCTGCCAAGGGTCAGTTGCCGCTTGCTCCGTGCTCTGACCCTCAGCGCTGAGGGGCTGTTGCTGCCTGGGCTTTTCCTGCCACCTGCTCTGGAGTGCCAATCCCAGCAGGACGTGCTCTGCTGTGCCCATGGAGGTAGAGTGCCATTCCAGGCAGGGGGCTCCCGGCTTGGGCAGGCTGCAGCCATGTGGGAATGGATGGTGTGGGACAGGAAGCCCGCTGGGAGATTGTGCTGTCCCTTGCAGACTGACACAAACACTGTGGAGGAGATGGAAGTGGACCAGGGGCGGGAAGAGGATGACATGATGGAGGTGGACTCCTCCTCTACTTCCATGTCCTCCCCTGTTGAGGACATGGCAGTAGAGGAGGACAGCATCGAAGAGATGGAGGTGGATGAGGAGGATAAGATCGAGGACATGGAACTTGATGAGGAGGATGAGGAGGAGCCCATGGTCCTTGGATGAAGATGCAGCCCCACAGGTAAGACAGGCAGATGCTTCCCACGCCCTGCCCACACACACACTGGGTCCCCTGACGCCAGGCTGGGGCTGGGCTGGATGGCCCCGCTCAGGGACACGGTGCCCGCAGGGGGCCTGGATTGTGCGGCCACAACCACCAGCCCCGGCCTGCCCTGCGCTTGCCTGGGGCCACGCCAGCCCTGGCAGCCCCGGCCCAGCCCCTGGGGCCCAGCTCCCAGCCCTGCTGGGCCCAGTGCTGCCAGCTGAGTCCAGCTCTGTTGCTTCCTTTCTTCCAGGACTCAGGCACATGATGGCACAGAAGCCACAACTTTGTAAATACATTTGAAAGTTTTGAAGTTTCCTGTAAATATGTTTTCTACGTTAGAAGTTTCCTGTAAATATGTTTTGAAGATTGTTAGCCCATCGGATCCCATGTAAATATGTTCTGTACACTACTGTTGATGTTATTAGAGCAATTCTTATAGGAAACATGCTCTGTAAATCCTAGACTTGCCGATCTTCGGCAAATAAATACTGTTTCTTTTTAAAACCTGACTTTTCTTGGCCATTCCTTTGGGCACAGGCAGCCTTTGCACACTTGTGGGTTCAACTTGTTCCGCGTTCCCGGGGCTGGGGGTCCCTGGGGGTGCTGGCACAGCCACCCCGGGGCTGGGGGTCCCTGTGCACAGGGGCTCCCACTGACACCACTCCTGCCACTGGGCACTGCTGCTCTTCCTGGCCTGGGGCACAGCGCTGTCCCCAAGAGCTCAGCTCTCACCACCTCTCACACAGGGGGCTCTCCCAGCACTGGCCCCTGCAGCCATGCCACCAAAGCAGGCAGCAAACCTTCAGCCACCCTTCCTGCTGCAGCCACAGGCACTCCTGGGCCCAGAGCCACAAGCAGGCCACAGCCATGCAAAATCCACCTGCACACTCTCAAGGCCACCACAGCCTTGGCAACTAGGTCAGCTACATCTGGGCTACTGCAGGGGCTGATCTTTAAGCCTTGCAGCCTCCAAAGGCCCTGGGCTCTGCTTCCCAACCTACTCTGGACTGCTCTGTGCCTGCTTGGTTCCAGAGACAAAAGCCAAGCCAGGGTATCCTCACCCTGCCCGCATTCCTGCTGCTGCCAGTGGCCACTGGCCCCTGGGCCCCACTCGGGGGGCAGCTGCAGGGACAGGGCAGCCGGGGCTGGGCAGGGGGCACAGGGCTTTGGGCCGTGGGGCTGCTGCTGCTGCTGCTGCTGCTGCTTCTGGGGGCCATGGGCCCAACAGGGCCCCGAGCTCAGCCCCTGCCCGGGCAGCTGCCCCCAAAGACCCACACTCCCCCAGCATCCCCATCACACCTGCCAGGGGCAAATACCATGGGCTTCAGGAAAGAAATTCCCCATAGTGACTAAACCAAGGGGTCCAAGGGGAAAGTCAGCACCAGCTGATGATTACAGCACCTTGACGATGGTGGAGGCAGGGCAGGTGAGATCTCCAGGGCCTCTGGCAGTGCCTGCTCTGCACGTGAGGCTGTGGGGCTGCTCCCAGTGGGACACAGCACTGGGCTCAGGCCAGCCCTCAGCTCTACACAGCTGATCCCAAGGAGCAGGCTCACAAAGCAGTTTCAGACCACTGCCTGCAGATATTTCAAAGGACTACATGTCATTCTAGGAAGCCACCTTCCACATTTAGTTTTGGGGTCCTGGCATGAGAAGCCAAGAAGGTTCTTCTCAATATGCACTCAGGGCACTTCCACTGCCATTCTAAAGGTAACACAAAGGACAGGCCTCAGCTTTCAGCACTGCTGAGCTCCTTACTGGCCGTGAAATCTCAGGAGGACGCAGGGTTGTACAGGCCCAGGGGCCTATTTACTGGAACTATAATACCTCATGACAAAAATGACAAATTAAAGTGAGGCAGCCTTAAAAAACCAATGTTTTATCAGTTTTATCAAAGCTTGCTAAATTCAGCATCAGCACCCTCCAGCAGCATGAGGGATGAGGGCTGGCTCAGCTGCTGAAAGCTCAGGGGACATCTTGAAACATCTGCATCCAGAGCCACCAGAGTAATGAGTGGGGAGACAGCCGCCTGCAGTGCAAGATCCTTGGGTGATTTTGTAGTCCTCTGGGTGGGTCACCCTTTACATCAGGGGTAGCTCTGGGTAACAAATTATCCAAAGATGACAGGGATACATAATTTCGAGTTATGGAGGTTCTCCTTTTAGAGGGGAAGACTTTTGCTAAGGGAAGTTGGAAGTCGTTTGTTCATTGGCTCTTTAAAGAGTTCCCACTCATTTTTGTGTATTCCGTTCATCTTATAGCATTCTAGGACTGAGTTAGGGAAAGTCTCTATTTTTAGAAAACCCAGGGAGTGAGAAGAGTTGCAAAATTTTTCCCACCTTTTTAATATGATTTATAGAGTTTTCTGAAGGGTTCCAAGTTCTAATATTCAACCCAGACTTTCTGTTCTGCCCCTGGCATTCCTGACCCCACTGATACCAACATAAGGATGAGAGACGGAAACTGCTGTAAAGCACAGACAAGCCACCTGCTGTCTGACATCTCCCCTCCTTCTCTACCCCATGCCCAGGTCTGTACTGATCACACAGGCCTGGATTCTACCCTAACCCATTCTCCACTACCTCTCCTCCCTGAATCCCCCTCAGATAGTTCACAAAATGCAGTCCCTCCCCTGGAGGGGGTTGTCAATGTCAAACTCCCTCCCACCCTCAGGTCTCTCATCGGGTCATGCCCCTGTGTTGGGTCCCACCCCTGCGTCAGGTACCACCCCTGCATTGGGATCCAGCGCTTCCTTGCCTACTCCCGCAGGCCTACCCCCTCCAACTCAGCCCCTTGCGGATCCCACACTGCCGGAGCCGGAAGTGTGAGGGGCGGTAATCGGAAGGCCGCCATCTTGGCTACCAAAGGCCCACAACAGCGGGCCTGGCCAGTCACCCCAAGGCCCCGCTCCTCTGCCAAAGAAAAAGTTCCCTCTTCTGGAGAGGAGAGGGAAGGTTCATCCCACCTTGAGTATGAGCCTGAGGATTCTTGGCAGAGGATGGAGAAGCTGGCGGCTGAAGAGGACGACTGGGAATTGGTAGCTAAAATACAAGCAGCACTGGTGCAGTGCCAGAGTGGGGCTAACCCCCAATGGGAAGCTGTCACACACAGGAGTTGAAAGACTTTTATAAAGCAGCAAAAGACCATGGAAAATACTCACTGTATTTTAATAATTTCTTAAATTGCGTCTTTGCTGCACATGTAATGGGGCTCACGATCTGCGCCATTTTATGCACATCCTACTCTCTCCACTGAATTTGTTCTGTGAGAAGGAATGGGGAAAAATCTAATACAACAACTTATAAAAGACTATGCTAGGGAAGGGAGGCGGGCACACCTAACACTAGTCCATCTAGCCAGGGAGGAATATTTCATTAAACCTGAGAATCACACAAGACACCTTCCTGAGCTGTGTTAGAAGAGATAAAAGTGCTGCAAAGATAGCTCTCATGTAGACACCCAATGGAACAACACCTACTCTAGATTTCACAGACAATCTGCAGGGACCTGGGAATACCTTATAAAATTTAGTGACCTCCTTACACAAGCAATAGAGAAGCAAGTTGAACATCCAAAAGTCAGGAAGGTACTACTTCCTACCCTTGCTGAAACAAATCTTACCAACACCTGAAAAGACATATTACCCTCTCTACCACTCACCCCAAAACCTACCATTGCAAAAATCGTCGAGGCATGCATACTTAGGGCAACCGTACACCATGATGCCAGCCTACATAAGACTACCAGTCAGGGTGTAGTAGAGGTGCTAGTAGCCTCCCAAGTTATTCCCTGACATACACATGAAAAAGGACCTTGCTTTAAATCTGGGGAGATGGGAAGATGAGGCATTTTTGACAGAATCGTAAAAATACAGGCTGTTACGAGGGACCTTCTAGGTGTCACAACCACTGTCCTCACTCCTCCCCTCATCCACATGCTTTCCAACACCAGCAAAACCAGTAGCCTGTGGAAAACCACAGACAGACGCAGAAAGGCCTCGCGCAATGACACCAAACGCGAGGCCGTTCCGCCCTACTCTCCCCAACACCATGGAGAACCATCACAGCGACCTTCTCAGATCCATCAGGACAGCTTGATCACTGCAGAAAACTCGACAGAAGACAGCTCTGCCCTGGAACCCAAAGGCAGCTGGTAAGAGCCTTTTCAATTCCAATCCACGATATTTATGGTCACCAAATTCCAACAGGCAAATACAGGCCTGAAGAATGGCCCAGAGACATTTGGATTTAAACCAACACCAGGGAAGGGATGGAGACACTCACTATACTACCTGAGATACTTGCCTTGACATCTTTGCATGAGATAACTGTCCAGGCTCTATGCTTATTCCCCCCCATTTTCATTCCAAAAAGGAACAGGTATAGCCAGAGCCTACCTCCCACGGGACATGAACACCACACCAGCTCATCCAATGGTGAAGTGGGCACAGATTACAGGCAGAAACAGACCCATTCTTAAGTGTGCTTTGTCATGTAAAGGGAGAAAGAGATGTCATTCAGGACTATTAGATACAGGAGCTGACATCACCATAATTTCCTTCTCCGACTGGTTAAAAGAATGGCCCCTGGTTTCAGCGGCTGAAGTGATTTTTGGCATCGGGAGAGCCACTACCATCTTCTGGAGTCAAGGTACCATCTGCATGGAAGGTCCTGAGGCCACAGCGGTACAGTAAGATCATTCATCACCCTGGCACCAATTACAATTTGAGGAAAAGCCTCTTGTCCCAAAGGGGGACAAGGCTAGAGATCATATCAACACCTCAGGATTTCTAGATGGGGCCACTGAGCAGCGTGCCACCCTTCAGTCAACCTGGAAGACCAATGACCCCATATGGTTGGATCAGTGGCCCCTCCCAGGCAGAAAGTTAAAGGCCCTGCAGTCCCTCGTGAAGGAGCAGCTGTCTGTGGGACACATTGTACCATCTACTAGCCCCTGCAATCCACCTGTGTTCCACATACAAAAGCTTGGCAAAGACAAGGAAGTGGCTACTGCAGGACCTCAGGAAAATCAACAAGTTCATTGAGGACATGGGTGCCCTTCTGTCCGGCCTGCCCTCAGCCTCCAATTTACCTCGAGTTTTGCAGTTGGTTGTTATACATCTAAATGACTGCTTTTTTGACATCTCCTTGCACCCCGATGAAAGCCCCTTGCTCGCCTTTTCCATCCGTAAATTGACAAGCACCTTTTACAGAGGTACCAGTGGGCCGTATTGCCGCAAAGAATGAAGAAGAACCCAACTACTTCTCAATGCCTTGGAGCCTAAATTCTCTTGCTCAGCTGGAAAAGACAGCCTAATGCTATAATTTTTCATTACATGGACGATACAGTCGTTTGTGCAGAAGCTCAATTCATTTTGGATGTTGCCATACAAGATGTCATCACTGTGGTACAGGAGAAAGGTTTTAAGATTGTAGCAGATAATGTCCTAAATACAGTCCTCTGGAAGGATCTTGGCCTGAAAGCACAGAGAGAATCATCACACCCTAAACACTGTACATCAAGGACAACCCAAAGACTCAGAAAGAACTCCACCAGAATTGTGGAAGCATCAGTTTGCTACATTCACAGCTGGGAATCACCAGAGAAGATCTCATGCCACTGTTCCTGCTCCTCCTTAAAGGCAGCGAAGGACTCGATTCCGTGCAATCACTGACACCGGAGGCCGAAGCAGCCGTACAAAAGGTCTCCTGGGTGATTCAAACTAAACAGGCACGCTGATACCAACCTAATTTTCCTTTCTCCCTGGCAATCCTTGGTGTACGTCCAAAGTTCCATGCATTATTGTTTCAGTGGGATTCAGCTTTCTCAGATCCCCACATAGAAATTGAATGCGTTTCAGAGTACACCAACCTACTAAAACGATAACAACCCAACAGAAAGTTATTGCAGAACTATTGCCGGAAACCTAGAGAGCGTCTGTGCTCCCTTGCAGGAATAGACCTTGTGAATATTTACTTACTTCGCACTCAAGAGCACCTCAATTGCCTACTTCAAACATCTGAACCACTGCAATACGCCTTAGATCATTTTTACACATATTAGGAACAGCCATCAATTCTACCACAAAAAATATTCCTGCGCTGCTCAGGATGTTCAAAATTACCTGAGACCAGGCAAGGTCCATTGTAGCCACCTGCCCAATAGTCAGGAACATGGCCTTGCTTCTGCCAGAGCTGGAGTCAGTCCAAGAGGACAAGACAGTCTCTACATCTGGCAATCAGACACCACACACTAAGCCCCTTTCAGCAGACTAAAGTACATCCACGTCTCATTCGACACCTTTTACTGCGTAGTTTTCGCCTCTGCCCGTGCTGGTGAAAAATCAGAAGATGCTATAAAACATTACTTTTTAGTTTTTTCCACCTTAGCAATCCCACAGGAAATTAAAACTGCTAATGCTCTTGCTTATACCTTGCACTGATTCCAACAAGCTTCTGACCACTGGTGTATAAAACATGTCACAGGCATACCACACTCTGCCACAGGACAATCCATAGCCGAGAGGGCCCACTGATCCATCAAAAGGATCCTTGATCAACTGAGAGGGGGAGTCCAGATATTATCTTCCATTGAGAGACTGGCCGAGGCCTTTTATGTATTCAACTTTTTGGACAACCCATTTATGGAGCCAACTCCCCCAGTTGTCAGGAATTTTACTAATTCAACTGCAGCCCAATTCCAACATCAGCCACCTGTGTTGAGCAAACACCCTGAATCTAAACAAATTGTCGGCACCTTCCCATTAATTACTTGGGAAAGAGAAGATGCCCTTGTCTTTATAGCAACATTCCTAAGATCAATCCCAGCAAAATACATAAAAACTGTTTCTGGGAACGGTGAGGCAAACACCAAAGTCACCATCAGAAGAACAGAATGAAAGCCTAAGAGAGATTGGAGCACCCTGGAAAAGAACAAGGAGAAGGACAGAAGAAGATCTCCTAAGCAGCGTTGACCACACACACCAAGACCAAGATAGCTCAGACACCACTAACCAGGATCTATGTCTTAACATTTGTAAAAATTATATTTTAGCATTGATACATGATTCTTCTAATAAGCTGTGTTCACACCCTTGGCGTACAGAAGAGAAAGTTTAGTGGGAACACAACTTACGTTTCACTTTCTACTCGCTTTATCTTTTTACTTTTAGGCCACCAAAGCCTCCAGATAACAAATTATCAAAGTCAGAAGATGCTGCCATTGGTTGCTGCTGCAGCAGGAATCTGGATGCTCCTCACTGAGCCGCATGCTTTCAACTGGTTGCTTGCACAGACAAGCCACAATTTGTTGTCCATGGCCATGCCTGTCAGGCTTTTGATGGCATGTGTTTTTTCTACCTGCTATCATATAGGGAGTCAGTATACCAGGACATCCAGCTGCTAAAATATCAAGGAAACAAGATCCAGATGGAAGGCAACAACGACTAGTTCACTGTACTTTTCAAATATTGGGGGATGAAAGGCTGGCTTCCAGCTTTAGTTAAGACCGTTTTGTGGACTTGGTTTATTGTATTCATTGTGTTGGTTATTTTATCCATTTTTGCTAAATACCTCCAAAACTCTATGGCAGAAGCCTTCTTTATAGATAACAAAAAGGGCAGAGTTGTGGTGGCCCAGGGGCCTATCATTGGAACTGTAATACCTCAGGGCAAAGTGACCAAGGTAAAAAAAGTCACCGCTCTGAATGCAATGGTGTTGCCCATGGGCATTTGCAGGTTCATGGTGATGCAGCGCGTTTTGCGGGCATCACCCAGTTCAACTGCTGTATTTTCCATAAATGTGTTCCCCTAGACTGTTCCAACTCTCTTTTACCGTTTTGCTCCTGGCTTACTGTAATGATCCTGCACTGTTCACCCCCATATTGTGTGCCCAGCCCCATTTTGGTCTCCCTCCCTGGACCCTCCTAATTGCAATCCACAGTGGTTAGAGTTCCACAAAAATCCCACACTCACCTCGTTAACAAGCAGTTAAACAAGCGTGCTCCCAGCTCTGGGAGTGCAGGTCCCTCACACAGGCTGGCTATGGACAGGCTGCAACACAAGAACTGAGTGCACGAGGCAACGGGGCCTCTAATGAAAAGCATGAATCCCACATCCCACGCAACCCAAACCAATGCTTGCATGTCTCTACTTTTTCTGTCTTCGCTCAGTTCTCAAGCCACTTTCCCCATTTTCTCTGACTGGGTACGTGGCTTCTCTCTCTCCTGTCTGCAAGTTAAGCTACATGCGTAACCTGGCAGGAACAACCTGACCCTCAGGGAAGTGGGAGAAGACTCTTGGCCAGGATATGCAGGGGGAGGAAACGGAGGAATGGGATCAAACTGAGAGAAGTGGATCAGATTTAATGATGGGAAGTTCTTTACTCTCAGGGTGCTTGTCCCTGACACAGTGACCAGAGCGCAGAGGCTGTGGATGCTCCATCCCAAGCAACATCCAAGGCCAGGTGGGACAGGGGCTGCAGCAACCTGAGACATTGCTCAGCTTGGAACCAGATCATCTTCAGGGTCCCTTCCAAGCCAAACCATTCAAGGATTTGATCATTCTGCCATCCCCATCTCCCACGGTGGTGTAGCCCTGAAACTTCAGTGACATCACAGCTCCCAGAGGGTTCCAGGTGGAACGTCCAGGACTTGGAAACGACCACAGCAGACACTTCACCGGCTGCCAAGGGTCAGTTGCTGCTCACCCTGTGCTCTGACCCTCAGCACAGAGCTGCTGCTGCTGCCTAGGCTATTACTGCTGCCAGATTTGGAGCGCCAATCCCAGCCGGATGTGCTCTGCTGTGCCCATGGAGGTACAGTGCCATGCCAGGCAGGGGGCACCCAGCTTGGGCAGGCTGAAGCCATGTGGGAATGGATGGTGTGGGACAGGAAGCCCACTGGGAGATTGTGCTGCCCCTTGCAGACTGACAGAGACATCGTGGAAGACATGGAAGTGGACCTGGGCCAGGATGAGGAAGAAGTGATGGAGGTGGACTCCTCCTCTACTTCCATGTCCTCCACTGGTGAGGACATGGAAGTAGACGAGGAGGACAAAATTGAGGAGATGGAGGTGGATGAGGAGGATGACATCGAGGACATGGAGGTGGATGAGAACGAGGAGGAGCCCATGGTCCTTGGATAAAGGTGGAGCCCTACAGGTAAGACAGGCAGATGCTTCCTACACCCTGCCCACACACACACTGGGTCCCCTGATGCCACGCTGGGGCTGGGCTGGATGGCCCCGCTCAGGGACACGGTGCCCACAGGGGGCCTGGATTGTGCTGCCACAAGCACCAGCCCCGGCCTGCCCTGCGCTTGCCTGGGGCCACGCCAGCCCTGCCAGCCCCGGCCCAGCCCCTGGGGCCCAGCTCCCAGCCCTGCTGGGCCCTTTGCTGCCAGCTGAGTCCAGCTCTGCTGCTTCCTTTCTTCCAGGACTCATGCCCATGATGGCACAGATGCCACGCATTTGTAAATACGTTTGAAAGTTGTGAAGTTCCTGTAAATATGTTGACTACATTTGAAGTTTCCTGTAAATACGTTTTGAAGATTTTTAGCCCCTCGCATCCCATGTAAATATGTTCTGTACATTGTTGTTGTTGTTGTTATAACAATTGTATAATGACACATGTTCTGTAAATCCTAGATTTGCTGATCTTCGGCAAATAAATACTGTTTCATTTTAAAACCTGACTTCTCTTGGCCATTCCTTTGGGCACAGGCAGCCTTTGCACACTTGTGGGTTCCACTTGTTCCACGTTCCCGGGGCTGGAGGTCCCTGGGGGTGCTGGCACGGCCACCCTGGGGCTGGGGGTCCCTGTGCACAGGGGCTCCCACTGACACCACTCCTGGCACTGGGCACTGCTGCTCTTCCTGGCCTGGGGCACAGCGCTGTCCCCAAGAGCTCAGCTCTCACCACCTCTCACACAGGGGGCTCTCACAGCACTGGCCTCTGCAGCCATGCCACCAAAGCAGGCAGCAAACCTTCAGCCACCCTTCCTGCTGCAGCCACAGGCACTCCTGGGCCCAGAGCCACCAGCAGGCCACAGCCATCCAAAATCCACCTGCACGCTCTCAACGCCACCACAGCCTTGGCAACTGGGCCACCTGCATCTGGGCTGCTGCAGGGACTGATCTTTAAGGCTTGGTGCCTCCAAAGGCCCTGGGCTCTGCTTCCCAGCCTGCTCTGCACTACCCTGAGCCCGCATTGTTCCCGAGACAAAAGCCAAGCCAGGGCATCCTCACCCTGCCCGCATTCCTGCTGCTGCCAGTGGCCACTGGCCCCTGGGCCCTACTCGGGTGACAGCTGCAGGGACAGGGCAGCCGGGGCTGGGCAGGGGCCACGGGGCTTTGGGACCTGGGGCGGCTGCTGCTGTTTCTGGGGGCCATGGGCCCAAGAGGGCCCCGAGCTCATCCCCTTCCCGGGCAGCATTCCCCCAAAGCCCCACACTCCCCAAGCATCCCCATCACATCTGCCAGGGGCAAATCCCATGGGCTTCAGGAAAAAATACCCCATAGTGACTAAACCAAGGGGTCCAAGAGGAAAGTCAGCACCAGCTGATGCTTACAGCACCTTGACAATGGTGGATGCAGGGCAGGTGAGATCTCCAGGGCCTCTGGCAGTGCCTGCTCTGCACGTGAGGCTGTGGGGCTGCTCCCACTGGGACACAGCACTGGGATCAGGCCAGCCTTTAGCCCCTCACAGCTGATCCCAAGGAGCAGGCTCAGAAAGCAGTTTCAGACCACTGCCTGCAGATATTTCAAAGGACTACATGTCATTCTAGGAAGTCACCTTGCACATTTATTTTTGGTGTCGTGGCATGAGAAGCCATGAAGGTGCCTCTCAATGTGCACTCAGGGCACTTCCACTGCCATCCCAAAGGGATCACAAAGGACAGGCCTCAGCTTTCAGCACTGCTGAGCTCCTCATCCAGCAATGAAATCTCAGGAAGAGGCAGGAATTATGTGCTTGTCCTGGTTTAGGACAAATTAGGGGAAATCTCCAAAAGGGAGTCCCCCCCCCAAAAAAACAAACCTCCAACCACCCCTCCCCCCAATACCGTGTTCGGGAAGGAATTTCTTGGAGGAGCAAAGTGGAAAACAAAACCTATTTATTGACAAATAACAAAAGAACACTCCCCAACACAAGAAAAGAAGAGAGACCAGTCAGTGTTGTGGAGGGCGCCGAGCTTCTCTCGCAGACTCCGGGGATCCCGGACGTCCCAGGTCAGGTCCGGAGCCGGTCCAGTATCTTCAGTGGAGGGTAAGAAAGAGAGGATGAAAGAAAAGGAAAAAAAACAGCGCAGAAAGCAGAAAGCAGCAAAGGGAAAAAAGGCAGCTATCAGCTAGGGCTAAGGCAGTAGCAAGCAAGCAAGCAAAGCGGCAAGCCAAGCAAGCAGGCCAGCCAGCAAGCAAGCAGCAAGCAAAGCCAAACAGCCGAAAGCGAAAGTGCCCCAGTGCCCCTCACTCCTCCCTCCCCGCCCCACCACAGCAAGACGGCCGGGGGGTGGGGGGGAGAGAGAGAGAGAGAGAGAGAAAAAACACAGCTGCCAGACTCAACACACAATACTGGGATAAAGGCTGTCACCCCATGACACTCCACCCCTTATCCCATATCGTGAACATACAATAAAGAACTTTCATTTCACTTACTCACACCTTTGACACTTACGCATTCCTCTCATCTTACTTGCTCAGACTTTTGACACTTACAGTTTCCTTCTGTCTCACATTCAACAAACAATGACATTCATATATGAGTCTCATCCCACAATCAGGTCTCCCTGAGGTACACACCGTGTTGTTCCATCTTTCTGCATTATCCACCATGTATAACCTGGTCCTTGAGGAAAAACAATCCCACGGATGGGTTTGTCTGTACTCGAGGCAGGGTTGATCCATACTGTCTTTCCCAACAAACCTCTGACATGGGCCACTGGGGCTTTATCCCCATCTACTATATTAAGGAGCTCAGACTGAGCAGGACCCGCTCGGTTGGTGGAACCTTGAGTGTTAACTAACCAGGTAGCCTTTGCCAAATGCTGCTCCCAGTTTTTTAAAGACCCCCCACTCAATGCTTTTAAGGTGGTTTTTAACAATCCATTATACCTTTCCACTTTCCCTGCAGCTGGTGCATGATAGGGGATATGGTATACCCACTCGATGCCATGTTCCAGTATGTCCGGTACAGCCGCACTCAGTGGTGGAGTCACTTCATTCAAGGCACGATAGTCCACAGTCAATCTCCATTCTCCGTCAGATTTTTGCACGGGCCAGATAGGGCTGTTAAAGGGTGAGTGGGTTTTACTGACCACCCCTTGGCTCTCCAGCTCTCGGATCATCTTGTGGATGGGGATCACGGCATCTCGATTCATCCGGTATTGCCTGCGGTGCACTGTTGAGGTGGCAATTGGTACTCGCTGCTCCTCTACCTTCAAGAGTCCTACTGCAGATGGGTTCTCTGATAGTCCAGACAAGGTATTCAATTGTTTAATACCCTCTATCTCCACTGCAGCTATTCCAAAAGCCCACCTGAATCCCTTAGGATCTTTGTAATAGCCATTCCGGAGGAAGTCTATGCCCAAAATACACGGAGCCTCTGGACCAGTCACAATTGGATGTTCCTGCCACTCCTTCCCAGTCAAGCTCACCTCAGCTTCCAATAAAGTCAACTGTTGTGATTCCCCCCATCACTCCAGCAATGGAAACAAGTTCTGTCCCCACGTGTTCCGATGGCATTAAGGTACACTGTGATCCAGTGTCAACCAATGCTTCATAGTCTTGTGGCTCTGATGTGCCAGGCCATCTGATCCACACCTTCCAAAAAACCCGGTTTTCCCGTGCCTCTTCCTGGCTAGAGGCAGGGCCCCTCTAAGCCAGATTGTCCTTCTTTCCTTGGGCGTATGCCTTAGAAGTTCCTTCAAGGGGATCGGACATGTCATCGTCATACTCAACATCTCAGCTACGAGCAACCAGAGCTGCTCTCTTTTTGGTAATACTTCCTCTTTTCTTCAAATCACGCACCCGTTGTGCCAAAGCAGCGGTGGGTTTTCCATCCCATCTCCTCATGTCTTCTCCAGACTCACGCAGAAAGACCCATAACTCAGCCCGTGCGGTGTACCTTCTCTCCCCATCAAAGGAGCGCCAGAGTTGGATACCAGGGCCTCTAATTTGTACAGCCGAGATTTGAATAAGGTCCTCCTTAATCTCTTCCTGGAGTTTCTTATGATTCTCCTCTATTTTGTCCTCTAGTTTCTGCAGTCGGGTTTCCACTGCTGCAATTCTGGCATGAGTTGGTCCATGCACAGCATCTGCATACACTCGAAGCTTCTTTGCCATATCGAGCACAGTCTCATATGTATCATCCCGCTTCATTATTGCTAGGACAGAAGCGTATTCAGGTGGCCCAAGTCGCACAAGTTTCCTCCACATTACAGGTGTGCATGGTACCAGGTCCGGATTCCTAGTTGTTATATCATCTGAGAAAATGAGCTCTGCCACCGCCATCTCTCTCAGGCGTTGGATCCGCTGTTCTATGGTCTTCCACCGTGTCTGCTGTATATAGAGATCATCTGCACATAAGTATCTTTGTGCTACACTATCCAGGACCCGTTCCCAGAGGCTGTGAGGGCTAGCCCTGCTCATCATACCTTGATCGATGACGGGATCATGTGACAGGGATCCCAAATGCCTCGCTTCAATACCATCCAAAATCGTAACCTCCCCTGCAGCATCCCAAAGGCGGACTAACCAACTAATTATAGATTCGTCAGGTTGTCGTCTGTAATCCTTTCTTAGGCCTCTGAGGTCCTTCAGAGAAAAGGAGTCAATATTAGCTCCAGAATCTGTGCCCTTTGATGTGGCCTCTGATTTTGGTGAGGGTCCTTCTCCTGCATCATCATCATCATCTTCCACCTTTCGATCGGTCTTGCCTTTACACTTTCCACCTCTTGTATTAGCTGCGACAGCCATGGGTTGAGGCCTATTGTCTGATTCAGCTGCTAGCCTGGAGCCTGGGATGTTAGCTGCAGCCTGGGTCACTGGGATAGTAACTAACTTATCTCCCTGTTCCCTTTCTGCTATCTGCTGCTCCACAGTATCTAGCAGAGTACGGTAAACAAGCGCCAAGACCCAGCTCGCTGCAGTAATCCTTTCCTCCTTAGTATTACCATGGCACTTCTCCCTCAAATACTTTGCCACCTCGACTGGGTTCTGAATTTGATCAGATGGAAAGTCCCAGTCTATAGGATCAGAAAATTCCTTTAAAGTCTGGCCCATATCCTCCCATTTCCCACTCCAGTCAAGATTTTTCCTGCTTTGTTTTACTCCTGAATCAGGAGTCTCTCTAACCCCTCTAGAAATCTCGGCTTTCATTTTATATACACTCCAGACAGTATAGAAAAGGCTTAATAAATTAAATGCCAGAAAGATGGTTTCTTTTAAACTCAGGGGAAATTCAATATTTTCTAATAGAGATGTCAACAATTTGGAGGAGAAGAAGGAAGACAAAAGCTGAGAAGCCCCTTCCCCTTCTTCTCCCCAAACAAACTGAGTACACAGCCATGACAGCAATCCATACATTCCTGAAACAAAGTCTTTCATAAACCTCCGACAAATCAGCACACATACGACCAGCCCAATGACTATTCTGGTTAGTGCCCCCCGCTTACAATGGTTACTTATTAGGGACAACACCAGAGCTATTTCTGAGTAAGGAAATAACCCTAGGGACCACAAAGGTATTAAAGCTTCAAAAACCCCAAGGGACCAGAAATACCGGCAAGCTTTCACCCCAAATGACATTATGAATTACCAATATGCCCACAAAACAACCAAAACCAAAATATTATTGTTATAGGTTTTTTTCCACTGGCTTTGGCCTCTGTTTCCTGGCCAACGCACCAAAAAGATTGTCCTGGTTTAGGACAAATTAGGGGAAATCTCCAAAAGGGAGCCCCCCCCAATAGACAAACCTCCAACCACCCCTCCCCCAATACCGGGTTCGGGAAGGAATTTCTCAGAGGAGCAAAGTGGAAAACAAAACCTCTTTATTGACAAGTAACAAAAGAACACTCCCCAACACAAGAAAAGAAAAGAAACCAGGCAGTGTTGTGGAGGGCTCTGAGCTTCTCTCGCTGACTCCGGAGATCCCGCCGGACGTCCCAGGTCAGGTCCGGAGCCGGTCCAGTATCTTCAGGGGCGGGTAAGAAAGAGAGGACGAAAGAAAAGAAATAAAACAGCGCAGAAAGCAGAAAGCAGCAAAGGGGGAAAAAAAAAGGCAGCTATCAGCTAGGGCTAAGGCAGAAGCAAGCAAGCAAGCAGGCAAGCAAGCAGGCCAGCAAGCCAAAAGCGAAAGTGCCCCAGCCCCACTCACTCCTCCCTCCCCGCCCCACCAGGCAAGACTGCAGGGGGTGGGGGAGGGGGGGGCGGGGGGACCAGGCAGTGCCACTTGTGCCCTGAGGTGCCCAGCTAGGATTGGATCTCTCCGAGAGCACCTGAGGGAGAGCAGAGCACCTTGCAAGCTGCAGGTCCCTGACAGCCCCACAGGGCGCCTGGCCCATCAACATCTGCTCTGCTCCAGTCTGAAACAGGGCCCAGCATGGTGCCAGGATCATCAGAGAGCTGAGGTGTGTGCTGGAATTCAATGCACTCCCCATCCCTCAGCAGCCCTGCATTTCCCTCCTGCAGCCTTGGTCTCCAGCAGAGCCATGGAGGCTCTTTGGGCTCTGGATGGTTCCTGCAGCCCCCAGGGGCAGCTGAGCTCTGCCTTTGGCACAGTCAGGCCTGGCCAGCACAGGCCATGCTCAGCAATTGCTTGTGTGTGCCTGGCCTTGCTGTCAGCCCCGGCAGCGGCTGCGTGGCCCCTTTGTGGCCCTGTGCTGGCCCAGCCATGGTGGCCCAGCCCCTGTGCAGGCCCAGCCCAGGCCAGGAGCATTGCGACTGGGAACGGCCCCTGTGCCGTGGTGCCCACAGCAGCCTTGGGGCTCTGTGCCCCATGGCCTCCCTGCTGGGCAGCCTGTGCCAGCTCCTGCAGAGCCCAGGGCACCTGTGGGGCTGCACAGACAGCCCTGCCCCGGGCTCTGCAGGCCTTTGGGCCAGCAGAGGGGCAGCCAGGGCTGGCCATGGCCGGGAACAGGCCCTGAGCCCCACAGGAGGATGGAGCTGGGCCACAGCCAAACTCAGCCCAGGCCAAAGCTGGCCTCAGCAGCCAGGGCTGCCAATGCATGGGGACAGAGGCTGGCACTGACAAATGTCCTGGGACCCCTCCCTGCTCTGTCCATGCCTCCAAGGGCACAGAGCAGCCTCCTCTCTGGGCCACTTGCCTGTTTGCAATGCCTTGCACAGGCGCTGGCCCTGCCCCACAAGGCCTGGCCTGAGTCCTGCCCCTGCACGCTCAGCCAGGCTGAGATGGACACTGATGGTTTCTGGGCCAGGCTCTCTGAGCCCAGCCCAGCTCCCTGCAAGCTCTGCCAGCTGCCCTGAGCTCTGGGCAGCACCAAGGGTCTCTCCCCAGCCCAGCCCAGCCGGCTCTGGCCCCACAGCTCTGCTCAGGCCAGGCTGCTCTGGGCACTGCCCCACCGCCTCAGCCCCTGGCAAGGGCACAGCAGCAGCTGCAGCTGCCACAGGATTCAGCCCCAGCCATGGGGGAAGATGCTGGGCCAAGGCCAAAGGAGGCTCCCTGGCTGCCCTGCTCCCCTCGGGCTGAGGTGCTGAGGGCTCTGCAGCCCCTGCTGCCATCCCATCTACCCAGGGCAGCACAAGAGCCCTGGCATTGGGGTCCTCAAGAGCTGCTCCTGCTCCAGGCCCAGGGCCCATCCCAGAGCTGGGGCAGCCACAAAGCTGTGCCCATTTCTGTTCATTGCCGCTCTGATGGGGATGGATCCTCGGCCACTTGGAGGTTGCCGATGAATTTTACTCCTCCAGAGGCCTCTTCTTTCTTGAGCTACTCAGTTGAAGAATTCAGTGAAAAAGGCTATTAAACATTTGTTTAAAACATTTAAACAAGAAAAGCCCGTGGGAAAATTTGAAGTTTTCAATATTTCTGTGGTTAATTAGTCAGATTTCAGAGGTGTATTTAAAGTGAATATGGTATATTGAAAACTAAGCAGAGAGAACTGGTTTTGTCCAGTTTTCTTTTCTTGTTTATAGATTGGTATCAGCAATGTCCAGTTGATATTGATCCCTAACCCCTTCAAATGCAGTCTGAATGGATATGAAAATCAAGACCCTTCATGGCTGACAATCAATCACACTTTATTCCTACCCCCACCCCGCCATTTCCCTCACTCAACCCCTGGCACTCAGAGCAGCTGAGGAATGGAGTCACATCCAGGGGTGTCCCCAGGGCTCAGGACTGGGGCCAGGTCAGTGAAATCTCTTTATTGCTGATCTGGATGAGGCCATCAAGGGCACCCTCAGTCAGTTCCCAGGTGAGCCCAAGCTGGGTGGGAGTGTGGCTGTGCTGGACGGCAGGAAGCTCTGCAGAGGGATCTGGACAGCCTGGAGCCATCCATGGGCCCAGGACAATTGGATGAGGTTCACCAAGGCCAGCGGACAAGCCCTGCCCTGGGCTCACAACCAGGCTCCAAATCCCTGGCTGTGCCCTGCTCCGATCCCCACAGCCTGTCCTGTTTCCTTGATCCCTGCATTGCCAGGGACTTGCTGGGACAAGGGAGCTCTGCTCTGAATATGGAGGGAGGTCCAAGTGCCACCATTGGAGTGGGAACCACAACTCATCAGGTTTGTGTCCTTTGAGGGTCAGGAGCTTGTGACACTCAGAGGCACAGGAAGTTTCTCTTCATGGCCAACAGACCATAGATGAACAGGACACAATTTAATAACAATCACGCTCTTCCCTGAGCTGTGTGAAATGTCCCAGCAGCGTCTGATGAATCCACCATCCACAGGTGATTTCCATGCTAAAATCAATTTTAGACAGGCATGGTTCTGTGATAGATATAAACACAATAAAATTCTTGTATCTGGATGCTCATCCTGGAGTGGGGGCAAAACAGCACAAACAATTCCTGATTTGCAAAGCTGCCAGTGGTGGATGGAGAAGGGAGGTCAGGCTGCTCTTGGTGTTGAAGAAATGCTGAAAGCAGCCTGACTCATTTCATCTCCTCATGCCCTGGCTGATCTCCCCTCTTTCCCCTTCTACCCATTGGCTTTTGTCTCCCACCAGCCCCCCCAGTGAAGAGCCTGGCTCTGTGTTCTCCATCCCCTCCTGGCTGGCACTGCCAGGCTGGGATGAGGAGCCCCTCAGCCTTCCCTGCTCCAGGCTGGACCAGCCCAGCTTCCTCAGCCTCTGCTCACAGCCCAAGCGCTCCAGCCCCACCTTGGAGGCCCTTCCCAGACCCTGCTCCAGCTGCCAGACATCTTTCCTGCCCTGGGCAACCCAACCCAGACCACGGTGACCTGGATAATGCACATCCTTGATGTCCTGGTCACACAGCCCTGGCCCCTTGTCCCCTGTCAGGCTCTGGGATGGATCCTGTGGAACATCCTTTGGTGGAGGCTGTGGCTCCAGGTGGGCTGGGGGGATCCTGGGGGATAGGGACCCTGCTGGGCATGAACAGCATTGGACTTGTTGGGAGAAACTGTGAGGGGGAGCTGGGGCAGAGTGACCAACCCAGTGACCTGACACAGCCCTACTGGGATGTCACACAGCCCCTCTGTGACGTTACAGCCTGCTCTGTGATGTCACAGCCTTTTTTGTGATGTCACAGACCCCTCTCGGATGTCACAGAGCTGCTCTCTGATGTCATACCAGAGTCTGTGATGTCATTGTCTGCACTGTGATGTCAGACTTCTGCCCGGTGATGTCGCAACCTTCTCTGTGATGTCACAGACCATTCTCTAATTTCACACAGCCCCTCTGGGATGTCACAGTCTGCTCTGTGATGTCACAGCCCACTCTGTGACCTCATGTTACCAGATGATCAATTGTCTCCACCAGCTGAGCTGACACCTGGAGCTTGTTCTCCACAACCCCAGGCCTGTGGAAACCACACAATGCCCATTGTGTGAGAAGGGGAACTGGAAGTTCAGCAGCCTCAGTGTCCTGCCAGCTCAGCCAGGCCCACTGGAACATCGGGGTCCACGACCACCAAGCACCACCAGAGAGACCCCCAGGAGAACAGAGGAAGGGAAATACATTAATGATTTGGGGAAAATGATTATCAGATGTATATTTAGTCTGGGACAATTAATGAATATGTATGCAAGGTACAGAATATAAACAGAAACATTCCTTTACTCAGCCTGCAGGGCTTTGGGAGGAGCTGTCCCCTGTGCATTCCCCTGAATAAATAATGCTGCTTTTTAATGCTGCATTGGGGTTAAGGAGTTTTATATTTTACTGAATTTTTGGTAACACTCCCACTGCCAAGGAAAGCTCTGTCTGCTGCTGTTCACAAACAGAGAAGGGCTGGCGGCAGATGTGGGGCTCGGAGGCTGCCTGGGGCACAGTGACCATGAAATAATCAAGTTTTCAATGTTCTGTGAAAGAAGGAGAGGCAGCACTGGAATTAGGAAGGGCAGACTTTGGCCTATTTAGGATGCAGATTTGGGGAGTAATGAATCAGGCACTGATTTTTTTTAAGGAAAACATCCCTTACAAACAAAGGGGTCCAGGAAGAATGGACACATTTCATGAAAGTAATTGTAAGGAGGAAGGAGCAGCCTGTCCCAGCATGGCAGAAGATGAGCTAGTGAGGAAAATGACTGGCCTGGCTGCCCATGGAGCTTTTGTGGGAACTCAAGGGTAACTCAAGAGGTGCATCAACTTTGGACAGAAGGTCAAGCAGCTTAGGAAATGTTTAAGGATGTTGTAAAGTCATGCACAAAAAAAGTTAAGAGGTGAAAGCTCAATTAGAGTTTAACCTGACCACTTCTGTGAAAAAAAAATAGACAATGTTTCCACTATTAAATTAATAGCAAAACATGGGATAAGGAGAACCTCTACTCTTTATTGGATGCAGGGGAGAATATAGTAACTAAAGATAAGGAGAAGGCAGAGCTACTTAACATCTTGTTTCTCTCAATTTTCAATATTAGGACAGGCTGTCCTCAGGACAAGAGTTCTCCTGAGCTGGTAAATGGTCACAGGGAGCAGAACAGCCCCCTGTAATCCAGGAGGAAGCAGTTGGTGACCTGCTGAGCCACTCAGATGCTCACAGGTGTGTGGGAGCAGATGGGATCCATCCCAGGGGGATGAGGGAGCTGTGGATGAGCTCCCCAAGCTGCTCTCCATCATTTACCATCAGTCCTGGCTCAGCAGGGAGGTCCCAGATGACTGGAGGTGCCAATGTGAGCCCATCGCCAAGAAGGGCTGGAAGGAGGAGCTGGGGAACTCCAGGCCTGTCAGCCTGACCTGGGTGCCTGGCAAGGTGTTGGAACAGATCACCCTGAGAGCCATCCCAGGGCACCCACAGGATGGCCGAGGGGTCAGAGCCAGCCAGCGTGGATTTCAATATCTGCACTGATGATCTGCATGAAGGGACTGAGTCCAGCATCAGCAAATTTGCAGATGACACCAAGATGAGTGTGAGTGTGGGTCTGCTGGAGGGTAGGAGGGCTCTGCAGAGGGACCTGGACAGGCTGGATCCAAGGCCCAAACCCAACAAGGTGAGGTTTAACAAGTCCAAGTGCCGGGCCCTGCATGTTGGCCACAACAACCCCTGCAGCTCTACAGACTGGGGACAGAGTGGCTGCACAGCAGCCAGGCAGAAAGGGACCTGCAGGGACTGATGGACAGCAGGCTGGGCATGAGCCAGCAGTGTGCCCAGGTGGGCAAGAAGGCCAATGGCTCCTGGCCTGGATCAGGAATGGTGTGGCCAGCAGGAGCAGGGCAGGGATTGTTCCCCTGTGCTCAGCACTGCTTGGGCAGCACCTCGAGTGCTGTGTCCAGTTCTGGGCCCCCAATTTAGGAAGAACATGGAGGGGCTGGAGTGTGTCCAGAGAAGGGCAACAAGGCTGGGGAGGGGTCTGGAACCCAAGTCCTGTGAGGAGTGGCTGAGGGAGCTGGGGTTGTTTATCCTGGAGGAGAGGAGGCCCAGGGGAGACAAGGTGGTGTCAGGGCACAGGTTGGACTTGATGATCTCCATGGCCTGTTCCAGGCTTGCTGATTCTGGGATTCTCTGAAACCACCCTTGGAGCAGTTGCAGAATGAGCCCTGGACCTCCTCTGCAGAAGCTCCAGCAGCCCAGGTCCCTCAGCTTCTCCTGCCAGCCCCAAAGCCCATCCTGTCAGTCCTGCAGAGCCTCTGCAGCTCCTCCTCACTGCCCAGAACAGGGAGCCCCAGAGCCAGACACAGCAGCCCAGATGTGCCCCCCTGGCCTGGGGTGCCTCTGGCAAGGGAGCAGCGCCAGGCACTGCAGGAGCCTGCAGACAATTGATCTGAAGGCCAAAGCTCCTTAGCTCCTTCTGAAAGAGCAGGAACAGTTCCTCATTCCAATGTGGTGGAATGCTGGGCACCACAGCTCCAGGTGAAGACTGGACACAAGTTTGCTCCCACTGAGTGCTGTGATGGGTTCTGCAGGAGCTCTGGGCTCCTGTGCTTTCCAGGCACAATGAGGAGAGAAGGAGCCAAGTGCACTGATGTGGGAAATGGATATCTAGAAAGCTTTTAGGGCGTAATAGAAGGCCCACAAAATATGAATCTGTATATAAATCTTGAGACAAGAAATGCTAACTTAAAAGTGCCATGGAATACGACAGATATTGTTGAGAGAGAAATGGAGCTGGAAAAAAGTTTCAAAAGATGGCCTTGCAAATAAGATTTTGGAAAAACAGAGCTATGAAAGATGCATTGTAGTGGGACCCACAAGCGGTAGTTTTAAATAATTGGCTTTAAGGCATCTACAACATGGCATGGCAAAAAGCTGATAGACCAAGAAATACTGTAATTAGAAAATAGTTGGCTTCTAATTGTGATGGCGTGAATTATAACTTCTGTATTGTCTCACCCTTCTCATGAGACTGAAAATGGAATAAAAGATAAAAGTTTTTAAAACACCTCTCAGTGTCCCCGTCTCTAGGTCAAGAAAAGAGTATTATCCAGCACACTGACACACCTTTGCCCTGAGCATAACCCAGCCTGGACCAAACACACTGAAAGGTTTCCCCTTTGGCCCATGTCTCAAAACATCAGGTCTGCTGTTTGACAACTCAGGTTGGGTTGGTGTCAAGGAGTTCCCTCAGAAATACTGGGTTTGTCTTCCTCTGTGCCTTCCCCTCAGCAGCCTTGAGGATGCTCCTGTGTGAAGCCATCTGTCTCACACAGTTTGAGACAACTTCAAACAGGATATTGTGCAATAAATTGTTTCCTCTAAAGTGTTCCAACAATCCCTTTCCAGCAATAGGAAATTATTACTAATAGATGAAAGTGAAAACCCCCAACAGTTTATTAACAAACAGAATCCCCCCATGACACGCGTTACAAGAAGGCGCCGGGGTCTCTCTCGGAAGAACAGGAGCTGTCACGGAGCAGTTCCAGCAGCTGATGGAAGCTCGGGGGCTCGTCCGGTGTTGGCTTTCTCCCATGGCAGAGCTCCATGGAGCGGGCAGGGCAGTGAAGCAGCTGGGCTGGAGCCCCTCGCTGCCTTTTTTCCCCGGCGTGGCTCAGCTCACAGACTCTCGGGCTGGGAGCGGGGCCGCTCCGCTCCTGCCGGCACCGTGTCCCTGGGCTTGGACAAACAGTTTCCTGCCAGGAGAGCCCTGCACACTGCTCCACAGATCTTTCATAAAGGCCCAAACCAACTGCAAACACTCTGTCTGCAGCAGCTTTTCACAAAGGGCTGCAGAAATCCAGGACAGCTGCAAGTGAGTGTTGGAAGGCTCTTGTCTTGTTCCTGACAGCAGAATTCTTGATGATTTGATGCAGTTTTATTCAGGTGTAACATGAGAGCTGAGGTTTTTTGTTAAAATATTTCTTGATGAATAACAAGCCTGGGGAGCATGAGGTACAGGACTGACATGCGAAAGCATGAGCATATCCTCCAAAGTGGCCAGTTTAATTGTCCATTTTATTACTCTTGTATTTACTCCACACTAATAAGGAAAACCAAGCTTTGCTTGGAGGCAAAACAGGCATGGGATACACTACAGTCCCTCGCAGGCTCAGCAGGGCTGGCAGTGACAAAGCAGGCAGTCTGCTTCATTGTGAACCACTACAGAGATACATCCCAATCTGGTTTAAGTAGCATGGTATTATTAAGAGCTCCTTTTCTGCATGAGACACAAAAAGGAGATCCCAAATTATCTTCATGCAAGCCTGCAGTAAACAACTGCTCCTGCTGTCCTAACAAAGCGTTTCCTTTGGCAATTACACTCTTCCCATTCATCTTTTGATGCAGACACTTCAGGTTTTCCCCCACACCCCTGCAAGGCTGGCAGTCGATGATTCCCATTTCCTGTTCTTCCCTGGAGATGGTGGAGAGGCTGCTTTGAAACAAAAAGCCCTGAGATCTGGACAGCTTGAAGGAGCATGAAATGCTAATTAAGTGCTCATATTGGTAATACCCAGGTCTGCACTGCCCAGTGCTCTGCAGCAGCAGCAGGACCATGCGTCATTCCTGTTGGTGGATGTTCATGCTTCTGGTGTTTAAGAGCAATGACTTTGAGGAGGGACAAAAATGCCCCTCTTCAAACAGTGGCTGTGCAAGGAGATGTGATGTTTCACAGCCTTTTCTAGAATATTGCAGAAAGATCTAAGGTAATATTGTGGCATGGAGTAGGTCACTAAATTTGTCCCCAGAGGAATCCCCAAAGGGCACATTCACTCTGCTGCTGATGGCAACACCATAAGCTCATGGACCACTTTTCCCTGCAACGTGCCACCCTGCCTGGGCTTTACTAGGCCGGGACTAGACCCAGAGCTAAGCAAGCACATGCAGCCAGGTGACATTGTGTGACAACAAAAGCTGGCAACCATGAGGACTTTGCTGTCAAAAGGTTACAGCTTGCACTGGGCCCAGAAGTGTTTTACCCTAAAGCAAAGCAAATTAAAATGTGAAGTTTCAAAGCTTCAAATGACTATGAAAGGAAACTGCAGAATAATTTCTGGAAATGCAGCCTTGTCAATGATCACGCAGCCCACCAAGAGCTGGAGCTGAATCCAGAATTGCTTCTTCCAGCTGTGCAGGAATTCATTCCACTGGCAAGCACTGGTCCATGGGAACAAATGATCCCCTAGCTCAGGGCTGAATGGCACCCAGGCTGCAGTGCAGATTGGAGGAACCCTTGTCACTTGTTATTGGCCTCCCATTGCACTCATCCTTCTGCAAACAAGGGGCAAACAACACAGCTGCACTGCTGTCCCCAGTAATATACATACAGGTGGCTTTTCCAAAGCAGTGCATCATTTCCCAGTGAAATACATGACCTCTTCTTACCTATGGAATTGTGATTGAAGACACCTGCGAGCCAGATCTGTGGGAGATTGCAAAGGAGCAAAGCTTTGGGATTTGGGCACACTTCTCTTGGTTTCGTTGCTCAGGCCTTTGGTGAGCACAGAACACACCTTTGACTAGACAGGATCTTTTGGATCCCTTGTCCCTCAAACAGGTCAACAGGTGACTCTGTTGTAATGCCAAGTAACAAAGAGCAGCACAAATGACACAAAGAAAACATGGCCAAAGAGGAGGAGGAGAGGCCCAATGTGGAAAGGATGTGGTGAGACGCTGGCACATCGAGTGAGCTGCACTCCCATAATCTCTAGACTAGCAGGTCCTGGTCTCACATTCTCCTTTTGGTTTTTTCAATTTTGTTTATTTATTTACTTCTTTTCATCATCAAAAAAAAAATAGAATTAAAAATATGTCATCAAAACTTAAAGACAGAATCAAAACACATTAATTCAAAACTACATCTAAAGATGTAGTTCTAAAGATCTGATCTAAAGATCAGAACATATGTACAGCTGTAACTGTGAAGCTGTTATGTTTGCCCAATTATCCCATCATAAAAAACCTCAAACAATATTAAAAGTAGTCGCAATTTTTTTTGAATAGTTAAAATAAAAAAAATATAAAATTGGATACAATATAATTTGATTAAAATAAGGGATAATTTGGTTCAAATAATAGCACATAAGCAAAAACAACCGCGGGGTACGGAGTGCAGGGTTCAATGACCCTTGCCACTTCACGTACAAGCTTGCCAAGTGAAAATCACCCCTTATATGCTATGTGTCAATGCCATCTCCTCCCATTTTTGGTTCGTCATATCTCTATCTCCGCCTTCATTACCACCTTTACCACGCATGTGCCACCACTTGGTTTGGTGGTCGCACAAGTCTTTGGGGGTCGTCACTGATGAAGGCTCAGTAGTCTTCTTCGTTGTCCTTTAATTCACCTTTGGGTTACACATGCGCACCAAGCCAGTACAATGTAAGCCAAGACTAACGTATCACTGCATCTACATATCAAGGCAATAAATCCCTTATAATTAGCATTTTCTGGGATCCAACCAGGTTCTTGGTCATTTTTAGCAACTGTATCTTCAGCTTCTTTCCTGTGGTCCTTGAGAACATCTGCTGGGAAGGGCGGGTGGAGCCCCTCCTCTCCCTCTCTTCTTTGGCACTACAACTTTAAACTATTTTATTATTCTCAAATATTAATTGCTGTATCAATATTGATTACTGTTTCAATATTTATCAGCACAAATCGTACCTATTTATCACAGACTGATGTCACTGGAAAAATTCCCTCTTTTCCAAAGGTTTTCATTTGCTTTGGCTGTACTTTGTCTGGCTGCAGGTCACATTTCCTTTGGCTTAAGGAAGTATCTTGGCGGTTACTCTTGGTAATATATCTTGCTAATTCTGCCCTTGGAGGAATTACTCAGTTCTGCAGTCCTTATTACATGCCCTGTTCTAAAAGACTTTTATATTGTTTTCCCTCTCTCTGTGTTTTCACACTTGTTCAACAAGGTTTTCTTTCTAAGAATATTAGTCACAATATCCCAAAGGATTAAAAATGCTTAGGTATTTGTTCCCTAAGTATTTACTAAAGAAAAATAATAATAATAAAAAAAAACCTGTATGCATGCTGGATGTAAAATACAAACAGAAATAAACTTGAGAGTTCTCCCAAAAACCTTAAGAAAAAACCCCATGTATTCTATAAAACCTGGAGTATTTATCCACAGTATACAAAAATGGGCATGTTCTAGAAGAGAAAATTTGTGCAACGGTTCTGCACAGAATTCTATGCTTTCAAGCTTTTTGCCCTTCAAGGGCAGTGCCATTCTCTGAACTGTAATGCTCTGAGCATGTTCTGCTCACCATGGCAGCTTTCTGCTCTCCCCTGGTACAGATCATCCTCCAGCAAAGGGGGAGTGCAGCCACCACAACTCGCAGCACCTTCCCACACAGCAAGAACCTGAAGGACAGAGATGGCTTTCACCAGCTGCTGCGGGTTCTAATAGTGCCACCTCTCAGCTGCCGAAACCCTGAATTTCTGTGTTGCAGTGTGTTAGTTTATTGAGCCAAATGTTCTGTTATGTAGTGGTATGTTCAAGTGTTCCCCGAGTTATTACAGTTAGTCTCTCCCCTCTGTTATGCCTTCCTACCCAAGTGTCCCTCAAGGAATTCCCTCCCTCCTCACCAGATTTTTCCCTGTCTGTCAAGACAACCTGGCCCCTTTGCCCCATCCATCAGCCCAAACCCTACCCTTTGTTCCGCAAAGTTCCCTGTCCCTCACCCTAAGATCCAATCCCTATCCCAACGCTCTCTCTTCCCCTTGTTCTGCTTTGTTGTAGCCCTCAAAACTACACCCCAAGAGTCGCTTATTGGTTACTATATGGTGTCCACCCCCTGTTTTGAAAGATTTTAAAAACCCGCGCACAAGGGTGCTGGGGCTTCTTTGAACATCTGTTCCCTTTGGGAATTCTGACTTGTAGAACCTTCCCCCTGCCTCTCCTGATGAATTTGCTGCACTTTACACCACAGAAGAGCCTCCTCTGCTTCCTTCACTCGGTCCTCCAGGGGTCTCTACGTCTCAGCATTTGGCCTAGAGGTTCTGGCTCAGGCAAAACCCTATCCTAGCCAATTCCCCCCTCTTGCCATTGTCCCTGGAGCATCACAGAGCTAGCCAGGGCTGCGGAGGGCAGTGACAGTGACCCGTGCCCTGGCATGTCACAGCCCCCAGAGGCACACCTGCCAGGCCACAAGCCCAGCCCTGGTCCCCACTGCCGGCCTCAGGGGCTCCTGGGCACCCTCACCCTGAGTGCAAAGGCAGCCTCAGGAGCCCCCCAGGGTGCTCTGGATCCAGGCTGCAGACACCCTAAAGCCAGCACTGAAAGGGACATGGATGGGGACTGCAGCTGGATCTTCCAGTGCTCACTGCTCCTGACTACTCTCTAAGTGAACCCAAACCTCATTGGCAGCACCTTGAGCACATTGACCCTGCTCGCCCGTCCTGGAATGTGGTGTTCCCACATCATAACCAGCCCTTTGCAGGGAGTGACCAGCTCCCAGCTGCTCTGCTACCCTGGCCTTACTTTCTGTTTGCCGGCAATGAACTTAACGGATACACTCCTGAGAAACCTAGCACAACATTTGCTTCTCAGGAGCTCTTTGGCAAAAAGACTCCACCAGTCCCTTGTTTTGCACAGAGAAGGAGGTCCTGACAAAGCATGAGGCACAGGCAGGCTCTGGCATACGAATTCCTGAGCCACAGGATTCCACCCATTGTTGTTGCCAGCTACTTTGCTGATATTTTAGAGCCAGTTCTGGACAGGAGCTGCTGCTGACAGGGTAGGAAAATTTGGAGGAAAAAAGGTGCAGGAGACAACCAAAAAAAACCAAGGGGGGAAACCATTAGAAATACAGAGCACAATAGAAGTCCTTGGAGATGGTTCAACAGAAAATGCCAGCAGCAGTGAGCAGAGCCCGAGGTTGCTCACTGCCACCCCAGGGGCTCCTCAGTCCCCTGCTGGTTTGTGTCTGATGCAGCCCTGCCTGGAAAGGGCTCCAGGCTCTGGTGTTCCCAGCTTGCTCCAGGCTACATTCTTAGCAGCACCGAAAGAAGAGGTGAAACAAAGAGCCATTTTCTGTGCTTCATTGAAACTCTTCTCTTTCAGCGCCACTGGCAGAGATCATCCCTCTGTCAGCTTGGCACTGTGCCTGCTGCATCCTCGTCCCTGTCCCTTGCATCAGCTCCTGCACATCATCAGCACTCACTGTCCCACATCATGAACAGAGAGAGCTGTGTCAGAAGAGCAAGGATTGCATTTTCTTGGCTGTGAGATGCAAAGCTGTGTTTTGTGTCAGGCACAAACAGGCGATGTGTGTATTTGTGAATGCAAAATGTGTGGACCCCGACAATGGGAGAGCTGTGAATTCTAGTAATAACTGAAGAAAAACAAAGCATGGAAAAAGGCCTTTGAACCTATCTTTTGTTTGCAATTAACCCTTGTTGATTTAGGAGCATTGGAATTAAGGTGTTGAAGATGTTGCGTTTTCCTTGCATTTAATCCATAAAGTTCTGCAATAATAACCTTTTGAAGTATAATTTTAGAATATTACTTGTATCCTTGAAACTGTAGCTTTGGAATATATGTAAAGGAAATATGTTTATCTCACACCTTATTGAAGCAGAGAAAAACAGCTTGAGAAAGGAAGATGAACATCACCTCAAGGGTTTATGGTTTTGACCAAAGGGAAGCTGGACAACACTGTTATGAGATTTAGAGTCTCTGCAATTAAAAGGTGGACACACATCTGGGGAGCGGGACCCCACCAGATAAGAGTCGTCTTTCTTCTTTCGGAAACTGGACCATCACCATCTGGGGATACTCCTTTGAGATACATCCTGAGAAATTAAAATCACAAGAGTGTATAGATTTGTGATCTAATAATTTGGAATAAAAATTGCTGATGAGTAAAAACTGGAAATAGAAACTGTTGAAAAAAACTGATGGGTACCCCTATAAATACCCGTAACCCTCAATTATTGGTGTGCAGTTGGAGGGAAAACTTCCCCCACCGTACCCAGCGCTGCATTGCTCATACTTTACCATATTAAATAATAAATTGATTGCTGCTTGAATATTGGCCTAGTCAAGCTTCTGATTCATAACACTGTTAGCTGTGCTCTTCTTTGGGCCGGCCATGGCACTGGGTAATTAATACGCTGTCATGCTGTGAACTGAATTCACACCTTACAGGGCTGTGTTTACTGGGCCTGCTGGATCAGTGCCCACTTCCTTCCTCTGCTCCTCCTCACTCCAGGACTGTAAGAGACCAGCATGGGGTCAAAGACCCTGTAGTATCATTACCCTCTGGTAATGCTCAGAGGTCCTCTAAGGGCTGTGTAATGCACAGCATCTGGGTGTGGGGCATGTGCTAAGGAGAAAGAAAGAGTCTGTGAGAAAGCTGAGCTGCTCTTACATGGGACTGCAAAAATGACAGGAACTTTTTGGCATATAAAGCTTTCCTTCCAGGTCACGGACCAGGGAAGGCCTAATCAGCTGTGGCCCCACAAAGCAAGTCTGTGCTAACTCCCAGCACCAAGTGCAGGGGTGTGGGACAGGGCTCCTACAACAACAGCACAGCTCTGTGTGAGAGCCCAGCCTTGCATCTGGGTTCCTGCCTGCTTCCCCTTTAGAGACAGCTGTGGCCTGAGGATTTGTGTCTGAGGGAGAGCTCCATCCTTGGACCTCCTGATCTTTCCCAAGAGTCCAAATGGGGATGCACCAGCAGCACTGCTGGGAAGGTGCTGGCCCAGTGGCTGTTTTTGAGACTGTGCCCCCCATACCAGCTTTATGTGTGTGTGTGGGGGTGCTGTGGTGGGTGTGGTTACACACTCACTGGCCTTGGCAGAGCACAAGTCGGAACCTTGGAAGGTTCCAGCTGCTGTAAGGCTCAGGAGGCAGAGCTGGTGCTAGGCACAGTGTGGTACTGTGCTGAGGGAAAGGTGAAAACAATTAATAATCCACCCTCAGCTAATCACTGAGGGCTGATGGGAGGCACAGGCTTGGTGGAGCTGCTTTGTACAGGCCAAGGTGCTTATCAGCTGTGCAGCGTCCCCAGCAGCCCCTGGCCATGCTGGTGCAGCTGAAGGACAGGCTTGATGGGTCTGGTGCAGCCCCACAACCTCAGACACTGCGGCTCAACCGTGCAAAGCAGCATGGCTGAGCTGGTTGTTGGTCAGGTAAGGGCTCAAATATATTTTCTGCAACTTGCTCCAGCACAGTTCAGCCTGGAAAAAAGGCATTTTTCCAAGTGTAGGGGAGTCAAGCTCCAATGAATGTCAGCTGAGCCCTGGTGCTGGCTCCCCTGCATGAAGCCTCAGTGAGGCACCAGGGCCTCCTGTCAGCAGGAGGGGAAGGGAGATCAGAGTTGTTGGAAGAATACGTGACTGAAGGCTGAGCACAGGGTTGGTGGTGCTTTGCGTGGCTCTTGCATGACATCCAGGCTGGCTGTGGCAGTGTAAGCTAACCTTTTTTTTTGCATCAGGCTTCATGCCAGAGCCAGCCCCTTTCCAGCCTTTGGGGTGATTACAGCTGTTGCTCTATATTTCTCTCCCTTCTTTTTTTTCCAACAGCTATTCTACTCCAGCACCATAGGCAGGCAGTGATGGCTTCCTGTAGCTAACAAGACAAACTGAGATCTGCCTGCAGAGCCATGGTAAGGTGTCTCTGGGCTTGTGAGACAGGCCAGGACAACACAAACTGAGGCCATAGCCATGCTGTGCTTTCAGTTGAGCCTGTGGTGGAGCTGCTATGCTTGTAGTCAGCATCCAGATGGGGCAGGTGACATATCTGTCTTAGCTGGGACAGAAACAGAAGTACAGCCCTTGCACAGCATCCTTCTGCTAGGCTGTGCTAAGCTCAGGGGCCTGTAAACTGGCCCTTAAGACCTAGGTCTCCACTCCTTGCCCAGATCCCCAGCCTCAGGGAGGACTTGGGTTTAGGAGCCACGGCTTTTTCTTCCATCAGACTCCATTAAGAAAAAGTCAAGTTAAGCAGTTCATTGACATTTAAAATACTGTACAGTGTGTAAAACCAAATATCCCCCTCCCCACAACAATCCCGTGCTCTCAGCGGATGCTCTGGTGAAGAATCCCACTTTTGGCACTGTTTGCCTTCTCTTTTCTCCTTCTTCTTTATGGGATCCATCTCAAAACAGCTCCAGACCTGCACTGTTTCATTAGCAGCTGCTGAGGCCACTGTTGTACCATCAGGACTCATGGTCAGGTTCAGGATTCTATCAGTATGACCTGAGGAGGAGAAGGAATGTGCAATCCGGGATGAGCTGATCAGCACATGCACATTTACTCCTGTATGCTCCCATGAGCCCTGCCAGCTTGCATAGCTGTCTCCCCAGTGGCTGTGGCAGTGTGATTTCAGACCCCAAGCACACACTTGGATCAGTGGTATCTCTTCCACAGCCCCGTGGGCATGCTTTACTCCTAGCAGCATGGCCCCGGATACTGTCCTGTATCAGTGATGCTGCAGGCTCAAACCAAGGAGTGCAGCTGTCTTCAGCCTCTAACAGCCCCCCCACCCAGGCCCTGTCCACCTACCTTGCAGCTCTGCAACCTTGGTCATTGTTGGATAGTTCCATATAATCAGCTCATTCTGTGCAAAGCCACGGCCTGAAATGAGCTCCTTGTAGTTTGTGGACCATAGGATAGAAGTCACCTGCAAAGAGGCAGTAACACAGGTGAGACGAGGTCCTTGTGCTGATGCTCACCACTCGGAGGTGAGCATGGTCCCCCTCCTTCCCCGTGCCTCTGGGCCTTAGGAGCCAGCAGCTCTGTGTAGGTGTGCTGCCAGAAGGTGTTTGTCTCCAAGCTGATGTTCATATCTCACCTGGGAACGGGTATCAACAGCACTGAGGCAGGCGCCAGAACACACGTTCCAGATGCAGATATGTCTGTCTCTAGTGCCACCTCCAGTGGCTAGAACATTCATCTGGCATGGGCACCATGCCAGGCCTGAGCGAGGAGAGTTCATTTTAAAACATACAAGAGGCAACCTGCACCCAGCCAGTGCTGCATGCCTGCCTTGCACACACATACCTGCCCGTGGCAGCTCTGTGCTCACCTTGACAGCACCCTGGTGCTGAGTGAAGGTCTGCACAGGAGCAAAGTCTCCACCCCCACCTTGGGTGCATGGCCAGACGTTCGCCAGATTGTCATTGCCACCACTGGCCAGGTAGCGGCCATCCAGAGACCATTTGAGTCCGCACACCTTGTGTGTGTGGCCAGCAAGAGTGGCCACGTGATGCTCAGCCACTCGGACATCGTGGTGATGGATGTGCCCATTCCATGCACCGCTGCAGAGAGAAGAGAAGGCTTACAGAGTCAGGCTGCACATTTTCACCCAAATCCATTTTTGTTGTTGCAAGACTGCTATACCTGCCACTGGGTTTCAACCAGTGTTACCAGCAACACAGGTCTGTTGGTGTGAGTGAAACACCCACACAAGCTCTTTACAACTTCAGCACAAATTGCAATACAGGAAAGAGGCCTTCTCCTCACAGCCCCAACAGATAAGGCTAAATAAGAATCCCAAGCCAGGACAAACTTCTCTCTGCCATCCCTAACCCATGCCACACGTAGATTGAGGGATAGGAGTTTGCAACAACTGGAAACTGCCCTTGACCCACTGCTTTACCTGGAGAGGATGTAGCTTTCCAGCTGAGGGTTCCCACACAGACACAATGGCTGTTCATGGTTCGGAGACATTTCTGTTGCTCAACGTCCCATAGCTGGAGAGGCAAAGCAAAAAGTTCTTCAGAAGAAACCCAATCCTGTTTCTATGCCCTAGGAACCTCACTGCACAGGCTCTCTCAGCTTACTCAGTAAGGGAACAGAGAAAATGTGTATCTCATGACTATAGCACAGAAGGTAACGCTGCTTATCAGAAAAGCCCCAAACCAAACCCTGCCTTGCACACTGGGCAGTTCCACCCCACACCAGGGAAGACAAGCCAGGTGCATGGCATCCTTCCTCTGCCAGCCAAGGCCCCACAGTTCTGTCAATCCCTAGAAAACACCTCTAGTTTTAGTCCTGCATTCACCTGAACCTCAGCACTACTTGTGCCAACAGCAAGATAGTCTCCATCTTTAATCCATGACACAGAGGAAATGTAAGGATATGGATGCTCCGTCTGCAGTAGGGGGATAATCTCCCTAGTACCGTAATTCCACAGATAAACAGCGTTGTCCAGAGCCACTGCAAGGAAATTCTGGGAGCTCCAGTCTGTGAGATTCAGGTCTACAATTTGAAAGAGCAATGCAGGTCACACCATGCATGGCTGTGAGAGCCCTGCCCTTCACCCGTGCTGATGCAGCAGGCGCGGGTGCACGTGTGCACACACACACGTACAGGTGAGGGGCAGCCTTCTGAGTGTCACTATGCCCAGCTGCTGGGGCCAGGTACCCTGCTCCAAGGCACCTACACAGTGCCCTAGACCACTGTCCCTGTAAGGCCACACAGGGACACTCCAGAAGTGGTCTGTGCTAGCCTGGGTACACAAAATAATACAGACAGCCCAGTCACACTGTCCTAGGAACAGCAATCCAATGCAGAATGTTCTGGATGCCCAGCACTCAACCCTGTAGCCTACTTACAGTAGTTGTTGAACATCTCTGGTGCATCCAAGACCCAGTCTGGCTTTGAGGGAATATATCTGCTCTTCTTCCTGCTGGATCCAGGTGCCATTTTCTGACTGTAGAGCACTTTCAGGTTATTCTGATAGCCTGTGTGCAGGGGAACAGGTTTGTTAACCTGAGTTAGTTTCCTCCCAGCTGAGTGCTGCTCACCCAACTAGGAATCCCTTGGAGTGAAAATAAAGTCCTAAGAGAAACACTCACAAGCCTGCCGTGCAGGAAAATCGCTGGCAGAATGAACTGCTGAACAGGGGTGAGCTACAATTTGCTCATTCATGGAAACAAATTTAACAAACACTTGGGTTTTTGAATCCCATTATATTTAGTTGCAGTTTAAGCTAGAAAATGCACAGCAGAGACTTTGATGCTCTTACAGACTTCATGAAGGCTTGGAACCTGCAGTACAGGTGACTGTCACCAACATCTTTTCATAAAAATCCTTTCTTTAGGATTTTTCTCCCTTCTGAGAAGCTGTGGCCTCAGCAACAAAATGTAAACAATGGTTATCTGCTGCTGTGGAATGCAGCAGGTGGATGCGTGATTGGTCTTGGGTGAATGTTTGGATTTACTGACCACTCAGAGCAGAGCTGGGTCTCACTCTCTGTTGAGACACAGAAATTTGTTTATTTATTCTTTTTCTATTCTTAGCTTAGCTAGCTTCTGAGAACTTTCCTTCTATTTCTTTTAGTATAGTAATAATGTAATATATATCATAAAATAATAAATCAAGCCTTCTGAACATGAGGTCAGATTCTCATTTCTCTCTCCACCCTGAAGACCCTTGCAAGCCCTGTAACAGGTGACCAACTGGCAGTCATAGCAACTCTCCTAAATAAATTCACTGTAACTGTTATGCCCTCCCTCAACCTCAGGAACCGTAAGAAAGGAGACTCCAGCCTGTACAGCTCTCAGAAACCAGTTGATTTCTCCTGTGACCACACACAGAGCCTCTGTGTTGCTGTTCCCCTAACCTGATCTCTCCTGCTGATTCAGCTCACAACGACTCTGTATCATACCTTCTGGAGCATTCTGTGGTTTTCCACTGAGGTGGAGGATCTTTGCCTCTTCTACATCAAAACCATTCAGATTCACTGCCCAGGCTTTCTGTTGCTCCTACAGAGACAAATCACCCTCAGTGCAATGCATTTAAAACAATTCCCACACTGCAATTTAAACAGACACCTAAGTCCCCTTCTCTTAGAATCTGAAGATGTTTGACTGTGCTGCAAGGGTCAGTCACACAGAGGCAGGTCAAAGCAGTTTTCCCTCAGACTTACATACATCGTCCTGCTCACATTTTCACACAATGGCAAATTCAGTGTCATTGCCAGTGGGAAAAGCCACAGCCACAAAGCGACCAAATGCTTCATAAACAGACTTCAGAACACAGTGTAAAACATTCCAGAAGTGTTCCCTGTGGAGACATTGTCCTAGAATAGCTACCACCAGCAGTTTCACTTTGCATAGGCTCACAGCTTTGTGTTTTGGTTGCCTGCTACATTTTAAAGCCTCATTAGTCAAAGGTAGATTTTGCTGCTAGAAGCAGCATAGGCTTAGAGTGCATGGCAGTCTCTACAGCTTCAATCTCATCCTAGGCTCCTGAAGCCCAGAGCTGCAAGTAGTGATGGCTGGGACTTGTCAGTCCCATGTGCCCACTTGATAGAGTAAAGGGGCAGGAAGGAGTAGCGGTTGTGAAGTAATTGTAACTTAGCAACATGCTCACCTTCTTGGTAGGGGAATCCTCATCAGGGTCATTCTCTTTGGTTAGGAGGAAATTTGCCATCTCCATCTGCATAGTGCTGCGTTTGGGAATGTAGCGATCCCCCCCAGCCTTTGTGGGGGTGCTTTGAATTTTGGATCCAGATTTACCTGCATTCACATATGAAAATATTGTCTTACAGCTATTTAACAGCCTGTATTAGAGCTTTCACGGGAGCAAACCCAACACTCCTCCACATCACACCCACCAGACAAGTAGGACTCTGAGGTCTCATGCCACCCAGTCACAACTAACTTATATTTTCCTCCCTGCCACCAAGTTGGTTAGGGACAGTGTGGTGAAACTCCTTGGGTCTAGTGCAACAATTCCAGAGTCCAGAGATAAGGGGAAGATACTAAAACGCTCACAAGATGTAAAGCTGTCAGCTAACAGTCCTGCCCACACTCGTCCTAGCATACAGCTGTGCCAGCAAGGCTCAGCTGGGCAAACAGCAGCTCGCCAGCCCCAGTGCTCAGAGCTCTGCCCCTCATGCTGGCAAGGAGGTGGGTGGCTGTCAGGAGCACAGCCCACCTCCTCCTGCCTCAGCAGCAGCCAGTAGGGCAGCGTGGCAGGGAGCCCAGAGCCCCATGGCTACAGACAAGCATCCTGGGCGAGGCTCCCGCACTCAACCTCTGTCGCTGGGGGCCGGCGCTCACCGGGTGTCTTGGACGGCGTCTTGCTGGAGCTGCGGGAGCGATTGGCCGGCTTCATGGGTGACACGCCGATGGGACTGGGCCCGGGGCCACTCTCCTTGGCCTTGCGCTGCCATCGCGTAGGCGGCGCATTCGGGATCAGCGTGTCCAGCTTCAGCAGCCCGCGCAGGTCCGCCTCGAACAGGAACTGCGCCATGGTCCTGTGGGCGGGCGGCGTTGGCTGTACCCACCAGCCGGGCTGAGCCTACTCTGACAGGCCCCGCCGGCCTCCCCACCACCGGACCGTGCAAGCGCTCCGGCTGCTCCTCCCCACCAACGGACACCCCTACACTCCCCAACCGCTCCTCGGGACACTCCATCAGCCTATACACCCTCCCTCCACTCCTTGGGGGTCCTTGATCAGCCGGCCCCCCTTCAGCCACTCTTTGGGGCTTCTTCCGATAAGCGACATTCTCCCGTCCCCTGCCTTTCAAGGGCAATCTCGTCCCTGTTCTTTATCCTCCCCACCGTGCTTTGCCTCTGCCCTGTGCCCCTGGGGCTGCTCTTGGCCAGGCAGCCTCAGTGGGAGCCAGCACTGGCTGCAGCCCCAGCGGGCCCCCCAGGACAAGGCCCAGCAATTAGGAGGCCAATGAAAGCTCTGGGCAGCAGCAGAACCCTCAGCAGAGTTCTTTGGACAGTCATGGACTGGCCACACCTACACTGCAGCCTCACTGGCAATGTTTCCTATGTACAGTAGACTTTCAAAAGAAGCTGTTTGAGGGAAAGGTGAACTAAACACTCACTGTCTTCAAATAAGTCCAAATTCGGACAGAGCATAAGATGAAAATAAGCTCCAAAACAAGCTGGCCTGCCAGGAACCCCAGCCAGCAGCCTGTTCCCTGACAGAAACCCCTTCCAAGGCCCTTCTGGGCATCAGGAACATGTGCTGTGGTTCCAGCTGCACCTGTGGGAGCAATGGGGAGCGTGAGCCCGTGCTGTGCTGCACTGCTGAGCTGGCAGCACGGTGGATGCAGGCAGGACATTCTCCGTTTCCCCCAGAGCTGGGGCCTGCAGGCACCTTGGTGCCCCTTGGCACAGGCTGTACCACCCAACAAAGCCCAGCAGGCTGGGAGGAGAGCCCGGGGGCAGCAGGAAGCTGAGAGAAGGCCCGGCTCTAGAACTGAGGGAGTTCCACCAGAAGCAAACAAAGATGGTAACTTGAAGACATTCCCACTGTGCTCAAAGTTTGTCTGAGAAGACTAAGATGTTAGCTTGTCCAAAATCCCAGGAAATATCTGGGAAATGGTTTTATGTATGTTGGTTGTGACCAGATAAAAAGATCCTGTGGGAAAAGAGCCTCTGCAGCAGGCTGGCGGGCTGAAGGGGTCTTACTTCTTCCTAGAATAAAGATTACCACTGAAATGCAATTTTATTTTTTTATTGTATAAGGGGAAAATATTTTCCAGACCTCTAAAACCAGTTTCAAAAATACAGATGTCTTGTGGAAAAAGGAATGAAACATATGGGGATTTCTCTATACAAGAGATATTTCTAAATATTTTTAAAAATGAAAAGTGAAGAAAAAATGAGGTCATTTTTTTGGATTCTAAAACTACTTAGAAAAATCTTTAACTACTATAGGAATTGGGAAGAAATATTTGGGGGTGTCTGTCTACAGAAAAAATATTTTGAAATATTTCTACAAATTTCTAATATCGAAAAGTGAAAAACTAAGCAACTGGGGTTGCTTTTTCTCGGGAGCCCCATGCTGCTGCCTGCCCCCTGGGCTCCCCCAGCCCTGGGGACCCCGCCGCTGGTCACAGCAGCCCCTGCCTGGCTCCTGCCTGCCCACACCGTGGGCATCCACGGCTGCTCCTGGCCACGGAGCTCAGCCAGTGCTGCTGCCCGCTGGGGTTTGCTGCTGCTGCCACCCAGACACTGGGGTGACGGCACCTTCCCTGTAGTGCAACTAAAGAAAGGGCCATCACCCAGACTGGCAGAGAGCGGGGATAACTTCAGTGTTGTTTAGAGGGCAGGACCAGGGGGTTCAGGGGCACAGGAAGGGACATGTTGGTCTCAGGAGGGGCTGGAGGGTGCAGGGCTGCTCCTGGGGTCTAAAGAAGAAGTCAGGACGGGACAGAGGAGGATCAAAAAAGAGATGGAAGTAGCTTGGGGATATACATGGGACGAGAAGGTGGCAGTGGGATCTCCAGGAGAATAGGAGATTTCCTTGACAATGGCTGTTCTGGAGTCTTCTTCTCAGAACTCTTGAACGGGCTACCCAGGCTCTTCTAACTGCTGGAGGAGCTGCTCTTGCTCTTTGGGTGTGAGGTGCAGCCACCATCTTACAACTCCTGTCCAGAGGTGGAACTGTGGAAAGAGGAGGTGGCTGAGGCCCCAGCTGCCAGTGGCACAGAGGGAGCCTCTTGCACAGCAGGGCCCAGAGCTGGCAAGTCTCCCCAGCACAGCTGGAGCTGCTGGCACAGCTTGGCTCAGCTGCACAGCTGTCCCTCAAGGCCCCGGCCAGCAGGGCACGGCTCTGGCCAGGCTCCCTGGCCAGGAGCGGGCCCCAGAGCGCCTCTGCCTTTCAAGGGCAATCTTGTCCCTGTTCTTGCTCCTCCCCACCGTGCTTTGCCTCTGTCCTGTGCCCCTGGGGCTGCTCTTGGCCAGGCAGCCTCAGTGGGAGCCAGCACTGGCTGCAGCCCCCGCAGGCCCCCCAGGACAAGGCCCAGCAATTAGGAGGCCAATGAAAGCTCTGGGCAGCAGCAGAACCCCCAGCAGAGTTCTTTGGACCATCATGGACTGGCCACACCTACACTGCAGCCTCACTGGCAATGTTTACTGTCTGAAATACAATTTCAAAAGAAGCTGTTTGAGGGAAAGGTGAACTAAACACTCACCCTTTTCTCTTCCAGCAAGTCCAAATTCGGACACAGCATAAGATGAATATCAGCTCCAAGAGAAGCAGGCCTGCGAGTAACCCTAGCCAGAAGCCTGTTCCCTGACAGAAACCCTTTCCAAGGCCCTTCTGGGCATCAGGAACATGTGCTGTGGTTACAGGTGCTGCACCTGTGGAAGCAATGGGGAGGGTCAGCCCGTGCTGTGCTGCACTTCTGAGCTGGCAGCACGGTGGATGCGGGCAGGACGTTCTCCGTTTCCCCCAGAGCTGTGGCCTGCAGGCACCTTGCTGCCCCTTGGCAATGGCTGTACCACTCAACAAAGCCTAGCAGGCCGGGAGGAGAGCCCGGGGGCTGTGCAGCTTCTTGGGCAGTCGCTGCTAGGAGGGACACGGGCCAAACCCATCCCTGAGCAGCCCCTGCCAGCCCTGGCCCTCCCTGCCCCGTGACAGCTCCCCCAGCCCCAGGGCACAGAGTCAGGCCCTGTCAGGACCCAGCGCAGCCCCTGCCCAGTCGGGAGCCAAGGCTGGCTCTGGCCCTGGGCTGGCGGCAGGGCTCCCGCTCGGGGCTGCTCCTGTGCCTTGGGCCTCTGGGCACTCAGGGCCAGCTCCAGAGCAGCTGCAGTGGGAGGGACGTTGGTGCACGAGTCCCCTTTCCCTGGGGCTGTGAACGAACTCCAACGGCACCTCCAGCTTTGGCTGCTGCTGGGCCGTGCAAGGGCAGGCCCTAGTGGAAGAGCTGCAGCCACCCAGCCCTGCCAAGGGCTGAGCCCTGCTGAGCCTGGCACAGCAATTACCTTCTGAACCTGTGCCCGTGCCCATGCCTGTGTTTGGCTTGGCCTTCCTTCCTGCAGCAGGGGATGCCAATTGGCCTCGGCTTCTTTGGGGAAACACCTCCTTCTGTCCTGCCTTTTGGCCTATCACTTGAGAAACCAAAAGTACACCTTAACAGACGGAACTATTCTTCATTACTTTGATGGCATGTTCAGAACGTCATGCTTATGCAAAATCATGTCAAATCAACAAATCATCTAGGCTTTTTCCGCTGGGCCAGGGCCCACCTTCCTCCAAACAGCTGCAAGTGCTGAGCAGAAGTTGTGAGTAGATCGTGCAGGGCGAGGGCACATACGGCCATGGCTCTGTCCTGGCGCCTGCAGAGATGCCCCCCTGGCTGAGCTTTGGGCTCTGAGCTGGCAGCTCTCCCAGGGGAAAGGCCTTGACCTACCTTCACCATCTCCCAGAGGCTCAATCCTGAATGTGGACTGGGAAGCCAGATCACCTTCACCAACAGGCTCAGCTGCAAAGAAAGGCAGGACAGAACAGCTCCAATGGCACTGCTGAAGATTCTCCTTCAGGCCCGAGTGGCAGTGAGGGCACCTGGGTGATTGGTGCCCTCCAAGGCACTCCCTTGGCTCTGCCTTCCACTCAGGAGCAGGGCCAGGGAGACCTTGTGCCTGCAGTGGCCCCACACTGGGATTGAAGGAGCCCCTTGTGGGGCAGTCGGGGGCAGAAAGGACTCCCTGGAGCTGCCAGCACCTCCAAACCCAGCCCCAGGCAGGGCCAGGGCTTGGCAGAGGCAGCAGGAGCATCTCAGGCTCCCTGGGGGCAGCAAATGAGCTGAGAAAGGCTCAGCCCCGGGGCACAGCCCTGGGCCCAGCCCCTTCCCTCTCTGCTCTTCTCTGTGGCTGCACAGAGCACACAGAAGGCCACAGTGGCATTGCACATGGGAGGAGGATGGACAGCAAATTGCCCCTTCCTCCCTCTGACAGCGATCCTGTGGGATCCCTCAGGGCTCCAGAAGGGAGCAGGGTAAGGTTTCCAGAACTGATCAACCTTCAGTGAAATTTAAGGGAACTGTCTCATGAGTAAACTCTTGCCACACAGCCACGGATTATTCTGTCAGGAAAGGTACATTCAGAACATGCTTCCAACATCTGGCAAGGTCTTCAAAGTACCATTCACCAGCATTTCCCACTAATCCAAGTCATGATCCCAGTCGAGAAGGGAGCACAGATCCTACAGAAGCATTTCCATGGTGTGCAGGGATCCCCTTCTCCCTTGGGGTATTGGGCACTGCAAAGGGGTGGAGTAAGGCTGTGGGAGCCTGTGCCTCCTGGTCACTCTTCACGCTCTTTGCAGGTCCTGTGCAACATGCCTGGAGGGGCAGCTGGAGCAGCCCAGGGCCCTGGGGCTCTCTCCCTCCCACACAGGAAACCCTCACTAAATGCTTGGGCAAAGCTGCAGTGCCACTGCTGTCACTCCCAACCTCCGTACCTCCCTCCTGCTTGCCCACCTGCCCATGGAACAGCTCCCACAGCCCACGGGCACATAGCCAGGCCCTCTCAGGACACACTGGAGCCTTGATCTCCCCCTCGGCCCTTTCCCCACCATGGGCACCCCGTGCAGCCGCTCCCAGGTTTCGGGACGTGTCTCCCACAGAGGGAGCTCAGCAGGACAGCTCAGTACCCGAGGGCCATGAGCCTGCTGGGGATAATTTCTCTGGGCTGTGCCCATCTTGTCCGGGCTGTGCCCGTAGTGCCAAGCAGTAGAGAGGGCGGCTCAAGCCTCAGCAGGGCTCAGGCCCAGAGGCACAGCAATTACCTCCTGTGGCTGTGCCTGGCATCGCCTCCCTTCCTGCAGGAAATGCCACCTTCCATAGAGCCCCTCTGTCCATCCCTTGAGAAAGGAAGAGGCACAGCTGGATCAGATGGAATCATTGCATATCCCGGAGGTGGCCTCTTCAGGAGGCAATACCCTTCCAAGACATGGGTAATGATCAGGAAAATCCAGATCCCCCCAGGCCTTTGGGGCTGGCTATGGCCCTCCCTCCTCCAAGCAGCCACACCTCAGGATGTTACTGGGGACCGGGAAAATGCAGGGGATCCCTGCTGAGTTTGGGCTGTGGGGCAGCTGATGCCCAATGCCTTCCTGCAGAGGCTGGGGAGAAGCTGCAGCCAGGCCAGGCTGGGAAACAGCCCTGCAGGGCATGGAAGCAGCAGCGGGGCAGCGAGGCTGCCATGGATCCCTTCCCGCTGTTCCAGGCACAGCGTGTCCGGATGTGCAGCCAGAGCCCTCAGCTGCTGAGCCCCAGGACAAGGCTGAGGGAAATGCTCTCACCATTCCCTTTCAGCAGTTCTGTCACTATTCGTTTCAAGATGTTGTTTGGCTCATGTGGTTTCTTGTGTCCTGGGGCTTTGTTCTTCCCTCTCAGAGGACCTTAACGGAAAGTAGTTCCATTTCCTAGGAATGGATGCCACAGAAGCAGGGCTCAGCCTGTGGGGTCATCAGGGACAACACTACTCACCCCTGCGATGGGAGCCAGGCTTCTCTGTAGGAATAAGCAAAGGGGCAGGAAAAGTCCTCCCTGCAGACACATCTGTAACACAACAGCCACAGTAGTTTTTGTAACCTGGTTCCTGTGAAGTTGTCAACAATTATTACTGTGTAGGACAGTGAGAACATACCTGAAGGAGGCTCCAAAGGCTTCAACACTTTTCTCAACCAATCTAATGGGGAAGCCTTTCGAGCAACCTCATCTAGAATGGAGCACAGATGAGAACATTGTTCAGGGTGTGTTGGGATCCCCTTCTGCTTTTGGGAATTGGGCACTGCAAGGGGGTCGGGTATGGCCGTGGGAGCCAGGTGTGAATGGACAAGGTCAAACTGCACAGGGGCCTCGGGAGCTCTGGGCAGGCTCCTGGTCACTCTGCACCCTCTTTCCATGCCCTGTGCAACATCCATGGTGGGACAGCTGAAGCAACCCAGGGCCCTGGGAGCGCTCGCTTCCACAGCTGCAAATCTTGCTAAATCCCTGGGGAAAACTGCAGCAGGCAGTGGCACAGCTATCCCCCTGTCCCCCTCCTGCCCTTTCTCCCTCCCTTTCTACCTACTTCTATCTCTCCAACCGTCTTTCCACTGGGACAAATTCCCCAGCACACAGGCACATGACCAGGCCCTCTCAGGACACACTGGAGCCTTGATCTCCCCCTCTGCCCTTTCCCCACCATGGGCACCCCGTGCAGCCGCTCCCAGGTTTCGGGACGTGTCTCCCACGGAGGGAGCCCAGCAGGACAGCTCAGTACCCGAGTGCCATGAGCCTGCTCGGGACAATTCCTCTGGGCTGTGCCCGTCTTGTCCGGGCTGTGCCCGCAGTGCCAAGCAGCAGAGAGGGCGGCTCAAGCCTCAGCAGGGCTCAGGCCCAGGGGCACAGCAATTACCTCCTGTGGCTGTGCCTGGCATCGCCTCCCTTCCTGCAGAAGAGGCTGTCCATGAGCCACTGGTTCTTCCAGGAAATGCTTCCTTCTGCACAGCCTCTCCATCTGCTTCTGGAGAAAAGAGAGAGCTGGATCACATTGGACTGTTCCCCATTGGAGAGGTGGCATCTTCAGGAGGCAATGCCTCTCAAAGACATGGTTAAGATTCAGGAAATCCCTTTCAACTTTCTGGGTAGGGCAGGGCTCTCCCTTCTCCATATAGGTGCCCCTTCTGATTTGCCGGGAGATAGGAAATTGCAGGGCATCTCATGCCTGTGGTGCAGTTTGGTCTGCCTGTCAGCTGATGCCCAATGCTTTCCTGCAGAGGCTGGGGAGAAGCTGCAGCCAGGCCAGGCTTGGAAACAGCCCTGCAGGGCGTGGAAGCAGCAGCGGGGCAGTGAGGCTGCCATGGATCCCTTCCTGCTGGGCCAGGCTCTCAGCGTGTCCAGATGTCCAGCCAGAACCCTCGGCTACTTAGCCCCAGGTGAAGGCTGAGGGAATGAACCCACCTTGTCCTGCCTGCTGCATTTCCTTCAGCATTTCCCTCATTTGTTCAGATGGCTCATGGGGTTTCTTCTGTCCTGTAGCTTTGTTCTTTCCCCTTGGAGGGCCTTAGAGCAACACGGTTCCATTTCCCGTGAATGGATGCCACAAAAGCAGGGCTCAGCCTGTGGGGTCAGCAGGGACACACTACTCACCCCTGCGGCGGGAGCCTGGCTTCTGTGTAGGAATGATCACAGGGACAGGAAAAGTCCTCCCTGCAGACACATCTGTAACACATCGGCCACAGAAGCTTCTGCCATCTCTGCTCAGCTGCACGGGCACCACTGAGCCGCAGGAGCGGTGAGGGGATCGCGCAGGGCGAGGGCACACACGTGCATGGCTCTGTCCTGGCACCTGCAGCGATGCCCCCCTGGCCGAGCTTTGGGCTCTGAGCTGGCAGCTCTCCCAGGGGAAAGGCCTTGACCTACCCTCACCATCTCCCAGAGGCTCAGTCGTGGATGTGGTTAGGGAAGCCAGATCACCTTCACCAACAGGTTCAGCTGCAAAGAAAGGCAGGACAGAACATCACCTGTGGCACTGTAGGAGATCCTCAGGCTGCAGGCCAGGCTCAGCCCTGGGGCGCAGCCTTGGGCCTGGCCCCTGCCCATTCTACTCTTCTCAGTGGCTACACAGAGCACACGGAAGGACACAATGGCATTGCACACGGGAGGAGGATGGACAGCTAAATGCTCCTTTCTCCCACTGACAGCGATCCTGTGGGATCACTCAGTGCTCCAGAAAGGAGCGGGGCAAGGTTTACAGAATTCTTCAGCCCTGATTTGACTATAACGAAAATGGCCGATGAGTGAGCTCCTTCCACATGGACACTGATTATGTTGCCAGTAAAAAGGAAAATTCAGAACTTGCCTCTGGCATACGCCATGACATTCAAAGTGTCATTCACCTGGACTTCCAAATCTTTCAAGGCGTGATCCAAATCTAGAATGGAGCAAAGACCTGAACCATTTCCTTTGTGTGCTGGGATCCCCTTCTGCTTTTGGGAATTGGGCACTGCAAGGGGGTCGGGTATGGCCGTGGGAGCCAGGTGTGAATGGACAAGGTCAAACTGCACAGGGGCCTGGGGAGCTCTGGGCAGGCTCCTGGTCACTCTGCACCCTCTTTCCATGCCCTGTGCAACATCCATGGTGGGACGGCTGAAGCAACCCAGGGCCCTGGGAACTCTCACTTCCACAGCTGCAACTCTTGCTAAATCCCTGGGGAAAACTGCAGCAGGCAGTGGCACAGCTATCCCCCTGTCCCCCTCCTGCCCTTTCTCCCTCCCTTTCTACCTACTTCTATCTCTCCAACCATCTTTCCACTGGGACAAATCCCCCAGGACACGGGCACATAGCCAGGCCCTCCCAGGAAACACTGGAGCCTTGATCTCCCCCTCTGCCCTTTCCCCACCATGGGCACCCCGTGCAGCCGCTCCCAGGTTTCGGGACGTGTCTCCCACGGAGGGAGCCCAGCAGGACAGCTCAGTACCCGAGGGCCATGAGCCTGCTCGGGACAATTCCTCTGGGCTGTGCCCGTCTTGTCCGGGCTGTGCCCGCAGTGCCAAGCAGCAGAGAGGGCGGCTCAAGCCTCAGCAGGGCTCAGGCCCAGGGGCACAGCAATTACCTCCTGTGGCTGTGCTTGGCATCGCCTCCCTTCCTGCAGAAGAGGCTGTCCATGAACCACTGGTTCCTCCAGGAAATGCTTCCTTCTGCACAGCCTCTCCATCTGCTTCTGGAGAAAAGAGAGAGCTGGATCACATTGGACTGTTCCCCATTGGAGAGGTGGCATCTTCAGGAGGCAATGCCTCTCAAAGACATGGTTAAGATTCAGGAAATCCCTTTCAACTTTTTGGGTAGGGCAGGGCTCTCCCTTCTCCATATAGGTGCCCCTTCTGATTTGCCAGGAGATGGGAAATTGCAGGGCATCTCATGCCTGTGGTGCGGTTTGGTCTGCCTGTCAGCTGATGCCCAATGCTTTGCTGCAGAGGCTGGGGAGAAGCTGCAGCCAGGCCAGGCTGGGAAACTGCCCTGCAGGGCATGGAAGCAGCAGCGGGGCAGTGAGGCTGCCATGGATCCCTTCCTGCTGGGCCAGGCTCGGCGTGTCCAGATGTGCCGCCAAAGCCTCGGCTACTTAGCCCCAGGTGAAGGCTGAGGGAATGAACCCACCTTGTCCTGCCTGCTGCATTTCCTTCAGCATTTCCCTCATTTGTTCAGATGGCTCATGGGGTTCCTTCTGTCCTGTAGCTTTGTTCTTTCCCCTTGGAGGACCTTAGAGCAACACGGTTACATTTCCCGTGAATGGATGCCACAAAAGCAGGGCTCAGCCTGTGGGGTCAGCAGGGACACACTACTCACCCCTGCGACGGGAGCCTGGCTTCTGTGTAGGAATGATCACAGGGACAGGAAAAGTCCTCCCTGCAGACACATCTGTAACACATCGGCCACAGAAGCTTCTGCCATCTCTGCTCAGCTGCACGGGCACCACTGAGCCGCAGGAGCGGTGAGGGGATCGCGCAGGGCGAGGGCACACACGTGCATGGCTCTGTCCTGGCACCTGCAGCGATGCCCCCCTGGCCGAGCTTTGGGCTCTGAGCTGGCAGCTCTCCCAGGGGAAAGGCCTTGACCTACCCTCACCATCTCCCAGAGGCTCAGTCGTGGATGTGGTTTGGGAAGCCAGATCACCTTCACCAACAGGTTCAGCTGCAAAGAAAGGCAGGACAGAACATCACCCGTGGCACTGTAGGAGATCCTCAGGCTGCAGGCAAGGCTCAGCCCTGGGGCAAAGCCCTGGGCCTGGCCCCTGCCCATTCTACTCTTCTCTGTGACTGCACAGAGCACATGGAAGGACACAATGGCATTGCACACGGGAGGAGGATGGACAGCTAAATGCTCCTTCCTCCCACTGACAGCGATCCTGTGGGATCCCTCAGTGCTCCAGAAAGTAGCAGGCAAGTTTTACAGAATTCTTCAGCCCTGACTTAACGTTAACAAAAATAGCCGATAGGTGAGCTCTTGCCACTTGGACACTGATTATTTTGCCAGTAAGAAGGGAAAATAAGGACTTGCCTCTGGCATTCGCCAAGACATTCAAAGTGTCATTCACCTGGACTTCCAAATCTTCCAAGGCGTGATCCAAATCTAGAATGGAGCAAAGACCTGAACCATTTCCTTTGTGTGCTGGGATCCCCTTCTGCCTTTGGGAACAGGGCACTGCAAGGGGGTTGGCTAAGGCTACGGGAGCCAGGTGTGAATGGACAAGGTCAAACTGCACAGGGGCCTGGGGAGCTCTGGCGGCCATGGTGCCTTGCCCTCTGCCAGTCCCGTAGCTCTTGCTGCCACCGCTGTCCTGACAGTGCTGTCCCAATGTCAGCACCACTGCTGCCACTGCCGCTGCTGCCGCAACAGTTGTGCTCAAGGACTGAGTGCTCGCTCCTTGTGCTGCTGTGCAGCCACCGGGTCTGGCACCTCTGTGACCTCAGAGCCAACTGTGACCTCAGCCTGCTGTGACCCCTGAGCCTGCTGTGACCTCATGGCTTCAGCTGTACCCCCAGAGTGCGCCCGCATCTGTACAAATGGACTGCCTTGATTGTTTTTGTGTATCCCAGGTCCATTGCTCAGCAAAACCTTATTCGTCTCCTGCTGACATTGTGGGTCAGACTGTGTCCATGGAGATGCTCTTGATGGCTTCCCTCTTTTCCTGGGCTTGCCACTGGAGGAGGTCCAGGCCCAGATGACGCCAGGGAAGGAAATGTGCCCTCAGCCCAGGGACGCTCAGCATGGGCTCCCCCAGCCCTGGGGACCCCGCCGCTGGTCACAGCAGCCCCTGCCTGGCTCCTGCCTGCCCACACTGTGGGCATGCATGGCTGCTCCCGGGCACGGAGCTGAGCCAGTGCGGGCTTTGCTGCTGCTGCCACCCGGACACTGGGGTGACAGCTCCATCTCTTTATTGTAACAGAAATGCTGGGCCAAGCTCTGCCCACCTTCAGTAGGGGCCAGAGATCAGGGCCAGTGCCTTCAGGGGGAGAGGACCTTGTTTGGGTGGTGGCAGCACCTGCACAGCAACAAGCTGGTAAAGCAACTGCGACAGGGGCATTGAGCATGGGCATGGCGATGGGGAATGTCTGGTACAGGTGTCCCAGACTGAGGTGTTTGGCCGCTCCTGTGAAGCTGCAGATGGACGCCTGTTGAGACAGGAGGTTGCTGAGGTCCCAGTTGCAGCTGGCACACAGAGACCCTCCTGCCCAGCAGGAGATTCCCACTGTGCTCAAAGTTTGCCTCTGAAGTCTGAGAGGTGAGCTTCTCAGAAATCCCAGAAAATATCAGGGAAAAGGTTTTAGTTGGTTGTTGTCGCTCGGTAAGAATGTCCAGTGGGAAAAGAGCCTCTCCAGTATGCTGGGTGCCTTGTGATGACTTAGTTCTTCTTAGAGTAAGGATCACCAATTAAATTCAGTTTTATTTTTTACTCTGCAAGTATTTAAGTGTTCTACCTTTTTCAGAATTCTACAACTACTTTGAAAAATCCTGAACTCCTGTGGGAAAAGGGAAGAAATATATGGGGATTTTTTTCTACAAAAACTGTTTCTGAATATTTTGAACAATTTCTGCTATGTAAAAATCCTGAACAATTTCTGCTATGTAAAATGAAGACAAAATGGGGTCGCTTTTTCTCAGGAGCCCCGTTCCCAGCAGCTGTCTGCCCAGCCCTGGCTGTGCCCAGACAAGCAGCTCTGCCAGCACTGGTGGTAGCACACAGACACCTGAGCTGAAGGCCAAAGATGTTGGTAGACTCAGGCCCTTCCCTGGCAGGAGGGCTGCACCACCTGGCCTGGCTGGACACCAGGGCCGGCACCTTTGGGGACAGAGGGTCCTGTTCTGGGTGGTGGAGGCAACAGCATGTCCCCAGCAATAAGCTGGTAATGCAGCTGTGGGGAAGGGACAATGGACACTGGCACGGAAATGCAAGATGACAAGTCCAGTTGCTTCTAGAAGTGTAAAAATGTTCAAAGTTCTTCTGAATTCTAAAATTACTTTGAAAAATCCTTACCGAATATGGAAAAAGGGGGCAAACTTTTGACAATTTCTTTATTAGGAAAAAAATAAACCCTACCTATTTCTAAGAGTTTCTAATTAATAAAATGAAGAACTAAGCCAAAATATGGTGTCTCAGGAGCCCCATGCTTGGCCACTGCCTTCCCACTCACGGCTGTGCCCAGACAAGCAGCTCCGCCTGTGCTGGTGGTAGCTCACGGACACATGAGCTGAAGCCCAAAGACATTGCTGTACTCAGGCCCTTCCCTGTCTGGAGGGCTGCACCTCCTGGCCTGGCTGTAGAGCAGAGCCAGCCCAACTGGTGATAGAGGGTCCTGTTGTGAGTGGTGGTGGCAACAGCATGACCCCAGCAACAAACTGGTATTGCAGCCATGGCAGGGACAATGGACACTGGCACAGGAATGAGAGATGACAGGTCCAGTTCTCCCTGGCTGAGTTATTTGGCCGGTCTTGTGAAGCTGCAGAGGCGCTCCTGTGAAAAGAGGAGGTGGCTGAGGCCCCAGCTGCCAGTGGCACACAGGGAGCCTCCTGCACAGCAGGGCCCAGAGCTGGCAAGGCTCCCCAGCACAGCTGGAGCTGCTGGCACAGCTTGGCCCAGCTGCACTGCTGTCCCTCAAGGCCCCGGCCAGCAGGGCACGGCTCTGGCCAGGCTCCCTGGCCAGGAGCGGGCCCCAGAGCGCCTCTGCCTTTCAAGGGCAATCTTGTCCCTGTTCTTGCTCCTCCCCACCGTGCTTTGCCTCTGCCCTGTGCCCCTGGGGCTGCTCTTGGCCAGGCAGCCTCAGTGGGGGCCAGCACTGGCTGCAGCCCCAGCGGGCCCCCCAGGACAAGGCCCAGCAATTAGGAGGCCAATGAAAGCTCTGGGCAGCAGCAGAACCCCCAGCAGAGTTCTTTGGACAATCATGGACTGGCCACATCTACACTGCAGCCTCACTGGGAATGTTTCCTATGTACAATAGACTTTCAAAAGAAGCTGTTTGAGGGAAAGGTGAACTAAACACTCAGCCTTTTCTCTTCCAGCAAGTCCAAATTCGGACACAGCATAAGATGAAGATAAGCTCCAAGACAAGCAGGCCTGCCAGTAACCCTAGCCAGAAGCCTGTTCCCTTACAGAAACCCCCTCCAGGGCCCTTCTGGGCATCAGGAACATGTGCTGTGGTTCCAGCTGCAGCACCTGTGGAAGCAATGGGGAGGGTCAGCCCGTGCTGTGCTGCACTGCTGAGCTGGCAGCACGGTGGATGCGGGCAGGACGTTCTCCGTTTCCCCCAGAGCTGGAGCCTGCAGGCACCTTGCTGCCCCTTGGCACAGGCTGTACCACCCAACAAACCCCAGCAGGCCGGGAGGAGAGTCCGGGGGCAGCGCAGCTTCTTGGGCAGTCGCTGCTTGGAGGGACACGGGCCAAACCCATCCCTGAGCAGCCCCTGCCAGCCCTGGCCCTCCCTGCCCCGTGACAGCTCCCCCAGCCCCAGGGCACAGAGTCAGGCCCTGTCAGGACCCAGCGCAGCCCCTGCCCAGTCGGGAGCCAAGGCTGGCTCTGGCCCTGGGCTCGCGGCAGGGCTCCTGCTCGGGGCTGCTCCTGTGCCTTGGGCCTCTGGGCACTCAGGGCCAGCTCCAGAGCAGCTGCAGCGGGGGGGACGTTGGTGCACGAGTCCCCTTTCCCCGGGGCTGTGAACGAGCTCCAGAGGCCTCAAGGACTCCAGAGGCGCCTCCAGCTTTGGCTGCTGCCGGGCCGTGCAAGGGCAGGCCCTAGTGGAAGAGCTGCAGCCACCCAGCCCTGCCAAGGGCTGAGCCCTGCTGAGCCTGGCACAGCAATTACCTTCTGAGCCTGTGCCCGTGCCCATGCCTGTGTTTGGCTTGGCCTTCCTTCCTGCAGCAGGGGCTGCCAATCGGCCTCTGCTTCGTTGGGGAAACACCTCCTTCTGTCCTGACTTTTGGCTCATCACTTGAGAAACAAAAAGTACACCTTAACAGATGGAGAAATTCTCCATTTCTTTAATGGCATGTTCAGGACGTCATGCTTATGCAAAATCAGGTAAAATCAACAAATCACTGGTCTTTTTCAGCTGGGCTAGGACCCACCCTCCTCAAAACAGCTGCCAGTGCTGAGCAGAAGTTGTGAGTGGATCGTGCAGGGCGAGGGCACATACGGCCATGGCTCTGTCCTGGCGCCTGCAGCAATGCCCCCCTGGCCGAGCTTTGGGCTCAGATCTGGCAGCTCTCCCAGGGGAAAGGCCTTGACCTACCCACACCATCTCCCAGAGGCTCAATCCTGAATGTGGGCTGGGAAGCCAGATCACCTTCACCAACAGGCTCAGCTGCAAAGAAAGGCAGGACAGAACAGCTCCAATGGCACTGCTGAAGATTCTCCTTCAGGCCCGAGTGGCAGTGAGGGCACCTGGGTGATTGGTGCCCTCCAAGGCACTCCCTTGGCTCTGCCTTCCACTCAGGAGCAGGGCCAGGGAGACCTTGTGCCTGCAGTGGCCCCACACTGGGATTGAAGGAGCCCCTTGTGGGGCAGTCGGGGGCAGAAAGGACTCCCTGGAGCTGCCAGCACCTCCAAACCCAGCCCCAGGCAGGGCCAGGGCTTGGCAGAGGCAGCAGGAGCATCTCAGGCTCCCTGGGGGCAGCAAATGAGCTGAGAAAGGCTCAGCCCCGGGGCACAGCCCTGGGCCCAGCCCCTTCCCTCTCTGCTCTTCTCTGTGGCTGCACAGAGCACACAGAAGGCCACAGTGGCATTGCACATGGGAGGAGGATGGACAGCAAATTGCCCCGTCCTCCCACTGACATCGATCCTGTGGGATCCCTCAGGGCTCCAGAAGGGATCAGGGCAAGGTTTCCAGAACTGATCATCCTTCAGAGGAACTTAAGGGAACTGACTCATGAGTGAGCTATTGCCACACTGACACAGATTATTCTGTCAGGAAAGGTACATTCAGAACATGCCTCCAATATCTGGCAAGGTCTTCAAAGCACCATTCACCAGCATTTCCAAGTAATCCAAGTCATGTGCCAGTCGAGAAGGGAGCACAGATCCTACAGAACCATTGCCATGGTGTGCTGGGATCCCCTTCTGCCTTGGGGAATTGGACACTGCAAGGGGGTGGGGTAGGGCTGTGGGAGCCTGTGCCTCCTGGTCACTCTCCACGCTCTTTGCAGGTCCTGTGCAACATGCCTGGAGGGGCAGCAGGTCCTGTGCAACATGCCTGGAGGGGCAGCTGGAGCAGCCCAGGGCCCTGGGGCTCTCTCCCTCCCACGCAGGAAACCCTCACTAAATGCTTGGGCAAAGCTGCAGTGCCACAGCTGTCACTCCCAACCTCCGTACCTCCCTCCTGCTTGCCCACCTGCCCATGGAACAGCTCCCACAGCACACGGGCACATAGTCAGGCCCTCTCAGGACACACTGGAGCCTTGCCCTCCCCCTCGGCCCTTTCCCCACCATGGGCACCCCGTGCAGCCGCTCCCAGGTTTCGGGACGTGTCTCCCACGGAGGGAGCCCAGCAGGACAGCTCAGTACCCGAGTGCCCTGAGCCTGCTCGGGACAATTCCTCTGGGCTGTGCCCGTCTTGTCCGGGCTGTGCCCACAGTGCCAAGCAGCAGAGAGGGCAGCTCAAGCCTCAGCAGGGCTCAGGCCCAGAGGCACAGCAATTACCTCCTGTGGCTGTGCCTGGCATCGCCTCCCTTCCTGCAGGAAATGCCACCTTCCATAGAGCCCCTCTGTCCATCCCTTGAGAAAGGAAGAGGCACAGCTGGATCAGATGGAATCATTGCATATCCCAGAGGTGGCCTCTTCAGGAGGCAATACTTGTCCAAAACACGGATAAGGATCGCTAAAAGCCTGATCCCTCCAGGCCTTTGGGGCTGGCTATGGTCCTCCCTCCTCCAAGCAGCCACATCTCAGGATGTGACTGGGGACCGGGAAAATGCAGGGGATCCCTGGTGAGTTTGGGCTGCTCGGCAGCTGATGCCCAATGCCTTCCTGCAGAGGCTGGAGAGAAGCTGCAGCCAGGCCAGGCTGGGAAACTGCCCTGCGGGGCATGGAAGCAGCAGCGGGGCAGCGAGGCTGCCATGGATCCCTTCCCGCTTTTCCGGGTTCTGCTCTGACATGAGGGCCCCTGGCTCACTCTAGGATCTCTCCCAGGTCTCCTCCCACAGCTTCATCCACAGCTCAGCCCCAAGGGCCAGACAGGTATTAGGAATTTCACAGCCTACCATTGGTGACTCATAGTCAGAATGCACAGAAAAACTCTAGCTGTGTTTCAAAATACCAGATACTGTGTTGCTTCCTTCCCACTGCAGATTTTCCATTGCCCCAGCCTCAGCCCCTGGCAGCCTGCCTGGATGTTCTCCCCGCGCCGCTTCTGCAATCCCACTCGTCCAGGGCCTCCTGGTTCTGTGGGCAGCTCTTCGGGCCACTGAGGCCCTGTTCCTCCTTTGTTTGTCAGCATGTCTGAGTGACAGATGATTCAGGGGCTCAGCACCAAGGCCTCCAGCAGCAGTGGTCAGTTCCTGAGTGCACTCGGTGGCCACAGGCAGCTGCCCATGGCTCTGGCAGGGATGTGAAGGGGAGGCCGTGCAGGGGAGCAGCCCCCACGCCCCAGCCCTGCCCATGGGGGCCTGCAGCCCGTGGGGATGGAGCAGCAGTTTCTGGGCTGACAGAGCCAGCAGCTGGGCAGTGCAGCACACACTGCACACATCTACTGCAGGGATATGTTAGCAATATTGTGTATACATACACTCCAAATTGAAAAAAATCAGTCTAAGTGTAGCTTAATTTCAGAGGCATTAGGGAAGAATTATTACCGCTGCTTTCCTGGCTGAGTTTTGGAACATTATACTTTTTTTTAATACTTTATAAAAACAATCTCTGAGTCTGGAAAGGGAGTTTTTCAATCACAGGGGTTCTTGCTTCACTCCAGGAAAAGTGTAATTCAGTGTACCAGGGAGATTTTCTCTTAACATATTGCTGAGTTCTCATGCTGCCACTCATTAGTAGAGATAAAATAATTTCTCACTGTTTATGTTTGATTTTTGTTTGGAAACAGTAGGGAAGAAATGTATCCACTGTGAAGATTTGGTTCATGTGGATCAGTTATTATTTCAGCTGCCTAAGTTGAGGGAGGAATTCACAGAGGTTATCCCAGGCAGAATCTGGTGCTGATGCTTGTGCCATTGGAGTCTGGAGTGGGCTCTTTCCTAGCACAACTCACCACACTGAGCTCCTGGGCATATCTCGTTTGTTTTCTGGTTTTTACTACTAAGAACAGCCAGCATCATTTACCAGTACCTAAAACAGATTTGTTGGTTCCTCTGAATCAACTCACACTGTGGGTTGGAGTTTCCCCAGGTTTCAGCCTGGAGAAAAGGAGGCTCAGGGGGAGCCTCGTGGCTCTCCACAAGTCCCTGACAGGAGGATGGAGCCAGGTGGGGCTCTGCTCCCATGGGAACAGGGTCAGGACAAGAGGAAAAGGCCTCAACTTGCACCAGGAGAGGTTTAGATTGGAAATTAGGGAACATTTCTTCTTGGAAAAGGTTGTAAAGCATTGGAACAGGTTGCCCAGGGCACTGGTAGAATCACCATCCCTGGAAGAGCTCAGAAGACATGTTGATGCGGGACTTGGGATGTGGTTTAGTGGTGAACATAGTGATGGTGTGGTTGATGGTTGGAATTGATTATTGTGAAGGTCTTTCCCAACTTTAAGGATTCTCTGATTCCATGATTCTAAACAACCCAGTGATAACATAATCTAATCTCTCTTGGTGTACATGACTTGGTTCACTCTCTGATGTTTTCTCCACATCCATGTGCCAATGCATCTTCCAGCACATGGAAGGAACAAACCAGGTGTGAAGACTGGAGAAAGAAAATGACCCACATCACTTCCTTGGGAAGAGAAGAGAAGATCTGGCAACTTCCAGAGGGGAGGAGAAACAGAAAAAAAGGTTTGAGAAGCTGAAGTAGTGGCAGAGGTACCAGGGAGAAGAAATAAGAGGTGAGAGAAATGGTGGCTATGAATTGCAGGGCAGGCAGAGGACACCAGTGACCCAAACAGTTTGGCACCTCCTGGCCATTAGGCAGCTGACCCCAAAAGTTCATCTCTGCTCAAAGGGCATGCACAGCCTCGCCCACCCAGTACAGGTGCAGGAACAGCATGAGGGAATGGGAGAGGAGTGTCATAAACAACCTAAATACTGTCCTGCATTTCCAGCAGGTTTTGCAGCCTGTACTGAGCATCTCAGTCCTGGCTGCACTGTTCCCAGACACCAACACCATTAGATCAGAGGGAGCTGATTTAATCAGTTGTTAAAATAATCAAATCATTTCAATTTGAAGTCAAGTCATTTGAATGATAAGGACCATTTAAATCTTGCTGCTCAGAAGGCAGAAGATTGGGCTGAAGCCAGAGCTTTGAGGAGCAGCCAGATAGTGACAGGTAGAGCCAGGGAGTGATAACATGGCACCCACCTCAGTTTGGGAAGAATCATTTGCCCAGCAAGAGCCCAGCTCCAAAGCAACATCCCTGGAAACTCTGCATCATAAATAGCAGGGAGTTCATTCATAGAGCAAAAGATTTCCTGGCCTTATTTACCCTTCCACATTTGCTGCAGCTCTTCATTTCAAAAGCCATGTGAGTACCCTGTGCTGGAAGGCTTGTCCTTCCCCTGCTCCTCACTCTGCACCAAGATGTTCTCTGTTCTGCTGCTGACCAATGCATCTCCTGGCTCCCTACCACTGAAGGAAAAGAAATCTATTTACAAGACACAAACAGCTTTGTGTAAATCACAGCCATGGGCTGCCAGTTGTGTGCTCTCCCAGCCCAGCAGTGCCTCCTTGCCCCAGCACAGAGTGCTGCACTAGCGCAGTCCCAGGGACATGTTGCTATTAGGTCATGTCACCAGGGACTGGAAAGCACCAGACAACGCTCTGTGTCTTAAAAATCCAGATGTGTGATGATTATATCTCATGATAGCCATCATAGATCCTGTGGTAATGCTATTTCTAATAATTTAGCCTTCAGGAGTTCTTAGGCTGGGATGAGCCCATGCTCCGAGCTGGAGCAAACTGTGTGCTCGGGTCTACTGTTTGAAACAATCACTGTGGTCCTAGTGCTGCCTCCTCTCTGAAAAGATGGAGCTGTTACATTCTCCTCAGTCCACATGGTGGAACCAGATAATTTCTAGTTTGGAGTGTGGTAAATAGGTATGATTCTGCGGATAAAAATTCAAACAGTAATCAATATTGATACAGTAACTAATATCTGGAAATAATAAAATAAGTTAAAAATAGTAATGCCAAAGAGGAGAGGGAAAGGAGGGGCTCCACCCCCCCTTTTCCCAGCAGATGTTCTCAAGGACCACAGGAAAGAAGCTGAAGATACAGTTGCTAAAAATGACCAAGAACCTGGTTGGGTCCCAGAAAATGCTAATTATAAGGGATTTATTGCTTTGATATGCAGATGCAATGATACGTTAGTCTTGGCTTACATTGTACTGGCTTGGTGCACGTGTGTAACCCAAAGGTGAATTAAAGGACAACAAAGAAGACTACAGGGCCTTCATCAGTGACGACCCCCAAAGAGTTGTGCGACCACCAGACGCAGTGGTGGCACAAGCGTGATAAGGGTGGTAATGAAGGCGGAGACAGAAAAGTGACGAACCGAATATAGGAGGAGATGGCATTGACACATGGCATATAAGGGGTGACTTTCACTTGGCTGGCTTGTACATGAAGTGGCAAGGGTCATTGAAACCTGCACTCCGTACCCCGCGGTATCTCTTGCTTATGCACTATTATTGGAACCAAATTATCCCTTATTTTAATCGAATTATATTGTATCCAATTTTATATTTTTCATTTCAATTATTCAATCAAAATTGTTACTACTTTTAATATTGTTTGGTTTTTTTTAATGATGGGATAATTGGGCAAACATAACAGGAGGATGTACAGCAATGCTCAAACCACTAATATCACTAAATATAGTTGCATCAAATTAAAGAAGAATACCCTTACTTTCAATTACACTCCCCTTTTTTACCACCTGATTACATGATAATACATTGTTATAGTTCTTTCCCTATATTTCTTCTTTCTATATGTGGACCATCTCAGGGCTGCAGCAGGAGTGGAAGCACCCGGGCAAATGACTCATCTCCCTCAGGCCAGATGTGGATTTTGACCCAGCAAACCAGAGGAACACTGACATAAAGGTAGAGTTTTGTGTTATTCAGGGAAAAAACATCACAGCAAATGACTGCTTGGAGTTTGGTGTGTTTCCTAGAAGATTTGCAAAGTAAGTATGAAGGAAACATCCTTACTGTTTATCACAAAAGGTCAAGTGTATGAACACCTGCAGCTGCAGACATCAGAAGGATGCTGTGTTTACAGCAGGCACTGCCCCACTGTGCTTCTGGGAGTCTCTAGCCCCAAAGAGAGCTTGTTCAGGCTGGGGGAGATTTCAAGAGACAGCAGGAGGCTCCCTTTTTCTCTATGCTCCCCTTTTCTTTATGCTTCTTAAAAATCCCTCCCCTCTTCCCACTAACTGTGCAGGCACTGTTGGATGCAGCTTCCAGGGGCAGATTTCTTCTTGCTGTGATAGTGCCAAGCTCGCAGGGCCCTGCAGGAGGGACCTCTGTGAGCAGTGGGATTTACACTCTTTAACAGCAGCCATGTCCCAGTGAAGCGGTCAAGCTGGGCAAGGATTGTCCTTCCCAGACGGCCCGGCCAGCTATCCAGCACCGCTCGCAGCAGGGCAGCACTGTCCCAATCTCCGTGGCTCGGGACAGCGCCTAAGGCAAACACCCTGTGCTGTGACAGCAGCCACGCCTTGCGGTGGGATGTGGCATGGCTTATGGCTGCAGCCAGCAGAAAGAAGAGAGCGCTCTCCAGCTGTGGGGAATCCAGGCTCACTGGGTCCCAGGGGAACCGACAGCTGGACAGGGAAGGGGGGAGATACTTGCAACAGCTTCTAAGGAGGGAGGGAGACAGGGGAGGAGTCGACCCTAGGGCGAATAGAGTTTTAGATGGGAGTGGAATACAAAAGATTGACTTTAGAGAACCCCAATGGGGATAACTTGAGGGTGGGGCCCTGGTCCCTGAACCAATCACTCAACGCTCTCGCTGGAAGTTTCTAGAGAGAAGGGTGTGAGCGCCGAGTGATGGACAGGGCACTGGGGAGGGATTTGAGAAAGGATACATTAGTCTCCAAGGCAACTGGGAAGGAGTTGGGATAACTGGCAGCACAAGGGAAGGGGAAGATAACCAGCGCAGAACCATTACATTGTAGGGGGAACAGAAAAGTCCAACTTCTACAGAAACAACACAACATCCCAGGACAGTCCTGGCACTGCAAACATGTTTTCCCTCTGCAGTTTGCAGTAACAGTCAAGGAGCATCCAAACTCTTGCAAAGCAAAGCTTGTTTAAAGGATGGGTTTAGTGCCGGTGAGCTTCCAAGGACTCCTCCTTTGAAGCAGCCTATGCAGGGGGACTCTGAAGTGTCCCTGTACCCTCTGAGTTTCAGACAGAGCTGGGAAAACATGTAACCCTCCGCTCACCGTCCCCAAGAGCAGACAAGATGCCGTCCCCCTTTCCCGGAGCTGGGGGATGGAAAGGAGGCTGGAATGGCAGTGATGGGTGGGTTTGTGGCCGTCCCATTTCCAGCAGTCTCTGCCTTCCCCCACTGGCCTGGCGGGTGCTCTGCAGCTTCTCCCCGTGAGAATACCCTCTGCCCCTGTGCAGAATTCAGGAGTAATGCACTTCTCTCCCCTTCCCAGAAATCAGGCTGTGTGAGTGTCTTTGCATATGTGCACATGCCAAGTTTTAGCCCAAAGAGAGTTTTAGAGCTGACTTACAACCCACTGAAATAATTTTATTATGGAAGCAGTGACATAACTTGATAGTAATGCACACGCACCACTCCAGTGCTGGGGGTTTATAGGGCGTTTATGAGGTGTGTGTGCAGGAGGTGACATCCTCAGTACATGCAGAGCTGGCAGTACCTGGCTGGAACCCTTCCAGCGAGGGGCTGGTGGCCCCAGGGTGTCTGACAGCACTGTGGAGGTGGCTCCTCACACAGCAGACCTGGGAAAGAGACAAGGACATGAGTTCAAATAGCTCACGGCAATGGTTGGCAGGAGCTCCTGAGAAATTCTTCTCCTTAGTTCTGATGGGCAACAACAAAACAAATTTGGTGGGTGCAGCTATTGATCATCTTCAGGTGAGCTCAAAGCAGAACTCTTCCTCCAACCCCTGCTGGAGATTATCTGCTCTGTAGTGCGGCCCACTGGCCTCAGAGCCTTTCAGAGCAGTGCGTTTCTGCTGCCACGGGCCGTGAAATGAGATGTCCTGGCTGGTGCAGTTGTGTTTGAGGGAGCTGGGACACCTCTGAACAGCCAGGACACTCATGAGCATCACTGGGGACCAAGTATTAATTAGAATGTAAAATTTCATCTGCAGTCATCTTGCATTACTGCTGTTAAGAGGACAAATCTTCCATTGCCCTGTGATTTCTGAGTGTGCAGAGTCATGGCTAAAGCTGGGCTGGAGACAAGAAAGAGAAGTTTTGGCCAATTGGCCACCAATTCATGTGTGAGTGGTATTCAGCACCCAATTTGCTTTGCAGAACCAGTAAAGGTGAGAGGCTCTTGTAAACCTGGAAAAACATGTTTGTGCTACAGCACTTGATTCCAAAATTCTCCTAGGAAAGAACAAACACACCTTTGTAAAAAACATTGTGTGGTTTCTATTGCCCATCCCTCTACTGTGTGAGAAGCTGCCTGGAGAGCAATACTTGTTCAGCTGATGTTCTGAAGGGATTGATTCAGAAGCTATGACAAAAATGCAGTATGAGCAAAAGACCAGCTTCAGTTTATAGAGTCAGGCATCACAAAAGCTGGAAAGGATCTCCAAGGTAAATGAGTCAGTCCTTGATCTGATATCTGCACTTAGCTGATCTGCAGGGACCTCTGTGATGCCATTTTTAGTGAGTTCACCTATGGAGTTTATGGGGTGAGCACAAGAAACAGAGCCCAGATTTGACACATGAACAAAATATGTGGGATTTCAAACTCCCCACAGCCCTCGGGTCACCTGTGCAGCTGCTCACCTCTTGCATGGGACCAGCTGCTGTGAGCACCACAGAGACACAGGATTTTAGCCTCCAAAGGCATCTGTGGTTTGACTCCCTCATCTGTGTGTCACAGGGCCCAGAAGATCAGCTCTCTGCTGCAGGGAGCTGGCAATTCCTCTATTTAGCACTTTCCTGGCAGTGCAAGAGGTAAGAATGGGAGAGGTGGACAGCAAAGTCCAGCTTCATCATTTCTGGTAAGATCAGATGAAAATACTGAGAAGTTATTTTAATGTGAGAATAGGGAATAGTTTTAATATTCAAGATGATTAATTTACAACAAATTCTAAGTAGATTAACTATACATACACCATGTTTCTTTCCCCAGATGATCATTTATCCACATAACTTTGCAAACCAACAATTAGAGCAGCATTCCCTGTGCTCTGATAATACTCTCTGGTGTTCCCAGGCTCAGGCTGCTCAAGTGAACGAGGCATGGGCTGTGCAGCAGCTGAGCGTGGCTGTAACAGCATCGTGGAGTCACGAAGCATCATGCAGGAAAGCCTGGGGCTCCTGTGCCAATGGAGTTTCAGGGCAAAACTTGTAGTAGGCTGGTGTCTTCTTGCTTCCAGTCTTTTCCTCCTGGCTCTTAAATAGTGGCCAGAGGATGAGGTTGGTTGGGGCTTGGTTTATCTGCAGTTCCAAAGCAGTGCATCACTCTGCAGTCCTGTGAGGGAAGCCTTTGGTATCTTTCCAGTCTTTAGTTTTCCTCAATTATTTATCTGAGGGTTGCTTAATTGCTAAGTCTCCTACTTTTAGATAATATGGGGAGGTGTGAAGGAATGCTGTTCAGACACCAACTGGTCCCTTCTCAGCTTCAAAGTGCAAATAGAAATTCTCTCCCTGTTCTGTCTCTTGGGCTGCGGTGACACCGATGGCTCTTGCTGAGCTCTTGCCAAGGCTGTAGCCAGGGCACAGCCCTTTCCCATCTCCTCCTGGGCAGCAGGAGCCCTCTGGGACTGGTTTTGAGAGCTGTGTCCTGAGAGGAGTGCAGGCAATGCGTGCAGGAGGAACCTGTGGTGGATTCTGCGTGTCATATTTCAGCAGACATTCACTGCAGCCTGCTGCAGAGTGAGACAGTTCCTGGTGTCTGTGTAACCAGGTACTTGGTCAGATGTTGAGAAGAAATTCCTGCCTGTGAGGGTGGGCAGGCCCTGGCACAGGGTGCCCAGAGCAGCTGTGGCTGCCCCATGATCCCTGGCAGTGCCCAAGGCCAGGCTGGACACTGGGGCTTGGAGCAGCCTGGGACAGTGGGAGGTGTCCCTGCCATGGCAGGGGTGGCACTGGGCGGGCTTGGAGGTCCCTCCAGCCCAAACCAGTCTGGGATTCTGTGATTCTTCTGTCTTTATTTTCACTTGTGAATTGATTCCAAGTCTACAGTGGTTTCAATGCCTGAAACCCCTCACTGGGGCTGCTCCATCCCTGTGTGCACCTGGAGGAGGAGATGGTGAGCACGCAGCTTACAGTCCTGCTGCCCTTTCTCCTAAAACTATAAACACCAGGCTTTTCTCAAGTTTTCTATTTTCATTCCACTCTCACCCCTCAAAGTCTTGCCTATTTGTCAGTCCTTGAATAAGCCCCATTTCTCTCTGGCATGGTGGGAATGTGCAGGATTTCTGCTGGGTGCCTTGATGCCTATAGGTTTTGGGGTCAATGAGCTTCTGCAGAGCTGTGCTCATGCTGGAAGTTAAACCTTGTCTTTAAAGAGTCTGGAAGAGCAGTAAGGAGGATTTTAAGCTCCTCACAGTAGAAGCTGTGTCCACTTGGCACCTACAGCCATTCCAAGGCAGACTGTGAAGTCTCCAGAACAGTTTGATGATGCAGTGTTGAAACAACTTTCTGCCAGTGCTGGTGAACTGCCATGGCTTGGCTGAACTACCTATAGCTGAAGAACCACATATGAATTTGCATTTTCAGAGGGAATTTCCCGTGAAGTTTGAATGCGCTTTTTTAATGACAGCAGCCTATTCAACACTGCCTTGGCTCACCTGAAGCACTCTTGGCTTTCACTGAGTGTCCACGTTCACATTATGGCTGTTGAATTATCAGAGAAGCTGTTCTTGTTTTCCAAAAAACTGTTCTGAATTCTCCACTAAATGCTAAGCAGATCTCTGTTGTGCTGCCATTTTTGGTGAGGTTCCAAATGGTTTATTTTTCTGCTATGATGAATTTTAATAATTGCTATAAGTATGCTATTAGTCAAAATGTGGGAGAAAGAAACCCAATTATTAAACTAGACTTCTGTGACTGGAATCTACAGCTGATATATTAAAGCCCAACTATCATGCTTAATAAATAACTCAACCCGCTGACAATACTGGAAGAGAAAATGAACATTTTTAATGAGATAACTGATCATTATTTCTTTTCCCTCCCACCATTAGAGCAATATGTTGCAGTGTATCAATAAACAGTAATTTTATATCATATACACTGCGTGCTTTCAGCAGTGCTTTGCTATCTCCTGCTTTCCCAACACCACTTTTATGGAATTAATGCTTTTTTCCAAGTCTTCCTTTGCTGCCGTGGGCTGTGTAAGGCCTGAGGGAGCCAGTACCGGCTGCAAATGTTACTCAAAATGCCCTGTTTGCACCTGAACCCAAGAGGAATGATCCACATCCCCAGGGACAGGGACCTATTTGTGAGGACTTTCTGAGCACTCTGAAGCTTCTGATTCAGCTTCTCACTCAGCACAGCTCCTCCTCCTGCTGCAGCCGAAACCTTGGCATTGTGGAAGAGTAAATGCCCCTCAGGCCCAGTGGATTGGGAGACAGTTCTCTGCGCAGTAAGGCACCTGCCCACCCTGAAAGGCGTGCTGATATCACCTGGAAAGGCCCACCTTTGGTGGAGAAGCTTCATGACCAAGATTCTCCCCAAATTATTTCAGAAACCTGGTGTCTTTCAGTGATAAATGTTTTTGCAGAGGATGGATAGGTTCTGCTTAAGCAGTGTCCTCAGTCACATGTGGGAACAATGTCACAGGCTGTGCCACCCAACCAAGCCCAGCAGGCCGGGAGGAGAGCCTGGGGCCAGCAGGAAGCTGAGAGAAGGCCCTGCTCTAGAACTGAGGGAGTTCCACCAGAAGCAAACAAAGATGGTAACTTGAAGAGATGCCCACTGTGCTCAAAGTTTGTCTGAGACGACTAAGACAGGAGCTTGTCAAAACTCCCAGGAAATACCTGGGAAAAGGTTTTATGTATGTTGGTTGTGACTAGGTACAAAGCTCCTGCAGGAAAAGAGCCTCTGCAGCAGGCTGGCTGGCTGAAAGGGTCTTACTTCTTCCTAGAATAAAGATTACCACTGAAGTGCAATTTTAGTTTTTATTGTATAATGGGAAAATATTTTCCAGAACTCAAAACCAGTTTCAAAAATACAGATGTGTTGTGGAAACAGGAATGAGACATTTGGGGATTTCTCTCTACAAAAGATATTTCTAAATGTTTCTAAAGATGAAAAGTGAAGACAAAATGAGGTCACTTTTCCTGGATTCTGAAACTTCTTAGAAAATTTTTAACGACTATAGGAATTGAGAAGGAATATTTGGGGATGTCTCTCTACAGAAAAAATATTTTGAAATATTTCTACAAATTTCTAATTTCGAAACCTGAAAAACTAAGCAAATGGGGTTGCTTTTTCTCAGGAGCCCCATGCTGCTGCCTGCCCCCTGCGCTCCCCCAGCCCTCGGGACCCTGCCGCTGGTCACAGCAGCCCCTGCCTGGCTCCTGCCTGCCCACACCGTGGGCATCCACGGCTGCTCCTGGCCATGGAGCTCAGCCAGTGCTGCTGCTGGCTGGGCTTTGTTGCCGCTGCCACCCGGACACTGGGGTGACAGCTCCATCTCTTTATTGCAAGAGAAGAAGGGGCCATCAGATACTCCTGCAGAGGTGGGTCAATGTCTGTGTTGTTTAGAGGCCAGGACCAGGGGGCTCGGGGGCAGAGGAAAGGACATGTTGGACTCAGGAGGGGCTTGGAGGGTGCTGGGCTGCTCCTGGGGTCTCTAAAAGAACTCGGGAATGGGTTGGGATGGGACAGAGGAGGATCAAAAAAGAGATAAAGGCAGCTCAGGGATACGCATGGGCAGAGGAGGTGGCAGTTGTGAGGAATGAAATCGTGGGGATGAGAGCTCTTTTTCAGAGTAGTTATTGGTAGTTAATGTTAATGAAGTTGATAAGGTCTTAATTTGAAGTGTTGGTCTGTTGTTAAACATTGAATGTTAGAGTTCTAGGACTTGCCTTCAGTTGCCGTTGCTAACTGTTACTATTTCACCCTGTATTTGTATCTCTCCTCGTCATACTCTGTATTTGTACCCCTTGTTAGTCTTTTGTTAAACTTTGAATGTTAGTATTCTAAGACTTGCCTTTAGTTGCTGCTGTTCGATGTTGCTATTTTACCTTATATTTGTATCTTTCCCTGTCATACTCTGTATTTGTTCCCCTTTCTGTCTCACCCGGGATTTGTATCCATTCCCCTCGGGAACCACTTCCCCTACTCCCCTGCTCCCAGGAGGACTTGCACCCGGACTGAATTCAAATGAGAGGCTGTGGGAACTCTATGAACCCTCTCAAAACAACGAACTAGCACACAGACTTTGACTTTAGCCCATCAGAACCACACTAAGTCACCCACTCTTGGCCAGAGCCAGATTCTGTCCTGTCACCATAATTTTGATAGTACCCAGCTTGGAAGATACCCCTCGGCTGCGAGCCAATATTTGCCTTCCTAAGGACCTTCATGAGGACAGAAGCCCCAGCTCTGCTGAGGGACAAAGCTGTGCTCCTCCTCCTCCTCAGTGTCGTCCAGTGGGAGCAGTGGCGGTGTGAGCGTCCCCTCGGGTTCCCCAGCCAGAGCTGTCTTTAATAAAGGCGTTTTTAAAGGAGCTGCTCTCCTGGCCCTATTTATCACAGCTTGGGGACTCCTCCAGGATAGCCACATCCGAAGAGGACCGAGGACGGGACGGCCGCCCGCCCTATTGGGCCTCCAGGGAACAGCTGGCTACGCCGGACCTGGGAAGACAGCCTGGGACTGGCAACGCAGAGGAGCGCCGGGACCTGGGAAGAACCGGTGGCGGGAGTTGGAGGCAAGCGAGTGGCGAGTGAATGAGACGGGGGCCGGCAGCTCGGACCCCCGACGTCAGTGAGGGCCCCAAGTACCGCGTTTCTGGACTCCCCTGAGGGAGCCAGCTGGGCATGGGGGGAAGTGAGTGGAATCAGTGGTTGAGGTGCCTCCAAAAGGGGCAGGACGCCCCCTCCTGGTTAGAAGGGGTACAAGGGAGGGGCCAGAGGGACCCTCATTGGGACATAACCCCTAGCCTAGGGGTGCAAGGGAGGGGCCAGAGGGAGCCCCATTGGGACCTAACCCTAGACCCAGCCTAGGGGTACAAGGCAGGGGCCAGAGGGAGCCCATTGGGACCTAACCCCTGGGAAGTGAAAGGTCAAGCCCATGAGTGTGGGTGAGGTTCCCCTCCTTTTCCCAAGTATGTGAGTAAATTCCCCATACTTACCAGTGTGAAAGACAATGAGTGCTTGAGCAGTAAAAGAATATTAAGTGTTGTTTTGCCCGTCTGTAGTTTTTGTTCGGGTAAGGGCACCTTAAGATTTCAGTTAAGAACCAAATTAGAGTCAGTATGGGAAAGTGTTTGAGTAAAAGAAGAAGATTTGGAAGGGAAGATGAGAAAAAAGATAATATTCCCGCTGATAGTCCTCTTGGACAGATGCTAGATCAATGGGACACTCAGGAGGCCACAAAAGGCTTAGACAAAATAAAAATGATTCACTATTGTATGGAAGTCTGGCCTAAGTTAAACCTGCAGGGGGAGTGGCCGTGGTATGGGACAAGAGATCCATGGATGGGTTCCCAATAAATCAACACCTGAAAACCCAAGAATGTCCCAATCTTGAGCACTTAACATATGCTGCATGTTGGCAGAGGGATACCACTGGCAGTGAGGTTACAAAAATCTGTAAACTACAAAAACAGGAGGAAAAGAATGAGGGAAGAGAAGAGGTTAGTGTTAAGTGGGACCCAATTGATTACATTTCTCCTCCTCCATTCCCTCCTATTTACCTGGCAATGTCCCAGGCTGCTTGTTGCCAAATGAGGACTTTGTTGGGGATGAGCCATTTGTCATGGGTGAGGGGAGACTCGGACACTCAATATGAGTGATAAGCAAGTTCCGTTTATTGAAGAGAGCATCAGACACTTATACACCAAATAATAAGCTTATGAATATTCTGTAAGCCAAGCAATCTATTGGTTAAACTATACCATCAACTCTTCCTCATTCCTTTGGGCCTACATTCCCTATTTCCCACGTCTCTCTGTCCACTTGTTATCATACCCAGCTAGGCCCAAGGACACGCTATCTTGCAGGTGCAAAAACTCAAACTAGCTGTGTTCGGTACTTTCCCAGCTCCTGGTCGGCTAACAAGCAAATGTCTACGTGACCTCTGTCATGTAGCCATTTCTCCACAATTCCCCTGTTTTCTTGTTGCACAAGCAAGGTTTGATGGGCTAACTGTGTCACACTCTTTGCAACACAAGAATAGGCAATTCTAACAACTATTACATTACAAGCAGTCTTCTCAGCTAGCAAGGTTTCTCTCTTACAAGGGATCTAAGCCAGGGAGACAAACCGAAAAGGCTATCACTATTTATAGGATATGCTATATGACAGATACAAAAAGGATTTTATGTGCTACAAGGCTCAAATAAAACTCAGGTGTGCTAATACAACCTACAAAAATAAGCTAAAGGAGCAACATGTGCGCGGGTTTCATCTGCGTCGATTGTCTGGTAAGTTTGCTTTCCATCTTCAAACAGCAGATATACTTCAAATAGGAATGGCTCTACTCACAAATGCTTCTGATTGTCTCTTTTAACTAAACTTTCTCTGATGTTCACGACAACACCTTGCACACAAGTCATAAAATAAACGCCTATCATAAAAGCATAAATCTATCTAACATCACTTAAACTTAATAGGACTTAGACTTAAAATACTTAAACTTAAAATATTTAAACTTAACAGAACTTAGCATCACTTAAACTTATCTTTACTTAAACTTAAAAATTAATCTCAACAAACTTTAACTTAGCAGAACTTAAATTTAACAGACCTTAACCTTAACAGAAAAACTTAACAGATTTTCAAATCAACAGAACTTACATATAAAATCACTTAAATTTAGCAGAACTTAACTTTAACAGAACTTAACTGACTTTATATTCTACATAACTTAAACCTAATATAATTTAAATGTAACAGAATCTAACTTCATTTAAACTTAATAACACTTTAACTTAACAGAAATGAAACTGAAAAAAATTTAACGTTAACAGTATTAAACATTTAATGACACTTAATAGACAATTAAACTACTTAGCAATGGATAGAACTTACTATAGAAATATAATATAGCATTTACTATAACTTACTTACAGGCCTGACTCTAAAATACTAAGCTAAAACAACTTTCTAAATGTGTTTGCTACAGCATTTTTACACTTGAATGCACCTAAACATAAGGAGTTTGTTCAAGGTATACCTGTGGACAAATTCTTTTGAATTCAGTGCTTGCTTTTACATGTACCACATCCAATCAAAGCTCAAAGAATTCAAAAAGCACACTTATTACATCTTACTTATACAATCGCTTTAACACATCTTTAACATTTTTAAATTTTTCAAAATACAATCTCAGAGTTTGATGTTCCACGAACTGAGTTATCTGGGCTTCTGATGTTTAAAGTCTATTAATGTTAATACAGGTGATTTTAAGACAGCATAATGGATGCTAAGCTAAATTGGCTGAAATCTGGCTCAAAGCATTCACCACGCTGATTTCTCTTTCACAGTCTCTGCCAGGAAGAACAAAAAATCTTTTTAACTTAGGTGAGGAGCGTCTTGAAAGTAATGCTCTTCGGTGTAGCTTATTTATTATCACTGGTTTCTTAATTGCAGTAGGGATCTTTTCTTTTGTTGACAAGAGTCACATTTATTACGGCTATTAGGTCTAAAACTGAAGCTTCTGCCGGCCGCGGGGCGGAGGTGGGAAAGTAGTCACGCTTGGAAGGCCCTGGGATCGGGCTGCTGCTGCTCGTGTCGCTGTGGTGCAGTGGGTTAACGGAGTTGCTGCTGGACGCAGCGCAGCATTTCGGCGGCGCGAGTCGCAGCCCCACGGCAGTGGGCCCCCCCCCAGCACTGCGCCCTCTTTGCGTCGTCGCCGCTTCAGGCTGCCAGCAGGGCACGGCGGGCCCCCCATGGGCTGCCCGCCTGCCGCTGAGTTCCGCGCACCCAGCCTTGCCAGTGCGTACCGCACCGCACCGCGGGCACGGCACCACCCGCCTCGCTCGGGCTCTGTGGCTGTTCGTATTGCTGCTCGCTGAGCGCCAGCTGGCCGCACCAAGTTTTGCACCCCGGAGACACTGTCCATGGCAGCGCCGGCTGAGCCGCGCAGCTATACTTGGAGTCTGTTAAGGTACAGTTTGTTTAGGTTGCCAAGTCGAAACTAAGGCCCCTGCTGGCTGCGGGGCGGAGGGAGAAGCGCTCGCACTGGAAAAGCGCTCTGGTCTTGCGCCGCTTGTGTCGGAGCGGGTGCACCCCCTGCGCTGGGCTCCTTGTTTCGCGAGACTCGCCGGCAGGCTGACTCACTGCGCGCGCCGCACCCAGCGCTGCACCCATGGCGGCGCGGGTCGCTCCCCCAGTGGCGGCTCCGCTCCCCCTGCGGCTGCCGCCGCTACCGCCGCTGCAGCGCAGCATCTCAGGTGAGCTGCCCGCCGTGGCTGCTCCCCACGGCACAGCGCCCATGCCGAGTTCGGAGTGGCACAGCCCCGCAGGTGCCCCGAGCCGTGGCTGCTGCCGCCATCACAGCAGGGTCGCTGACCCACTGTGCATATACTTGCAGCGCCAGCACCACAATGCACGTTTTTTCAAGTCTATATGCAGCAATCTCTGGAATTCTCTTCCCAAGTCGACAGCCTAAAGTCCCCACTTTTCTAAAAAGCAAATCTATACCCTGTAATCCTCGTTTCTCTAAAAAGCATCTAAAAAGGTGATTAGCCGCTTGCCTTTCCATTACCTTCTAACCTGATAGTCAGCGCTGCTGCAGCCCTTTGCAAAACGTTGACGGCATTCAATCAGCTGGACTCTCCTGTGAGGTCGCCAGGCATTCAGTCAGCTGGACTCTCCTGTGAGGTTACCAGGGCACTGAAGCGCGCCCTTTCGCCTTTTTACTCCTCTGTATGGTCGCCTAAGGCAGGGCCCACTTTTTGTGCCTCCCGGGCTGCGTCGGGACTGACACCCAAATACTGTACCAACCGTGGCTCGCAGGCCCAAATCTTCTGTAAAGTCCGTAGGGTCTGTAGGGTCTGTAGAGTCTGTAGGGTCCATAGGGTCGCTGTTCGGGCACCATTTGTTGCAGAATGAGGACTTTGTCGGGGATGAGCCGATTGTCGGTGAGGGGAGACTCGGACACTCAATATGAGTGATAAGCAAGTTCCGTTTATTGAAGAGAGCATCAGACACTTATACAGCAAGTAATAAGCTTATGAATATTCTGTAAGCCAAGCAATCTATTGGTTAAACTATACCATCAACTCTTCCTCATTCTTTTGGGCCTACATTCTCTATTTCCCACATCTCTCTGTCCACTTGTTATCATACCCAGCTAGGCCCAAGGACCTGGGGCACCATCTTGCAGGTGCAAAACTCAAACTAGCTGTGTTCAGTACTTTCCCAGCTCCTGGTCGGCTAACAAGCGAATGTCTACGTGACGTCTGTCATGTAGCCATTTCTCCACACTTACCAGTGAGCATTTTCAGTTCTGCCACCCATGTTTAGAGCAAGTTTTCTGTGACGCACTGCACCAGGTCAGTTCAAAGAAGAGCATTAGGAAGTATCCAACTGTATTTTCTCTTCTTTCTTCTGTGTACATGCTGCTTTTTTGAGCACTCTGGCTTTCTGAGCTCCCTCACATGTCTTGATCCTTTTCTGGATAACCAGAGGGATATCAGGATTAAATCCTGTCTCAGCTCTGAGGTCTGGCTTTTGAAGAGCCCCAGTCATCCTCTCCTACTCATCTCATCCTGGTCTTGGTGGAAATATTATGCCTTCATGGGATTGTTATTCAGCTTTGGGGCATTCTGGCACTGCTGTTCAGTGAAAGATTTTGAGACTTTGAAAGGTTTCCTGGTGTGGCAATGACAATCCTCAATCCTAATGCTTGATGGGGGTTGCAGTTGCCTCAGTTGTGAAACCTCCTGAAAAACATTGTTTGTTCTTTTCTCCTTGACTTTTCCTTGACTGTTTCCATCAACAGATTAGGAGGTTTGGGGATATCTTTTCAAAGTGAATTTCAATTAATCTCCTGTCTGGCATTTCAAAGGGGAAAAGTGGTTTGGTTTTTTTAAACCAGCACCTGCTTACCATCCAATTAGCTAACTGCCTTTAATTAACCATAATACATTCCAGGAGAGCAAAATAACAAGGGAACAAAATCAAGTGGTGACGACTCTGTGACTGAACCTGGACTTCCCCTTTCCCAGGTGCAGGATTCTGGGTAACCCTTTGCTGGCCACTTTGAGCTCTGCCATGCAGTGCATTGGGTTTCTGGGGAGGGAAAAGCATCCAGTCCCTCACCTCCAGGTTCACATCTGCAAATCCAGAGGCCAGTGGATATTTCTGTCCATGGGATTTGCACACTGGATGCCCCACAGGATTCTGGTTGTGAGCTTTCCTCAAAAACATGGTGAGATGAGGTGTGCAGGACTCATTTCTTCAGAAGGGCAGGAGATACCTCTGAAGGCCTCCCCTAAAGGGCCTCCTTACTCAGCAGTCTGACACAGATTTGCTTCTGAAGAGCTTTGTAATTTGTCCTTATTATGTTCTGTGTGTGATTTAATGAAAGCCTTTTTCTCTACTGTAATTGAGCTCTTAATCTCATCTGAAAAGCAGAGCACAACCTCTTCAGAGATGGCGTTTGAGTAACAGCCTCTTTGTGTTTCCTCTGCTGTGGTGCTGCTCATGGAGTTGCTCACTCCTGATTTAAGAACAAAAAATAAACAGATTTCTCTGAGTCAAAAATACATCAGTGATGCCACATAGAGTAGGTTTGAATAAAAAACTCTTTTTTCTATTGGGCAAGAGATCTTCCAAGCAAGATCTTTCCTGGTTCTGCAAAGAATATGATGGAGTGAGTTTTCCTTAGTGAGCCCCTGAGGTTTCATGCAGGTGATGCTCAGAAAATGGCACATGGGCATGGCAGCTGTCAGCAAAACAATTGGCTCTGGGCAGGTAAAAGTTGGCAGCAGATAAGAGTGGAAAGTCAAAACAACTTGCTGAAAAACTTGTAAGAGGAATAATGACTTCAGTGAAAATCCCTCATCTTAAAGCTTCAAAACACATTTTTACAAAAATCCACAAAGGTGTCCTGATTTTGATCAGTCTGATCTTCCTAAATAGCATTTTACAATCAGAATTAGGAGTTGAGAGACACTAAAGGAGGCTCATCAGAGGATTTTTCATTGTGACCTTCGTATATCTTTTTTACTGTGCTGTAGTTTGGAAGGAGGCCCCAAGCTCCAGCTGCAGCCTGGGGAGATCCTGTTGACCTAAACACTCCCCAAAGCTGCTGTGGGGCTGACCCAGAACCAGAATCTGTATGGAACTGGGTAAAATACTTCCCACTAGAAAACACTTGCAGCTTGATGGTGATCCACCATTCCCAGTTCAGACCACAGGCAGTGCCAGTAGTGACCAGTTTGCTGCCTGCTCTGTGCAGAGCTGGTGGCTGTGAGTGGCAAAGCTGTGGGGTGAACAGGCTGGTGGCTTTTTGGGGCACACAGAGCCTTCCATATCTATTGAAGTGAAGGGAGAAACGACCATCCTGGTAATGCATCGAACTCCGATTTATTGATCAATCAATCACCTTAAATAACAGTGTTAACAAACTTCATGCATATTCTGTAAACCAGATTCATGATAGGCTAACAGAGAAAACTCTAACCACTCCTTTTGTTTTAGAATACCTACAATTGTTTATTAAAAACAGAACCAGTGTTCCCAAAACTTCTACATCTGTTCCCAGGGTGCCAGTCTTTCCCAGAGATAGTGTTCTGCTTGTTATGGGAAGACTGTCTGAGAACTTCATTGTTTATAAAGAGAGTCTAATTGTTTATAGAAATCAGAAGGCTGAGAACTGCTTTACTTTTCCCTTATACTTTTCTCTCAATTGTATGTCTCATGGCCTTTTTCTTTAAGTCATTCTCCGACACATATCTACTGCTTTGTCCACACTAGAGAGTGGATTTTCCTAGAGAAATACCTGCAGAGTGGGAAGGATGAAGAGCAAATCATTCCCTGCCAGTGGATGCTGTGCTTGTTGCAAACACGAGTTACATCTGGTAGGAGTCCTTGCTGTCAACCCTCAGGGATTCCAGGCTGAGATCAGCTCAGCTCTGTCATTTGCCAGGGGAGTGAGGATCAGACTCCACCACACCTCCAGAGCTGGGGATGAGTGGGTTGAACCACATCCAGAGCCAGGATGAGGAATGGGCTGTGTTTTGTCTTGCCATGCACAGCAGATATCCTAATTTAAAGCTGTGCTGTCTTCCCAGATTCTGCTTCTTCCTCTGAGAAGACCCATCCATTTTGATCCTGTTCCTTTCCACCCATCCCTCTAAAGATCTCCATTCTGGAGTAATTGGCACTATTGGATCAACTTTTGATGTGATGAGCAGTGGATTTTTGTCGTCAACATGCCAATTTAAAGTGCCACAAATAAAAGATCAATTACTTCTTTCCTGGAGAAGAAATTAAGATAAAATCTTTCAATGTAATGGGCTGAGTGTACAAAGCTAAAGAGGTAGAAGATTTAAATGAGACTTTCTCCTGAGAGGATGTGTTTTTAATGTAAAAGTAACAAAAACAACCCAAACAGTGAGAGAGCATCACTTGAGCTGCACCTCTGTCAGTAAGGGATGGATCCCTCCTGCTCTTTCTCCTGCCTGGGGCACCTGTGTGGGGCTGGTTGTCCCTGTCATTTACCTTTTGATTGCACAACCATTTCTTAGAAAACAGTTGGCTCTTCAGACTCTCCTGGGCATTCAAGTGAGTCCAGGAGATGTGGGGGTGAGCTGATAAGTGGATTTGGATGGTCCTGGCTGTTAGGTGTTGCTGTGTTTCCTGATGCTGGTCTCCAAAGCAATCCCTGGCACGCTGCTTTTGTGGAAGGCAGAACAGCTCTGTGCTTGAAATTACCTGTTCTGGGGAAATGCAATGAATTTTCTGCTAGGAACTGCATGTAAGCAGAGATGGAGCCTGAATTAGGGATCTGCCCTTGTGGGGATCCCTTACACTGACACAAAGCTCTCTGTGCCTCTCCAGAGGGCTGTCACCCTACAGAAACATGTCACTTCAGGGCAGGGAGGGGGATTTGACATCACAAAACATCGGGGAAAAAATATCGAGGCAAATTCTCCTTTTCTGGTCAGGAAAACCAGGGTGTGTGCCTGCTGTGTTCCACAAGCAGCAAATCAATTGCTGAGAGATTTCTGCTGGGAGATTTGTGCTTTATGAAATTCCTGCCAGTGGCAGAGGGCTGGGGAGCTGGAAAGGATAGCGCTGTCTTCCTCCCCTCTGCTGCTTTAATTGTTTGTAATGATTTAATAAGCAGCACTATTCTTCCCCACAGCAAACACAGGTGGCATTTTATTACCTTTATTAGGGCCCCTGTTTGGAATTTCTTTGCTGTATTTCCTTCTTTGCAGGCTTGGTCCAAAATTTGGAGAGGTCAGTGTAAGAACTGGACTTTGTGCTGTCAATATTCTGAGTGTTGAGCCAGCACCGAATCCATGCAATTTTATGGGAAAGAAATAATAAGGACAAATGACATGATTTAAACAAGGAAATGCTCTTGGCTTTGGCATTTTATGTGCACACCAGGAGTGAAAGAGCAAAGCAGGTACAAGCTCCCAGTACTTGCAGAAGAATAAATGGAAATAACTTCCCGTTTAGGCTGGGAATCAGGAGAAAATGTATACTCATCAGAAGGGTGTTGAAGTGGAGCAGCTGCCTAGTGACAGCAGGCAGGTGGAGAAGTGAAACCCAAAATTAAAGGCTTTTAATGTGGAGTTTTTTAGATGTTGAGGTCTTTAGAAGCAGATTTTGTGAGTCCCATGGGCAATGGAGGTGACTTCCCAGGGGAGCATCCCTGTCCCATGCCTGGGATCTGCTGCCCTGGTCCCACAGAGTGATTTGGGTTGTACCTGATGGCTCAGCAGAGCTTAGGGAAATGCCTCAATATTGGTTGGATTTGAATGGCATTTGGGTCAAATCGAGTTTCTCCTCTGAGGGATGGAGTTTTGACCTCTCACAGGTTTCGCTTGAGTATTTTTTAATCTGTCCCCCACCCCAAAAACCCCCCAGCAGATCCCCTTCTCCTGCCACTCTGTGTCTCCCACAGCTGTGATCCTCAGAGCTTTTCCCTTACACTAAAAGAACTGGAAATCGGCTGGGTTTTGTTGCCTCTTGGCAACAAAATTGTCTCCTATTGTGCAGCTCAGGGGGAAAGAAACCTCTTCCTCCCTTCAGTCTGCTGCAACAGTGTTTTGTTCCTCTTTGTGAAGAACCAGGAAGAAACACTTCTTTTTAAGATGAGGGAGCCCAATTCAATTCCGTTATAATTTTGAGCAAAATAACCTAGTTATTTATGTTGAAAGTCACTCCAAAATTTTGAAGAGATCTTTTTAGAAAATGTTTCTCTTGGTGACTGATTATGAGTGGGTATGGGAAGAAACTCTTTGCATTGAACCACTCAAAGCAGTAATTTCTTCCCAAAGAGTAGATGTAATTACATTTTTGGGTGAAAAAAAAATAAGTAGTAGTGGACCAAAGGAGCTTCAAGCTGATCTCTGTTTGCTGCCAATGACTGAATTAAATGCACAGGGTTCCTATCAGCTCTGCCAGACAAAACGTTGTATTTGGGTTATTGGGGGTTTTGTCAGAAATCTTTGTAGCATGAATAGTTCATGGACTTATCTCTGCTGGCTTCAGCCATTCCTGCTGTCCATCATATCTTGCTATTATAAGGCAGCTCTTTTCATTATGTTGTCTTTTAATTCAGATATCTGAGCCTTTTTCTACTTCTAGTCCCACTTTTCAATAGGACAAACATTTTCACATTATCTGTGAGTGTATTCAGTGGTGGCCACACAAGTGAAGGCAAGGAGCTGGCAGGTGATATTTTATGAAACTTTCTATAATGGGAAAAAACTCAGCATTCAATTTCCATCTCCTTAGAAATCTCTATTTCTTTTCTTGTCTCTTGTGCTCTTTGTGGCTGGTCTGAGTTTAGTGCTTGGAAATGCAATTATATGGATTCCAATTCTTTTGAGAGAGAATAATCTTGTACACAAAGCCAAATAAATTTAACTTTTCAATATTAGAGCAGTTTGACATCCAGATTGGGGACCTGGCAGTGGTTAGTGCCTGGCCAGCCTCAGAACACAGAGTTTGTCTGATTTAGGTGAAATTTCATTCATTGGAGACAAAGTAAAATTGCCTCTTATTTGCTCAGCACTAAAAATCCATCTGAAGCTGATTGCCAAGTGATGGGATTAACTCCTGCAATGGCACCATGAAATGAGAGACCAGGAGAGGAATATTTAAAAAAGGCATTTCCAACCATGTGCAGGCCCTGATGTCCTGCTGTTGGCTTGGTGCTGTCAAAGGGGCTGATTTTGATGGTTTTAGAGGCACTAACCTGGGCAGTGAAATGCACCTCAGGCAGCAATTGCTTCTCTGGTGTCTGCAAGTGCCTTTATCTCCCTTCGTGCTCCTCAGAACTGAAATCCTGCACAGACCGAGTGAATCTGAGGCTTTGGGAAGGCCCAGTGGTGACAGATTTTGGTGAGATTTGAGTCAGGAGATGGAAGCAGCAGCTGAAGGGGCTGTAATCTTCATCCTTGGGCTCTCCTGCAGGCTGATGCGGTGTGAAGGAGGCAGGGATTCCATAAAGCAGCTTCTGTAGCTCCTGGGGGGAAAAAACAAGTGGTAAGTTCTTTAATTTCTTAGAGTTTCAGGCTGTGCTGCACCTCAGGGCCAGGCTCTGCCCCTCTCTGCTCCAGCTGGTGCTTCCCTCTCTGGTTTTTATTTGCAAACCACCTCTCTGACCAGCTTCCACTTTGCTTTAAAAATTCAGCACCACGTTTGTGGCTGAACAGGTTCCAGAGCCGGGGAGAATGGTTTGAGATGCAGTTTGCATCACGGAGTTGTTACAGCAGGGAAATTGTCCCATCCCTCCTGCTAATCTTGTTCTGAACATTGAAAAACTCTTCAGCTTCTCTCATTATACTTAAATTTGATTACTGCTTTGATTTCACACCTCTTTCACGCAGGCTTTTCCTCTCTCCTTGGCTGGAATTCTCTGAAAAGATAAATTTTATCAAGCCTTGGGGCAGTTCCTGTCATCTATCTCTGCTCCAAATGCTGCTTTTAATTATCTTGGGAACCTGAGCAAGAGGGAAACTGGGAGGAGTTTAGTGAGAAGAAAAGGAAGGCACAGAGGCCAAAGTGTAAATGCAGAGTCTGGGTCACCAGAGTCTGCAGTGCTGTGGGGATCTGGGCCATGCAAAGTGATGTTTTTCTCTGTGAATGGCTGATTCCTTCTGTATCTCCTCCTGAAATTCCTGTGCACCAGGGCTGGTGCTGGAACTGCAGCCACACAAACTCCCCATGGAGCCGTGTGGGACACAGTGGGAATCATTTATTTGCTGTTTTTGGTGAAAAGTTGTGACATGAACCTCAGTGTCAGGGAGGTGACACGTTAATGCTGCTGCTGTCAGACAGTGCCCACACACTGTGTCTGGAGACAGCTCAGGAGAAGATGAAGAAAAACCAGGATTAAATCCCATGTGCCACTGAACTCTATCAGAGATAAACTGCTTGGAGTGAAGTCTGTGAAGTGACTGGGGAGAGCTGGATGAAAGGGACAGCTCTGAGAAGTGTGTGGTACGTCAGTGATGTCCTAACACTCATCTTTGCACAGAGATGAAAAAGTATCAGTTTGCATGGCGTGAATGTCTGGTGTGGAAACTGTGTGTTGCACAAGCTGTGCTGAGCTCATCCGGCTCTGAAATATCATCTCTGCACCTTAGCCAGGAACAGCAGCAGAGTTCTGAACAGATTAATAAAAATCAGTCATAACCCAGAAGCAAACCTTGGCAATACACATCTGTGGCAGGTGAGGAGACCAAAAGCTTTCATTATTGTTCAATAAAAAAATCCTCTGTCTTGGCATTAAAATGCTTTAGTTTCAGCTCTGCCCCAGACTATCAATGTCAAGTGTTTCTCTGGCTGTTGGGGGTAGGTTCTCCCCCATAGCTCTCTGCAGGTTGGTACTAATTAAAGATGTTCTGTCAGGTTCAGATGTTTTGGTGCCTGACCAGGGAGTGCAGAACAGGGATTACAAGTGCTGACATTTTTCCTAGAAAGTCCAAGGGATAAATTTGTGCCAATTAACACCTTTAACTAGGAGGATCAGTTCCTGTTGTGCTTGTACCAGAATCTGGGCACAGACGGGGTTTCCAAGGGAAATCTTGGTCCATGTAGGGCTGGGGCTCCCTCCAGGCTGGTCCAGCCCCTCAGGGTGCTCAGGAACAGGGGTTCCCCACAGCCCAGTGCACCCTCCTTAGCCCTGGGGCTCCCAAGGGCAGAGCCATGGCTGAGGCTCTGCAGGAGCAGGCAGGCTCAGCCCTGCTCCAGCATGGGATCCCATGGGACAGGGCACGCTGGGATTTGCCCCTGCAGCTACCAGGTGTGTCCAGAGAAACTGCAGGGAGGGGGTGACCTCTGTCAGTGGGACCCCTCTGTGCACAGGTGCCCCCACTCCTGGGGTGGCTGTGCCAGCTCCCCCAGGGACCTCCAGCCCTGAGAACCTGGAGCAAGTGGAAACCACAACTTTGCAAATGCTGCCTGTGCCCAATGCAAATGGTAAGAGAACGGGGGTGTGAAAAAAAATTGTTTATTACAGAATTGTTTATCAACAACAATACAGAACAATTTTAGAATGTAAGAACATTTGCAACAACAACAACAATCCATAGAACATATATACATAAGAACCTATCTAACTAAACTATATTAAATCTATTTGTAGAAGACAAAATATTCTTAAAGTCTTAAGTCCTAAATCCTATTCTAAATACAAAAAACTGTAGAACAATGTAGAACTGTAGAACTATGTACAAAAGGGTGCCATCGCTGTCTGGAATGCTCATCAGTGCTGGAAGAAAAGCAGGTGCCATGGTCACTGCAGTCAGGCACAGAGGGCTCTTCCATGTGTCCCCAGGTAGGCACATGTGGGCAAAGCAGGACTCTGCTACCAGAGCTGAGCCTGGCTGGCTGTGGGATGGAGCTTGAGTGGCCCAAAGTGAGCACAGGACAGGCAGTGTGTGGCCACCAGACTCCAGTTCGCGAGGTGCCCTGTCTCTGCACAGGGACCAGCCTAGCTCCAGTCTGGCAGCAGGGGACCCACTCTGCCTGTGGGGATCACGTGCCTGTCCTGCTGCTGGCATTGGTCTTCATCCCAAAATCATATCCTCTTCCTCATCTTTTATATCAATGTCCATGTCCTCAATGTATTCTTCCATTTCCACTTCCATCTCCTCCTCTTCCTCATAAACATCCACTTCCGTTTCCTCTTCCACATCCACCTCCATCTCTTCTTCCATATCCATATCCACCTCCATCTCTTCCTCTTCAGTCTCTTCTTCCTCCATTTCCACGTCCTCCACTGTAGGAGTCTGGATGTCCACCTCCATCTCTTCCTCTCTGTCCATGACAGCCTGCAGAGGTGGCAAAACCTCAGAGTGGGGTCCCTGTCCCACACCATCCCCACAGAGCTGCAGCCCACTCAGGCAGCTGGAGGTGTCCACCTCCATGGAATGGCACCGTACCTCCCTCAGTTGACAAATGAGACAAAGGATAAACGTGAGCATCCTGAAGTGATGGATGACAAAATCCAGGCACTAGGGAGCTCTCAGGACTGATGGGAGTAGCAGAGGGCAGGTGGCAAGAAGGGCGGCAAGAACGGTGACGAGGGTGAGCAGGAGCGGACTGAACGGTGGGCTGACACAAGGGCCAGTGTTGAGTTGTTCTCTGTGTTGGGTGGTGGCAGTTCCAGTTGGAACGTGGGAAGTGACATCACACAGATCCCAAGATTCCAGGGTCAACAGAAGTGGTCACTGGGGATCCCTGAATGGTTGGGCTTGAAACGGACCCTGAAGATCATCTTGTTCCAAGCTGAGCAATCTTCCCCCAGACCTTGGGGGAGCCCTGTTCTCAAGGATGGGGCATGCACAGCCTCTGTGCCCAGCCTGGGCAGTGCCTCAGCACCCTCAGTGTAAAACAGCAGCTTCCTTAGATCCAGCTTCAATCAATCAGCAGTTGAAAGCCATCCCCCTTGTCCCGTCACCACAGGCCCTGTTGAACTCTCTGTCCCCTTCTTTCCTGTGGGACCCTCCCAGTCCTGCACAGCCACAGTGGGGCCTCCCAGTGTCTCCTCTTTTCAGGCTGAGCATCCCCAGTCCCACTTGGACAGCAGTCAGTCAGATCAGGGGATGTCAAGGCTGAAGGGTAGCAAGTAGCATCAGGAACTGAGAGATGGAAGTTTTAGACCCAGATTTGCCTCTAAATGTACAAAATTAATAACAGTGGAGGGAAAGATGGTGGGACACTTGGTCTAACTGGTGAATTTTATTTTTTTCTTCTTTTCTGTCATGCTGATGGTTTTTCTGTTTGAAAGGAAGCTTGGCACAATGTCCACTGTCTTCTCCATTTGTGAAGCACCAAGCAGAGTCTGGGCAGGCTGATGATGCAGAGCAAAACCTGCAAATATACTGGTGATCCTGAGTCTAGGGATGCAGCTAAACCCAGCCAAAAGTAATTTCTGGAAAGTCAAGCCTGGTTTACATTTTCTTGAGTTTGGCTATGCCAACTTAACCAGTCATTTATAAAAAAGCAAATAAAAAGCTCAAACCAAAACAGACAAAAACCCAAATAAACAAACCCACACAAACCAATCAAACAAATAAAAAACCCCAAATAAAACCAAAGGGAATGAGGAGTTAGTGTTAGTTTTGGGGATATCACAGCAGGCAAATGGCTGCTTCCCACAGGATCACCATAAAAAGCCACATAAAACAGCTGCTCCAAAATATACCCAACAGGAGAAAAATAAAAAGTGATACATGGTAACTTTGGGGGCAGCTCCACATTAAGGTGAAGGATGAGCAGTGGTTCAGACCCAGCATTCCCCACCCTCCAGGCTGCTGTTTGCTCCTGATAAAAGACCCTTGCAGGACTGTGGCCCCTCTCAGTGCAGTGTAAATCATCCCCACAGCTCTCAGCTGAGCCACTGGCATTTCCAGAGCAAGATCCAGGCACAATCCTGAGCATCTGTGGAAGATCCTGAGCATCTTCATGCCTAGAACCACAAAACAGCTCAGGCTCTCCCTGGACTGGGTTTTCAGGGGAGGTTTCCATATGCCTGTGAGATCTGTTCATCCCTCAACATATCTGACTTTATGTACAATGATGCATTTTTGTTCCTTCCTTGTTCCTGTGTGCCAGTGAGGAAGAATCCATGTGAATGGAGGATGTTGTGCACAGGAACATTTATTCCTGGATTGCCATTCTGCTTCACTGTCACTCAGCTGAACATGGTCCTTTTCTAAGAGGGACTTACAAGAAATGTGTAGGAATTTTGGCTCTGAGAGGAGCAGAAAGCACATTTTCTACACCCCATTCCCAGCAGATGCAGTTTCCCTGGCAGAACAGTGATTGCCATTCATCTTCCTGGGAAGATTGTGAAGACATTCAGAGATCACAGGTTCAGCTGGCCTTTGGCTTTGTGTCCCTCATTTCACATGGCCAGTTTCAAGGGCCATTGAAAGAGGCTCATGTTTGCCTTGCTACCCAGAAGTGCTGTAGTTATTTCCAGGAGAAAACAAAAAATTGATTGTCCTCTGGTGTGGTAGAAATCCCACCACAATTGTGAGTCTGTGAGCAAAGACAGCCTGTGCTTTTTGGGGCTGTAACAGCTAAGAGTGTGGCACAGCAGTTTTTATATTATTTTTAGAGTGCTGAAAACATTGTTCCCAAAACAATCTTTCTCTCCTGTCTTCTATCATAAACTGTGGAACAGAGAAAATGGAAAGGAGCAGAGGTTTGTTTAAATTGACTGGGGTTTTTAAAGTCTTAAAACAGTGTCAGCTTGATGCATGATACTTGAGAAATTGGATTAGTAGCACCTATTTCATCCCACCAGAGAAGTGGGATTGAAGACTTCCAACAACAGAGACACTAGATGTGCAAGAGCTCAGTTTTCCACCCCTCACACAAGTGTTTTGCTGTACTATTTTAAGCAGCTCAGCCAGATATATTAAAACATTGCTCCAAACAACAACAGAATGAAAATGTTCCACCAAATGGGGAAAAATAAGAAAAGTGGGCGGCAGCCCTTTCTGAAGAGCTTGTGTTGATTTTGCAAAGTTGGATGCAAACAAGGTTTGCCATATTTCTTTCCTAGAAAAATGTAGATATTTAATAGAAATCTGTGTCTGAGGCTGCTAAATTGGGTATGATTTTAGATCTGGGTGGAGCAGAACAGGTTCCAGAGAAGCTGTGGTTGTGTCACCCTTGGAAGTGTTCAAGGCCATGTTGGATGGGGCTTGGAGCAACCTGGTCTAGGGGAAGTGTCCTGAGTATGGTGAGTCCATGGAAAGAAACTTTTGGTTTTCCTGAGATGCTGCCCTTGCAAGGGGAGCTCACAAATACGCCATAGTCTGAAATGCTCTGAGCAGAACCCAGCTGTGCTTTCTCACAGGTGATGAGGGATTTTCACTTGTATTTTATGGGGGATTTTCAGAGGGCAGTGCAAGAGCAGCTGAGTGTGTTTGACAGGCAGAGAGGGCCAGTGTGGCAGCAGCTTAGTGCAATGGAGCTTTTCCTTCTGTGATCCTGTATAACCTGAGGCACTCTGGGGCTCTTGGACCCGGCAGCTGGACAAGTTAATCATTGTAACAAGTGATAAATTAACCTGCTCCACTCTCCTTAGCATGGCTGTGATGAGCATTAAGTAAACCAGTGAGCCCTTGCCAAGGTGGGAGCTTGTTCTTAGCCAGGGAGCAGGGAGAAAATATTGCTTGGAGTCAATAAAGCAACTCTGCTTCCCCAGGAAGAGGAAAAGAAGTAATTAAATATGTGAGTGCTGCATGGAATGATTTGCACAAGGATATATCTTGTCTGCTATGCAGGAATGTTCCCAATCAACTATGCTTCTCCTGACCTTTATTTTTCTGTATTTCTAAAAAATCATAAAAGAGACTCTTGATTTAAAAAAACCAAAGCACCTTGTGTGGAGGCATTTTTTCCTTTCTTCAGAGTGCCTCTTTCTTTTGGTCCCTCCAGAGCTCTCACTTCATTTCTGCTGTTCCTTGGAGCACAGGCTTACCTCTTTCCTGATCCCCTGGGCTTGTTTTGCCTCTGGGTGTCATGAACACTATTAATTGTGGGTTTTTTCTCTCCATCTTAAATCTGTCTCTTCAAGTGGTTTACCTTCATTTACCTGTTCGAGTGATGGATTTTTCTCACCTTTTATTACTTAGTGCTTTTTCTTCATTCTCTAAACCCAACTTCTCCCTTGCCCTGTGGCTGTTAGATGCCATTACAGGAGCATTCATTCTTTCTCTGCTGCTTGTCTGAGCTTTCACAGGGAGCTGAGAGCTCTTTGGGGTTAAACTTGACTCACTTCAGTGCCTTCCTTGATGCTGCCTGTGTACTTGGACACTTTAAGGGAATAAAGTCTCAGTGTGGAGATTACAGCTGTGAAATAATGGCTCTTTTGAAGAAGACAAGAATGCTGTTGTCAATCTTTTCAAGGATAAACTGAGCACCTTCTTTTTGGGGAGAACCAGGCTCAGCTCAGCACAGAGGTGGCTGATGCAGGTACCCAGGTTTGGAGGGAAGGGTGCAGCTCCTGGGGGTGTGTTTGTGGGGGGCTGTAAGGTTTGTGTGGGGTCCTTGGAGCAGTGGGAACACCCCACTGGGAGATGCACAGCAGGAAATGGGTGCACAAAGGGCCTGAAGTGTGACCAGCTTTGGTGAAGCTTTCCATAGGAAAAAATATTTTTACTGGGATTTTGGACAATTTGAGGCTCCTTCTCATATCCTTTGCCTGAGGAAAATTCCCCCTTTGCAAGAGTGTGGGAAATCCTGAGTTCACACTATGAAAAGCCCTGATCATTATATTTTTTTTTTATTTTTCAATGTTGTCATCCCAGCAGGAGTCAGAGAAAGAGAATTTGTGTGACCTGCCTGTCTTTGACTTCGTGACAGGAACAATGCCAAGGGGAAGCTGGTCAGAGGAGCATCACTGCTCTGTCCTTAATTTTCCTGCACAACTGAGGATGATTTAAGAACTAAGGCACAGCCAAGACCTTTCCTCCTCCTGTGCTCATCAAGCAATCAGTGCCTCATCACACCTCAGTTTCAAACACCTCGTTTGCATCTGGCTGACCTTGACTGCCCTCCCTGGATGGGAAGATGAAGAGGTGGAAGTGTGAAAGATTGAGATTTTATGGGTGAGTTGTGAAATAGTGTCTGGTGCAGGCTGGTTCTGTGGAAACATCGTGTGCTGTGCCATGGAGGATGAGAGTAAATGGATTAAACAGGAGATAAAAAGGGCAAGGCACCTGGTTAGCTGCTGTTGAAGAAAATGGTGGGGAAAAAAATACATGTAAGAAATATGTCAGAGATGGTCATTAACTGCCCTGCAGGGTCAGAGCTCCTTTAGTAATTGGCCATGTAGTGAATACTAGAAATTATTTAAAAAGTTCCTAAGTGACTGAGGGCTTTTAGTGAATGGTTGGGGGAAACAAAGGAATACTGTTTCTGGCAGAACTTTTATTATAATTTAAGCATCATCCTCTTTTTGAGATAACAGCTGCTTTGAATAAACTGAAATATCTTCTCCATTAGCTCTGGCAGGAACTGGATAAAGCTCTCATTCAGGTAAACTTTAACATATGTCTGTAGAATAATAAATTTAATGAGAGTCATAAAATGTATTGTATGAGTAAGGATTGTGCTTAGGGCAAGAAGAAAGAGTAATTAGGAGTGGACAAAACATGTATTATAGTGGGGAAATTATAATTTATGGTGGTTTAACTAAGCTTAACTAAGCTAAACTCAGCTTAACTAAGCTGAGATAAAAGTCTACCTTTGTTGCAGGCTAAGCTCTATAACAGAATTCTACTAGAGCAAATCTGGTCTACAGACAGACCTTTGGATACAAGTTTACCTCTGGTTCGAGAAAGCTCAGGGCTTGAGCAGCATTTTATGGCTTTGCTCTTGACCCTTGGGCTATAAATGCTCCTGTAAAATTAATGCCTAAGTTATAGCTTCTACAAATTTCTAAGAGTTCCAATGGAGAAAGGTCCACCTGGACTTTGGGGACAGTTTCTCAGAGCAGAACATTTCAAGGTGCCATTAAACTGCATTCAAACTCTCTTTTATTGGGGCATAAATTTCACAGCCTGGTCTATCAGCCTGACACGTTCTTTGAGAAGAGACAAACTTTACAAGCCACTTCACTGCCAGGTTTGCAGCTCTGAGAACATTAATAAACTGCAATGGCTTTTCACCCTGCAGTAGCCACTAAGTAATTATGATTGTCTGTAGGCAGACTAATGAAACCAGCTGTTAACAACCTAATGAGAATTTTTACCAGCCCTCTGCTCCACAGGCACATCCCTTTTCTGTCCCTGATTTTCCTGCACCCAGTGCTTCCCAGAGAAGTTTGATGTTGCTTGATAGTCAGGTAAAAACTGCTTTATTCTGTAGGAGTGGTGATGCTTCACCTGGGCTGCTGCCATGCTGGGGTCACATCACAAAGTCCAGTTTCTGCAGGAGCTGGGGAGCATGGAGAGCTCTGATAGCACAGCATGGCAAAGCTGGAGTGGAGGATTCTGGTTTAGTGTGCCCCTGGTTTAGTGGCAGACAGCATTAGTGATTGACAAATCTTTAGTTCAAAGATAAGGTGTTGCTGTTTTGGCTCTAATCTTAGGTTGCTTTCAACACAGTTTTCCCTGGCACTTAAGATACTTTTCTCTTGCTGTCAGTACTCTGTCATTCCAGATGACCTTTAAAGGTCCCTTCCAACCCAAACCATTCCATAATTCTTTGGATACATGATGAATAGCAACATATATTTTACCCTTATTATGGGTGATATTACATCATGTCTGGCCTTTTGGGGCTCTTTCTTCTCCAGGTCCTTGTGACTACACTCACTCCTATATGCTCTTAATTTTTTCTGTTGCTTACCTATTGCAGAATGAGGCCTTTGTCGGGGATGAGCCATTTGTTGGTGAGGGGAGACTCGGACACTCAATATGAGTGATAAGCAAGTTCCGTTTATTGAAGAGAGCATCAGACACTTATACAGCAAGTACTAAGCTTATGAATATTCTGTAAGCCAAGCGATCTATTGGTTAAACTATACCATCAACTCTTCCTCATTCTTTTGGGCCTACATTCCCTATTTCCCATGTCTCTCTGTCTACTTGTTATCATACCCAGCTAGGCCCAAGGACACGCTATCTTGCAGGTGCAAAAACTCAAACTAGCTGTGTTTGGTACTTTCCCAGCTCCTGATCGGCTAACATGCGAATGTCTACGTGACCTCTGTCATGTAGCCATTTTTCCACAGAAGCCTGCCTTTATGCAGGCACAGGGAGAGTGAGTGTTGAACCAAATCAACTTCCAACACACTGGGCCAACCTCCAAAGAGTCCAGTTTGTTCTGCTGCTTCCTTCACGAACACTCGTTGCCTGCCAGTTTGCATTTTTCCCATTTCTGCTCAAGACTAGGGAATTTGGGATTTTAGACTGCTGTCAGTCTGGTAGCACCCATAACCTGTATTGGGCTATTGAAAACAAAGAGTTGGCATCACTGAATCTCTGGTCTGTTTCATCTCTAAGTTAGGAAATGTTTCCCTAAGCCTTGGTTGCAGTGATCTTGGTTCTAACTTGTGTTTTCAACAGGGAATTTCCTGTTTTATATTCCAAAGATTGATGGGGTTTCTCTGTGTCTTTGTAGGGGATGGAAAACCAGAAGGCTGAAGGCCCATCTGTCAAGGAGCCGGTGAAGGAGAGGAACGATGGCTCAGAAGAGCCCCAGGCCACATTGTCTGCTAGCAAACGATACTGAGCACTTTTGTCAGATGTGACAAAGCACATGACAAGCTTTACATGCCTCTTCTTCAGGAAAAACTTTCTGGCAGAGATGACCAATGCCACAGATTATTTCCTTTCCCTACAAATGCTCTAGGATAAAAAATGTCTACTTGTGCATTGTGCTGAACACAACTTCTCTGGAGGGATTTCCACAAAAATGGAGAGACAAACAGACACCCATTGGTTGCAGCTCAGACGATCCAGTGCAGTGGCAAGGGCAGTGTTGTGGAGGCTGGGAGAGGGCCAAGTTTCTGCTGCCTGATTTGGGACAAGTAAATTCAAACAGGATTTTTTTTCATCTGAGTGGAGTCTTTTTCAGATGGGTGTTTTCATGAGAAATCTCAGTCTGGAAGCAAGATGCCATTCTACAAAGATGCAGTTCTCATCCATGTGGTTTGGCCTGGCTGAATCATGGTTTTCTTACCTTCAAACAGTATGAAGTTTGAGTAGTAAGGAGCAAGGCAATTCCTGAAAAACTTCAGTCAACAGGTGTCTGAATGTGGACTTTTTGTCTTGATATTCCTGTCCTTCATGTAATTTGCTTGATGGACAGCATGTTTGGTTTATTTCCCCCTGTGCTGCAATCAGCATTTAAGACAGGAATTTGCTCCTTGCTGTCTCTTCATGGCAGTTGCAGAGCTGCTTGTACCTGTTCTCCTCTGATAGCAGAGGGGATTTATTTAGCTCTGTCCTGCTCAGCAGTGGCAGGAAAGTGACCACATGCCTCAGTAGCACAGCTAGCATCTTCCTGTGCTCATGGAAGAGACAGGTTGATCCAGGAGAATTGTTCCCAGTGGGTTTGTTAAGCTGTGCATCTGGTCTCTAGGGAAGCAAATGAAAGGTGAGTGTAGTTCTGGGATGTCTGGCTTCTGTTTTTATCTCCCTTACTGATTTTCTGAATCCTTCAAATATGGCCCTGTTCATCTCTTCAGATGCATCTGAGCTACTTTTCCAGATTGTCATGCCTGGTTGTAGAGACACTTCTCCAGAGTGATGAGTTTCCTTATTCTAAGACACACACGTCCCTTATGAGGAGGCATTTAAACTTGGAAGTAGTGTCTCTCTTTCTGCACAAAGTAATGTTACCTGTGTGCCCTGGCAGCCATCTGAAGATAGATCAGATGCAGCTCAACCTTGGTTTTCCTGAGTGAGCAGTGGTGAGAATGTCACTGGCAGATTGTCTCCCATAATGATTGTCATGAGGTCCACATTGTTCTTCAGAGCCTCATGATTTTCCAGCTTGAAATCACAAAATTGGGAAAGCTGCTCAAGATGTTTTGCTCACAATTAAGTGAAGGTATTGTGTGTGGCTGCAGCTCTCTCCACAGAGAGCAGCAGGCACAACTTTGCCAGGCATTGTCCTGGGGAAGGCTGTGAGAAGATCAGAGAAAAGAATGAGAAACAATTCTTATCTTCACTTGCTGCACCTGTTGTTGTGAACACGTGGAATGTGTTATGGAGATTTGTTTACCAAAGGGTGATTTCCTAATTGGCCACTGGTGATGGTGTTTTGGATTCAATTGGCCAATCTGGTCTGTCTGTATCAGAGTGTCTGTAAGGGCGATGAGTTTCTGTATAGTACAGTTAAGTATAGCATAGCATAGTATAGTATAGTATAGTATGGTATAGTATAGTATAGTATAGTATAGTATAGTATAGTATAGTATAGTATAGTAAAGTGATTGATCAGCCTTCTGGAATCATGGAGTCAATGCTAATTATTTCCACTATGGGGATGCCATGCTACGATAATTATCACCACCAGGTCCTCATTTGGTTTTATTTTCCAGGGCGAAATCTCCCTCTGATGGACACCTCCTACCCCGTGCAAAAGCCCAGGTCACGTCACCTCCAGCTGTGGAAGAAACAGAGCTGCTCCAGAAGCTTTACCATCTCCTGGAAGCCAAGGGGTTTCAGACATGGATGGAAGGAGTGGAACTCCTCCGAGACCTGTGCAAAACCAGCCCCCAGCTCATCTCCACTAACATTGTACAAGTATGTAGGGTATCTTCACTGCTCCTTTCCTTTAGCTCCTTTCCTGAGCCTGTAGCAGCAAAGTTAATTCAGTGTGTCTTGGCACTCCATCCTGTCCGTTTGGGACCCGCTGGTCCCTCTTACCCAGACAAATGTAATTCAGTTTCAGGCTTCAGGACAAGTTATTTCAGTCCAGCTGTATTTGTCTGGCAGGTGCCTATTGATGCTGTTCATCAGATGATGGCAGAATTTTCTGCTGGTGTAACTGCTGCTCTCTCCTACTTCCAGTTGGGTTAAGTGAAGGGAATCCAGCCCCTGAAAGCATGGCAATTGTTCTCTAGACCAAAAATAGGTTTGCATAGGGAAGAGAAGTATCAGGCTGGGTTGGTTTAAACCCAGATGTTTTTTTAAAGAATACTTCTATATACTCCATCTTATCTTACATAGGCACAGCTCTGGCTACTCATTTCCATCCTTGTTCCTTTTCCTCTTGGTAAAGACAGTGCTCACCCTTCTTGGAGGTCTTTTTTTCTCTTTGGAAAAGGAGGAAAACAGCTAAGGACTCATCTCTGCCTTCTCCTCCCAGTAGCTGCTTTTTCCCTTTTTCCAGGAAAAGGTGCCTGATAATGAGGCTGTCAAGGGACTGAACCTGCTCTAATGAGAGCTGTACAGCACCTTACATTTCAGAAGTCCACTTGTTACTTAGAGAAATGGTCCGGATCCTGGAAGAGTTGATCAGAGCCCTGCAATTCTCCAGACACTGGTTCTGAGACAAACAAAAGAAAACTTAGATCTCCGCCAGCCATAGTTTTGGCAAAATCATAATTGCCCTCAGTACTTGAGGCAACTGTATAGAAAGCTGGGCATTGTAAACATCTGCTTGCATTCAAAGCAAAGGTAGTCTTTAGCATTAATAAATGGAATTGATTTAATGATTTATAGATGGAGAGAAATACCATAAGAACTATTCTGTCCCCAGCCAAACCTCTTAAAAACAGAAGAAAAGCTTTCAACCAGCATGAGGCTGTGCCACCATTCCAGTGAGTGGCCTACAGGAAAACAGTGAAATAGTGCAAGCGAGTGCTGACCTGACAGAAAGGATCACTTTCATCTGTGACATTTCTGACTGCTACATCCACTCTTCAAACAAGGACATTTGAATTCAGCTTTCATGTGGCTTGTTCTCTTCACAGATTTTTGATTATTTTGTCCTGAGAATATCTGACAGCCACAAGAAAGTGAAGCAGAGGGCGCTGGACGTGCTGGCTGAAATCACAGGAGCCCTGAAAGATGCCTTGAACCCGGTGATCATTGGTTTGGTGGAAGGAATAACAAAGAACCTGAACTCAAAGGATCCCAGGGTTCGTGGGGCAGCTGTGAAAGCACTGGAAAAATCCATTGCTCATTTGGGTAAGGCTGAGCCCTGGCAGGGACTCTCCTCAGCTTCGTCTCTGTCTCTCCTGCACAAGAGAGCGCTGAGTGCCTTGACAGCTGCTCTTGTCTGTGGAACACTCCAGCTGACACCCACCAGAGGCTGTGCAGGTGCAGTCCTTATGCACCATCCCCAACAGGCTGGAATGGGATCAGCATTTCCCAACAGTCCCAGGAGCCCTTGGCTCTGTGCTGCTTGTCTGAAGAGCAAGTCCTGGGCTACAGCTTTGCTACAGTTCAGAGGCAAAGGGGGTTTGGAGTTTGCTTGGGCCCTGTCTGACTTCCCAAATGAACAGCTTTGCGGTTGGCATGAAGGGACACTGACCCATCAGAGCTTCTGCAGAGCAGCCACCTGCATGGCTCTACATTAGAGGCATTAGCTGCCTATTTTCCACTTTTCTTCTTTGTCTTCTCTGTTCAAAGGGGAACTGATGATTCACCAAGTTCATTTGTTTAGAACAAACAGGTATAAACCCAGCTGTCAGTGATGCCTTGTTCCACATGTTGTTTTGCATGGGGCAAGATGGCCACAGCAATTAACTACATAGGCAAGGGCTGCTGTAAATTCCTTTGCCACACACATTTATGTCAGCTCTGAAAATGCCGTACTGGGGGAATATGCCTGAAAAAAGGAGTGTTGAAGAGGCAGGTCTTCAAGGGGAGTTTCCACTTTCTCCTCCCCAGCTGTTCTGTGAGCTCAGGAACTGCCTGACTCAGTGCTTTTCTGTGACCCAAGTATGGGGCTCTTCCTTTTTGCTCTGGGTTGCCAAACCTTTTCACTGCTTCCATGTGACTAAACTCTTGAGGTCCCTGGTGTGAAATGTTTTAACACAGCTCCTGGTACAGCAGACAAGTTTGGATTTACAAATGTGAAGGGAGAGCTTTTCTTTTGGAATTTAAAACCCTGCTAAGTAGGCTGGAAGGAAAGAAGGAAAGGATTCATACATCTGCAGAAATGTACTTTATTTTATGAAATGGGGTTGGCCCTGCCCTTTCTCCTATGACCTGAGGAAAGTGAGCAGAAACGTGTGTTTCCCTTGTAGATAAAGTGTCACTGCTGAAAGAGCTCAGCTACCAATGGAATCACCTGAGTGGCCAAGCCCTGCTGGATGTCACCGAGCGTATCACAGGTATGGCCTCCCCTTCTGAGCCAAGAGCTCTTCCCAGGGAGCATTTACAGGGAATGCCTGTGAGCAGACAGCAGAGCAGCTCCTCCAAACCAGGAGGTGCTGAGCGTGTCCCTGCTGCCCCAGAGCCAAGGCAGGTGGGTTGGGCAGGTTTTCCCTGGCTGCTGCAGAGCTGGGCAGCACCTGAGATGGGGGCAGCGCTCGGCCTGGGGCTGAGCTCTCACTGGGGCATCTCAGAACCACCTCCAGCAAAGGGAGGGCTAAAAATGCCCCAGCTGGCTCCTCTCTGGGGAGCTCAGGGACATCTGTGATCTTTGAGGGGAAATGGTGGCAAATGCTTTTTCAGGGCATCAGTTTGTTTTGTCCTCACAGAATTCTTGTTTTTCTCTTGGAAAGTTTTGAGGCTGAACCGTGCAGAGCCTGGGGGTCACAGCTTAGGCCAAAATTCAACAGAGGTATCAGAGGCACGGGTTTAGTGCAAGGCAGCCTCTGGGGCACAGGGACAGAAGCAGAGTGCTGAGGCTCCCTGCCCGTGCTGTCACAATGGCCTTGGACTGAGCCTTTCAGGGTGTGCAAACAGTGTCTGCCTGTGTCAGTGCTATCCAAAATGCTACAAATGCAGCTGATAATTGATTCCTCAGAGGAGCTTGCTATGTCAGCAATAGCCAAGGAATGGAAAAAGGATAATCTCAATATATAGCAGAGAAGATGATTGATAGCCTTGCTTTAACTGGGGCTAAATCCACTGCTAATTATGCCAACATCTTTAAATGCAAGGTTTAATACACTTTGTGTCTTCATTAGGAATCTCAAAAGGGCATGTTCAGTGATTGGGAATGTCAAAGGTCCTTTAAAGAGCATTTGAATAAAGTATATATCCAGCAATAGGGCATTTAGTTTAGCAGTTCTTTTGACCTCTTTTTCATAAAAACGATTTAACCATAAATTAGGACTACTTTAGAAAGAGCAGATGCTCGCTCTGCAATTCAGTAGGAACAGACAGGTGCTCCTTACGTTCAGTAGTCACCGATGTCTTTAATTGCATTTAAACTCAAATGAATTCCCATTTTAAAATGGGTACCATAACCCTTTCCTGCTTAGCAGAATTGGTTTTGGGTACTTGCAGGAGCTCTTTCAATGCTGATGACTGCTGGTGGATTAACAGCATAGAGAAAATGTAGTCTCTTCTGCCACAGAATATTAAATGCTGCTAAATAACATTTTGTCTGATCAGAAAATAAGAATGGTCTCCAGAGCATTTCAGGTTTTGATCTCTCAGACAAATCTGCCATGCAAGAAGCCTGTTGGTAGTAACTTTTTGTCTGTGATTGATATAGTTCAGTTCAGAAAACGGGCAGAGGTTTCAGAGACAATATGAGAAAACACTGGTGTTTTGGTTACATTTCAGTCCCCTGTGTAGCACTTTTCTTTCTCTATGCCCTATTTGAGTGGACATTACAAGAAAAAATGCCATTAACGTTGGGAAGGGAAGTGGCATTAAAATGTGGAGATGCCCAAATGCCACAGCAATGGGGTCTGAGTAATTACCTAAGGTTTGAAACAGCTCTTTGTTGGAAGCCCCAAAAGCATTCTGCCAAAGACACCAGCTGGTCACTGATGTTTCTCATCCAGCTGTCAGGCAGCAGCCATCTCTGGTGGGCTGGAGTTTTGAGGTGTGTTCTAACCCTGCCCTTTGCTGTGTGCCACTGAGCACAGGGAAGAGCCAGAATAGACGTTTGGCACTTGACATCAAAGTTACAAAAATGGAATCATCCCTTTTATTAGAAATCTCTCCATTTCCTCTCTATGGTGCATTTCCAAATCTTCAGTGTGGGTTTAGACAACTTCTTAATGGAAATCAAAGGCAATTGGACATTTCATTCATTGTTCATGCAGAAAGAGATTGTGAAATAATTTAGTAAAGGTAGGAAGTCTGCCACGGGGACAAGGCTCTGGTTGGAGCAATTAGTGCTGAGGGGTGGGTGGTTCTCTTTCCAGGATGCTGAGCTGCTTTGCCCGTTTCTGGATCAAGGGGCTCTGGTGCTATTTTGCTGCTCTTGGCCAGAGAGGCTGGCAAGAAGCAGAAGCAGAGGTAGATTCTTGTTTGCAGTGAGGCTGGTGGGTAAGGAGCTGTGTCTCTGTCCCGGCAGTGCTTGTGCAGGGGGTTCATGCCAGGAGCCCTGAAGTCGTCCAGCGTGACGCCCTGCCCGTGCTCTGGTCCTGCCTGGGGAACAAGGCGCTGCCTGTGCGGAGCGCCAACGTCCGCACCGTGGCCACCAAGCTCGCCTCTGCCCTCTGCAAGGTGATGGGCACCCAGCTGAAGAAATGTGCTGCCAGCAAGCCTCCACATGTGCGGGAAAACCTCTCCAAAATGCTGGGCTGGTGAAGGTGAGATGTTCTCCAGAAAGCTGAGGAAGTGCTGAGTTGGACACCTCTGGATTTGCCTTTTGAGCTGTGCCAAAAATGACAAAATCCCAAGGAAGGGTGTGCATCTGCCCCTGCTCTCTCCATTGCCCTTCCTAGTCATGGCATGGGGGGCCTGAAGCAGCTCCAGATGGAGGACAGGGTGAAGGCAATCATGGCTCAGCCTCACAGAGAGGTGAGGGGGGAGCTGGGCCAATCCCTGCTGGCAGGAAGGGTCTTGTGGCAGCCCAGAGAGGCTGTGCACATTGCCAGGGAACAGCTGTGCCCTGCATGTGCCCCTGCAATGAGCTGTGCTGCTGCCAGTGCCCCTGGAGCTGTAGGGCTGCTGAGCTGTGGGGCAGGCAGAGGAGCAGGAGGGTGCATGTGCAGCTGAGCCATTCCTGGAGAGCACAGGGCTCTGGGCTCCCTGCTGTCCCAGGGCAGCCCAGAGGCCAGGCTGTGCCTGTGCCAGCTCTGGGCAAGTGGTTCAAGGTTTTGCCCTGGCCTGCCTCAAGTGTCTGCCAGCAGGAGCATGTTTCTCTGTGCAGCTGTTTAGACATTTCCAGGAAATCTGTCCCAGGAAATATGGAGCTTCAGATGCTTTAGGTTTGCATTGTGGCCTCTGTTTAACTTTGTGTCTCCACTTTGCAGATCTGGCTGGTTACAGTCTTACTGAGAAGTTTTCTCCAGACTCTTCCAATGTTCCCTCACCCACAAAGTCCTCGCCTCCCATCCAGAAGAGCTCTCTTTCCTCCAAGCTCAGGAAGAAGCTGCTGCCTGTATGAAGAGTGTTTGAAGAACAGGATTGATGTGTTAAGCTCAATAGTTACAGCTGTACATATGTTCTGATCTTTAGATGTAGTTTTGAATTAATGTCTTTTGATTCTGTCTTTAAGTTTTGATGACATATTTTTAATTCTATATATTTTATTTTGATGATGAAAAAAAAATAAATAACATTTAAATAAACCAAGAGGAGAATGTGAGACCAGGACCTGCTAGCCTAGAGATTATGGGAGTGCAGCTCACTCAATGTGCCAGTGTCTCACCACATCCTTTCCTCATTCTGCCCAGCCTCTGCTACTCTCAGCTTCAGTTGCTGCATGTCTTGCTCTGGCAGCTCATGTCCAAACAAAACTGTGTCCCTGCTGAGCACAGCAAGGAGCGGCCACAAAGTGGCAAGTTCCCCAGTGAACATCAAGGCAGAGACGTGGAAGTGCGGAGGATAAGGACAACTCTGGGAGGAGAAGCTGTTCTGTGTCTCTGATGATGGTGCCCACACCCTGAAGCAGCAGCCAAGAGAAGCGCTGGAAGCAGACGGGCGCAGTTTTGGGCAGCACAATAGAAAAAGTTATGAAGCCATTAGCCAGAATGCAAAGGAGGACTGCAAGGATGGAGTGTGGTGTGGAGGGGAAGGCCTAGATGCAGCTGAGGCCACTTTGTTCAGCCTGGAGGAGGGTAAAGGGCGTCATTGTGGTTTTCAACGTCCTCCTGATGGGGAATCAGAGGGGCTGCTGCAGCTCTCGTCACTGTTGGGACCAGTGGCAGGACTGGAGAAAAGGGCAGGGAGCTGGGACAGGGCAAGTTTCATTTCCATAGCAGGAAAAGGTTTTTCACCCAGAGCATGGTCGGGCACTGGGACGGGTTCCCCATTGACGGAGCCCGGGCTGGCTCTTGGGAAAACTGCGGCGCTGCGCCAGGAGTGGGGAACGGCCAAGGCGTGGGTCCTGCCTGCGGCTGACCCTGGTGAGCCACTGCTCAGTGGTTCAGGATCTACTAACTGCGGCATGGAGCAGGCAAAAGAGAAGGAGGAGGCTCCTCGATTGTGAGGTTCCAAAGGCCAAGGTTTATTCCAAGGGAAAGATTCAGCACGAAAGAGCCGCCAGCACTTCTGTGCATGGGATTTTATCGGGGTACAACTCAGGGGGTGGATACAAACGATTGAGCAAGAAGGAATCTGCAGGGGAGGAGCGAGGGGATTCCATCAGTTGCTTGGCACTAATTAGGACAGATGAGAGGAGAGGGTAGGTCACATGGGCCAGTGAGGGTTCCAGCAATAGAGGAATTCCAAAGGGATCCTCAAAAGAGAGGATCGGTGTCTGCATGCTGAGGGCAGCACTTGTATTTTTGAAATGAGCCCAGTTACCCGTGCACAATCACAGGTGTGTTATGTGGGAAGGGGCTGTGCCTGTGTGAGATCTGCTTGCACAACTATTACAATAGAGTCTTTGAATGAAACTACTAATGTTACTAACTTCTCTATTTGTAATTTCACAACAACCAAAAGTGGATGCGACTTCAGCTGCACCACACTAGAACTTCTCTTGAGATTCTGCAGAATGCACATGATGGGTACCACCAAGTGCCCAAATTCCAAACTGCACAGGACGCTAACATTCTAAAGCAAATGCCGTACCAGCCTAATATAGAATGGCTAGTGGCAGAAGTCAAAAATGCATCTCACAGAGCCTGATGGACACTCAAATCCGGTATCAAAGTTGTTACCAAAATCATCACCAAAAGAGAGAAAGAAAGAGAACATCATGAGTCAGATGTCTTCTTGTGATGGACAAATCTGGAACCACCAACAGCTCCTCAGATTTTTAGCTTCCTCAGCAAACCAGTTCTAATTTTAAAAAATTACCCCTCTCCTCTTAACCATCATAAACCTATGGATGTGGTAGAAAATTAAAACAGCAGCAGAGCAGTACATATGTACTGTGGACTGTCCAGAGGATCTTGCAAAAGAGTTTGCATCAGGATAAAGAGAACAGCTGAATGAAACAAGGCCTTTGTTTGACATAAGCACAAGCAATTCACATAAGTAAACAAGTACTTGGCACAGACCTACACAAGCACTTAGCACCAGTTAGCATTAGAAAAACCTGACTGGCCTAACTTGACAGGAGAGGGACTTGACAAAAAGCTTTAGACACATTCTACCAGAAGAACTAAGGGCAAGTGTAAAATGAGCCCTGTGCAGGGAAGCCATGAGGAAGAAGTGCTGCTTTAGGGCATGGAGGCCGCTCCTGGCCAGTGCCTGGACATCAGCTTCAAGTACAGGAACCTGACAGAATGTATTTCTAACGCCCTGCCTATTGAATCACCTCAGCAGAGACAAGATGGATGGTATTTTGGAGATCCATTTCTGACATCATCCCACTGAAATGTACATGTGGCAGAGAAGCATTTTAGCGGCGTGCAGACCCCTGCCCTCCTGCCACCTCAATAAAAGGGCTTTTGGCGGACAATGCATTTGTCTGTCGATTTCTTTGAATTAGGGAGACCCTTCAGGAGTGCTGTTGGCCATCCCTTGTGTGTGGCCATCCCCTGTGTGGATCTGCAAAAGCTTCAAATCAGCTGCCTCAGCTTCCAGGGCCTCTCTTGGCCAGCATCCTGGCGTGGGTGCAGGGCTGCTGCCAGGCACTGCTGCGACCCAGCGCGACAGGACCGGCTGTCTCGTGTCCACGGAGCAGCCCTGACACAGCCAGGGCCATCCCAAGAGCAGAGAAACGCTCACGGGTCAGCAGAGAGGAGCAAGGAGCACTGGGCTGCTCTCAGGGTATCTCAGCATGGTGCTCCAGTGGAAAGGGCAGGCAGGCCTCCCACATTCAGGGCATCCCCTGCATCAAAAGGATGGGCATTTTGTCCTTTTCATCCCTCCAACCCAGAATCAGGCCTGACATCTCCTTCTCTGGAGTGGAGTTTTTCCCACTGTACCTAGGACAGGGATTGCAGCTCGCCTGGCCAGGCCACTGCCCTCACTCACCCTTACTGAGATCCTGGAGCTCTTCCTGCTGCTCCTTCATCATGGGAAACCCAGCCATCTCTGAGAACAAAGAGTTCATCTTGGCCCCAGCGGCACAGCTCCCTGCCAGCGGCGCTGCCAGCGCTGTGGCCACATGGGCTGCTGGCCCAGCAGGACTCAGCCCGGGCCCTTGCCGCACGCTGCCGCCCCAGGGCACGGCTGCCAGAGGGTGGCAGCAGCAATGCCGAGGCCAGGCAGGGCTCCTCGGTGCCGGGCCTGGCTGGCGCTGCCGGGGCAGCAGGCAGGGCCGGGGCCTGTGGGCATCCTGAAAATCAGAGCGTTTTAGGATTGCTACAAAAGGCAGGCCTCAGAGACAGCAGAAGTGCGATTAGAGTTAGGCAGTAGCTATAAGATTTGTCAGCAGAAAGTTTTTATAAGAAGTAGAAAACTAAGGAAAAATAGGACAATTGTCTGAGTATTAATGCTTGGCTAGAATTCCTCCCTAAGCTACAGAAAAGTTTATTTACCAAGATATTAGGAAGTTTTAAGCTCAATAATGAAGCCCTGTGGATTGTATGTTAATGCTTACAAGCAGGTATTATATTCAAAATAAGCAAGCATTTTTTGACTGAAGGTACATGCGCTTACAGCGCTTGGATAGAACTCTTGTCAATATGCTTCTGCTTTGTGTGATTGGTCAAAAACTTTTAAAGTAAATTCTAACATGAAGTTCTTTGTCTGCTTCTGGGGATGTGTGTGACTGTGGTCACAGGGGTTTTCAGGTGAAAGGAGAGACAAGAATATTGACTTTATGTTCAGAAGGCTTGATTTTTTATTTTATTATATATATATTTTTTACATTAAACCTATACTAAAAGAAAAGAAAGGAAAAGGTTTCCTCAGAAGCTAGCTCAGCTAAGAATAGAATAGAAAAGAATGATAACACAGGCAGCTCTCTCAGACTCTGTCCGAGATAGCTCCATCTTGATTGGCCATTAATTATAATTATCTAAGAGGGGCTAATCACAGGCGAACCTGTTGCATTCTACATCAGCAGACAATAATTGTTTACATCTTGTTGCTGAAACTGCAGCTTCTCAGAAAGGAGAAAAATCCTAAGAAAGGATTTTTCACAAAAGATGTCTGCTACTGATGTGAGCTGCTGGCATTTTCCCATTGTCATAACCATGTAATGAGACTGATGCTGGAAGATAAACAGCTCAAGACACGTTCCCCAGCAGTCCCGTCCCGCTGGTGATTTGTGCAAAGACCCCCAGGAAATGATAGGACCTAGCTGTGGCAGGGTGGGGCAGGGTGGGGCAGGGCGGGGTTGGGTGGGGCAAGGTGGGGCAGGGCGGGGCTGGGTTGGATGGCGCAGTATAGGGTGGAGCATGGTGAGGTAGGGCCGGGCTGCAGCAGGGTGGGGAGGGGAGGGGCACGGTGTGGTAGGCTGGTGCAAGGTGTGGTAGGGTGGAGCAGAGTAGGGTGGGGCAGGATGGCGCAGGGGTGAGCAGGGTGGGGCAGGGTGGGGTAGGGAGGGCATAGGGGAGGAGAAGGAAAAAGGATGATTGCGCTCAGCCAGCTGCCCAGGCGTGCAGTGGGCAAGGGGAAATGGCCAGAAGCCCCTTGGCCTTTGGTGCTTCTGCTGAAGCCTTTGTGCTGGTGACAGAGCGGGTGGGCAGGGGCCGGGGCTGCGGGGATCCCTGTGAGAGCAGTGCCTGGAGATGGCCACAAGCCCTGTGCCAGGCAGAAAGCGCATCCGTGTGCTCCTGCCCGTATGCTGCTGGCTGCCTTGCTGAGGGCTCCCAGGTGCCTCTGAATGGGGCTGCTCTGGAGCTGCTGTGGGGCTGCGGCGCTGCTGCCGGGCAGCTTGGCCGGGCTGGGGCAGCCCCTGAGGGGCTGGGGCGCTGGCAAGCCCTGAGCAATGGGCTGTCAGAGGCCACAAGCAGCCCCCTGGCAGCCGCCTTGTTCCTGCCAGAGTTGACTTGCAAGAGGGACCCTGGGCACTCTGGAACTAACAGCATCAGTGTTGTTGGAAATCCAAATGCAGGGAAATCTCAGACCTTTGGTCTTGGCAGCAAAGCTTAGAATTAAACACAGGATTTGATGGGAGACCTTGGAAAGGGCTCCCAAACTTAGGTGCTAGAAGCGAGAATGCGGATTTCTTGTTTATAGCAGAGACATGGGGAGGAAAGTTGAAGTGGAGGAAAGTTTAGAGTTTTAGAGTTCAAGATCTAGAAAAAATCAAATCAGTTACAGTGGTAAACAAGAAGTTTAGGATGCAGTGCTGTAGGTTTGTGTGTCATAGCATGATTGGCTAAGGAGGCTTACACTGTAGCAGGATGTGGGAACCCAGGAAATTCCTCTGGCTGCCCTGCAGGACTCGAGACCCTGTCAGAGGGCTCAGAGGCCTTGGAACAGAGCCCAAGACCCCTGTGCCTTTGATTTAGCCCTTGGAAAAAACAATTACCAACCTTGTAGGAAGAATGACAAGCCACAAAGGTTTAAGCAGAATGACAGTGAATTTATCACAGAGTGGAGAAATAGATTTTGGGGCGTTTTAGAATGGGGCTTCAGGGGGGAAGATGAGGAATCTGGGCATGTCGAGCCTTTCTCCTTCTTCTTCTTGGCCTCCATCTTCTGCTGTGATGTTGGCACTTTTAGGCTGGTTTAGAGTAGAAGCTCACTGTCTAATGTAGATGATAGGTATGGGAAAGTAATGGCAAATATTGTACATGTAGTTGTTTTTAGTATAAAAAGATAACACCGCCCCACGGGAGGCAGAGTGCCTTAGACTGTCTGGCTGAGCGGACCTCGAAAGACAGGAGAAAGAATTTTATAGATAAGATACAATAAACAACCTGGGGACCGGGAAATGAAGAGCTCTGACTCCTTCTTTGACCGCCGGGCTGGGAAAAGAGACTTTCAAACTTATCTTGGGGTCACTCTGACCAGCTAGAGACCCCGAGAGCACGAGTCCATAAGACGAGATACTGGAGATTGGGTCCAAAACACAAATATCCTTGTTGGCCGTGTCTTCTTGGCCAAGAAATCCTTCAAAGCTCTTGTAACTACAAGTCTTGCGGCCCTGTGAGCCGTGCGGTGGAGATGTGAGCAAACCTCACCCTTCCTGTCTGTGTAGAAGTGAAGAAAAAGCAATGGCATCATCTAAAAAACTCGGAGCTCTGCTCTCTAGCTCGTTCCAAACTCCCTCAAATCCGCCAAAGTGGCATTTAGCTACAAAGAGGTGACAAGGACTCTTAGTGCTGCCTCTTTGACTCCACAGCAGCTGCTTTAGAATCTTTCACTTAACCCTGTGTAGTCATGTGCCAGAAATGGATCATTTGAAGAAACTTTCCAAGTGACTTGCATGGAGGTTTGTTTGAAGGGTATTTGAGGAGAAAGGCTCCCAGCAGAGGTCTGGGCTTTGGCCTAGCTGTGTCCCCTGCTGATTGTGAAGTGTGCCATCAGCTGCAGGGCCTTCTGGGCTAAAAATATCATCAAGTCACTTGGACTTGCTCTTTTAGGCCTCTAAGAGCTGGACCCAATTTCGGGCACATTTGGAGACCTCATCTGTGAGTGGATGGACCACCTAGGATTTTCCCAGTTGCTGGGAATGGTTCTCCGGGTCCCGGGTGTAAAACAGGGCTCCCCAGCAACTGCGCATCAGCAAAATGATAAACAATTGTCTTGGTTTGAAGAGAGAGGTGCCTGCTAAGGAAGGCAGAAGCCTTCTCTGAAATGGAAAATGTAAATCTCCTCCCTTCAAATGATTCTCATTTAGAAATTCAAATGCTCTCAGGGAAAGATATGGGGATAGGACTGTGCCTGCAGAGCCGGGCAGTGTTTGCTGATGGTCTGAGCCCTTCCCAAAGATCCTGTGCAGGCTGTCTTAGACACCTGGGGGGGCCAGGCATTCCTTCCAGCCTGGGCCACTTTGGCTGGGCTGGGGGCGGCCCCAGGGCAGAAGGCAGTGTGTGCTAGGGCCCTGGGTGGCACGCTGCAGCACGGTCAGGCACTGGGACGGGTTCCCCATGGACACAGCCCAGCGGAGCCCGGGCTGGCTCTTGGGAAAACTGCGGCGCTGCGCCAGGAGTGGGCAACGGCCAAGGCGTGGGTTCTGCCTGCGGCTGAACCTGCTGAGCCACTGCTCAGTGGTTCAGGATCTACTAACTGCAGCACGGAGCAGCCAAAGAGAAGGAGGAGGCTCCTCCATGGTGAGGTTCCACAGGCAAAGGTTTATCCCAAGGGAAGGATTCAGCAGCATAGAGCCGCCAGCACTTCTGTGCATGAGATTTTATCGGGGTACAACTCAGGGGGGGCGGATACAAAGGATTGAGCAAGAAGGAATCTGCAGGGGAGGAGCGAGGGAATTCCATCAGTAATTAGGACAGATGAGAGGAGAGGGTAGGTCACATGGGCCAGAGGGGCTTCCAGCAATAGGGAATTCCAAAGGGGTGGTGCAGTCAGGGATTGGTCCAAGGCAAAAGTGACAGGGAAGGTTGAGGAATAAAGAGCTGGATTATCTTGAGAGGCAGGGAAGGAGCTGGAACAAAGAGCGGGGAATGGCATGAGGGACAGCTTTGAGGGAGGGAAAAACCTAGGGGTAAACCAACTTGGGGAAAATACGGGGTACATGAAAAGAAACCATTCTACCATAACTGATAAATAAACACGAACCGGAACACCCCAGGGAAATGGGCACAGCATCAATCCCGTCTGAGTTTGAGAAGTGTTTGAACAACTTGGAGCAGTCACTCAAGCTTTTAGACACTACATCCAAAGTCAAGGGTAGTGACCTCTAGGTTTACATGAGTATATACTCCTGAGTATGACTTTAGGCAGTGTTTTAAGAAACTCGTTTTATGTCCGATCATACCCCAAATCCTTGTAGATTGTGTGGAATGTGGAATCCTTTTGTTTTCACTGCTTGTTAGGACTATCAAAAAGAATATTCGTGCTGGGTGACTCAGAGACAGCCTGTGTATGTTAAGTGTAGTCTACAGGGGATAAAGAGAAGGAAACAACAAGTACTAATACATCCGGCTAAGTTTGGAAATTTAGCTAGCATGAAGAATGAATAACACAAGAAGTAAAGATGGTATTGATAAGAGTCCACTAGAATGTAATTTAGCAGATGAGAAAGATTTGGGAGGAGGCCCAGAGGGTAATTTTTCATGTAAGGTAATCTGATGAAATACTCTTACCCAATGGTAGGCTTAGTATCAATTAGAAAGTGCTGAAAAGTGACCCCCTAATGGAACGTTATGATCCATTGTTACAGTTGATGTTATTTTTAAGACAAGGAGAAAAATGAGATCCAGTGATATATGCAGACATGGTTTTTACCCTGAAGAATAAACCCAAGTGTCAGAAAGAATGTGGCTTTGATTTGGTCCCACAAGACCTTTAGTCCTAACTTTGGAAACAGATAAGAGGCAGAAAAGAAAGAGATGTCATTTAGCACTCAGCATAAGGCAGAGATGTTTGAAATGGGCTCAAATTCACCAGGAAGATTGTGTTCTAGGTGTCCAAGACTTAGAGCTGAGTTAGCCCAGGCCAGCACGGGTACACTCCACCTCAGGCAACCACTCCGGCACCTGAATGAAAGCCAAATGGCCGTGAGGATGAGATGAATAATCCAGGTGAGGGGACAATTTCAGGGACCCCCAGTGACAACCAACACAAGGAATAAAACCAAGAAAGCTTGGCCTTTAGTCACCCCCTTAAGGCAAGTCTTGAGTCCCCCAGGAGAAGCCATGTGGGTGAACATCTGCTTTTCTACTAGTGACCTCAAGAGTTGGTGGCAAAAAGTTGAAAAGGATAGAGAAAACGCTAGCAAAGCAGCAAAAAGATTGGAGTTCATAGTCAAGAGTCAAGAGCCAGACTGAGGTGATAGTGATTTCATATTGACAGAGATAACAAAACCAGCAAAAGAGTTGGTGATCAAGGTGGCCAGAGCACGTGTGCAGGGACAAATTGCTAGTGGAGCCTTGCAAGGTACAATGGACCAGCTGTGTCCTACTGCAAGCCCTTTGTGGGACGCGAACAATGCAGGCAGCTGTGCAATGTTAACTAGATACCAGGACGTAGTCACATTGGAATTAAAAAATGCCCTTCCAAAAGCAATAACTTGGTCAGTAAGAGATAATGTTACACAGAGACAGCACAAGTCACCCACTGACTTTGTGGACAGGCTCTTAGCAGCTGCATGTAAATGCGCAGCCCTGCATCCCTGGTCGGATATGGGAAAGAAGCAGCAGTGGGTTTCCCTGATGTCAGGGCAATCTAGCCCAGATGTCAGGCAGAAATTTCAGAAGCTGAAAGAGCCTGTCAAGAGAGACTTAAAGGCATGAATGAGAAAAGCATAGAAAGTGAGTGTTTATCAAGAGAGAGAAAATAAAAAAGAGCTCCCTGCAGCCATGGTGGCAGCTCTGGATTGGCACCAGGCAGAGGCCAGACGTGGGCGTGGATGAAGCAGAGGCAGGGACGAAAAGAGCAGAGGCAGAGGAGGTTCAAAGCAGCCACAGACCAAGCTGGGGCCAAATCAATGTGCATCTTGTAAGAAATCAGGACACTGGAAATAAGGCCAGTGCCCAGAGTTAGCAGACAAAGTACACAAAACTCTTGCAGCCACTCTAGATGATAAGAAATGACCGAGACTGGCAATTCTTACCCTAGCAGGTTACCGGTTTAAATACAGCTAACGAATAATAAAGAAGTTGAATTTTTAACTAATTGTGGAGACACATTTTCACTCTTGAATCAGGCACTGATACCCAAAAGTGAAAACTATCTTCAAGCACTAGGAGCCACTGGCCAGCCAGAAAATGCATTCTTCCTGAAACCACTTCAATATAAAATCAAGTAGAAAATGGGAATACATCAGTTTCTTTATTTACCAAACTCACCCAAGTCTGTCCTATGCAGGGATTTGCTTGAAAATTTGGAAGCAACAGTTCCGTTTAGAAAAAGAAAACTTCAATGGAAGGTACCTGAACACAAATGAGTGGTTTTAGCAGTAGGACTGACAACTGACACCAGACCAACAAACAAGAAGAACTAGTTAGAGGAAGTATTGAATCAGGTATACCCAAGAGTATGGGATACTGATAGCCCAGGAAAATCAAAACGAGCAGACCCTATGAAAATTGAGCTACAGACAAGAGTTAAGGCAGTAGTCAGAAAGCAATACCCTTGAAGATTAGAAGCTAGGAAAGGAATAGAGCCAACAATCAATGAAATCCCTGACATCAGGACTATTGGAAGAATGGCAGCCAAAATTTAATACTGCTACATCAGCAATAAAGAAACCTAATGGAACTTAGAGACTAGTGCCAGATTTCCAGGCAATTAATGGTTTATACCTTACTAGCTTACTAGCTAAGCTTGGAGATGATTTTATTTGGTGCGGGGAAGGTCCATGGGCAGGTGCTGTCGAGAGCCGTTCCCTCATGGTCTGAGAGACCAGCTCCCCCAGCCCACCCTGCTCTCAGGCCCGGAGGTTGTAATGTGCGCTCGACCGGCAGCCGAAGGAGGGCTCTTGACACAGTGTCTGATGCAACAGGGTTTTTTGAAGGTAGGTCAGAGGGTGCAGGTTGGGTGAGGGTGAGAAGAGGGACAGGAAGAGGCAGGAGCACAAGCACTGTAACACGACACCTAAGGCACCTGCAAGCTGCTGGGGAAGCCTCAAGTCTGCTCAGTGAGCCGCGTGTGCCCTCAGCATTGGGACAGCCACCTTTCCCTCAGTGAGCCTCACATGCCAGGGTCAGCAAATCAAGAGGCACCAGCCATGCTGTAGGTGACTCAGAGCGAGTGCAGAGGGTCATGGTGGCCAGGGGCCAGAAGCAGGCAGAAAGCCATCGGGGCGGGGGAAAAGGCTCTGCTCTGCTTACAGCGTGGGCTGAGGGCTGGGAGAGCTCCATTTCCCCCTTGAGATGTTGGAGATGGGGCCTTTCAGCCTCCTGATAGGGCTGCAGGCAGCCAAAGGAGTACGACGACACAAGGCCGAGAGCAGCAAAGCAAAGAGCCAGCCGTGCGCAGCACAGGGAGGTGGCCCAGTGCAAAGCCAGCATGGCACCCTGAAGGTGCCTGCTGCACTCTCATGTGTCCCTGGCCTGGGAAGGACAGGAATGTCCGTGGTCCAAGAGGGCCTTTCTGTGGCCCCTTTGGGCTCAAAGCTGCTGCTCTCTGGCTCAATGGGGCCTAAAGCCACAGAGCTCGGCCTCCCCCACAGCAACAGGAACAAGACTTGGATATCAGGCAGTGGAGCTCAATGCCTAAGGCTCAGGGGCAGGGGCCTCCAGTCTGGAGCACAGGGAGGGCACACGCCCAGCCCCACAACAGCTGGCCTCACAGCCCGGAAAGGCCAGGACCAGGGTTCCACGCCTGATTCCAGGGGGTCCCTCCCACTAGCCACTGACCTAGAAGCACCAGAGCAGCCGGCTGTCAGGATCAAGGCGGCTGCCAGGGGGCTGCTTATGGCCTCTGACAGCCAATTGCTCAGGGCTTAGCAGTGCCTCAGCCCCTCAGGGTCTCCCCCAGCCTGGCCAAGCTTCCCGGCAGCAGCGCCGCAGTCCCACAGCAGCGCCGGAGCAGCCCCATCCAGAGGCGCCTGGGAGCCCTCAGCAATGCAGCCAGCAGCACGCGGCCAGGAGGACACGGATGGCCCTTCCTGCCCGGCACAGGGCTTGATGCCATCTCCAGGCACCGCTCTGGCAGAGATCCCCGCAGCTCCGGCCCCTGCCCAGTCGCTCTGTGGCGGGCACAAAGGCTTCAGCAGAACCACCAAAGGCCAAGGGGCTTCTGGCTATTTTCCCTGCAACACCGCACACCTGGGCAGCTGGCTGAGCACAAGCACCCTTTTCCCCCTCTTCTCCTATGCCCTACTGACCCTGTGCAGGAAAAGAAAGATCCTGGGACTCTGTGTATTGTAAGATATTCTATTCTATTCTACTCTAAGATATTCTATACTCAACAAAAAGGAAAATACAAACAGAAAAATCTCGAAGAACAAAAAGAAAATCCCTGCTGGCTCAAATGGCTCCAGCAGACAGTCTTGCAGGTCATCTCTCTGCGGAGCTCCAGCAGAACAGCAAAGCAGTGCCGCACAGACGAGGCCGTTTCCTCCATGCACTGCGGAATTGATCTCGCAGCTTACGCCATGGGGAGTAGGGAGCTCTCTGTACGGCCCGGAGAACTAAACAAGATTCAACTGCAGCATCTCTGATTGCAGGACTGCTGTCATAGGCCATTTCTTCAAGGGCTGCAAGAGAGAGGAACAGAGGCAAGGTCAGATCCCGCATGTGCAGGGAGCCGAGGAGATCCCCCTGCCAGGGCCATCCCGGTCGGCTCTTGCCATGGCCAGGAGGGAGAAGGGAGCAAGGGGATCAGCCCAAAGGTGCTGGACATGAATGGCACACGTGGCCCTGAAATCTCTGTGTGCTCTGCCCACGGGTGCAGATCCCTCCGCAGCCGGAGCAGGGCTTGCAGCTGCCCCCTCCAGCCCCCTGGAGCGGTCAGCCCGCTGCCCTCACTCACTCACCAGTGCAGATCAGCTGGAGCTCTTGCTGCTGCCCCCTCAGGTGCCGCCCGGCCATGCCTGTGAACACAGAGCCTGTCACGGTCCCAGCGGCACAGCTCCCTGCCAGCGGCGCTGCCGGCACTGTGGCCACACGGGCTGCTGGCCGGGCAGGGCTCAGCCCGGGCCCTTGCCGCACGCTGCCGCCCCAGGGCACGGCTGCCAGAGGGCGGCAGCAGCAATGCCCAGGCCAGGCGGGGCTCCACGGCGCCGAGTCGGGCTGGCGCTGCGGGGGCAGCAGGCGGGGCCAGGGCCGACCTGCGCCGGGCCGGGGAGGAGCCCGGGCTCGGGACTCACCCAGGAACCTGACGGCCGCCTCTCGCAGGGGCTCCTGTGGGCTCTGCAGGTAGCGCAGAGCCCGGCGCAGGTGCTCGGCCGCTCGGCTCCTGTCCTCTGCCAACTGGAGAGAGCGGCAGGAGGGAAGGGTTGGCGTGGGCTCAGCTCCTGGGCTGGGTGCTGCCTGCGCCCAGCGCCGGCCTCCCCTGCTCGCACAGGCCTGAGGCGCGGCCAGCAGCCGCTGGCCAAGGGCTCCCGAGGGGAGGGGGCGGAGGGCCGGCTGCTGCCCGGGGAGCCGCGGTGCCGGCCTGCAGCCCTGCCGGGCTGGGGCTCCAAGGCCACGCGGCTCGGGCCCACGGGAGCCTGGAGCAGAGCCCGCGTGGCCTCGGGCTGCAGCAGCGGGCACAGCTGCCAGCCCCGCACACTGAGCACCGCCCCCAGGGACCTTGGCCATGCTGAGGCTGGGGGTTCTCGGCTGCTCTTACCAGGCACTCGCCAAAGCTCTGATCCAGGTGTAGCATTTGTTCGATGTCCCTCCTCTTCAGGAATCTGGCTGAGGAATGCAGCGTTTCCCAGGAGGCCTGGAGAGCAGCAGAGACGCAGAGATGGCCCCACAGTCCAGGGCACAGGAGCATCCCAGTGGCACAGGCTGGAGGAGGCTGCAGCCCGCAAGGTGCCAGGGCAGGAGGCAGCCCAAGCCCCTGCCAGGGGGACAGCAGGTGGCCACAAGTGCTCACCTCAGCAACAATCTGATTCTCATCATGGCAGTGGAAGTAGAGAGGGAGCAGGCTCTGGCGCACGTGAGACTTGAGGGCCTTTCTTCCCTCTTCTGTTAATAAGTCCAGCATCTCTTGAAAGACAGCCATGGAGCTCAGCTGCAGCTGGATATCATCCTGGATGAAAGGAAAGGGCAAAAGACGTAGGCATCAGCTGCTTCAGGCCCCCCAGGGCACAGGCCTGCATCTGCACAGGGCACCAAGGGTCCGGACAGCAGCCAGTGGCTGTGGCTGTGGGCACAGAGCCTTACGCTGTCGTCAAAGAGTGGCAGGAGCGCCTCCACCAGCTGCAGGGCGATGGGGGTGGCTATGGGGCCACCATTATCCAGGAGCAAATATCTCAGTAAAAGAATGCTCATCCTGATGATGTCACTGTCATTTTCCTCCAGGAGCTCCACAAGACTTCCAGTCAGGCTCCGCAGTTTTTCGGCCTGTGCGGAACACCACTTTGTGAAAGGCCGCCCTGCTGCCGCAGGGCCCAGAGGCCACAGGCCTGTCCCAAAGCACTGGGGCAGCTGAAGCGGGAGGCAGGAGAGCTGGGAGCAGCTGACCTAGCGGCCGAAGCCCATGCAAGGCCAAGCGACAATGTTGCCCAGCCCCCCGCTGCCTGCACGGCTTCAGCCACTGCCCCCTTCTCACCATCAAGGGATTCTTGCCCAGCATTACGAGGCCTCGGAGTGCTAAGTAACGCCTGGCCATGTGCTCGCTCTGCAGGTTCTGTGCCAGGATCTCCAGAACGCTGTCACTGCATTGGCTCAAGTCCAGGCACTCGAGGACCTGAAAGGCACAGGGCAGTGACAGGGGAGCCGTCCGGCAGGAGCCCGGAGCTGCACAGGGCCGGGCCCAGGCAGCAGCACAGGGCACGGGCTTACACTGTCCTGGCAGCTGTGGCTGTGAGTGGGCAGAGGGCTGGGAGGCAGCTCAGCCAGGCAGCGCTGGCCTTGAGGCTCACCTCCACAAGGAATGCCAGGGCAGGGAAATCCCAGTATGGCATCTCTTCTCTGAGCATGGCGAGCAGGTAGAATGCAACCGCGGAACAAAAGTGGATGGCTAAGCGGCAAATTTCTCTGAAGAGGGGAAAAAGGAAACAAGAGCCTGAGCTAGTGAGGCAAACCTCTCCCAGGCGTGACTCATCCAGTTCTCATCTTTCCCCAGCACCCTTCCAGCAAAGGGGCGTGGGCCATTTGGCAGTTGGTTGCTCATGGGCACCCTCCTCTGCCAGCCTTTTCCAGTCTGCTTGGCCGTTCCTTTAGTGACAAGGCCCTCTGGCCCATGGCCACCACAAACACTTTGTGGGCCATCTGGGCACAGAGCAGCAATGTCAGAGGCAGTGGGGAGAAGGGGGTCTCACCTGGCAAGCAGAGCCATGGCAAAGTGGTGAGTGTCAAGAGAGAGCAGCGTGTCCCAGGCACACCTGCGCTCCATTGCCACCACCACATCCTCGCAGCGGAGAAGGCAGAGCAGGGACTTCAGGGTGCGCACTGCAAACCTGTGTGCACAGCAAAGCCCAGGTCACACTGGCAGCACTGGCTCCTTGGCAGGCCACGTGGCAGGGACAGGAGGAGTGGCATGGAGCACCTGTTGGGGCTGCTGGCAAGGCCGTGCTCTTCCTGGCATGCCTTCCAGAAGGTGTCCACCGCCTCTGGCATATCCAGAGTGCTGAAGAACACTTGGAATAGCAGATGCGCCAATAGGCGGGGGAAATACACCTTCAATATCCGTGGCAGACAGGGCACCTGGAGGATCTTCCACGTCACCACGGTTGCCTGCAAAGGACAAAGCCCCCCAAGACAGCGCTCAGTGCCGAGGTGTGCATGTGGCAGGGCCCGAGGGTAGCAGGGAGAGGCCCGGAGAGACCTTGGCAGGGGGAGCACGGGGCCTGGTGGGCCTGAAGCTGCCCCTGGGCCAGGTTTCAGGCCAGCGCCTGAGGCAGGGAGATGCAGTGGGGGAAGGAGGATGGAGAGCTGCTGGAGAGGCAGCCTTGGGGCCAGCAAAGGCCAGTTGCAGAAACTCACAGCCAGGGCAAAGACAGCCGTTTCGTCCCCATCGGAGGTGCAGGTGCTGTACTCTGGCCAGCTGCCCAGCACATCCAGGAGGATCAGCTGCGCCAGCTCCACAGTCCTGGCTGAGCCCATGATGGTCTTCCACATGGCCATGGCAGCTCTGCAGGGTTAGAGCTGTGTCTCAGGGGGGTGTCAGACACAGCACCATGGGCAGCTGAGCTGGCTGCCATTTCTGCCTGGGCCCACTGCCCCCCTGCCAGCAGCAGCCCGACAGCCCAGGCCTGTGGGGACAGAGCCCTGAGAGGTGGCAAGGGAGCATGGCAGCAGGCTCAGGGGCTGTCGTAGCAGCGCTGGGAAAGGGAGCAGCCAGAGGGCCCTGGAAGTCTCTGTTGCTCAGACACCTGGGCAGGCTGTACAGGGTGATGGGCTGGGGAGGTCTGAGCTCTGTGGGCAGGTGGGCCCCATACCTGTCACAGGATGGGGCCACACGCAGGAGCGTCATGACCGCGTCATTTGGCTGTGCTTCAGTGAGATGCAGCAGGGTCTTGTCCAGCCTGTGCTCAGCAGAATCATTTGCCATGAGCCACTGGTGGATGTAGCTCACCATGGCAGGCACCTGGAGAAGGCACGGGGAGACTTGGAAAGCTGCCAGAGGGAGCAATGTTCCCAGCTTCCCCAGAGAAGTGCTTCCCTTCCCACCCCATTGCCATGTGGCCTGAAAGGCTCACAGCAACCAGCACGCGTGGCTGGGGAGGCCAAGCAATTGCTGGGAGGATCAAAGCCTGGCCACAGGCTGCTTACTTGTTTTGGAGTGTATAAATGTTCCTCTACAAGCATAGAGAGCAAGGCAGCACTGGTCTTGCTTTGGAAGATGGGCGAGTACGGTCTGAGGCCTGCGCCCGTGGCGATGGTCTCTTGCTCCTCAATTCTCTTGAGGAAGTTGCAAACGAACTGTAGGAGAAGGGCAAGAAGCCGGGGATGTTGCATGGAGTGCTGCACACACGGTGCTGGGCTGAGCAGGGACAGCAGGCCCAGCCCAGGTGGGGGTGGCTGCAGGTACCTGCGCTGTTCTGCGGAAGCGGCCACGGCTGGACTCCTGCTCCTGTGTGCGCTCCAGGGCTGCATCTGGCAAAGAGCAAGTGCAGCCAGAGATGAGGGGCTGCGGGAGAGGTCAGAGAACACAGCCCAGCCCTGCGATCCCCAGGCAGGGAGAGCCCCGGGATGGCCCAGGGGATGGGGCACGACCACTGCGGGGTGTCTGCCCGGCCCCTCTTCCGTCCTGTCCTTGGGCATGTCCCCAGGGGATGGCATGGCATGGCATGGCACGGCATGGCATGGCATGGGGTCAGGTTGGCTGCAGGCACTAGTCCTGTGGCCTAGCTCTGCCACTCACCCTCCTGTGGTGGCTGGAATGGCTCCAACTGTTTAGTCACCAGTGGTGAAGCAGCTCCAGGGCCTTCTTCCTCCTCTTCCCCCCAGGCCAGATTGGGCACTCCTGGGGTTCTGTGCTTCATGTCAGTGACACTAGCTTCTTGCAGAAGAGAAACCTTGGAAATGCTCCAAAGGCACCAAGTCCCACACGCTGCCCTCAAGGGCAGCTGCGAAAGAGAAGCCTCAGGGAGACCACGGGTCAGCAAGTCCTGTGGTCTGGCCTCGAGCTCAGCTAAAAGAACAACGCCTCAGAAAACTTCCAGGTGGGAGACGAACGAGTGCGCTGTGCGGGGGCTCCTCACGGCACCACTCTGTCCTGTCCTGTCCCATTGCGTTCTCCCAGCACCCGGGCACGCTTCTATTTCTCACGTGTCACAAAGGGACCTTGGACACCGGGTTCCATTCCATGTCACAGTGACCGTGCTGCAGTGTGTCACCAAGGGCCCTTGCACACACTGCCGCCTGCCCTGGGGCTGCCCCCAGCCCAGCCAAAGTGGCCCAGGCTGGAAGGAATGCCTGGCCCCAGGTGTCTAAGGCAGCCTGACAGGATCTTTAGGAAGGGCTCAGAGCATCAGCGAACACTGCCCTGCTCTGCGGGATCAGGGCAGCAGAAGGAGCCCCCATGGCTGCCGACGCAGCCACGCTGGGAAGGGCACAGGGCCTTCCAGGGAAGCTGGCAGGGCCTCCTTGGGACACGTCCCGGCCCGTGGCCATCCTAAACCCACAGGTGTGACACGCACAAGGAACGTGTAGGCCCGGGCACCAATGCTGCTCTGAGCCCTGGGGCCCGGGCAGCGCTGCCATCAGCAGTTGGAGCAGAGTCCCTGGCCAAGCAGAGCTGCCACCCCCCGAGCCCTGGCAGTGCTGGTGCCCGTCTGCTGCCCCAGAGACCTGTGCCCCCAGGGGCTTCTGTGCCACAGGGAGCCAAAGCCCACATGCATTAGGGGCTGTGCTCCTTCCTGCAGGGGCTGATGGCAGGAGCACCTGGAGCAACTGCTGGCAATGTTAGCATTCAAAACACATAATCACATAGGGATTATATGCGGTGCTTTTTATTCAAGAGCTCTGGGAATCGGGGTATATTCAACCCAAATCTGATTCCGACCATACATCCGAAAGGATCATGTTTTATACTTTATCTTTATATAAATCCATGTTAATTATTAAACTTATATTGTTCTATTGTATACATATATTTAGCCCCTCTCTGAATTTTCAGCATAGTTTCTCAATAGTCTTCTTTTGGTTATATAAGAATTACATTTAATTACTAAACAATCATCACATCTAACAATTATATAATATATCATGCTGCTTACGCAGGTGCAGTTGATCTGGGAAAGCACAAAGCCTAACATTTTAGATTCTATCTTTAACTTTTTCCAGGGCTCCACTATCATTCTCCCCCCTTTGAAAGCACTTTCACTTCACTATAGGTGTAAATGTTCACTTGATACAGTCCTTTATTCCTCAGTTCGTACTTGGTTCTTCAAATCCAGGGTTGATGTAAACATTGTCGTGGATGCTGTTACGAACTGGAGAACCAGAAGATGGTGGGCGTGGATCTCGTGTTAGTGCCTTTATTATCCTCTGGTTCCAGGACGTTTTCTTCTGTATCTCTCCCTTTAAGATGCTGTAAACGAACCAAATTGCTAAGAATACAATTAGTAAGATTATCACGCTCTCAATGATAGATTTTAATCCATGAACTCACATTCCACCCTAATCTATTAAAGATTTTTCCTAACCAACTTGTAGCCAAATCCTTTTGCTCTTCTTGTGCTTCATGCTCTATTTGTTTCAACTGATTGATGTCACATTCAACATCTGCAGTTACATTTGGGATATGAACGCAGCAATGATCAACTTGTCCCTTTAAGAATCCACATACTCCATGCTCTTTCAGGAGTAACATATCTAGGGCCAATCGATTTTGTAAAGTAATTTTTGTGGTGTCTTGTAATTGTATATTTAATTCTTTAAATCCTTCCCAGGTGACTTTTGCCAGTCTACCTACCTGACCTGTAAGTTTGTACAGCATCTCTCTGCTCTTATAGTTTGCTATAGGACCAAGCAATGACTCTAGGGCCCATCCAAATTTCACTCCACTAGAGGGTTCTTGCCAAATGTCATCTGGATTTTCATCGTCTAGAACTTCTCGTCTTGCTCTTATCTGCAGAAGTTCATGTTTTCCATTAAATGGGGACTTTTTCCAAATTGGACATAAGGTTGGGAGGCCTAAAGTATTCTCCTTTACTTTCCCGTCTACAGGCAGATATGTTGTCCAGGTACCATCACTTGCTGCCCATACAAATTGTCCTGGACCTCAGACTGTAACCCTGGTACACCCTATAATTACTCTATAATTCACTCTGCCTTGTTTATGTTTGATCCCTCTGCAAGCACAACCAATTTGTAGGGCTATTGTCAGGGGTGGCATCTGCTTTATCTCTACATCATCTGAAGTGCAGTTTAAAGTTTTATTACATGTCCACCAACTTACTTTGTCTGCCCTCGTTCTGCTACTAGTGTCAGTGTTCGTTATTGCTGGATCTGTTTCATTCTCAGGGCCTTCCCACTTAATACACCAAGGGGTTTTTGCCATATATTGGAATCTTTGAAGAATACTCACACACCACACACTGTCCCAAGGTTCTATCTGATCTTTCCTATCCTTGGCCTCACATTTCCATACAAGAGTGGTTTCTGTAACTTGCCTCGATTCGGGTACCTGTTTACATGTAATTGTTTTGTTCTTTTGCATTTCAGGTAGTTTTGATGTTATGATTCTCCAATTTACTGGGTCTCCTGCTGTCTTTGGCATTGGCAGACAGGCAGTTATTCGACTGGTGTTTTGCATTTTGGCAAAATCTTTGACTAATCCAATCATTACATTCTAAGCCCGAACTGCATTAGAAACCTTTATCACCTGTGTTTCTGTTTGTACCTCTCTCTTCATTCTAGAATGAAGAATGGTTAGTCGATCATTTTGCACTCCACATCCCAAAGATATTAATAACCATAACATTAGCACAATTACTGATAGCATTCTGAAAGCAATTAAACACATCTTATCTGCAGCCTTTGTTCATTCCAGAGTTTATACAGTCTGTGATCCAGGATGGACTTTCTTCACTCAGGTATAGTGAATCCAGGGGTCCACACTGGCTACTTTGACTGCTGTAAAGGTGGTCAGTAGTACCTGATGGAGTCCACTCCACTTTTCTTTCAGCGGTTCCTCGTTCCAGTTCTTGATGTACACCTCGTCTCCTGGATGTATGTTATGGACTGGGTTCTCGAGAGTCAGTGGTCTATTCCACACGAGGATACTCCAGAGCCGAGCTAAAGTTTTCCCAAGAGACAGAACATAATTATACACTTCCTTCTTTCCTGTGATGTGTACATTAGGGTTCAGGAGATTCATATGGTTTCCCATACAATATCTCATAAGGACTGACTGACATCCCACTCCTAGGCTTTATCCGAATCCTCAACAGTGCTATTGGCAAAGCCTGGGGCCACTGCAATTTGGCTTCTTGGCATATTTTACTGGTTTGCCTTTTTAGTGTCTGATTCATCCTCTCTACCTGTCCACTTGACTGGGGTCTCCATGGTGTGTGTCGGTCCCAATTCATCCCTAGCAATCTACTTACCTCTCTTACTACTGTAGCTATGAAATGGGGTCCCCTATGTGATTATACCCCTAGGAGTACCCCGAATCTGGGAATAATCTCCTGTAGTAACCACTTAACTGTTTCCTTTGCTTGGTTTGTGCGACAGGGAAGGGCTTCTGGCCACCCAGAGAATGTGTCAACCCCCACTAACAGGTATTTGTATCCTCGAGTCCTTGGTAGTTCTACAAAATCTACCTGCCAATAGTCTCCTGGCTCTATTCCTACCCGAATTCTTCCTAGCTGTGCTTGTCGCCTGGCCACTGGGTTGTTTTTCAAGCAGATATCACATTTTGTCATTACTGATTTTGCCATTGTTAACATCCGCACTGAAATTAAACTCTGCTTTAGCAATTTTACCAATGCCTCTGCTCCCCAGTGACATTCATTATGTTTAATTTATAGAACTTCTCTCATTATCAAGGGGGGTACCACTATTTGTCCTTGTGCAGTCACATACCATCCCTGTGAATTCTTTTGTGCATTTAGCAAATGTGCCAGTCTCTCATCTTCTACTGAATATTTTGGTTTTGGAGGCAAATTGAATTGGGATACATTAAGCTTCAAAGGTATCAATGCCATTGTTGTTTGTACCTCTCGAGCAACCTGTCGGGCTGCCCAGTCTGCCTTTCGATTTCCCTCACAGATTTTGGAGTTTCCTGATTGGTGTGCTTTGCAGTGTATGATTGCCACTTGTTCAGGTTTTTGCACTGCCTTTATCAATTGCAGGACTGCATCCTGATGTTTAATGTGCATACCCCGAGAAGATAACAGTCCTCCTTCTTTCCATAGTGCTCCGTGTACATGCACCACTCCAAAAGCATATTTTGAGTCAGTCCACATACTTACCTTTTTCCCTTCACTTAATTCTAGTGCCCTGGTTAAAGCAACCAGTTCTGCCTTCACGGCAGATGTATTTGGTGGTAATGCCTTTGCCTCCACTGCTGTATTGACTGTTGTTACTGCATATCCAGCGTATCTGGTTCCGTTTTCCACGAAGCTGCTCCCATCTGTAAACAGCTCCCACTCAGGCTGCTCTAGTGGGACATCTTTCAGGTCTTCTCTTGCTGAATGGGTGTACTCTATTACTTCTACACAGTCGTGTTCTAATGGGCCTTGTTCAGTTGTGGTACCTAGGAACAAAGCTGGATTCAAAAGGTTAGTTGTTTTTAATGTGACATCCTGCTCAGTCAGGACTACATGGAATTTCATCATCCTGCTGGGAGATAGCCAATGGCCCCCCTTTTGTTCTAAGACAGTGGTTACCATGTGTGGTACATAGACATCTATGTGCCTTCCCATAGTAAGTTTCCTGGCTTCTTGTATCAGGATCACAGTAGCTGCGACTGCCGGCGGACATGGGGGCCACCCGGCACTTATGTTGTCGAGTTGTTTGGAAAAGTAGCCCACCAGCCTTTTCCAGCTTCCCAGATGTTGGGTCAGGACTCCCAGTGCTAGGCGCAGCCTTTCATGTACAAACAACTGAAAATCTTTAGACAGATCAGGTAACCCTAATGCTGGAGCAGTTGTCAGTGCTTCCTTTAATTTTAGGAAGGCTTCTTTCTGTGGTTGCCCCAGGTGAATGGCTGCATCTTCTGAGCTTCATACAGGGGTTTCGCAATCAGTCCATAGTCCATGATCCACAAGCGACACCATCCTGCCATCCCGAGGAAGACTCGCAGCTCATGTAAATTCTGGGGCTCTGGAATAGCACAAATAGCTTGGATATGGTTAGTACCTAGTTTTTGTTGCCCTTGTGAAATTTAAATCTCAATGGTTACCTTTATACAGGTTACTTTTTCTTCTGTAGCTATTAGTATATCATCAACATACTGCAACAATAAGTATTGGTCTCTTGGTACTAGCCCATTTTTGGTCCAAATCTCCAGTTCCTTTGCCAGTTAGTTTCCAAATAGGGTCGGCGAGTTCTTGTCGTGTCCAGGTGAGCTGGGTCTTTCTTCTGTTCCCTGGGTTTTCCCACTCAAAAACAAACAGTTTCCTACTTTCTTTCTCAAAGGGTATGCAGAGAAAGGCATCTTTTAAATCAATTACAGTAAACCACTTATAAATCCCCTTTACGGATGTTAGCAATTTGTGAGAATTTGTTACCACTGGATAAATGTCCTTTTTATTTATTGCTCTCAAATCCTGCGCTAACCTATATTCAGATATTTGTTTTCTTTACTGGAAATATTGGTGGATTAAATTCTATTCTATATTTGTGGTGAGTTCTTGAACCTGTTCCACAGGTTCAGCTAGTTATATTCTCCTAACACCATGGCTTTGGCAGCGTTTCCCTGCTTGAACTGATTGCCCTGGTCAAACTGGTTATTCAAGCTTGGACAATTTCACTTCCAATGCCCCTCCTGCTTACAATACACACATTGATTCAGGCTTAATCTTTGTGTGACTGGTCTCTTACCGCAGATATTCCTGTTACATCCCCTGAAATTTGGGTCACCTTCTCCTTGTATTACTGCCAATAGATTCTGCTGCTGTCTGTTACTAGCTTCTTTTTCCCGTTTGCTATATGCCATCCAAGCAACCTCAAGTAACTTATCCAAATTCCTTAATTCTTCCCCCTCTGATTTTTCCAATTTTCTACGAATGTCATCCTGTGATTGGCCCAAGAATATGAGAGTGAGCTGAACCTTTGCTTGCTCTGTATCCATTTGGAGGTCTGTATATTTCCTTGCTACCTCCTTAAGCCTTTCCAAAAACGCAGTGGGAGATTCCTTCTTTTCCTGTCGAACCTCATATAGTTTGGACCAATTTATAGTTTTGGGCACAGCGTTCTGAACTCCTATTTGGATCCACTCTTGATATTTACATAATTTCCTCATATCGCACAATAAATTAGGGTCACAATTTGGATACTCAATTGGGAAATTCACATCTAAATTCCCTGTTACTAGCCCATATCTAATATCTTCTCTTGCCCTCTCTTTGGCTGCCTTAAGTACCATTTCTTTTTCAGTAGAATCCATCAGAGTATCTAATATTACTTGTATGTCATCCCAGTCAGCATTTTGAGTTTTCATAACCATTTTTACTAAGCGTGCCATTTTATCAGGATTTTCTCTACAAGTTCCGGCTGACTGTTTCCAAATAACTAAGCCTGCAGCGGAAAAAGGAACTTTTACAAATACTGGCCCTTCCATTCCGACACCTTGTTGTAAGGGGGCAATCACAGTCCGTTTTTGTTTGCTTATGCCTTTTCTATGCACAACTGGGGCGAGCTTTGACCGACTCCGGGTTCTGTGGGCAATTGGGGTCACTGATTCATTACCATTGCTATCTTTTTCATTCGCATACCTCTTTCTCCTTTCTATCACATTTAGGTTTTGCTCATCTTCCGAGGAAGAGGGACCGGGTGATGATGGGAGAGGAGGATAAAGAGGGAAAGGTGTACTAGACGAGACGGGCTCAGGACTAGGTGGGTGAGGAGCAGGTAGTGGGATAGGGACAGGTGAAACAGGTGAAACAGGTGGGATAGGGTTAGGTTCTCTTGTAGCTTTCTTAGCTCCTATTGGAGCTACTTGTAATTCAACATCTGTATCATTTTCCCTACTCAAGCTTTCTTTCAATGCCAAGTGTTCTAAACAACGTTCCTCACAAACCCCACACTTTGCAGATGTTTTAACCACTAATAATCCACATTCATCCTGCCATTCTGGCTTTCCCTGTAAATAGAAAACCAGATCAACATATGGGACTTCATCCCATTTTCCTTCTTGTTTACAAAACGACATTAATCACGAAATAGTGTTATATTGCAGAGTACCGTATTATAGCCATTTTTCGCCATTCTCCAAGGCATATTCTGGCCACCATGAATTACAGTAATCAATCAACTTAGTTTTACGTAATTCTTCCCCAAAGTTACCCTGTTTCCAATGTGCTAATAAGCACCCCAAAGGAGAATTTTGCGGGATAGGGGTGTTACTGCCCAAAATCCCTTTAAATTTCTCCATTTCAATTACACCACAAATGCTGAACCCGCAATGCTTTTGTGATTGTCTTATGGAACGGCGCCTAGGCTGGTACCACCAGGAATTCCTTTAGCCCAACCAAGGGTAGCTTTTGCTGTGTCTTATTTGGCAGGCATCCAAAACCAAACCAAAGTAAAAAAAGCACCTTACCTTTCTCCTGGGGACGTTGTGAGCGGCAGGAGCGGTCGCGGCCAATGGGCTCCCCAAGAATCCCTCGGTGCCGGCTGGAGCGTGATCAAGTCGCGAACTCACTCAGCAGCACTCACAACGGTTCCATCTGGGTCGCCAAAATGTTAGTGTTCAAAAACACATACTCACGTAGGGATTATATGTGGTGCTTTTTATTCAAGAGCTCTGGGAATCAGGGTATTACCCAAATTTGATTCCAACCATACATCCAAAATGATCATGTTTTTATACTCTATCTTTATATAACTTTCATGTTAATTATTAAACTTATATTGTTCTATTGTATACATAAATTTAGCCCCTCTCTGAATTTCCAACATATTTTCTCATTATTCTTCTTCTGGTTATATAGTAATTATATTTAATTACTAAACAATCATCACATCTAACAATTATGTACTTTATCATACTGCTTACGCAGGTGCAGTTGATCTGGGAAAGCACAAAGCCTAACATTTTAGATTCTAACTTTAACTTTTCCCAGAGCTCCACTATCATGGAGAGAGCTGATGTGGCTAGCAAAGGAGCAGGTGCAGTGTCCTCTTGCATCTTTGTGCTGTAGGTTTTTGAACTGATAGAAAGGAATGGGCCCCCAAAACTGCAGAAGCCCAGGCACCACTCGGCTCTCCTGCACAACTTCCTCCACTGCTGCCTGCAGGCAGACGAGGACAGGCGCTGCTCTGCCCAGGAACTCCTGCAGGTAAGAAAAAGCAAAGGGGCAAAAAGCCCTATCAGCTGAGGACACCTGCATGAAGGGATGAGGAGGAGTGTGGGCCACGTGGCGCAGACAGCTCCCAGGACAGGAAGGTGCAGGGGGACATGCTGCCCTCGGTGGTCTTGGTGTGTCTTCCTGGTAGCCAGGGAATCCTGCTTGAGCCCGTGAGGATGGGTCCTGGAAAGTAAGAGTTCCTTTCTTTGTTCTTTTTCTTCTGGGCAGCATCCCTTTGTGACCTCAGGCCATCCTGCCTCCATCCTGGCTGCTCTGATCATTTCAGCCAAGCAAGTGCAGGAAGACTGGAGAGGAGACACCTGCACCTGAGGAGACCCTTATGCCCCGCCAGCTGAGAGGAGGGAAAAGGGGATGTGTCATCTTGAGGCAGAGCTTCAGCCATCCCCCAAGTATTAAGAGGAGCTGTGCCCTAGATAGGAAATGTGACATTTTTCATATTTGCTCAGTTTAGGTCTTAGGTTAGGTTAGGTTAGGTTAGGTTAGATTACGTGTGTGTTAGGTTAGGTTAGGTTAGGTTAGGTTAGGTTAGGTTAGGTGTGTTAGGTTCCATTTAAAACTCTGTTGTTTTTTCTTTCTCAAAAAGATGAACGTTTAAAAAATTAGGAAATATAGGGATCAACTTCTAAGGACTATGGTGCTGTTGGCACACTATATACAGCCACAAACGGAATGGGACACTCTGAATCAGTGTCATGAGCTGTTTATTTCAAACATCAGTCTCAGTACATTGTTAGGACAATGGAGACAGGATATGTTTACAGCTCGCTGATTCAAATGGAATGCCAAGGAAACGTCACATTACAGGGTAGCATAAAACCCTCTCAGCCTAAGTTTCAGCCAATCACACATAGAGCAAAACATATTGACAATAATTCTATCCAATCATATGAAACACACGTAACAGTAGTTAACAAAATAAGGATTTATTTTCTAACACAATGGCTCGTTTATGAGAGACAAAGCACAGAGGCTCATTCATACTAACCTTCTAAAGATATACATTAAATAAACTTGTTGCAACCTATAAGGGTAAATCACAGGGGCTTATTGTTCTATTTCTCATGTCTGCTCTACTGCTTAGAAAACTTTTTGCTGTATTAGCAATGTTCACAAATCTGCTGTCTGAGGCCTGTCTTTTTTACCACTTTCTCAAAACCCTCAAATTTTATGAATCCCAACATTTGGAACATAGATAGCTTAGATAATAGAGGATTGTTTAGCTTAGAGTAGAGTGTTGTTAATTTAGGGAAGCTCTGAGGTATCTTTTAAGTAGAAACGAAAGAATTGTCATAATAAGAATTAAGCTGTGAGAGGAAAAGCTGGGCTGCAGCCCAACTGGAGCCTGCAGGTGCTCCAATCTGTCAGCCTGAACAGGCCACCTGCAGGACAGAAGGATGAAGATGGAGAAGTGGCGAGGGGATACTTTGTTTCAACCCGAGTGCCAATAAAAGTCTAAAATATCCAGAGTGTTGTAAGACTCCCTTCCTTGCCAGGCTGTAGCTAAGGGGACAGTCCCTTTCAGAGGCCCAAAGAACATAGTGAGGTAAGCAGCTTTGCTTGCCTGAAGTGTGGAATGCCCGTGGGAAGCTGAGAGACTTGTGGGTAATGAACGCCAGGAGATGAGCTCACATTCAGGACAACACTAGGAGGCAGATGTGCAGTCCTTGCTGGGCCTCTTGTCTTGGAGATGTCAGGGTGATCAGCAGCAATCACCATTTGGTTCCCACCCTCCTCTCACTATGTCACCTATGGGATGGAATGGCATTGTCATAGCGGCTTCTGGCCCTTCCTCCCTGATTCTCTTTTCCTCCCTTTTCAACCCAGAGTCCCAGGGCCCATCTGGGCCAGCCTCATCCCCCACGGGTGTGTGCAACCACCAGGGCCTCCTCAGAGCCCCATTCCCACTCTGCTGCTTCCTTGGCCTTTTCCCACATCTGGGCCAGCCTGCTGTTGCCAGCTGTTGGGCACACACACACACAGCATACCACACCTATCAGGGAGCAATTTGATGCAGGAGCCCCTGCTAACCACGGCTCACCAGCCCGGCACTTTTCCCACCCAGCTGTGGCTCCATATGGACTCCATCTGCTGGGATACCCACTGTGAGGGACTGCTCAGGGCCTGGATGCTCCTTGAATGGTGCCCACAGGCCTGATTTCCACACCTCCCCATTCCTCCTACCCCTAAGGCTGCCTCAGCCTTCTAAACACAATTTTTCTTACTCTAATGGCTTCCTGTGCTTTACTGCATACTGTAAGCAGGAGTACACAGTTTTGATTGTCTTTAATCTAGAATTAATAAAAAGAAGTTGGAAGTGCTACAAGAATTTGTCATTTCAAATTTGAAGCAACTGCAAAAAGTAGAGAAGCTTTCTGTGCAGCTTTTCAGTGAATTTAAAGTCTCCTTCCTCTTCACTCACTTTCAGCATATCTGTTGATTTTCCTTTGCTGTCATCTCTTAAGCTTCATCACTTGTCTATGGATTTGTAAAAACACCCTGAAAACCCAACCCAAATTTACTATCCTTTGTATTTCTCCTCTTCTGGAAAAGCTGAGGCTCCTGTGATCTTCTCCTGTGATCTAAACTGTGATTCCCACCTTGGCTCTGGCTAAGAGCAGAACAAATGGAATTTGTTACCTGCTAGTAAGATCTGCTAGCAAAGGTCACAGTTAGAGCTAAGCATGATGCTTCTCTCCCTCCGTTGAATACACATCTTTGTGTCTAGGCCTGGGGATTTCCAGGAGCACCTGGAAGCTACTGCCAAGGACAAAAGTCTCACTCTTGCTGGTTTGGACATGGATTTTTTGGTAGGATTTTGATCTACATCTACAGTGGCCTACAGGAACTGGATCTTTGACACAAAGTGCCTTCAAGCAACATTTCAAAGCATAGTGGGCAATGAAGTCCAGATACTAATGAGTTGTGGTTTGCTTGAACTCTGTGTAACATCTGGTACAATATCCCAAAACATGTCATTTTTGAGTGTTTCAGGCATTTAAAATTCAGGCTTATTCTTGTCAACACTTTTCTTTCCTCCCTTCAGAAATCTGCATGCCCAGGTACTAATTTCTTTCTCAGTTTGTTGACAAGTTACCTGTCAGATAATACTTGTTTCTTGACCCAGAGATGGGGCAACTGTCGCCATTAGGCCAGACGTGAAATACACATGTGATCAGGGTACGAGAAGAAAAAAGGTTTTTTATTTTGCGTGTTCTCTGGCTTATACGCTCTTAACCAAGTGTGATCTTAAGTCCGCCGCTTGCCTTGGCTCGCAGGTGGCCATCAAGCGAGTGTCCCAGGAGCGCATCTCGGAGTGGGCGCGGCTGGTGAGTGAGCGGGGCCAGCAGGAGGAGCCGGCGGGGCGTGCCGGGCGAGGCCCGGCAGGGCGGCAGCGAGGGCAGCAAGCGCAAGCGTGGAGTGAGTGGAGGCCGCGCAGCGCCCCGGGCCAGGCCATGGCGAGCCGTGGCGGGGCCGGGCAGGGGCTGCCCGAGGTGCGGTGCAGCATCGGCCCCGCTGACGGCATTGCGGTCCCCCCACAGTGCAAGGGCGCCCTTGTGCCCCTGGAGCCGGCGCTGCTGTGGAAGGTGTCGCGGCCTGGCTTCCGCGGCGTCATGCAGTTCCTGGACTAGTTCGAGGTGCCCGAGAGCTTCGCGCTGCTCATGGAGCATCTGCAGCGCTGTCAGCACCTCTGGTACTTCCTGCACGAGTGGCGGTTCCTGACGGAGGCCATGGTGCAGGGGCTGCTCCGCCAGGTGCTGGAGGCCGTGTGGTGCAGCAGCAGCCGGGGTGTCCTGCACCGCCACATCAAGGCCGAGAACGTCCTCATCTACCTGGCCACAGGTGAGGCGAAGCTTATCGACTTTGGCTGCAGCATGATCCTCCAGGACACGTTCTACACCCAGATGTCAGGTGAGCCCAAAGCCGGGGGCCCAGCAGGGCAGCAAAGTTCCCCCCTTGGCTGGCAGAGGGGGAAGAGGGAGGGAAGGAAGGAGGGAGGGAAGGAGGGGGAATCCTTCTTCAGCCAGCTGTAGCCAAGTTGCTTTTTGGCAGGGCAGGGGCTGGCTGTTGTGGAACGGGAGCTGGCTGGGAGGGAGGGAGTAGCATGGGCCTGATGAGCTGCGCCTATGTCCCATAGGAACATCAGAGTACAGCCCACTAGAGTGGATCCTCTTTGGCTGCTACCATGGCCAGCCAGCCACCATCTGGTCCCTGGGCATCCTGCTCTATGACCTGGTCTGCAGGCACCTTCCATTCCACACCAATGAGGACATCGTCCGGGACCAGCTCTTCTTCCCGCCACGGGTGTCTCAAGGTGGGGATGCACCTTCAAGGCATGAGGGGAAGAACGGGATTGGGAGGGGCAGCTGGCGCATAAGCGTCCTACTCTTGCAGCTGGTGAGGAGTGGATCTCCTGGGCTCAGCTGGAGGAGGTGGCACCTGTGCCTCTGTGCTGGTGTCCTCTGCAAGAGAGGATCAATAGGAAGCTTTTGGCTGTAGCTCTGAGCACTCCTGGTGGCCTGGGCATTGTGGAATGTGGGAGAGCATGCACAGGAGCCCCTTCCTGCTGAGCGGCCGTTTCTGGTTTCTCTCCGCAGAGTGCCAGCACCTCATCAGGTGGTGTTTATGCATGGACCCCACAGACGGGCCATCACTGGAGGACCTTTTTGAGCATTCTTGGCTGCAGGAGCCCTGCCTGGCCCAGGAGACAGCAGAGATTCATCCCTGTGCACAGTAGGATCCAGGAGCCAGCATGTAGCAGCGGCACGCGTCTTGTGGCGCTGGAAGAAAACCCCAGAGCATTTCCCTGTGGCCACAGCGCAGAGGAGAGAGCGCAGCCGAGGAGATGCTTCCGCTGGTCCCCGTGAGCTGTGGAGGGAGCGGATCGATGCTGCCCATCCCATTGGAGAAGTGGTGGCAGTGCGGTGAAGGTGCCACAGACTGGGACAAGGGAAACATCCCCCTGCAGCTCAATGGCATCGTGACGTCCCCACAAGCTGAGGTACAGCTGGCATGTTCTTCTGGAGCACGACGTGGAGCTGGGAACACCATCCTGGAGCCCATTGTCTTTGGCTGTGGCCCCTGCCTGGAGGACACGCTCTGCGCCCCGATGGAATCAAGATGAGTCCCCAGCCGGCACCGGGGCGGGGGGATGCTGGTGCTCCCAGGCACGGCAGGGCTCGGCCTGGCCATGCACCGGAGGTTCCCCACTCGGCAGCACTGGGGAATATTAATTGTTCCGCCGGCCGCTGAGCTGCTTTTTGGCGGGACACGGGACTGATGTTGTGGAAGGGAAGCCAGATCTTGGCCTTGCTGACAGCTTCTGCCAGCCAGCCTGGCACGGGCTGAGGTGGGGGCACCCAGCCTGACAAAAGCATCCATCCATGCGGATAGGGGCAGCAGAGGGGGCAAGTTCCGAAGCAGTGCCCCAGCTGGCCTGCTCTGCAGGCCCTTGAGGAAGGAGTGCCTTTATGGGTGGGAAAGGTGGGGAGTGCCTTTATGGGTGGGAAAGGTGGACAGATTTAATTCTCCCATGGAGTGGTCAGACCCTCCTCAGGCCCGTGAAACAGTGACAGGCTTTGTGCTTTTTCTTGTTTCCAGGTCTTGTTTTGAATTGACTTTAATGCAATTGTTCTTTGTTTTCCCCAGGAGGATTACACCTGGTGCCCGGACCGGACAGGGAAGCACCTGCAGCATCCGGGGAGCGCGTCCAGTGCCAGCGCTACCCCAGGGGCCAGGGTCTGCAGAGACAGCCCCTTCCAGAAGGATGAGGACCTGGTGCATGATTGGCTCCTCTCCTGGCAGCAGCTCTCCAGAGGTGGGCACCCGGCTCCACAGCTGGGCTGGCAGAAGGGCTCCGGGCAAGCAGCAGCGGGCACACGGGCATGCCGCTCCTGCAGCTGCTGAGGAGGTTGCTGTGCCCTGATTAAGCAGAGGAGGTGGAACGTTGCCTGCCCCACTGCCCTTCTCTAAAAACAGAGAATGGTTCGGGAGGTTTGGGCTCTGAGCACAGCCAGCAGCCTGGCCTGGGCACAGCCATGGTGGAACAGGGGGACAGGAGCCTGCTGTGACTGACCGTGGCTCTCTGGTTTCTCTCCGCAGGCTGCCACCACCTCATGCCATGGGAACAGCCCCGCTCGGCCTGCCAGGCTGAGAGGGCTGGAGGGTGGCCGGTGTTCATTTGCTGTCAAAAATAAATTGGGATTTTTTTGTCATCGTCATCATTGGAGAATTTCTTTCATCCTTTTCCAAGCTTTTGGCCTCCTGTGATAGATGGATGTGATTAGTTCTAACAAAATTGTAATTATTTCAATATTTTTGGAAAATAATTCGAAAGGTATATGTGATTAATGTTATGAAGAAAATGGGTTTCTTTGTAGATGATACCTGTGGGAAACAGGATACAGGAGATTGGAATGGCCTTGATGAACAAAATTTAGGAAGCCTCCCAAGTCAGAATTGGCATCAAGACAAAGTTAAGACAACTCCCAGGACAGGATCAGCCGTGACATGAATAACACTGGGACAATTCCAGACAGGGAGTCTAAAATAGTGCTCTTATCTATAAAATAATGAGGCTTAATTGGAGCATAGTGCTTACTTACATAACACAGGACTTGGGGCACAGGCACAACCTGTCAAGTTTTTCAGAGGACAGTGAGGAAGACTGTCAGCCTTCATCCAAGGAGAGCACCAAAGAGCCAGAAGCCCCCTTAGCCACAGCGGGAGCATGTGCTGTATGTGTGGTGATGTAGATTTCAGGAATTGGAAATAGGAGGAGATTTACAGGAAAATATTGATGAATATGTATTAGCACACAGTATGTAAGCTGTGTTTGGATTCTTTTGCCTTTTGCATGTGAGGCAGGGTGGGAAGCCCTCCCCAAACCCCGATCGATCGGTTTTGCTTATGCTTTATCCAAACCACTGCCAAATTTCTTTTTGTAACTACTGGGTTCTATTTGATTGTATTATTTTATCTCAGTAAAACTGCTGCTAAATTTTAAGTTTGTGGTTTATTAAATTAGACATATGGGACCTCATATATAACATCAGGAATATAACTTAATTGTTTACGAAACCAAAATGAATATTATTCAGCTAAATTAACAAGGACTAGAAAAGCATTCCAGACCTAATCACAAAGGATAAAGTAACAGAAATGATGATACTTGATGAAATGAATACATTTTTGCTTAGTTAATAGCTCAGTCTCCTCTGGCTTTTGATCTCCTCCCCAGAAGGGGTGCAGTTCTTTGATCTCTCCTTCACGAGGGGCACAGTCCTTAGGGTTTGGTCTTGGCTTTGGCATGGGGTGTTGTGTTTTGGATGATGATGACTGCCAAAAACACCCCTAAAATTGCCCCCCAAACCCCCAAATCTCCTCAACTCCTCCGCCCCCAAACCTCCCCCCAACCCCCTCAGGATGAATTTTTGGGTTAATTTCAGGTAATTTTGGGTGATTTTGGCACCTTGTGGATGCCGAAGTGGGCATAGGATTCAAACCCACCCAAAATTCCCCTTAAAATTCCCCTAAAATCCCTACAAGTCTTCCCCAAACCTCCTCAGGATAGATTTGGATGTAATTTTGGGTTAATTTCCGGTAATTTTGGGTCAATTCTGGGTAGATTTTGGGTGGTTTTGGTACCTCCTGGACAACAAATTTGACGTAGGATGCAAACCTGTTGCATTCTTGTTGTAGTCATATTTCTCAGGTCCCACACACTGCACCAAGCTGCTCTTTTCTGCTGTGCAGTTCTTCGTGTGTCTTCTCAGGGGCTCCTCCTGGGCTCTCGACCCACCCCTATTTATTCTAGTTACCCTCAGGAGCCACAGCTGCTGCCCAACTAAGGACTTTGCAGCTGTAGCTCATTTGGAGTAACTAGGACCCACACATAGATCTTAACAGGGACTCTCTCCATAACAATACATACATATGTTCAGGCCCCCACACAAACCCAGCCAAAATCTCCCCAGATTCCCTCAAAACTCCCCTAAAATTCCCCCAGAGCTCCTCAGGATGGGCTCTGAGGTAATTTTGGGTGGATTTGGGATAATTTTGGGTCCTTTTGTGACGCGTGAGGGCCCCGGGTGCAGGGCTTGGAGGGGGCTGAGCAGTGGGGCAGGAAGGGGGGGAGGGAAGGAGGTGTGAAACCCCCCCGAGGATCCCCTGATGGGGACACCCCTAAAAAGTTTTGGGCCAGGACTGAGAAACGAACGGGACTTTTGGGTTTTTTTGTCTTTAGGTTGTTGTTTATTTTTCTATCGTCAACAGTTCAGCACGCTGGCTGCACACCAGACTTAGCGTAAAAAGAGAAGGCACCAAAAGTCACAGGACACAAGGTTCAAGGTGTTTTAAAACTATTTTGTCCAATTAAATCTTAGAATGCATTTTATTTCTACCTTTCAGCCAGTGACTAATTCTTTGTCTGCCACTCAGCATCTGCATTGCCGCTCTTTCCAACCAATCACCCTGTGCTCCCAACACAGGAGAAAATGGAGTAGATGAAGGACAAGGAGATCAGACAATGCCCAAAATCCTCCATCCTGTCTTCTGTTCACCCTCATACTAAAATCCCAAAGCTCTCAGTTTTTCATCCTGTGATAAACTACGCTACTATCTATTTCACACACTCGTAGATTCCAGTTCATCCCAAAGCCTTGGAAGCTTTCTCCATGGACAAAGGTCAAAAGCAGTGCTCTCCAGGGAATCAGGGCTTCTCAGCACAGGCAGGGAGACACACATACTAACTTTTAGTGATTGAAGAATAGTAACATCAATATGGTAATTACAGGAGTTATGATAGGCTATAGGTAAAAGTAAACGTATAGATTGGTTCTTCTGTGTGAAGATGCTCAGCAAAGAAGAGTCTATAATGCACTGTAACCAAAGCTAAACGGTCTCCAGGCTTGTGTGCAGCTGGAGCTGACAGCTGTAGGCACAAGCACTGCCACCCAGGATCCTGGACTGCTGTAACATCTTGGATACAATAAACTGTATTTTGAAGAGCTGCCTGGAGTCCCACATCTCTCATTCAGGTTCTTACGGGAGAGGGACACGGGGTGATGGAGAGACGGCAGCAACTCTGTGCCGTGCTGGCAGTTCCCACTCCTTGCTGCACTCAGGGGAACCAAAGGGTAAGGACAGATATGGGCAATGTTATAGATACATATTATAATATTGGCTTTTCGCAAATATTAAAATGGATTTTATATGCGTGGTGTTAAAGTAACTTTGTTGTAAAGATACAGTTTTTATTTCTGTTGTTAATTAAGCTCAGTGGAATAGCTGCTTGTGTTAAACTGCCTGCTTGGATGGGATCACATCCAATGCACACAGGATGTGGACACCTGTATAGATCTGCCAACTATCAGCACTCCCCGTCTGAAGGCAGAGTGGACCAAGGCCCAAAAACTGGCGGTGATAAAGAGCAGGAGCCAAAACCACAGCCAAGAAACACACATGCTCTGAAAAGGCAGACCCAAGAGGGGCCATGTAAAATTGTTCCTGGAATATGTAAAGTAGTTTATGGATATGCGTGAGGTTCTATGAATATGCAACAGGCTGATGTAAAGGAAAGGTATTTCAGGGGGATCCCCAAAGGTAACAGGGTGCTCCTGGCTGAGTGCCAAGATGCACCTGACCGTAATAACCTTTGCTCCATGGTCCTGGTCTCCCATTATCCATTATTAAACTTTGTACATTTTAACAGGAGACTGAACGTGTTTTTCCCTGTGAAAAATGCCAATCATTTGTTTTTACAATTTTAAAAGCTTAATAGTAGTAAAATGGTTATAAAAATAGTAACACAATTAGAGTAATAACGATTTGGACAAATTGAATTAGGACAATATGAGGCAATAAAAACAAAGACTTATGGATGTCTGGGTACCTTTTTCTGAGCATCACGAGCCCAAAAAAGGACACCCGTTAATAAAGCATTAACCCTCAAAAACAATAGCCTGTTGCATATTAATGCACTTCATACATGATGCATAAATTCCATTCAAACACAGGATTCTGTCTGGTCAGTGTCAACTTCTTCCCTCTAATCCTAATAGCGCCTCTGAGGCTGGAAGAAGTTAGTTTCTTCTGATAAGAAGGCAATAAATTCTTTTTCTCTTAAAGATCTAGGTGTCCTGTGGCTGCTATCTTGCTGCAAGTCCTTTCTTTTAAACAATGCATCTTACATAGCATAGTTTCTATTTTAACAATTTTTATAACCTAAAACTATATTTAACACAGTACTTAAGAAAATTAATACAGCATTGCTTTCTAACACAACACGTATAATATTCATTTTAATATTTCCGAAAAGCCAATCATAAAATATATGCATTTTTCACACGGGGGATGACCCAATGAGACATCCCTGGGGGTGGGAGGGATTTTGACATTTTGTGAGCTATCTGAAGGGGGATCTAGGGAGAAGAGGTACTGAAGAATGGGTTAGGGTAGAATCCAGGCCGGTGTGATCAGTACAGACCTGGACAGGGGGTAGAGAAGGAGAGGAGATGGCAGACAGCAGGTGGCTCGTCTGTGCTTTAGAGCAGTTTCTGTCTCTCATCTTAATCTTGGTATCAGTGGGTTCAGGAATGCTGGGGGCAGAGCACAAAATCTGGGTTGAATATTAGAACTTTGAACCCTTGAGAAAACTCTATAAGTCATGTGAAAAATTGGGTAAAATTTTGTGACTCTTACCACTCCCTGAGTTTGCAAAAGAAAGAGTCTTCCCCCTAACTGAGTCCCAAAATGCTCCATGAAGAACTGAATCAACAGAAATGTCTGGGAACTCCTTAAAGAGCCAATGAACAAAAGGCTTCCAACTTCCCTTAGTAAAAGTGTTCCCCTCTGAAAGGAGAACCTCCCTAACTGGAACATATATGTCCCTCTCAGCTTTGGATAATTGGTTACCCATAGCTGCCCCTTATGTAAAGGGTCGCCCACCCACAGGACTAAAATATCACCCAAGGATCCTGCACTGCACTGTCCCGCAACTCACTGCTCTGGCGCTCTGGATGCGGGTGTTTCAAAATGTTCCATGGGCTTCACCAGCTGAGCTGGCCCTCCTGCCCCTTGAGGGTGCCAACGCTGCCTTCAGCAAGCCCTGATAAAACTCAGGTCCCACTCCAGGGCGGAGGCTGACCCGAGGCGTTTTTCTATCCAGTGACAGTGGAACAGCCGGATCATCACTGGAGTCGCTCTCAGGAATTTTCAAAGATGGTCCCTCTTTGGGCAGCACTTTTTGCGGCATGTCCACAGCCAGCCTCTGTGAGACACCTGCACTGCCAGAGCTGGGAGCAGGCTCGCTTAAACTGCTGATGAACGAGGCAAGAGAGGGGTCTTTGTGTGGAATTCCAAACACTGTGGATTGTGCTGAAGAGGGTCCAGGGCCAGAGACAAAATGGCGCTGGGAACACAGGGTTTATATGGGGGATAAAAGGGTCTTATATGCAGCAACCCAGGACCAACAGGGGAAAAGACAGGTGAGAACAACTTGGGGGAGTACATATAAAGAAAAAAAAAAGTTCATCATACCAAGAAACCCTGTTGAATCCCCAAAGGCCTGCAAAAGCCTTTGGGCAAGATCATTGCATTTAGAGGAGTGTCTCACTTTAATTCATTATCTTTGCCCTTAGGTACTGCGGTTCCAGTGGTAGGCCCCTGGACCTCCACAAAACTACTACTTCCTGAGACTTCATTGCTGGGTGAGGAGCTCAGTTGTGCTGAAAGCAGAGGCCTGTCCCGGCAGCTGTCACCCGAGTGGGGCCCAGGGGCCAGTGACCACTGCCAGCAGCAGGAATGCGGGCATGGCGAGGATGCCCTGGCTTGGCTTTTGTCTCTTGAGCAAGGCAGGCTCAGGGCAGTGCAGAGCAGGCTGGGAAGCAGAGCCCAGGGCCTTTGGAGGCTGCAAGGCTTAAAGATCAGCCCCTGCAGCAGCCCAGATGCAGGTGGCCCAGTTGCCAAGTCTGTGGTGGCCTTGAGAGTGTGCAGGTGGATTTTGCATGGCTGTGGCCTGCTGCCGGCTCTGGGCCCAGGAGTGCCTGTGGCTGCAGCAGGAAGGGTGGCTGATGGTTTGCTGGCTGCTTTGGTGGCATGGCTGCAGGGGCCAGTGCTGTGAGAGCCCCCTGTGTGAGAGCTGGTGAGAGCTGAGCTCTTGGGGACAGCGCTGTGCCCCAGGCCAGGAAGAGCAGCAGTGCCCAGTGGCAGGAGTGGTGTCAGTGGGAGCCCCTGTGCACAGGGATCCCCAGCCCCAGGGTGCCTGTGCCAGCACCCCCAGGGACCTCCAGCCCTGCGAACTCGGATGAAGAGGAACCCACAAGTGTGCAAACGCTGCCTGCGCCCAAAAGAATGGCAAAAAGTAGAGATGTTTTAAAAAGAAACAGTATTTATTTGCTGAAGATCGGCAAAAGCTCGGATTTACAGAACAAGTTTCATTATAACAATCCTTATAACAACAACAACAACAATGTACAGAACGTATTTACATGGGATCTGATGGACTAACAATCTTCAAACGTATTTACAGAAAACTTCTAATATACTGAACGTATTTACAAGCAACTTCCAAACTTTGAAACGTATTCACAAAGGCATCCCAACTGTGCCATCGTCTGCATGAGTCCTGGAAGAAAGGAAGCAGCAGAGCTGGACTCAGCTGGCAGCACTGGGCCCAGCAGGGCTGGGAGCTGGGCCCCAGGGGCTGGGCCGGGGCTGGCAGGGCTGACGTGGCCCCAGGCAAGCGCAGGGCAGGCCGGGACTGGTGCTTCTGCCACCACAATCCAGGCCCCCTGCGGGCACCATGTCCCTGAGCGGGGCCATCCAGCCCAGCCCCAGCCTGGCATCAGGGGACCCAGTGTGTGTGTGGGCAGGGCGTGGGAAGCATCTGCCTGTCTTACCTGTGGGGCTCCATCTTCATCCAAGGACCATGGGCTCCTCCTCATCCTTCTCGTCCACTTCCATTACCTCGATGTCATCCTCCTCATCAACCTCCATCTCTTCTATGTTGTCCCCCTCCTCTACTTCCATGTCCTCAACAGGATCTTTCTCGTCCACCTCCATCATCTCCTCCCTCTCCAGCTCCATATCCACTTCCATTTCCTCCACGGTGTCTCTGGCACTCTGCATGGGGCAGCACAATCCCCCATTGGGCTTCCTGTCCCCCACCATCCATTCCCACATGGCTGCAGCCTGCCCAAGCCAGGTGCCCCCTGCCTGGCATGGCACTGTACCTCCACTGGCACAGCAGTGCACATCCTGCTGCGATTGGCACTCCAGAGTAGGCGGCAGGAAAAGCCCAGTCAGCAGCAACACCTCAGCAGTGAGGGGCAGAGCACACAGCGAGCGGCAATTGACCCTTGGCAGCCAGTGAAGTGTCTGCTCTGCTCGTTTCCAGGTCCTGGACATTCCACCTGGAACCCTCTGGGAGCTGTGATGTCACTGAAATTCCATGCCCACTGCGTAGTGGGAGATGGGGATGGCAGAATGATCAAATCCTTGAATGGTTTGGCTTGGAAGGGACCCTAAAGCTCATCTGGTTCCAAGCTGAGCAGCCTCCCAGCACACCAGGTTGCTGTGGCCCCTGTCCAACCTGGCCTTGGATGTTCCTGGGGATGGGGCATCCACAGCCTCTCTGCACTGGTCCCTGTGTCCGGGACAAGCACCCTGTGAGTAAAGAACTTCTTCCCATCATCAAATCTCTTCCACCTCTTGCAGTTTGATCCCATTCCCCCTTGTCCTGTCACTACACTTCCTGACAAAGAGTCCTCTCCCTCTTCCCTTTGGGTTAGTGTCATGGTTTGGGCCTGGCACAGAGCCAGTGCCCTCATGAGAATACCCTCTCCCTGGTGTCTGCTGTGAGATGTGACCAGGAATAAGCAAAGCAGGCTCCAGCTTAGAAAAAAAGAAAACTTTATTACCTAAACTACAAGAGAAGAAGGAAGAAAACTATAAGGGAAAAAATTGAAAACCTTACAAAAAGCACTTTCCTCCTCCCCACCACCAATATTTCCCAATCCGATACATTCCCCCAAATCACCAACTGCCCAGTCTGGCACCACCCTTTAGGATATTCAAACTTCAGTCCATGAAGAGGAGAGGAGTCCTTCTTACACCACAGGCTTCCCCTGGAAACACGCTGAAACCTCGTGTGCTTCCATGTCACTCAGCACTGCCCAGAAAGTCCTTTTGCCATTTGTGACATCTTCCTTCCATGCCCAGTGCTCTCACCACTGTGCATGGACCAGAGCTGCTTTTAGGGTTGTCTTTTAAGGATGGCTTGTCTCACTCCAAAAAGGCACAGTCTCTGCTTTGGGACATCTGTCCCCCCCATTTTTATCCAACCCCCTGGGGCCGAGGGGTCCCCACAATGAACCCTCCTGGTTCTGAGGCACTGCCTCCCCCTAAATGCAGTCTCTGTGCCACAGGAATAAAACTGGTTCAGTCTATGGCTACACAAGAAGAGTCCAGCCAAAAGGCCACTCCAATCATCTCTCTCTCCACTCAGCAAGCCTTCTCCATGTCCTTCGGGCCAGATCCTTGTCTCATCTCATCTCTTATCTCCCGTCTTATTCAGCTCCGAGGAGGATCAGTATTTTTTTGCAAGGCCCCAATCATGAAAGAAAAGGGTTAAAAATTTCAGTCTCTGTCTGTCCCAGAACTCCGGCACTCCCACACTTGCTGCTGCTCTGGCCGGGCACCTCCTCCCTCGCTGCATTCCCCCCCTTTTCCCCTCCTGGGCCGGCTGCTATCACATTCGTCGTCGCCAGCTCTCCCTCTCTCTCTCCGGGGGGGAATGGCTGCCTGACGTCTCTTGGGGCTCCTCCACCCTTCCATCCTCCAGGGCCTCCTCACCCCCCATCTCTGTCCAGGCCCAGGCGTACCACATGGCTGCCCCTCCCCTGCCCAGCAGCAGCGGCTGGACGGGGGAAGGGAGATCCGACCTCCGTCCCTCGAAGTCCCAAGAGAGCCTCCCAGGGCCGAAGCTCTGCTTTTAACCCCTGTGTTTTCTCGGAGGTGTGTCCAGATCCCACTGGCCACATCAGGTGCCAATATCAAAATCCGAGCACCCATTGGTTTGACCACAGCATCCCAGAATTCCCGCTTCTTCCTGGTCAAACCACCACACATGCTAAACGGGCTGTGTGTTTGTTTTGATGGTGGAGAGGGTCAGAGATGCAGACACAGACACCAGCTGAAGGAACAGTGTAATTTACTGTAATGCACAAATGCAAACAAGAGTCAGGAAAGGATAAGCTAAGCAATGCACCTCAGCATTATTACAAAAGGGTGCCTCTGGTGATTAAGGAAGATCCATCACCAGATAGCCCAATGGTTTCCCCTTCATCCAGAGCTGCACATCAGCTGGGGGAAGCTGTCCCAGCCCAGCCCTGCAGAGCCACGGCCGGGAACCGGGAAATCCTGCGGTGCCTCCACCTTTGGCGGCCACGAGGCTCCCGAGAGCGCTGTGAGAGTAGCCCGGCTCTGATCGTGCTGGACGAGCAATGTGCCCGAGCTTCTGCTGGGGGCACAGCTGGTGTCATTCTCCTCTTGGTTTTCTCCCCAGGCCTGGCCAGGGCTCAAGGAGGAACCAAGGCCAGGTGTGGCCTTGTCCATTTTCCTCATGCAGAAAGGTGAAGACGTGTTTCACCAGTGGATGGATGCAACAATCCTTTTGATAATAACACTTGGTTAAGGAGCAGATACATAGAATATTGGGTTGGAAAGGTCACCTAGAGGGCAGCTTTGGCTCAGGTCCTGTTGTTGAGGCTTCAGTCAGGGTCTGTTGTTCAGTCCTTAGTCCTTCAGTATTTTGTGGTGCAAATCACACCTGTGCAGAGCTGCAAACAAACAAGTCTGTCTTTAGCACATTTGAGACAGGGAACAGGATTAGCCCTGCAAGGCCAGGCTGAGGCCAAGAGCAGAAGGCCAGCACCCTGCTTTTGCCCACAGGCAGCCCTGCAGAGCAAGCAGCCCCTCCTGCCCAGGGGCTGAGGTGCCCGAAGCTGCCTCCCCGCTGTGCAGCTCTGCAGAGCCCGCGGGGCGCAGGGTCCTGGGCAGCCAGGGCAGCCCGGCTGCCTTGGGGCACAAGGAGTGCCCCAGAGAGAAGCTGCTGCCCTTTGCTTTGGAACTGTTCCTCAGAGTCTTGTCATTAATCCACAGTGTCTGATGTGTTTTCCTTTCCTCTCCCAAATTTAACACAGCTTTTTGAGAAAACTGACAGATGTAGCTGCTGCTGCTGGTGGTGGTGCTTTTGTCTGCAGGTGAGGGCAGGTGATTTGGACCAAGGACAGAGTCCATTGTTAACACCCCAGCTTTGCCAAGTCAAGAAAACCATTCAGAATTGGGCTACCACTACTGAGCAGTATTCTTAGGTTTTGGAAAGCTACCACCTTAAGAAACCCGACAGATTTTCCTCCAGGAGGACACCAGCAGTAGCATGATGCCAATGTTTTCCACCCCTTTTCTGTGTCTTTTAAGAGTTCCGCAGTGCCCAGCAGGAATGAAGCGACATGTGATAATGGGATTTGAGAGCTCTCTCTTGTTCATTGCCACATGAGTGTTCATGACAAGCTGGAAACCCCACTCGTGGCTCTGTTGAGTTAAATTCATCCCAATTCTGTGCAAACAGCAGCCTCGAGGTGCTGAGAAGAGCAAGCACAGTGGGTGGGTGTGCATGCACACACCCGGGGGCTGACTGCTGTGTGTGCAGATGGTTTTGCACTGTTGTAAATCTTCACTATCCCAAGCTGAAAGACTATTTCAAATATACATCTTAAATGAAAATATATATCAAAAAATAAAATTGTCCAAAAATACATGTGCATTAAATTTCATGCATATTATATATTATATATTTTGATTAATATAATAATAACATAACATGATATAATATAACATAATATAATATATACATGAGATCATTTTTGAAGCCATTGCTTGTGGGGGATATTAGATGATCTTCTAGTGTTTGTACATTTTTGCTTTCTGCTACTGCTGATCCTAGCAGCAACTCCCTGTCAGTTCTTCCAGGTCACTTCACACAAAGGGATTCCATCATTTCAGTGTCGGTGAGAGCTTGGCACTGAAATGCCAAGTTGATTCCCGGCTCTCCAGCCTCCCTCTGGATTTTGGGGCATCTCAGCACTTGTGTCCATGGCCCTTCCTTCATCCCCAGCCTGCAGCAGTCACAGTCACTGCTGCCTCCCCCTTGCTGCAGCTCATTTGCCAAAGTGCTGCCAAAGGCAGCAGAGCTGGCTCAGGATCCCTGCTGGCTTCTGCTCTCCGGGATGAGCTTCAGGGGCACACTTGGAGCACTTTCCTAAAGAGCTGCCCGTGGGATGAGGGATTTGTCCTCCCCGGGTGGCTCCTGCTTGGATTCTGTGCTCATGGAGCCCCGGAGTTTTCTCAGCAGCCTCTGCAGCGAGTTCTGAGCCAACGTGGGGCTCTGCTGCCAGCCCAAATCTGCACTTCCCCTGCCCAGCCTGAGTGCAGGTGGGGCATGTGCTGGGCATGGCCAGAGATTTGCATGGCCAAAATCCTTCAGCATTTACATCTGCCCATGGCTTTGGGTAGCACAAATCTACGCTTACTTCAGTTGAAACACTGCATTTATTGCAGATAGTTACACCCGCACTACTAATGTACAAATACACAAACATTAACTTATGTTTAAAAATGAAATTTATTATAAATTACAACACCTTTGTTACCAATATAGAAACACAGAAATATCAATTTATGATTAAAATCTAATTTATTCTGAGAATTGTGCTATGTAAATATATACAAATATCAACTTCAGTGAAAAAAAAATTACTTTATTGCAACCCTCTGCAACAACTCACTGTACACAAATATTGAAGTTACTGAATTGAAGTTTAACAATTAAATTTATTACATATTACTACAACAATACAGCCCATATACAAATACAGAAACATCAATATCCCTTTCCAAAGAATCTCAGATCCAGAACTAAATAAATAGAATTTTAGAACTATACAACTCCATACATAATAAATAGAAGTAAATACATATATAGGCATAACAATACAGAGATGTAAACATGCATTACATATTTCATGACATATAACACAACAATATAATACAAATATAACAAACCTGTCTATAAATACACAAATATCAATGGACCAATAAAAAAATCCATACAACCCCAGCAATAGAAATGCACAGCTACAGAGCTGTACAAGTATGTAAACAGATGAATATACACGCATCAATATAACAATATACACACATACTATCCCTATACAAATATCAGCCCGTGTATGTAAATATCCCTATACTTGTAACTATCCGAATCTAGCTACACATCCATAAACAGCGCTAGATCAGGAGGGATTGCAGCCGCCGATGTTCCCAGGCTCTCGCTCGGTCTCCTCCTCCCGAGCAGAGCAGCTCTCCTGGACGGGGACAGCAGATGGGACATCTGGCAAGCAAAGGGAACACTGAGTGAGTGTGGGGACGTTTCCCTTGGCAGCGGCTGCGCTTCCATCAGGGAAGAGGAAATGTCAGAGCCTCCCCAGGAGGGTCAGAAGGAAAAGCAGCCGAGCGGGCCAGGCTGTGGTGAGCTGTTCACTTCTTTCTGGCATCCCAGTTGCTCTGAGGGAACTCCCTCATGTCACGTTATTGAACCACCACTGCACTTATCAAGACTGTGGCCCCCAAATCAATCAGCATTTATGTCTCCAGCTGCTTGCACCAATGACAGGGAATGACCTCTAACAGTGCTGGGGCACAAAGTTACTTTGCACAGGTCATCTGACAGGGCCTTGTTCTTTCTGTGCTTCCTGTGTTTCTCCTTAACTTCCACCTGGAATTTTTACAGCATTTCTTTTTCTTTCCCCTTGATCAGTGCTGAAATGTGTGTTTCTCTTCCAAGTTTCAGTTTGTTCAGTGATTCTCTCAAGCCTTTTCTCAGAAGCTTTTATCAGGGAATTGAGTGTTAATTTCAGCAATTTTGGTGATTTTCTGTGAGATTTATGCAAGAGTCCTGTTCATTGGGCACCATTTAGGAAGGTACAAAAGAGAAAAAGGATGTTCTGTATGTCAGTTCACTAGTGGAATATTCATGCATAGAGAGAGTGATTAGCTGAATTTTACATCTACTCCTAACCTGAAAGTGCAAGAGGTAATTTGGGGAGAAATTAAAGCCCGATTTCTCCTTCTACCAGCCTGTATTTAAATGTAAAGTAAATAGAGCAGGGTGAGAATGTCAGTGTTCAGTTCCTGAAGTGCCTTATTAAGGTGTTCTTAAAGTAAGGGAGATAAAATCTGGGTGGGCATTTCTAATGTCCAGACACTCATTGTCAATTTCATTGACTCTGAAAACAGCAGAGATGTGCACATCATACCTGATCAATCCATTTGGGGATGGTTTAGGTTCAGATTCTCTGAGGCTTTAGATTTTTAGATCTCTAGACAATGCTTCCAGGAATCTAAATAGCTTTCAGAAATTAAACTTTTCTCCTTTTTTCCTCAGTCTTTGCACTCATGTGCACCAGAGACCTTCAGTGAATGGATTCCACTCTAATCCATCTCCAAGCTGAATCTCCCAGCTGTGTTCACACTGGTGGTTTGTGTGTCTCTTCTGCACAGTGCAATTTTAAAATCTTCCTTCCTTATTATCTCTGCCCTTCCTTTTCTGTTTTAGCTTGCAAATGCATGCAGATGTATCAGAAATGATACACCTAATTTCTGACGCATCAGTTCCTGTCTAGCAATTTCATTTTATCCTGTTCTGATGTTATGCTAGCCTTCTATGTTTTATTCTAAGTGGACTCCTGTTTTCTTGCATGTGGAAGTTTTACAATGCAATGCTCTCATTCACCTGCTTTCATGAAATCCTTCATTAACATTAGCACAAGTAACTGTGTGATTCCCTTCTGCTTTGTAGAAGATTTGGGAAACTCAAGTCCTGCTCAGCTACAGATAAACATACATGGTGCTTGGTAATTCCCCTAAGAGCTTAAGTTAATGGTAAACAACTGCAGCTTATTAATTTTGCAGAAATTGGGAGAAAAGACATTTCAAATATTGAGGAATGTAGTGCAATATTGATGGGCATCCCTCAGTTATGCAGACAGACTGATGTCACTGGCAAAATTCCCTCTTTTCCAAAGGTTTTCATTTGCTTTGGCTGTGCTTCGTATGGCTGCAGGTCACATTTCCCTTGGTTTAAGGAAGTATCTTGGCACTTACTCTTGGGGATATATCTTGCTAATTCTGCACTTGGAGGAATTACTCAGTTCTGCACTCCCTATTACATGCCCTGTTCTAAAAGACTTTTATACTGTTTTCCCTCTCTCTGTGTTTTCACACTTGTTCAACAAGGTTTTCTTTCTAAGAATATTAATCACAATATCCCAAAGGATTAAAAAATGCTTAGGTATTTTTCCCTAAGTATTTACTGAAGAAAAATAATAATAATTAAAAAAACCTGTATGCATGCTGGATGTAAAATACAAACAGAAATAAACTTGAGAGTTCTCCCAAAAAACTTAAGAAAAAACCCCATGTATTCTATAAAACCCAGAGTATTCATCTACAGTATACAAAAATGGGCATGTTCTAGAAGAGAAAATCTGTGCAACAGTTCTGCACAGAATTCTATGCTTTCAAGCTGTTTGCCCTTCAGGTGCAGCGCCATTCTCGGAACTGTAATGCTCTGAGCATGTTCTGCTCACCATGGCAGCTTTCTGCTCTCCCCTGGTACAGATCATCCTCCAGCAAAGGGGGAGTGCAGCCACCACAACTCGCAGCACCTTCCCACATAGCAAGAACCTGAAGGACAGAGATGGCTTTCACCAGCTGCTGCGGGTTCTAACAGTGCCACCTCTCAGCTGCTGAAAGCCTGAATTTCTGTGTTGCACTGTGTTAGTTTATTGAGTCAAATGTTCTGTTATATAGTGGTATGCTCAAGTGCTCCCCGAGTTATTACAGTTAGCTCCTCCCCTATGTTATGCCCTCCTACCCAAGTGTCCCTCGAGGAATCCCCTCCCTCCTTACCAGATTTTTCCCTGTCTGTCAAGACAACTCGGCCCCTTTGCCCCATCCATCAGCCCAAACCCTACCCTTTGTTCCAGAAAATTCCCTGTCCCTCACCCTTAGATCCAATCCCTATGCCAACGCTCTCTCCTCCCCTTGTTCTGATTTGTTGTAGCCCTCAAAACCACACCCCAAGAGTCGCTTATTGGTTACTGTATGGTGTCCACCCCCTGTTTTGAAAGATTTTAAAAACCCGTGCACAGGGATGGTGGGGGTTTTTGCAACATCTGTTCCATTGGGAATTCTCAGCTGTGAACCTTCTCCTTATTTCTCCTGATGAAATTGCTGCCCTTTACACCGCCGAAGAGCCTCCTTTGCTTTCTTCACTCGGTCCTCCAGGGGTTTCTACTGCTCGGCATTTGGCCTAGAGGTTCTGGCTCAGGCAAAACCCCAACCTAGCCAGTTCCCCACTCTTGCCATTGTCCCTGGAGCATCACAGAGCAAGCCAGGGCTGCGGAGGGCAGTGACAGTGACCCATGGCCTGGCATGTCACAGCCCCCAGAGCCACACCTGCCAGGCCACAAGCCCCAGCCCTGGTGCCCACTGCCGGCCTCAGGGGCTCCTGGGCATCCTCACCCTGAGTGCAAAGGCAGCCTCAGGAGCCCCCAGGGCGCTCTGGATCCAGGCTGCAGACACCCTAAAGCCATCACTGAAAGGGACATGGATGGGGACTGCAGCTGGATCTTCCAGTGCTCTCCAGTTCTGACTACTCTCTAAGTGAACCCAAACCTCATTGGCAGCACCTTGAGCACATTGACCCTGCTCACCCCTCCTGGAACGTGGTGTTCCCACATCCTGCACCAGCCTTTTGCAGGGAGTGACCAGCTCCCAGCTGCTCTGCTACCCTGGCCTTACTTTCTGTTTGCCAGCAATGAACTTAATGGATACACTCCTGAGAAACCTAGCACAACATTTGCTTCTTAGGAGCTCTTTGGCAAAAAGACTCCACTAGTCCCTTGTTTTGCACAGAGAAGGAGATCCTGACAAAGCATGAGGCAGAGGCAGGGCTCTGACATACGAATTCCTGAGCCGCAGGATTCCACCCATTGTTGTTCCTAGCTGCTTTGCTGATATTTTAGAGCCAGTTCTGGACAGGGGCTGCTGCTGACAGGGTAGGAAAATTTGGAGGAAAAAAGGTGCAGGAGACAACAAAAAAACCAAGGGGGGAAACCCTTAGAAATACAGAGCTCAAGAGAAGTCCTTGGAGATGGTTCAATAGAAAATGCCAGCAGCAGTGAGCAGAGCCGAGGTTGCTCACTGCCACCCCAGGGGCTCCTCATGTTGCCCGAGTGATAAATGACACAAAACTCGGATAAGTTTTGTGGGTGCTTTATTACGGGCCCAGGGTGCTGGGGGACTCACGTCCCAAAAACCCAAGCCCCCCATTTCACATATGGGTGCTTCCCTCTTATACATGCGATTCACAACAAAGTCTCTAAGAAACAGTTCCCTTGTGATACATTCCTTAGTTCACAGGCAAGATCGTAAATCTTCTGCTTATCTTATTCTAAGAGCATTGTATGCTGCCTTCAGACAGGTTAGCATTCTTACTCTCCTGCACTAGTTTAATTATTTACTAAATTCCTAAGACTACCTGCTAAGTTACACACAAACCAAACACACACACTATCAACGGCTGCAAAACTGCAAAACTGCTTTTAACAAACCAATTCACACACAACTCATAACTAAACTATAATTACACATTTTGCTAAATTTCATTTCTTTTCCAACATTTCCCCCCTTTTGAGCATCCTTCAGTCCTACTGCAAGGATGCTCAATCAACAGTATTGACAGTAACATCTTCATAACGAGGTGGGGAGTGTTCTTCATTCTGCCGCCCGCGGGTCATCGCCTTCAGCAACCGGAGAGATCGCTTCTTTTCCTTTTCGATCACTCCTAAGAGGCATCTATATACAATCCATATAGTCACTAAAAATACTAAAAACATTAGTGCATACTGTATAGCAGATGTAATCCAGCCAGACAGGTGAAGCCCCAAAGAATCAAATACTGCTCCTATCCAGTTATGCTGTGCTTCCTTTTCAATTTCTTTGGTTTTTGTTTCCACTTCTGCCAGTTGAGAAATATCTTTCTCAACTTCAAGTGTAACATTTGGAATGTGTACACAGCAATGATCTATTCTCCTACTCAGGTAAGCACAAACTCCATGTTCTCTTAACAGTAGCAAATCCAATGCCATTCTATTTTGTAGGGTCATTCTTGATGTAGCTTGCAATTGCAAGTCTAGATCTTTAAATCCCTTCTTAGTAGCTGCTGCCAACCTTTCTGTCTGTCCTAACAAGTTGTTGAGCATTTCCCTATTTCGATATGTCGCTACCGGAGGGAATAATGATTCTAATATCCATCCAAAGTGTACTCCTGAGCCAGGTTCATGCCACTGCTCCTCTAGGGATTCTTCCCTCTTTCTGAGTCCTTTCCTTTGGATCAATCTATTCTGTTTCCAGTATGGACACAATGTGGGAACCCCTAGGGTGATTTGTGTTACTGATCCATCTAGAGGTAAATGTGTGGTCCACTGTCCATGTCCCAACACCCAGACTAGATTTCCAGGGCTATGCACAGTAGTATATCTGCAATCTATAGGTCCCTCCATGGACTCTTTGCTAACTGTATGATCATATCCCCTACACTCACATCCCCACTTTAATGCCATTTTCACCGGTACCAATCCAATTCAGTCTTCCGGTGTATCACATGTAAAAACCTCAGTACAATTCCAATCCTCTTTCTGCGGTCTGAACTCTCGGGAAGATGTAGATGTGATGAGGGCCCTATAATGTGACTGATTCTTTACTCCTGACCATTGGATGCACCATTGTACTTCCCCAAGGTAATTATAGTGTTCCAAAACACTAGGTCCCCATAATGTCTTCCAACTATTCCAGGTGTCAAAATTCTGTGTGACATTCTGACAACTCATCTCATTTCGGTGGGATTTCGTTCTTATTCGTACTGTATTGCATGGCTCATCTATTGGGGTTGCAATTAAACACCTCCTGGTATTTTGAATCCAACCATAATGATTGGGTTTCTTTTCACATTCCTCTCTAGTCATAGCCCGAATGGTCATACACAAATCCCTCCATACATCCACTGGTTTGGGAACTGACTGGCAGGACCATGAAACATTCTTAAATGTTTCAGGCATTTTGGTTACCGGTATTATTCCCCAGGGAATTGGTTCACCTGCAGCCTGTGGTAATGGTAGGCAAGCTGTTATTTTAGTCACGTTCTGCATGATCCCAAAATCTCTAATTAATCCTACCACTAAGTTTTCCTGCTCAGTATTCCGTTCTATTGTATCATTAGCCTCCCGTCTACCCCTTCTACCGTGTCTCTGTAAGGATAACATCATTCTGTCATGCCTCCACCATGCATTTCCTATTCTACGATTAGTGACATTCAACCACCCACAACCTTTGCCTTCCTTCTCCCACCAACTGGTCCTGTCCTCTATTCTGTCCCAGGTCAGTTCCCTATTTTGCCTCCACCTTTTGACCCATAGGTTCCTTTGATATCTTGATCTTACTAGGAAGGAACAATTTATTCTAAGGGGTGACCCATCCCACATGTCCGCTGCCATTGATACTGGATCAACCTTTATGTTTTCAGCACGATCCCCTGTCCATGGCAAAACCCTCATACTCACTCTTTTGTAATCAAAACTATCCCGTATCTTGACCAAACATGTATATTCTCCCGTATCGTTTGTGGTTACCTTAGTAAGATTCAGTACCGTGTTTCCTTGTTGTTTATCCTGATCCCAGCCGACTCCGATCTTGCCTCGGCTTCTTTCAGCCCCCCGTTGCCATATTGCAATAACTTCACCGGCCTCAACTCTCTGGCTGTCAAATATAACACAAGTTAATTGAACATCCATCCCTTCCATGACTGTAACCTTTGTTTCTTCAACCTGTACTAGAGTAGACCCTTGAACGGGTAATAGTCTCATGATCACTAGCAGTAATATAATTAAGAAGGCGGCTTTGCGCGGAAGATCATCCGGGTTGGAGACACTATCTGGGTTTCCCATTGGAACGGTGCCTTCTTTACCCTGGTGTAATGGATCCAAGCATCCATCCCCTGGACCTTCACCGCCGTGTAGGTCGTCATCATCACCTGGTGGGGTCCACTCCATGATTCCTGTAGCGGATCCGTGATCCACTTCTTGACGTACACCTGGTCCCCAGGCTGAATGTCGTGGACAGAATTCTCCAGCGTGAGCGGTCTATTCCACTGTAAAGTATTTCTTAAAGAATTCAAGATCTTATTAAGTGACATAACATACTCTGCAATTGCCTGGTCCCCACTCACATGTACCTCCCCTTTTAATACAGTTGCATGATATGGTTTGCCATATAGTATCTCATATGGACTTACGCCTACCTTTTCCCTTGGCTTAATTCGAATCCTGAGTAGGGCCAAAGGCAAAGCTTGAGGCCAGTGCAGTTTAGCTTCCTGGCAAATCTTTTTAATTTGTACTTTCAGGGTTTGATTCATCCTTTCCACCTGCCCACTAGACTGAGGTCTCCAGGGGGTATGCAAATTCCATGTTATATCTAACAGTCGTGCTAATTCCTGTACTACCCCGGCTATAAAATGCGGACCCCTATCTGATGACAATCCTAAAGGTACTCCAAATCTTGGTATTATTTCTTTTAACAAGGTTTTTACCACCTCCTTAGCCTGATTAGTTCTACATGGAAAAGCTTCTGGCCACCCTGAAAACGTACATACATACACTAACAAGTATCTGTATCCCTGTGCCCTAGGCAATTCGGAAAAATCAACTTGCCAGTAATCTCCCGGTTGTGGCCCGACTTGCAGCTTTCCCATTTGTATTTGTCTCCTAACTACTGGATTATTTTTCAAACATACCGGGCACATTGCATTAACTCTTTTTGCCATTGTTAACATCTGATTAGAGATTATCTCATTTTTCAAAAATTTTACCAATACTTCTGCCCCCCAATGACATTTGTTATGTTCTGATTCCAAAATAAATTTCATTATGCGAGTAGGTACCACTATTTGTCCCATTGGTGTAACATACCACCCAAGTTGATTCCTCTGTGCCCCTAGCAAGTTTATTAGTTTTCCATCTTCTATTGAATATTTGGGCTCCTGATTCAGGTAAGGGGTAGCCGGATTCGTTCTTACCGGTACCAGTGCCATTTGAGTCCATATTTCCCGTGCCACTTGCCATGCTGTAACATCAGCAAATCGGTTTCCTCTGTAAACGTCTCCTTCCGCAGTCTGATGTCCTCTAACATGCATAACTGCGACTGCTTTGGGACTATGTACTGCATCCAGTAGCTGTAGCACTTCTTCCCGGTGCTTGATGTTGGTTCCCTGTGAATTCAATAGCCCCCTTTCCTTCCATAACGCCCCATGTACATGAACCACACCAAAGGCATATTTAGAATCTGTCCAGATATTAACCCTTTTGTCCTTGCTCAAATACAGGGCTCTGGTGAGTCCAATCACCTCTGCCTTCTGGGCCGAAGTTCCAGGTAACAAAGCCTTTGCCTCTATTACCTGATCCAATGTTACCACTGCATACCCGGCATAGCGAGTCCCATTCTCGACAAAACTGGATCCATCAGTGTATAGTTCCCATTCAGGGTCTTGCAATGGTTCATCCTTTAAGTCGGGTCTGCTGGCATATACTTGTTCAATTACCTCTACGCAATCGTGCACCAGTCCCCCAGCCTCCTGGTCACTGCGTAAAAACTCTGCTGGATTAACATGATTAGTAGTCTTTATTTCAATATCATCCTGTTCTCTCAGGGTAGCCTGGTATTGCAACATTCGACTGGATGATAACCAGTGACCCCCCTTTTGCTCCAAAACAGCCATGACCATATGGGGAACAAACACTTTCATTTTTGCCCCCAAAGTCAATTTCCGGGCCTCTTGAATAAGAATTATTGTTGCCGCCACAGCTCGTAAACACGAGGGCCACCCGGAACTTACCGAATCCAGTTGTTTAGAGAAGTATCCCACTGGCCTCTTCCAGGATCCCACCTTCTGGGTGAGGACCCCCAATGCCAGTTTTGCCTCTCATTCACGTACAACTGGAATTCCTTGGTCAGGTCAGGGAGTCCTAGGGCTGGGGCCTCCTTTAGTGCCTGCTTCAATTCCTGGAAGGCCTTCTTTTGCTGTGTTGTCCACTCCAGCCGATGCTGCTTCAAGGCCTCATACAGTGGCTTGGCTAGGAGACCGAAATTCATGATCCACAGTCGACACCATCCCACCATTCCTAGAAAAGATCTCAATTCCTGATGGTTACGAGGCAAAGGAATAGCACGTATTGCCTCTATTCGGTTTACTCCCAAACATCTCTGCCCTTGTGTGATCTCACAACCGAGATAAATAACGCTTTTGACCAGTTGAGCTTTTTCCTTAGAAACCCGATACCCTGCTTGGCCCAGCATGTTGAGTAATTTAATTGTTAATTCCACACACATTTCCCTTTCCTTAGTAGCCAGAAAGATGTCGTCCACGTACTGCAGGACTACATACAAGGATGGGGATATTGTTACCTGGGTTATCTTCCATTCCTCCAGCTCCTTGGCCAGTTGATTTCCAAAAATAGTGGGGGACCATTTAAATCCTTGTGGGATTCTGGTCCATGTAAGCTGCTTCTTTCTCCCAGAATCAGGACTCTCCCACTCGAAGGCAAAATATTTCCTACTCTCTACTGCCAGTGGGATGCAAAAGAAGGCATCTTTAAGATCAATCACTGAGAACCATTTAAACTCCTCCGATACAGATGTTAACAAGGTATAAGGATTAGCAACAACTGGATGTATGTCTTTCACTATTTCATTAATAGCCCTTAAGTCCTGTACCAAACGGTACTTACCATTAGGTTTCTTTACTGGAAAAATTGGAGTATTATACTCCGATTCACATTCCTGTAATATTCCTTGAGCCAAAAATTGTTTAATTAATGGGGCTACTCCCCTCCTTGCCTCAAGCTTCAAGGGGTATTGCTTTACCCTCACCGGTTGGGCCCCTTCCTTTAGTTCCACCTTTACTGGCTGTGCAGCTTTAGATTTTCCGGGAACCCCTGACTCCCATACCCAGGGTACTACAGCCTGCTCACTTTCTTCTGGAATAGGAGAGGCATCCACTTCCTTGATCACAAAAATGCCTGCTATTTGTTCCTCAGGTATTTCCAATTTCACCCTTCCCCCTTCAAATATTATTTTCACACTAAGTCGGGACAACAGGTCTCTGCCAAGAAGGGGTGTGGGGCAGTTTGGCATATACAAGAATTGGTGATCTAATTCCTTCCCCCCAAACTTAAGATTTAAAGGTTGTAAAAATGGTTGTTCCTCTAGCTTCCCTGTTGCCCCCATCACTTGTACTGTTGTGTCACTCAAAGGTCCCAATCGTCTATTAAGTACAGAATAGGTTGCTCCAGTGTCTACCATAAATTCTTGATCCTTTCCATCTATCTCTAAAACTACCCTAAGATCCTTTTCTAGTCAGCTTTGATTCTGATAGTTTCCCAAAACTAGTGCTTGAGCGACTTCTGCTGGTCCTCCCGTGAATCCTCCCACAGGAGCATTCCCCATTGGACCTGTCCTTAATCCTATGTTTCCCATGCCCATACCTCCTCTAACCGGGCATTCATTTTTCCAGTGTCCTAACTGTCGGCAAAACGCACACTGGTTTGGATCCAACCTCCCCGTGTTAGGTGCAAACCCAAATCCTCCCCGACCTCTTGCCAGCCCCCTTTGTCCGTGATTAGCTCCTCCCCGACCTCGACCCCTAATGGGTCTTCCTCCTACCCCTGTCTGTTGCATTACAGCCAGAATACTAGCTTGTTGTCTTTTTGCAGTTTCTTTTTCCCTGTTGTTGTATACCTTCCACGCTACCTCCAACATTTTATCCAAACTTCGAGTGTCCTCTCCTTCCAACTTTTGTAACTTTTTCCTAATATCCTCTTGTGATTGCCCCATAAACAACAATGCCAATTGAAGTTTTCCTGATTGATCCTCTACATCTAAATTAGTAAACTTCCGAGCCATGTCTTTTAATCGTTCTAAAAAGGCAGACGGTGACTCATTCTTGTCCTGCTTGACCGAATACAGCTTAGACCAGTTCATAGTCTTAGGTATTCCTGTCCTAATTCCTTCCACCAACAATTCCTGATATCGTTTTACAGCCCTTATTCCCCCCGTAGAATTTGGGTCCCACCTTGGTTCCTCACTAGGTACCAATTCATCAACTGTTTCATTTAGTTGTCTCAACCGTATCTCCTCACGAGCCTTTTCTCTAGTGGCTTTAATAACCATTTCCTTTCTGTGGAATCCATTATAGTATCTAATAATACCTGTAAATCATTCCAGTCCGGATTCTGAGTCTTTATTACCATTTTAACCACCCTTGCCACCCTTTCAGGATCCTCCCGATAACTCCCCGCTGATTGCTTCCATATTACCAAATCCCCGGGGGAGAAAGGCACCTTTATAAGTATCCTTTCTCCCTGTGGTCCCACAGCTTCCCTTAACGGCGCAATTAACTGTGGCCCCTTCTGCCCCTTCCTCCCCTTGCGAGTCCGCCCTGCTAACGGAGTTCTTTTAACACTCTCATTCCTTTCACCATCACCACCATCACTATCACTCTCACTAGATCCTGTTTTTATAGCTATATCCGCAGGGGGAGCAGGGGGCACATTAGGAGCAACCGGAGCCCTCGGAAGTGCTATACAGTAAGACAAATCTTCCTCAACTGAAGGATACAAATTACGCTCCTTTCTTTCTTTACATCCCACACACTCCCTTTCATCATTCACTTCTAAAACCAAAATACCACACTCCTTTTGCCATTCATCTTTCCGGTACAAAACGAAAAACAAATCCAAATATGGTATTTCATCCCATTTCTCATTTCTCCTTAAAAATTGCATCAAAGATTCCATTATCTCCAATTCCAGTGTACCATTCACCGGCCATCCCGCTTGCCCAATCTCATATTCAGGCCAACAATGATTACAATAATCTATCATTTTACTTTTATCCAATTCTTGATAATACCCCTCACTTTTCCACTGTTTCAATATACAACCTAACGGCGTATTTCCAGGTATTTTACCATTGGCTTGCACTAAGGTTTTAAAAGTTTTAAAAGACATCATATTACAGCCTTTAATTCCACCTTTAGTTCCAGTAAACCAATACACCTTAAACCAATATACCTTCTCGCCGTCCTTCCCAAACAAAAACAGGAGGCGAGTTCCGGTCCTGCGTCCTTAGACGTCTTATGGCCGGAGCCTAGGCTTTTTACCAACCACCAAATCCAAATCCAATTATCACCTTTTTCCAATATAAAGCACATTCGGGCTTACCCTGGCAGTTGTCCAACAGGCGCGGGGTCGGGCATGACCGATGTCTCCCCGAGAAGTGCTCGGTGCCGGCTTGGAGTGGATCGGGACGCGGAACCGCCCCAGCTGCCTTTGGAGTCCTGCCGCGGTCGCCAGAAAAACTGTTGCCCGAGTGATAAATGACACAAAACTCGGATAAGTTTTGTGGGTGCTTTATTACAGGCCCGGGGTGCTGAGGGACTCACGTCCCAAAAACCCAAGCCCCCGATTTCACATATGGGTGCTTCCCTCTTATACATGCGATTCACAACAAAGTCTCCAAGAAACAGTTCCCTTGTGATACATTCCTTAGTTCACAGGCAAGATCATAAATCTTCTGCTTATCTTATTCTAAGAGCATTGTATGCTGCCTTCAGACAGGTTAGCATTCTTACTCTCCTGCACTAGTTTAATTATTTACTAAATTCCTAAGACTACCTGCTAAGTTACACACAAACCAAACACACACACTATCAACAGCTGCAAAACTGCAAAACTGCTTTTAACAAACCAATTCACACACAACTCATAACTAAACTATAATTACACATTTTGCTAAATTTCATTTCTTTTCCAACACTCAGTCCCCTGCTGGTTTGTGTCTGATGCAGCCCTGCCTGGAAAGGGCTCCAGGCTCTGGTGTTCCCAGCTTGCTCCAGGCTACATTCTTAGCAGCACTGAAAGAAGAGGTGAAACAAAGAGACATTTTCTGTGCTGCCTGCAAACTCTTCTCCTTCAGTGCCACTGCCAGAGATCATCCCTCTGTCAGCTTGGCACTGTGCCTGCTGCATCCTCATCCCTGTCCCTTGCATCAGCTCCTGCACATCATCAGCACTCGCTGTCCCACATCATGAACAGAGAGAGCTGTGTCAGAAGAGCAAGGAGTGCATTTTCTTGGCTGTGAGATGCAAAGCTGTGTTTCGTGTCAGGCACAAACAGACGATATGTGTATATGTGAATGCAAAATGTGTGGACCCCAACAATGGGAGAGCTGTGAATTCTAATAATAACTGAGGAAAATAAAGCATGGAAAAAGACTTTTGAACCTATCTTTTGTTTGCAAATTAACCCTAGTTGATTTAGGAGCATTTGAATTAAAGTGTTATAGATGTTGCTTTTTGCTTGCATTTAATCCATAAAGACTTCTGCAATAATAACCTTTTGAAGTATAATTTTAGAATATTACTTGTATCCTTGAAACTGTAGCTTTGGAATATATATAAAGAAAATATGCCTATCTCACACCTTATTGAAGCAGAGAAAAACAGTTTGAGAAAAAAAGATGAACATCACCTCAAGGATTTATGGTTTCGACCAAAGGGAAGCTGGACATCACTGTTATGAGATTTGGATTCTCTGCAATTAAAAGGTGGACACACATCTGGGGAGCTGGACCCCACCAGATGAGATTCATCTTTCTTCTTTTGGAAACTGGACCGTCACCATCTGGGGATACTCCTTTGAGATACATCCTGAGAAATTAAAATCACAGTAGTGTATAGAATTGTGATGTAATAATTTGGAACAAAAATTGCTGATGAGTAAAAGATTGAAAATAGAAACTGCTGAAAAAAACTGATGAGTACCCCTATAAATACCTGTAATCCTCAATTATCAGTGTGCAGTTGGAGGGAAAACTTCCCCCACTGTACCCAGCGCTGTATTGCTCATACTTTGCCATATTAAATAATAAATTGATTGCTGCTTGAATATTGGCCTAGTCAAGCTTCTGATTCATAACACTGTTTGCTGTGCTCTTCTATGGGCTGGCCATGGCACTTGGTAATTAATATGCTGTCATGCTGTGAACTGAATTCACACCTTACAGGGCTGTGTTTACTGGGCCTGGTGGATCAGTGCCCACTTCCTTCCTCTGCTCCTCCTCACTCCAGGACTGTAGGAGACCAGCATGGGGTCAAAGACCCTGCAGTATCATTATTCTCTAGTAATGCTCAGAGGTCTTCTAAGGGCTATGTAATGCACAGCATCTGGGTGTGGGGCATGTGCTAAGGAGAAAGAAAGAGTCTGTGAGAAAGCTGAGCTGCTCTTACATGGGACTGCAAAAATGACAGGAACTTTTTGGCATATAAAGCTTTCCTTCCAGGTCAGGGACCAGGGAAGGCCTAATCAGCTGTGGCCCCACAAAGCAAGTCTGTGCTAACTCCCAGCACCAAGTGCAGGGGTGTGGGGCAGGGCTCCTACAACAACAGCACAGCTCTGTGGAAGAGCCCAGCCTTGCATCTGGGTTCCTGCCTGCTTCCCCTTTAGAGACAGCTGTGGCCCTAGGATTTGTGTCTGAGGGAGACACATCCTTGGACCTCCTGATCTTTCCCAAGTGGCCAAATGGGGATGCACCAGCAGCACTGCTGGGAAGGTGCTGGCTCAGTGGCTGTTTTTGAGACTGTGCCCCCCATATCAGCTTTATGTGTGTGTGGGGGGGTGCTGTGGTGGGTGTGGTTACACACTCACTGGCCTTGGCAGAGCACAAGTTGGAACCTTGGGAGGTTCCAGCTGCTGTAAGGCTCAGGAGGCAGAGCTGGTGCTAGGCACAGTGTGGCACTGTGCTGAGGGAAAGGTGAAAACAGTTAATAATCCACCCTCAGCTAATCACTGAGGGCTGATGGGAGGCACAGGCTTGGTGGAGCTGCTTTGTACAAGCCAAGGTGCTTATCAGCTGTGCGGTGTCCCCAGCAGCCCCTGGCAATGCTGGTGCAGCTGAAGGACAGGCTTGATGGGTCTGGTGCAGCCCCACAACCTCAGACACTGCGGCTCCACCGTGCAAAGCAGCATGGCTGAGCTGGTTGTTGGTCAGGTAAGGGCTCAAATATATTTTCTGCAACTTGCTCCAGCACAGTTCAGCCTGGAAAAAAGGCATTTTTCCAAGTGTAGGGGAGTCAAGCCCCAATAAATGTCAGCTGAGCCCTGGTGCTGGCTCCCGTGCATGAAGCCTCAGTGAGGCACCAGGGCCTCCTGTCAGCAGGAGGGGAAGGGAGATCAGAGTTGTTGGAAGAGTACGTGACTGAAGGCTGAGCACAGGGTTGGTGGTGCTTTGCGTGGCTCTTGCATGACATCCAGGCTGGCTGTGGCAGTGTAAGCTAACCTTTTGTTTTGCATCAGGCTTCATGCCAGAGCCAGCCCCTTTCCAGCCTTTGGGGTGATTACAGCTGTTGCTCTATATTTCTCTCCCTTCTTTTTTTTCCAACAGCTAGTCTACCCCAGCACCATAGGCAGGCAGTGATGGCTGCCTGTAGCTAACAAGACAAACTGAGATCTGCCTGCAGAGCCATAGTAAGGTGTCTCTGGGCTTGTGAGACAGGCCAGGACAACACAAACTGAGGCCATAGCCATGCTGTGCTTTCAGTTGAGCCTGTGGTGGAGCTGCTATGCTTGTAGTCAGCATCCAGATGGGGCAGGTGACATATCTGTCTTAGCTGGGACAGAAACAGAAGTACAGCCCTTGCACAGCATCCTTCTGCTAGGCTGTGCTAAGCTCAGGGGCCTCTAAACTGGCCCTTAAGACCTAGGTCTCCACTCCTTGCCCAGATCCCCAGCCTCAGGGAGGACTTGGGTTTAGGAGCCACGGCTTTTTCTTCCATAAGACTCCATTAAGAAAAAGTCAAGTTAAGCAGTTCATTGACATTTAAAATACTGTACAGTGTGTAAAACCAAATATCCCCCTCCCCACAACAATCCCGTGCTCTCAGCGGATGCTCTGGTGAAGAATCCCACTTTTGGCACTGTTTGCCTTCTCTTTTCTCCTTCTTCTTTATGGGATCCATCTCAAAACAGCTCCAGACCTGCACTGTTTCATTAGCAGCTGCTGAGGCCACTGTTGTACCATCAGGACTCATGGTCAGGTTCAGGATTCTATCAGTATGACCTGAGGAGGAGAAGGAATGTGCAATCCAGGCTGAGCTGATCAGCACATGCACATTTACTCCTGTATGCTCCCATGAGCCCTGCCAGCTTGCATAGCTGTCCCCCCAGTGGCTGTGGCAGCGTGATTTCAGACCCCAAGCACACACTTGGATCAGTGGTATCTCTTCCACAGCCCCGTGGGCATGCTTTACTCCTAGCAGCATGGCCCCGGATACTGTCCTGTATCAGTGATGCTGCAGGCTCAAACCAAGGAGTGCAGCTGTCTTCAGCCTCTAACAGCCCCCCCACACCCAGGCCCTGTCCACCTACCTTGCAGCTCTGCAACCTTGGTCATTGTTGGATAGTTCCATATAATCAGCTCATTCTGTGCAAAGCCATAGGCTGAAATGAGCTCCTTGTAGTTTGTTGACCATAGGATAGAAGAGACCTGCAAAGAGGCAGTAACACAGGTGATACAGGGTCCTTGCGCTGATGCTCACCACTCGGAGGTGAGCATGGTCCCCCTCCTTCCCTGTGCCTTTGGGCCTGAGGAGCCAGCGGCTCTGTGTAGGTGTGCTGCCAGAAGGTGTTTGTCTCCAAGCTGATGTTCATATCTCACCTGGGAATGGGTATCAACAGCACTGAGGCAGGCGCCAGAACACACGTTCCAGATGCAGATATGTCTGTCTCTAGTGCCACCTCCAGTGGCTAGAACATTCATCTGGTATGGGCACCACGCCAGGCCTGAGAGAGGAGAGTTCATTTTAAAACATACAAGAGGCAACCTGCGCCCAGCCAGTGCTGCATGCCTGCCTTGCACACACATATCTGCCCGTGGCAGCTCTGTGCTCACCTTGACAGCACCCTGGTGCTGAGTGAAGGTCTGTACAGGAGCAAAGTCTCCACCCCCACCTTGGGTGCATGGCCAGACGTTCGCCAGACTGTCACTGCCACCACTGGCCAGGTAGCGGCCATCCAGAGACCATCTGAGTCCACACACCTCGTGTGTGTGGCCAGCAAGGGTGGCCACGTGATGCTCAGCCACTCGGACATCGTGGTGATGGATGTGCCCAGTCTGTGCACCACTGCAGAGAGAAGAGAAGGCTTGCAGGGTCAGGCTGCACATTTTCACCCAAATCCATTTTTGTTATTGCAAGACTGCTATACCTGCCACTGGGTTTCAACCAGTGTTACCAGCAACACAGGTCTGTTGGTGTGAGTGAAACACCCACACAAGCTCTTTACAACTTCAGCACAAATTGCAATACAGGAAAGAGGCCTTCTCCTCACAGCCCCAACAGATAAGGCTAAATAAGAATCCCAAGCCAGGACAAACTTCTCTCTGCCATCCCTAACCCATGCCACACGTAGATTGAGGGATAGGAGTTTGCAACAACTGGAAACTGCCCTTGACCCACTGCTTTACCTGGAGAGGATGCAGCTTTCCAGCTGAGGGTTCTCACAAGGCCACAATGGCTGGTCATGGTTCGGAGACATTTCTGTTGCTCAACGTCCCATAGCTGGAGAGGCAAAGCAAAAAGTTCTTCAGAAGAAACCCAATCCTGTTTCTATGCCCTAGGAACCTCACTGCACAGGCTCTCTCAGCTTACTCAGTAAGGGAACAGAGAAAATGTGTATCTCATGACTATAGCACAGAAGGTTACGCTACTTATCAGAAAACCCCCAGACCAAACCCTGCCTTGCACACTGGGCAGTTCCACCCCACACCAGGGAAGACAAGTCAGGTGCATGGCATCCTTCCTCTGCCAGCCAAGGCCCCACAGTTCTGTCAATCCCTAGAAAACACCTCTAGTTTTAGTCCTGCATTCACCTGAACCTCAGCACTACTTGTGCCAACAGCAAGATAGTCTCCATCTTTAATCCATGACACAGAGGAAATGTAAGGATATGGATGCTCCGTCTGCAGTAGGGGGATAATCTCCCTAGTACCGTAATTCCACAGATAAACAGCGTTGTCCAGAGCCACTGCAAGGAAGTTCTGGGAGCTCCAGTCTACGAGATTCAGATCTACAATTTGAAAGAGCAGTGCAGGTCACACCATGCTTGGCTAGATAGCCCTGCCCTTCACCCGTGCTGATGCAGCAGGCGCGGGTGCACATGTGCACACACACACGTACAGGTGAGGGGCAGCCTTCTGAGTGTCACTATGCCCAGCTGCTGGGGCCAGGTACCCTGCTCCAAGGCACCTACACAGTGCCCTAGACCACTGTCCCTGTAAGGCCACACAGGGACACTCCAGAAGTGGTCTGTGCTAGCCTGGGTACACAAAATAATACAGACAGCCCAGTCACACTGTCCTAGGAACAGCAATCCAATGCAGAATGTTCTGGATGCCCAGCACTCAACCCTGTAGCCTACTTACAGTAGTCATTGAACATCTCTGGTGCATCCAAGACCCAGTCTGGCTTTGAGGGAATATATCTGCTCTTCTTCCTGCTGGATCCAGGTGCCATTTTCTGACTGTAGAGCACTTTCAGGTTATTCTGATAGCCTGTGTGCAGGGGAACAGGTTTGTTAACCTGAGTTAGTTTCCTCCCAGCTGAGTGCTGCTCACCCAACTAGGAATCCCTTGGAGTGAAAATAAAGTCCTAAGAGAAACACTCACAAGCCTGCCGTGCACAAAAATCACTGGCAGAATGAACTGCTGAACAGGGGTGAGCTACAATTTGCTCATTCATGGAAACAAATTTAACAAACACTTGGGTTTTTGAATCCCATTATATTTAGTTGCAGTTTAAGCTAGAAAATGCACAGCAGAGACTTTGATGCTCTTACAGACTTCATGAAGGCTTGGAACCTGCAGTACAGGTGACTGTCACCGACATCTTTTCATAAAAATCCTTTCTTTAGGATTTTTCTCCCTTCTGAGAAGCTGTGGCCTCAGCAACAAAATGTAAACAATGGTTATCTGCTGCTGTGGAATGCAGCAGGTGGATGCGTGATTGGTCTTGGGTGAATGTTTGGATTTACTGACCACTCAGAGCAGAGCTGGGTCTCACTCTCTGTTGAGACACAGAAATTTGTTTATTTATTCTTTTTCTATTCTTAGCTTAGCTAGCTTCTGAGAACTTTCCTTCTATTTCTTTTAGTATAGTAATAATGTAATATATATCATAAAATAATAAATCAAGCCTTCTGAACATGAGGTCAGATTCTCATTTCTCTCTCCACCCTGAAGACCCTTGCAAGCCCTGTAACAGGTGACCAACTGGCAGTCATAGCAACTCTCCTAAATAAATTCACTGTAACTGTTATGCCCTCCCTCGACCTCAGGAACCGTAAGAAAGGAGACTCCAGCCTGTACAGCTCTCAGAAACCAGTTGATTTCTCCTGTGACCACACACAGAGCCTCTGTGTTGCTGTTCCCCTGACCTGATCTCTCCTGCTGATTCAGCTCACACGACTCTGTATCATACCTTCTGGAGCATTCTGTGGTTTTACACTGAGGTGGAGGATCTTTGCCTCTTCTACATCAAAACCATTCAGATTCACTGCCCAGGCTTTCTGTTGCTCCTACAGAGACAAATCACCCTCAGTGCAATGCATTTAAAACAATTCCCACACTGCAATTTAAACAGACACCTAAGTCCCCTTCTCTTAGAATCTGAAGATGTTTGACTGTGCTGCAAGGGTCAGTCACACAGAGGCAGGTCAAAGCAGTTTTCCCTCAGACTTACATGCATCGTCCTGCTCACATTTTCACACAATGGCAAATTCAGTGTCATTGCCAGTGGGAAAAGCCACAGCTACAAAGCGACCAAATGCTTCATAAACAGATTTCAGAACACAGTGTAAAACATTCCAGAAGTGTTCCCTGTGGAGACATTGTCCTAGAATAGCTACCACCAGCAGTTTCACTTTGCATAGGCTCACAGCTTTGTGTTTTGGTTGCCTGCTACATTTTAAAGCCTCATTAGTCAAAGGTAGATTTTGCTGCTAGAAGCAGCATAGGCTTAGAGTGCATGGCAGTCTCTACAGCTTCAATCTCATCCTAGGCTCCTGAAGCCCAGAGCTGCAAGTAGTGATGGCTGGGACTTGTCAGTCCCATGTGCCCACTTGATAGAGTAAAGGGGCAGGAAGGAGTAGCGGTTGTGAAGTAATTGTAACTTAGCAACATGCTCACCTTCTTGGTAGGGGAATCCTCATCAGGGTCATTCTCTTTGGTTAGGAGGAAATTTGCCATCTCCATCTGCATAGTGCTGCGTTTGGGAATGTAGCGATCCCCCCCAGCCTTTGTGGGGGTGCTTTGAATTTTGGATCCAGATTTACCTGCATTCACATATGAAAATATTGTCTTACAGCTATTTAACAGCCTGTATTAGAGCTTTCATGGGAGCAAACCCAACACTCCTCCACATCACACCCACCAGACAAGTAGGACTCTGAGGTCTCATGCCACCCAGTCACAACTAACTTATATTTTCCTCCCTGCCACCAAGTTGGTTAGGGACAGTGTGGTGCAACTCCTTGGGTCTAGTGCAAAAATTCTAGAGTCCAGAGATAAGGGGAAGATACTAAAACGCTCACAAGATGTAAAGCTGTCAGCTAACAGTCCTGCCCACACTCGTCCTAGCATACAGCTGTGCCAGCAAGGCTCAGCTGGGCAAACAGCAGCTCGCCAGCCCCAGCGCTAAGAGCTCTGCCCCTAATGCTGACAAGGAGGTGGGTGGCTGTCAGGAGCACAGACCACCTCCTCCTGCCTCAGCAGCAGCCAGTAGGGCAGCGTGGCAGGGAGCCCAGAGCCCCATGGCTACAGACAAGCATCCTGGGCGAGGCTCCCGCACTCAACCTCTGTCGCTGGGGGCCGGCGCTCACCGGGTGTCTTGGACGATGTCTTGCTGGAGCTGCGGGAGCAATTGGCCGGCTTCATGGGCGACACGCCGATGGGACTGGGCCCGGGGCCACTCTCCTTGGCCTTGCGCTGCCATCGCGTAGGCGGCGCATTCGGGATCAGCGTGTCCAGCTTCAGCAGCCCGCGCAGGTCCGCCTCGAACAGGAACTGCGCCATGGTCCTGCGGGCGGGCGGCGTTAGCCGTACCCACCAGCCGGGCTGAGCCTACTCTGACAGGCCCCGCTGGCCTCCCCATCACCGGACCGTGCAAGCGCTCCGGCTGCTCCTCCCCACCAATGGACACCCCTACGCTCCCCAACCGCTCCTCGGGACACTCCATCAGCCTATACACCCTCCCTCCACTCCTTGGGGGTCCTTGATCAGCTGGAACCCCTTCCAGCCGCTCTTTGGGGCTTCCTCCGATAAGCGACATTCTCCCGTCCCCTGCCTTTCAAGGGCAATCTCGTCCCTGTTCTTTACCCTCCCCACCGTGCTTTGCCTCTGCCCTGTGCCCCTGGGGCTGCTCTTGGCCAGGCAGCCTCAGTGGGAGCCAGCACTTGCTGCAGCTCCAGCAGGCCCCCCAGGACAAGGCCCAGCAATTAGGAGGCCAATGAAAGCTCTGGGCAGCAGCAGAACCCTCAGCAGAGTTCTTTGGACCGTCATGGACTGGCCACACCTACACTGCAGCCTGACTGGCAATGTTTCCTATGTACAGTAGACTTTCAAAAGAAGCTGTTTGAGGGAAAGGTGAACTAAACACTCACTGTCTTCTCTTAAGTCCAAATTCGGATAGAGCATAAGATGAAAATAAGCTCCAAAACAAGCAGGCCTGCCAGGAACCCCAGCCAGCAGCCTGTTCCCTGACAGAAACCCCTTCCAAGGCCCTTCTGGGCATCAGGAACATGTGCTGTGGTTCCAGCTGCACCTGTGGGAGCAATGGGGAGGTTCAGCCCGTGCTGTGCTGCACTGCTGAGCTGGCAGCACGGTGGATGCGGGCAGGACGTTCTCCGTTTCCCCCAGAGCTGGGGCCTGCAGGCACCTTGCTGCCCCTTGGCACAGGCTGTGCCACCCAACCAAGCCCAGCAGGCTGGGAGGAAAGCCCAGGGGCAGCAGGAAGCTGAGAGAAGGCCCTGCTCTAGAACTGAAGGAGTTCCACCAGAAGCAAACAAAGATGGTAACTTGAAGACATTCCCACTGTGCTCAAAGTTTGTCTGAGAAGACTAAGATGTTAGCTTGTCCAAAATCCGAGGAAATATCTGGGAAATGGTTTTATGTATGTTGGTTGTGCCCAGATAAAAAGATCCTGTGGGAAAAGAGCCTCTGCAGCAGGCTGGCGGGCTGAAGGGGTCTTACTTCTTCCTAGAATAAAGATTACCACTGAAATGCAATTTTATTTTTTTATTGTATAAGGGGAAAATATTTTCCAGACCTCTAAAACCAGTTTCAAAAATACAGATGTCTTGTGGAAAAAGGAATGAAACATATGGGGATTTCTCTATACAAGAGATATTTCTAAATATTTTTAAAAATGAAAAGTGAAGACAAAATGAGGTAATTTTTTTGGATTCTAAAACTACTTAGAAAAATCTTTAACTACTATAGGAATTGGGAAGAAATATTTGGGGGTGTCTGTCTACAGAAAAAATATTTTGAAATATTTCTACAAATTTCTAATTTCTAAACCTGAAAAACTAAGCAAATGGGGTTGCTTTTTCTCGGGAGCCCCATGCTGCTGCCTGCCCCCTGCACTCCCCCAGCCCTGGGGACCCCGCCGCTGGTCACAGAAGCCCCTGCCTGGCTCCTGCCTGCCCACACCGTGGGCATCCACGGCTGCTCCTGGCCATGGAGCTCAGCCAGTGCTGCTGCCCACTGGGCTTTGCTGCTGCTGCCACCCAGACACTGGGGTGACGGCAGCTTCCCTGTAGTGCAACTAAAGAAAGGGCCATCACCCAGACTGGCAGAGAGCGGGGATAACTTCAGTGTTGTTTAGAGGGCAGGACCAGGGGGTTCAGGGGCACAGGAAGGGACATGTTGGTCTCAGGAGGGGCTGGAGGGTGCTGGGCTGCTCCTGGGGTCTAAAGAAGAAGTCAGGATGGGACAGAGGAGGATCAAAAAAGAGATGGAAGTAGCTTGGGGATATACATGGGACGAGGAGGTGGCAGTGGGATCTCCAGGAGAATAGGAGATTTCCTTGACAATGGCTGTTCTGGAGTCTTCTTCTCAGAACTCTTGAACGGGCTACCCAGGCTCTTCTAACTGCTGGAGGAGCTGCTCTTGCTCTTTGGGTGTGAGGTGCAGCCACCATCTTACAACTCCTGTCCAGAGGTGGAACTGTGGAAAGAGGAGGTGGCTGAGGCCCCAGCTGCCAGTGGCACACAGGGAGCCTCCTGCACAGCAGGGCCCAGAGCTGGAAAGGCTCCCCAGCACGGCTGGAGCTGCTGGCACAGCTTGGCCCAGCTGCACAGCTGTCCCTCAAGGCCCCGGCCAGCAGGGCACGACTCTGGGTAGGCTCCCTGGCCAGGAGCGGGCCCCAGAGTGCCTCTGCCTTTCAAGGCCAATCTTGTCCCTGTTCTTTCTCCTCCCCACCGTGCTTTGCCTCCACCCTGTGCCCCTGGGGCTGCTCTTGGCCAGGCAGCCTCAGTGGGGGCCAGCACTGGCTGCAGCCCCAGCGGGCCCCCCAGGACAAGGCCCAGCAATTAGGAGGCCAATGAAAGCTCTGGGCAGCAGCAGAACCCTCAGCAGAGTTCTTTGGACTGTCATGGACTGGCCACACCTACACTGCAGCCTGACTGGCAATGTTTCCTATGTACAGTAGACTTTCAAAAGAAGCTGTTTGAGGGAAAGGTGAACTAAACACTCACTGTCTTCTCTTAAGTCCAAATTCGGATAGAGCAAAAGATGAAAATAAGCTCCAAAACAAGCAGGCCTGCCAGGAACCCCAGCCAGCAGCCTGGTTCCTGACAGAAACCCCTTCCAAGGCCCTTCTGGGCATCAGGAACATGTGCTGTGGTTCCAGCTGCACCTGTGGGAGCAATGGGGAGGGTCAGCCCGTGCTGTGCTGCACTGCTGAGCTGGCAGCACGGTGGATGCGGGCAGGACATTCTCCGTTTCCCCCAGAGCTGGGGCCTGCAGGCACCTTGGCGCCCCTTGGCACAGGCTGTGCCACCCAACCAAGCCCAGCAGGCTGGGAGGAGAGCCCGGGGGCAGCAGGAAGCTGAGAGAAGGCCTTGCTCTAGAACTGAGGGAGTTCCACCAGAAGCAAACAAAGATGGTAACTTGAAGAGATGCCCACTGTGCTCATAGTTATTCTGAGACGACTAAGACGTGAGCTTGTCAAAAATCTTAAGTATCAGGGAAAAGGTTTTATGTATGTTGGTTGTGACTAGGTAAAAAGCTCCTGCGGGAAAAGAGCCTCTGCAGCAGGCTGGCTGGCTGCAGGGGTCTTACTTCTTCCTAGAATAAAGATTACCACTGAAATGTAATTTTATTTTTTATTGTATAAGGGGAAAATATTTTCCAGAACACTAAAACTAGTTTCAAAAATAGAGATGTGTTGTGGAAACAGGAGCGAAACATTTGGCGATTGCTCTCTACAAAAGATATTTCTAAATATTTTTAAGAATGAAAAAATGGGGTCACTTGTTCTCTTGATTCTAAAAATACTTACAAAAATCTTTAAACACTATAGTAATTGGGAAGATATATTTGGGGGTGTCTCTCTACAGAAAAAATGTTTTGAAATATGTCTACAAATTTCTAATTTCTAAAACTGAAAAACTAAGCAACTGGGGTTGCTTTTTCTCAGGAGCCCCATGCTGCTGCCTGCCCCCTGCACTCCCCCAGCCCTGGGGACCCCGCCGCTGGTCACAGCAGCCCGTGCTGTGCTGCACTTCTGAGCTGGCAGCACAGTGGATGCGGGCAGGACGTTCTCCGTTTCCCCCAGAGCTGGGGCCTTCAGGCACCTTGGCGCCCCTTGGCACAGACTGTGCCACCCAACCAAGCCCAGGAGGCCGGGAGGAGAGTCCAGGGGCAGCGCAGCTTCTTGGGCAGTCACTGCTTGGAGGGACACGGGCCAAACCCATCCCTGAGCAGCCCCTGCCAGCCCTGGCCCTCCCTGCCCCGTGACAGCTCCCCCAGCCCCAGGGCACAGAGTCAGGCCCTGTCAGGACCCAGTGCAGCCCCTGCCCAGTCGGGAGCCAAGGCTGGCTCTGGCCCTGGGCTCGCGGCAGGGCTCCCGCTCGGGGCTGCTCCTGTGCCTTGGGCCTCTGGGCACTCAGGGCCAGCTCCAGAGCAGCTGCAGCAGGAGGGACTTTGGTGCACGAGTCCCCTTTCCCCAGGGCTGTGAACGAGCTCCAGAGGCCTCAAGGACTCCAGAGGCGCCTCCAGCTTTGGCTGCTGCCGGGCCATGCAAGGGCAGGCCCTGGGGGAAGAGCTGCAGCCACCCAGCCCTGCCAAGGGCTGAGCCCTGCTGAGCCTGGCACAGCAATTACCTTCTGAGCCTGTGCCCGTGCCCATGCCTGTGTTTGGCTTGGCCTTCCTTCCTGCAGCAGGGGATGCCAATTGGCCTCGGCTTCTTTGGGGAAATACCTCCTTCTGTCCTGCCTTTTGGCCTATCACTTGAGAAACAAAAAGTGCACCTTAACAGACGGAACTATTCTCCATTACTTTGATGGCATGTTCAGGACGTCATGCTTTTGCAAAATCAGGTCAAATCAACAAATCATCTAGGCTTTTTCCGCTGGGCCAGAGCCCACCTTCCTCCAAACAGCTGCAAGTGTTGAGCTGAAGTTGTGAGTGGATCGTGCCGGGCGAGGGCACACATGTGCATGGCTCTGTCCTGGCGCCTGCAGAGATGCCCCCCTGGCTGAGCTTAGGGCTCTGAGCTGGCAGCTCTCCCAGGCGAAAGGCCTTGACGTACCTTCACCATCTCCCAGAGGCTCAATCCTGAACGTGGGCTGGGAAGCCAGATCACCTTTGCCAACAGGCTCAGCTGCAAAGAAAGGCAGGACACAACAGCTCCAATGGCACTGCTGAAGATTCTCCTTCAGGCCTGAGTGGCAGTGAGGGCACCTGGGTGATTGGTGCCCTCCAAGGCACTCCCTTGGCTCTGCCTTCCACTCAGGAGCAGGGCCAGGGGGACCTTGTGCCTGCAGTGGCCCCATACTGGGATTGAAGGAGCCCCTTGTGGGGCAGTTGGGGGCAGAAAGGACTCCCTGGAGCTGCCAGCACCTCCAAACCCAGCCCAAGGCAGGGCCAGGGCTTGGCAGAGGCAGCAGGAGCATCTCAGGCTCCCTGGGGGCAGCAAATGAGCTGAGAAAGGCTCAGCCCCGGGGCACAGCCCTGGGCCCAGCCCCTTCCCTCTCTGCTCTTCTCTGTGGCTGCACAGAGCACACAGAAGGCCACAGTGGCATTGCACATGGGAGGAGGATGGACAGCAAATTGCCCCTTCCTCCCTCTGACAGCGATCCTGTGGGATCCCTCAGGGCTCCAGAAGGGAGCAGGGTAAGGTTTCCAGAACTGATCAACCTTCAGTGAAATTTAAGGGAACTGTCTCATGAGTAAACTCTTGCCACACAGCCACGGACTATTCTGTCAGGAAAGGTACATTCAGAACATGCTTCCAACATCTGGCAAGGTCTTCAAAGTACCATTCACCAGCATTTCCAACTAATCCAAGTCATGATCCCAGTCGAGAAGGGAGCACAGATCCTACAGAAGCATTTCCATGGTTTGCAGGGATCCCCTTCTCCCTTGGGGTATTGGGCACTGCAAAGGGGTGGAGTAAGGCTGTGGGAGCCTGTGCTGTGGCTCCTGGTCACTCTCCACGCTCTTTGCAGGTCCTGTGCAACATGCCTGGAGGGGCAGCTGGAGCAGCCCAGGGCCCTGGGGCTCTCTCCCTCCCATGCAGGAAACCCTCACTAAATGCTTGGGCAAAGCTGCAGTGCCACTGCTGTCACTCCCAACCTCCGTACCTCCCTCCTGCTTGCCCACCTGCCCATGAAACAGCTCCCACAGCACACGGGCACATAGCCAGGCCCTCTCAGGACACACTGGAGCCTTGCCCTCCCCCTCGGCCCTTTCCCCACCATGGGCACCCCGTGCAGCCGCTCCCAGGTTTCGGGACGTGTCTCCCACTGAGGGAGCTCAGCAGGACAGCTCAGTACCCGAGGGCCATGAGCCTGCTGGGGATAATTCCTCTGGGCTGTGCCCGTCTTGTCCGGGCCCTGCCCACAGTGCCAAGCAGCAGAGAGGGAAGCTCAAGCCTCAGCAGGGCTCAGGCCCAGAGGCAGAGCAATTACCTCCTGTGACTGTGCCTGGCATCGCCTCCCTTCCTGCAGGAAATGCCACCTTCCATAGAGCCCCTCTGTCCATCCCATGAGAAAGGAAGAGGCACAGCTGGATCAGATGGAATCATTGCACATCCAGGAGGTGGCCTCTTCAGGAGGCAATACTTCTCCAAAACATGGATAAGGATCGCTAAAAGCCTGATCCCTCCAGGCCTTTGGGGCTGGCTATGGCTTTACCTCCTCCAAGCAGCCACATCTCAGGATGTTACTGGGGACCGGGAAAATGCAGGGGATCCCTGGTGAGTTTGGGCTGCACAGCAGCTGATGCCCAATGCCTTCCTGCAGAGGCTGGGGAGAAGCTGCAGCCAGGCCAGTCTGGGAAACTGCCCTGCAGGGCATGGAAGCAGCAGCGGGGCAGCGAGGCTGCCGTGGATCCCTTCCCGCTGTTCCAGGCACGGCGTGTCCGGATGTGCAGCCAGAGCCCTCGGCTGCTGAGCCCCAGAACAAGGCTGAGGGAAATGCTCTCACCATTCCCTTTTAGCAGTTCTGTCACTATTCGTTTCAAGATGTTGTTTGGCTCATGTGGTTTCTTGTGTCCTGGGGCTTCGTTCTTCCCTCTCAGAGGACCTTAACGGAAAGTAGCTCCATTTCCTAGGAATGGATGCCACAGAAGCAGGGCTCAGCCTGTGGGGTCAGCAGGGACAACACTACTCACCCCTGCGATGGGAGCCAGGCTTCTCTGTAGGAATCAGCAAAGGAGCAGGAAAAGTCCTCCCTGCAGACACATCTGTAACACAACAGCCACAGTAGTTTGTGTAACCGGGTTGCTGTGAAGTTGTCAACAATTATTACTGTGTAGGACAGTGAGAACATACCTGAAGGAGGCTCCAAAGGCTTCAACACTTTTCTCAACCAATCTAATGGGGAAGCCTTTCGAGCAACCTCATCTAGAACGGAGCACAGATGAGAACATTTTTCAGGGTGTGTTGGGATCCCCTTCTGCTTTTGGGAATTGGGCACTGCAAGGGGGTCGGGTACGGCCGTGGGAGCCAGGTGTGAATGGACAAGGTCAAACTGCACAGGGGCCTGGGGAGCTCTGGGCAGGCTCCTGGTCACTCTGCACCCTCTTTCCATGCCCTGTTCAACATCCATGGTGGGACGGCTGAAGCAACCCAGGGCCCTGGGAACTCTCACTTCCACAGCTGCAACTCTTGCTAAATCCCTGGGGAAAACTGCAGCAGGCAGTGGCACAGCTATCCCCCTGTCCCCCTCCTGCCCTTTCTCCCTCCCTTTCTCCCTACTTCTATCTCTCCAACCGTCTTTCCACTGGGACAAATCTCCCAGGACACAGGCACATAGCCAGGCCCTCTCAGGAGACACTGGAGCCTTGATCTCCCCCTCTGCCCTTTCCCCACCATGGGCACCCCGTGCAGCCGCTCCCAGGTTTCGGGACGTGTCTCCCACGGAGGGAGCCCAGCAGGACAGCTCAGTACCCGAGTGCCATGAGCCTGCTCGGGACAATTCCTCTGGGCTGTGCCCGTCTTGTCCGGGCTGTGCCCGCAGTGCCAAGCAGCAGAGAGGGCGGCTCAAGCCTCAGCAGGGCTCAGGCCCAGGGGCACAGCAATTACCTCCTGTGGCTGTGCCTGGCATCGCCTCCCTTTCTGCAGAAGAGGCTGTCCATGAACCACTGGTTCCTCCAGGAAATGCTTCCTTCTGCACAGCCTCTCCATCTGCTTCTGGAGAAAAGAGAGAGCTGGATCATATTGGACTGTTCCCCATTGGAGAGGTGGCATCTTCAGGAGGCAATGCCTCTCAAAGACATGGTTAAGATTCAGGAAATCCCTTTCAACTTTTTGGGTAGGGCAGGGCTCTCCCTTCTCCATATAGGTGCCCCTTCTGATTTGCCAGGAGATGGGAAATTGCAGGGCATCTCATGCCTGTGGTGCAGTTTGGTCTGCCTGTCAGCTGATGCCCAATGCTTTCCTGCAGAGGCTGGGGAGAAGCTGCAGCCAGGCCAGGCTTGGAAACAGCCCTGCAGGGCGTGGAAGCAGCAGCGGGGCAGTGAGGCTGCCATGGATCCCTTCCTGCTGGGCCAGGCTCGGCGTGTCCAGATGTCCAGCCAGAACCCTCGGCTACTTAGCCCCAGGTGAAGGCTGAGGGAATGAACCCACCTTGTCCTGCCTGCTGCATTTCCTTCAGCATTTCCCTCATTTGTTCAGATGGCTCATGGGGTTTCTTCTGTCCTGTAGCTTTGTTCTTTCCCCTTGGAGGGCCTTAGAGCAACACGGTTCCATTTCCCGTGAATGGATGCCACAAAAGCAGGGCTCAGCCTGTGGGGTCAGCAGGGACACACTACTCACCCCTGTGACGGGAGCCTGGCTTCTGTGTAGGAATGATCACAGGGACAGGAAAAGTCCTCCCTGCAGACACATCTGTAACACATCAGCCACAGAAGCGTCTGCCATCTCTGCTCAGCTGCACGGGCACCACTGAGCCGCAGGAGCGGTGAGGGGATCGCGCAGGGCGAGGGCACACACGTGCATGGCTCTGTCCTGGCACCTGCAGCGATGCCCCCCTGGCCGAGCTTTGGGCTCTGAGCTGGCAGCTCTCCCAGGGGAAAGGCCTTGACCTACCCTCACCATCTCCCAGAGGCTCAGTCGTGGATGTGGTTTGGGAAGCCAGATCACCTTCACCAACAGGTTCAGCTGCAAAGAAAGGCAGGACAGAACATCACCTGTGGCACTGTAGGAGATCCTCAGGCTGCAGGCAAAGCTCAGCCCTGGGGCACAGCCTTGGGCCTGGCCCCTGCCCATTCTACTCTTCTCTGTGACTGCACAGAGCACATGGAAGGACACAGTGTCATTGCACACGGGAGGAGGATGGACAGCTAAATGCTCCTTCCTCCCACTGACAGCAATCCTGTGGGATCACTCAGTGCTCCAGAAAGAAGCAGGCAAGTTTTACAGATTTCTTTAGCCGTGACTTAACGTTAACAAAAATGGCCGATAGGTGAGCTCTTGCCACATGGACACTGATTATTTTGCCAGTAAAAAGGGAAAATAAGGACTTGCCTCTGGCATTCGCCAAGATATTAATAGTGTCATTCACCTGGACTTCCAAATCTTCCAAGGCGTGATCCAAATCTAGAATGGAGCAAAGACCTGAACCATTTCCTTTGTGTGCTGGGATCCCCTTCTGCCTTTGGGAACAGGGCACTGCAAGGGGGTTGGCTAAGGCTACGGTAGCCAGGTGTGAATGGGCAAGGTCAAACTGCACAGGGGCCTAGGGAGCTCTGGCCTGGTTCCTGGTCACTCTGCACCCTCTTTGCAGGCCCTCTGACTCATCCCTGGAGAGGAAACTGGGACTGCCCAGGGCCATGGGGGCTCTCTCCCTCCCCCAGAGGAAACCTTCCCTAAAGGCCTGGGGAAAACCATCCCCAGCGCTTCCCGGGGAGCAGGGAGCGCTGTCCCGGGAAAGGGGAGCCAGGCTGCCGGCTCACGTGCTCGCCATGCTTTCAGTGGAGCAGCCTGGGCAGCCCTGGCAGGCAGGGCCACGGCCAGGAGGAGCAGGAGGAAGAGGCGCCGAGCAAGGGCCATGGTGCCTTGCCCTCTGCCAGTCCCGTAGCTCTTGCTGCCACCGCTGTCCTGACAGTGCTGTCCCAATGTCAGCACCACTGCTGCCACTGCCGCTGCTGCCGCAACAGTTGTGCTCAAGGACTGAGTGCTCGCTCCTTGTGCTGCTGTGCAACCACCGGGTCTGGCACCTCTGTGACCTCAGAGCCAACTGTGACCTCAGCCTGCTGTGACCCCTGAGCCTGCTGTGACCTCATGGCTTCAGCTGTACCCCCAGAGTGCGCCCGCATCTGTACAAATGGACTGCCTTGATTGTTTTTGTGTATCCCAGGTCCATTGCTCAGCAAAACCTTATTCGTCTCCGGCTGACATTGTGGGTCAGACTGTGTCCATGGAGATGCTCTTGATGGCTTCCCTCTTTTCCTGGGCTTGCCACTGGAGGAGGTCCAGGCCCAGATGATGCCAGGGAAGGAAATGTGCCCTCAGCCCAGGGACGCTCAGCATGGGCTCCCCCAGCCCTGGGGACCCCGCCGCTGGTCACAGCAGCCCCTGCCTGGCTCCTGCCTGCCCACACTGTGGGCATGCATGGCTGCTCCCGGGCACGGAGCTGAGCCAGTGCGGGCTTTGCTGCTGCTGCCACCCGGACACTGGGGTGACAGCTCCATCTCTTTATTGTAACAGAAATGCTGGGCCAAGCTCTGCCCGCCTTCAGTAGGGGCCAGAGATCAGGGCCAGTGCCTTCAGGGGGAGGGGACCTTGTTTGGGTGGTGGCAGCACCTGCACAGCAACAAGCTGGTAAAGCAACTGCGACAGGGGCATTGAGCATGGGCATGGCGATGGGGAATGTCTGGTACAGGTGTCCCAGACTGAGGTGTTTGGCCGCTCCTGTGAAGCTGCAGATGGACGCCTGTTGAGACAGGAGGTTGCTGAGGTCCCAGTTGCAGCTGGCACACAGAGACCCTCCTGCCCAGCAGGAGATTCCCACTGTGCTCAAAGTTTGCCTCTGAAGTCTGAGAGGTGAGCTTCTCAGAAATCCCAGAAAATATCAGGGAAAAGGTTTTAGTTGGTTGTTGTCGCTCGGTAAGAATGTCCAGTGGGAAAAGAGCCTCTCCAGTATGCTGGGTGCTTTGTGATGACTTAGTTCTTCTTAGAGTAAAGATCACCAATTAAATTCAGTTTTATTTTTTATTCTGCAAGTATTTAAGTGTTCTACCTTTTTCAGAATTCTACAACTACTTTGAAAAATCCTGAACTCCTGTGGGAAAAGGGAAGAAATATATGGGGATTTTTTTCTACAAAAACTGTTTCTGAATATTTTGAACAATTTCTGCTATGTAAAAATCCTGAACAATTTCTGCTATGTAAAATGAAGACAAAATGGGGTCGCTTTTTCTCAGGAGCCCCGTTCCCAGCAGCTGTCTGCCCAGCCCTGGCTGTGCCCAGACAAGCAGCTCTGCCAGCACTGGTGGTAGCACACAGACACCTGAGCTGAAGGCCAAAGATGTTGGTGGACTCAGGCCCTTCCCTGGCAGGAGGGCTGCACCACCTGGCCTGGCTGGACACCAGGGCCGGCACCTTTGGGGACAGAGGGTCCTGTTCTGGGTGGTGGAGGCAACAGCATGTCCCCAGCAATAAGCTGGTAATGCAGCTGTGGGGAAGGGACAATGGACACTGGCACGGAAATGCAAGATGACAAGTCCAGTTGATTCTAGAAGTGTAAAAATGTTCAAAGTTCTTCTGAATTCTAAAATTACTTTGAAAAATCCTTACCGACTATGGAAAAAGGGGGCAAACTTTTGACAATTTCTATATTAGGAAAAAAATAAACCCTACCTATTTCTAAGAGTTTCTAATTAATAAAATGAAGAACTAAGCCAAAATATGGTGTCTCAGGAGCCCCATGCTTGGCCACTGCCTTCCCACTCATGGCTGTGCCCAGACAAGCAGCTCCGCCTGTGCTGGTGGTAGCTCACGGACACATGAGCTGAAGCCCAAAGACATTGCTGTACTCAGGCCCTTCCCTGTCTGGAGGGCTGCACCTCCTGGCCTGGCTGTAGAGCAGAGCCAGCCCAACTGGTGATAGAGGGTCCTGTTCTGGGTGGTGGTGGCAACAGCATGACCCCAGCAACAAACTGGTATTGCAGCCATGGCAGGGACAACGGACACTGGCACGGGAATGAGAGATGACAGGTCCAGTTCTCCCTGGCTGAGTTATTTGGCTGGTCTTGTGAAGCTGCAGAGGCGCTCCTGTGAAAAGAGGGGGTAGCTGAGGCCCCAGCTGCCAGTGGCACACAGGGAGCCTCTTGCACAGCAGGGCCCAGAGCTGGAAAGGCTCCCCAGCACAGCTGGAGCTGCTTGCACAGCTTGGCCCAGCTGCACAGCTGTCCCTCAAGGCCCCGGCCAGCAGGGCACGGCTCTGGCCAGGCTCCCTGGTCAGGAGCGGGCCCCAGAGCGCCTCTGCCTTTCAAGGGCAATCTCGTCCCTGCTCTTTCTCCTCCCCACCGTGCTTTGCCTCTGCCCTGTGCCCCTGGGGCTGCTCTTGGCCAGGCAGCCTCAGTGGGAGCCAGCACTGGCTGCAGCCCCAGCGGGCCCCCCAGGACAAGGCCCAGCAATTAGGAGGCCAATGAAAGCTCTGGGCAGCAGCAGAACCCTCAGCAGAGTTCTTTGGACTGTCATGGACTGGCCACACCTACACTGCAGCCTGACTGGCAATGTTTCCTATGTACAGTAGACTTTCAAAAGAAGCTGTTTGAGGGAAAGGTGAACTAAACACTCACTGTCTTCTCTTAAGTCCAAATTCGGATAGAGCAAAAGATGAAAATAAGCTCCAAAACAAGCAGGCCTGCCAGGAACCCCAGCCAGCAGCCTGGTTCCTGACAGAAACCCCTTCCAAGGCCCTTCTGGGCATCAGGAACATGTGCTGTGGTTCCAGCTGCACCTGTGGGAGCAATGGGGAGGGTCAGCCCGTGCTGTGCTGCACTGCTGAGCTGGCAGCACGGTGGATGCGGGCAGGACATTCTCCGTTTCCCCCAGAGCTGGGGCCTGCAGGCACCTTGGCGCCCCTTGGCACAGGCTGTGCCACCCAACCAAGCCCAGCAGGCTGGGAGGAGAGCCCGGGGGCAGCAGGAAGCTGAGAGAAGGCCTTGCTCTAGAACTGAGGGAGTTCCACCAGAAGCAAACAAAGATGGTAACTTGAAGAGATGCCCACTGTGCTCATAGTTATTCTGAGACGACTAAGACGTGAGCTTGTCAAAAATCTTAAGTATCAGGGAAAAGGTTTTATGTATGTTGGTTGTGACTAGGTAAAAAGCTCCTGCGGGAAAAGAGCCTCTGCAGCAGGCTGGCTGGCTGCAGGGGTCTTACTTCTTCCTAGAATAAAGATTACCACTGAAATGTAATTTTATTTTTTATTGTATAAGGGGAAAATATTTTCCAGAACACTAAAACTAGTTTCAAAAATAGAGATGTGTTGTGGAAACAGGAGCGAAACATTTGGCGATTGCTCTCTACAAAAGATATTTCTAAATATTTTTAAGAATGAAAAAATGGGGTCACTTGTTCTCTTGATTCTAAAAATACTTACAAAAATCTTTAAACACTATAGTAATTGGGAAGATATATTTGGGGGTGTCTCTCTACAGAAAAAATGTTTTGAAATATGTCTACAAATTTCTAATTTCTAAAACTGAAAAACTAAGCAACTGGGGTTGCTTTTTCTCAGGAGCCCCATGCTGCTGCCTGCCCCCTGCACTCCCCCAGCCCTGGGGACCCCGCCGCTGGTCACAGCAGCCCGTGCTGTGCTGCACTTCTGAGCTGGCAGCACAGTGGATGCGGGCAGGACGTTCTCCGTTTCCCCCAGAGCTGGGGCCTTCAGGCACCTTGGCGCCCCTTGGCACAGGCTGTGCCACCCAACCAAGCCCAGGAGGCCGGGAGGAGAGTCCAGGGGCAGCGCAGCTTCTTGGGCAGTCACTGCTTGGAGGGACACGGGCCAAACCCATCCCTGAGCAGCCCCTGCCAGCCCTGGCCCTCCCTGCCCCGTGACAGCTCCCCCAGCCCCAGGGCACAGAGTCAGGCCCTGTCAGGACCCAGTGCAGCCCCTGCCCAGTCGGGAGCCAAGGCTGGCTCTGGCCTTGGGCTCGCGGCAGGGCTCCCATTCGGGGCTGCTCCTGTGCCTTGGGCCTCTGGGCACTCAGGGCCAGCTCCAGAGCAGCTGCAGCAGGAGGGACTTTGGTGCACGAGTCCCCTTTCCCCAGGGCTGTGAACGAGCTCCAGAGGCCTCAAGGACTCCAGAGGCGCCTCCAGCTTTGGCTGCTGCCGGGCCGTGCAAGGGCAGGCCCTGGGGGAAGAGCTGCAGCCACCCAGCCCTGCCAAGGGCTGAGCCCTGCTGAGCCTGGCACAGCAATTACCTTCTGAGCCTCTGCCCGTGCCCATACCTGTGTTTGGCTTGGCCTTCCTTCCTGCAGCAGGGGCTGCCAATCGGTCTCTGCTTCGTTGGGGAAACACCTCCTTCTGTCCTGAATTTTGGCCCATCACTTGAGAAACAAAAAGTACACCTTAACAGATGGAGAAATTCTCCATTTCTTTAACGGCATGTTCAGGACGTCATGCTTATGCAAAATCGGATAAAATCAACAAATCATCTGGTCTTTTTCAGCTGGGCTAGGGCCCACCCTCCTCAAAACAGCTGCCAGTGCTGAGCAGAAGTTGTGAGTGGATCGTGCAGGGCGAGGGCACATACGGCCATGGTTCTGTCGTGGCACCTGCAGAAATGCCCCCCTGGCCGAGCTTTGGGCTCCGATCTGGAAGCTCTCCCAGGGGAAAGGCCTTGACCTACCCTCACCATCTCCCAGAGGCTCAGTCGTGGATGTGGTTTGGGAAGCCAGATCACCTTTGCCAACAAGCTCAGCTGCAAAGAAAGGCAGGACAGAACAGCTCCAATGGCACTGCTGAAGATTCTCCTTCAGGCCCAAGTGGCAGTGAGGGCACCTGGGTGATTGGTGCCCTCCAAGGCACTCCCTTGGCTCTGCCTTCCACTCAGGAGCAGGGCCAGGGAGACCTTGTGCCTGCAGTGGCCCCATACTGGGATTGAAGGAGCCCCTTGTGGGGCAGTTGGGGGCAGAAAGGACTCCCTGGAGCTGCCAGCACCTCCAAACCCAGCCCCAGGCAAGGCCAGGGCTTGGCAGAGGCAGCAGGAGCATCTCAGGCTCCCTGGGGGCAGCAAATGAGCTGAGAAAGGCTCAGCCCCGGGGCACAGCCCTGGGCCCAGCCCCTTCCCTCTCTGCTCTTCTCTGTGGCTGCACAGAGCACACAGAAGGCCACAGTGGCATTGCACATGGGAGGAGGATGGACAGCTAAATGCCCCTTCTTCCCACTGACATCGATCCTGTGGGATCCCTCAGGGCTCCAGAAGGGAGCAGGGCAAGGTTTCCAGAACTGATCATCCTTCAGAGGAACTTAAGGGAACTGTCTCATGAGTAAACTCTTGCCACACTGACACAGATTATTCTGTCAGGAAAGGTACATTCAGAACATGCCTCCAACATCTGGCAAGGTCTTCAAAGCACCATTCACCAGCATTTCCAAGTAATCCAAGTCATGTGGCAGTCGAGAAGGGAGCACAGATCCTACAGAACCATTGCCATGGTGTGCTGGGATCCCCTTCTGCCTTGGGGAATTGGACACTGCAAGGGGGTGGGGTAAGGCTGTGGGAGCCTGTGGCTCCTGGTCACTCTCCACGCTCTTTGCAGGTCCTGTGCAACATGCCTGGTGGGACGGCTGGAGCAGCCCAGGGCCCTGGGGCTCTCTCCCTCCCATGCAGGAAACCCTCACTAAATGCTTGGGCAAAGCTGCAGTGCCACTGCTGTCACTCCCAACCTCCGTACCTCCCTCCTGCTTGCCCACCTGCCCATGGAACAGCTCCCACAGCCCACGGGCACATAGCCAGGCCCTCTCAGGACACACTGGAGCCTTGCCCTCCCCCTCGGCCCTTTCCCCACCATGGGCACCCCGTGCAGCCGTTCCCAGGTTTCGGGACGTGTCTCCCAGGGAGGGAGCCCAGCAGGACAGCTCAGTACCCGAGTGCCATGAGCCTGCTCGGGACAATTCCTCTGGGCTGTGCCCGTCTTGTCCGGGCTGTGCCCGCAGTGCCAAGCAGCAGAGAGGGCAGCTCAAGCCTCAGCAGGGCTCAGGCCCAGAGGCACAGCAATTACCTCCTGTGACTGTGCCTGGCATCGCCTCCCTTCCTGCAGGAAATGCCACCTTCCATAGAGCCCCTCTGTCCATCCCATGAGAAAGGAAGAGGCACAGCTGGATCAGATGGAATCATTGCACATCCAGGAGGTGGCCTCTTCAGGAGGCAATACTTCTCCAAAACATGGATAAGGATCGCTAAAAGCCTGATCCCTCCAGGCCTTTGGGGCTGGCTATGGCTTTACCTCCTCCAAGCAGCCACATCTCAGGATGTGACTGGGGACCGGGAAAATGCAGGGGATCCCTGGTGAGTTTGGGCTGCGTGGCAGCTGATACCCAATGCCTTCCTGCAGAGGCTGGGGAGAAGCTGCAGCCAGGCCAGGCTGGGAAACTGCCCTGCGGGGCATGGAAGCAGCAGCGGGGCAGCGAGGCTGCCATGGATCCCTTCCCGCTGTTCCGGATTCTGCTCTGACATGAGGGCCCCTGGCTCACTCTAGGATCTCTCCCAGGTCTCCTCCCACAGCTTCATCCCACAGCTCAGCCCCAAGGGCCAGACAGGTATTAGGAATTTCACAGCCTACCATTGGTGACTCATAGTCAGAATGCACAGGAAAACTCTAGCTGTGTTTCAAAATACCAGATGCTGTGTTGCTTCCTTCCCACTGCAGATTTTCCATTGCCCCAGCCTCAGCCCCTGGCAGCCTGCCTGGATGTTCTCCCCGCGCCGCTTCTGCAATCCCACTTGTCCAGGTCCTGCTGGTTCTGTGGGCAGCTCTTCGGGCCACTGAGGCCCTGTTCCTCCTTTGTTTGTCAGCATGTCCGAGTGAGAGATGATTCAGGGGCTCAGCACCAAGGCCTCCAGCAGCACTGGTCAGTTCCTGAGTGCACTCGGTGGCCACAGGCGGCTGCCCATGGCTCTGGCAGGGATGTGAAGGGGAGGCCGTGCAGGGGAGCAGCCCCCACGCCCCAGCCCTGCCCATGGGGGCCTGCAGCCCGTGGGGATGGAGCAGCAGTTTCTGGGCTGACAGAGCCAGCAGCTGGGCAGTGCAGCACACACTGCACACATCTACTGCAGGGATATGTTAGCAATATTGTGTATACATGCACTCCAAATTGAAAAAAATCAGTCTAAGTTTAGCTTAATTTCAGAGGCATTAGGGAAGAATTATTACCGCTGCTTTCCTGGCTGAGTTTTGGAACATTATACTTTTTTTTTAATACTTTATAAAAACAATCTCTGAGTCTGGAAAGGGAGTTTTTCAATCACAGGGGTTCTTGCTTCACTCCAGGAAAAGTGTAATTCAGTGTACCAGGGAGATTTTCTCTTAACATATTGCTGAGTTCTCATGCTGCCACTCATTAGTAGAGATAAAATAATTTCTCACTGTTTATGTTTGATTTTTGTTTGGAGACAGTAGGGAAAAAATGTACCCACTGTCAAGATTTGGTTCATGTGGATCAGTTATTATTTCAGCTGCCTAAGTTGAGGGAGGAATTCACAGAGGTTATCCCAGGCAAAATCTGGTGCTGATGCTTGTGCCATTGGAGTCTGGAGTGGGCTCTTTCCTAGCACAACTCACCACACTGAGCTCCTGGGCATATCTCGTTTGTTTTCTGGTTTTTACTACTAAGAACAGCCAGCATCATTTACCAGTACCTAAAACAGATTTGTTGGTTCCTCTGAATCAACTCACACTGTGGGTTGGAGTTTCCCCAGGTTTCAGCCTGGAGAAAAGGAGGCTCAGGGGGAGCCTCGTGGCTCTCCACAAGTCCCTGACAGGAGGGTGGAGCCAGGTGGGGCTCTGCTCCCATGGGAACAGGGACAGGACAAGAGGAAAAGGTCTCAACTTGCACCAGGAGAGGTTTAGATTGGAAATTAGGGAACAATACTTTTTGGAAAAGGTTGTAAAGCATTGGAACACGTTGCCCAGGGCACTGGTAGAATCACCATCCCTGGAAGAGCTCAGAAGACATGTTGATGCGGGACTTGGGATGTGGTTTAGTGGTGAACATAGTGATGGTGTGGTTGATGGTTGGAATTGATTATTGTGAAGGTCTTTCCCAACTTTAAGGATTCTCTGATTCCATGATTCTAAACAACCCAGTGATAACATAATCTAATCTCTCTTGGTGTAAATGACTTGGTTCACTCTCTGATGTTTTCTCCACATCCATGTGCCAATGCATCTTCCAGCACATGGAAGGAACAAACCAGGTGTGAAGACTGGAGAAAGAAAATGAGCCCACATCACTTCCTTGGGAAGAGAAGAGAAGATCCGACAACTTCCAGAGGGGAGGAGAAACAGAAAAAAAAGTTTGAGAAGCTGAAGTAGTGGCAGAGGTACCAGGGAGAAGAAATAAGAGGTGAGAGAAATGGTGGTTATGAATTGCAGGGCAGGCAGAGGACACCAGTGACCCAAACAGTTTGGCACCTCCTGGCCATTAGGCAGCTGACCACTTAATTGATCACATCCTTCAGCTCTGTGTGTACAGCGTGAGGATGTCCTGGGCACCTCCTCAAACACCTTATTTCTGAGGGTGTTTGTAGAGATTTGGCCCCAAGGTGACAGGATGGACAGGGAGATTGGTCCATGTGCTCCGGTGACCCACTCAGATCACCAGGATTTCTGCATCCAAGTCCTTCAGGTGACAGGGCTGAGGAGCCCTGCTCAGTCCTGCCTTGCCCAGGCTCTCGCCGGGCATCCCAGGAGACTCCTGTCTCTCCTGATCCCTTGGATCCCTTCTTGCTGACCAGCAAATATGCCTGGGGGCAGGTGGGCAGCAAAAGGAGGCCCAGAGGAACAAGTGAGGTGACAGCCCACAGCAGGAGGGGACACAGGTGGGGAAACACAACCAGCCTGGCTCTGCAATGTGACAAACCACTACAGAATGAGCACCATGAAAATCATCTCCCTGTCCAAACCCACAGCCACATCAGTCTTTAAATATTTTATACTGTTCTGATCTGAAAAACCAAGCTGGAGCATTGCAAATCAAATAAGAAAGGGACAAAGGAAAGATTAGTGAGTACAGAGCAGTTCCTACATTAAGACTGAATGGGATCCCTCAGTCTAGAAATCAAATGGGAGATAGATGTGAGAGGTTTGTAACAGCTTGAACAGCCTGGGAAATGGGGGCAGGGAAAAATTTGTTTTGATTCGACACAAAAAAGGAACTTGAGGGCCTGAAAATGTTATTAGGCAGAAACTACATCTATGTGTAAGGGCCACATAGAGAAAGGGTCCTTGGCAAGCCAGTGGAGAAGCAGCATATGGGACAGAGGTGTGCAAGAAACCCATTGCATTGGAGAGAGTCTGATGGAGACCTCACCTACAGCACTGCCCAGGAATCAAATAAAACTTCACCCAGGCATAGCCACATGGTAGTGGAGAATCAGAGTTCCTCCTTCCTCCACTCAGCAAGTCCCAGCAAAACAGCAGTCAAAAATCTTTGCCTTTCTCAAGCCCCTAAACACCAGTGAGTTCTCAGTTTGCTTTGGGGTAAAGGTGAACAGGGCAGGCACCTCTGGAGGGAATGCAGGGGATGGACAGCAGGCAGCCATGTGCAGAACTGTCCTGTGCCCTGCAGGGCCCAGCACTCACCTGAGCTGCAGCACACGGCCAGGGAGCCGCAATGGGCACCGCTGGCCAGCGGGTGAAATGCCACTGTCACCTGCACGGTGTCACCAGCGCCCAGAGCTCCTGTGGCCGGCACCACGGAGAAAGGACTGCAACACAGAGAGAGGGGTCAGGCCTGGGGGACACCTGGCCATGAGATTCCTGCTGCACTGCAGCTCCCTGCAGCGCCCTTGGCCAAGCAGGGAGCAAACCAAGCACAGGCAGCACAAGAGACAGAACAGACAGGATCACAAACAGCCACCGAGCCACTGCTGACAAGATCCAGCCCTCACAAGATCCTGGGGGTAAAATGACCTCAGCTCCCCATACTCTGCATCCAGCTCTCTGCAATGAGCCTCAAGGCTCCCACTGCCAGCAATCCCATCAGAGAATGGTTTGTGAAAAGCACAGAGAGGGTTCAGAGCTATTTGCATGCACAACTTGACACTGACTGCCTCAGGAATTTCTCTTTTCCTGCTGCCTATAAAACTCATCTCAAGAGATGAAAATGTTAGGGCACTCCCTGTCCTGGGAGATTACACCCTAGGAATCAGACAAGGAGAAGGAACTTTTCCCTGAAGACCAAGGAATAGTTCCTGTTGCATTTGCAGTGTGCTTCTTTGGTTTATTTTACCTTGAAATCATCGTGATTTAGCCTACAAGGGGCAACTTTTCTAAGCATTTCAATGAAAGCTGCTCTAAGAAAAGGAGCAATCAAAACTCTGAAAGAGTGCAAATGCAGATTAGAGCAATACAGTGACATGGAAACCCAAAAGGATGATGCCATTTACAGTCTGAAGGGTCCAATCCCAGCTAAATGAAGCACCATGAGCAGGAGCACATCAAGGAAGCAGAACAGGAGGTTTCTGTGTGTTTACCAGCAATGCAGTCTGGGACTCTGGGCTGTCATGCAGGCTGGTAACTGTTTGCTTGGCCCAGCAGAGAAACTCTGTGCAATGTGTTGGAAATAATGATGCAGATGTGTTGGTGCACTTTGGATTTAACAGGAGCAATCAGGATTTAGTCACCAGGTAAAGAGCTCTTGCCTGACAAACACAAGACTCTGTGCTTTGATGCTCAGGGACAGCTCAGGGGAAATGTGCTTCTGCCCAGCAGCTGCTGGGCTTTGTGCCCTTCTACAGCCCCAGTGAGGAAACAAAAGTTCCCGGCCTTGGTGCTTTGTTGCTGGTCAATCTGTCACTTCAAATGTGTTCTGGGGACTTTGCTGATGAATGCATCACACACAAAAACAAAGAGAACATCCGCCAAGCTGAACTTTGTTCATGTCAGTAGTAACAGCTGATGAACTCGCTTCAGGTTCTGCTCATTAAGGACCTCTTGCTGTAATTATGAGCTGGCCTGTTCCCATTGCCACTGGTGAGAACATCACTGCTGGCTGATGGAGAAGCCTTGGGCCAGCAATGTCCATGTGCTGGACGTGAGACTTTGGAGGGAGGGGAGGAAAGACAAGGCCCCAGCAGCCCCAGAGCCAGATCAGTGCTCGTGCTCCTGCATCTGCCCCGGGGCTGATGCCAGCACGGCTGCAGCTCTGCTGGGGCTGGGGGGATCAGGGCCTGCTGGGGGCAAGGCACAGCATTCTGTTCTTAGTCTTTGGCCAGAAATTTCACCGCAATAGAGAAGCTGCCAGTTAGGGGAATCCCTGGCCACGCTTCAGCACTACCTTCCATTCCATTCCCTTCCCACTCCTGCCCCATGTTACATGCTCCTGCCTTCAGGTGGCAGGATGGGAATAACATTCCAGGGATGACTTCAGGGCTTGCCTGAGAAAGAAGGTGTCTTCTTCTTTTCAAATTATCAGGAGAAGAGGATCCAGCCAAGTTCAGGACTCAGCTGTCAGGACTGGAAAACTGAGTGCAAATCAGCCCCCGCATCTCCTCCATCCCTGGGCTGTACCCACCAGACTCCTCTGTTCCTGCTGTAGCACTCATCTCTCACACACACCTGGCTCCCCAAGACCCAGAGACACAAGCTCCACAGCTAAACTTAACTCCTCTGAATTTCAGCCAACACCCTAAACTGTTCCCTGAGCCCACAGCTAGAAGAGCTGTGAAGGAGACATCCCTGACACTGTAAGAACCAAAGGAAAATCACTGCCAAGAGATAGGCCTGGAAAGCTAAATTTTGAGCTTTTCTCTGTTAATTGTGAGCTGCTCCTTAAGACACTTCTTATCCTGTTAGATCCATCCTCTCAATGAATCACTACTGCACCTGACAGGCAGAAAAGATAAGGTATGGAGGGGGTTTTAAAAGGTTGTTTTCTTCTGCTTTTATAACTAGGTCCATTGACATGTTTGTTTCCTTGTATGGCATCTAAAGACAGGTCCATGTCTCCCAATGGCACCTTGCAACCCCCAGACACTGCTCTTGCTTTGAGCAGTGTGTTTGCTCAGATGATTTCCAGAGGTCTCCTCCAGGAGCACTGCAAAGCCACGTGCCTGTGGCCTCCTAGAGAATGGCTCTGTTTGGCTGACAGTGCTGAGCAAGCATTTCAGAAGCTGCTTGTGCTCAGCAGGGTGCAAGCCAGCTCCCAACATGTTCCAGCAGCCTCCAGGAAATCTGGGACACAGAAAGCTCCAAGGCCACTGAAAGCAAGAGCAGATGCCTTCCATCCTGCTCACTTCCAGCCAGGCTGCAGGCCAGCAGATCCGATGCTTGGTTCCTTCTGTAGCTCTTTCCCAACTCCGCTCTCACCCAAAGCTGTTTGCACAGGGACAGATGAGCTGCCTCACCTCTGGGTGCTCAGCTGGTACCGAGCTGCCCAGGCACCGACATTGCGCACCAGCAGAGTCTGCTGGGTGCTGACCTTGACTGGACACTTGGAGAAGTCCAGCTGGGCAGGGAAGTCCAGCACAGCTCGGGCACCAATGGCCCGAATTGGCACAACGATCCTTTCCCTTGCAGTGAGGCACACCAGCTCGTGGCAATAATCCTGCAGGAAAAGAAACTGGCTCAGCACAGGACATTTAGTGCCATCCCCATGGCAGAAGAAAAACCATTTCCTATACCCCTTCAAGGCCATCAATTTACCTATTGCACCCTCAAATGAACACGAAGTTCTACTACTATGTCACATTTTAAAGGCACCAGTGCACTTTGCAAAATCTGTCTCAGTGGCATTCAGCTCTTGTGTCACTTGGGTCATACAGATAACAGCCCTAGGCCACCATCATTTTTACTCTAAACTTTAATGATGTTAAAGAATTCCTAAGCCCCTTCTAAGCAACATGGAGCTGGGGAACACAGGACATTGCTCTTTAATCTTCTGTATTCCCACTGTCTGAGAATAGGACAAAGTGTTCAACTGACTCTAAGCAGCAAAAGGAAGAGGAGAAAACAGCTGTACCCAAACACATCCTGCACCTCTGGCTTGGTGCAGAAACATCGGTTGGCTCACAACTCCCCTCTAACTTTGCCCGTCCAACCAAGTCAGGAGAAGAACAGTGCTAAGAGGTAGCAGGATGCTTCAGCTGTGTCTTGCCTGTCTGTGCCAGCAGAGCCGAGTGAAACCAATGTACAGCTGAAGGCCTGAGCATGTGTTCTGTCCCTTTCCCTTTGCCACAGGAATTCCTTCTGTCAGGCTGGGCACTCACCTGTGCTGCTCTGACCATCCTGCCCTTGGGCACCTGGGCATGTGCCGGGGGGGGAAGCTCAAACTCTGCCCAAAGCCTTGAGAGCCACGGCTGGTCCCAGCTGGAAGAGCTTCCAAAGCAGCTGTTCTCTCCCAGCTCCTGTGTGGGCACAGATGAAGCCCTGCAGGCAGCGCTGGAGCCAGGGCCACAAAGGTCCCTTGCTGTCTGCAGCTCACTTGGCTGAAGATGCCCCACTGCTGAGGCTCTGTCAAGGAGATGCCTCTGTTTTCTTCTGTGGAGGGCTCTGTCAGCTCAGACAGAGAAAACAATTAACAGGGAGAACTAAAACCTAGACACATTCCTGTGCACCTCACTCTTGGTACAGTGTTCCTTTCTTGCATCTCTTGGTCTCATCCAGCAGCGATCTCTCCTTGCTGTGAGTTCTGAGCGTTGTGCAGGGATGGAGTTCAGGCAGTTCTGAGAGCTCCTCCCCATTCTCTGGAAAGGACACTGCCTCAATCCAACGAAACGTAAGAGGAAACAAATGCCCAAAGAGCAGAAATCCCCAACCATGTCCCATGCAATCATGGAGAAGCCAATGGGACAGAGCCATATGGCTGGAGTATGTGTGTTCCACTCTGTATTATTAATTGACTGATGCTAAGTATGTCAGCAGGAAACTCCCAGGGCTCCCAGGAATGTCCTAGTGGCTGTGATCACAAGTTATTCACCAGTGCCACTTGTTCAAGAAAAGCCTTTCTGAACAAGCACAACTCTGAGGCTCTAGCTGGTTTACTTTTGCCTTTCAGCTGCTTCCCTCTAAGTTCCAGAGGGAGAAGTTTCTCAGCAGGAAGAAGGAGGCCAGCACTGGGGAAGGTATCCTGCCCAGAATTGGCCCATTTCTAGGCAGGAGTGAGACTCGCCCAAAGGTAGCCTTTTCCTGCTCTTTTCCTTTCTGTTTCACATGAAGTTTGAAGAGGGTGTGTGTTTCTGACAGGCTTGCCTCCAGCAAAATACCTCAGTGTCCAGGTCCTGCTGTCATTGCAAGGTGCTGGGAGTGGTGGACTGGGAGTCCTGATCTGCACTAAGGCAACACAAATACCCTCTGCTGAAGCTGCTGGGGTGTGCTGGAGTGCAGCTGCCATTGCTAAAACAATGGGAGGAGGGCTGGGGACACAAAGGCACAAAATTGCCCTTTGCCATTCTCCTGCTGAAGGAGCCACCTCTTGCTTTGGTGTGGTCACCATCAAATGCTCGGGGTCACAGGATTCCCTGCAGAGTGGCAGCGTTGGCCTTTGAAGGCCAAGGATGTGCAGGAATGACTTCAGATTGAACACAACAAATTGCATTTCTGCTTTGGGCTGGAACAATGTGTTGGACCCTGACGGGGTGTTAGATTTTGCAGGCTGCCAGATGTCCAGGGGACTGGCCCTGGGCAGAGGGGAATGGATGTGCTTTGTCTGGATCAGTGCCTACTCAGAGGTGTGTTTAAAGCTGCTTTTCTGGCAGGACTAGCTCGGTATAAAGCACAGTCCAAACGGGTAAGTGACTGAGGTGGGCTGTTGAGCAGGAAATTGGCAGCAAGAGACACAGAACACAATCCAGGTAAAGGATTGTCCTGGAGAGGAGCCTTGGGAACACCTCAGGGAAGGGCACAGCTAAGGGACAGTGTGCTGCAGCCACTCCCTTCAGCAGAATGTGTCTGCTGTGAAGTCACAGAGGAGAGCTGCTTGCATCTCTGCAGTGACAGCAGTGTGGCTGGAGAAGGCAGAGAAAGCAGGGCAGAGTTTTCTCCAAGCAATGTCTCTGCTCCAGAAGCATTTGCTGTTGTTGTGTCATTCCAGACGTGCCTCTAGAATGGCATGAAATAAGATCGCAGTAATGACAAGAAAGCACCCATTTAAAGGCCATTGAAAAAGGAGATACCAACTCTACTTTTACCCAAGTTGCTGAGAAAATAACTGAACCTTATCCTCATTCAGCATTCACCTCACTTGTCTTTTTATTTTCAGCTCATTTGTCTTTTTATTTTTGCCTTTTCCTCTCTTTGGAACACACTAACTTTTAAATACAATGAAAAGGAACAAAATCATCAAAGCAAAAGAAAAGTGTTTCTTAGTAAGGATTCAGCTGAGCTGGGGATGTCTCCCTCCCTGAGAGCCAAGCGCACACACACACACCCTCTGAGAAAATGGCAATCTTTGTATCCCCTTTGTACCCGCCTGGGGCGGTCCCTGTGCCCTTTGCCATTGGATGGCTACTCAGGAGCTTCCATTCTCTACTGAGCACCAACTTTTCTGTCCCCTCCCTTCTCATCCTCCTTCCTTTTGGTCAGGTCTTCAACCCTGTCCCTCTCACTGTGACACTCAACAAACCAACCGGAACAAATGCAAACCACAAATAACACACAGAACCAACAAATTCCATTCTTTTGCTTAATAACCTTTTGGCTTCAGCCAAGTGTCACCTCATCTCTCACACCTCCTCTGGTCCTGTGCTCTTCTTACAGATGTCTAAGTTGTAGAGCAAAAAAGATATTTGCAGTTGTGTGGGCCTCGGTTTCCCTGTCTCAGAGTAAAAGACATCCCAAATCCTTTCCCATGGAGTCTCCTGTAAATTCATGGGTTTTACTTACTCCATGAGTGCTCAGTCAGTGCCCCAGAGCTCTGTGACCACATGAGCACAGGGCTGTATTTTAGGAAAGTGCTGCCTGGCATTCTGGAGTAAGAAACCTGGAGAAATCCATGCCAGAAGAGCAGCTTGGCTTGAGCCTGCCCTGTGTGGCCCAGCAGCTGTGGATCAGCTCAGAGCAGAGGTGGGTGAGCCACTGTTTGCCCAGTGTGGGCCGGGCAGACATGCTCCCCCAGAGTCTGTACTTCACTGGGGATCAGTGGAAGATTCTCCTGCATGAACCTTCCTCCCAGCAGCTGAAGCTCTCCCTGCTCTCTCTCCTCTCCAGCTGCTGTCAGCTGCCCCGAAACAGAGCTGGTTTGGGGTTTCCCCACCAGAGCTGGTATTTCAGAACTTCGTCGCTCGGGAGGTCTCTGAAATGGTGCTGTCTCTCATGAATAAGGACAAGGTAAGTGTTGGCACGCGAAGCTTTAACACTCTGCTGGAAGAGGAGAGTGCTGTCATTCCCTCAGTGTAGAGCAAAGCAAGTTATGTGCTGCAGCACATGCAGAAGAAAATGTCTCAGCACCTTCTTCTGCAAGATGGTGGAAATCTTCCTGCTGGGAATTGTCCCCAGATTTTGGCCAGGCGTTGATGGTGTCTATCCCAAAGGAGTTTCCTTCTCTTGAAAGCTCTGGATTGACAGGAATGTTGAGGGCTGTACAGTTCTTACCTGCTCTCATGCTTGGCCTTGGGTCTATAGCACACCCTGTGTGTCCTTGGTTAATCTTGGCTCCTGGTAGGATTCTCTGCCTCTGTCAGCCAGTTTGGCTCCCTTTGTGCAGCTCACAGGCAAAGCTCAGGGGCTGAGCCTTCTGCACTTTATGCTGGAATCACTTCTCATTAATGGCATTGGCCCTGCAGGAGCCGTGTTCTGCAAGAGCCCTGCAATCAGAGTGATGGAGCAGAAGCAGTGAGAGGCCTTTAGGTGCCACTTGAGGCTCCTGCTCAGCTTCATCCAGCTCTGCTCAGCTTTTCCAAAAGCAACACGGTGCTCTGCTTTCCCTTTGCAGAAGCACAGCACATCCAAAGCCATGTGCTCCTGGAGGTTTCCACCTTCAGCTGAAGAAATTGGGATTGTTTTGCAGTTTCCCAAGAGAGCTGAGAGGGAAACAGTTGAAAAATGTCAGTTGTGTTCCACTGTAAAGAGGAAAACTTGAGACCATTTGAATTTCAGTCAGGGAAACATTTTCTCAAGTGAGGCTTGTGCCAAGAGTGGGCTGGTGGGAGGAGACAGGAGGGAGTCCAAATCATCTGGTTTAGACTTTTGGAGAGCATTTTGGTGCTCAGGGGTTGATGATATCAGTGTGCTAGTAAATGCATGTGTGCTCTGTCTGTGAGCCCCAGAGGGCAGAACCTGGCCTGCTGGCTGCAGGCAGGAATGCCCAGCAGCCCAGCTTGCCTGTACAGGCAGCAGGAAGCCCTGGAGAGCCAAGATTGGCTTTGCATACTGGAACCACACTGTCAGTCAGTGCTGGTCCTGTTTCTCCAGGCAGAAAATGCCTCTGAAGCCCCATGGTCAATAGACACGGCCTGTCTGTGTTTCTGTCACTTTTGGCAAGCTGGTTGCTCTCATGGTTTTAAGATTCTTCCTTGCTGCTTTACTGCCCATTTAAATTCTCTTTGCCATCTCCTTGTTTTAGGGATTGTCTTGCTGTGTTCATTCCTTCTTTTGCTTTTCAGGTTTGCTTTTATTCCCAGTAAGACCCCAGTGTTTGGTCTCCTGTCTTGCTGCTCTGCCTGCCTGACTCTATCCCCAGAAAGTCCCTACCCAAACCTGCTCTGCCAGAAGGGAATTTCTTCCTTGCCCCACAGTAATGTGCTGGTTTGCTTTTAGGTAGCACATTCCCCCTCTGGAACATGACAGCTTCATGGCTGTGTGCAGGCAGAAGCCAGCAGGTTTTTTGGCCTTGTTGAATATGCAGGTGACTTGGTTCAGGTGCTGTGTCTCCATCCTGCTGGTGCTGACCTGCTCAGCCCTTCTTTCCCAGCAGGCACTGCCCTATGGCCCTGGCCAAATGCTGGAGCCAGAGAGAAGGGATTCAAGTTCAGCCTTGTGAATGATGTGCCTGTGCCTGCTCAGCTGAAAGTGCTTTGGAAAAGGGTCAAGGGAGGGATGTTAGCAGGGCATGGGCAGGTCTCCTCTCGTCCTGTTTCCACAAGTGGCAAAATGATAATTTCATGTCTTTGCTGCAGTTTCTTCACGTGGTGAAGGTCTCCATGGAGAGCTCACCTTACTTCCAGCTGGTGAGCTCCAGCGATGCGTACCGTGCCGTGCCGCCGGGCGCCTCTGCCCCTGTGCGCATCCGCTTCACCCCCAGCAAGAACCAGGTGAGGCTGGAGGAGCCACAGCACACAATGATCGCCACAGCCATTGTTTTCCCTGCACTCTGGCTCCAGCCCATTGCATGCTGTGAGCTGGGCTCCAGGCGTGGGCAGGCAGCCTGCAGCCAGTCACACCTTGGCACTGCTGGCAGGCACTGCAGCCAGGCCTGACAGGCTCTGCTTCCCCTACCTGCACATTGCTGAGCATTGCCAAGGGAAGATGCATAGGAAACAGGATGAAAATGACAGAGGGCTGTTGATAGATGTTGGGCCATCTCTAGGTCCAGTGGAAGGGGTTTCATTCTGATGGAAAACACCAGAGGAACAAAGAGGTCAGAGAGCTTTCCTCCTTCCTGGACTGCCAACAGCTTCCCTGCGTGCCCCTGGGCTGGAGCAAAGCCGGTGCTTTTTCAGCCCCTCTGTTGTGCAGCCTTGCAGCTGTGCTGTCCCAGAGCACAAGTGAGCATGGCACAGCTGCAGGGCCAGGGCAGAGGATGTGCTGTGCCCGTGAGCCCGGCCTGGCACAGGCACACTGGGCTCTGGGTGCCCTTGGTCAGCAGGAGGTTGCTGAGCTGCAGGGGACTTGGACACCTGCCTGAAGGAGCTGGTGTAGGGCAGGTACAAGCTGCAGGCAGAGCTGTGAGCCCAGAGCCCGTGGCAGTGACACTGCTGGGGCTCTGTCTTCATGCCTGTCGCTGTGCTTGCTCTGTCAGCTGGCACCCATTCTGTGCCAAAGCTGCTTTTGTGGGGAGGTTTGAACAGCAGTGCTGAGGCCCTGGCAAGTCTGATCTCAGTGCTGGGATCTGGAGGGTTCATGTTCTGATCTGGAGGCTTGTTCATACAGAAGGGTTGAGGGCATGGCATGGAAGGGAGGAAGCCTGGCAGGGAAACAAAGAGAGGCCCTTTCCAACAGCATCCTGCTACCTCTTAGCACTGTTCTTCTCCTGACTTGGTTGGACAGGCAAAGTTAGAGGGGAGTTGTGAGCCAACCGATGATTCTGCACCAAGCCAGAGGTGCAGGATGTCTTTGGGTGCAGCTGTTTTCTCCTCTTCCTTTTGCTGCTTAGAGTCAGTTGAACACTTTGTCCTATTCTCAGACAGTGGGAATACAGAAGATTAAAGAGCAATGTCCTGTGTTCCCCTGCTCCATGTTGCTTAGAAGGGGCTTAGGAATTCTTTAACATCATTAAAGTTTAGAGTAAAAATGATGGTGGCCTAGGGCTGTTATCTGTATGACCCAAGTGACACAAGAGCTGAATGCCACTGAGACAGATTTTGCAAAGTGCACTGGTGCCTTTAAAATGTGACATAGTAGTAGAACTTCGTGTTCATTTGAGGGTGCAATAGGTAAATTGATGGCCTTGAAGGGGTATAGGAAATGGTTTTTCTTCTGCCATGGGGATGGCACTAAATGTCCTGTGCTGAGCCAGTTTCTTTTCCTGCAGGATTATTGCCACGAGCTGGTGTGCCTCACTGCAAGGGAAAGGATCATTGTGCCAATTCGGGCCATTGGTGCCCGAGCTGTGCTGGACTTCCCTGCCCAGCTGGACTTCTCCAAGTGTCAGGTCAAGGTCAGCACCCAGCAGACTCTGCTGGTGCGCAATGTCGGTGCCCGGGCAGCTCGGTACCAGCTGAGCACCCAGAGGTGAGGCAGCTCATCTGTCCCTGCGCAAACAGCTTTGGGTGAGAGCGGAGTTGGGAAAGAGCTACAGAAGGAACCAAGCATCGGATCTGCTGGCCTGCAGCCTGGCTGGAAGTGAGCAGGATGGAAGGCATCTGCTCTTGCTTTCAGTGGCCTTGGAGCTTTCTGTGTCCCAGATTCCCTGGAGGCTGCTGGAACATGTTGGGAGCTGGCTTGCACCCTGCTGAGTACAAGCAGCTTCTGAAATGCTTGCTCAGCACTGTCAGCCAAACAGAGCCATTCTCTGGGAGGCCACAGGCACGTGGCTTTGCAGTGCTCCTGGAGGGGACCTCTGGAAATCATCTGAGCAAACACACTGCTCAAAGCAAGAGCAGTGTCTGGGGGTTGCAAGGTGCCATTGGGAGACATGGACCTGTCTTTAGATGCCATACAAGGAAACAAACATGTCAATGGACCTAGTTATAAAAGCAGAAGAAAACAACCTTTTAAAACCCCTCCATACCTTATCTTTTCTGCCTGTCAGGTGCAGCAGTGATTCATTGAGAGGATGGATCTAACAGGATGAGAAGTGTCTTAAGGAGCAGCTCACAATTAACAGAGAAAAGCCCAAAATTTAGCTTTCCAGGCCTATCTCTTGGCAGTGATTTTCCTTTGGTTCTTACAGTGTCAGGGATGTCTCCTTCACAGCTCTTCTAGCTGTGGGCTCAGGGAACAGTTTAGGGTGTTGGCTGAAATTCAGAGGAGTTAAGTTTAGCTGTGGAGCTTGTGTCTTTGGGTCTTGGGGAGCCAGGTGTGTGTGAGAGATGAGTGCTACAGCAGGAACAGAGGAGTCTGGTGGGTACAGCCCAGGGATGGAGGAGATGCGGGGGCTGATTTGCACTCAGTTTTCCAGTCCTGACAGCTGAGTCCTGAACTTGGCTGGATCCTCTTCTCCTGATAATTTGAAAAGAAGAAGACACCTTCTTTCTCAGGCAAGCCCTGAAGTCATCCCTGGAATGTTATTCCCATCCTGCCACCTGAAGGCAGGAGCATGTAACATGGGGCAGGAGTGGGAAGGGAATGGAATGGAAGGTAGTGCTGAAGCGTGGCCAGGGATTCCCCTAAGTGGCAGCTTCTCTATTGCGGTGAAATTTCTGGCCAAAGACTAAGAACAGAATGCTGTGCCTTGCCCCCAGCAGGCCCTGATCCCCCCAGCCCCAGCAGAGCTGCAGCCGTGCTGGCATCAGCCCCGGGGCAGATGCAGGAGCACGAGCACTGATCTGGCTCTGGGGCTGCTGGGGCCTTGTCTTTCCTCCCCTCCCTCCAAAGTCTCACGTCCAGCACATGAACATTGCTGGCCCAAGGCTTCTCCATCAGCCAGCAGTGATGTTCTCACCAGTGGCAATGGGAACAGGTCAGCCCATAATTACAGCAAGAGGTCCTTAATGAGCAGAACCTGAAGGGAGTTCATCAGCTGTTACTACTGACATGAACAAAGTTCAGCTTGGCAGATGTTCTCTTTGTTTTTGTGTGTGATGCATTCATCAGCAAAGTCCCCAGAACACATCTGAAGTGACAGATTGACCAGCAACAAAGCACCAAGGCCAGGAACTTTTGTTTCCTCACTGGGGCTGTAGAAGGGCACAAAGCCCAGCAGCTGCTGGGCAGAAGCACATTTCCCCTGAGCTGTCCCTGAGCATCAAAGCACAGAGTCTTGTGTTTGTCAGGCAAGAGCTGTTTACCTGGTGACTAAATCCTGATTGCTCCTGTTAAATCCAAAATGCACCAACACATCTGCATCATTATTTCCAACACATTGCACAGAGTTTCTCTGCTGGGCCAAGCAAACAGTTACCAGCCTGCATGACAGCCCAGAGTCCCAGACTGCATTGCTGGTAAACACACAGAAACCTCCTGTTCTGCTTCCTTGATGTGCTCCTGCTCATGGTGCTTCATTTAGCTGGGATTGGACCCTTCAGACTGTAAATGGCATCATCCTTTTGGGTTTCCATGTCACTGTATTGCTCTAATCTGCATTTGCACTCTTTCAGAGTTTTGATTGCTCCTTTTCTTAGAGCAGCTTTCATTGAAATGCTTAGAAAAGTTGCCCCTTTTAGGCTAAATCACGATGATTTCAAGGTAAAATAAACCAAAGAAGCACACTGCAAATGCAACAGGAACTATTCCTTGGTCTTCAGGGAAAAGTTCCTTCTCCTTGTCTGATTCCTAGGGTGTAATCTCCCAGGACAGGGAGTGCCCTAACATTTTCATCTCTTGAGATGAGTTTTATAGGCAGCAGGAAAAGAGAAATTCCTGAGGCAGTCAGTGTCAAGTTGTGCATGCAAATAGCTCTGAACCCTCTCTGTGCTTTTCACAAACCATTCTCTGATGGGATTGCTGGCAGTGGGAGCCTTGAGGCTCATTGCAGAGAGCTGGATGCAGAGTATGGGGAGCTGAGGTCATTTTACCCCCAGGATCTTGTGAGTGCTGGATCTTGTCAGCAGTGGCTCAGTGGCTGTTTGTGATCCTGTCTGTTCTGTCTCTTGTGCTGCCTGTGCTTGGTTTGCTCCCTGCTTGGCCAAGGGCGCTGCAGGGAGCTGCAGTGCAGCAGGAATCTCATGGCCAGGTGTCCCCAGGCCTGACCCCTCTCTCTGTGTTGCAGTCCTTTCTCCGTGGTGCCGGCCACAGGAGCTCTGGGCGCTGGTGACACCGTGCAGGTGACAGTGGCATTTCACCCGCTGGCCAGCGGTGCCCATTGCGGCTCCCTGGCCGTGTGCTGCAGCTCAGGTGAGTGCTGGGCCCTGCAGGGCACAGGACAGTTCTGCACATGGCTGCCTGCTGTCCATCCCCTGCATTCCCTCCAGAGGTGCCTGCCCTGTTCACCTTTACCCCAAAGCAAACTGAGAACTCCTTGGTGTTTAGGGGCTTGAGAAAGGCAAGGATTTTTGACTGCTGTTTTGCTGGGACTTGCTGAGTGGAGGAAGGTGGAACTCTGATTCTCCACTACCATGTGGCTATGCCTGGGTGAAGTTTTATTTGATTCCTGGGCAGTGCTGTAGGTGAGGTCTCCATCAGACTCTCTCCAGTGCAATGGAATTCTTGCACACCTCTGTCCCATATGCTGCTTCTCCACTGGCTTGCCACAGACCCTTTTTCTATGTGGCCCTTACACATAGATGTAGTTTCTGCCTAATAACATTTTCAGGCCCTCAAGTTCCTTTTTTGTGTCGAATCAAAACAAATTTTTCCCTGTCCCCATTTCCCAGGCTGTTCAAGCTGTTACAAACCTCTCACATCTATCTCCCATTTGATTTCTAGACTGAGGGATCCCATTCAATCTTAGTGTAGAAACTGCTCTGTATTCACTAATCTTTCCTTTGTCCCTTTCTTGTTTGATTTGCAATGCTCCAGCTTGGTTTTTCAGATCAGAACAGTATAAAATATTTAAAGACTGATGTGGCTGTGGGTTTGGACAGGGAGATGATTTTCACGGTGCTCATTCTGTAGTGGTTTGTCACATTGCAGAGCCAGGCTGGTTGTGTTTCCTCACCTGTGTCCCCTCCTGCTGTGGGCTGTCACTTCACTTGTTCCTCTGGGCCTCCTTTTGCTGCCCACCTGCCCCCAGGCATATTTGCTGGTCAGCAAGAAGGGATCCAAGGGATCAGGAGAGACAGGAGTCTCCTGGGATGCTCGGCGAGAGCCTGGGCAAGGCAGGACTGAGCAGGGCTCCTCAGCCCTGTCACGTGAAGGACTTGGATGCAGAAATCCTGGTGATCTGAGTGGGTTACCGGAGCACATGGACCAATCTCCCTGTCCATCCTGTCACCTTGGGGCCAAACCTCTACAAACACCCTCAGAAATAAGGTGTTTGAGGAGGTGCCCAGGACATCCTCACGCTGTACACACAGAGCTGAAGGATGTGATCAGTGGAGTGGTCCACAGAACTGCTCCTTCAGCGCAAAACTGGGACACTTTGTTCTGTGCCCTGTGCCTTGCTCTGTTCCTTGTGCTTCCATCAGCCAGTGAGCTGAGCAAAGACTCCCCTTTGCTTTGTTCCAGGTGAAGAAAGAATCCACACAAAGCTCCAGGGAGAAGCTGTAGATGTCAACGTTGGGCTGAGCACTAATTCCGTGGAGCTTGACAAGACTTTCACCACCATGTCAAGCCACAGAACCCTGTTCATTGAAAACAGGAGTAACATCACAGCCCACTTCCAGTGGAAGGCTTTTGCTGCTGAGGAAGAAGAGAATGAAGAGAAGAGGAGGTTGGTTTGAAAGATGCATTTCAGTGAGATACAGGCCCAAGACTGAGCTAACATGGCCTCAGGGGATGTTGGTGCTTTTGAATGGTTTAGGCCAAGTAAACCATGCCTGGCACTGGGGTGTGTGTCCCTGGGCTTCAGGAGCTCAGCACTCAGCATTCCAGGTCATTTATACTCCAACCAGGGATGGCATTTTGGGAAGGAAAGGTTGATTGTGATGACTGGATTTCCTCAGGTCCTAATTGGGCTCTTGTCTCTCTTCTCTTCTTTCTACATCACCTGGCAACATCCTTAAACGTTTCCTGAGTTGCCAGTCCCTCTTTCCAAAGGTGATACACCCTCTTTTTTCCCCTTAGTTCCTTCAAAAGCTCCTTGCCCATGCGGGCTGGTTGTGTGTCCCTGTGCTGCTGTCAGAGAGGTTTTGAGCTCTCAGAGCAGAGAGGATTTTTTGTGAGAGAAGATAGTGCAGGATCCTTTCCCTCTCAGGACATTCTAGTGCCATGCACTGGGATGGGATCCAAAAAGCTCTGGCTCATGAAAAGGTCTCTCCAGGAGTTTGCTGTCTCCCTCCTGCACAACAAAGTTCCTTCCCCTCTCAGAGCCTCTGTTTTCATGCATATTGCATATAAAAACTTGAATGTCCCTGAAGGGATTCGGTGCCTGAATTCATCAATTTCCTGTGGAAGTGCTCTGGGATGCTCCTGTGAAAGGCAGAGTAGGGAACCGGGTAGGTCCAAAATGGAAGAAACAAAGAGTGATGCTGGTAACACGTAGCTGCCAGCCAGCTTTGTCTCCCCTTGCCAGGGAAATGCTGCAGTGGGTGCTCTGTGATCTTTCTGTGCCCCCCCGAGCAGCTGAGTGGGAGGAAAAGCCACTTGAAATGGCTGGTAGATTCTCCCTCAGCTGTGGCAGAGGCTTTGAGGCAGGAGGTTCTCTGGAGGGATGCTGGCTTTGGAAACCTCTGCTGAGCTTGCAAGTGTGGAGTGAAACTCCCTGCTGGGCCAGGGAACAGCAAGTTGTCCTCTGATCCCTGTGGGACCCTCGTGGCTTGGGCTCAGCCTTTGCTGGGGAGCTGCTGCTGCTCCTCCTCAAGTGCTTTGCTCTCCTGCGCTCACACTTCTCTCTGCAAATCTGTGACTCATGAAACCATCTGCTGGCCTTGTCTCTCCCTGGGGCTGCAGGCAGTGTTTGCTGTGGCTGCCGAAAGAGGTGTCCCAGGAAAACTTCCCAGAGGAGAAAGAAACGGAGAAGGTGAAGGGCTCTTGTGGAGATCACAGTGCCCTCCTGAGCAGCATGGTCCAGGAGAAGATGGCAAAGGTGCAAGAAGACCCCATGCTGTTCTCTGATGACATTTTTTTCATTGAGCCAATGGTAAGTGATAGCTGAGAACCTTCTCTTCCTCCTTCTCTTCTGCCTCCTCCTCCTCCTCCCACCCACGCTACTCCCTACACCCACCCCTTCCCCGGCTGCGGTCACTGGGCAGATCCTCAGCTGGCCCCATGTGCTTGCAGGGAGGACAAGGAGTTTCTGGTGAGGCTGCAGGGCTCGCTGCTGAAAGCATTTGTGCCCTGCAGGCTCCAGGCAGGGCTGGGAGCCTGACAAAGCCCAGCTCTGCTGCCAGGCTGGAGCTCAAGGCCCTGCCTGCGTGTCCTGTCAGTGTCCCAGGGAGCAGTTCTTGTAGGCAGGGGCTCCCCCCACACGTGGGGCTCAGCAGAGGCTGTTGGAGCACTGCCAGCTCACACACTGACCTGGAGCTTGCAATTGTTCCCTGGCAAAAGGAGGCCAAATTCAGCCCAAGGTTAATGACAGAAATGCCAATCCCCTCCTGTAACCATGCCTTGCACTATTTCTGAGTGTCCCTTCCAGCATCATCTGTGAGCCTGGACACAAGGGTGGAAGGTTGAAATGGGCCTTTGGAGTTGTCCTGCACACAGGGACAGAAAACCTTTTCCTTTTCTGGTGATGCAAGCAAACTGCCACATGCTGCCATCAACCAGAGCCTTGATTCTGAGTACTGGCATTGTGAGAGATGATGAATGCCTGGTGTGTGCACAGTGCAACATCCCTTCTCATCTTGGAGTAAACCCTGGAATAATGCCAGCCTCTGCTTTCTTTCAATACAGGTTAAACTAATATTTTTATTTGCAAGGAAGGGGATCATGTCCTCTTCTTGGTTACTCCTATGGCCCATCTAAGGCCAAGAGCCAGCAGGGCACAGTGGCAGTTGCATCCCACTGTAGCTGACAGCAGCATGATGTGCCCAAGAGCTTGTGTCAGAGCAGCAGGAATATTGTGGAGAGTGGGAGCTGATCAGCTGAGCATTGAGAGCTGTGTTGGGCTGGGTTTGGAGTGTTTCCTTGGCTCCTTGTGTCACTGATCACTGATGCTCTAAACAAAGGCTTACAGGAGGGTGGTGAAAACAAGCAATGTGAAGTTTGCAAAGCAATGTTTTGCTGTCTCTTTCTGCTGTAGGAGGGAGAAATCGGGCCGAATTGTTCAGCTGAAATCAAGGTGACCTTCAAACCCCTGGAAGCACTGGAGTATGGAAGTGTGGCTTACTGCAGCATCTCAGGTGCAGCTCCTTTGCCCTGCCTCTCTCCCCCTCAGTGAAGCCATGGTGCCAGCCTGAGCCCGCTGGGCTCCCATGGAAGTGCTGGGAAGAGTCCCTGGTCAGCAGGGCAGTGCTGGCACATCCCCCCGGCCCTGCAGCTCCCAGGGAGTCTCCCGTGCCAGGCCAGGGCTCAGAATGCTGTGTGTGCCTGAGTGATCCCAGAACAGCCCAGGCAGTGCAGGGAGAGGTTTTCATGCCATGGCTTTGCCAGCATTCCCTCAAAGGCCAGAGAGCTCCAGAGCAGAACAGCTTTAGTGAACAAGCACTCAGCCCCTGCAGGCCCCTGGCCTCCAGGATGGCTCCATTTGCCATGGATCCATCATCAGGAAGCAGGAGCTGAGTTAGAAATGGGCTCCCTGAGCCTGGATCACCTCCCAGTGCCCAGACAGCAGCAGAGCAGAGGGGGCTGAACCCCCTGAGCCCGGGCTGTTGGTACAGGGAGCAGCCTTGGCCAGCAGCTGCTTCTCTCCCTGTGTGGCAGTTGTCACCTTGCAGCTCTCAGTCTGTGGCAATAGAACACAGTGCTGAGTGTCACAAGGGGAGCACTTGGGCAACAAAGTCCTGTGCTCCTGGGCCAGGGAGTTTGGGAATTGCCAAACTCTGTAGGAGCTTTGTGCCTGCACTGAATGGATTTCAAAGCTCCTCTAGGTGCATGGGAAGGAAAGCACAGAATCACAGTATGGTAAGGATGGAATGGACCTTAAAGATCATCTATTCCCAAGGCCCCTGCCATGGGCAGGGACACCTCCCTCTAGGGCAGGGCGCTCCAAGCCCCATCCAGCCTGGCTTGGAACACTTTCAGGGCTGGAACCTCCACAACATCCCTGGAGAACCTGCTCCAATGCCTCACCACCCTCACAGGAAAAATTTCTCCCCTACTATCTCACCTAAATCTCCTTTCTCTCCATTTCTACCCATAACTCCATGGCCTGTCACTACAGGCACCAGAGATGTTTTAAACTCAGCCAACTGGTGGCTCAAATTGGAAAGCAGCCCAGGAAATGGGTTAGAAATTGCAAGTCAGCCTCAGGGGATATGTTCTGAGGGAAGAGAAGGGTGCATATCTTCTCCTGCAGCATCAGGAGCTGGTTGCATCCAGCTCAGAGTCGGGGACTAGCACTGAGGCAGCCTGGAAAATGCAGTGGAGGAGAGGGAATGATTGTACTGCAATGGACATCTCTCCCCAGGCTGTGAGAGCAGGCTGCCCCTGCAGCTCAGAGGGGAAGGCCAAGGACCCTTGGTTGAACTCAGCTCTCCTACCCTGAACCTTGGGAACGTTTTCGTCAACACCCCCGATGTCTATGAGGTGAGCAGCAGGGCTTGGGATGGATGCTGATGGCTCCTGAGGCAGCAGCAAGCCTGGTGCAGCTGTGGAATTGCTGCCAACCTGGGCAGCTGTGAGCAGGGAATATTTGATGGACTGCTGAAATCTGGGGGTCACAAAGGTGTGTCAGTTGTTCCTGAAGCCCCAGTCCCTGCTTTTGGGCAGCCTTCCTTAGCGATCAGCTGGGAGGCTTCCTGCAAAACAACCCCTTGGCAGATGAAACCAACACTGGCTCCTAAGGTTGCATGTTCAGAGGCTTTTGTGGCAGTGCCAGACACAAGGCACCTTTGCACTGGGCTCTGCAGAAGCAGCTGCAACAAACTGGCTGCCTTTGAGCTTCAGCCCACTGCCAACAGCTCCCAGCCAAGTGTCTTCTGCTTATTGCTGCAATCACAGGAAATCCTTGGGAGTTCTCTCCCTTGCTGACCAGTCCCTCACCACACTTCAGCCTCGGTGCATCTCTGGCTCTAGAAAGAGAAAAGTGTTCCTGGGAATAAAGCAAAGGGGTTTTCTATCTCTTTGCCTCCCCCCCAGTAGAGTCAAGCTTGCAAAAACTTCATGAGGCACTGCATCATGGCCGACACTTTCAAAATCTTGGGCTGTGGATGGGAAAGACGCTGAGTTTTCTCACCAAAAGATGGTGCTGTCTGTACGTTTTGATGCTGATGCCTCATTCTCAATGTATTGTTTTCATGGTCTGGGAAAAGGTGAAGGAGCAGATGGTGCTGTTGAAGCTGTGCTCACTGGTGCAGCAGCAGCTCTGGGGTGATTCCCTATGCAGCTGCAATCAGCCCACGTTGCTCTCAGGGCCAGCTCTCAATGCGCTTGGTGCTGCTGAGCAGAGGGGCACTGCTCTGTGTCCATGGGATAAGCCCAGGGTGACTGCAGTTCTGTGGAGTTGCCACTGCTCTGCATGAAAGCCCAAAGGCAGAGGTTGTCCTGTTGAATCTTTGTACTTCTGCCCTTCGGCAGCACAAAGCATCTTCTGCCTTTTCTGGGTGTTCATTGCATCATTAGACAATTACTCACAAGAAGGGAAGATTCCACACGTATTGCCATTTTGCTTTCTTGCTGCTGAAGGTGAAACTGATGAACCAAGGAGCTATTGATGCACCCTTCACCTGTCTCCCTTCAGCCACCAACGTGGGTTTGTGTTTCAAGTTTGCCCCCGAGGAGGGCATCATTGCAGCAGGTGGGAGCCAGAGTGTGCAGGTCTCCTTCAGTGCCACCGTGCTGGGGAGCTTTGAGGAGGAGTTCCAGTTCAGTGTGGCTGGATCTCCTGTGCCTGCCATCCTGACCATCAAGTAAGGACCCTGGGAGCTGGGTGGACACATCTGTAGCTGTCTCTGGGACATCCCCCACCTACCTCCTTTTGGGGTGGAGCAGAGGAAAAAGGTGTTTCCTGAGGTGTGAATCTCTGCTCTGCTGCTGGCATTGCTTTAGTGTGAGGCTGCCTGCTGCCCTGTGTGGTAGCTGGGAGCTGGAATGACTCCTCCCTGCAGGGATCTCCCTGTGCCTTGGGCCATGGCAGGCAGTGGGATGGATCAGCTTTGGGCAGCAGCTGCTCTGGGATGTCCCACCTGAACCCCCAGCAAGGCCCCCAGGGCTTTGCAGATGGGCCAGCCTGGCTGATCCTGCTGCAGCAGCAGGGTTTGTAAAACCTTGTGTGAATAATCCATGCCAGATGGGCAGCAGCAGCCTCAGCTCACCTCTCATGGCCATGCTGTGGGGCACAAGCTGTGCTCCCAGCTCCTGTGCCCAGAGGGCTCTGGTGCCTCCTTTGCACAGCCAGCAAAGGGCTGATGTGGGAGTCAGGAACTGTGCAGCAGGAACTGTGCCAAGGACTGGGGCACCATCCCGTGGGCAAGAGACAATCCTGGCCCAGCCAAAGGGAGAAGGGCGGATCATAGGGGAGGCAGAGCTCAATGCTCAGCACCACAGCAGTGTGAGGCCTTGTCCCTGCCAGCCTGAGCCATGTGCTGCAGGATAATGCAGTGGAAGCCGGAGAGCTGATGCTGGCTGCTCTGCAGCTTTGGAGCTGGGCTGCTGCTCTTGGGAGGCACTGGCTCAAGGCAGTGAAGAAATGAAAGCAATCTGCACTGGATGATACCAATGAGATCAGGGAGATGGTGAAGAGGAACAAGGAAGTTATTCCTTAGCAAGAGAAAAGTGTTGAGCAGGTGCGCCCATAGTGGAAAAACAGTGACGCTGCCTTCGTTTTTGGAGGAAAAGTGCTGCTTTTTTCATTTGGAAATCAAGAGGTAACCTTTCACCATCAAATAATTGATTCTCCTCTGTCCCTCCCCCAAAGTGGCCATGGGGTGTTTCTGCATAAGCAGCTTGCTCCTTGAGCAAGGGCAGGTGTCTCTTGTTGAGATGTGCAGAGCAGAGCCAGGGGCAGTCCTGTGAATACAATAGAGGACACAGTTCACTGGTTCTTGATTTTGAACCAAAAGGCAGAGTGGGCACTGATTGGCATCAACCATGAAATCAACTGGTGAATGTTGTGCAGCTTCAAGTGCTGATTTCAGTGGATGTTGGTGGCTTTTGGAGTGTGTCTGCTGAGTTGAAGGACAGGTGAGGTGCTGTGCTAGATTCAGGACAGCCAAGTTTGGTTGTTGAAGCTCTTGCTCTTGGCTGTGCCAGCTGGTGCACTGCTGACAAGCTGGTCCTTTCCTCTAGGATTCATCTGTGCCCTGGGTAGAACTGTTGCTGCTCTTTTCAGAGGATGTTTGGGAATGCCCTGGATTCGTGTCTCAGAACAATGTCTGTAATGATTGTGTGGGTCAAACTCTCTTGAGAAAGCTCCTCCATGGGAACAGCAGTTGCAGCTCAGAAGGAGCAAAGCAGGGAAGCTGTGGCTGGAAGGGCTGCTTACAGAAGTTTGTGGGGACACCTTGATGTCCATGCCATTGCAGATGGGGAAACTGAGGCACGGAGCCATGTCTGGGTGTGTGTTCAGGGTCCTTCATGGGACCCCCAGCAACCCGGGGGCTTCTCCTGCCTGCCCTGTGCCCAGAGCCCATCAGGGGCTGTTGGCTGCTGCCCCTTGGCTTGAGCTGCCTCCTGTGCCCAGGGCCCTGTGCTGAGCACACGGGGCTGTGTTGGTTGGAAACCCAGGGTGCCCTCAGCCCGGGTTTTGTGCCCCCGAGCCACGACAGCCGCACCTTTGCAATGCCTTTAACCGAGCCATTGCGTGCTCTGTCCTCGGCCTGCAGGGGCAGCGTCACGGCACCGAGTTTACACTTCGACCTCGCTGAGCTCGACTTCGGGGACATCTCCTTTGGTGAGTGTTCCCTGGGCTGGGACACAGCCTCAGGGATGTGTGCCTTCCAACAGAAAAGCATCCCTCACTCCTGCCCTGCCCCAGCAGACTCTTCAGTCTGTGAACTGCAGGGCTGCTGCTGCTGCTGCCTCAGGGGGCATTTTGCCATTGTGAGATCCAATGGAAGCAAGGAATAGAAAGGCAGTATTTTCTGGTGTCTCTGTGCTGCTTTAAAGGACAGATGTCTGCCAAGGAAGGTGGGAATCTTGCTGCAATGGAAAGTTGAGCCCCTCCCTCCAAATGATTATCCCTTTGAAATGACAGGGCTCCCAGGCAAAACTGTGGGAAAAGGAATAACAGTTCTTTGCTAGACTATCTCAGGAGAGGACAGACAAGACAAGAACAGACATCTCCCAGATGCCAAGTCCTGTTTTTCTCCTTTGGTGGAGGTCTGGTCACAGCAGGAGGAGCTGTGGGCTCTGGCAGGGCAGGGATCCCCCCCAGCCGGTGCGGAAAGGGAAGGGAAGGAGGAAATGCTCCTTTTGCAAAGCCCCAGAGGGCAGGGGGATGTGGGCAGTGCCCAGCAGCAGCAGCAGCAGCAGCAGCGGGACAGGCAGGCAGGGTTGGTGCCAGCGCTGAGCTGCAGCCAGGGCAGCCCCGGGCCGAGCACAAACCTCCCGCAGCAGCAGCGGCCGAGCTGCGATCCCCGAGCGGGAGGAAGGGAAGCTCTGCTCCCTGCCCAGCCTCAGCTCCCACTGCACAGCCGCCCACGGCATCACGCCACAACTCCCAAAACCCCCAAGGGAAAAGCCCAGCCCAGGGCCAAAACCCCCCAGAACCCCCCAGAACCCCTATCCCCCTTCCCAGACCAAGGGCAACATTCACGGCCAAGCCTAAAGCCAGAACAATGAAGTTCATGAACTTCTGAAGGAAACTCATTGCCTTTTTTGAGCTGCTTCTTCCCCAGCCTGCATCACCACGGAGGCGCTTGTCAAGTTGCCTTTGGAAGGAATGAAACACGAAAGGAAAGAGATGGAAATATGTTTCTGAAGCAGGAGATTGATCCTGCTGAATCCAATTTCTTTCCTAAGGGCTCTTCGGCTGAAGGCAGCTGTTGTATCTTTGCTTCTTTGTAACTGTTGACTGTTGTCTGCATGTGCTGGCCTCAGTCTCCTTGGAGGTTTTGACATCTGGGTTTGTCCTTTTTGTGCCTCTCTTGCCTCCCTGCTGGAGTCCCTGCTGGAGCTGGCAGTGGTCACTTGGATGGGCACAGAGAAGCTCTGGGCTGCAGCTGCAGTTGCTTTTTCTCCCCATCTGTGTCCCAGATGCTCTTGGTGAGCAGGCCTGGGGAGAAGTCTCCTCCCCACAGAGCTGGCCAGCCCAGCCAGATGTGCAGCGCACAGCAGGCTGTGGCTGCTCTGCACGCTCTGCAGGACATCCCCACCATGAGTGGCTGTATCTCTGGCTTTACAGGATGGAAAGCAAATCTCAGAGCCTAAGTGTGGTAAACCCTTTCAGGCAGCACTCTCAGTGAGCAGCATGGCTGTGATGTCCCTATTTGTGGGCTGAGGTGGGACCTGGTTCCTAATTGCTAATCTCAAAGCAAGGCTTGGCTGTGCCCCCAGTTGAGTGGGCTCTGAGCTGTCACGTGCTCAGTCTGTTTGGCCCAAAGCAAGAGATGCCTTAAAGATCCTGCAGAGAGAAGCTGCATTAGGGTGCTTTGCCTCACGTTCTAGTTCCTGATTCCATCCTCACTTTCTTTTGCTGTAGCTTCTTCTCACTGACAACTCACTGTTTATATGTCTTGAAAAAGGTGGCAGTGTTGGCAGGCTGTGCAGGGAATTGGACAGCTTGAATTCTCAGAGTAAATGCTGGGTCTGGGTGCACACTCAGCACTGAGAGAGAACTGGTGCTGGTTTGGGGCAGGTGAGGGAGCTCGTCCCCATCCCAAAGAGAGAAGCTTGCAGTGTTCAGCAGGGCTAGGAGTGGGCATTTTCAAGGCTGCAGTCTGGAATCTGTGTCAAAGGGAACTAAGTGACGATTAATTCCTCACGCAGCTTCTGGGTGAGCTGTAGTTCAGATCATAAAGAGCTCAACTCCAATCCCACTTTGATCCTGCCAGGATCTTGCCCCCAGGATCATGCCCTGCTGGGTGCCTGAATGGATATTTGTGTCCTTGCCCAGGCTTTCCCTACACGCAGCGCTGCCGCCTCACCAACAGCTCCGCGGTGCCCCTGACGTTCCAGCTCCGCATGTCGGACGATGGCACGCAGCCGGCTGTGGACAGCGTGGATCAGATCCGCAGGGACACCGACCCGGCCTGGAGCAAGGGAATCCATTTCCATGTGGAGCCCAGGGAGTTCACCCTGAATCCCAGCCAAGGCACCATCCTCCCCCAGGGACACCAGGACATCGAGGTACGGCAAGAGCCCAGCCACAGCTGCTGCAGCACCAGGGCTGGAGCTGCACTGCAGGGTGGGAGGGCTTTAGCTCTGGTGCCAGCTTGGAGCATCCTGGCACTGAGAGATCTGCACTGCTGGGAGGCCTCTGCTAGCTGGCTTACTCAGGATGTTCCTCAAAGAGCACTGTTTGCTTTCCAAAATCATATGCCTGAGTTCACAGACCTTATGGTCAAGGCCTGAAGCCATTCTTGTGTTTTTGAGAGCGATTGATTTGATTGGAACGGGGCAGAGCAAGGATGAGGGCGGAAGGTGGCTGTTAGAGAGATGTCATTGTATCAAGCAGTGAGCTTTTCTTCTTGGTCTCATTTCCCCCCTCCTGGGGAGCAGAATGATTTGTGTTCACTGCAGGAAGCTCCAATGGAGACAAAAAAATCTGCAGCCATGTGTAGCGGTTCAAATTTATTGTATTGATTCCTTGTTAAGTGGTTTGTTCTGTGGTACCCCGTGTTCTCCCCGAGTGGGTTTACCCCTGGGATTTACCTTCCCTCAAAGCTGTCCCTCATGCCATTCCCTGCCCCTTGTTCCAGCTCTTTCCCTGCCTGTCAAACCCAGCCCCTTTTGTTCCCCAACCTTCTTTGCCAATTTAACCTGGAGCCAATCCCTGTCTGCAATGCCCCTTTGGAATTCCCCTATTCCTGGAGGCCCCATTGGCCCATGTGAGCCATCCTCCCCACCCTCCTACCCAAAGTGGCCCCAGACACTTGATGTAATCCCCTCAGTGCTCCCCTGAGGATTCCCTTTTGGCTTGATGTTTGTATTCACCCCCTGATTTGTGTCTGTACAAAAGCCCTTGCACAGTAGTGTCCAGGGCTCTTTTGGCTTTGATCCTTTTGCTTGGAATAAACCCTTCCTTGTGGAACTTCAAGACAGAGATCCTCCTCTTTTCTCCTCTGCCTGATCCTGTTGGTGGCTTGTCTCTTGCAGCGTAGAGCAAGAGGCTCTGAAGGTTCTGCCTGTGGTCAATGCCCACCCTGGGGCAGTTCTGAGGATTCTGCCTGTGGTCAATGCCCACTCTGGGGCAGTTCTGAGGGTTCTGCCTTTGGTCAACGCCCACCCTGGGGCAGTTCTGAGAGTTCTGCCTGTGGTCAGTGCCCACCCTGGGGCAGTTCTGAGGGTTCTGCCTCTGGTCAATGCCCACCCTGGGGCAGTTCCCCACTCCTGGCGTCGGGCCGCAGTTCTCAGAGCTAGCCCGGGCCCGGGCTCCCAGGGCAGCCATGAACTGCCCAGCACCTGCTGGGCCACACTTTGCCCTCAGCCTCCTGCTGTAAAGCTGAACTCATTGTGGTCGAGTCAGATTTCCTCTGCATGGATGTCTTTGTAGCCAGATGAGAAATTGGCCCCATAATTTGAATGCAGTGGTGCATGGAGCTGTAGTCTAATGTTTTAATGTAGCTGACCTGTGCCCTGATAGCAAGGTGTGTTTAACAAATCTGGTATTGCCAGAAGGCTTTTGTTACTCTGAGACTGTGCTCTACACATGGAGCAGCAGAAGAATGAAGGCCAAATCCTCCCTCAGGAACTGGAGGTTATCACCCGTGGGTAATGAGCTTTTGTAAGGAAGCATTGACTGTTCTTCTCTTCCACCAGGTGACCCTGTGCTCCAACACGGTGATGGAGTTCTACCGGAGGTTGCTGGTGGACCTGGAGGGTATTGGCAAGGGAGTGGCAGCCCTGATCATCACAGCCAGGTACCAGCCCTTGCCTGGCCTCCCGCAGGCACTGCCTTGCCCAGGCTGTGCTGGCTGCAGCTGCCAAGGAGAATTGCTGCTGAATGCCCTCATGTTGTGCCAGCTGGACACGAGAACAGCAGTGCTTGGGCAGCAGCCCGTGGTGAAAAGCACGTTTGCTCACAGCCCAGCACGGTCCTGGCCCTCTTCTAAAGGCACCAGGAATGATATCATTGATTGGCCTTGTTTTTGGTGCTTGAGGTGGAACAAATTTCCTGAGGGCCTCCTCTCCTCCTGGCTGCAAGATGTGGAGTTGTGCTGGTTGTGAGCACGGTGCATTGGTTTGAGCCACAGCCAGCAGCTGCTGAGAGTCAGGCTCTGGCTCTTTCCGTGAGGGCACATGGCAGGGGGGAAGTGGCTCCCAGCAAGAGTGGGGAGGGCAAGGTCTGACAAGGGGAAAGCAGCCCTTGATGTGGCAGGTCAGCTCCAGTTTTTGTCCTTCCCTCTGCTTCCCGTTTTGAGCTTTAATGTCGTCAGAGTTGAGAGCAAAAGTCGTTGTTGCTGCAGCAGAATTCCATGCTGCTGTGCTGCTGTGGGTGTCAGTGTGATGCCCAGAGGGATGCAGCTCCCTGGTGCTGTTCCCTGTGCCAGGCAGAGCCATCCAGGCAGTGCCTGGGCTGCCATTGTGTACAGCAGGTGGAGCTGGGGCCAGGCAGTGCCTGGAGCTGTGCAGTGAAGGAGCCAGGGAGCTGCAGGGCCTGGCAGGGGCTGATCAGCCCCTCTGTGGGGCAGCTGCTGTCTCGTGCCCTCCAGGGCTGGGGCAAAGAGCTGAGTTCTCAGGCAGGGCAACAGCACCATGGCAGAGAAGGGAGTCATTTTTACGGAGACCCTGGAGTTGTGTGTTCCTTCAGCCTTAGGGAGCACTGATCCTTGTTGGCAAGGCTCCCCCAGAGCTCGTGGGTCACTGAGACTGTTCCTGGAGTCCTTGCAAGCCTTCTTGGGTAAAGCAGGGGCTGAGGCAGCTGTGGGGCAAAGTGCTCTGCCTGGGGCACTTGGCAGCCTCTGGGTGCTGCCTCTCAGGGTTTGCCCCTCCTTGACAAGACATGTTGGAGTGGGAAGAGGTAGAAGGCAATTTATCCCTGTAGGGCTCTTCAATGTGCATTTAACAGTGACCAATGTGTTCTGCTCCATTTCACAATCTTTGGGGGTAGGCATTCTCCATTCTCTCAGTATCTCTGATTGTCCTGGGGTCATCTCTTTGCCCAGATGTCTCGTTCCTGAGCTCCAAGTGTCCTCCCCAGTGCTGCTGTGTGATGAGTGCCACCTGAAGGTGCCCTATGAGAGGAAGATCCTCATTAGGAATCCCAGCCACCTTCCTGGCTGCTACGGGCTTATTCCCCAGGTTTGGCATCACATCCACCTCCTCCTGTCAAATATTCCTGAGGAGATCATTAGGGGAACAAAGGGTTTGGATAAGACCTTGCTGGTTTCTATTCAGTCTTAAAGATCTGCTGAGAACAGGATCCTACCCAACTGTAAACTTGAGGAGGCAGTTTAAGCTCTTGAAAAAACAGTTGATGTTCTAGTCGTCAGCGTGTTTTCCTGTGGGAGATCTTAGAGGGTTGTGAAAAGCTGCTGCACCCACAGACACCAGTGCCTGTGCTGGCAGCCTCCTAGCAGGATGCCCTGGGAGTGCTAAACCTACAATACTTGCATCTTGTTTGTGCCTTTGACCTTTGTCCTGGGGAGTTTTAAAGGTGTGTGTAAGTTGCTGTTGTGGTGGATGTTAAGGAGCCTGAAGTTTCTTGAGAGGTCCCTCTGAATCTGCGTTTCATTGTGTCCCTTCCAGAAACGCAAGGAGGACTCTGCTGTGCTCTACTCCAGCCCCAAGCCCTGTGGGATTGTGCAGCCCCAGAGCACAGCAGAGATCCCAGTTGTGGTGGCAGTGCAGGCCCTGGGCACTCATCGCACCAACGTTCTCATCGGCGTGTTCGGGGATGAGAGAAACCCCCTGGTGAGGGCAAGGGGAGATGTGAGCCTGTGTGCAGCTGCTCCTGGCAGGGTGCACAGGGACAGGGATTGTGCCGGGGAAAACAGGCACAGGCTGGTGGGGAGAAGGACAGGAGGGATGGGGGCACAAACAGCTCCTGCCTTAGAGGTGGGAATCTCAGTGTCTGACACAGAATGGAGTTGGGCTAAGCTGGAATCCAGGGGCATTTGAGTTCATTATTCTTTCAAATGCTGTTAACTTTGGAAACATCTGTTTGAAAATGTCATCTCTCTGAGCGCAAAAGTGGTATTCAGAAGTCTTCTAGGAAGCTTGAGCTTTCTGTAAAAGAAAGGAAAGCTGGCATTTGAAGAGTGTTTGCAAGGACTGAAACTTCGAACCCGGGCCATCGTGGCACTGCCTGTAAATCAGTGAACAGGAAGGAAAGGCAATGCAGGCTGTGCCAGGGAGCCTGAAGGTTGACCAAACAGTTGCTTTCAACTATCAGGCTGCTTCCCTTAAAGAGGAGGGTTTCTCCCCACCAGAAGAACCAGTTGTTTAACTGTCAGGCTGGTCTTACCTAGAGATTTCTTGCAAAAATAAAAGCTTTGGGCCAATAATTTTTAGTTTGAAAGGTTCTCTTACCTTAATCCTTTTCAGTTTGGAGGTGAACATGTAATTTTCTTTTTCCCCAAAAGCCCAGCATTTCAGCTGGAGAGTGGTAGCTGTCCCTAAAGAAAAAACTTGAGCAGGGTTGAGCTGTTGAAGGTTTTTTAGGTTTGTCTGTTGTGGTTTGTTTTGGGTTTTTTGAAATCTTTCTTGCTTTCTTCCTGGAACAGAGAGCACAATTATGGAGCTCAGGACAGCTGGCAGAAATCTCCCCAAGCCCAAGGCTGGCAGAGCTTGGCAGGATCCCAGCACCACAGCCTGTGTATGTATGTATGTATGTATGTATGGATGGATGGATGTATGTATGGATGGATGGATGGATGGATGGATGGATGGATGGGAATGCGACCTGAGTCGCCTGGGAGTGTTGTAAAATGTCAACCAATCCCCCAGCGGTGTCAGGGGAACATTCCTGATAAATCCCTGGTGGAGCTGCCGAGTTTCTGGCCTTGGGCACTGGGTGGGCTGTGCTGGCTGGGCACTGGCTGGGTCTGCCCCTCGGTGTCTCAAATCTCACCTTTTTGCTGCCTTCTCTGTCTTTTCCTCTCCCACTGTGCTTTTTGCATCCCCACCAGGTGTTAATGCCTGTCCTCTGTAGTTGCTCAATGCAAGCAGGTACAGCTGCTGCAGCACCTCAGTGCCATCCCTGGGCTGCCTTTAGAACAGACCTGCCCCAGCCTGGATTGGGAAGGGCTGGATCAAACCATTTCTCAGTTCAACGTGCCAGCACTCAGCCAGGGGCTGCATCCTGGCCAGGAGCTGCTCGTGAAGGTGTCCCTCCCTCCGTCCCACTGCAGGTCCCTGTTCATAGTTATTTATTTTCCAGAGATGAGCTCCACCCACCTAAATTCAAACCCCAACCACCAAAGGAGAGGAGAACCAGTCTGGATTGCCCGGCAACTCGATGGAGGCACTTCAGGACTGGACAGGAGGAGGCAGCCAGAGCCCCGTCCAGGTTTAGAGCAAATTTGGGGAAGAATCCCCCGAAGGAGCTCCGGTGGGAAAAAAGGAGATCCAATCGGCCCCTCCCCTCAACTGGTCCGGGAGGAAAAAATACGTCCCTGGAGAAAGGTGGAAAAAAACCTGTTTGTTAAACAATAAAACCAAAACAATATCAAAAAATGAGACCCCTTGCCACTCTGAAAGAGATGACAAACTGAGAAAAGCCTGTCCCTGGGTTGCAGCTCACTCAGTCTCTGATCAGTCCCTCCGGTGCTGGAATTGTCACAGGCCAGGCCCGGCCCCATGGGCCACAGGTGCAGCTGCCGGTGCTCTGCTGGTGTTCAGTTCAGAGCAGGTTTCAAGAGGTCCAAAGAAAAGAAAATACACAGTCCAGGGAACTTCTTTGCCTCAGCTAGCTAACACTAACTAAAAAGTAAAAGAAGAGCTCTGTCCCGCTGTCTGTCCGCAGACAGCAACAGTCCAGGAGGAGGAATGTGGGGGAGTGGAGTAGAGTGTCTGAAAACAAACTGCGCGCTTCTTCTCTCCCCCCTTTCACTCTCTGGAACACTCTTAAAGGTGCAAAACTTATTATTCAACATAAACAGAAAGAGACGATTGGGGATAAAAGCATCATATGGTCAACCCAGGACATTCCACCCCTTATCCCCATATCGTCTGCTTACTACTAAAACTAATATAAATTCTAACTCTACAAGTACATACATGATACATCCATTATACAGCTATACACAGACAATGGTAATAACATTCAGCAAACAGTGATATTTACACAGGTTTTATCCAACAATCAGATCTCCCTGAGGTACACATTGTGTTCTTCCATCTTTTTGCATTATCCACCATGTGCAACCTGGTCCCTGAGCAAAAACAACCCCACAAATGGGTTTGTCTGTATTCAAGGCAGGATTAATCCAAACTGTCTTCCCTAATAAACCTCTGACATGTACCACTGGGACTTTGTCTCCATCTGCTCTCTGCAAAGGCTCAGATTGGGCAGGGCCCACTCAGTTAGTAGAGCCTCGGGTGTTAACTATCCAGGTGGCTTTTGCCAGATGCTGCTCCCAGTTTTTGAAAGGTCCCTCACCTAATGCTTTCAATGTGGTTTTTAACAGTCCGTTGTACCTCTCTACTTTTCCTGCAGCTGGTGCATGGTAGGGGATATGGTACACCCACTCAATGCCATGTTCCCTAGCCCAGGTGTTGATAAGGCTGTTCTTGAAATGAGTCCCATTGTCTGACTCAATCCTCTCAGGGGTACCATGTCTCCACAGATTTTGCTTTTCCAGGCCCAGGATGGTGTTCTGGGCCATAGCATGAGACACAGGGTAGGTTTCCAACCATCCAGTGGTGGCCTCCACCATGGTCAGCACGTAGCGCTTGCCCTGGCGTGTCTGGGGCAGTGTGATGGAGTCAATCTGCCAGGCCTCCCCATACTTGTACTTGGACCACCACCCACCATACCAGAGCAGCTTCACTCGCTTGGCCTGCTTGATGGCAGCACACGTCTCACAGTCATGGATAACCTGAGCAATACTGTCCATGGTTATATCCACCCCTTGGTCTCGTGCCCACTTATAGGTGGCATCCCTGCCCTGATGACCTGAGGCATCATGGGCCCATTGAGCTAGGAATAACTCTCCTTTATGTTGCCAATCTAAGTCCATCTTTGACACCCCTATCTTTGCAGCCTGGTCTACTTGCTCATTGTTTTGGTGCTCCTCATTAGCTCTACTCTTGGGAACGTGAGCATCCACATGGCGGACTTTCACAGGTAGCCTCCCTACTCTGGTAGCAATGTCTTTCAAATCTTCAGCAGCCCAAATTGGTTTTCTTCTACAATGCCAGTTAGCCTGTTTCCACTTCTCCAGCCATCCCCACAGAGCATTGGCTACCATCCATGAATCAGTATAAAGGTAGAGCTTTGGCCACTTCTCTCTCTCAGCAATGTCCAGGGCCAGTTGAACAGCTTTGAGTTCAGCAAGTTGGCTTGATCCACCTTCTCCTTCAGTGGCCTCTGCCACCTGTCCTGTGGGGCTCCATACGGCTGCTTTCCACTTCTGGTTCATTCCCACAATGCGGCACGAACCATCAGTAAAGAGAGCGTATCGTGTATCTTCTGCTGGCAGTCAGTTGTATGGTGGAGCTTCCTCAGCTCGTGTCACTTCTTGTTCCCCTTCATCAGCGAGACCAAAGTTTTCACCTTCCGGCCAGTTTGTAATTATTTCCAGAATCCCAGGGCGATTCAGTTTTCCAATACAGGCGCGCTGTGTGATAACAGCAATCCACTTGCTCCATGTAGCACTGGTGGCATGGTGCGTAGAGGGAACTTTTGCTTTGAACATCCACCCCAGTAATGGTAGTTGAGGTGCCAGGAGGAGTTGTGCTTCAGTGCCTGTTACCTCTGAGGCAGCCTGGACTCCTTCATAGGCAGCCAAGATTTCTTTCTCTGTTGGAGTGTAGTTGGCTTCAGAGCCTCTGTAGCTTTGATTCCAAAATCCCAGTGGTCGGCCTCCAGTCTCCCCAGGCACCTTCTGCCAAAGGCTCCAGGACAAGCCATTGTTCCCAGCTGCAGAGTAGAGCACATTCTTCACCTCTGGTCCAGTCCTGACTAGGCCAAGGGCTACTGCATGAGCAATCTCCTGCTTGATCTGTGCAAAGCCTTGTTGCTGCTCAGGGCCTCAGTGGAAAGTGTTCTTCTTACGGGTGACCAGGTAGAGAGGGCTCACAATCTGACTGTATTCGGGAATATGCATCCTCCAAAAACCTATGGCGCCTAGGAAAGCTTGTGTCTCCTTCTTATTGGTGGGTGGAGACATTGCTGTGATCTTGTTGATGACATCGGTGGGAATCTGATGCCGTCCATCTTGCCTCTTCACTCCCAGAACCTGGATCTCTTGAGCAGGTCCCTTGACTTTGCTCTTCTTGGTGGCGAAGCCAGCTTTTAGAAGAATCTGGATGATTTTCTCCCCTTTCTCGAACATCTCTGCTGCTGTCTTCCCCCACACAACGATGTCCTCAATATATTGCAGATGTTCTGGAGCCTCACCCTTTTCCAGTGCAGCCTGGATCAGTCCATGGCAGATGGTGGGGCTGTGCTTCCACCCCAGGGGCAGTCGGTTCCAGGTGTACTGCACGCCCCTCCAGATGAAAGCAAACTGAGGCCTGCATTCTGCTGCCAGAGGAATGGAGAAAAATGCATTGGCAATGTCTATAGTGGCGTACCACCTTGCTGCCTTGGACTCCAGCTCATACTGGAGTTCCAGCCTGTCTGGTACAGCAGCGCTCAGGGGTGGAGGTACTTCATTCAATGCACGATAGTCCACTCTCAATCCCCATTCTCCTTCAGATTTTCGCACAGGCCAGATGGGGCTGTTGAAGGGTGAGTGGGTCTTGCTGAGCACCCCTTGGCTCTCCAGCTCACGGATCATTTTGTGGATGGGGATCACAGCATCTCGATTCATTCGGTACTGTCAGTGGTGCACTGTTGAGGTGGCAATTGGCACTCGTTGCTCTTCCACCTTCTGGGAGACCACTAGGAGACCTACTGCAGATGGGCTTTGTGACAGTCCAGGCAAGCTGCTCAACTGCTTGACACCCTCTGTCTCTACAGCAGCTTTTCCAAATGCCCATCTGAGTCCCTTTGGGTCTTTGAAATACCCACTTCGGAGGAAGTCTATGCCTAAAATGCATGGGGACTCTGGGCCAGTCACAATAGAGTGTTTTTTCCAGTCATTTCCAGTCAGGCTCACCTCAGCTTCCACCAAAGTAAAATCCTGGGATCCCCCTCTCACACCAGCAATAGAAACAGACTCTGTCCCCACATGTCTCGATGGGATTAATGTACATTGTGCAATAGTGTCAACCAAAGCTTTGTATACTTGCGGTTCAGATATGCCAGGCCAATGAATCCACACAGTCCAAAAAACACAGTTTTCCCCAGCCTCTACCTGGCTAGAGGCAGGGCCCCTCTAAGCCTGGTTATCCTTCTTTCCCTGGGCATATGCCTTGGAGGGTCTTTCAAGGGGATCAAAAATATTGTCATTATCGTCATATGTGACAGTTCAGTTACTGGCCACTGGAGCTGCTTCCCTTTTGGAACTTCCTCGCTGAGTCTTCAGTTCACACACCCGTTGTGCCAGAGCAGTGGTAGGTTTTCTGTGCCATCTCCCCATGTGTTCTCCACAATCACGCAGGTAGAACCACAGCTCAGCTCGTGGGGTGTACCTTCTCTCGCCATCTGGAGAACATCTGCGTTGGGTACCAGAACCTCTGATCTGCACTGCCGAGATTTGGAGAAAGCCCTCTTTAATCTCCTCCCTCAGTTTCTTGTGACCCTCCTCCATCTTGTCTTCTAATTTTTGCAGACGTGTTTCCACCACTGCAATTCTGGCATGTGTTGGGCCATTCACAGTGTCTGCATACGCTCGGAGCTTCTTTGCCATATCCAGCACAGTCTCCTCACCATCATCCCGCTTCATTATGGCTAAAGCAGAAGTGTTTTCTCGTGGCCCAAGTCGTACAAGTTTTCTCCACATCACAGATGTGCATGGTAACAAGTCTGGATTTACAATGTTTCCATCATCTGAGAAGACAATCTCAGCCAGTGCCATTTCCCTCAAGCGTTGAATCCCTTGTTCTATGGTTTTCCACTGGGTTTGCTGCATATAGAGATCGTCTGCACACAGGTATCTTTGTGCTACACTTCTTAGGATCCGTTCCCAGAGGCTGTGAGGGTTAGCCCCGCTCATCATTCCTTGGTCAATGACAGGATCCTGTGACAGGGATCCCAAATGCCTGGCTTCAGTGCCATCCAGAATTGTAGCCTCGCCTGCAGCATCCCAGAGATGGACCAGCCAACTAATTATGGATTCACCAGGTCGTCGGGTGTAATCCTTCCTTAGGCCACGAAGGTCCTTCAGGGAATAAGACTCAATATTTGCATCTGATCTTGCACCTGCTGCTTTGACTCCTGATTTTATGTCAGGAGGCATCGAGGTTTCTTCTCCTGTATCACCATCATCATCATCCACTGGTCGATTAGTTTTTTCCATGCATTTTTTCCCACTTCTAGTACTGGTAGCAACAGCCATGGGTTTAGATGCTGGCTTAGGCTCACTATCTGGTTTGGCTGCTGGCTTCGAGCCTGGGCTGTTGACTACAGCTTGAGTGACTGGGATAGCTGATTTATCTCCCTGCCCCCCTGCCTCTGTCTGCTGCCCTACACTATCTAACAAAGTGTGATAAGCATAGGCCAGGGCCCAGCTTATTGCAGGTAGGCTTTTCTCCTTAGAATCGTCATGGCACTTCTCTTTTAGGTATTTCCCCACTTCTGCTGCTTTCTGAATTTGGTCCCGTGGAAAATCCCAGTCTACAGGATCAGAAAATTCCTAAGGGTTTGGCCTATATTTTCCCATTGTCCACACCACTCAGGATTTTTCACGCCTGCATCTGCTTCTGGGCCAGGGGTCTCACCAGCTCCTCTGGATATCTCAGCCCGCATTCTAGAGAAGCTGCAGACCACATAGAGGAAGCTTACCAGATTAAATACCAGAAAGATGGTCTCTTTAACATTCAGGGGAAACTGAACATTCTCAAAAAGTGACATAACCTATCCAAAGGAGAAGAAGGAAAGGGAAGGCTGGAAAGTCTCATTCTTGGCTCCTCCTCTAACAGACTGAGTGTAATTACTAATAAATTCCCAAAACCTACTACTGGAATTGGGATGCAGGGTAGGATGAAGAAACCATAAACCATACATATCGTAAACAGAGGCCAGTATCTTTGTAAATGCTTTATAAATCATTATCACCAAGGCCAGCACAACAGCTATTCCAATCCGTACCCCTCTACCGTAAAAATTACTCGTTAAGGACAATAATCCTAGTGACCAGAAAGGTATTGAAACCTCAAAAAGGTCTAGAGCCCAGAGCCATACAAAGGCTTTCACAACCACAGACATCAGGGGTCCAAGCAGCATGGCTACTAACTGCTTTAACAACAAGAAACACACACTTAATAGAGCTTTTTTCCAGCTTTTCCAGCCATGCATTGGGCGCCAATTCATGTATTTGTCCAGGTTTAGAGCAAATTTGGGGAAGAATCCCCCAAAGGAGCTCCGGTGGGAAAAGCAGATTCAATCGGCCCCTCCCCCCAACTGGTGCGGGAGGGAAAAATACCTCCTTGGAGAAAGGTGGAAAAAAACCTCTTTATTAAACAATAAAACTAAAACAATATCAAACAATGAGACCCCTTGCCACTCTAAAAGAGACGACAAACTGAGAAAAGCCCATCCCCGGGTTGAAGCTCAGCTCACTCAGTCTCTGATCGGTCCCTCCGGTGCTGGAATTGTCACAGGCCAGGCCCGGCCCCGTGGGCCACAGGTGCAGCTGCCGGTGCTCTCCTGGGTGTTCAGTCCAGAGCAGTTTCAAGAGGTCCAAAGAAAAAGGAAAAAACACAGTCCAGGGAACTTCTCTGCCTCAGCTGGCTAACACTAACTAAAAAGCAAAAGAAGAGCTCTGTCCCGCTGTCTGTCTGTTCGCAGAAAACACAGTCCAGGAGCAGGAATGTGGAGGAGGAGTGCAGTGTCTGAAAACAAACTGCGCGCTTCTTCTCTCCCCCCCTTCACTCTCTGGAACACTCTTAAAGGTGCAAAACTTATTATTCGACATAAACAGAATGAGACGATTGGGGACAGAAGCATCATATAGTCAACCCAGGACACACGGCCACTCCCCCTGCAGGTTTAACTTAGGCCAGACTTCCATACAATAGTGAATCATTTTTATTTTGTCTAAGCCTTTTGTGGCCTCCTGAGTGTCCCATTGATCTAGCATCTGTCCCAGAGGACTATCAAGGGGAATATTCTTCTCTTTTTTCCTATCTTCCCTTCCAAATATTCTTTTACTCAAACACTTTCCCATACTGACTCTAATTTGGTTCTTAACTGAAATCTTAAGGTGCCCCTACCTGAACAAAAACTACAGACGGGCAAAACAACACTTAATATTCTTTTACTGATCAAGCAGTCATTCACTTTCACACTGGTCAGTATGAGGAATTTACTCACATACTCGGGAAAAAGAGGGGAACGTCACCCACACTCACGGGCTTCACCTTTCACTTCCCAGGGGTTAGGTCCCATTGAGGCTCCCTCTCGCCCCTCCCTTGTACCCTAAGGCTAGGTCTGGGGTTAGGTCCCAACGGGGCTCCCTCTGGCCCCTCCCTTGTACCCCTCCTAACCAGGAGGGGGGTCCTACCCCTTTTGGAGGCGCCTCAACCACCGATTCCACTCACTTCCCCCCGTTCCTGGCTGGCCCCCTCTGGGGAGTCCAGAAACGCGGTACTTGGGGCCCTCACTGACGTCGGGGGTCCGAGCTGCCGGCCCCCGTCTCACTCACTCGCCACTCGCTTGCCTCCAACTCCCGCCACCGGTTCTTCCCAGGTCCCGGCGCTCCTCTGCGTTGCCAGTCCCAGGCTGTCTTCAGAGGTCCGGCGTAGCCAGCTGTTCCCTGGAGGCCCAATAGGGTGGGCGGCCGTCCCGTCCTCGGTCCTCTTCAGGTGTGGCTATCCCAGAGGAGTCCCCAAGCTGTGATAAATAGGGCCAGGAGAGCAGCTCGTTTAAAAAGGCCTTTATTAAAGACAGCTCTGGCTGGGGAACCCGAGGGGTCGCGCACACCGCCACTGCTCCCACTGGACGACGCTGAGGAGGAGGAGGAGTACAGCTTTGTCTCTCGGCAGAGCTGGGGCTTCCGTCCTCACCAGAGTCCTTAGGAAGGCAAATATTGGCTCGCAGCCGAGGGGTATCTTCCAAGCTGGGTACTATCAAAATTATGGTGACAGGACAGAATCCGGCTCTGGCCAAGAGTGGGTGACTTAGTGTGGTTCTGATGGGCTAAAGTCAAAGTTTGTATGCTAGTTCGTTGTTTTGAGAGGGTTCATAGAGTTCCCACAGCCTCTCATTTGAATTCAGTCCGGGTGCAAGTCCTCCTGGGAGCAGGGGAGTAGGGGAAGTGGTTCCCGAGGGGAACGATACAAATCCCGGGTGAGACAGAAAGGGGAACAAATACAGATTATGATGGGGAAAGATACAAATACAGGGTAAAATAGCAACATCGAACAGCAGCAATTAAAGGCAAGTCTTACAATACTAACATTCAAAGTTTAACTAACAAGGGGTACAAAAGACTAGCAAGGGGTACAAATACAGAGTACGACAAGGAGAGATACAAATACAGGGTAAAATAGTAACAGTTAGCAACGGCAACTGAAGGCAAGTCCCAGAACTCTAACCTTCAATGTTTAACAACAGACCAACACTTCAAATTAAGACCTTATCAACTTCATTAACATCAACTACCAATTACTACTCTGAAAAAGAGCTCTCATCCCCACGATTTCATTCCTCACAACTGCCACCTCCTCTGCCCATGCGTATCCCTGAGCTGCCTTTATCTCTTTTTTGATCTTCCTCTGTCCCATCCCAACCCATTCCCGAGTTCTTTTAGAGACCCCAGGAGCAGCCCAGCACCCTCCAAGCCCCTCCTGAGTCCAACATGTCCTTTCCTCTGCCCCTGAGCCCCCTGGTCCTGGCCTCTAAACAACACAGACATTGACCCACCTCTGCAGGAGTAGTTGATGGCCCCTTCTTCTATTGCAATAAAGAGATGGAACTGACAGCCAGTGTCCAGGTGGCAGCAGCAGCAAAGCCCAGCCGGCAGCAGCACTGGCTGAGCTCCATGGCCAGGAGCAGCCGTGGATGCCCACAGTGTGGGCAGGCAGGGGCCAGGCAGGGGCTGCTGTGACCAGCGGCGGGGTCCCCAGGGCTGGGGGAGCCCCGGGGGCAGGCAGCAGCATGGGGCTCCTGAGAAAAAGCAACCCCATTTGCTTAGTTTTTCAGGTTTAGAAATTAGAAATTTGTAGAAATATTTCAAAATATTTTTTCTGTAGAGAGACATCCCCAAATATTCCTTCTCAATTCCTATAGTCGTTAAAGATTTTCTAAGTAGTTTTAGAATCCAGGAAAAGTGACCTCATTTTGTCTTCACTTTTCATCTTTAGAAACATTTAGAAATATCTTTTGTAGAGAGAAATCCCCAAATGTTTCGTTCCTGTTTCCACAACACATCTGTATTTTTGAAACTGGTTTTGAGTTCTGGAAAATATTTTCCCCTTATACAATAAAAAAAAAAATTGCACTTCAGTGGTAATCTTTATTCTAGGAAGAAGTAAGACCCCTGCAGCCAGCCAGCCTGCTGCAGAGGCTCTTTTCCTGCAGGAGCTTTGTACCTAGTCACAACCAACATACATAAAACCTTTTCCCAGATATTTCCTGGGATTTTTGACAAGCTAACGTCTTAGTCTTCTCAGACAAACTTTGAGCACAGTGGGCATCTCTTCAAGTTACCATCTTTGTTTGCTTCTGGTGGAACTCCCTCAGTTCTAGAGCAGGGCCTTCTCTCAGCTTCCTGCTGCCCCCGGGCTCTCCTCCCAGCCTGCTGGGCTTGGTTGGGTGGCACAGCCTGTGATGTTGCTCCCACATGTGACTGAGGACACAGCTTAAGCAGAACCTATCCATCCTCTGCAAAAACATTTATCACTGAAAGACACCATTTATTGAAATAATTTGGGGAGAATCTTGGTCATGAAGCTTCTCCACCAAAGGTGGGCCTTTCCAGGTGATATCAGCACACCTTTCAGGGTGGGCAGGTGCCTTACTGCGCAGAGAACTGTCTCCCAATCCACTGGGCCTGAGGGGCATTTACTCTACCACAATGCCAAGATTTCGGCTGCAGCAGGAGGAGGAGCTGTGCTGAGTGAGAAGCTGAATCAGAAGCTTCAGAGTGCTCAGAAAGTCCTCACAAATAGGTCCCTGTCAGTGGGGATGTGGATCATTCCTCTTGGGTTCAGGTGCAAACAGGGCATTTTGAGTAACATTTGCAGGCGGTACTGGCTCCCTCAGGCCTTACACAGCCCACGGCAGCAAAGGAAGACTTGGAAAAAAACATTAATTCCATAAAAGTGGTGTTGGGAAAGCAGGAGATAGCAAAGCACTGCTGAAAGCACGCAGTGTATATGATATAAAATTACTGTTTATTGATACACTGCAACATATTGTTCTAATGGTGGGAGGGAAAAGAAATAATGATCAGTTATCTCATTAATAATGTTCATTTTCTCTTCCAGCATTGCCAGCGGGTTGAGTTAATTTTTAAGCATGACAGTTGGGCTTTAATATATCAGCTGTAGATTCCAGTCACAGAAGTCTAGTTTAATAATTGGGTTTCTTTCTCCCTCATTTTGACTAATACCATACTTATAGCAATTATTAAAATTCATCATAGCAGAAAAATAAACCATTTGAAACCTCACCAAAAATGGCAGCACAACAGAGCTCTGCTTAGCATTTAGTGGAGAATTCAGAACAGTTTTTTGGAAAACAAGAACAGCTTCTCTGATAATTCAACAGCCATAATGTGAACGTGGACACTCAGTGAAAGCCAAGAGTGCTTCAGGTGAGCCAAGGCAGTGTTGAATAGGCTGCTGTCACTAAAAAAGCGTATTCAACCTTCACGGGAAATTCCCTCTGAAAATGCAAATTCATATGTGGTTCTTCAGCTATAGGTAGTTCAGCCAAGCCATGGCAGTTCACCAGCACTGGCAGAAAGTTGTTTCAACACTGCATCATCAAACTGTTCTGGAGACTTCACAGTCTGCCTTGGAATGGCTGTAGGTGCCAAGTGGACACAGCTTCTGCTGTGAGGAACTTAAAATCCTCCTTACTGCTCTTCCAGACTCTTTAAAGACAAGGTTTAACTTCCAGCATGAGCACAGCTCTGCAGAAGCTCATTGACCCCAAAACCTATAGGCATCAAGGCACCCAGCAGAAATCCTGCACATTCCCACCATGCCAGAGAGAAATGGGGCTTATTCAAGGACTGACAAATAGGCAAGACTTTGAGGGGTGAGAGTGGAATGAAAATAGAAAACTTGAGAAAAGCCTGGTGTTTATAGCTTTGGGAGAATGGGCAGCAGGACTGTAAGCTGCGTGCTCACCATCTCCTCCTCCAGGTGCACACAGGGATGGAGCAGCCCCAGTGAGGGGTTTCAGGCATTGAAACCACTGTAGACTTGGAATGAATTCACAAGTGAAAATAAAGACAGAAGAATCACAGAATCCCAGCCTGGTTTGGGCTGGAGGGACCTCCAAGCCCGCCCAGTGCCATCCCTGCCATGGCAGGGACACCTCCCACTGTCCCAGGCTGCTCCAAGCCCCAGTGTCCAGCCTGGCCTTGGGCACTGCCAGGGATCCAGGGGCAGCCACAGCTGCTCTGGGCACCCTGTGCCAGGGCCTGCCCACCCTCACAGGCAGGAATTTCTTCTCAACATCTGACCAAGTACCTGGTTACACAGACACTGGGAACTGTCTCACTCTGCAGCAGGCTGCAGCGAATGTCTGCTGAAATATGACGCACAGAATCCACCCCAGGTTCCTCCTGCATGCATTGCCTGCACTCCTCTCAGGACACAGCTCTCAAAACCAGTCCCAGAGGGCTCCTGCTGCCCAGGAGGAGATGGGAAAGGGCTGTGCCCTGGCTACAACCTTGGCAAGAGCTCAGCAAGAGCCATCGGTGTCACCGCAGCCCGAGAGACAGAACAGGGAGAGAATTTCTATTTGCACTTTGAAGCTGAGAAGGGACCAGTTGGTGTCTGAACAGCATTCCTTCACACCTCCCCATATTATCTAAAAGTAGGAGACTTAGCAATTAAGCAACCCTCAGATAAATAATTGAGGAAAACTAAAGACTGGAAAGATACCAAAGGCTTCCCTCACAGGACTGCAGAGTGATGCACTGCTTTGGAACTGCAGATAAACCAAGCCCCAACCAACCTCATCCTCTGGCCACTATTTAAGAGCCAGGAGGAAAAGACTGGAAGCAAGAAGACACCAGCCTACTACAAGTTTTGCCCTGAAACTCCATTGACACAGGAGCCCCAGGCTTTCCTGCATGATGCTTCGTGACTCCACGATGCTGTTACAGCCACGCTCAGCTGCTGCACAGCCCATGCCTCGTTCACTTGAGCAGCCTGAGCCGGGGAACACCAGAGAGTATTATCAGAGCACAGGGAATGCTGCTCTAATTGTTGGTTTGCAAAGTTATGTGGATAAATGATCATCTGGGGAAAGAAACATGGTGTATGTATAGTTAATCTACTTAGAATTTGTTGTAAATTAATCATCTTGAATATTAAAACTATTCCCTATTCTCACATTAAAATAACTCCTCAGTATTTTCATCTGATCTTACCAGAAATGATGAAGCTGGACTTTGCTGTCCACCTCTCCCATTCTTACCTCTTGCACTGCCAGGAAAGTGCTAAATAGAGGAATTGCCAGCTCCCTGCAGCAGAGAGCTGATCTTCTGGGCCCTGTGACACACAGATGAGGGAGTGAAAGCACAGAGGACTTTGGAGGCTAAAATCCTGTGTCTCTGTGGTGCTCACAGCAGCTGGTCCCATGCAAGAGGTGAGCAGTTGCACAGGTGACCCGAGGGCTGTGGGGAGTTTGAAATCCCACATATTTTGTTCATGTGTCAAATCTGGGCTCTGTTTCTTGTGCTCACCCCATAAACTCCATAGGTGAACTCACTAAAAATGGCATCACAGAGGTCCCTGCAGATCAGCTAAGTGCAGATATCAGATCAAGGACTGGACTCATTTACCTTGGAGATCCTTTCCAGCTTTTGTGATGCCTGACTCTATAAACTGAAGCTGGTCTTTTGCTCATACTGCATTTTTGTCATAGCTTCTGAATCAATCCCTTCAGAACATCAGCTGAGCAAGTATTGCTCTCCAGGCAGCTTCTCACACAGTAGAGGGATGGGCAATAGAAACCACACAATGTTTTTTACAAAGGTGTGTTTGTTCTTTCCTAGGACAATTTTGGAATCAAGTGCTGTAGCACAAACATGTTTTTCCAGGTTTACAAGAGCCTCTCACCTTTACTGGTTCTGCAAAGCAAATTGGGTGCTGAATACCACTCACACATGAATTGGTGGCCAATTGGCCAAAACTCCTCTTTCTTGTCTCCAGCCCAGCTTTAGCCATGACTCTGCACACTCAGAAATCACAGGGCAATGGAAGATTTGTCCTCTTAACAGCAGTAATGCAAGATGACTGCAGATGAAATTTTACATTCTAATTAATACTTGGTCCCCAGTGATGCTCATGAGTGTCCTGGCTGTTCAGAGGTGTCCCAGCTCCCTCAAACACAACTGCACCAGCCAGGACATCTCATTTCACGGCCCGTGGCAGCAGAAACGCACTGCTCTGAAAGGCTCTGAGGCCAGTGGGCCGCACTACAGAGCAGATAATCTCCAGCAGGGGTTGGAGGAAGAGTTCTGCTTTGAGCTCACCTGAAGATGATCAATAGCTGCACCCACCAAATTTGTTTTGTTGTTGCCCATCAGAACTAAGGAGAAGAATTTCTCAGGAGCTCCTGCCAACCATTGCCGTGAGCTATTTGAACTCATGTCCTTGTCCCTTTCCCAGGTCTGCTGTGTGAGGAGCCACCTCCACAGTGCTGTCAGACACCCTGGGGCCACCAGCCCCTCGCTGGAAGGGTTCCAGCCAGGTACTGCCAGCTCTGCATGTACTGAGGATGTCACCTCCTGCACACACACCTCATAAACGCCCTATAAACCCCCAGCACTGGAGTGGTGCGTGTGCATTACTATCAAGTTATGTCACTGCTTCCATAATAAAATTATTTCAGTGGGTTGTAAGTCAGCTATAAAACTCTCTTTGGGCTAAAACTTGGCATGTGCACATATGCAAAGACACTCACACAGCCTGATTTCTGGGAAGGGGAGAGAAGTGCATTACTCCTGAATTCTGCACAGGGGCAGAGGGTATTCTCACGGGGAGAAGCTGCAGAGCACCCGCCAGGCCAGTGGGGGAAGGCAGAGACTGCTGGAAATGGGACGGCCACAAACCCACCCATCACTGCCATTCCAGCCTCCTTTCCATCCCCCAGCTCCGGGAAAGGGGGACAGCATCTTGTCTGCTCTTGGGGACGGTGAGCGGAGGGTTACATGTTTTCCCAGCTCTGTCTGAAACTCAGAGGGTACAGGGACACTTCAGAGTCCCCCTGCATAGGCTGCTTCAAAGGAGGAGTCCTTGGAAGCTCACCGGCACTAAACCCATCCTTTAAACAAGCTTTGCTTTGCAAGAGTTTGGATGCTCCTTGACTGTTACTGCAAACTGCAGAGGGAAAACATGTTTGCAGTGCCAGGACTGTCCTGGGATGTTGTGTTGTTTCTGTAGAAGTTGGACTTTTCTGTTCCCCCTACAATGTAATGGTTCTGCGCTGGTTATCTTCCCCTTCCCTTGTGCTGCCAGTTATCCCAACTCCTTCCCAGTTGCCTTGGAGACTAATGTATCCTTTCTCAAATCCCTCCCCAGTGCCCTGTCCATCACTCGGCGCTCACACCCTTCTCTCTAGAAACTTCCAGCGAGAGCGTTGAGTGATTGGTTCAGGGACCAGGGCCCCACCCTCAAGTTATCCCCATTGGGGTTCTCTAAAGTCAATCTTTTGTATTCCACTCCCATCTAAAACTCTATTCGCCCTAGGGTCGACTCCTCCCCTGTCTCCCTCCCTCCTTAGAAGCTGTTGCAAGTATCTCCCCCCTTCCCTGTCCGGCTGTCGGTTCCCCTGGGACCCAGTGAGCCTGGATTCCCCACAGCTGGAGAGCGCTCTCTTCTTTCTGCTGGCTGCAGCCATAAGCCGTGCCACGTCCCACCGCAAGGTGTGGCTGCTGTCACAGCACAGGGTGTTTGCCTTAGGCGCTGTCCCGAGCCACGGAGATCGGGACAGTGCTGCCCTGCTGCGAGCGGTGCTGGATAGCTGGCCAGGCCGTCCGAGAAGGACAGTCCTTGCCCAGCTTGACCGCTTCACTGGGACATGGCTGCTGTTAAAGAGTGTAAATCCCACTGCTCACAGAGGTCCCTCCTGCAGGGCCCTGCGAGCTTGGCACTATCACAGCAAGAAGAAATCTGCCCCTGGAAGCTGCATCCAACAGTGCCTGCACAGTTAGTGGGAAGAGGGGAGGGATTTTTAAGAAGCATAAAGAAAAGGGGAGCATAGAGAAAAAGGGAGCCTCCTGCTGTCTCTTGAAATCTCCCCCAGCCTGAACAAGCTCTCTTCGGGGCTAGAGACTCCCAGAAGCACAGTGGGGCAGTGCCTGCTGTAAACACAGCATCCTTCTGATGTCTGCAGCTGCAGGTGTTCATACACTTGACCTTTTGTGATAAACAGTAAGGATGTTTCCTTCATACTTACTTTGCAAATCTTCTAGGAAACACACCAAACTCCAAGCAGTCATTTGCTGTGATGTTTTTTCCCTGAATAACACAAAACTCTACCTTTATGTCAGTGTTCCTCTGGTTTGCTGGGTCAAAATCCACATCTGGCCTGAGGGAGATGAGTCATTTGCCCGGGTGCTTCCACTCCTGCTGCAGCCCTGAGATGGTCCACATATAGAAAGAAGAAATATAGGGAAAGAACTATAACAATGTATTATCATGTAATCAGGTGGTAAAAAAGGGGAGTGTAATTGAAAGTAAGGGTATTCTTCTTTAATTTGATGCAACTATATTTAGTGATATTAGTGGTTTGAGCATTGCTGTACATCCTCCTGTTATGTTTGCCCAATTATCCCATCATTAAAAAAAACCAAACAATATTAAAAGTAGTAACAATTTTGATTGAATAATTGAAATGAAAAATATAAAATTGGATACAATATAATTCGATTAAAATAAGGGATAATTTGGTTCCAATAATAGTGCATAAGCAAGAGATACCGCGGGGTACGGAGTGCAGGTTTCAATGACCCTTGCCACTTCATGTACAAGCTAGCCAAGTGAAAGTCACCCCTTATATGCCATGTGTCAATGCCATCTCCTCCTATATTCGGTTCGTCACTTTTCTGTCTCCGCCTTCATTACCACCCTTATCACGCTTGCGCCACCACTGGGTTTGGTGGTCGCACAACTCTTTGGGGGTCGTCACTGATGAAGGCCCTGTAGTCTTCTTTGTTGTCCTTTAATTCACCTTTGGGTTACACACGTGCACCAAGCCAGTACAATGTAAGCCAAGACTAACGTATCATTGCATCTGCATATCAAAGCAATAAATCCCTTATAATTAGCATTTTCTGGGACCCAACCAGGTTCTTGGTCATTTTTAGCAACTGTATCTTCAGCTTCTTTCCTGTGGTCCTTGAGAACATCTGCTGGGAAAAGGGGGGTGGAGCCCCTCCTTTCCCTCTCCTCTTTGGCATTACTATTTTTAACTTATTTTATTATTTCCAGATATTAGTTACTGTATCAATATTGATTACTGTTTCAATTTTTATCAGCACGAATCATACCTATTTACCACACTCCAAACTAGAAATTATCTGGTTCCACCATGTGGACTGAGGAGAATGTAACAGCTCCATCTTTTCAGAGAGGAGGCAGCACTAGGACCACAGTGATTGTTTCAAACAGTAGACCTGAGCACACAGTTTGCTCCAGCTCGGAGCATGGGCTCATCCCAGCCTAAGAACTCCTGAAGGCTAAATTATTAGAAATAGCATTACCACAGGATCTATGATAGCTATCATGAGATAATCATCACACATCTGGATTTTTAAGACACAGAGCGTTGTCTGGTGCTTTCCAGTCCCTGGTGACATGACCTAATAGCAACACGTCCCTGGGGCTGCGCTAGTGCAGCACTCTGTGCTGGGGGAAGGAGGCACTACTGGGCTGGGAGAGCACACAACTGGCAGCCCGTGGCTGTGATTTACACAAAGCTGTTTGTGTCTTGTAAATAGATTTCTTTTCCTTCAGTGGTAGGGAGCCAGGAGATGCATTGGTCAGCAGCAGAACAGAGAACATCTTGGTGCAGAGCCAGGAGCAGGGGAAGGACAAGCCTTCCAGCACAGGGTACTCACATGGCTTTTGAAATGAAGGGCTGCAGCAAATGTGGAAGGGTAAATAAGGCCAGGAAATCTTTTGCTCTATGAATGAACTCCCTGCTATTTATGACGCAGAGTTTCCAGGGATGTTGCTTTGGAGCTGGGCTCCTGCTGGGCAAATGATTCTTCCCAAACTGAGGTGGGTGCCATGTTATCACTCCCTGGCTCTACCTGTCACTATCTGGCTGCTCCTCAAAGCTCTGGCTTCAGCCTAATCTTCTGCCTTCTGAGCAGCAAGATTTAAATGGTCCTTATCATTCAAATGACTTGACTTCAAATTGAAATGATTTGATTATTTTAACAACTGATTAAATCAGCTCCCTCTGATCTAACGGTGTTGGTGTCTGGGAACAGTGCAGCCAGGACTGAGATGCTCAGTACAGGCTGCAAAACCTGCTGGAAATGCAGGACAGTATTTAGGTTGTTTATGACACTCCTCTCCCATTTCCTCATGCTGTTCCTGCACCTGTACTGGGTGGGCGAGGCTGTGCATGCCCTTTGAGCAGAGATGAACTTTTGGGGTCAGCTGCCTAATGGCCAGGAGGTGCCAAACTGTTTGGGTCACTGGTGTCCTCTGCCTGCCCTGCAATTCATAGCCACCATTTCTCTCACCTCTTATTTCTTCTCCCTGGTACCTCTGCCACTACTTCAGCTTCTCAAACCTTTTTTTCTGTTTCTCCTCCCCTCTGGAAGTTGCCAGATCTTCTCTTCTCTTCCCAAGGAAGTGATGTGGGCTCATTTTCTTTCTCCAGTCTTCACACCTGGTTTGTTCCTTCCATGTGCTGGAAGATGCATTGGCACATGGATATGGAGAAAACATCAGAGAGTGAACCAAGTCATGTACACCAAGAGAGATTAGATTATGTTATCACTGGGTTGTTTAGAATCATGGAATCAGAGAATCCTTAAAGTTGGGAAAGACCTTCACAATAATCAATTCCAACCATCAACCACACCATCACTAGGTTCACCACTAAACCACATCCCAAGTCCCGCATCAACATGTCTTCTGAGCTCTTCCAGGGATGGTGATTCTACCAGTGCCCTGGGCAACCTCTTCCAATGCTTTACAACCTTTTCCAAGAAGAAATGTTCCCTAATTTCCAATCTAAACCTCTCCTGGTGCAAGTTGAGGCCTTTTCCTCTTGTCCTGTCCCTGTTCCCATGGGAGCAGAGCCCCACCTGGCTCCACCCTCCTGTCAGGGACTTGTGGAGAGCCACGAGGCTCCCCCTGAGCCTCCTTTTCTCCAGGCTGAAACCTGGGGAAACTCCAACCCACAGTGTGAGTTGATTCAGAGGAACCAACAAATCTGTTTTAGGTACTGGTAAATGATGCTGGCTGTTCTTAGTAGTAAAAACCAGAAAAAAAACGAGATATGCCCAGGAGCTCAGTGTGGTGAGTTGTGCTAGGAAAGAGCCCACTCCAGACTCCAATGGCACAAGCATCAGCACCAGATTTTGCCTGGGATAACCTCTGTGAATTCCTCCCTCAACTTAGGCAGCTGAAATAATAACTGATCCACATGAACCAAATCTTCACAGTGGATACATTTCTTCCCTACTGTTTCCAAACAAAAATCAAACATAAACAGTGAGAAATTATTTTATCTCTACTAATGAGTGGCAGCATGAGAACTCAGCAATATGTTAAGAGAAAATCTCCCTGGTACACTGAATTACACTTTTCCTGGAGTGAAGCAAGAACCCCTGTGATTGAAAAACTCCCTTTCCAGACTCAGAGATTGTTTTTATAAAGAATTAAAAAAAAAGTATAATGTTCCAAAACTCAGCCAGGAAAGCAGCGGTAATAATTCTTCCCTAATGCCTCTGAAATTAAGCTACACTTAGACTGATTTTTTTCAATTTGGAGTGTATGTATACACAATATTGCTAACATATCCCTGCAGTAGATGTGTGCAGTGTGTGCTGCACTGCCCAGCTGCTGGCTCTGTCACCCCAGAAACTGCTGCTCCATCCCCACAGGCTGCAGGCCCCCATGGCCAGGGCTGGGGCGTGGGGGCTGCTCCCCTGCACGGCCTCCCCTTCACATCCCTGCCAGAGCCATGGGCAGCTGCCTGTGGCCACTGAGTGCACTCAGGAACTGACCACTGCTGCTGGAGGCCTTGGTGCTGAGCCCCTGAATCATCTCTCACTCGGACATGCTCACAAACAAAGGAGGAACAGGGCCTCAGTGGCCCGAAGAGCTGCCCACAGAACCAGCAGGACCTGGACGAGTGGGATTGCAGAAGCGGCGCGGGGAGAACATCCAGGCAGGCTGCCAGGGGCTGAGGCTGGGGCAATGGAAAATCTGCAGTGGGAAGGAAGCAACACAGTATCTGGTATTTTGAAACACAGCTAGAGTTTTCCTGTGCATTCTGACAATGAGTCACCAATGGTAGGCTGTGAAATTCCTAATACCTGTGTGGCCCTTGGGGCTGAGCTGTGGATGAAGCTGTGGGAGGAGACCTGGGAGAGATCCTAGAGTGAGCCAGGGTCCCCCATGTCAGAGCAGAACCCGGAACTCCAGGAAGGGATCCATGGCAGCCTCGCTGCCCCGCTGCTGCTTCCATCCTCTGCAGGGCAGTTTCCCAGCCTGGCCTGGCTGCAGCTTCTCCCCAGCCTCTGCAGGAAGGCATTGGGTATCAGCTGCCGCGCAGCCCAAACTCACCAGGGATCCCCTGCATTTTCCCGGTCCCCAGTCACATCCTGAGATGTGGCTGCTTGGAGGAGGTAAAGCCATAGCCAGCCCCAAAGGCCTGGAGGGATCAGGCTTTTAGCGATCCTTATCCATGTTTTGGAGAAGTATTGCCTCCTGAAGAGGCCACCTCCGGGATATGCAATGATTCCATCTGATCCAGCTGTGCCTCTTCCTTTCTCAAGGGATGGACAGAGGGGCCATATGGAAGGTGGCATTTCCTGCAGGAAGGGAGGCGATGCCAGGCACAGTCACAGGAGGTAATTGCTGTGCCTCTGGGCCTGAGCCCTGCTGAGGCTTGAGCCGCCCTCTCTGCTGCTTGGCACTGCGGGCACAGCCCGGACAAGACGGGCACAGCCCAGAGGAATTGTCCCGAGCAGGCTCATGGCACTCGGGTACTGAGCTGTCCTGCTGAGCTCCCTCTGTGGGAGACACGTCCCGAAACCTGGGAGCGGCTGCACGGGGTGCCCATGGTGGGGAAAGGGCAGAGGGGGAGATCAAGGCTCCAGTGTTTCCTGGGAGGGCCTGGCTATGTGCCTGTGTCCTGGGAGATTTGTCCCAGTGGAAAGACGGTTGGAGAGATAGAAGTAGGGAGAAAGGGAGGGAGAAAGGGCAGGAGGGGGACAGGGGGATAGCTGTGCCACTGCCTGCTGCAGTTTTCCCCAGGGATTTAGCAAGAGTTGCAGCTGTGGAAGTGAGAGTTCCCAGGGCCCTGGGTTGCTTCAGCCGTCCCATAATGGATGTTGCACAGGGCATGGAAAGAGGGTGCAGAGTGACCAGGAGCCTGCCCAGAGCTCCCCAGGCCCCTGTGCAGTTTGACCTTGTCCATTCACACCTGGCTCCCACGGCCGTACCCGACCCCCTTGCAGTGCCCAATTCCCAAAAGCAGAAGGGGATCCCAGCACACAAAGGAAATGGTTCAGGTCTTTGCTCCATTCTAGATTTGGATCACGCCTTGAAAGATTTGGAAGTCCAGGTGAATGACACTTTGAATGTCATGGCGAATGCCAGAGGCAAGTTCTGAATTTTCCTTTTTACTGGCAAAATAATCAGTGTCCATGTGGAAGGAGCTCACCCATCGGCCATTTGCGTTATAGTCAAATCAGGGCTGAAGAATTCTGTAAACCTTGCCCCGCTCCTTTCTGGAGCACTGAGTGATCCCACAGGATCGCTGTCAGTGGGAGAAAGGAGCATTTAGCTGTCCATCCTCCTCCCGTGTGCAATGCCATTGTGTCCTTCTGTGTGCTCTGTGTAGCCACTGAGAAGAGTAGAATGGGCAGGGGCCAGGCCCAGGGCTTTGCCCCAGGGCTGAGCCTTGCCTGCAGCCTGAGGATCTCCTACAGTGCCACAGGTGATGTTCTGTCCTGCCTTTCTTTGCAGCTGAACCTGTTGGTGAAGGTGATCTGGCTTCCCAAACCACATCCACGACTGAGCCTCTGGGAGATGGTGAGGGTAGGTCAAGGCCTTTCCCCTGGGAGAGCTGCCAGCTCAGAGCCCAAAGCTCGGCCAGGAGGGCATCGCTGCAGGTGCCAGGACAGAGCCATGCACGTGTGTGCCCTCGCCCTGCGCGATCCCCTCACCGCTCCTGCGGCTCAGTGGTGCCCGTGCAGCTGAGCAGAGATGGCAGAAGCTTCTGTGGCTGATGTGTTACAGATGTGTCTGCAGGGAGGACTTTTCCTGTCCCTGTGATCATTCCTACACAGAAGCCAGGCTCCCGTCACAGGGGTGAGTAGTGTGTCCCTGCTGACCCCACAGGCTGAGCCCTGCTTTTGTGGCATCCATTCACGGGAAATGGAACCGTGTTGCTCTAAGGTCCTCCAAGGGGAAAGAACAAAGCTACAGGACAGAAGAAACCCCATGAGCCATCTGAACAAATGAGGGAAATGCTGAAGGAAATGCAGCAGGCAGGACAAGGTGGGTTCATTCCCTCAGCCTTCACCTGGGGCTAAGTAGCTGAGGGATCCGGCTGGACATCTGGACACGCCGAGCCTGGCCCAGCAGGAAGGGATCCATGGCAGCCTCACTGCCCTGCTGCTGCTTCCACGCCCTGCAGGGCAGTTTCCCAGCCTGGCCTGGCTGCAGCTTCTCCCCAGCCTCTGCAGGAAAGCATTGGGCATCAGCTGACAGGCAGACCAAACCGCACCACAGGCATGAGATGCCCTGCAATTTCCCATCTCCCGGAAAATCAGAAGGGGCACCTATATGGAGAAGGGAGAGCCCTGCCCTACCCAAAAAGTTGAAAGGGATTTCCTGAATCTTAACCATGTCTTTGAGAGGCATTGCCTCCTGAAGATGCCACCTCTCCAATGGGGAACAGTCCAATATGATCCAGCTCTCTCTTTTCTCCAGAAGCAGATGGAGAGGCTGTGCAGAAGGAAGCATTTCCTGGAGGAACCAGTGGTTCATGGACAGCCTCTTCTGCAGGAAGGGAGGCGATGCCAGGCACAGCCACAGGAGGTAATTGCTGTGCCTCTGGGCCTGAGCCCTGCTGAGGCTTGAGCTGCCCTCTCTGCTGCTTGGCACTGCGGGCACAGCCCGGACAAGACGGGCACAGCCCAGAGGAATTGTCCTGAGGAGGCTCATGGCACTCGGGTACTGATCTGTCCTGCTGGGCTCCCTCCCTGGGAGACACGTCCCGAAACCTGGGAGCGGCTGCACGGGGTGCCCATGGTGGGGAAAGGGCAGAGGGGGAGATCAAGGCTCCAGTGTCTCCTGAGAGGGCCTGGTTATGTGCCCGTGTCCTTGAGGATTTGTCCCAGTGGAAAGACGGTGGGAGAGATAGAAGTAGGTAGAAAGGGAGGGAGAAAGGGCAGGAGGGGGACAGGGCGGTAGCTGTGCCACTGCCTGCTGCAGTTTTCCCCAGGGATTTAGCAAGAGTTGCAGCTGTGGAAGTGAGAGTTCCCAGGGCCCTGAGTTGCTTCAGCCGTCCCACCATGGATGTTGCACAGGGCATGGAAAGAGGGTGCAGAGTGACCAGGAGCCTGCCCAGAGCTCCCCAGACCCCTGTGCAGTTTGGCCTTGTCCATTCACACCTGGCTCCCACGGCCGTACCCGACCCCCTTGCAGTGCCCAATTCCCAAAAGCAGAAGGGGATCCCAACACACCCTGAAAAATGTTCTCATCTGTGCTCCGTTCTAGATGAGGTTGCTCGAAAGGCTTCCCCATTAGATTGGTTGAGAAAAGTGTTGAAGCCTTTGGAGCCTCCTTCAGGTATGTTCTCACTGTCCTACACAGTAATAATTGTTGACAACTTCACAGCAACCAGGTTACACAAACTACTGTGGCTGTTGTGTTACAGATGTGTCTGCAGGGAGGACTTTTCCTGCTCCTTTGCTGATTCCTACAGAGAAGCCTGGCTCCCATCGCAGGGGTGAGTAGTGTTGTCCCTGCTGACCCCACAGGCTGAGCCCTGCTTCTGTGGCATCCATTCCTAGGAAATGGAGCTACTTTCCGTTAAGGTCCTCTGAGAGGGAAGAACGAAGCCCCAGGACACAAGAAACCACATGAGCCAAACAACATCTTGAAACGAATAGTGACAGAACTGCTAAAAGGGAATGGTGAGAGCATTTCCCTCAGCCTTGTTCTGGGGCTCAGCAGCCGAGGGCTCTGGCTGCACATCCGGACACGCCGTGCCCGGAACAGCGGGAAGGGATCCACGGCAGCCTCGCTGCCCCGCTGCTGCTTCCATGCCCTGCAGGGCAGTTTCCCAGCCTGGCCTGGCTGCAGCTTCTCCCCAGCCTCTGCAGGAAGGCATTGGGCATCAGCTGCTGTGCAGCCCAAACTCACCAGGGATCCCCTGCATTTTCCCGGTCCCCAGTAACATCCTGAGGTGTGGCTGCTTGGAGGAGGGAGGGCCATAGCCAGCCCCAAAGGCCTGGGGGGATCAGGATTTTCCTGATCATAACTCATGTCTTGGAAGAGTATTGCCTCCTGAAGAGGCCACCTCCGGGATATGCAATGATTCCATCTGATCCAGCTGTGCCTCTTCCTTTCTCAAGGGATGGACAGAGGGGCTCTATGGAAGGTGGCATTTCCTGCAGGAAGGGAGGCGATGCCAGGCACAGTCACAGGAGGTAATTGCTCTGCCTCTGGGCCTGAGCCCTGCTGAGGCTTGAGCTTCCCTCTCTGCTGCTTGGCACTGTGGGCAGGGCCTGGACAAGACGGGCACAGCCCAGAGGAATTATCCCCAGCAGGCTCATGGCCCTCGGGTACTGAGCTGTCCTGCTGAGCTCCCTCAGTGGGAGACACGTCCCGAAACCTGGGAGCGGCTGCACGGGGTGCCCATGGTGGGGAAAGGGCCGAGGGGGAGGGCAAGGCTCCAGTGTGTCCTGAGAGGGCCTGGCTATGTGCCCGTGTGCTGTGGGAGCTGTTTCATGGGCAGGTGGGCAAGCAGGAGGGAGGTACGGAGGTTGGGAGTGACAGCAGTGGCACTGCAGCTTTGCCCAAGCATTTAGTGAGGGTTTCCTGCATGGGAGGGAGAGAGCCCCAGGGCCCTGGGCTGCTCCAGCTGCCCCTCCAGGCATGTTGCACAGGACCTGCAAAGAGCGTGGAGAGTGACCAGGAGCCACAGCACAGGCTCCCACAGCCTTACTCCACCCCTTTGCAGTGCCCAATACCCCAAGGGAGAAGGGGATCCCTGCAAACCATGGAAATGCTTCTGTAGGATCTGTGCTCCCTTCTCGACTGGGATCATGACTTGGATTAGTTGGAAATGCTGGTGAATGGTACTTTGAAGACCTTGCCAGATGTTGGAAGCATGTTCTGAATGTACCTTTCCTGACAGAATAGTCCGTGGCTGTGTGGCAAGAGTTTACTCATGAGACAGTTCCCTTAAATTTCACTGAAGGTTGATCAGTTCTGGAAACCTTACCCTGCTCCCTTCTGGAGCCCTGAGGGATCCCACAGGATCGCTGTCAGAGGGAGGAAGGGGCAATTTGCTGTCCATCCTCCTCCCATGTGCAATGCCACTGTGGCCTTCTGTGTGCTCTGTGCAGCCACAGAGAAGAGCAGAGAGGGAAGGGGCTGGGCCCAGGGCTGTGCCCCGGGGCTGAGCCTTTCTCAGCTCATTTGCTGCCCCCAGGGAGCCTGAGATGCTCCTGCTGCCTCTGCCAAGCCCTGGCCCTGCCTTGGGCTGGGTTTGGAGGTGCTGGCAGCTCCAGGGAGTCCTTTCTGCCCCCAACTGCCCCACAAGGGGCTCCTTCAATCCCAGTATGGGGCCACTGCAGGCACAAGGTCCCCCTGGCCCTGCTCCTGAGTGGAAGGCAGAGCCAAGGGAGTGCCTTGGAGGGCACCAATCACCCAGGTGCCCTCACTGCCACTCAGGCCTGAAGGAGAATCTTCAGCAGTGCCATTGGAGCTGTTGTGTCCTGCCTTTCTTTGCAGCTGAGCCTGTTGGCAAAGGTGATCTGGCTTCCCAGCCCACGTTCAGGATTGAGCCTCTGGGAGATGGTGAAGGTACGTCAAGGCCTTTCGCCTGGGAGAGCTGCCAGCTCAGAGCCCTAAGCTCAGCCAGGGGGGCATCTCTGCAGGCGCCAGGACAGAGCCATGCACATGTGTGCCCTCGCCCGGCACGATCCACTCACAACTTCAGCTCAACACTTGCAGCTGTTTGGAGGAAGGTGGGCTCTGGCCCAGCGGAAAAAGCCTAGATGATTTGTTGATTTGACCTGATTTTGCAAAAGCATGACGTCCTGAACATGCCATCAAAGTAATGGAGAATAGTTCCGTCTGTTAAGGTGCACTTTTTGTTTCTCAAGTGATAGGCCAAAAGGCAGGACAGAAGGAGGTATTTCCCCAAAGAAGCCGAGGCCAATTGGCATCCCCTGCTGCAGGAAGGAAGGCCAAGCCAAACACAGGCATGGGCACGGGCACAGGCTCAGAAGGTAATTGCTGTGCCAGGCTCAGCAGGGCTCAGCCCTTGGCAGGGCTGGGTGGCTGCAGCTCTTCCCCCAGGGCCTGCCCTTGCATGGCCCGGCAGCAGCCAAAGCTGGAGGCGCCTCTGGAGTCCTTGAGGCCTCTGGAGCTCGTTCACAGCCCTGGGGAAAGGGGACTCGTGCACCAAAGTCCCTCCCACTGCAGCTGCTCTGGGGCTGGCCCTAAGTGCCCAGAGGCCCAAGGCACAGGAGCAGCCCCGAATGGGAGCCCTGCCGCGAGCCCAGGGCCAGAGCCAGCCTTGGCTCCCGACTGGGCAGGGGCTGCGCTGGGTCCTGACAGGGCCTGACTCTGTGCCCTGGGGCTGGGGGAGCTGTCACGGGGCAGGGAGGGCCAGGGCTGGCAGGGGCTGCTCAGGGATGGGTTTGGCCCGTGTCCCTCCAAGCAGTGACTGCCCAAGAAGCTGCACAGCCCCCGGGCTCTCCTCCCGGCCTGCTGGGGTTTGTTGAGTGGTACAGCCTGTGCCAAGGGGCAGCAAGGTGCCTGCAGGCTCCAGCTCTGGGGGAAACGGAGAACGTCCTGCCCGCATCCAACGTGCTGCCAGCTCAGCAGTGCAGCACAGCACGGGCTGACCCTCCCCATTGCTTCCACAGGTGCAGAAGCTGGAACCACAGCACATGTTCCTGATGCCCAGAAGGGCCTTGGAAAGGGTTTCTGTAAGGGAACAGGCTTCTGGCTAGGGTTACTGGCAGGCCTGCTTCTCTTGGAGCTTATCTTCATCTTATGCTGTGTCCGAATTTGGACTTGCTGGAAGAGAAAAGGGTGAGTGTTTAGTTCACCTTTCCCTCAAACAGCTTCTTTTGAAATTGTATTTCAGACAGTAAACATTGCCAGTGAGGCTGCAGTGTAGGTGTGGCCAGTCCATGATTGTCCAAAGAACTCTGCTGAGGGTTCTGCTGCTGCCCAGAGCTTTCATTGGCTTCCTAATTGCTGGACCTTGTCCTGGGGGGCCCGCTGGGGCTGCAGCCAGTGCTGGCCCCCACTGAGGCTGCCTGGCCAAGAGCAGCCCCAGGGGCACAGGGCAGAGGCAAAGCACGGTGGGGAGGAGCAAGAACAGGGACAAGATTGGCCTTGAAAGGCAGAGGCGCTCTGGGGCCCGCTCCTGGCCAGGGAGCCTACCCAGAGTCGTGCCCTGCTGGCCGGGGCCTTGAGGGACAGCTGTGCAGCTGGGCCAAGCTGTGCCAGCAGCTCCAGCCGTGCTGGGGAGCCTTTCCAGCTCTGGGCCCTGCTGTGCAGGAGGCTCCCTGTGTGCCACTGGCAGCTGGGGCCTCAGCCACCTCCTCTTTCCACAGTTCCACCTCTGGACAGGAGTTGTAAGATGGTGGCTGCACCTCACACCCAAAGAGCAAGAGCAGCTCCTCCAGCAGTTAGAAGAGCCTGGGTAGCCCGTTCAAGAGTTCTGAGAAGAAGACTCCAGAACAGCCATTGTCAAGGAAATCTCCTATTCTCCTGGAGATCCCACTGCCACCTCCTCGTCCCATGTATATCCCCAAGCTACTTCCATCTCTTTTTTGATCCTCCTCTGTCCCATCCTGACTTCTTCTTTAGACCCCAGGAGCAGCCCAGCACCCTCCAGCCCCTCCTGAGACCAACATGTCCCTTCCTGTGCCCCTAAACCCCCTGGTCCTGCCCTCTAAACAACACTGAAGTTATCCCCGCTCTCTGCCAGTCTGGGTGATGGCCCTTTCTTTAGTTGCACTACAGGGAAGCTGCCGTCACCCCAGTGTCTGGGTGGCAGCAGCAGCAAAGCCCAGTGGGCAGCAGCACTGGCTGAGCTCCATGGCCAGGAGCAGCCGTGGATGCCCACGGTGTGGGCAGGCAGGAGCCAGGCAGGGGCTTCTGTGACCAGCGGCGGGGTCCCCAGGGCTGGGGGAGTGCAGGGGGCAGGCAGCAGCATGGGGCTCCCGAGAAAAAGCAACCCCATTTGCTTAGTTTTTCAGGTTTAGAAATTAGAAATTTGTAGAAATATTTCAAAATATTTTTTCTGTAGACAGACACCCCCAAATATTTCTTCCCAATTCCTATAGTAGTTAAAGATTTTTCTAAGTAGTTTTAGAATCCAAAAAAATTACCTCATTTTGTCTTCACTTTTCATTTTTAAAAATATTTAGAAATATCTCTTGTATAGAGAAATCCCCATATGTTTCATTCCTTTTTCCACAAGACATCTGTATTTTTGAAACTGGTTTTAGAGGTCTGGAAAATATTTTCCCCTTATACAATAAAAAAATAAAATTGCATTTCAGTGGTAATCTTTATTCTAGGAAGAAGTAAGACCCCTTCAGCCCGCCAGCCTGCTGCAGAGGCTCTTTTCCCACAGGATCTTTTTATCTGGGCACAACCAACATACATAAAACCATTTCCCAGATATTTCCTCGGATTTTGGACAAGCTAACATCTTAGTCTTCTCAGACAAACTTTGAGCACAGTGGGAATGTCTTCAAGTTACCATCTTTGTTTGCTTCTGGTGGAACTCCTTCAGTTCTAGAGCAGGGCCTTCTCTCAGCTTCCTGCTGCCCCCGGGCTTTCCTCCCAGCCTGCTGGGCTTGGTTGGGTGGCACAGCCTGTGCCAAGGGGCAGCAAGGTGCCTGCAGGCCCCAGCTCTGGGGGAAACGGAGAACGTCCTGCCCGCATCCACCGTGCTGCCAGCTCAGCAGTGCAGCACAGCACGGGCTGAACCTCCCCATTGCTCCCACAGGTGCAGCTGGAACCACAGCACATGTTCCTGATGCCCAGAAGGGCCTTGGAAGGGGTTTCTGTCAGGGAACAGGCTGCTGGCTGGGGTTCCTGGCAGGCCTGCTTGTTTTGGAGCTTATTTTCATCTTATGCTCTATCCGAATTTGGACTTAAGAGAAGACAGTGAGTGTTTAGTTCACCTTTCCCTCAAACAGCTTCTTTTGAAAGTCTACTGTACATAGGAAACATTGCCAGTCAGGCTGCAGTGTAGGTGTGGCCAGTCCATGACGGTCCAAAGAACTCTGCTGAGGGTTCTGCTGCTGCCCAGAGCTTTCATTGGCCTCCTAATTGCTGGGCCTTGTCCTGGGGGGCCTGCTGGAGCTGCAGCAAGTGCTGGCTCCCACTGAGGCTGCCTGGCCAAGAGCAGCCCCAGGGGCACAGGGCAGAGGCAAAGCACGGTGGGGAGGGTAAAGAACAGGGACGAGATTGCCCTTGAAAGGCAGGGGACGGGAGAATGTCGCTTATCGGAGGAAGCCCCAAAGAGCGGCTGGAAGGGGTTCCAGCTGATCAAGGACCCCCAAGGAGTGGAGGGAGGGTGTATAGGCTGATGGAGTGTCCCGAGGAGCGGTTGGGGAGCGTAGGGGTGTCCATTGGTGGGGAGGAGCAGCCGGAGCGCTTGCACGGTCCGGTGATGGGGAGGCCAGCGGGGCCTGTCAGAGTAGGCTCAGCCCGGCTGGTGGGTACGGCTAACGCCGCCCGCCCGCAGGACCATGGCGCAGTTCCTGTTCGAGGCGGACCTGCGCGGGCTGCTGAAGCTGGACACGCTGATCCCGAATGCGCCGCCTACGCGATGGCAGCGCAAGGCCAAGGAGAGTGGCCCCGGGCCCAGTCCCATCGGCGTGTCGCCCATGAAGTCGGCCAATTGCTTCCGCAGCTCCAGCAAGACATCGTCCAAGACACCCGGTGAGCGCCGGCCCCCAGCGACAGAGGTTGAGTGCGGGAGCCTCGCCCAGGATGCTTGTCTGTAGCCATGGGGCTCTGGGCTCCCTGCCACGCTGCCCTACTGACTGCTGCTGAGGCAGGAGGAGGTGGTCTGTGCTCCTGACAGCCACCCACCTCCTTGTCAGCATTAGGGGCAGAGCTCTTAGCGCTGGGGCTGGCGAGCTGCTGTTTGCCCAGCTGAGCCTTGCTGGCACAGCTGTATGCTAGGACGAGTGTGGGCAGGACTGTTAGCTGACAGCTTTACATCTTGTGAGCGTTTTAGTATCTTCCCCTTATCTCTGGACTCTAGAATTTTTGCACTAGACCCAAGGAGTTGCACCACACTGTCCCTAACCAACTTGGTGGCAGGGAGGAAAATATAAGTTAGTTGTGACTGGGTGGCATGAGACCTCAGAGTCCTACTTGTCTGGTGGGTGTGATGTGGAGGAGTGTTGGGTTTGCTCCCATGAAAGCTCTAATACAGGCTGTTAAATAGCTGTAAGACAATATTTTCATATGTGAATGCAGGTAAATCTGGATCCAAAATTCAAAGCACCCCCACAAAGGCTGGGGGGGATCGCTACATTCCCAAACGCAGCACTATGCAGATGGAGATGGCAAATTTCCTCCTAACCAAAGAGAATGACCCTGATGAGGATTCCCCTACCAAGAAGGTGAGCATGTTGCTAAGTTACAATTACTTCACAACCGCTACTCCTTCCTGCCCCTTTACTCTATCAAGTGGGCACATGGGACTGACAAGTCCCAGCCATCACTACTTGCAGCTCTGGGCTTCAGGAGCCTAGGATGAGATTGAAGCTGTAGAGACTGCCATGCACTCTAAGCCTATGCTGCTTCTAGCAGCAAAATCTACCTTTGACTAATGAGGCTTTAAAATGTAGCAGGCAACCAAAACACAAAGCTGTGAGCCTATGCAAAGTGAAACTGCTGGTGGTAGCTATTCTAGGACAATGTCTCCACAGGGAACACTTCTGGAATGTTTTACACTGTGTTCTGAAATCTGTTTATGAAGCATTTGGTCGCTTTGTGGCTGTGGCTTTTCCCACTGGCAATGACACTGAGTTTGCCATTGTGTGAAAATGTGAGCAGGACGATGTATGTAAGTCTGAGGGAAAACTGCTTTGACCTGCCTCTGTGTGACTGACCCTTGCAGCACAGTCAAACATCTTCAGATTCTAAGAGAAGGGGACTTAGGTGTCTGTTTAAATTGCAGTGTGGGAATTGTTTTAAATGCATTGCACTGAGGGTGATTTGTCTCTGTAGGAGCAACAGAAAGCCTGGGCAGTGAATCTGAATGGTTTTGATGTAGAAGAGGCAAAGATCCTCCACCTCAGTGTAAAACCACAGAATGCTCCAGAAGGTATGATACAGAGTCGTGTGAGCTGAATCAGCAGGAGAGATCAGGTCAGGGGAACAGCAACACAGAGGCTCTGTGTGTGGTCACAGGAGAAATCAACTGGTTTCTGAGAGCTGTACAGGCTGGAGTCTCCTTTCTTACGGTTCCTGAGGTCGAGGGAGGGCATAACAGTTACAGTGAATTTATTTAGGAGAGTTGCTATGACTGCCAGTTGGTCACCTGTTACAGGGCTTGCAAGGGTCTTCAGGGTGGAGAGAGAAATGAGAATCTGACCTCATGTTCAGAAGGCTTGATTTATTATTTTATGATATATATTACATTATTACTATACTAAAAGAAATAGAAGGAAAGTTCTCAGAAGCTAGCTAAGCTAAGAATAGAAAAAGAATAAATAAACAAATTTCTGTGTCTCAACAGAGAGTGAGACCCAGCTCTGCTCTGAGTGGTCAGTAAATCCAAACATTCACCCAAGACCAATCACGCATCCACCTGCTGCATTCCACAGCAGCAGATAACCATTGTTTACATTTTGTTGCTGAGGCCACAGCTTCTCAGAAGGGAGAAAAATCCTAAAGAAAGGATTTTTATGAAAAGATGTCGGTGACAGTCACCTGTACTGCAGGTTCCAAGCCTTCATGAAGTCTGTAAGAGCATCAAAGTCTCTGCTGTGCATTTTCTAGCTTAAACTGCAACTAAATATAATGGGATTCAAAAACCCAAGTGTTTGTTAAATTTGTTTCCATGAATGAGCAAATTGTAGCTCACCCCTGTTCAGCAGTTCATTCTGCCAGTGATTTTTGTGCACGGCAGGCTTGTGAGTGTTTCTCTTAGGACTTTATTTTCACTCCAAGGGATTCCTAGTTGGGTGAGCAGCACTCAGCTGGGAGGAAACTAACTCAGGTTAACAAACCTGTTCCCCTGCACACAGGCTATCAGAATAACCTGAAAGTGCTCTACAGTCAGAAAATGGCACCTGGATCCAGCAGGAAGAAGAGCAGATATATTCCCTCAAAGCCAGACTGGGTCTTGGATGCACCAGAGATGTTCAATGACTACTGTAAGTAGGCTACAGGGTTGAGTGCTGGGCATCCAGAACATTCTGCATTGGATTGCTGTTCCTAGGACAGTGTGACTGGGCTGTCTGTATTATTTTGTGTACCCAGGCTAGCACAGACCACTTCTGGAGTGTCCCTGTGTGGCCTTACAGGGACAGTGGTCTAGGGCACTGTGTAGGTGCCTTGGAGCAGGGTACCTGGCCCCAGCAGCTGGGCATAGTGACACTCAGAAGGCTGCCCCTCACCTGTACGTGTGTGTGTGCACATGTGCACCCGCGCCTGCTGCATCAGCACGGGTGAAGGGCAGGGCTATCTAGCCAAGCATGGTGTGACCTGCACTGCTCTTTCAAATTGTAGATCTGAATCTCGTAGACTGGAGCTCCCAGAACTTCCTTGCAGTGGCTCTGGACAACGCTGTTTATCTGTGGAATTACGGTACTAGGGAGATTATCCCCCTACTGCAGACGGAGCATCCATATCCTTACATTTCCTCTGTGTCATGGATTAAAGATGGAGACTATCTTGCTGTTGGCACAAGTAGTGCTGAGGTTCAGGTGAATGCAGGACTAAAACTAGAGGTGTTTTCTAGGGATTGACAGAACTGTGGGGCCTTGGCTGGCAGAGGAAGGATGCCATGCACCTGACTTGTCTTCCCTGGTGTGGGGTGGAACTGCCCAGTGTGCAAGGCAGGGTTTGGTCTGGGGGTTTTCTGATAAGTAGCGTAACCTTCTGTGCTATAGTCATGAGATACACATTTTCTCTGTTCCCTTACTGAGTAAGCTGAGAGAGCCTGTGCAGTGAGGTTCCTAGGGCATAGAAACAGGATTGGGTTTCTTCTGAAGAACTTTTTGCTTTGCCTCTCCAGCTATGGGACGTTGAGCAACAGAAATGTCTCCGAACCATGACCAGCCATTGTGGCCTTGTGAGAACCCTCAGCTGGAAAGCTGCATCCTCTCCAGGTAAAGCAGTGGGTCAAGGGCAGTTTCCAGTTGTTGCAAACTCCTATCCCTCAATCTACGTGTGGCATGGGTTAGGGATGGCAGAGAGAAGTTTGTCCTGGCTTGGGATTCTTATTTAGCCTTATCTGTTGGGGCTGTGAGGAGAAGGCCTCTTTCCTGTATTGCAATTTGTGCTGAAGTTGTAAAGAGCTTGTGTGGGTGTTTCACTCACACCAACAGACCTGTGTTGCTGGTAACACTGGTTGAAACCCAGTGGCAGGTATAGCAGTCTTGCAATAACAAAAATGGATTTGGGTGAAAATGTGCAGCCTGACCCTGCAAGCCTTCTCTTCTCTCTGCAGTGGTGCACAGACTGGGCACATCCATCACCACGATGTCCGAGTGGCTGAGCATCACGTGGCCACCCTTGCTGGCCACACACACGAGGTGTGTGGACTCAGATGGTCTCTGGATGGCCGCTACCTGGCCAGTGGTGGCAGTGACAGTCTGGCGAACGTCTGGCCATGCACCCAAGGTGGGGGTGGAGACTTTGCTCCTGTACAGACCTTCACTCAGCACCAGGGTGCTGTCAAGGTGAGCACAGAGCTGCCACGGGCAGATATGTGTGTGCAAGGCAGGCATGCAGCACTGGCTGGGCGCAGGTTGCCTCTTGTATGTTTTAAAATGAACTCTCCTCTCTCAGGCCTGGCGTGGTGCCCATACCAGATGAATGTTCTAGCCACTGGAGGTGGCACTAGAGACAGACATATCTGCATCTGGAACGTGTGTTCTGGCGCCTGCCTCAGTGCTGTTGATACCCATTCCCAGGTGAGATATGAACATCAGCTTGGAGACAAACACCTTCTGGCAGCACACCTACACAGAGCCGCTGGCTCCTCAGGCCCAAAGGCACAGGGAAGGAGGGGGACCATGCTCACCTCCGAGTGGTGAGCATCAGCGCAAGGACCCTGTATCACCTGTGTTACTGCCTCTTTGCAGGTCTCTTCTATCCTATGGTCAACAAACTACAAGGAGCTCATTTCAGCCTATGGCTTTGCACAGAATGAGCTGATTATATGGAACTATCCAACAATGACCAAGGTTGCAGAGCTGCAAGGTAGGTGGACAGGGCCTGGGTGTGGGGGGGCTGTTAGAGGCTGAAGACAGCTGCACTCCTTGGTTTGAGCCTGCAGCATCACTGATACAGGACAGTATCCGGGGCCATGCTGCTAGGAGTAAAGCATGCCCACGGGGCTGTGGAAGAGATACCACTGATCCAAGTGTGTGCTTGGGGTCTGAAATCACGCTGCCACAGCCACTGGGGGGACAGCTATGCAAGCTGGCAGGGCTCATGGGAGCATACAGGAGTAAATGTGCATGTGCTGATCAGCTCAGCCTGGATTGCACATTCCTTCTCCTCCTCAGGTCATACTGATAGAATCCTGAACCTGACCATGAGTCCTGATGGTACAACAGTGGCCTCAGCAGCTGCTAATGAAACAGTGCAGGTCTGGAGCTGTTTTGAGATGGATCCCATAAAGAAGAAGGAGAAAAGAGAAGGCAAACAGTGCCAAAAGTGGGATTCTTCACCAGAGCATCCGCTGAGAGCACGGGATTGTTGTGGGGAGGGGGATATTTGGTTTTACACACTGTACAGTATTTTAAATGTCAATGAACTGCTTAACTTGACTTTTTCTTAATGGAGTCTTATGGAAGAAAAAGCCGTGGCTCCTAAACCCAAGTCCTCCCTGAGGCTGGGGATCTGGGCAAGGAGTGGAGACCTAGGTCTTAAGGGCCAGTTTAGAGGCCCCTGAGCTTAGCACAGCCTAGCAGAAGGATGCTGTGCAAGGGCTGTACTTCTGTTTCTGTCCCAGCTAAGACAGATATGTCACCTGCCCCATCTGGATGCTGACTACAAGCATAGCAGCTCCACCACAGGCTCAACTGAAAGCACAGCATGGCTATGGCCTCAGTTTGTGTTGTCCTGGCCTGTCTCACAAGCCCAGAGACACCTTACTATGGCTCTGCAGGCAGATCTCAGTTTGTCTTGTTAGCTACAGGCAGCCATCACTGCCTGCCTATGGTGCTGGGGTAGACTAGCTGTTGGAAAAAAAAGAAGGGAGAGAAATATAGAGCAACAGCTGTAATCACCCCAAAGGCTGGAAAGGGGCTGGCTCTGGCATGAAGCCTGATGCAAAACAAAAGGTTAGCTTACACTGCCACAGCCAGCCTGGATGTCATGCAAGAGCCACGCAAAGCACCACCAACCCTGTGCTCAGCCTTCAGTCACGTACTCTTCCAACAACTCTGATCTCCCTTCCCCTCCTGCTGACAGGAGGCCCTGGTGCCTCACTGAGGCTTCATGCACGGGAGCCAGCACCAGGGCTCAGCTGACATTTATTGGGGCTTGACTCCCCTACACTTGGAAAAATGCCTTTTTTCCAGGCTGAACTGTGCTGGAGCAAGTTGCAGAAAATATATTTGAGCCCTTACCTGACCAACAACCAGCTCAGCCATGCTGCTTTGCACGGTGGAGCCGCAGTGTCTGAGGTTGTGGGGCTGCACCAGACCCATCAAGCCTGTCCTTCAGCTGCACCAGCATTGCCAGGGGCTGCTGGGGACACCGCACAGCTGATAAGCACCTTGGCTTGTACAAAGCAGCTCCACCAAGCCTGTGCCTCCCATCAGCCCTCAGTGATTAGCTGAGGGTGGATTATTAACTGTTTTCACCTTTCCCTCAGCACAGTGCCACACTGTGCCTAGCACCAGCTCTGCCTCCTGAGCCTTACAGCAGCTGGAACCTCCCAAGGTTCCAACTTGTGCTCTGCCAAGGCCAGTGAGTGTGTAACCACACCCACCACAGCACCCCCCCACACACACATAAAGCTGATATGGGGGGCACAGTCTCAAAAACAGCCACTGAGCCAGCACCTTCCCAGCAGTGCTGCTGGTGCATCCCCATTTGGCCACTTGGGAAAGATCAGGAGGTCCAAGGATGTGTCTCCCTCAGACACAAATCCTAGGGCCACAGCTGTCTCTAAAGGGGAAGCAGGCAGGAACCCAGATGCAAGGCTGGGCTCTTCCACAGAGCTGTGCTGTTGTTGTAGGAGCCCTGCCCCACACCCCTGCACTTGGTGCTGGGAGTTAGCACAGACTTGCTTTGTGGGGCCACAGCTGATTAGGCCTTCCCTGGTCCCTGACCTGGAAGGAAAGCTTTATATGCCAAAAAGTTCCTGTCATTTTTGCAGTCCCATGTAAGAGCAGCTCAGCTTTCTCACAGACTCTTTCTTTCTCCTTAGCACATGCCCCACACCCAGATGCTGTGCATTACATAGCCCTTAGAAGACCTCTGAGCATTACTAGAGAATAATGATACTGCAGGGTCTTTGACCCCATGCTGGTCTCCTACAGTCCTGGAGTGAGGAGGAGCAGAGGAAGGAAGTGGGCACTGATCCACCAGGCCCAGTAAACACAGCCCTGTAAGGTGTGAATTCAGTTCACAGCATGACAGCATATTAATTACCAAGTGCCATGGCCAGCCCATAGAAGAGCACAGCAAACAGTGTTATGAATCAGAAGCTTGACTAGGCCAATATTCAAGCAGCAATCAATTTATTATTTAATATGGCAAAGTATGAGCAATACAGCGCTGGGTACAGTGGGGGAAGTTTTCCCTCCAACTGCACACTGATAATTGAGGATTACAGGTATTTATAGGGGTACTCATCAGTTTTTTTCAGCAGTTTCTATTTTCAATCTTTTACTCATCAGCAATTTTTGTTCCAAATTATTACATCACAATTCTATACACTACTGTGATTTTAATTTCTCAGGATGTATCTCAAAGGAGTATCCCCAGATGGTGACGGTCCAGTTTCCAAAAGAAGAAAGATGAATCTCATCTGGTGGGGTCCAGCTCCCCAGATGTGTGTCCACCTTTTAATTGCAGAGAATCCAAATCTCATAACAGTGATGTCCAGCTTCCCTTTGGTCGAAACCATAAATCCTTGAGGTGATGTTCATCTTTTTTTCTCAAACTGTTTTTCTCTGCTTCAATAAGGTGTGAGATAGGCATATTTTCTTTATATATATTCCAAAGCTACAGTTTCAAGGATACAAGTAATATTCTAAAATTATACTTCAAAAGGTTATTATTGCAGAAGTCTTTATGGATTAAATGCAAGCAAAAAGCAACATCTATAACACTTTAATTCAAATGCTCCTAAATCAACTAGGGTTAATTTGCAAACAAAAGATAGGTTCAAAAGTCTTTTTCCATGCTTTATTTTCCTCAGTTATTATTAGAATTCACAGCTCTCCCATTGTTGGGGTCCACACATTTTGCATTCACATATACACATATCGTCTGTTTGTGCCTGACACGAAACACAGCTTTGCATCTCACAGCCAAGAAAATGCACTCCTTGCTCTTCTGACACAGCTCTCTCTGTTCATGATGTGGGACAGCGAGTGCTGATGATGTGCAGGAGCTGATGCAAGGGACAGGGATGAGGATGCAGCAGGCACAGTGCCAAGCTGACAGAGGGATGATCTCTGGCAGTGGCACTGAAGGAGAAGAGTTTGCAGGCAGCACAGAAAATGTCTCTTTGTTTCACCTCTTCTTTCAGTGCTGCTAAGAATGTAGCCTGGAGCAAGCTGGGAACACCAGAGCCTGGAGCCCTTTCCAGGCAGGGCTGCATCAGACACAAACCAGCAGGGGACTGAGTGTTGGAAAAGAAATGAAATTTAGCAAAATGTGTAATTATAGTTTAGTTATGAGTTGTGTGTGAATTGGTTTGTTAAAAGCAGTTTTGCAGTTTTGCAGCTGTTGATAGTGTGTGTGTTTGGTTTGTGTGTAACTTAGCAGGTAGTCTTAGGAATTTAGTAAATAATTAAACTAGTGCAGGAGAGTAAGAATGCTAACCTGTCTGAAGGCAGCATACAATGCTCTTAGAATAAGATAAGCAGAAGATTTATGATCTTGCCTGTGAACTAAGGAATGTATCACAAGGGAACTGTTTCTTGGAGACTTTGTTGTGAATCGCATGTATAAGAGGGAAGCACCCATATGTGAAATCGGGGGCTTGGGTTTTTGGGACGTGAGTCCCTCAGCACCCCGGGCCTGTAATAAAGCACCCACAAAACTTATCCGAGTTTTGTGTCATTTATCACTCGGGCAACAGTTTTTCTGGCGACCGCGGCAGGACTCCAAAGGCAGCTGGGGCGGTTCCGCGTCCCGATCCACTCCAAGCCGGCACCGAGCACTTCTCGGGGAGACATCGGTCATGCCCGACCCCGCGCCTGTTGGACAACTGCCAGGGTAAGCCCGAATGTGCTTTATATTGGAAAAAGGTGATAATTGGATTTGGATTTGGTGGTTGGTAAAAAGCCTAGGCTCCGGCCATAAGACGTCTAAGGACGCAGGACCGGAACTCGCCTCCTGTTTTTGTTTGGGAAGGACGGCGAGAAGGTATATTGGTTTAAGGTGTATTGGTTTACTGGAACTAAAGGTGGAATTAAAGGCTGTAATATGATGTCTTTTAAAACTTTTAAAACCTTAGTGCAAGCCAATGGTAAAATACCTGGAAATACGCCGTTAGGTTGTATATTGAAACAGTGGAAAAGTGAGGGGTATTATCAAGAATTGGATAAAAGTAAAATGATAGATTATTGTAATCATTGTTGGCCTGAATATGAGATTGGGCAAGCGGGATGGCCGGTGAATGGTACACTGGAATTGGAGATAATGGAATCTTTGATGCAATTTTTAAGGAGAAATGAGAAATGGGATGAAATACCATATTTGGATTTGTTTTTCGTTTTGTACCGGAAAGATGAATGGCAAAAGGAGTGTGGTATTTTGGTTTTAGAAGTGAATGATGAAAGGGAGTGTGTGGGATGTAAAGAAAGAAAGGAGCGTAATTTGTATCCTTCAGTTGAGGAAGATTTGTCTTACTGTATAGCACTTCCGAGGGCTCCGGTTGCTCCTAATGTGCCCCCTGCTCCCCCTGCGGATATAGCTATAAAAACAGGATCTAGTGAGAGTGATAGTGATGGTGGTGATGGTGAAAGGAATGAGAGTGTTAAAAGAACTCCGTTAGCAGGGCGGACTCGCAAGGGGAGGAAGGGGCAGAAGGGGCCACAGTTAATTGCGCCGTTAAGGGAAGCTGTGGGACCACAGGGAGAAAGGATACTTATAAAGGTGCCTTTCTCCCCCGGGGATTTGGTAATATGGAAGCAATCAGCGGGGAGTTATCGGGAGGATCCTGAAAGGGTGGCAAGGGTGGTTAAAATGGTAATAAAGACTCAGAATCCGGACTGGAATGATTTACAGGTATTATTAGATACTATAATGGATTCCACAGAAAGGAAATGGTTATTAAAGCCACTAGAGAAAAGGCTCGTGAGGAGATACGGTTGAGACAACTAAATGAAACAGTTGATGAATTGGTACCTAGTGAGGAACCAAGGTGGGACCCAAATTCTACGGGGGGAATAAGGGCTGTAAAACGATATCAGGAATTGTTGGTGGAAGGAATTAGGACAGGAATACCTAAGACTATGAACTGGTCTAAGCTGTATTCGGTCAAGCAGGACAAGAATGAGTCACCGTCTGCCTTTTTAGAACGATTAAAAGACATGGCTCGGAAGTTTACTAATTTAGATGTAGAGGATCAATCAGGAAAACTTCAATTGGCATTGTTGTTTATGGGGCAATCACAAGAGGATATTAGGAAAAAGTTACAAAAGTTGGAAGGAGAGGACACTCGAAGTTTGGATAAAATGTTGGAGGTAGCGTGGAAGGTATACAACAACAGGGAAAAAGAAACTGCAAAAAGACAACAAGCTAGTATTCTGGCTGTAATGCAACAGACAGGGGTAGGAGGAAGACCCATTAGGGGTCGAGGTCGGGGAGGAGCTAATCACGGACAAAGGGGGCTGGCAAGAGGTCGGGGAGGATTTGGGTTTGCACCTAACACGGGGAGGTTGGATCCAAACCAGTGTGCGTTTTGCCGACAGTTAGGACACTGGAAAAATGAATGCCCGGTTAGAGGAGGTATGGGCATGGGAAACATAGGATTAAGGACAGGTCCAATGGGGAATGCTCCTGTGGGAGGATTCACGGGAGGACCAGCAGAAGTCGCTCAAGCACTAGTTTTGGGAAACTATCAGAATCAAAGCTGACTAGAAAAGGATCTTAGGGTAGTTTTAGAGATAGATGGAAAGGATCAAGAATTTATGGTAGACACTGGAGCAACCTATTCTGTACTTAATAGACGATTGGGACCTTTGAGTGACACAACAGTACAAGTGATGGGGGCAACAGGGAAGCTAGAGGAACAACCATTTTTACAACCTTTAAATCTTAAGTTTGGGGGGAAGGAATTAGATCACCAATTCTTGTATATGCCAAACTGCCCCACACCCCTTCTTGGCAGAGACCTGTTGTCCCGACTTAGTGTGAAAATAATATTTGAAGGGGGAAGGGTGAAATTGGAAATACCTGAGGAACAAATAGCAGGCATTTTTGTGATCAAGGAAGTGGATGCCTCTCCTATTCCAGAAGAAAGTGAGCAGGCTGTAGTACCCTGGGTATGGGAGTCAGGGGTTCCCGGAAAATCTAAAGCTGCACAGCCAGTAAAGGTGGAACTAAAGGAAGGGGCCCAACCGGTGAGGGTAAAGCAATACCCCTTGAAGCTTGAGGCAAGGAGGGGAGTAGCCCCATTAATTAAACAATTTTTGGCTCAAGGAATATTACAGGAATGTGAATCGGAGTATAATACTCCAATTTTTCCAGTAAAGAAACCTAATGGTAAGTACCGTTTGGTACAGGACTTAAGGGCTATTAATGAAATAGTGAAAGACATACATCCAGTTGTTGCTAATCCTTATACCTTGTTAACATCTGTATCGGAGGAGTTTAAATGGTTCTCAGTGATTGATCTTAAAGATGCCTTCTTTTGCATCCCACTGGCAGTAGAGAGTAGGAAATATTTTGCCTTCGAGTGGGAGAGTCCTGATTCTGGGAGAAAGAAGCAGCTTACATGGACCAGAATCCCACAAGGATTTAAATGGTCCCCCACTATTTTTGGAAATCAACTGGCCAAGGAGCTGGAGGAATGGAAGATAACCCAGGTAACAATATCCCCATCCTTGTATGTAGTCCTGCAGTACGTGGACGACATCTTTCTGGCTACTAAGGAAAGGGAAATGTGTGTGGAATTAACAATTAAATTACTCAACATGCTGGGCCAAGCAGGGTATCGGGTTTCTAAGGAAAAAGCTCAACTGGTCAAAAGCGTTATTTATCTCGGTTGTGAGATCACACAAGGGCAGAGATGTTTGGGAGTAAACCGAATAGAGGCAATACGTGCTATTCCTTTGCCTCGTAACCATCAGGAATTGAGATCTTTTCTAGGAATGGTGGGATGGTGTCGACTGTGGATCATGAATTTCGGTCTCCTAGCCAAGCCACTGTATGAGGCCTTGAAGCAGCATCGGCTGGAGTGGACAACACAGCAAAAGAAGGCCTTCCAGGAATTGAAGCAGGCACTAAAGGAGGCCCCAGCCCTAGGACTCCCTGACCTGACCAAGGAATTCCAGTTGTACGTGAATGAGAGGCAAAACTGGCATTGGGGGTCCTCACCCAGAAGGTGGGATCCTGGAAGAGGCCAGTGGGATACTTCTCTAAACAACTGGATTCGGTAAGTTCCGGGTGGCCCTCGTGTTTACGAGCTGTGGCGGCAACAATAATTCTTATTCAAGAGGCCCGGAAATTGACTTTGGGGGCAAAAATGAAAGTGTTTGTTCCCCATATGGTCATGGCTGTTTTGGAGCAAAAGGGGGGTCACTGGTTATCATCCAGTCGAATGTTGCAATACCAGGCTACCCTGAGAGAACAGGATGATATTGAAATAAAGACTACTAATCATGTTAATCCAGCAGAGTTTTTACGCAGTGACCAGGAGGCTGGGGGACTGGTGCACGATTGCGTAGAGGTAATTGAACAAGTATATGCCAGCAGACCCGACTTAAAGGATGAACCATTGCAAGACCCTGAATGGGAACTATACACTGATGGATCCAGTTTTGTCGAGAATGGGACTCGCTATGCCGGGTATGCAGTGGTAACATTGGATCAGGTAATAGAGGCAAAGGCTTTGTTACCTGGAACTTCGGCCCAGAAGGCAGAGGTGATTGGACTCACCAGAGCCCTGTATTTGAGCAAGGACAAAAGGGTTAATATCTGGACAGATTCTAAATATGCCTTTGGTGTGGTTCATGTACATGGGGCGTTATGGAAGGAAAGGGGGCTATTGAATTCACAGGGAACCAACATCAAGCACCGGGAAGAAGTGCTACAGCTACTGGATGCAGTACATAGTCCCAAAGCAGTCGCAGTTATGCATGTTAGAGGACATCAGACTGCGGAAGGAGACGTTTACAGAGGAAACCGATTTGCTGATGTTACAGCATGGCAAGTGGCACGGGAAATATGGACTCAAATGGCACTGGTACCGGTAAGAACGAATCCGGCTACCCCTTACCTGAATCAGGAGCCCAAATATTCAATAGAAGATGGAAAACTAATAAACTTGCTAGGGGCACAGAGGAATCAACTTGGGTGGTATGTTACACCAATGGGACAAATAGTGGTACCTACTCGCATAATGAAATTTATTTTGGAATCAGAACATAACAAATGTCATTGGGGGGCAGAAGTATTGGTAAAATTTTTGAAAAATGAGATAATCTCTAATCAGATGTTAACAATGGCAAAAAGAGTTAATGCAATGTGCCCGGTATGTTTGAAAAATAATCCAGTAGTTAGGAGACAAATACAAATGGGAAAGCTGCAAGTCGGGCCACAACCGGGAGATTACTGGCAAGTTGATTTTTCCGAATTGCCTAGGGCACAGGGATACAGATACTTGTTAGTGTATGTATGTACGTTTTCAGGGTGGCCAGAAGCTTTTCCATGTAGAACTAATCAGGCTAAGGAGGTGGTAAAAACCTTGTTAAAAGAAATAATACCAAGATTTGGAGTACCTTTAGGATTGTCATCAGATAGGGGTCCGCATTTTATAGCCGGGGTAGTACAGGAATTAGCACGACTGTTAGATATAACATGGAATTTGCATACCCCCTGGAGACCTCAGTCTAGTGGGCAGGTGGAAAGGATGAATCAAACCCTGAAAGTACAAATTAAAAAGATTTGCCAGGAAGCTAAACTGCACTGGCCTCAAGCTTTGCCTTTGGCCCTACTCAGGATTCGAATTAAGCCAAGGGAAAAGGTAGGCGTAAGTCCATATGAGATACTATATGGCAAACCATATCATGCAACTGTATTAAAAGGGGAGGTACATGTGAGTGGGGACCAGGCAATTGCAGAGTATGTTATGTCACTTAATAAGATCTTGAATTCTTTAAGAAATACTTTACAGTGGAATAGACCGCTCACGCTGGAGAATTCTGTCCACGACATTCAGCCTGGGGACCAGGTGTACGTCAAGAAGTGGATCACGGATCCGCTACAGGAATCATGGAGTGGACCCCACCAGGTGATGATGACGACCTACACGGCGGTGAAGGTCCAGGGGATGGATGCTTGGATCCATTACACCAGGGTAAAGAAGGCACCGTTCCAATGGGAAACCCAGATAGTGTCTCCAACCCGGATGATCTTCCGCGCAAAGCCGCCTTCTTAATTATATTACTGCTAGTGATCATGAGACTATTACCCGTTCAAGGGTCTACTCTAGTACAGGTTGAAGAAACAAAGGTTACAGTCATGGAAGGGATGGATGTTCAATTAACTTGTGTTATATTTGACAGCCAGAGAGTTGAGGCCGGTGAAGTTATTGCAATATGGCAACGGGGGGCTGAAAGAAGCCGAGGCAAGATCGGAGTCGGCTGGGATCAGGATAAACAACAAGGAAACACGGTACTGAATCTTACTAAGGTAACCACAAACGATACGGGAGAATATACATGTTTGGTCAAGATACGGGATAGTTTTGATTACAAAAGAGTGAGTATGAGGGTTTTGCCATGGACAGGGGATCGTGCTGAAAACATAAAGGTTGATCCAGTATCAATGGCAGCGGACATGTGGGATGGGTCACCCCTTAGAATAAATTGTTCCTTCCTAGTAAGATCAAGATATCAAAGGAACCTATGGGTCAAAAGGTGGAGGCAAAATAGGGAACTGACCTGGGACAGAATAGAGGACAGGACCAGTTGGTGGGAGAAGGAAGGCAAAGGTTGTGGGTGGTTGAATGTCACTAATCGTAGAATAGGAAATGCATGGTGGAGGCATGACAGAATGATGTTATCCTTACAGAGACACGGTAGAAGGGGTAGACGGGAGGCTAATGATACAATAGAACGGAATACTGAGCAGGAAAACTTAGTGGTAGGATTAATTAGAGATTTTGGGATCATGCAGAACGTGACTAAAATAACAGCTTGCCTACCATTACCACAGGCTGCAGGTGAACCAATTCCCTGGGGAATAATACCGGTAACCAAAATGCCTGAAACATTTAAGAATGTTTCATGGTCCTGCCAGTCAGTTCCCAAACCAGTGGATGTATGGAGGGATTTGTGTATGACCATTCGGGCTATGACTAGAGAGGAATGTGAAAAGAAACCCAATCATTATGGTTGGATTCAAAATACCAGGAGGTGTTTAATTGCAACCCCAATAGATGAGCCATGCAATACAGTACGAATAAGAACGAAATCCCACCGAAATGAGATGAGTTGTCAGAATGTCACACAGAATTTTGACACCTGGAATAGTTGGAAGACATTATGGGGACCTAGTGTTTTGGAACACTATAATTACCTTGGGGAAGTACAATGGTGCATCCAATGGTCAGGAGTAAAGAATCAGTCACATTATAGGGCCCTCATCACATCTACATCTTCCCGAGAGTTCAGACCGCAGAAAGAGGATTGGAATTGTACTGAGGTTTTTACATGTGATACACCGGAAGACCGAATTGGATTGGTACCGGTGAAAATGGCATTAAAGTGGGGATGTGAGTGTAGGGGATATGATCATACAGTTAGCAAAGAGTCCATGGAGGGACCTATGGATTGCAGATATACTACTGTGCATAGCCCTGGAAATCTAGTCTGGGTGTTGGGACATGGACAGTGGACCACACATTTACCTCTAGATGGATCAGTAACACAAATCACCCTAGGGGTTCCCACATTGTGTCCATACTGGAAACAGAATAGATTGATCCAAAGGAAACGACTCAGAAAGAGGGAAGAATCCCTAGAGGAGCAGTGGCATGAACCTGGCTCAGGAGTACACTTTGGATGGATATTAGAATCATTATTCCCTCCGGTAGCGACATATCGAAATAGGGAAATGCTCAACAACTTGTTAGGACAGACAGAAAGGTTGGCAGCAGCTACTAAGAAGGGATTTAAAGATCTAGACTTGCAATTGCAAGCTACATCAAGAATGACCCTACAAAATAGAATGGCATTGGATTTGCTACTGTTAAGAGAACATGGAGTTTGTGCTTACCTGAGTAGGAGAATAGATCATTGCTGTGTACACATTCCAAATGTTACACTTGAAGTTGAGAAAGATATTTCTCAACTGGCAGAAGTGGAAACAAAAACCAAAGAAATTGAAAAGGAAGCACAGCATAACTGGATAGGAGCAGTATTTGATTCTTTGGGGCTTCACCTGTCTGGCTGGATTACATCTGCTATACAGTATGCACTAATGTTTTTAGTATTTTTAGTGACTATATGGATTGTATATAGATGCCTCTTAGGAGTGATCGAAAAGGAAAAGAAGCGATCTCTCCGGTTGCTGAAGGCGATGACCCGCGGGCGGCAGAATGAAGAACACTCCCCACCTCGTTATGAAGATGTTACTGTCAATACTGTTGATTGAGCATCCTTGCAGTAGGACTGAAGGATGCTCAAAAGGGGGGAAATGTTGGAAAAGAAATGAAATTTAGCAAAATGTGTAATTATAGTTTAGTTATGAGTTGTGTGTGAATTGGTTTGTTAAAAGCAGTTTTGCAGTTTTGCAGCCGTTGATAGTGTGTGTGTTTGGTTTGTGTGTAACTTAGCAGGTAGTCTTAGGAATTTAGTAAATAATTAAACTAGTGCAGGAGAGTAAGAATGCTAACCTGTCTGAAGGCAGCATACAATGCTCTTAGAATAAGATAAGCAGAAGATTTACGATCTTGCCTGTGAACTAAGGAATGTATCACAAGGGAACTGTTTCTTAGAGACTTTGTTGTGAATCGCATGTATAAGAGGGAAGAACCCATATGTGAAATGGGGGGCTTGGGTTTTTGGGACGTGAGTCCCCCAGCACCCCGGGCCCGTAATAAAGCACCCACAAAACTTATCCGAGTTTTGTGTCATTTATCACTCGGGCAACATGAGGAGCCCCTGGGGTGGCAGTGAGCAACCTCGGCTCTGCTCACTGCTGCTGGCATTTTCTATTGAACCATCTCCAAGGACTTCTCTTGAGCTCTGTATTTCTAAGGGTTTCCCCCCTTGGTTTTTTTGTTGTCTCCTGCACCTTTTTTCCTCCAAATTTTCCTACCCTGTCAGCAGCAGCCCCTGTCCAGAACTGGCTCTAAAATATCAGCAAAGCAGCTAGGAACAACAATGGGTGGAATCCTGCGGCTCAGGAATTCGTATGTCAGAGCCCTGCCTGTGCCTCATGCTTTGTCAGGACCTCCTTCTCTGTGCAAAACAAGGGACTAGTGGAGTCTTTTTGCCAAAGAACTCCTGAGAAGCAAATGTTGTGCTAGGCTTCTCAGGAGTGTATCCGTTAAGTTCATTGCTGGCAAAGAGAAAGTAAGGCCAGGGTAGCAGAGCAGCTGGGAGCTGGTCACTCCCTGCAAAAGGCTGGTGCAGGATGTGGGAACACCACGTTCCAGAAGGGGTGAGCAGGGTCAATGTGCTCAAGGTGCTGCCAATGAGGTTTGGGTTCACTTAGAGAGTAGTCAGAACTGGAGAGCACTGGAAGATCCAGCTGCAGTCCCCATCCATGTCGCTTTCAGTGATGGCTTTAGGGTATCTGCAGCCTGGATCCAGAGCACCCTGGGGGCTCCTGAGGCTGCCTTTGCACTCAGGGTGAGGATGCCCAGGAGCCCCTGAGGCCGGCAGTGGGCACCAGGGCTGGGGCTTGTGGCCTGGCAGGTGTGGCTCTGGGGGCTGTGACATGCCAGTCCATGGGTCACTGTCACTGCCCTCCGCAGCCCTGGCTTGCTCTGTGATGCTCCAGGGACAATGGCAAGAGTGGGGAACTGGCTAGGTTGGGGTTTTGCCTGAGCCAGAACCTCTAGGCCAAATGCCGAGCAGTAGAAACCCCTGGAGGACCGAGTGAAGAAAGCAAAGGAGGCTCTTCGGCGGTGTAAAGGGCAGCAATTTCATCAGGAGAAATAAGGGGAAGGTTCACAGCTGAGAATTCCAAATGGAACAGATGTTGCAAAAACCCCCACCATCCCTGTGCACGGGTTTTTAAAATCTTTCAAAACAGGGGGTGGACACAATATAGTAACCAATAAGTGACTCTTGGGGTGTGGTTTTGAGGGCTACAACAAATCAGAACAAGGGGAGGAGAGAGCGTTGGCATAGGGATTGGATCTAAGGGTGAGGGACAGGGAATTTTCTGGAACAAAGGGTAGGGTTTGGGCTGATGGATGGGGCAAAGGGGCCGAGTTGTCTTGACAGACAGGGAAAAATCTGGTGAGGAGGGAGGGGATTCCTCGAGGGACACTTGGGTAGGAGAGCATAACATAGGGGAGGAGCTAACTGTAATAACTCGGGGAGCACTTGAGCATGCCACTATATAACAGAACATTTGACTCAATAAACTAACACAGTGCAACACAGAAATTCAGGCTTTCAGCAGCTGAGAGGTGGCACTGTTAGAACCCGCAGCAGCTGGTGAAAGCCGTCTCTGTCCTTCAGGTTCTTGCTATGTGGGAAGGTGCTGCGCGTAGTGGTGGCTGCACTCCCCCTTTGCTGGAGGATGATCTGTACCAGGGGAGAGCAGAAAGCTGCCATGGTGAGCAGAACATGCTCAGAGCATTACAGTTCAGAGAATGGCGCTGCCCCTGAAGGGCAAACAGCTTGAAAGCATAGAATTCTGTGCGGAACTGTTGCACAGATTTTCTCTTCTAGAACATGCCCATTTTTGTATACTGTAGATGAATACTCTGGGTTTTATAGAATACATGGGGTTTTTTCTTAAGTTTTTTGGGAGAACTCTCAAGTTTATTTCTGTTTGTATTTTACATCCAGCATGCATACAGGTTTTTTTAATTATTATTATTTTTCTTCAGTAAATACTTAGGGAAAAATACCTAAGCATTTTTTAATCCTTTGGGATATTGTGATTAATATTCTTAGAAAGAAAACCTTGTTGAACAAGTGTGAAGACACAGAGAGAGGGAAAACAGTATAAAAGTCTTTTAGAACAGGGCATGTAATAGGGACTGCAGAACTGAGTAATTCCTCCAAGTGCAGAATTAGCAAGATATATCCCCAAGAGTAAGTGCCAAGATACTTCCTTAAACCAAGGGAAATGTGACCTGCAGCCATACAAAGCACAGCCAAAGCAAATGAAAACCTTTGGAAAAGAGGGAATTTTGCCAGTGACATCAGTCTGTCTGGATAACTGAGGGATGCCCATCAATATTGCACTACATTCCTCAATATTTGAAATGTCTTTTCTCCCAATTTCTGCAAAATTAATAAGCTGCAGTTGTTTACCATTAACTTAAGCTCTTAGGGGAATTACCAAGCACCATGTATGTTTTTCTGTAGCTGAGCAGGACTTGAGTTTCCCAAATCTTCTACAAAGCAGAAGGGAATCACACAGTTACTTGTGCCAATGTTAATGAAGGATTTAATGAAAGCAGGTGAATGAGAGCATTGCATTGTAAAACTTCCACATGCAAGAAAACAGGAGTCCACTTAGAATAAAACATAGAAGGCTAGCATAACATCAGAACAGGATAAAATGAAATTGCTAGACAGGAACTGATGCGTCAGAAATTAGGTGTATCATTTCTGATAGATCTGCATGCATTTGCAAGCTAAAACAGAAAAGGAAGGGCAGAGATAATAAGGAAGGAAGATTTTAAAATTGCACTGTGCAGAAGAGACACACAAACCACCAGTGTGAACACAGCTGGGAGATTCAGCTTGGAGATGGATTAGAGTGGAATCCATTCACTGAAGGTCTCTGGTGCACATGAGTGCAAAGACTGAGGAAAAAAGGAGAAAAGTTTAATTTCTGAAAGCTATTGAGATTCCTGGAAGCATTGTCTAGAGATCTAAAAATCTAAAGCCTCAGAGAATCTGAACCTAAACCATCCCCAAATGGATTGATCAGGTATGATGTGCACATCTCTGCTGTTTTCAGAGTCAATGAAATTGACAATGAGTGTCTGGAAATTAGGAATGCCCACCCAGATTTTGTCTCCCTTACTTTAAGAACACCTTAATAAGGCACTTCAGGAACTGAACACTGACATTCTCACCCTGCTCTATTTACTTTACATTTAAATACAGGCTGGTAGAAGGAGAATAATAGGGGGTAATTTCTCCCCAAATTACCTGTTGCACTTTCAGGTTAGGAGTAGATGTAAAATTCAGCTAATCACTCTCTCTATGCATGAATATTCCACTAGTGAACTGACATACAGAACATCCTTTTTCTCTTTTGTACCTTCCTAAATGGTGCCCAGTGAACAGGACTCTTGCATAAATCTCACAGAAAATCACCAAAATTGCTGAAATTAACACTCAATTCCCTGATAAAAGCTTCTGAGAAAAGGCTTGAGCGAATCACTGAACAAACTGAAACTTGGAAGAGAAACACACATTTCAGCACTGATCAAGGGGAAAGAAAAAGAAATGCTGTAAAAATTCCAAGTGGAAGGTAAGGAGAAACACAGGAAGCACAGAAAGAACAAGGCCCTGTCAGATGACCTGTGCAAGGTAACTTTGTGCCCCAGCACTGTTAGAGGTCATTCCCTGTCATTGGTGCAAGCAGCTGGAGACATAAATGCTGATTGATTGGGGGCCACAGTCTTGATAAGTGCAGAGGTGGTTCAATAACGTGACATGAGGGAGTTCCCTCAGAGCAACTGGGATGCCAGAAAGAAGTGAGCAGCTCACCACAGCCCGGCCTGCTTGGCTGCTTTTCCTTCTGACCCTCCTGGGGAGGCTCTGACATTTCCTCTTCCCTGATGGAAGCGCAGCCGCTGCCAAGGGAAACGTCCCCACACTCACTCAGTGTCCCTTTGCTTGCCTGATGTCCCATCTGCTGTCCCTGCCCAGGAGAGCTGCTCTGCTCGGGAGGAGGAGCCCGAGCGAGAGCCTGGGAACATCGGCGGCTGCAATCCCTCCTGATCTAGCGCTGTTTATGGATGTGTAGTTAGATTTGGATAGCTACAAGTATAGGGATATTTACATACATGGGCTGATATTTGTATAGGGATAGTATGTGTGTATATTGTTATATTGATGCGTGTATATTCATCTGTTTACATACTTGTACAGCTCTGTAGCTGTGCATTTCTATTGCTGGGGTTGTATGGATTTTTTTATTGGTCCATTGATATTTGTGTATTTATAGATAGGTTTGTTATATTTGTATTATATTGTCATGTTATATGTCATGAAATATGTAATGCATGTTTACATCTCTGTATTGTTATGCCTATATATGTATTTACTTCTATTTATTATGTATGGAGTTGTATAGTTCTAAAATTCTATTTATTTAGTTCTGGATCTGAGATTCTTTGGAAAGGGATATTGATGTTTCTGTATTTGTATATGGGCTGTATTGTTGTAGTAATATGTAATAAATTTAATTGTTAAACTTCAGTTCAGTAACTTCAATATTTGTGTACAGTGAGTTGTTGCAGAGGGTTGCAATAAAGTAATTTTTTTTTCACTGAAGTTGATATTTGTATATATTTACATAGCACAATTCTCAGAAAAAATTAGATTTTAATCATAAATTGATATTTCTGTGTTTCTATATTGGTAACACAGGTGTTGTAATTTATAATAAATTTCATTTTTAAACATAAGTTATGTTTGTGTATTTGTACATTAGTAGTGCGGGTGTAACTATCTGCAATAAATGCAGTGTTTCAACTGAAGTAAGCGTAGATTTGTGCTACCCAAAGCCATGGGCAGATGTAAATGCTGGAGGATTTTGGCCATGCAAATCTCCGGCCATGCCCAGCACATGCCCCACCTGCACTCAGGCTGGGCAGGGGAAGCGCAGATTTGGGCTGGCAGCAGAGCCCCACGTTGGCTCAGAACTCGCTGCAGAGGCTGCTGAGAAAACTCCGGGGCTCCATGAGCACCGAATCCAAGCAGGAGCCACCCGGGGAGGACAAATCCCTGATCCCACAGGCAGCTCTTTAGGAAAGTGCTCCAAGTGTGCCCCTGAAGCTCATCCCAGAGAGCAGAAGCCAGCAGGGATCCTGAGCCAGCTCTGCTGCCTTTGGCAGCACTTTGGCAAATGAGCTGCAGCAAGGGGGAGGCAGCAGCGACTGTGACTGCTGCAGGCCATGGACACAAGTGCTGAGATGCCCCAAAATCCAGAGGGAGGCTGGAGAGCTGGGAATCAACTTGGCATTTCAGTGCCAAGCTCTCACAGGCACTGAAATGATGGAATCCCTTTGTGTGAAGTGACCTGGAAGAACTGACAGGGAGTTGCTGCTAGGATCAGCAGTAGCAGAAAGCAAAAATGTACAAACACTAGGAGATCATCTAATATCCCCCACAAGCAATGGCTTAAAAAATGATCTCATGTATATATTATATTATGTTATATTATATTATGTTATGTTATTATTATATTAATCAAAATATATAATATATAATATGCATGAAATTTAATGCACATGTATTTTTGGACAGTTTTATTTTTTGATATATATTTTCATTTAAGATGTATATTTGAAATAGTCTTTCAGCTTGGGATAGTGAAGATTTACAACAGTGCAAAACCATCTGCCCACAGAGCAGTCAGCCCCCGGGTGTGTGCATGCACACCCACCCACTGTGCTTGCTCTTCTCAGCACCTCAGGGCTGCTGTTTGCACAGAATTGGGATGAATTTAACTCAACAGAGCCACAAGTGGGGTGTCCAGCTTGTCATGAACACTCATGTGGCAATGAACAACAGAGAGCTCTCAAATCCCATTATCACATGTCGCTTCATTCCTGCTGGGCACTGCAGAACTCTTAAAAGACACAGAAAAGGGGTGGAAAACATTGGCATCATGCTACTGCTGGTGTCCTCCTGGAGGAAAATCTGTCGGGTTTCTTAAGGTGGTAGCTTTCCAAAACCTAAGAATACTGCTCAGTAGTGGTAGCCCAATTCTGAATGGTTTTCTTGACTTGGCAAAGCTGGGGTGTTAACAATGGACTCTGTCCTTGGTCCAAATCACCTGCCCTCACCTGCAGACAAAAGCACCACCACCAGCAGCAGCAGCTACATCAGTCAATTTTCTCAAAAAGCTGTGTTAAATTTGGGAGAGGAAAGGAAAACACGACAGACACTGTGGATTAATGACAAGACTCTGAGGAGCAGTTCCAAAGCAAAGGGCAGCAGCTTCTCTCTGGGCCACTCCTTGTGCCCCAAGGCAGCCGGGCTGCCCTGGCTGCCCAGGACCCTGCGCCCCGCGGGCTCTGCAGAGCTGCACAGCGGGGAGGCAGCTTCGGGCACCTCAGCCCCTGGGCAGGAGGGGCTGCTTGCTCTGCAGGGCTGCCTGTGGGCAAAAGCAGGGTGCTGGCCTTCTGCTCTTGGCCCCAGCCTGGCCTTGCAGGGCTAATCCTGTTCCCTGTCTCAAATGTGCTAAAGACAGACTTGTTTGTTTGCAGCTCTGCACAGGTGTGATTTGCACCACAAAATACTGAAGGACGAAGGCCTGAACAACAGACCCTGACTGAAGCCTCAACAACAGGACCTGAGCCAAAGCTGCTCTCTAGATGACCTTCCCAACCCAATGTTCTATCTATCTGCTCCTTAACCAAGTGTTATTATCTAAAGGATTGTTGCATCCATTCACTGGTGAAACACATCTTCACCTTTCTGCATGAGGAAAATGGACAAGGCCACACCTGGCCTTGGTTCCTCCTTGAGCCCTGGGCAGGCCTGGGGAGAAAACCAAGAGGAGAATGACACCAGCTGTGCCCCCAGCAGAAGCTCTGGCACATTGCTCGTCCAGCACTGTCGGAGCCGGGCTACTCTCACAGCGCTCTCGGGAGCCTCGTGGCCGCCAAAGGTGGAGGCACCGCAGGATTTCCCAGTTCCCGGCCGTGGCTCTGCAGGGCTGGGCTGGGACAGCTTCCCCCAGCTGATGTGCAGCTCTGGATGAAGGGGAAACCATTGGGCTACCTGGTGATGGATCTTCCTGAATCACCAGAGGCACCCTTTTGTAATAATGCTGAGGTGCATTGCTTAGCTTATCCTTTCCTGACTCTTGTTTGCACTTTTGCATTACAGTAAATTACATTGTTCCTTCAGCTGGTGTCTGTGTCTGCATCTCTGACCCTCCCCACCACCAAAACAAACACACAGCCAGTTTAGCATGAGACCTGCCTCTCTGCCAGCCTGTCTCTTGACAAACACCCCTGAGACCTACCTCCACAAATGAAATTCCCACTTTGCAACTTCCTTTTCTGCAGGCAGGTGAGAAATGAGCCACTCCCAGCTCTGGACACCTCCAGAAACCAGCTGCTTTCAGCAGTCACAGCCCTGAAATATCAACCTCCTTCCTTAACCTGCCACTGGCAGCTCCCACCAAGAGGCCTTTTGTCCAAGGATACCCACAGAAGAGCTGGAGAAGGGAGCAGTTTGAAACACAACTGCTTCAGAGTTAAAACCTGCCTTTACCAAATGAGCACACACCAACCTGTCCCAAAGGGAAAGCAGGCAGGAGAGAGAAGCTCCACTGCCACAACAGCAAACTGTGCTTCCTTCTGTTCCAGCTGGAGAGTGGAGGGCATGGGCTGCAGCTCACTTTGGGAAGGAGCCCTGGGAATTGGACTGATCTGGGAGGGCAGCAAAAGGAATCCCCCAAAAAGTAGGAAAAGATTCTCTTAAAGGAATAGATGATGACAACATTTCTGCAGAAAAGCAAAAAAAGAATAACTGAAGCATTTCAAGAAGCGCCCAGACTGTAATTTGTTTGCCAATATGACAACCCCAAAGTCTCTGTGGTGTGTCAGGAAGCTCAGGAATGAACCTACAAGGCTTGGATAAACATCATAAATGTCCGTCCCCCTGAGCACGAGCAGCTCCCCAACAAGACTTCAAGACTAAGGGACAAAGCTTCCCCCTTCAGCTCTCCACAGCAGCTCTAGGGAGTCTCTCCCCACTGCAAGATCTCCTTTGTCAGTCTACAGTGGCAGAACTTGGCTGCAGGAGGCATTTGCATTGGAGCTCTCCCCAGATAGGGGGAAGAAAAAGAAGAGGTGATTCCTGAGGAAAGAAAAAGGCAAGTCTGTTTGGGAAGACACCAGTATGAATTCACTACAACTCAAGGCCAGAAATCTCTTGAAGAAAGCAACATCCATCCATGGGGCAGCACTTTGGCTTTGATATCAATGCTGACAAAATTGCTGCCCCTTCCTGCTGCTGTAGCTGACTCCGAATCACGAGAAATGTGCCAATTCTGCCAAAGACAGGCAGACATGGTGAGATGAAACCAGCTAGTCTGCTGAAAAGGAGTCCAAATGAATGTTTTCTAACTCTCCCTTTTCCTCCTTTCTGCAGCCAAGAGCAATGTCCTTCCTCTCTGTCCCCGATGGTGACCCAGGCACGGCATGCAGCGTGGGGACAGAGCCTGTCACTGCTCCCAGTGCCCTGCCCTGCCCTTCCCTGCCTGCCTTGCCCTTCCCTGTCCTGCTGGATCCTGCTGTGCTGTGCCGAGCCGAGCCGAGCCCGGCCAGCAGTCACGCATTTGGGGAATGACCCTCCCCTGTGCCGCCCGCTGGCGTAATGAACGTACCACTTTGTAACTTTGACTAGTTAGAGAGTCTTTGTTCCTGATTTTCAGTTTTAACAATTCAGGGAGCTTTTGTTTTCCCTGAAAGAAGTACAGTTGCTGCCAAGGGAAACACACCCAAAGACCAATAGTGACCCAGCCTTCCCTTTGCTTCCCTTTTCCTTCCCTCACTGCTACACAGCGCTCTCATACCAGGACCTCAGTGCTGCCTCACCTGAGGATTCAGAGCTGCCTCCAGGCCCTTCCAGGCTAAGTGCAGGTGCTCAGGACTCTGAGGTTTTCCTGGCTTCTTGGGAGAAGGTGTTTGCTTCATCTGGACTTCTTGGGGTTTCCTCGGAGGAGCCAGGCACAGGCAAATTTCATCTCCACTGTGAGCTCTTCATTCTGCTTGTTCCCATGAAGCTTAAATGCCAACCTGAGCTCATCGGTCCTCTGGTTCCCGTAGACCATCACAGCCCTTCCATGGCCTCTCCAGAGAGGAGCAGCTGCACATCTTCAGAGCAGCAGTTGCCAGCCCACAGTCCATCAGGGAGGGAAAGAGTTTCTACCCTTGCTTTCCAAGCAGGTCCTGATTAATGATCCTTTAAAGTGTTTTCCTGCAGTGCTCTATCATGGGTAGATCTCAAGTGAGAATCAGGTAGAAAGGGTCAAGTCGCCTAGGAAGGGGGCCCTTGAAAACAGAAAGATTCTCTGCCTGCTTTTCCTGTACTTGCTGCAGATTTGGATGGTGTTCTGGGCATTTTGCAGACAGCCTCTCTGTAGGGGTACAAGGGCAAGGTGGAAGATATTGCCTAACAAGTGGTCAGTGTTAGGTGCACTCTCCTCTTTCTTTGAATGAAGCCATACTAGGACTCTGATAGGATATTGCAGATGTTTAAGACTGCCTGCCCTGCAAATCAAGCCGTGCCATTTGACGCTGGCAGGGGCTATGTAGAAATCACGAATGGGCCGGGACTGCTGTGGAACGCGCCTCGAGCTGTTTGTTTTCCAGCATCAGTCTCATTGCATGGGTATGACCATGGGAAGATGCCAGCAGCTCACATCCCAGGCAGTAGACAAAGAACTTAGCGTTACAACTTACTTTATAAGTTTTTTGACCAATCACACAAAGCAAAAGCACATTGACAGTAGTTCTATCCAATCACTATAAGCACAGGTACCTTTGGTTAAAACAATGCTCGCTTATGTCAAATACAATACCTACTTGGAAGCCTTAAAACACAATGCACTGAGCTCCATTATTAAGCTTCAACCTTCCCAATATCTTGCTAGATAAACTTTTCTGTAGCTTAGAGGGGTCTTCTAGACCAGCATTAATACACAGATCATTGTTCTATTTGTCCTTGCTTTTCTACAGGTTAAATAATTTTTCTGCTGACCTATCTCATGGCTGCTGCTTAGCTGTAAACAGCTCTACTGTATCTGAGACCTGCCTTTTTCAGCTTTCCCAAAACCCTCTAATTTTGTGGATTCCCACAGAGGACTCAGTGCCAGAGCCTCTCGAGAAGCGTGGAGGGCAGGGCTCAGGCAGGTTGTGCCAGTGCAGGATTTGAACTCAAGGCACCAGGAAGCACCAAGCCTGCAGAGAGGAACTCAACCCTTCTCATCTCCCTCACTGCCAGAGGCAGGCTCAGAGCAGCCATCTCACCCCTCTCTAAACCAGTGGGGGCTCTGTCCTTACCAGGCTCCTCAGGCTCCTGGGAATTGTTCCCACAGCTCTCAGTGCCAGGCAAAGCTCCCTCTGCTGCAGCTCAGTCCACAGGCTCCCCTCCTGAGGACTCAGGGGCAACATTAATATTCCCCTTGAAAGAGAAACAGAAAGGAAGAAACCCTTCTTACCACTTACACAAAACACCTGGTCCAACAACTCCATGGCTCACACACTTAATCCCTTGTTCCTGACAAGAACTCTGGGCCACAAAGCCCTTCAACAGTCAGAAAAATTTGACTTCTCAAACACAGTCCAAAAGCTGTCAAAGCTGACAGTGACAGTGTGGAACATGGGGGTGACACTGACCACATGGAATGGCTGCTAAGGAAATCAATTGCTGCTCTGTTCTGTAAGGCTGCATGTCTGACAGCACTAATATCAGTCATCATGTCACTAATTGCAATGGAAGTCGCACTGTCTTCTTTCTTCAGCCAACACCCCAATCGGTGTAATGGTTTCAATGCCTCGCCCTAGGCAAGTTGATGTAGAAATAAATTCGATGTACCTCATTTTGCAGGGCCCTAGGGTCTGAAATTGCTATTACAGTTTTCTTTATAATGATGGGCACATCTTTTTTCTCTCTGTTTTCTCTTGATGGCTTTTTTAACGATAGGTGCTATCACAGTGAGTTGTCTGATGCTACATGGGCCACCTTTAATTTTTGAGGGAATGTCCTGCCAGGCTCTATCTCCACAAATGAGCCAATATTCTGTTGCTCATTGTCATGGGGACTCACCTAGGTCATCTACTCATCAGCAGTTTCACCCTCAGGGGACACTGGGGTAGTACAATTGCACCACAAACTTGAGTATCTGTCCTCAGGATGATGGGGAGTAACATTTAACTGTGGACCTCCCTGGTACTGAAACTCAGCACAAAATTCCATCACCAGTGAACCAAGAATTTGAATTCTTGAGGTTCAGAAGGTGCTTTAAGAAGATCAGGGGCCCAATGATGCCAGCTGGTTATGGGATTGGTCTCGTTGGCAGCCTCACACCAATATTTGTCACCATTGGGTATTGGCTACTCCTTGGCTGGCACAGGCACACCGACCAAACAGGTTGCAAAGGGTTTGTCTGGGCTCAAATTGGTCAAACACATGGTGTCTGAGCCTGCTGACTTGGCTAAAGCAAGGCAAACATTCATTTTTGGTTCATCTACAGGCATGTATGCACAGCAAAAGCAAGCAAGAAAAACCAACAAGTGCCAGTATATCATTTGATCAAGCTCCATGTTCCTGTTCAGCTGTTTCTTGGCAGAAGCTTCCCCATCTATTTCAGTTCTCAAGCAAATCTTTTAGCACTTGGTCAGGGACTGGCCAACTATAGGGCACTAAACTGTCCCTCTAACCTTCAATTTTTACAAATTTGGATATCTTAGAATTCTTTTGAACACAATGGACACCACGCTTTTGATGAAAGAGATCTATGATACAAACCATTTTCACAGTCCAAAAACCAACATCAAACTCAAGATTTGTAGCTTTCACAGGTTGAACAGGGAACGTCTGGCATGAACCATAGCTTCTCCGTGCGGCTCACGTCTGCGTGCTCATTTCCCTGTGGGTGGAATTGTCGGTGTGCTCCTGTGTATGAGATGGTTTCACGTCCTTCGCGGGGACCCACTTAGGTCCGGCACCTTTGCAAATACAAGCCTACCCTTTGCCCCAAGTGATTAGTGCAAATGGTCTTTCAATTTATCCTTACTCAAGGTTTCTGATCAAAACAGAAGGATTTTCTTTCAATTTTTCCTGTGTGCTGTTTGAAAAGTGCCTAAAAATTGGAGGATTAGGTCCTGCAAATGAGCTATTCAAAGCATAAAGACATCTAAAGCTTTGCTCAACCTTATCAGAGGTGTTGCTTGGGCCACTTCCCCTTTTGTTGATCTAGAATGGGTTTTAGAGTGTGGTGCATCCTTTCAACAATTGCCTGACCTGTGTGGGAATAGGGAATTCCAAAAGTGTGGCGAACACCCCAGTCCATCAGAAATGTCGCCAATTTCTGAGCTGTGTATATGGGACCATTTGTCAGTTTTCACCTTGTGGGGGATCAGTTTGGTGAGCTCTGGGCCCAGTGACACTGACAAGGACAAAAGCAAAAAACGAGAGGCGCTCTCTCTTCCCAGGACCAAAGTCCCACAGCTTTAATGGAGAACAGCTCCAGGAGAGAAAAGGAGTGTCCAAGGGAGGAAAGAGGATGTCCAGGGGAGGAAAGAGAGCGTCCACCTCGTGGCAGGAGACTTTAAACCCTCGGGGAAGGGGATGGTAGAAAGGAACTACCATAGTTCAACATAATAAATCACCACACTGTAGTTTTCTGCATAAATTGCTGCACTCGTTGCAAACAAAATCCTAAAATCTCCCCAAACACAACCGTGCAGTCCCAAATGACCACAGTGTGGGAGAAAAACCATTCAACCCCCCTGTATACCCAAGCACCAGGTGTCACAGGGAGTACCAACCCCTGCAATTAGAAAGTCCACACACACAGGCTCACGGGAAAAGGAGTATCTCTTTATGAGGGAACAGAGTGCTCACTTTTCTCAACACAACACACACCATAAATCACAACAGCATCCACTCACATCATCTTCCTCAAACATTGACATACTGAAAACACAACCACAATTACGACACACAGGAAAAAATGCAGCAATAAAACAGGATTTGCTCAATTCACCCCCAGAATTGCTAGCAGGTCCTTATTGACACAGCAAATGCTTTCTGCCAGCAGCCAGACCCAAACCCAGACTGTACAGGCGTACGTTGTGCACAGGACATCTCTGTGTGACTTGTGAACAGCCCTTTTCCTGTGTACGCCTTACGGGTTACTTTATACAGAGTTAAACGTTCCCTTTCTCCACAGTCCCAGCAGTCTTGTCTGTCCCCCACGAGGAACAGCCGAGAGCGGAGGTGCCTCCAGGAAAGGAATGTCCTGGCAGCGCCCAGAGACGTCCAGAGCCCGGCTGTTCTCACTGGAGCAGAGAAGCGTTCCTGCCGCGGTCACCAAATGAGGTGTGGAATAGAACTCACCACAGTTAAAGGTAGAAGGTGGTGTGTTTATTACAGCCAGGCACAGGAGGAGTTGTCTCCTAAAGACATGTGTGAAGAATCACTGGCTCTCTCTCTCATCTCTACTCATCTAAAATATCTTACACATTCATATAATTCCCAAAAAACCTAACACATATTCATTAGATAACACTGCCTACCCTCCTTTGAATTAAAATGTATTATAATTGAGTCCAAAGTTCCTTCACATTACTGCAGTCTTTCACTTCAAATGGGTTGGTGGGTTTCAAAGTGGGGAATGGCCTCCTTCTGATGAAGGCCAAGACGTCTTCCTCAATTTGACCTCTTCCCTTATGACCTGTTGGCAGGCTTTCGCACCCCTTGGCTATAGCTGAAGTTTCGGGGCCCAGGTGCAGGCTACGGTCCTCTTCTTTGTCACAAAGAAATCCGCATCCCATCCTGCTTCTTGTAACAGAGTAAAGACAGGCAAGTGATATATTACCCTAGCCTTAACTACCTTACCTGCAAAAAATTAACTATCCCTTATTATTTCAACTCTTCTTGCTACACTCTTTCCCCATAACTAAATCTTGCTAAAATTTTAACTCTTCCAGTTCTTTTAAATCCTGGATTCATGGCCTCATCTCACACGCCAGCCATGTGTGAGCCGATGCTATAACTGGGAAATTCCACTCCTGAACAGGAGATGTAAGGCCTGGTTCTGAGCTGGAAGGGTGAGAAGAATGAGATGCACAGCGTTTTGATCCAGGGGATGTCCTGAAAGTGCACTGCCTACCTGCCCCTGCTGCCGAGCACCACGCTCCATCTCCTTCTCCTACTCAGCAGATTTTTAGGAATCGAGTGGTTGCTGTGTATTATTTGCTATTGCAACTAATAGTATGAATTTTCTTTGCAATCCCCGTTTTGTCCTTGGTTATTTTGTGCATGGGTCTCCTCTTGAACCTGTGACAAAGGCCAGCAGGAACCTGCAGGACACTCCTATACTCATGTCAGTAAATGCTGAGAAGTGCTTTAAGTATCAATAAGTCAAAAGTATCAATGAGTAAATCAAATAATTTGGCGGACTATTTAGTCTGTGAGTTTCAGCAAAGTATTGAATATGTCTTAGATCCAAGGATACAAACTAGTAACTGAGATTGCTGGGTGTGCACGTATTAGGGAAGTGATTCCCCACACACCCAGTGCTGAGATCAAGTATTGCCTCTCTTCTAACCCTGAGCTGGCAGCAGGGATCAGGTCCTCCTTGGTAACATTCATTTTGAAGACTTGTGTTGAGCAGGTAAGAATGGTCAAAATGAAATCTTTTCCAGCTGTTTCCCTTTGGTTTACCTGTTTGTGGCAGGAGAAGCAGCCCGCAGCGCAGTGGGCACCGTGCCCTGCCCAGCCGGGGCTCTCTGGCACAGAGCAGCAGCAGCGCCAGCACCGTTCAACCCGCTCCTGCCTTGGCTTCCCCTGGCACACAGAAGCCTCTGGAAATCAGCAGTGCCAGTGGCGTTCCCAGCTTGGAGCAGCTGCTGCTGGCGGGCAGATGCTGCCAGTTCGACTGCTGCCAAAGGGGAAGAAAGGCAGAGATGTACACACACCGGAGCCCTGGGCATGTCCAATAAAGGTGCAAATATGTGGGGAGATTTGTTAGGAAGCATTTCAGCTGTGATGCCAACAGTGGCTTCTCTCCTGGTTCTGTGTGTTCTGGATGAGTAAGGCAATGGTTGGCTCTGACAATTAAGAAGCAGATGTTATGTGGATGTTCAAATGTGTAGTGATGATACTGTAATATATCCTCCCATAGTCCTCTTTCCCGTCCCCCTTGTAATAGCCTTGGTAGTCAGGGCATTTGGGGAGGGCTGGCTTGCGACCAGCAGGCAGCACACCAACACCTGACCTCCAGTCAAGATGCAAGAAAGTAATCTCCACCAATGGAACAGCAGAGAAAGAGTTGACTGACAAAACTTTTGGAGGAGCTAGGGGTATAAAAGGCAGAGCATCGTTTTTGTAGATGAGCACATGGCTGCTAGTCACAGAGACTCCAAATGCTGCAATTTTTCCTTATTCAGTCGTTTGTTGAGGTTTACTAAACCTTTAAAATTTTAAAAGTGAGAGTCATTTCTCACATGTGCAATGCTGTGGGCCATTTTCTTGGCCTGGTTTCCTTTGCTTGTGTCCCATCTGAGTGCTCAGCTGGGGTACAGGCTGTAGGTCTATGGGACACTCTTGGAGTTCCTCTTGGATCCCCTGAACAACAAGGTTTGGCCCATGAGGGGATTTTGTGCTGCTTTGTGACAGAGAAGAACTTTCCAGACTCTTTTGTGTTTGCTGTAGGGAAGGTTGGTTATTGCTGTGCATAAATTCACAGACCAACATGGAGCGTTTGCTTTGTGATGTCGGTGCATGGTTGCCACCTTGTCGTAGTGACATCAGAAGGTTGCCTTGGTGCACGGAAGGCCTGAGTGTCAGCGCAGCTCTAGTGCTGGCTCACATCAGGAGAATCCTCCTGGTTGGGTAATTTGTCAGTGGGTAGCTGCCCACTGACAAGAGTCTTGTGTCTTTCAGTGTTGTGGTGAACTCCCAAAACACTGCTACCATGTTTCACCATCTGGCCACGGCAGCTTTTGCTGCTTATGGTGTTTGTTTTTCCGCGTATTACGTGACACACTTTGTTTTTAAGTAGAGTTTTCCATTCTGCTTAGGTCTGGTTGCATCCTAACCTGGCTTTTGTATGTCTTCCTGCTCTTTCTTGGTGGCTGAGTTTCTGATTTTGAAACAGAAAGAGCATTAGGATGCCACTGGTTTGGTAAAGCTCCTGTCAAGAGGTTCAGCTAAAAAGGGGGTGTCTGTAGCCACAGGGGCAGCATTTGCAGGGGAACATGCAGGGCTTCGGTTCCCTCCACGGGAGAGTCTGTGGCAGCAGAGTCTGTCATTTCCTCAGGTTGCTGGGACAAGCAAGACAGCTTTGAAAATGTAGACTGGCAGACGTTCTTTAAGGCCTTCCAAAAACTCTGCAGTTGTTCCCAGAATTCAGAGAAAGCTTCTTTCTTCTTAAATTTTGTCATGAAAGGATTTGACTGTCTAACTTAATAACCTTTTACTGAGTGCTAAAATAGTTATTCCCTTTGAAAGGAAGTGCAAACTCTAAAGCAGTGAGTGTCTACTTCTGAACCCTAGAGGTGCTGCTGTGGTCTTCCAAAATCAAACCGCCGCTGCTCAGGGGAATTTTGGGAAGCTTTTCTGGGCAACCATTTCCTGCAAGTTAATGAGAATTAGTGCATGTAACTGATTGGAAAAAATTAAAAAAAGTACCTGAAGGAGAGGATTTCAGAAGCTGTTTTATGTCTTTGGTAGAACAGGAGCATTGAGTGTTAAAGAACAATTTGCATTTTCTTGGTCATATTTGTATTCATTTACTGGCTAAACTGGCTGCAGTGTAGGCACAGCCAAGAATATTGTCCATATCCCTTACTGGCTGTGTGAATGAAATGTGTCTCCGAGAGGGATGTTGTGAAACAGGAAATCATCTCTGTTTGGGTTGACTTGTTCTGTGGGATTCAGCAGCCCAGGCAGTTTCATGAGAGCATTCTGTTCATTTTCCCTTCCCACTACAGGTCACCTGAAGCGTGTATTCAGCAGTGCTGAAGATCCTGAGGTGAGTGAGAAACGAACATTTCATGTCCCTGGTGTTTAAGAATTGTAGAGGAAGATGTGAGCTTGGTCAGTAGCAGTAGACTGTAGAGGGCCAGCTAGGGAGGCTGAAAGAAAATCCATTTCCATGCCTGAGACAAAAGTACAAAGGCAGCGATAGATATTTGTAAATCTCCTTCTCAGAGTTTGAAGAACTAAAAACCTACTTTTGAAAAGAGAACGATGCTTGCTGACAGCAGATAGGGAAAATTTAAATAAGAGCAATTTCCTGTACAGTTGAATTAGATCATTTTAATTTAAACAGAGTGACTTAGACTCCTATTCCTATCAAACTTCACGATATCTACTTGGAACATGAGGTGGTGGAAAAGGAAGGCCATCTTGAAACGGCACATGCAGTATCTGAAGAGCATTGGGCACCTTTGTGGCTGGGGAGCTGCGTGGGCCAAAAGGACGCAGGGCTGGCGGCCGTGAGCAGCTGAAGATGAGGCAGCGTGGGGCCAGGGGGCCAAGAAGGCCAAGGGCACGGTGGCTGTGCCGGCAGCAGTGGGGCAGCAGGAGCAGGGCAGTGAGCGTGGCCTGTGCTGGGCAGCGCTGCAGCCACAGCTGGAGTGCTGTGTGCAGCTGTGGGCCCTGGGAAGAAGAAAGTCATGGAGGGGCTTCAGCGAGTGCACAGAAGGACAGGGGAGCTGGGCAAGGGGGGGCAGCACAAGGCCAGGGAGGAGGTGCTGAGGGAGCTTTAGCCTGGACAATGGGGGCTCCTGAGGGACCTTCAGGCAGACTTCCATAGATCCCTGCCTTAGATCCATAGAGCCAATGCTCAGCACAAGGGCTGTTTCCCTGCCAAACATCCCTTCACTGCATCCAAGTGCTTAAGACACTGGAGTAGGTAACACTTTCATGTTTTGTTTATTTGTTTGTTTGTTTGCTAGAAGGGGAAGCCTTGTGTAATTTCTCCTTCTCCAGGGAGCAAGGGAACTTTTTCGCAATCTTTCCTACCCTTTTCCAGCACTGGCAGAAACACATCACTTTCAGGTTAATGACTCCCGTGTCTTTTGGCTGCCCAGGGAATCGTGTGTATTGTGTTTGGGAATTGAGCAGGAAATCAATGCCCTTGCATTCCAGCTGGTGCTCAGAGATCACAAGAGCTGGGAGGGGCTGGGCTGCATTTCTGATTCCAGCCACTTCAGCACCATCAGTGTGGTCGAGTCCAAGAGAAGAACTTGCCCGAGCACAGATGCACAAAGAGTGCAGTTCCCAGTGCAATGCTCTGGGTGTCTGGTTGCATTCCATAGGGACCCACATGCTCCAGATTCCCCAAGAGTGCGCGTTACTGAAGCAACAGGAGAGCAAGTTCAGGATTGTAGCTGAGTGGGGCACTGGCTACCAAGTTCTGATGTGTGTAGCAACAGAGAGGACAGTAAAGAGAGATTTCAGTAATGAGATCTGTCTGTCTATCTATCTATCAATCTATCTATCTATCTATCTATTTATCTATCTATGTAACATTTACATAATTGAATCTTCCTAGCTCTGGTCCAAGGAAGTTGGAGGTGCAAAGCTCACCTAAAGCATCCCTTTCAGGAGAGGATTAGAGACATGCTCCCTCGACCAATTCTGAGCAGGCAGAGATGTTTTCCCCTCCAGATATTTTTTTCCCCTCAGAGTTTTTTCCTCCTCCGGCCTCTTCTGCCCTCAAGTCCCCAGTTAATTCTATAAATTTCTGCCTCTCCTAGAGAGGTGCAACAATTCCATGTTTAGGTGGTGTTTGGTGAGTCTGGTCACACATGCATTATGTGACACATGGTTTCCTTCACTGGCATCCCCAGGGCTGCGTAAGTGCATTCATTCATGGAGCCTTAGGAGAGTCTTCTCTTTCAAGTACAGTTCTACCTGCCTTTGCATTGTAGTTCAGGGCATGTGTTTTTCTGTCTATAATTTCATGATTTTTATGAAAACATGCATTCATATCTGCACATTTTTGTGGTTTTAATTATTCATATACCTAAACACTCCGTTTTAAACTCTTGATTTATTGCAGTTGGTAATTATGAGGTAGTATATTTTAAAATGTCACAAAACAACACCTTTCGGGTAGTTTTTCTCACTCTTAAAAAAAAACCCCATAAGCCATTTTAGTTTCTGTCTCTCCAAGTTGGTTCATATCGGCCTATTTTAAATCAGGGCTACAATACTTTAATAGGATTGAGAGAGCTCCAATGAAATGCACACCAGTGATTCCTCTTGTGGAACATCATGGCCCTACCATAAAGCCTCTATTTACTTTTTTTTTTTTCCTCTCATTAGCACAACTGCAAACACATGTTTAGTTGCAAACTTACACAAGATGAGCAAAATCAAAATGATGTGATGGGCCTTTGGGATCTCCCTGCTGATCCTTCTGCTTCTTCAGCTGAGCAAGGCTCTGATCCAGGCAAAGAGATTGCACTTAGTGCTACACAACCATTTGGCTGGAACTCTGCTGATTTCTAGGAACAGCTGGAGGCCTCTCTCTCCCCAGGATGTTTTGGCTGAGCCAAGTTTTCCTGGGTTTTGGCTGCAAATACCATTGCCCTTGCTTTCCTATATCCACAAGTACCATGGCTGGGCAAAAACTGCCACGTGGGCCGTCTTCCAAAGGCACTTTGGTCTGGAGTTTGTGAATGAACGAGAGCCTCATCCACTTCCAAACCACATGAAAAAAAATCATGAAAGAAAACTTCCCATCCTTAACAAACAACTGACAATTCACAAGTGGATCTAGAGCTTCTTTACTCAATGAAAAGGAAGGCGATCTTCCAATGGAGTTGTGCTTTCGGGAGTTTTTCTTCTGACTCGGACTCACAGCTGGCACTGGAAAAGCCACATCTCTGCAAGTGTCAGTGTCTTCTGTCTGCCATCAGTATTTTGCTGCAACAATCAGAACAGGCATCAGGCTGGAGAGAGGCTCAGCTGATGCTAGCAACAGGAGCTGCCCCAAGGAGAAAAAAGACATGAACTTTTACCTCCCAAACCCATCTCCCCAGAGGCTCAAGCAGGATTCCTCTGGTTCCCAGAAATACAAAGAAATAGGGCTGAGAAGACCCTTTGCAGCTATGTGTTCATGCCCAAGACTTTCCTGATGGCATTTGAGTTTTGCCTTTTTTCTTTTCTGTCTTTTCTGTATTCCCTGCCCATCAATTTAGAGCTCTGTAGGCTACTCGATTAGTGACTACTTTTCCCAGTCCTTTTCCATGGCCTTTGCCTAAGCAGAAAGACAAACTTCCAGAGCTCCAAGCGCCAGGGGGTAGAAGGCCCCAGTGTTATCTTGGTTCTTCCTGGGACAGACCCCTCCAGGGAGCTGGTGGACTCACCATCCCTGCAAGCCTTTGAAAGAAGACTGGAAGTGGCACTCGGTGCCGTGCTTTAGTTGAGGTATTACGCCACAGATTGGACTGGATCATCTTGAAAGTGTCTGTCTTCCAAGCCAGTGATTCTTTTATTCTGTGACTGTGGCAGCTTTTCCTGCAGCCCTGGAAAGGGCTGCGGGGGCCCTTGGCCAAGGACGGGGATCAGGGCTCATGGAAAAGAAGCAAAGGGCTCAAGGCAAAGGCTGACAGGGCAGAGCTGCCCCAGTGTGGTCCAGAGTGAGCCTCATGTCCTCCTCCTCACCCTGCGCCCTCTGCGCTGCCCTTTGCGGCGCCGGCGGCTCCTCTCGCTGCGGGGCTCCAGGGCGTGCTGGGGGCCGGGCCCCTCGTCTTCGGGAAGCGCCGGAGCCTCGGAGGCGAACGGCTGCTGCTGTGGCCGGCAGGGGAGAGCTGCGGCTGCGGCCCCGGGCACGGCGAGCTGCCGCTATGGCCGGCTCCTGCCGCGGCTCCTGCCTCTGCTGCGGGCTCTGCTCCTGCCCTGTGCGCACAGACACGGCCGAGGGCTGCCCGGCAGCTCCGTGCCGCTCCGCAGCGGGCCCGGCCGGGCTGCTGCTCTCTGCGGCCTCTGCCCGCTGCTGCCGGCCCCGCCGCGCTCCCGCCTGCCTCTGCCGCAGCCGGGCCCACACGGGAGGCAGCACATTACGGCTGGCTCGGAAAAGCCCTGCCCGCAAACCGCCCGCCACGGGCCCGGCCTCAGGGCACAGGCTGCCGGCGTCCTCGCAGCTGCGAGCCAGCCCGGGCCGCCTGCCGGCCTCGGCCACAGCTCCCGCCTGTGTCTCCATGGCCGCGGCTGCTCGGCACAGCGGGCTGAGCACAGCCAGCGCCAGCAGCAGCTCCTCACGGGCCCAGGCCCTGGGCGTTCCGAGCCCACCCAACCCCGAATTCCAGCCCTGAGGGGCTTTGCGTCCCAATGCATCCCCTGGGGACAGCAGAGTCGGCCGCTGAGCTCAGCCCATGGTGACAACACCAAGTGACCAATGGAAAATTCACCAAATCCTCATCAGAGACAAGAGAAAACTCCCATGGTGCCTGACAGCCTGAGGCAACTGCCAATTCCAGATCATTCCATCCATGTAGGAAAAGAGACTTTTGCATTAAAGCAGAAAAGAGTTATTGAAAAGGAGGGCAGGAACAAACAACAAAGTTATTTGGACTTATGCTTCTTGTGTCTGTTAGAAAGGCCAAGAAAATGCACTCCTTGCTCTTCTGACACAGCTCTCTCTGTTCATGATGTGGGACAGCGAGTGCTGATGATGTGCAGGAGCTGATGCAAGGGGCAGGGACGAGGATGCATCAGGCACAGTGCCAAGCTGACAGAGGGATGATCTCTGGCAGTGGCACTGAAGGAGAAGAGTTTGCAGGCAGCACAGAAAATGGCTCTTTGTTTCACCTCTTCTTTCAGTGCTGCTAAGAATGTAGCCTGGAGCAAGCTGGGAACACCAGAGCCTGGAGCCCTTTCCAGGCAGGGCTGCATCAGACACAAACCAGCAGGGGACTGAGGAGCCCCTGGGGTGGCAGTGAGCAACCTCGGGCTCTGCTCACTGCTGCTGGCATTTTCTATTGAACCATCTCCAAGGACTTCTGTTGTGCTCTGTATTTCTAAGGGTTTTCCCCCTTGGTTTTTTTTTGTTGTCTCCTGCACCTTTTTTTCTCCACGTTTTCCTATCCTGTCAGCAGCAGCCCCTGTCCAGAACTGGCTCTAAAATATCAGCAAAGTAGCTGGGAACAACAGTGGATAGAATCCTGTGGCTCAGGAATTCATATGCCAGAGCCCTGTCTCTGCCTCATGCTTTGTCAGGACCTCCTTCTCTGTGCAAAAACAAGGGATTAGTGGAGTCTTTTTGCCAAAGAGCTCCTGGGAAGCAAATGTTGTGCTAGGTTTCTCAGGAGTGTATCTGTTAAGTTCATTGCTGGCAAACAGAAAGTAAGGCCAGGGTAGCAGAGCAGCTGGGAGCTGGTCACTCCATGCAAAGCGCTGGTGTAGGATGTGGGAACACCAGGTTCCAGGATGGGTGAGCAGGGTCAATGTGCTCAAGGTGCTGCAAATGAGGTTTGGGTTCACTTAGAGAGTAGTCAGGAGCAGTGAGCACTGCAAGATCCAGCTGCAGTCCCCATCCATGTCCCTTTCAGTGCTGGCTTTAGGGTGTCTGCAGCCTGGATCCAGAGCGCCCTGGGGGGCTCCTGAGGCTGCCTTTGCACTCAGAGTGAGGGTGCCCAGGAGCCCCTGAGGCCGGCAGTGGGCACCAGGGCTGGGGCTTGTGGCCTGGCAGGTGTGGCTCTGGGGGCTGTGACATGCCAGGGCATGGGTCACTGTCACTGCCCTCCACAGCCCTGGCTAGCTCTGTGATGCTCCAGAGACAATGGCAAGAGGGGGGAATTGGCTAGGATAGGGTTTTGCCTGAGCCAGTATCTCTAGGCCAAATGCCGAGCAGTAGAGACCCTGGAGGACCAAGTGAAGGAAGCAGAGGAGGCTCTTCTGCAGCATAAAGTGCAGAAAATTCATCAGGAGAGGCGGGGGGAAGGTCGTGCAGGCAAGAATTCCCAAAGGGAACAGATGTTGCAAAAACCCCCACCATCCCTGTGACCGGATTTTTAAAATGTTTCAAAACAGGGAGTGGACACCATACAGTAACCAATAAGTGACTCTTGGGGTGTGGTTTTGAGGGCTACAACAAATCAGAACAAGGGGAGGAGAGAGCGTTGGGATAGGGATTGGATCTAAGGGTGAGGGACAGGGAACTTTCTGGAGCAAAGGGTAGGGTTTGGGCTGATGGATGGGGCAAAGGGACTGGGTTGTCTTGACAGACAGGGAAAAATCTGGTGAGGAGGGAGGGGATTCCTCGAGGGACACTTGGGTAGGAGGGCATAACATAGGGGAGAAGCTAAGTGTAATAACTCGGGGAGCACTTGAACATACCACTATATAACAGAACATTTGACTCAATAAACTAACACAGTGCAACACAGAAATTCAGGCTTTCGGCAGCTAAGAGATGGCACTGTTAGAACCTGCAGCAGCTGGTGAAAGCCATCTCTGTCCTTCAGGTTCTTGCTGTGTGGGAAGGTGCTGCGAGTTGTGGTGGCTGCACTCCCCCTTTGCTGGGAGGATGATCTGTACCAGGGGAGAGCAGAAAGTTGCCATGGTGAGCAGAACATACTCAGAGCATTGCAGTTCAGAGAATGGCACTGCCCCTGAAGGGCAAACAGCTTGAAAGCATAGAATTCTGTGCAGAACCGTTGCACAAATTTTCTCTTCTAGAACATGCCCATTTTTGTATACTGTAGATGAATGCTCTGGGTTTTATAGAATACATGGGGTTTTTTTCTTAAGGTTTTTGGGAGAACTCTCAAGTTTATTTCTGTTTGTATTTTATATCTAGCATGTATACAGTGTTTTTATTATTAGTTTTCTTTAGTAAATACTTAGGGAAAAAATACCTAAGCATTTTTTAATCCTTTGGGATATTGTGATTAATATTCTTAGAAAGAAAACCTTGTTGAACAAGTGTGAAAACGCAGAGAGAGAGAAAATAGCATAAAAGTCTTTTAGAACAGGGTGTGTAATAAAGACTGCAGACCTGAGTAATTCCTCCAAGTGCAGAATTAGCAAGATATATTACTGTGATAAATAGGTATGATTTGTGCTGATAAAGATTGAAACAGTAATCAATAATGATACAGTAATTAATATTTGAGAATAATATAATAGTTAAAAGTTGTGATGCCAAGAAGGAAAGGGAGAGGAGGGGCTCCACCCCCCCCAAAATGAGCCTTGCTTGGTCTTATCCTAGGCAAGCTATTGCAGCTCCAGAGCTCGGTCTCCTAGGGGACTGGGTGCCAGAAGCCAGCTCGCTCTCAGACCAAGGCCGCGGGACAGCCCTAGCAAGCAGGGAATATTCAGCTCTTAGTGATTAGGCAGCTCTTGTGATTTCAGCATTGCTTGCTAGGTAGCTTTTCCCTTGGCCTAAGGCTCCAGCAGACGGTAGAGAGAGAAGAAGAGGCCGGCTGTTCCACAAGTATGGCTTTATTGGAGGGTCCATGAAGGGTCTCAGCTCTTCTTCTTCCGAGTTAGTAGGGGTACAGTATGCTACTTTTATACTCTTGGCCCGGATCCAATCCTGACCAATGGCAAAGGAGTTAGAGTGACCATAAGTGACCAATAGTAGGGTTAACAACATATTGCCTTACATGGCTATAGGGATAAGGTACAAGGCGGATGTCCCTGGAGACAGGAAACTTCTTTGCCGCTGTGTCAACTTTCTATTCTCCAAGGGGCCCTGGCTAAAGCTGACGGGTTTACTACCCCCCCCCCCCTTCCCAGCAGATGTTCTCAAGGACCACAGGAAAGAAGCTGAAGATACAGTTGCTAAAAATTACCAAGAACCTGGTTGGGTACCAGAAAATGCTAATTATAAGGGATTTATTGCCTTGATATGTAGATGCAGTGATACGTTAGTCTTGGCTTACATTGTACTGGCTTGATGCGCATGTGTAACCCAAAGGTGAATTAAAAGACAAAGAGGAAGAAGAGAGGTCTTCACCCAAAACGACCCCCAAAGACTTGTGTGAACACCAAACCGAGTGGTGGCGCATGCGTGATAAGGGTGGTAATGAGGGCGGAGATAGAGATATGATGAACCGAAAATGAGAAGAGATGGTATTGACACATGACATATAAGGGGTGATTTTCATTTGGCAAGCTTGTACGTGAGGTGGCAAGAGTCCCAGAACTCTGCCCTCCGTACCCCGCGGTTATCATTTGTTTATGCGCTATTATTGGAACCAAATTATCTCTTATTTTTATCAAATTATATTGTATCAAATTTTACTTTTTTTTTATTTTAACTATTCAATTAAAATTGCTACTACTTTTAATATTATTGGGGTTTTTTATGATGAGATAATTGGACAAACATAACACTTTCCATTTTCATTTCACCTGTGGAAAGCTGTTTCACTTCCCCAGGAATCTTCTCCACACTCCTGTCTGCCCTTTTCAAGAACCTTTCCTGGAGAACAAAGTGCAGCTTCTGTCAGAAGATGTGCCCCCAACTGCAGCTTCTCTTGGCTTTCCACACCGTGAGCAGCACGACTTCTGCAGCAAAGCAAGACAAATGTTTGGATTCCTTGACAACTTGTCCTTTCTTTTCCTTGTGGGCTGGGCAATTGTGCCATTGCTGAGTTTTCCATTGTGCCTGTTTAGTATGTGATTAGATGGTGAGAGAACAGGGCTAATAGATTGAGAAAGAGGAAGAGATAGGAGTGGAACAAGTAGATTGCAGAGGGAGAGATAGGAGTGGAACAGGTAGATTAAAAAGGCAGTGTGGCAGAGTAGTAAGTGAGGAAGTTGAGCCACGAGGTGAGTGTAGGAAACTAAGACTGTCCTGGTACCGGGAATTTCTTAGTTTGTTGCTGCCAGAAATGGGTCAGGGAAAAAGTTCCTTGACCCAGGGGCTGCGACTTGTAGGAAAAATTCGCAGTGGTTTGAGGTATCTGGGAACCGTGAGGGGGGTTCTCGGGGGGGCAGCATTCCTCAGGACAGCCCACTGGGGATGATGATACGGTTTTGGGATGAATGAGAATCCCAAAGGAGAAAAAGTAAACAGAAAATAGTTAAGTATTACATGTTTAAATGGACAAAAGAAATGTTCCGGAAAGATAATTTATATTGGCCCGAGTTCAGATCATTTCAGGATTGGATTTGCCAGGCTCTAAATATGTATGTGAGTTCAAAAGACCCTGTTAATCGGGAAGAGAGTAAGTATGCTGCCTTTTAGAGTCCTGAGGGGCGGCATCAGGCAGAAGCTGGAAAAATTAGAAGACTGGCAGGACAGGGGACTTCAGGAGTTACTGAGAGAAGCACAAAGGGTGTATGTGAACAGAGATGAGAAAAAGCAGAAAGCAGATGCCAGAATTTTGGTGGTGGCAGTTAGAGAAATGCAGGCAGCTTTGAATACAGAAAAAAAGAAAAAAAAGAAAAAAAAATCCGCAGGGAAAAACAAACTGCAGATGTCAGAATCTATTTTTAAGAACACGGCACCTGTGTGTTTTTTCCCGCCACAAGAAAGGGCACTTACGAAATTCTTGCCCTGCCTTGAAGGGTGCAGGACCCACCTGTTTTTACTATTATAAAAAGGAGCACCTACAAAAAAAGTTGCGGGAAAAAACAGCACGATGAGGAAACTTTTCAGGGAGGTCAGGGGCTCTGTTTAATGAAGGGGACAGAAACGCCACCAGAAGAGCCCTTGATAAGTTATATTTTTAGTAAATATAGGAGTTTCTCAGTCGACAGTGACAAAATTACCCCAGGGATGTGAGATAAGTCGTGAGCGAGTTTCAGTAATCAGAATTACGAGAGAAGCTTTCCCTGTTCCTGTAATAAAAGGAGTGCAAATTAAAACAGATGACAAATTGGGAGTAAATGATTTATTGTTGTTATCAGAGGCCGAGAATAATTTGTTAGGCAGAGATCTAATAATAGCCTTAAATTTACAGATAAAACCCTGTGAAGGAAAACTTAAAATTTATTCTTTAACTGAAGAAGATAATCTAGAAATTAATGACATGGGTTGGCATTCAGGTGAAGTGGGAAAAAGTTGAGGGTAAAGGAGTCTGGTCCCCTTAGTCCCTCCTGGTCAGCACAAGCCTGTGAATTGTATGCATTACTCTGTGCATTATTAATACTAAAATAGCAAGAAGGGACTATTTATACAGACTCCAAATATGCTTTTAGTGTAGTACATACTTTTAGAAAAATTTGGAAAGAAAGGGGACTTATAAGCACTCAAGGGAAAGGGTTAGTACACGGGGAATTGATAATTCAGATACTTGAAGCTTTAAAAGGCTCAAAGAAAATAGCAGTAGTTCATGTAAAGGAACACCAGAGAGGGAGGGATATTAGGGTCAGAGAAATAATTTGGCTGATGAAGAAGCAAAAAGAGTGACCTTAAGAAAAAGAGATACTGAAATAATGATCTTACAAAAAATAGAAATTCAGCAGGAGACATTTTCCCTTCCGCTAGCAGAACTGGCAACTATAAAGAAATTAGGAGCAACATTTAAGGAGGGAAATGGAGTTTTTCTTGATGGCAGGATTATGATGCCAAAACCAGTGGCACATTAGATCTTAGATAACTTGCATAGACAGACACACTGGGGAACAAGAGCCTTTTGTGATCACTTTTTAAAATTTTATGGGTGTATAAGGATATTTGAAATTGGAAAGCAAATTACCCAGGGGTGTCTCACCTGTCAAAAAGTAAAAAAGAAAGTGTAAAAACTCCTCCCTCTGGAGGATGCAAAAGAGCCTACAAGCTATTTGAAAAGATCTAGGTTGATTTTATAGAATTGCCTAAAGTGGGTCGGTGGAAATATTTGTTAGTTATAATAGATGAATTAACTCAGTGGGTTAAAGCATTTCCAGCAGCTCGGGCTACAGTTCAAACTGTAGCTAAAATATTGTTGGGACATGAAATTCCAAGAATGTGATAATATGGTGGGATTTAAGTTGATTTATATTAACCCTGATTTATTAAGAATGAACTAGGCATCCTGGATGGCTGCTAACCGCAATTCCCTTGAGCTCGGAGGCAGAAGAACGCCGGTGGAAAAAGAATAAAAGACTTTCTGAATCAGTGGGAACGGCCTAAAAAGATTGAAGATCTCCTCCAGGGTCATGCACCAGCAACATTATTAGAATTGATTACAGAACTGCAATTCCAGAAACTGCGATTGATAACAGCTGTTGTTGAAAGAGAGCAGAGACAAGTAAAACATTGGGAGTGCAGTAAACATGGTTTAAAGTGTCATCCCTGAATATGTATTGTTTGCACACTTTGCTTTAACTCATGGTGGAAAGTAAGAGAGAAGAAAAGAAGAGACAATTTATTTGTTTGCTTTGCTATGGTTATGTATTTAGCCAGCTAACTATAGAACATATTGTTAATAATTTTTTTGGGATACCTTTGAGACTGGGAGATGAGACCCTTCCAGCAGCAATTAGATTAAGAGAAAACTTAGATCAATTGGTTCTTGCTATATTTGCTATGGCACAAATAAGAGAACGAGCAACTCATAATATTATAGACCAGTGTCTCAAAATTGATAGTTGTGGTGGAGAAGAAGTCTATACACCACATCATAGGCGCATTCCAGGGGCACATTGGCGCCGCGAGTGTGCCTATTGGAGATGGTGACTTAATGCACTCCCCGCCCCTGAAGCACAAAATAATTAGAAAAATCTTCTTGTAGTTGGCACATCCCTGAAATTTTGGAAAATACAGGTTTATGGTATTCCGGCCTAATCTTTTCCCTGTTCTTTTTGTTTTAATTATTGCTTCTTAACCAGCTAGAACTGGGAAATGGCATTTAAAAAGAGACAAGCAAACTCTGTGGGGCTATGGGTACCAAAAATACTAAAAGCACCGGTGACTAGATGCCGGGATATTACCTTTGCTACCAAGAAGACTGGCATCTCAGCCCTGGCTGCAACCCAAGGGGCCTTGAGAAAGGAAAAATGGTAGATTTCCTGAGGATTATTTTCACTGTGATCATTCTGGTACCCTGGGCAGTTGGCCAAAGCCAGAAGGCCACACTGGACAGAGTTTCAGCAATGAAAAAGCAAACAAGGCAAAAACCAAGTCCCAGCAATTTCAACATTTGTGACTATTGTAATCAACCTGTGTGGATTAAGGACAAGGTGGAATCTGTGTTTGTAACACACCCGTATGCTAGTTCTGCCTGCTAAAATCGCAGCAGTGTTATAGATGTTTGTATTAAGGAAGGAAAGATGTATTGGGTAGAAAAAAAATTGGGATATAATGGACGAGCTCCTTATCCCCCTAGTAATCAGACTGGCCCTCAATATGAAAGGTTTTTTTGTTTTGAAGGAAATCATAATAAAGATGATCCAAGTATAAGAATAGGAGGCCGGGCACTAAAAGAAAAATTGAAAAAGAAAATAAAAGAAAAAAAAAGAAACAAAGGGGAATAGAAGAAAGAACAAGAGAAAAGAGTCAACAGAATTAGCTGAATTATATAAACAGCTAAAACAGTACTACAAAGATTGGAATTTGCCAGCCTTGAATAAGAATCGGTTTGTAGGATTGATGCAAAGGATTGCTACAGAATTGGAATTATCCAAATGTGAGATTTGTAGAGGTCTAAAAAATGGCTAAAAGATGGCCGTAGAAAAGTGAGAGCTTAGTTCCAGAGCAATTTTTAAAGTAGAACCACACCCAAATTTCTGGAACATTGAAGAGACCTGAAGGATGGATTTTAAGCCATCAGGTAATTGGAACCTTGAGAAGGAAGGAAATTTAATAAAATATTAGGGCATACTCCTTGTAAATCCACGTTGGTGGTTAATATGGATAATCATTCAAAAATTTGGCGACCTGAAAACCCCATTGGATATTGGGGACCAATAAAAGAAATAAATTGTGAATAAGATGAACAGATTAATGTATGCTGGTACAGAAGTCCTGGAACTAACCCCTACCAGTCCATCAACGGCCTGAGGTCTTATTGGGAACAACCTGAGAAAACTGATAAGAAATGGAAAGCCCCAGATGGGATATATTAAATTTGTGGGCAACGAGCATACAGTGAGTTATCTCAAAAATGGGGAGGAACTTGTACTTTGGGAGTAATACAACCCTCCTTCTTTGTTTTACTGAGGTCTAGGAGCAATGTGCTAGGAACTCCACTGTATGAAACCCTGCAGTGGAATAAAGGAGATTTGAATTTAAATTTTCCAACAGCAGGAGGGAATCAAAACTGGGGGGAGGACAAATAGCCTGCAGAACGAATTATAGCATATTATGACCCAGCAACATGAGCTCAGGATGGGTCATGGAGATATAGGACCCCAGCTTATCTGTTGAATCGATTAATAAGGCTCCAAGCAGTAGTAGAGGTGGTGTCAAATCGCACCTCCGATGCTTTAAAAATGTTGGCCAGGCAATATACATGAATGTGGGTGTTTGTGTACCAAAACAGGATCACCCCAGACTATCTGTTAGCAAAAGAAGGAGGAGTTTCTAGGAGATTTAATGGATCTGAGTGCTATGAAGAAATTAATAATTATGGAGAAGCTATCACAGAACTTGCAAAAAAGATTAAAAGAGTAGCTCATGTGCCGGTACAAAAGTGGAATTCAATCTTGAAAACAGATTGGTGGGGTAACCTCTTTAGAGGTGTTTGGAGGAAAATGTTAGAGTTCATGTTGTTATGCTACATTCTAGGACTTATGTTTCTGCCTTGTATGATTTTGTATTTTATTAGGCTAATTCACTCAGTGATTCAAAAGATGCAAATTTCAACAATGTCTCTAGATTCAGAATCAGCAGAAAAAGTAAAACCAAGATCTATAATGGTATTAAAAGCTAAATCGACCCCTGTTAAAGACAAAAAGGACTTAAAAAGATTGAAATAGACCAGGACATGCTAACTAAACTTGAAAGTGTGAAAGACTAGAAGCAGTAATAGAAATGCTAGAAAAGTTTGAAGCTGAAAAGAGACAACAAGAAAACCAAAATTCTGAAAAATATAAAAGACATCAGGGCACAGCTTTTTAAATGCAGCATGAATCATAATGATCAAAAAGAGAAATGAGAGATTTGTGATAAATAGGTATGATTTGTTCTGATAAAGATTGAAACAGTAATCAATAATGATACAGTAATTAATATTTGAGAATAATAAAATAGTTAAACGCCAAAGAAGAGAGGGAGAGGAGGGGCTCCACTTCCCCCCCCCCCCCCCCCCAGCAGATGTTCTCAAGGACCACAGGAAAGAAGCTGAAGATACAGTTGCTGAAAATGACCAAGAACCTGGTTGGGTACCAGAAAATGCTAATTATAAGGGATTTATTGCCTTGATATGTAGATGCAGTGATACGTTAGTCTTGGCTTACATTGTACTGGCTTGATGCGCATGTGTAACCCAAAGGTGAATTAAAAGACAAAGAGGAAGAAGAGAGGTCTTCATCCAAAACGACCCCCAAAGACTTGTGTGAACACCAAACCGAGTGGTAGCGCATGCGTGATAAGGGTGGTAATGAGGGCGGAGATAGAGATATGATGAACCGAAAATGAGAAGAGATGGTATTGACACATGACATATAAGGGGTGATTTTCATTTGGCAAGCTTGTACGTGAGGTGGCAAGAGTCCCAGAACTCTGCCCTCCGTACCCCGCGGTTATCGTTTGTTTATGCGCTATTATTGGAACCAAATTATCTCTTATTTTTATCAAATTATATTGTATCAAATTTTACTTTTTTTTTATTTTAACTATTCAATTAAAATTGCTACTACTTTTAATATTATTGGGGTTTTTTATGATGAGATAATTGGACAAACATAACACTTTCCATTTTCATTTCACCTGTGGAAAGCTGTTTCACTTCCCCAGGAATCTTCTCCACACTCCTGTCTGCCCTTTTCAATAACCTTTCCTGGAGAACAAGGTGCAGCTTCTGTCACAAGATGTGCCCCCAACTGCAGCTTCTCTTGGCTTTCCACACCGTGAGCAGCACGACTTCTGCAGCAAAGCAAGACAAATGTTTGGATTCCTTGACAACTTGTCCTTTCTTTTCCTTGTGGGCTGGGCAATTGTGCCATTGCTGAGTTTTCCATTGTGCCTGTTCTAACCCAAGAAAACAGGAGGTTTTGTTGGGGACTTGCTGGGGAATGCAAGCCTGATCGAATGCAGAAAGAATCTCCAGGACACTCTGGGAGCTCCCCGGCCTGGGCTCAGGTTCCCGCTGGGACTCTGCAGAGGGCAGGGCTCCAACTGGGATCAGCAGCAGTGCAAAATACCTCTGGGCATCTCCATTTTCTGCTGCTCCGAGGAAGCAATGAAGCCAGCCAACTTCAGTATTTTCGTTCTCCTGGTGGATTTTTTCATTTGATTTGCCACTCCAGAGGCAATTTCTGTGATGGTCTCTGTAGGGTGATTCTATTTCAACAGCACCAGCAGCAGGGCTGTGTTTGAGTGCTGCAAAAGTGGTCTGTGATGCTTTCATTCCCCTCGACTTGGTGCTCAAGGACTTGTGAGCATTTCAGTCTCTGCTAATCATGATGCCTGTGACAAAAACACTGAGTTCACCATCACAAAAGCACAGTGGGCAGCAGTGATTGAAAGAGGCAAGTGCAGTTGTACCGATAAAATTCAGGTGGCAAGCAGAAGAGGGCCAAGAGCAACCGTGATCTCCAATTGCCAAGGCAAAGGGCACCAGCAGCCTCCTGCTGTCAGCTCAGGGTGAGTGAAAAGAGCCTTGAAAACAGCGCTGGAGCCCGATCCTTTCTTCCTCTGAGGGCTGGCTCAGGGCAGCACAGGCGGGCCCTGAGCAGTCAGGGCTGTGTGTGGGTGCTGGCTGCTGTGCTCCAGAATTGAGCTGTTAAAAGCCCTTGGGAGCCGAGGCAGGAGCAGGCGGGAAGGGGCCGGCGCTGCTGCTGCTCCTGGCCGGGAGCCCCGGCTGGGCCGGGCCGGCGCCCCCTGCGCTGCGGCTGCTGCTGCTGCCAGAGCCGGGCGGGACTCGGGGACAGGGAACGGACACGGGGGGACAGCAAAGGCCTGGCGGCTGCAGGGATGGTGGCGCTGGAGCCAGCGCCAGCACAGAGCTTCAGCCCGCAATTAACCCCGAGGGAAACGCTGGGGAAACGCTCCATTTCAGCTTTCTTTTCTTGTTGCTGTAATGAAGGGACTGAAATGAAAGGGGAACAAGCAGGGCCCGACCCCTCCTCTGGGAGGAGCCCCAGGACTGGGCCTGTAAGGGGCCGTGAGGGGCTGTGAGGGGCCGTGAGGGTGTTATGAATCAGAAGCTTGACTAGTCCAATATTCAAGCAGCAATCAATTTATTATTTAATATGGTAAAGTATGAGCAATAGAGCACCAGGTACAGTGGGGGAAGTTTTCCCTCCAACTGCATACCGATAATTGATGGTTACAGATATTTACAGGGGTACCCATCAGTTTTTTTCAGCAGTTTCTATTTCCAATCTTTTACTCATCAGCAATTTTTATTCCAAATTATTACATCACAATTCTATAAACTATCGTGATTTTAATTTCTCAGGATGTATATCAAAGGAGAATTCCCAGATGGTGACGGTCCAGTTTCCAAAAGAAGAAAGACTAATTTCATCTGGTGGAGTCCAGCTCCCCAGATATGGGTCCACTTTTTAATTGCAGAGACTCCAAATCTCATAACAGTGATGTCCAGCTTCCCTTTGGTCGAAACCATAAACCCTTGAGGTGATGTTCATCTTCCTTTTTCAAGCTGTTTTTCTCTTCTTCAATAATGCGTGAGATAAGCATATTTCCTTTATATATATTCCAAAGCTACAGTTTTAAGGATACAAGTAATATTCTAAAATTATACTTCAAAAGGTTATTATTGCAGAACTCTTCATGGATTAAATGCAAGCAAAAAGCAACATCTATAACACTTTAATTCAAATGCTCCTAAATCAACTAGGGTTAATTTGCAAACAAAAGATAGGTTCAAAAGTTATTTTCCATGCTTTATTTTCCTCAGTTATTACTAGAATTCACAACTATCCCATTGTCGGTATCCACACATTTCTCATTCACAAGTACACACGTTGCCTGTTTGTACCACGAAACACAGCTTTGCATCTCACAAGGGGTTGTGAGGGGCCATGAGGGGCTGTGAGGGGCCATGTGGGGCTGTGAGGGACCATGAGCAGCTGTGAGGGGCCCTTGCCCCTCTATGGAGACCTGTCATTCCTGTCCAGGAACCCATGGCTGAAATGGAATTCCACCCCAAAACTCCCCATATATCCAAGGGTTGCTTTCAGACAAAAGCTGCAAGGACAGACAGGTCTGGCTTGCCTTGGCCTCTGGGGACTGCTTCTCATGTGCCTTCAAAACCCTGGAGTTCTGTGATTTCCTTCCTATAGGAAAGAACTGTCCCCATTGTCCAGGTGCTCCTGGCCTCAGGCACTTGACCACTATACAGGGATGCAGTTTGACAAGAAAGTCTCACAGATATGTATGCTTGGCTGAAAGATTTTTGAATGTAATGTCTGAAGATGAATATAAATGAAAGCAAGTTTTGATATAAAAGAAAAGAATTGATGAGCCAGTCTTTTTGGATAGCTAAGAAGGCAAAGTGTATGTTAGTTAGAAGGGGTTTTTATGACTTAGAGCAAAGGATAAGCCCACCTCAAACAAGAAGATTTTACCAAGCAGAAAGATAGCACAGGCAAACAAGTCAGCAAATTTTGCAAGTAGAAAAAAGGTCTCAGAATTTTCCACTGCAAGAAAACTGGAAAACAACTTTTAGCTTAAACTGTAATGTACTAACTTTTAGTGATTGGAGAATAGTAACATGAATATGGTAATGATAGTAGTTATGATTGGCTATAGGTAAAAGTTAAGGTATGGATTGGTTCTATTTTGTGAAGATGCTCAGCAAAGAAAAGTATATCATGCATTTGTAACCTAAACTAAGGGTCTCCAGGCCTGCAGCTGGAGCTGAAAGCTGTAGGCACAGGCTCTGTCACCCATGACTCTGGACTGCTGTATCACCTTGGATACAATAAACTGCACTTTGAAGAGCCGCCTGGCGTCCCACATCCCTCATTTCAGCTCTCACAAACTGGTGTTGCCCGGAACTGCCAGTGCCCAGATCCAGAAATTTCCTGGTGCTGGTGCAGCCCAAGTGCAGCAATTTGCAGGCAAAAACCCCCAAAATCTGGCAATTTTCCACTGCTGGCTCTGTTGCTGCCCAGACCTGGAGTTTCCCAGCACTGCCATTGCCCAGATGCAGAAATTTCCCAGTGCTCGCAAAGCCCAAGTGCAGCAATTTGCTGGCACAGAAATCAAAAACCTGGCAAATACCTGGGGCTGGCACCACCCAGATCTGGTGTTTTCCAGCACTGCCAGTGTCCAAACATGGCATGGCAATTTCCTGGTGCTGGCACAGCCCAATTCCAGCAAATTGCTGGCAAAGAAAGCCTAAATCAAGCAAATACCTGGATTTAAAAGGTATTTAAAGCAACCCAATCTCATGTTTGCTGACACCGCCAGTGCCCAGATCCGGAATTTTTCAGATGCCTGCACAGCATAATTCCAGCAATTTGCTGGCAGAGAAGGTTCGCATTTGGCAATTTCCCGCTGCCAGCACATTCCCCACCCAGATCTGGTGTGCACTGGCACTGCCAGTGCCCACATCTGGCAATTTCCCAATGCCAGCAAAACCCAAAGGCAGCAATTTTCTGGCAAAGAAAGCCCAAACTTTGCAGCGCCCAGATCTGCTGTGTTTGGGTTGGTTTAAAAGAAGGAGACCTCGGCTTAAGGCTGTGGGAAAACCCTCTTTAGGGTGAGCAGGAGCTCCCGCCCATAATCCTCTTGTTCAGTTATGCAGATTGTTACTAGAAAGTTCTGAGTTCTCTTTGCTACCATTGGTTACTTTTTGCCCCAAAATTGTAATATTCTTAATCATTCCTTCCTCTTGGATCCTTCCCTCAGATCCCACCTTAACCCCTCCCCATAAATAAATGTATAAATATCCCTGCTAGATCCTGGACCCAGGCTTTTTTCTGCTTCGCTCTCTGTACTGTGCACGCCATCCTGTTTGTTGTGTTTGCCTTCAGTAAAGTTCTGTTTCCACACAACCAGATGAAAGCAGTCTCTGTCTGTAAAGTGGCCAGAGCTGGTTCTCAGGGAAACCACTGGTCAACGGTCCGGACGAGGACCAGAAGGTTTCACTGGTGTTTGCTGGCACTGCCAGTGCCCCGATCTGGAAATTTCCCTGTTCCAGCACCACCCATGTCCAGCAATTTGCTGGCACAGAAAGCTAAAACCTGTGGCAGCTTCCTGCCAGTGCCCCGATCTGGAAATTTCCCTGTTCCAGCACCACCCATGTCCAGCAATTTGCTGGCACAGAAAGCTAAAACCTGTGGCAGCTTCCTGCTACTGGGTCTGGCACCACCCACATCTTGCGTTTGCTGCACCAGTGCCCAGATTTGGAAATTTCCCGGTGCCAGCAGAGCCCAAATCTGGCAGATTTCTGTCACTGGCAATGACACCACCCAGATCTGGTGTTTGCTGGCAGCGCCAGCACCCAGATCTGAAAACTTCCTGGTGCTGGCACAGCCCAAGTCCAGGGATTTGCTGGCACAGAAAGCCAAACTTTGGAAATCTGCAGGTTCTGGCACCAGCATCATCCAGATGCTGGTGTTTGCTGGGACCGCCAGTGCCCAGACTTGGAAATTTCCTGATGCCTTCACAGCCCAGGTCTAGCAATTTGGTTTTAGCTAGCTGGGGCAGAGAAGTTCCTCGGACTGTGACTTTCCTTTTTCTTGGAATTGTTTAAACCCGCTCTGGAGGGAAGTCTTTTCCTCAGCTAGTAGGGGGAGGGGCCGCTGGAACTTGCTTTCTAGACTGACCCCTTTTGGAGGTTTCCTTCCAAAATTTGCCTGAAACCAGCACAAACAGTCACAATGAAAACTTCACCAGTGGCACAACTCCCCAGGAAAAGAACGGACATGTAAAGTTCTCCTAACATTTGTCCTGCTTTGCTGCAAAAGTCCTGCTGCACACACTGTGCACTGTGGAAAGCTAAGAGAAGCTGCAGCTGGTGGCAAATCTTGTGACAGAGGCTCAACCTTGTTCTCCATGAGAGATTCTTGAGAAGAGCAGACAGCAGATGATTCCTGGAAAACTGAAACAGCTTTCCAGAAGGGAAATGAGAATGAAAGAAACAATCCAAGATGTTTTCCTCTATTTATTTCTATGCTTCTCTTTTCCATGTTGCACTGCTTCTCCATCCCATTCATTCCAAATGCACCTCACCTCTAAAATCTGTGACTTGGCAAGTTTTAGACACTCTAAAATCCCATGAGCTACACACAGTTTTCCTTTCCACACAGGAAAGCAACACTGGAGGTGTAAGTGCAGTGCTTGGGTCAGGTAGGAATCCTACCCCAAGGGAAGGTGGCCCGCCAGTGTCTGACCCTCAGCAAGGACAATGCACAGCAGCGAGGAAGGAGATCGCTGTGCCAGTGTGCAGGAGTCAGGGCTCCGCATCTGGGCTCAAGGCTGCAAAGTTCCCGTGTTTGGGCAGACGGAGGGGCTGTCCCCGGGGCGCGCGGGGCTCGAACGTGGGGCTCGTGGGGCGAGCGGGGAACGGACACGGGGACGAACGGCCCCGGTGCTTCAGTTGCAGCAGCGGCAGCGGCGGCAGCAGCAGCAGCGGCGGCAGCAGTAGCGGCAGCAGCAGCAAAACAGATAGTTTTGAATAGTCTTTCTCTCTCTCTCTCTTTCTCTTTCTCTCCCTTTTCCGCTGTCGGGCACCCTTCTCTCGGGGTCCCTTGCCCGGCGTCCCTCTCCTCTCCCCGCCTCCCTCTCCCCTGCCGGGCCGGGCCATGCCCCCGGCCCGCCCCCGGCCCCGGGCGGGGCTGCCCCGTGCCCGGCCCCGGCCGTCCCGCCGCGGTCTCGCCTCCGCCCGGCTCTGGCCGTACTGGCGGTGGCGCTGCTGGGCGGGCATCAGTGCCTGGGGCGGGGGCGGCATCGCCGCCCTTTGCCTCCGCCTGGCCCAAGCCCGGCCCCGGACCCGACGCAGGGTCCAGTCCCGAGCCCGGCCCCGGCCCCGGCCCCCGCTCCTCCCGCGGCCCGCGGAGGACACAGGCGGCGCGGCCGCTCCCGCCGCCTCCGCTGCGGCTTCCCCGGCCCGAGCTCCGCCGCTCGGCAGCGCGGCCGCCAGCCCCGAGCCTCCCGTGCCGCGTTCCGAAGATGGAACGCCTGGGCATGGCCGGCCCGGGGCGGGTGAGGGGCGCTCGGGGGCCGTTGCTGGCCCCGGGCCGAGCGCTGACAGCCGCGTCCCGCCCGCAGGGACGGCGCAGGAGGCCCTGCAGGAGCGGTACAGGCTGGGATCGCTGCTGGGGCGCGGCGGCTTCGGCAGAGTCTTCGCGGCCACGAGGCTCTCGGACGGCACCCCGGTGAGCGGCGGGGCCGGCGGCGGGCTCAGGAGGAGGGGATGGAGGAGGAGGAGGGCGGAGGGCGGAGGATGGGGCTCGCAGTGCGGGCGGCGAGCTCACCCCGCTGCTGCCCTTGGCTTGCAGGTGGCCATCAAAAGGGTGCCACGGAACCGCGTCCGGCACTGGGGCGAGCTGGTGAGTGAGCGGGGCCAGCAGCCGGGGCTGCCGGCCGGGGATGAGCCGGCGCCCGGCACGGTGGGAGCCACCAGGACGCCCCGAGAGAGAGCGGGCGTGGGGCCAGCGCAGGGCGCAGAGCATCCCGGGCTGGCTGAGGGCTTCCCCAGGCCTGGCACTGCAACGGCCCCACTGACGGCATCGTGCTCCTCCCGCAGCCCGACGGCACCAGCGCACCCCTGGAGATCGTGCTGCTGGCCAGGGTGTCCACTGGCTTCCCCGGTGTGGTCCAGCTGCTGGAGTGGCTCGAGCTCCCCAGCTGCATCGTGATGGTGCTGGAGCGGCCAGAGCGGTGTCAGGACCTGCATCGTTTCATTCGGGCACGGCGGTTCCTGCCTGAGGAGGAGGCACGGGAGCTGTTCCGCCAGGTGCTGGAGGCCGTGCGGCACTGCACCAGCTGCGGGGTCCTGCACCGCGACATCAAACCAGAGAACATCCTGGTTGACCTGGACACCGGGCAGGCCAAACTCATTGACTTTGGCTGTGGCACCTACCTGCAGGACACAGTCTACACTCACTTTGCAGGTGAGCCTGCAGAGGGCTGTGCTCCCGCTGCTGACATCTCATGGCCCAACATCTCCCAGCCCAAGCTGGCTGTGGCAGCGGGGATTCTCCCTTTTGCTGCCAGTCAGGGCACTGAATCTTCAGCTGGGTTGCTTTAGAGCAGGGCTGGGTGGGCAGCCATCTTCCAGCCCTGCTGGCAGCCTTTGCCAGCCACTCTGCCCAGGAGTAGGGCTGGGCTGGGGCAGCCAGCCCAACCAAAAGCCCCATGGGTGGGGGTAGCAGAGAGGGAGGGCGGAACCTTTGCCCCAGCCACTTTGGTATGCAGATGACAGGAAGGGCTTGGGCTGCTTCACTCGCCCTGTTTCCCTTGGCTTCATAATATTTTTGGGGAAATGCAGGCAGGGAGGATAAGGGCATGTTTTTTCCCCAGCATGGAGTGGGTTTTTCCTTTGCATGTCATGGTCGGGCCTAGCCAGGGCTGCCCTCTTCCAGCACCAGAGGCTTCTTTTCCAACCCTAACTTTGTGCACAAGTCCCAGATGCTGGCGAGAGGGCAGTGGTCACGCTGTGTGCCCCTGATGCAGCCCCCGCACACGCAGGGATGCTGGGGCCAGGCTCTGGGAGCAGCAGCATCCCCCTGATGAACTCCATCTGTATTCCATAGGAACACTGTCCTACAGCCCCCCGGAATGGAACGACTTTGGCTGGTACCATGGCGAGGCAGCAACAGTCTGGTCCCTGGGCATCCTGCTGCACCAGATGGTCTGCGGGGAGCACCCTTTCAGAAGGGGCCAGAACCTCAGCTGGGGCCAGCTCCCACTGCCACAAGGGCTCTCTCAAGGTGGATCCTCTTCTCTGGGCATGGGGGGAATCCCAGTGCTGGGAGCCAGCAGCGGGCTAGTGGGCATCCCGCTCTGGCAGCTGCTGAGGAGGTGGCACATGTCCTGCTCTCCTCCAAAACAGGGAATTGATGGGAAAGTTTAGGCCCAGCTCTGAGCACATCCAGCATGGCCTGGATGTGGGAATAGTGGGGCAAAGCAGACAGGAGCCTTCTCTGGCTGACCGGCAGTTTCTGCTTTCTCTTCCCAGAGTGCAAAGACCTGATCAGGTGGTGTTTATCCGTGAACTCCTTGGACAGACCCACACTGGAAGACCTGTTCTGTGATCCTTGGATGTGGGATATTCCTCTGCCATAGAAGAAGGGAGAGAGCCACAGGCACACTTTGATCCAGGGCCCTGGTAAGTTCCTGCTCCGCATATGCCTTGGCAATGAGAAGCAAAGGAACCCAGAGCTTTTTGTGCTGCCTGTGTCACTGCACCGGGGTCATGGGATGGGAACACACAGCCCTTGTGCTGGGGCTGAGCTGCTCTGCCCAACACTGGTGGCCGCCATCCCAGCTGGTTTTGCTTGTCCTGGTTCCCTGACAGCTGGGGCCCTGGGCAGAGCCCTGGGAGGCTGGTCTGCCCCCAGGGAAGGAGAAGGAGCCCCTGGAGAAGCTGTACCAGGTGGGGATGCTGCTGCTGCTGCTGCTGCTGCTGCTGCTGCTGCTGCTGCTGCTGCTGGAGACAGCGAGGGTGACATCAAGGATGACAAGCTCTTCCTCAGCCTGGCCACTGGAGGCTGAAGGTGGTGCACTTTGATTCTGGCACCTTCTTCAAAGCCAAACTCCACAGGGAATTTGCAGATGAGTCCCACCCGGGAAATTCTGCCAGATCTGGGCATGACCCAGCGTGGCGGGGAACCAAAGGCTCCCCCTTTGCTGGGGCAGATGCAAGTAATTCTTCAGTGACTGTCCAGCTGCTTTTGGCAGGGTGGGGCATTTGCTGGGGTGGGTACGAAATGGGATTGGGCTCCTGGCCCTGCCAACAGCCCCCAGCACCCACCGTGCCCCGGGCTGGGGCTGGGGCTGGGGCTGGGGCAGCCAGCCCGACACAAACAAAGCCCCATGGTGGGAGCAGAGGTAGGACTCCAGAACCTGTGCACAGCTGCTTTGCTGTGCAGGCAAGGAAGGGCTTGGGCTGCTCCACTGCCCTTGTTTGCTTTGGGGTCACCGTGATTTTGGGAGGCAGTGCAGGGGGGAAGAGAGAAAGTGTGGGTTTCCCACAGCCATGGCTGGGTTTTTCCCTGGCATGCAGGGGTTGGGCCTTCCTCAAGACCCTGACAGAGATAAGACTTTTTACCAATTTTCTTGTTTTCCCATTTTGTCTCTAAACTCTTTTCAATAATGTGTTGTTTGTTATTCCAGAGGAAGCGTTCCAGGTGGTCCAGTGTGGATGGGGAAGTGCTTGGGAGCAGCTGTGGTGTGGATGGGCCGTGCCCTTGGAGAAGGCTGAGGCCATGGTTTGGGAGCAGCTTTTCTTCCAGCCATGGGTGGCGTGAGGTGGGTCCCTGTGTGCTTGGCAGGGTGGGATCAGAGCTTTTGGGAGCTGGCAGCGAGCACAGGAGCATCCTGCTCCGGGCAGCTGCTGAGGGCTGGATGTGCCGTGGCTGGCTGCAGGCTGGGTACATGTGCTGGCCTCCTGCTCTGTGCCTTTGGCAGCAGGGATGGGCAGCTCTGGGCACAGCTCTGGGCGCAGCCAGCATGGCCTGGGCACCGCATGCCTTGGCACAAGGGCACAGGAGCCCTCAGCTGACGGGCGGTTTCTGCTTTCTCTCCTTGCAGCCGGGCTCTGCGGGTGCTGAGGCTGCTCTGGGCTCTGCCAGGGCTCTTCTGGGCTCAGCCCTGGGCCCAGCTGGGCTGGCTCTGCCCTCACATTGCTCTGACAGCTCTGCATCAGACCAGCCCCTTGCGAGCACAGCGCCTGAGCTTTCTGCTTTGGCAGGTGAGTGAGACTCTGCTGCAGGCCCAGAGATTGCAGCTGGGGACACACATCCAATTGGCAAGGACCCAAACTCTCCACAGTCCCAGCTGAACGCCTGGATCTGTACAGGGTGTTTTGTCTGTCCCATTCTTCCTTCTTGATTGGCTGGAATTGTGCAATTGCACTTTCTTCCTCCTCTAGAAGTGCCACGAGTGGGCCAAAGCTGGCGAGTGGGCCGTGTTCCTGAGGTACTGCAGTCTGGAGCTGATGGATGGAGAATTGCCCTTCTGCACTTCCAAACCAGAGCAAAAAGCTGTCAGTGGGACTTCGTGTCTCTAAGAAACTCCTGGCAGTTACAACAGGAATGTGCAGCTCATTTGCAGGGTGAGAAGGAAGATGATCTTCTAAAGGATTTGGGGTTTGACAGAGTTTCCATTCCCAGTCCTGCTTGGAGCTGGAAGGGCACAAAGCAATTTCCTCTTGCTTCAACCACAATTTCAAATACCAGTGTTGGGAACAAAGCCCAAAATCTTTTAAGAGGCTGCTGAGGTCAGTAAGATGGATCCATGCCATCAGCACATTTACAATGTAAAGAACTGAGTTCTCTTTTGAAAAAGATCATTTACCATCCTAATGCAAAGAATGTGTCTTTGCATTTATGTTTTGTTTTTTTCACTAACATTGTGTTATGTTTTTTCACTAACACTTGGATTTTATTCTTATCTTTTACAATTTACCTAGATTTTTCCTTTTTCCTTTTTTTCCTTCTAAAGAGAAAACATGTCCTACAGAAGAAATGTCCTTTGCTCCTGGTTCCCGTGTGGAGCAGCTCCCTTCCTGCTGGCACAGCTGCTCAGGCAGAGCCTGGCAGCTCCTGGCCCTGCAGGGCTGAGGCTTTTCCCCGTTGCTGGGCACAGACTGATGGAGCAGCACTGCTGAACACAGGCACACAGAGGGACCAGCAGCAGCTGCCTTTGGCCACCTGAGGCTCCAAGGCCCAAACTCTGATCAGCCAGGGCTGGAAGAGACTGGCAGGATCTGATCCCTGACTCTGGGCCAGGGCTGCACAAATGACCCCACAGCAGCAGCAGCAGCAGCAGCAGCAGCAGCAGCAGCAGCAGATGGAGCTGACTTTGAGCACAGCCCCTGCCCCTCTTCCCTCCCATGTGCAGCGGTGTCACAGCAGCCTGGGGCACCTGGGAGCCCCCAGTGCCAGCAGGGACTGGAGATGGCAGCCCTGGGCTCCTGGAGGCTGTGCAAGGAACGGAGCTGGGCACTCCCTGTCCATGGGGAGCTTCCAGATGGAAAAGGCTGCTGTGCCCAGGCAGCTGCAAGGGCACAGAAAGGAGGCTCTGGAGCACTGGATCTGTGCCAGTGCCACAGTCCTGGGCAGCAGCCAGCGAGCCCTGGGGAAACAGAGGGCACAGCAAGAGGGACAGAACCAGGCAAGGGCAGAGACTGGAGACAGCCAGGCCTGGGAGCAGGAGCAGCTGCTCCATTGCACTCTTGGAGAAAGCTCTTGGCTGGTTCAAAGCGCTGAAAGACGTGAAGGGCAGAGAGGAGGCCACAGCAAACAATGCTCCTGTTTGCACAGCCTCCCCTCTCCATGTCCCAGAAGGAATTGCATGGACTGTGCTCTTCTCTCCGATTCGTCTCGTTCAGCATGAGCACCTCAGCACCAGGAGCTGAAGGAGCTGAAGCCTCAGGCCACAGGAGCTGGGCAAGAGGAGACTTTCTGAGCAAAGTAATGCTGCTAAAATAGCCCCAGCTGAATGCAGTGGATATTAGCATGGAGCCACAGAATCCTTTCTGTTGGAAAAGCCCTCTGAGCTCACCCAGTGCAGCCACTCAGCCAGCAGTGCCAAGCCCAGCACTAAAAAACGTCCCTGAAGTGCCAAGGTCTGAACACCAGCCCTGAGTGCGGCCTGAACAGCAGGCCCTGAGCCAAAGATGGCCTCTGGATGAACCTTCCAAGCAAAGGTTATCTTTGTATCTGCTCCCTGATGAAATATGCATGGTCATTAGCACTGAGATAGATGTAGCCACTCATTAGTGAAACATGTATTGACCTTTGTGTATTTAGAAGCCAGACAAGGCCATGAAATCTGACATCTGGCCTTGTTTGGGGCTGTATGGTCAAAGTCAGCTCCCTTGGTTCCTCCTTGAGCCCTGGCCAGGCTTTGGGAGGAACCCAAGAGGAGGATGAAAGCAGATGTTGCCACACTAGCAGTGCTGTCAGTTTGTTCATTCAGCACTGTCAGAGCTGGGCCCTCTCCCAGCGGGGTTGGAGCCTCACCTGGGGCTGGAGGCACCTGCAGGAATGCCCAGTGCCCAGGAGTGGCTCTGCAGCCCTTGGCTGTGACAGCTTCCCCAGCTGCTGTGTGGGTCTAGGGGATGGTAAAGGCTGAGGGTAAATGCTGCTGGATCTTTCTTAATCACTGCTGCAATCTTTGGTGGTGATTTCTGGGTGCATTGCTGAGCTGCTCCTGTTGTGATTCTTTGCTGCTCTGAACTGCAGGAAATGACACTGATTCCTTCAGCTGGAGTCTGTGGCTTTGGTGCTGACCCTGCCCACTGGTAAAACAAAACTGGCACAGTCTGTCCAGATCCCAACAAAATGTCACTTGTTCAGTGTAAATGTGAGGAATCAGTCCCATCAGAAATTCCCAGCTGGGAAGCCCTTTCCTGGAGTTCCCTGGCTCTGGAGTGGGCTGAGGTTGGAGCCCCGTGGGAGCAGTGGGGCAGTTGGGTAAAAGAGGCTGCACCCCTGGATGTCTTCAAATGCATCCAAAAATTGCACATGGAAAAGGAAAAGACCGTGTGGGTTTGGGCAGACAAAGATGAATTTGTTGAGAGTACATAGGAAACAGCACCTTCAGAAGGAACAATGATTGTTGGAATGCTCCCACATGGAGCAAGAGAAGAAGGTTTTAATCTTGAACTGATATGCATTTGTGCAAGTGAAATATCTATATACACAATAATTATATATGTATTTATAGTATAATAAGACCTCAATATATCTATTTATACAAATTTATTTATGTCTGTATCTATCTATATTTCTATATCACTATCTATCTATGAAATTATATAATAACGTGAAATAGTGCTGACAATACTAATTTGGTAGCTTTGGCTGCTCAGGGATGTAACACTAAATACCCTACAGAACCGGACTGGCCAGGACCCTCATGTCAGTGGTCAACTTTTTGAGATTGTATACAATGAAAAAGGGAGAAAGGGAGAAAATTGGCTATTTTTGACGGGTTGCTGATACTGTGGTGCAGGGTGCTTTTTCTGTTCCTGTGAAAAATACAGTGATTTTGCCTGCAGGGTTTTTCATGTACCAGATTATGCACAAGCTGCAGGATTGGGTGCACGGGTGAAGGGGTTGTTAAAAGAGCAGTTGGAAAAATAAGGAGATGGGAACCTTTGTCCATGGAGAACCCATCTCCCAGATGTGCTCCATGCCCTTCACAATGGCCCACTGGGGAAATGCAAACCCCCAGGCTGTGCACGGCTGCCCCCAATTTGCAAATCCAACCATGGGCAGTGAGACTTGGGCTGCCTGGGAAATTGTTCTGGCTGTGATGGCCCCTGGCAGGGCCAGCCCAGAGGCTGCAGGGCTGGGCCTTCATGCATTGGAATTAATTAGGAGAAATTGAAAGCTAATGAGAGCTGTCATTTCTGAAACAGGAATTCAGATTCCTCCAGGACACTTTGCTTTGGTAACTGCTCCCTTGGAGCTTGGCCTTGCAAAGTGTTCCTGTCATGGCAGGAGGAAATGATGCAGAATATCAAGGAGAAATTACAGTAATTCTGTAAACAATAGTGCCAGGATTGGATTAGTCAACCCTGTGACAGGGTAGTACAATTATTGATACTGCATTTTTAGGAATGATTGTGAAAAAAGGAGATCCACCTCCAATCACCACTGTTTGTGCAAATAAAGGGTTTGGGTGCAGCAGTCCTAATAATGGAGCCAGAGTGTGGGTCCCGAGGCCAAAAGGCCCTCCCAAGGCAGCTGAAGGAGCAGCTCCTGGGAAAGACAACTCTGAGTCCTGAAACCTGGGCAGGAGCAATGGGAATGTGTCCCTGCATCCAAGGATCCTGTGTGAGAACAAGGAGATCTGACAGGATATGGTTTTACACATCCTGCCAGACCAGATCTCCCTGTATGCCCCAAGGGCCCCTTTGGAAAATGCTCTGATCCACAGGGCTCCATGTGAAGGCTGCTGTGACGCTGAGGGACTTGCACAGGAATTCCATCCAGGAGCCTGGGTGCCCCTCAGGGACTGGGACCCGGCCCCTTCCAGCCAGAGGGGAAAGGGCCCCCCAAGCCTTGTTAGCCACAGACAGCATGGTAAAGCTGAACAGCAAAGTGCCTGGGGGCATTATTCTGGAATTAAAAAGGTGCCAGCTCCATGCACAGCAGAATTCTTGTTCCTAATTGGAATGAGATTGGGAAAAAAGAATGAAGAACGGTGTCACTAAAGTACTGCTGATGTCTGTAAGGTGTACCTTGATAGTCAGCCAGAATCTTTGTCTGCCACAAACACCTCTGGTGTTTCACCAAGGGATTGGTCATCAAAATGTAATGATGGGTTATGATGGATTGCTGAGCTTCTTTTGTAATTCATTGCTAATGATGATGTGCTTTGCTGAGCTTATCCTTTTGTAAATCTTTGCAGCTGTGCATGATATAAATGACACAATTCCTTCAGTTGGTGTCTGTGTCTTTGGTAGTGACCCTGCCCACTGGAGAAACAGGGCCCCCTGTTGCCTAAGTGTTCCCTGGGAAGGCAAAAGCCCTCCCTCCAAAATTCCCCCCTTCCTCCCTGTTCCCCCCTTCATACCCTGAGCATGATGTGCTCTGGTCTGGGGCATGCCCGGGGTCAGTTGGGGTCCCCTGTCCTGGCTGTATCCCCTGCCCAGCTCCTCCACAGCCCCAGCCCCTCCCCAGCGTGGCTGGACGAGGGGCAGGACAGGCCTTGGCTGTGCTGCAGCTCAGCAAGAACAAAACCATCTCTGCGTGCTCAGCCCTGTGCTCAGCACCCGGCCCAGCAGTGTCTCAGTGCCAGGGGCTGTGCCCTCAGTCCCTGCCAGGGGTTTCCATGGCAACTGCCAGGCCAGGTGACCCAGGTGTCCCCCCAGTGCCGGTTGCCATGGAAACAGTGCCCAGCCCTGCCCCTTTCTGTCTGGCTGACCTGGCCTTTGGCCCTGGCAGTGCCGTTGGCTGCTGGTTCCTGGTGCCTGAGCGGCCAGCGCGGCACAGGGCAGGTGGCCATGGCACAGCCCCCAGCAAGGGATCCCCTCTGGCTCTTGGCAGTGACACCAGCCCTGAGCAAGGGCCCAGGGCAGCTTTCCATGGCCACCAACCATCACAAGGGCTCCGGGCATTGGCTGCCATGGCACCAAACCAAGGAACGGGTCCCCGTGGCCATTGCCATGGCACCTGGTGGCACCAACGAGTGTCACTGCAATTGTACCTGGAACAGCCCTGGCACCGCTTTGTCCCAGGGTTGCCATGGCCACTGAGGACAGCAACAGCTCTGCAGGCAAGTGGCCATGGAACCTGGCTGCAGAAATGGCTCCTTGGGCTGGTTTCCAAGGAAACCTGAACTGATGGGGGTTGCCATGGCACCCAAACCCAGCAGTGGGGTCATTGCAGTGTCCATGGCAACAGTCCCTTGCAATGGCACCACTGCATGTTGGGATGATGATCCACCCTCACAGCTGGCCCAGGGCGGGTCTGGAGCGCTCCTGGTGGCAGCTTGGGCTTGGCACACACTTGAGGAGGATGTCTGTTTGCAATGGGGAAACTCAGGAGTTTTAGATTGCTTCAAAATCAAAGAAGGAAAATCCCTCTTTGGCTGTGTGCAGCCAGCTCTTCAAGCAAAGCAGGTTCCAGGTGAGTGAGGAGAGACACGATGGGCTTGGGGAATGTGGAGCAAGGTTGTCTACACTGGCTCAGAGCTCAAGGCACAGCTTCTCTGAGCAGGCCAGGGCTCCTTAGGAGAGCCCTTGGATCAATATCAGTCACTGAATGCTGCAATCACCTCTTGTGTAATAGGAACAGCAATAAAAGACACCCTTTAAAATAGGACTACATATTTCCTGGAAGCTCTTTGAACTATTTCTCCATAACTGTCAAAGGAAACCGTCCTAATGAACTGCACTGGAGCAGAGGGAAATCAAGGCAGAGCCAGGGTTTGTCAGGACTTGCTTGATCCTCATGAGCCTCACTGTGCATTTGGAGCTGAGCCCTTGAACATCAGGGCCTGGCAGGAGATTGCACAAACCTTGCCAGGAGTCAAAGGCAGAGGAAACACCCCAAGTTTCTCCAGGCATTCATGGCTCCCACTGAGGTCCCTCTCCAACACAGGCTCCTCATGCACTCCTTGCAGGAGAGAATTGGTGGCCAGGATGGCACAAAAACCTCTCAGACACTCAGTGTGGAAAGGAAAATCCAAAGCACCTTCAGCACCTTGAGTGTCTCAAAGCATTAATGAGCCCCACTGAGTGTCAGTACAAAGCTCTCCAGGGACTAATTAACGCAGATAATTGGGGCCATGATTGGACAAATATCTCCCAGAGTCTATCCAAAGGGAAACACCAAGTACCTTAAAAGAACTGAAGTACCTTGAAGCATTAATGAGCCCCACTGAGTGGTGTTACTGACAAAGCCTCTCTAAGAACTAACTACAACACATAATTGGAGGCCATGACTGCACAAAGCTCTCAGAGACTCCAAAGAAAAAGCAAAACTCCAAGTCCTTTGAAAAACCTGCAGTCCCTGCAGGGAGCATTCAGGAGCCCCCAGGGCCATTGCTGAGCAAGGCTCCCCAGGGACTCCTTCCAGCAGATCCTTGAGGCCACTGGGATGTGGGCTAGGGGGAGATGCTGCGGACAGGACAAGGGGGTGACAGTGCCCAGCCTGGCTGGTGCTGTGCCAGGAGGCCCCAGTGCCTCAGGACAAGGTGTCTCCTCCCAGCCCTTGGTGACACAGACCCTGCTGCTGTGCCCCAGGGCACCAAGACTTGGCTTCTCTTTGTCCGCAGCTGCCATCAGTGCCTGCAGTTCTCTGCTCTGCCTGGGGCCTGGGGACACTTTCCCTGTCGTGTCCCTTACAGGGATCTCTTCAAAGTACAAGAAACTTCAGTGTTTCAATAGAACTGAGTTCTTGAGGGTTCTTGAAGGTTCTGTGACATCCCAGAGCTGGCTGTGACATCACAGAGTAGGGTCTGAGGCCATAGAACACAGTCTGCCATCATAGATGGTGGTGGCTCTGTGGCATCAGAGAGTTGGTTGTGACATCACCTGGTGGCTGTGGAACATCATAGAGCAGGCTGTGACATCACAGAACAGATTGTGACATCAGAGGGTGACTTTGTGACATCAGTCTTCTGTGATGTCACAGCACTGCTGTATGACATCACAAGGTGACATCGAGTTGGCTCTGTGACATCAAAGGGGCAGTGTCACATCACAGAGAAGGCTGTGTGACATAACAGGGGCTCTGTGACATCACAGGGGCAGTGTGACATCACGGGGGCTGTGTGACATCACGGGAGCTGTGTGAGGCCACTGGGAAGGTCACTCTGCCCCGGCCCCCCTCACAGCTCCCCCCAGAGCAGTCCAACCCTGCTCGTGCACAGCGGGGTCCCCTGTCCCCCCGGGTCCCCCTGCCCCCGGCCCCACAGCCTCCCCCAGAGGATGTTCCACGAGATCGACCCCAGAGCCTGACACGGGGACGGGGGGCTGGGGCCCTGGGGGTGGCACAGGGGGACAGGGACCTCCCAGCAGGGTCCCTGTGTCCCCCAGAGCCAGAGCCTGGGCCAGGGCTCCTTCACCCTGTTACGAACGAGGGCTTGAGAGCGCTGAAAAAATCCCCAGCAAGGGAGCAGCAAAAACCAGATTTAATATTAACCAACAGCAGCACAAAGTTCCTTGGCAAGAGTCGCTCTGCTCCTGACTGGACTCTTCAGGCACACCAGGGAAACAAAGCAACAACAAAACCAAACAGAACCCAGGCAATCAAACCAGAAATTAACTGAGAACTGTCCCTCTGTGTGTGTGTGTGTGACACAAGGACAGCAAGGGCAAGGATAAAAGGAACACGGCCTGAAAGCTTAACAGAGCTGAAACTTAACCGGACATTACTTATACATTAACCTTAACTGATAGTTTCAACCTCACAATTTAGCAAAAGAGCAGAGCGTAACAGCATGTAACCTAACTTAAACCTATGACTTCGCAATTTAACAGAGGTATAACATTTAACAATATTGAACTTAACATAAAACTTATATTAAAGGTAACCACTTAGCAAAAGAAAAACTTTCAGCAGCATTTAATTTAACTTAGGCCTTGTGATTTAACCTTCCCTACAGGCCTGACTGACTCAGCTATCCAAGGCACAACAACCCCTCAGAGAGCAGCATTTCTGCCACATTTCCCCAGCACAGGCACTCATGTGTGCACACAGACACCAAGAGTCAGTGCAAGGCACCTGTGAGAAATTCCCCTGAGGGCAGGAAATGCTCACTGTGGATCCTTTGGCATCTCCCCAGTGGGCAAAGGGTTGAGCCTGGAGGAGTTGGGGGATCAGCCCAGGCTCTGTCGTTGTTCAGGATCCCCAAGTGCAGCAAATGGGAGAGTTCCTGGCTGGGAGAGGCCCCACTCAGAGGGAGTCGCTGGCCCAGGAGAGCTCCAGGGGCTCCTTTTGGAGCACTGTTTGCAGGGCCCCAAGAGAGGGGCTTCAGTCCCAGCAATGGTTCATCCTGGCCACACTTGGCATCAACAGCTTTCTTTGGCAGTGTGAGAACAGGGATGTTTTGCCACGGAGGGAACAAAAACAGTTCCCAGGGCTGCTCCTACAGAAACCAGGAGCTGGTTGGGCAGCAGCAGTGGCTGGAGCAGTGTTTGTGATGAGCTGCAGAGGAGCTGAGCCCAGGGGCTGTTGGCCAAGGCTGAGGCCCAAGGAGCATTTCTCAGCTGGCAGGGTGGCCTGAGAAGGGGAGGGGGGAATGCAGCAGCACAGGGCCATGGAACCAAGGGACCATTGTGACCCTGTGGAGCCTTGTGAGACCAAGGAACCATTGTGACACTGTGGGGCCCTGTGAGACCAAGGGACCATTGTGACACTGTGAGGCCCTGTGAGACCAAGGGACCATTTTGGCAATGTGAGGCCTCATGGTGTCATGGAGACCACTTTGACATTGCTGGGCCTCATGGAACCAAGGGGACTGTACTGACGCTGTGTGACTCCATGGAATGTAGGGATCATCATGACATTGAGAGGCCGCATCGGACCAAGGGTCCATTGTGACACCACCGGGCCTCATGGAACCATGGAGACCATTATGACACTTTGTGGTGTCATGGAACCAGGCAGCCATTGTGACACTGTGGGACTCCATGGAACCAAAGGTTCACTGTGACATTGCAAGGCCCCGTGGAACCATGAAAAGACAATTAAGACACTTTACAGCCTCATGGAACCAAAGGGCTATTGTGACACTGAGGGGCCCATGGAATCACAGAGACCATTGTGACACTCAGGGGACTCATGGAGACCATTGTGACACTATGAGGCCCAATGGAATAAGCAAAGCATCGTGAGACTGTGAAGCCTCATGGAACCAGTGAGACCATTGTGACCCTGGGAGAAGCATTGTGATATTGTGGGGCTGCGTGAAACCAAGACGCCTTTGTGACACTGCAGGGCTGCATGGAACCAAAGGTCCATTGTGACACTGCATGGTCTCATGTCATCAGTGGTCCATTGTGACACTGGGCAACCAAAGGAGACCATTGTGACACTGCAGGGCTGCATGGAACCAAAGCTCCAGGGTGACACAGAGTGGCCTCCTGTCATCAATGGTCCCTTGTGACACTGTGGAGCCAGAGGAGACCATTGTGAAACAGCAAAGCCCCAGGGTCCAAAGGTCCATTGTGACATTCCAGACCTCATGGAACAGAGGAGTCACATGACATTGTGGAGCCTGGGGAACCACGGAGACCATTGTGACACTGCAAGGGCTCATGGAATCCTTGGGACCATTGTGACACTGCAAGGGCTCATGGAATCCTTGGGACCATTGTGACATTGTGGGGCCTTATGACACCTGGGGGCCACTGTGACATTTTGGGACCCCATTGAACCTGGGGGCCAGTGACACTGCAGGTCTTCTTGCAATCAAGGGGCCATTGTGACACTGCTGGAACCCATGGAATCAAGTCACCATTATGACGCTGTGGGGCCCCATGGATCCAAGGAACCATTGTGACAATATGGAGCCCCATAAAACCAAGCGAAAACAGAAGAAGTCTGGCTGCTTTGGCTTCCCATGGACTGCCTGACTGGTCCAAGTGACCTTTGCATGTTGAGGGTCACTTCTCATCTGCTGCTGAAACACTGGGGCTCTGTGTTTTCCTTCCCAATGGAAAAGAACTTTCCTTCTGCTCCAGGCACCCATGGCCAGAATTGGGATTTCACCTCCAAAGTTCCTTATATCCAGAGATTGTTCCCATAGGCATATTGCCAGGATAAGTCTGGCTGGCAGTAGTTTCACAAGGGTCAGCTCTCATCCGTCCCCAAAACATTGGGAAAGGCTCCATGCTCTCCTTCCCATGGGAAAGAACTGTCCTGCTTCTCCAGGTGCCCATGGTCGAGACTGGGTTTCCACCTGCAAATTCCCTAAATCCAAACTCTGCAATTACTGACAAGTCTAGCTCGCCTTGGCCTACTGCGGCTCTCACTTGCCTTCCAAATCTTGGGGCTCTGTGCTTTCCTTCCTATGGAAAGAACTATCCTTCTCAGCCAGGTGCCCATGGGCACAATTGGGATTTCACCTCCAGCATTGCCTGTTGTGATAGACTGGAGGAGATTGTTGGCTCTAAACATTTTGTATGTGGGGGAGGAAGGGGCAGGTCCAGCCTTGCGCTGCCCTGTAAGCCCAGCCCTGCCCTGCCCTGCGATCCCAATCCCCCCAGGGACCTCCAGTGGGTTTTCGGTTTCTACCTGACCTGCGGCACACTGAATCCCCAGCACTGCCATCCCACCCTGGGCACTGGGGCCCTCTTGGCTCTACTCAGTGCTGCTGCTGTACTCAGGGCACCCTAAACCCCGCTAGGGACCTGTGTCCCCGCACTCCAGGGATTGTGTGCGACTCACACTGCCCCGATCCTCCACGCACCCGATTCTGTTCGGGGTTTGCGTGCCAACTCACCAATTCATCTGCCACCTTTACTCGAGTTTGGTGCACAGGGAAAACACCAGCCAGATATCTGCAAGAGGTCAGGAATTACACAAATTTTTACAGGCAAAGTACAAAAAACCAAGAAACTTTGGAAGAGGATTTCATGCAACATCCAATTACAAAGAAAACACTTATCATAGCAATAACTTCATTAACTTAGTTCATTTGACGTAGAAATCAATGAACACGTAAGCTGTTGAGGTACCCAAAAATGTTCCATATAAAGAGCATTAGAAGGAGAAGAAAGAGAGAGAGACAGACAGAAGCTTTATAGAAAGACACACATATGACTAACAGCTCCTAGGGTTCCAGCGTGTGTGAGACACAAACCCCAGGAGAAGGCAGAGTCCATACCAGGGGCTGACCTTGCACTCCATGTTTTTAAGCCTCCAGGCCTTTGTGGGCCTCCCCCCAGGTGGGATTTCTGATCACACAGGCAATCAGGGCTGGGTTAGCACTGTACCCACTGTGTGACTGATTGACAGCTCATCCCAGGGTGTCTCAGGACATTGATCTCATCTATCCTCTGATAGTGACTATGGTGACACTGGGGAACCTCATGGAACCATGGGTCAGTTGTGACCAGGTGTGTCCAAGGACACCATGGTGACATCAGGGTATCTCATGGGAACAAGTGGCCATTGTGATGCTGTGGATCCCCATGGAACCAAGGGAACATGGAACAGGCTGATGCCTTCAGTTTTAGCTGTCATATTTCCAGATTCTCTACTGCATTAGTCTGTAACTCTGGACTTCATACACAGTGTTAGCAAGTTCTCTTCACAGTGTAGTCAGACAAAACAATCCTTTTCCAGCCCCAGAACCGGACACTGTTGCAGCTTCAGGCACAAAAAGTGCAAACAACAGCAAATTGAGGAGAGCAAACCGGGAGGATGGGACTGCATAATCTGAGGCTGTAACTGGACAACTAACCCCAATTTTTAAATGGACCAAACCTTATAAAAGTGTGAAAACTCCTGACCAGTCATCCATTTTGAGTGTAGCCTCAACTGGGCTCTTGTCCTGCTCAAGGTGAATCCTTTGAAGGCCTTTTAATAAATCCCAGCAAGAGGAAGAAGCCATGAGAAAGCTGACAACTCTTTGTGAGAACCGAGTTGTGGAGCAGTGAAAAACAACTTGTTTTTCCTGAGAAAGAGCTCTAGGACTGTGGAAAACAACCTACTTTCCCTGAAAAAGAGCTGTAAGTCTGTGATAAACACCAGCCACCCGTATAAACTGTATTTTCCCTCTTAGACAGAAAAATGAAAACTATCTCTCACAAACAACTTTTCCTGCACATACACACCATGGGTTTGAGTGACCGGTCAATACTGGGTAACAACTTGTTGCTGACCAACTGGGGATAGAAAGGGGATGTTCTTAAAAAACCCTACAAAAAGGCCTATAGAAAGACTGTATAAAAATAGCACAGGATCGATCCTTTCTTTTTGCACCATAAAACGTGTCCTGCATCCCTCTATATTGGGCGCTGTTGCAGTGCCCTTTTATTTCATACCTTTTTGGATGGTCTGTTCCAGTTCACCCCCTGTATGTTGTCTTTCCCCAAACTGGATTATTCCCAGGTTATATCCCTCCTCTTTTACCCTTCAATCATTATAATCCCCACCTTGTATTCCAGTGCCTTCCCTATCCATCCCTGTAAACTCTGCCCCTGTTCTGGACCCTTCCCTGTCAGTCTCCTGTAAACCCCTCCCCTGCAGGTTCCGCCCCTTGGGAATTCCCCTCATGGATGATGCCCCATTGGCCCATGTGACCTGCCCTCTCCACCCCCTTATCCCATTGGTCCCTGAGATGTATTCCCCTCCTTTTGCTCCTCCCTCCCTGATTCCCTATTGGCTCAGCGATCATGCCCACCCACAGTTCTAGTGCTCTATAAAATCCTGAGCACACTGGTGCTTGAAGCTCTTTGGTGCCTGTTCCCTCTGATGAGTAAAGCTTCCTCAGAATCTCACACCAAAGGCCTCCCTCTCCTCTTTAGTCTGCTCCCTGACGCTGACACCATTCCAGCTGTGGAGCAGGTGGCTCCAAGGTTCAGCTCTCCCTGTTTCAGGGGAAGCTGTTCCCCACTCATGGCACACGGCACCCCTGAGCCAGCTGTGTAGTCCATCGCGGTGTCAGTCCGGGGGTCCTGCTGGGCTGAGTCTGCCCTCAGGCAGGGCTCAGCTCCCCCACAGCATCTCGGTGTCACCTGTGAGCCCCGAGGAGAAGACACCTTTGTGCCCTCTGCTCAGAATTTCACTGCCAGGACAGCAGGAATGCAACCCAAACCTGCCTTCAATCTGCTGGGGTGGGCAACTCCTGCACCAGCGGCTTTCTGGCCATTCTGCTGCTCATGGCCAAGACATTTTCCCTGCCCCTCTGCCAGGGGAATGCCCTGTGCCAGTTCTGCTGTGAGGCTTCCTTGGGGCGATGCTGGCACCAGTGGTTCCTTCAGTATTGGAACTGGAGTCAGCGAACATGACTGGTGAGCTCTCAGGATGGCCGGGGACAACTGATCCACCTGGCCCACCCTAAAATTCACCCAAGTCCTGCTGAAGCCGATGGACCCAGCGGCCAAGAACAACCCAAGAGCCAGGTAGAACCACTCACCCTTTTCCAGGACACTGCGGTGGCTCTACCCCACCGTGGCCAGGCATTACAGGTGACCGTGTAGGGCCCCTCACCCAGGAAACCCCAGAGCCCCACAGTGCCCCATAGACAGGTAGAACCAGCAGCCCCATCCCGCCAGGAAACCAAATTTCAAGACCAATAAATAATTTCAACATACTTTTGACATAGGAAGATTTTTTTTTGGCATTTAAATTCTTTTGAGTAAATCAAGAATTTTGGGGGTGTAATATTCTATTTGCAGGGTTGCCCAACGAAGGCAGGAATGATGCATTTAACTCCATGTTCTCAGAAGGCTAATTTATTACTTTATAATACTATCTTATAATAAAGTATGCTATACTATACTATACTATACTATACTATACTATACTATACTGAAGAACAGAGAAAGGATTCTTAGTGAATGTTCAAAAGATAATAATGAAAACTCGTGACTCTTTCCAGAGTCTCGACACAGCTTGGCCATAATTGGCCAATAACCAGAGTCAAAATAACTCACACCAGAATCCAGTCAAACAATCACCTGTGGGTAACCAATCTCCAAACACTTTCTGCACATGAGCACAACACAGGAAAAGCAAATGAGATAAGAATTGTTTTCCTTTTTCTCTGAGGCTTCTCAGCTTCCCAGGAGAAAAATCCTGGGCAAAGGGATTTTTTCAGAGAATGTGAATGCCACAATGTTAGAGATGAGTAATGAGATGGTTGGCTCTCCCAATTAAAGGGTGAACATGATAAGTATGTTAAGAGAAGTTGTACAGATGTATAGTTATGTTACTGCAATGTGTCCCCCCCACCCAGCATTGTTATCCCGGGCTGATATTGGTAGTCCGGGCATTTGGGGAGGGGCAGATTGTTCCTAAGAGGCACGGCCTAGCAACACCTGCCCTCCAATGCAGTTCCACGAAAGCAGTCTACACCAATGGACAGTGACCAAGAGTCAACAGACAGCCTTTGGAAGGAACTAGGGCTGCCTGTTGCAACAGCAAGGATATAAAAGGGAGAGCAGCCATTGTGTGGATGAGCCAGCCACGTGGTTACCAGCCACCAAGTGGGGGAGGCTCCCAGCGCTGTAACTTTTTCCTTATTTAATCCTTTTGTTGTAAGTTTGATTAAGTTTTTAATAGACCTTTCAAAATATTGAGAAGTAAATGGTGATTTCTCACGGGGAGAAAAAGTTGTAAAAGAAAGTTTCTTTGAAATTACTTCTTTTTCTTTTAAACCCAGGTCATTCCTACCATGCTGACAGTGAACCACTGCCTTTCTCACCACTTGGACATCTGTTGGAGAATGACTTAAAGAAAAGGCCATGAGACATACAATTGAGAGAAAAGTATAAGGGAAAAGTAAAGCAGTTTCTAACAGTTCTCAGCCTTCTGATTTGTATAAACAATTAGACTCTCTCAGGCATCACTTTATAAACAATAGAGTTTTCAGACTGTCTTCCCATAACAAGCAGAACACCGTCTCTGGGAAGGCCTGCCATCCTGAGAACAGATGCAGAAGTTTTGGGAACACTGGTTTCTGTTTTGGTTTCTGGTTTCTGTTTTTGGTTTCTGTTTTTAATAAACAATTGTAGGTATTCTAAAACAAAGGGAGTGGTTAGAAGTTTCTCTGTTAGCCTATCATGAAATTGGATTACAGAATATTCATGGCGTTCGTTAGCACTGTTATTTAAGGTGATTGATTGATCAATAAAGTTGGAGTTCGATGCATTACCAGGATGGTCGTTTCTCCCCTTCACTTCAATATATGGTGACCTCCGACCGTGATAGCGAACACCACGGGGAAGCGAACGCCACGCGAAGTGAAGCCAGGTTCGGGTTCCGAAAGATCGAAACTGCAGCCGGAACGGCAAAGAAGCGCGGAAGACTAAGCGGAGGGTAACCCGCCGGCCCGCGCTGCGCTGCAAGCGACTATACAGATAGGCTCGTCCGATACATGCGGCCGCGACCTTGATTTGAAGAGCTGCAACGTGCGCACATAGGTATGGAAAGGCAAGCCGCATATGAACTTTTTATTACCCTTTTGCAAAAAAGGCAAATTAAGGGAATAGATTTACAGAAAGATTTACCGGGTCTTTTAGCTTATGGCCTAGAAAGGGGGATCTTTATAAATCCTTACACAGTTCACGAATTGTTGGAGTGGCGTAGATTTGGTGATTTATTGTGGCAGGCTACGTTAGATGATGATAAAACTGCTAAGAAGTGGGGTAAATTATGGCGGGTCGTTAACACCGAACTGTTGCGGATTCAAGCTGAAAAAAGGGCTGCTCACCAGGCTACTGCCGCTTACGATCGTAACAAAGAATGCGATCAAGATAGGGAATTTGATAAGAACGCGGGAATTCCTCTTGGCCCCGCGACACGGACAGTTTTATTACCTGCTTCACCGCCTCCCTTGGAAAGCCAGGCTATGAGTCACACTATGAGCCAGGCGCAGACCGCCTCACTACCCGCCGCGCAGTCCCCCTTAACGGCCCAGGCTACAAGCCCGGCTACGAGCCAGCCTACAAGCCAGGCTACGCAGACTGCTTTAGTACCCGCTTCGCAGCCCCCCCTAATGAGCCAAGCTCTGCGGGGTGCCTTGTCTGCTTTGCCGCAGGGTACACAGAGCACTTTTGACTCTCCCATACCTGCTGCGTCTCAGCAGCTGGGGCCAAAAACGCGTACTCCGTTCCCGACAAGCAATCAGCCGGTCCCTGGGTCGGAAAGCGGCTTGGCGGCGGCGATTGCGAGGGAAAGACGGGACACGTGGGCTGCCCTGGCCAAAGATGCAATTGACAAGGGAGATCAAGAGCTGATAAGTTCGGCTCGAGAACTGGCTTGTCCGGTTGTCTTTAACCCCCAGCCTGGAGGAGGTTTTCAAGCCACAATTAGCGCTCTTGACTGGAAGCTGTTATCTCAATTGCGAGCTACTGTTAGTCAGTTTGGCTTTAAAAGTGAACCAGCTAAGCAAATGCTCGATTATATTTTTGACACCAGTATCCTTCTTGTTAATGATTGTCGTGGGATAGTTAAATTAATTTTTACTCAACATCAACAATTGCTGTTTAACGCCAACTGGCAAGCTTTAGCTAATGAATGTGTGGCAGTTCAAAGACAGCCGGGGGATCCCTTGCATGGTATCACTATTAATGAGCTTATGGGGCTGGGGCCTTTTCTACGTACTGATGCACAAGCTTTAATAGGTCTGGAAAAGTGCCAGGAGGCAATGCGGTTAGTCAGACTCGCGATAGATAAGGTAAAGGAACCAGGAGGGATACCAGTGTATATGGGAATTAAGCAAGGCAAAGATGAGACATTTGGCGCTTTTGTTGATAGAGCTGTGGCTGCAATTGAGAGAGCCGGAGTAGCAGAATTTATGCGCGAGGCTCTCCTTAAACAGTGTTGTATTCAAAATTGTAACTCTGCTACTAGAAACATACTTAACACTCTAGGTGCAAATTGGACTATCGAGGAAGCATTAGAGAGGATGGCTCTTATTCCTACCGGGCAGCAGGCTTTTGTGGTAGATGCACTCAAACAGATAGGAATAGGTTTGCAAGAACAGGCAAAGTCCTCTCAGAGTCAGGTGTTAGCCACTTTTGCACCTCTTCAAGCGTCCGCTGCGTTTGCAACATCTAATAAAGAGGGCCGCACGAAATGCTGCCGATGGGAAGGCACAGGCCACTTGCGCCGGGAATGCCAAGCACCTTCAGAAGTCATCGCTGCATCATCGGTATCTTTTCCTGCCTCTAACCCTCCACAGCAGGGAGCCTCTAACCCTCCGCAACAGGGAGCCTTCAACCCGACATCACAGGGAGCCACCGCGGGCGAAGCTGAACTGTCGCGTAGGGAGTGACCCGCAGAGCAAAGCAGAGATGAATTGGCAAAAGGACTTAACAGGACTTTGGGCTTATGACTACGGTAAAGGGATTTTCCATACGGTTTACGGATTAACAGAAATGCGTAAATTCGGTGATTTATGGTAGAATTGCAGTGCTGTGCTACTCCGAACTTGGCATGGGCGCACCGGAGGCAGCGGCGGGAAGATCAAAAGCCGCCGCCGCAGGAGCCGGGCCGCGCCGCCCCGAGAGCCGCACCGGAAGTGAACAAAGAGCGCCGCGGGGGGAGCGACCGGAGCCGCGTCGCCCTCATGTGTGAACTGGGAGCCAGATGTCCACGGGCGGCCAGTTGCTGCTTGGGAACAGTGACTGGACATCAGAGAGCAGGTGATGGAGGAGCAATCATGCTGTGCATTGATAGTTTTCGTCCTGCTGTTTGGATCGACCGACGTCTTTTCTGGGCTCTGATGAGCGTTCAGTGCCATCCATTTTAAGGGCTGGTTGATTCGGCAAGTGAGTGGTCACGCGCTCCTTGGCGGATTCCGACTTCAGAGTGCTTTTTCGAGCGGGAGCGCTTCTCCCTCCGCCCCGTAGCCGGCAGGAGCTACAGTTTAAGATCTAACAGCCGTAATAACTGTGACTCTTGTCAACAAAAGAAAAGATTCCTATTGCAATTAAAAGATTAGTGAAACTAAACAAGCGACACCAAGGACTGTTGCTGTCAGGATGTTTTTCACCTAAGTTAGAGAGATCTTTTGTTCTCCCCAGCACAGACTGTAAAGCAGATCAGCGTAAATGAATGCAGGAGTCAAATTTCGGCCGATTTGGCTCGGCATTGGGTATGCTGTCTTGGAAACATCTGTATTACCAGAGACTTTGAACATCAGAAGCCCGTATGGCTGGGCCGGTGGAACATTAGACTTTAAAGCTGTGTTTTGAAAAGTTTAAAAATGTTGAGATGTGTTGGATTGATTGTGTGAGTGAGATGTTGTGAGTGTGTTTTTGGTATAAATGCTGCAGCAAAAACGTGAGAAAGGTTGTTTTGGTTGAGTGTTTTGGAATCGGGCCCGTGAGTGAGTTATAGTGAATGCCATATATTATTTCTATAGTAAGTTTTATCTGTTATTAAGTAGTTTAAGTTGGGTTATCAATTAAGTGCCATTAAATGTTAAGGTTAAGTTTGTTGAGTTTGTTTTCGGTTGGGTTCGAGGTCTTCTAAGTTTAAATTATATATAGATTTAAGTTGTGTGGGATTTGAAGCCAGTTAAGTTCTGTTGAAATTGGTTTCTGTTTAGTTTGAGTGTTATTAAGTTTGGGTAAAGCTAGATTCTGTTTAGATTATATTGGGTTAAGGTGTGTAGAATTTAAAGTCAGGTAAATTTTGTTATAGATAAGTTTGAATTAGATTTAAGTGATTTTACATGATTTGCAAATAAGTCTGTTAGGTCAAATATTTTAAGTGCCTTAAATGTATACTATCTTTTCACCACTCCAAATTAACAAAGGACTGAGAATCTCCCAGTTGATGCCATTTGAGCCAAATGACTAAAGGATTACAAACTGAAAACTGACTGAACATTTCTGGGAAGCTCATGTAAAAAGGTGGATGTGATAAATTCAAGGACAGAAAGAATAATTTTCAGACTTTTTCACCTTCTCTCCAGGTTGCATGAATGAAAACAGTTAACAGCTTTCTTTTCTTAGTCCAATTACCACCTGTACACGTCGTTGCCGGACGACCAGAGAACGGATTGACATTATTGAATCATTATCATCTTTTCATATAAGAGGACCGGCAAAAGAGAACTGTTTTGAATATCACAGCCTAAATTGTGCTGCTTGGGTTGCACTGTGTTGTGGGGTTGTGATCAGTTGTTACTTTTTCATTTATGGTGCCACACCTGTAATTATAGGCATATCTGGGAACATAATTGGGAGTAGGCACTACGGAATGAGACAAGGCCAAACACTGCTTCAGCTTTAGACCTTTATAAATCTCATGAGCAGTAAATCTTGGCTTATTATCGGCGGGAGGTACAGTGTATTTTGAAAAGGGGTTAAAGCTCAAAGTACATCATATATAGCCTCAATAAGATGTAGAAAACTGGTGCCTTTAACACAACATTCTGTTGTAGGCCCTATAAGAAGAGATCCCAATCAAGCATTAGATAATTGCAGTTACAGCTTTGATTACTCTAATTTTCAAAAGATGAGTCAGCATAAACAGACATGGGCTACTCTGGATTCATCTCTAAACCTGGAAATAGTGTTCAAACAGCTTTATAACCAGTGTAAAGGCTCTACTATTATGACACCTAGGAAATTACCCACAGGGATATTTTTAATTTGTGAAGATAGAGCCTGGAATGGAATACCAGCTCAAGCGCAGGGTGGATCTTGTTATTTAAGCAAGTTATCATTTTTCTACCTCTGAGCACTGGTTCTGATCCTTCTCTACAGGATCACACTTCTGACACTGAGTGTCCTGTTTGTCCTCAGGCCTTTGGTGCAGCTGAGCCCTGACAGAGCGGGGTCTGTACTTTTGGAGTTTGTTATGAGGCCCACATGAAGCTGCTCTGAAGTTTAAAGTGTTGCCAAGCGTAGTGGATGAGTTCCCTTCTTTTTTCTTTGCCCCTGATAGTGAACAGGAGGTAATGTCTCCTCCACAAGAGTTTCTGTGAGGAAAAACTTCACCATTATCTTACCTTATTGCATTCAAAAAATAGTCAGTAAGATAATAGAAAAAACCTGCAAACTAACCTCCTTTCTTAAAAAAGAAAAAACGGGGGAAATGTCGGAGAATGACTTAAAGAAAAGGCCATGAGACATACAATTGAGAGAAAAGTATAAGGGAAAAGTAAAGCAGTTTCTAACAGTTCTCAGCCTTCTGATTTGTATAAACAATTAGACTCTCTCAGGCATCACTTTATAAACAATAGAGTTTTCAGACTGTCTTCCCATAACAAGCAGAACACCGTCTCTGGGAAGGCCTGCCATCCTGAGAACAGATGCAGAAGTTTTGGGAACACTGGTTTCTGTTTTGGTTTCTGGTTTCTGTTTTTGGTTTCTGTTTTTAATAAACAATTGTAGGTATTCTAAAACAAAGGGAGTGGTTAGAAGTTTCTCTGTTAGCCTATCATGAAATTGGATTACAGAATATTCATGGCGTTCGTTAGCACTGTTATTTAAGGTGATTGATTGATCAATAAAGTTGGAGTTCGATGCATTACCAGGATGGTCGTGTCTCCCTTCACTTCAATAGACATCCACCCCCCCCCATCAACCCACTCCCCCTGGACTCTGCACAGCTCCCAACACACCATTTGTCTGGGGGAAGGCACAGACTGTGTAAAGGCAGCAAAGCCCAGACCTGGCCTGACTTCCCTGGACCACTGGAAAGGAGGAAATCCAGTTCCATGGACACACATGGACACAGAGCAAAGCTTTGCTCAAAGGATTTATTGATTCTTGATGATTGATTCTTCAGGGGAAATGGCCCAGGGCTCAAAGAGTACAGGGGTTTCCTCCAGTGATGATCATCTCCTCATGCCACTGGAGAGGAAAAAGTACACTGGTCCTTCACACCCTAAAAGACAAACCCCAGAACGTGACCTCTGGAGCCCACTGGGACATGGATGGGCTTTGTCTCCAGCCCTGTTCCTGCAGGCACGGCTCACCTAGGCATCCAGAGAGGCAGCCAGGCGCTTCTGCCGCAGGAGAGCCCGCAGCTCTTCAGCCACAGGGGGCTGGGGAAAAGGCAGCGTTAGAGACACAATGGGGGCAGCGGGCTGCACTGGGAGGCAGGGGAGAGCAGGGGGGCCTTGGGGAAGGGGCTGTGGCAGCAATGGGGTGCAGGAGCTGCTGTGCTGCTGCCCAGAAGCACCGGGCTCCTGGCCAAGAGCCACAGCTGGGGCAGGGGCTGCGTCCTGGCTCATCCAGGGGGTCCTGGGGTGACAGGGGTGGAATGCAGCAGGGCCCTGGGCAAAGGCTTCCCTGGGGAGGAGCCCTGGGGCAGGGCATTGTCTGGGCTGTCAGGACGGGTGCACTGGGCTGTGCTGGGACACACTGGGATGGCCTGGGCTGTGGTGGCCATGCAATGGGAGGGTCTGGCACTGGCAGAACTCATGGTACCCACCAGAGGTGTCTCCAGGACCGCGACATTGTCTAAATCCAACTGCAGAGAGACCAGGAGACCTCGCTGGTCACTGAGATGTCCCTGGTGCCAGCAAGGGATGGGGGGACAGCACTGCCCCCCAATTCCCTGAGGGGATGTCCTCCAATGCCAGCATCCCACTCACCTCCCGCAGATCATCTTGGGTTCCTTCCAGGAGTGCCTGGAAAGGAGAACAAAGGCTGGGTCCGGACTGGACCTTGTGGGGCTGGGGTGACACACAGGGGAAGGGAGCAGGGTGCAGGCAGAGGGATGGGAATTCAGGGCCTCCAAAAAGATCTGTTTGAGGTGGGGGGAGACCCAAAAACATTGAGAGTCCAGGGGACAGGGCTGGGGGTGTGGAAGGAGCAGCGTGTGAGGTACAGGGGAGGAGAAAGGAATTGAGGTGTAGAGACATGGGAGTGCAAGGGAGGGGCTTGGTGGGGACAGGAGAATGAGGACAGGTGGGGACAAAACCAACAGGACTGGGAGATGGTGTGGGATTGGGGGGTGAGTCAGGGAATTGTACAGGGGGACCCCTCTGCAGTGGCCAGAAAGAAAGGCAAAGGATTGAGGGGGGACATGAAAGGAAAGGCCTCAGGAATGGTCAGTGGGAGGGCAGCTGGGGACCCTGAATGGGACACAGAGGAGGGACCAAAAGGGTGGGATGGGAGGCCAGAAAGGGCAGGATGTGGGGACAGCATTTGGCTGGTGCCTTACCTTGGCCTGTGGATGGAGGAGGATGGAGAAGAGAGGGCCACGCTGAGCACAGCCACCTTCATCTTCCTCTCGCTCTGGGCAGCGCTGCCTGAGGCTGCAGCAGGTGAGGAGCACCTTTATCCCTGCCGGGACTCCTCCCCGCACCCTCCCTGCCAGTCCCCAGGCCAAAGCCCGGCTTGGCACAGCCCCCAGCCCTGGCCACAAGCCCAGCCCTGGCACAGAGTCCATCCCACCCCACCTGTGGCACAGATCCAGCCCCCTTGCTCGGCATCCCTCCAGCTTCCTGCACGGGGCAGCTGCCCCTGGAAGGGCCCAGGCACCTGGGGGGCCAAGGGGGGCAGGCAGGGAGTCAAAGGCACCTGGGGACCCTGTGGGGACAACCCCCAGTCCAACACAATCCATCCTCCAACAGCCCCCAGGGCCAGATCCCCCATCTCCTGCTGCCCCTCCCCTCCCAGAGCTTTCCCTGGGGGACACCCCAGAGCTGAGCCCGGCCCCAAACCCAACACGTGGGAGAACAAGGGGAGCAAGGGACATGTGATCAGATGGCTGATTGGCATCTCAGGCACTGCAGACACTGGGGAGCACTGGGCAATGCTGATCACCTGCAGACAAGGCTGAGGGCTGGGGAATGGCTCAGCAGTGACAATTCCCACATCCACACAACCCGATACTCCTTTCCCCGCACATGCCAAACCCGACCAAGCTCCGTGCCCAGAGCACTGTCCAGAGGAGAATATGCCCTGCCCTGCCCCTCATGCTGTCACACCCGCAGCCACGGAGCCCTCGCAGAGCACCTGGGTCATGGCCCTGGCTCTGGGCCCAGGCCAGCACTGGCCCCGAGCAGGATGTGCCCATCCCAGGTACATGGGGAAGTGGGCGCCTGTCCCCAGGCAGCCACTCGGAGCTAATTGAGGTAACAGAGGTGCCCTGTGAGGAGGAGGGGTGTTGGTGCCCTGCCAGCATCTCTGACAAGCCCTGTTTACCCAGGGCCTGAGGCACCAGGAGGACATTCAGACATCTTGGGCTTCCAGGAAGGAAAATCCACGGTGAAGTGGTTCTGAAGAGCTGTCTATGGCTGTGATTCCTGTTTGACATTCCAGGGCATTAGTGAAGGGTTCTGCAAAACTCTTTCCCCAGGGACAATGTGGATCCATCAGAGAAGTCTTATGACTCAGCTGGGAAAACATTTCAGGCCACTGCCCTGACTGTTTGCTCTGGAACTCACCCAAGGAGGCGCAGGGCCCAAGGGGGAAGATTTTCCTAGGGGGTTTTGCTGCTTTGTGCCCTTGGAGAAGACACCATAGTGTCCTTATGGGGGATTCTTGACCAGATGGACAAGAGCTGTGACATCATTGGTGGGTGGGGTCATCTTGGAGAGAAATTGAGGAAGTGTCTGCAGGGTCCTAAATGGTGAATGAATGGATGAAGGAGATTCTCACTGTCCTGACCCACTATCCAGCAAAACCACATCCAAGGGAAGAGGCCTGGTGGAATCAGGGGGGAAGCAGACTTTGTTGAGCCTGGTGCACACTGGGCAGTGTGGGGTGATCCCCTGCTGGTGTCCCAGCTCTCAGTGCAATACCACCGCTCTGATGGACTGGATCCTTAAGAAACAAAAGAAGTGATCAAGCTCAGGGGAGGAGGGGATCTGGTCGCACTTCTCTTCTCTGGGAGTTTCTCTCCGAGGGGGGACATTCCATGAGAATTGGGATGCGGTAAAGGACAGGGCTGAGGGCAGCTGCTCCCTCTCTCTCTGGGCTTCGGAGGAGGACGCTGGGAGCTGCTGCTTGGAAAAAGGAATTGGTTGCTGCGGGTGGCCAGAGCAGCTTCCCCAGGCAGGTGCTGTCAGGTGCCTGCAGCACCGAAAGCGTCTCCACTTGGGGCTGCCTTGACAACTCCCCCAGCCCAGCAGACCCTGAGCCCGGATGGTGCAATCAAAGCCTCAGCAGAGGGACGAGAGGACTCCTCGCAGAGCAGATCCAGCTGGGTTTACTAAGGGAAAATCCAAGGGTCCAGGGGAAGTGAGGGTGCAGAGGGAAACAGGAGCAAGCAGGAACACAACATCTGCTGAAGGGAACCAGAGGCGAAGAGCCAGGAGCAGGACTGGGGCCAGGGTATATAACTGGAGGAAGGCAGGAGGGGTCAGGGTACAAATGATGCAATGGAGAAGGGAGCCAGGGCTGGAGATAAGGTGGGGTGACACAGGATGCACCAATAGGGGAGCAGCAATTTTTTGGAAAAAGAAGACAAAACACAGCAATTTCCTGGTGCCAAGTCTGCCACCACCCAGACCTGGTATTTGATGGCACTGCCCATGCCCAGATCTGGACATTTCCCTGTGCCACCACAGCCCAAGTGCAGCAATTTGCTGGCAAAGAAAGACAAACCAGGCAAATACCTGGTGCCTACACCAGCCCAATCTTGTGTTTGCTGACACCACCAGTTCCCAGATCTGGAATTTTTCAGATGCCTGCACAGCATAATTCCAGCAGTTTGCTGGCACAGAAAGTTAACATTTGACAATTTCTCAGTGTCAGCACATTCCCTTCCAAGATCTGGTGTGCGCTGGTGTTGAAGATTGCAATGCAAGATGTTTTCCATTACCATCTGTATGGCAGATTACCTTTGTCAAGTGGGCAGTTTGCTTTATCTCTCTCTTTGAGTGACCACATTCACACCTCCCTCGGGAGGGGACATCTGCTGATAACAGACTATTGAATGTCACTGCATGACTGATAAGAACTATAACATCCCATTGTGAGATGTTCCGCCCAGAGGGAGGAGCCAAGCATTGCTACCCAGATATAATCCAGAGGTTTTTGAGACACCGGCACGGCTTTCTCCACGGGATTCCCCAGAGGAACAGCAGCTGTCTCTTCTACCACTGGGTCTTCAGAAGAAGAATACATCCTTCTCTACAGATCCCCCTTTCTCCAACAGAACCACAAATGATACTTCAGGAAGTCTGCAGCCACATTTTCAATTGGACTGTCACCAACACCCTGACCCACAGGGCGTCAGGTTGGGTTCTGACTCTGTCAGTGTTGTTCTGGTGTACTGCATTGTTTTATTTCATCCTTTAATTTTTTTCTTTTCCCCCTTAAAGAACTGTTATTTCCTGCTCCCATATTTTTGCCTGAGAGCCCCTTAATTTGAAATTGATAGCAATTCGGAGGAGTGGGGAGGGTTTACATTCTCCATTTCAGGGGAGGCTCCTGCCTTCCTTAGCAGACTCCTGTCTTTCCAAACCAAGTCACCAATGAACTCCTACCAAATTCGGTGAAACAAATTCCTTGGTAAAGGCCGCCTGGCTTATTGCTTGAAACCTGGCTCCCCAGGTTGCAGACGGGGCAAAGAGCACTGGAGTGGAGTGACCACCCACTCCGTTCTCGCCGTAAATGTGGCCCCAATTCGATGGCTCAAAATCCGGATTTTGTCCTTAGGGGGGCGGGGGTGGGTGGTCTGGGGGCTGCCAGTACGCCTGTCCAGGGTATCGGTGGGCACTCAGACTCAGATCCTAGCCTCCCACGAGACACTGAACCGTTTGTGCTTGGTGAGGGAAGCGGCAAAAAGGTGAGTGAAGGCACACCAGAGGCATTGCCTCCAGTGCCTGGGGAACACGGAGGGCAGTCACCGGATAACATGGTGAAGGTGACTGTTCCTGACAAAAATCCACCTTGTCCCTGTTGTGTGGTACCTGGGTAAACTCTGTGTTAAACCTGATTGAACATCTAAAGGAGTCGCACTGGAAAAGGAGGGTTTGCTTTCGGTGTGCCAAGTGTGTAAAGGAAAATATTAACTATCATAGTGTTATTTGTCATTTTGCAAAATGCAGAGGTCCAGAAACTGAAAGGGTTCCAGCTGGAGAGTGGATCTGTGAAGTATGCGTCAGAGACTTCAGAACCAAAATTGGCCTGGGACAACACAAAAGATTGGCACAGCCATTGATAAGAAACCAAGAAAGGATCATTGCTTCCCAACTGAAAGAAACATCAAATCCAGGAGCCCACAAAAGAGGAGGAAGAACTGCTGATAAGACTGGAGGCACAGTTTGAGGGAAACAAAAACATTAATAAACCTATCGCCGAACACATAACAACAAAAACAGCTAAGCAAATTAGTTACAAAAGAAGATTGCTGCCTAGGAAACCAACAGATGGAGCTGACAGAGGACCTGAGGTGAGTCATCATACCAGGAGAGCAGCTGAGGGCATGGGAATGGAACCTGGGTTGAGTCAGCAATCCCAGGCAAGAACCGTGGACAATGGACCTGGGGAGAACCATCCACCAGGGAGGCCAGCTGCCAGAGAGAAAACAATGGATAAATTAAGACGACACCCTGATAAGGACAACCAGCGCCAGAAACCAGCAGAGGGCGGGGCAGCTGCAGGCTCATTACCAAAAGACAGTCAAGGAACGCTTATCAGCTGGAGCAATTAACCACTTCCCCAGAGCATTCAAGCAATTGATGGACGGCCAGGAGATGCTGACAATGATTAATCAGGCAGTGCAGGACTGCTTTGGATGCCTAGAATCAATAAGCCAGATAAGAACTGCTACACGTGGTAAAATGGGAAGGAGACCCGGGAGAAGCAACCAAGAAAGTCATTTCAGAAGTGGATGAAGGACAGAGCGATCAAAAAAGGTAATTACCTTTGCTTTCAGCATTTATTCCATCTTGACAGGGGGAAACTAGCAAAAATTATTTTGGATGACGTAGAGTGTTTGTCCTGGGATATATCATCCAGTGAAATTTACTCGGTATTTAAAGCCTGATGGGAAACACCTGGTACTTTTGCTGGCATCAGGGACTTTGAATTTAATGGGAAGGCAGACAACAGCACCTTCAGAGGCTTAATCACGGCCAAAGAAATTGAAAGAAATGTGAGGGAAATGAGCAAGGGCTCGACTCCAGGTCCAGATAGGGTTACTCTTGAGGACATCAAAAAGATGGATCCCAGGTATTCCCGGACGGCTGAGCTCTTCAACTTATGGTTAACATCTGGGGAGATCCCAGACATGGTGAGGGGTTGCAGAACTGTTTTGATTCCCAAATCTACAAAACCGGAACATTTAAAGGACATTAATAACTGGAGGCCTATCACAATCAATTCCATCTTGTTGAGACTGTTCTCCAGGATTGTAAAAGCAAGGCTGAGCAAAGCGTGCCCCCTCAACCCAAGGCAAAGAGGCTTTATTAGAGCAGCAGGATGCTCTGAAAACCTGAAACTCCTGCAAACTATACTTCAGACTGCCTAAAGTGAACACAGACCACTGGGTGTTGTATTTGTGGACATCGCCAAGGCTTTTGACGCCATAAGCCACCATCACATCATACATGCTTTGCAGCTATGGGGAGTGGATCCCCACATCATTGGCCTGATGAACAATATGTACAAAGACATCAATATGTATGTCACCACAAAAATGAACACACACACAGACAAAATCCAGATCCGGGTTGGAGTAAAGCAGGGTGACCCGCTGTCACCCCTTTTATTTAACCTGGCAATGGACCCCCTGTTGTGCAAGCTGGAAGAGAGTGGTAAAGGATTCCACCGAGGACAGAGTAGTATAACAGCAGTGGCATTCGCCAACGATCTGGTCTTGTTGAGCGACTCCTGGGAAAACATGAAAACAAATATCAAGATATTAGAGACCTTCTGCGATTTCACCGGTCTCAAAACACAAGGGGAAAAGTGCCACAGCTTCAGCATCAAGCCCAAAAAAGACTCTTACACCTTCAATAACTGCGCTGCATGGACCATCAACAGCGCACCTCTGAACATGATCAACCCCAGGGAATATAAGAAATACCTTGGCCTACACTTTGACCCCTGAACTGGGATAGCAAAAGCCAACCTCCCCACAAAACTAGAATTCTGGCTTGAATGAATTGATCAAGCTCCACTTAAACCTCTGCAAATACTTGATATCCTCAAAACATACACCATCCCTCGACTGACCTACCTGGCTGACCATTCACAAATGAAACAGGGGCCCTTGAAGCCCTTAACCAGAAGATCCGAACAGCGGTCAAGGACTGGCTGCAACTACCTCCGCGCACCTGCAGTGCCATCTTGTACTCGAGCACGAAGGACGGCGGTTTGGGCGACACCAAGTTGGCGGGACTGATCCCCAGTGTACAGGCCCGGAGACTGCACTGGATTGCACAGTCCTTTGATGAAACAATGAAGGAGTTCCTAGAGAAAGATCAAATGGAACAACTGTATAAGAAATTGTGGATTCAAGCTGGAGGGGAAAGCGAGAAGATAACCTCAATTTGGGAAGCACTACCGGAGAATGAACCACCCAACAGTGCAGACACAACCTCGGAGTGGGAAGCACCGACCCTTAAAACTAAATTACCTAAACCTTGTGATTGGCGGAAAAAAGAATTCAAGAAATGGACCAAATTAGTATCCCAAGGCCGTGGAATTAAAAGCTTTGAAGGTGATAAAATTAGTAGTGATTGGCTCCAATACTATAGATGCATTCCTCACAGGAAACTCCTCACTACACTACAACTTAGGGCCAACTTCTACCCCACAAGAGAATTTCTCTCCTGGGGTAGAGAGGAAAATTACATCAAGGCCTGTAGGCACTGTGATGCGGACAACGAAACCTGCACCCTCATCCTCGGCTACTGCCCAGTGATTCAGGATGCTCAAATCAAGAGGCACAATCATATCTGTGAAACGCTTATTGAGGAGGTGAAGAAGAGGGACTGGGTAGTGTTCAAAGAACCACCCATAAGGGAAACCATCAAGAAGCTGTACAAACCAGATCTGATAACTGTTAAGGACGGACGTGCATTCATCGTGAAAGTGACAGTACGATACGAAGCCTCCACAACATCTCTGGAAGAAGTAGCTGCAGAGAAAGTAAACAAGTGCAAACATTTGGAAACCAAGGTGCAAAGCCTCACCAACGCAAAGGACGTTGTTTCTATGGGCTTTCCCCTTGGAGCGCGGGGGAAATGGTACAAGGGGAACTTTGAACTTTTGAGTACACTTGGCCTCTCCAAATCGAGGCAAGTGATGGTTGCAAAGACTTTATCCACAGAAGCACTCCTATCGTCTGTGGAGATTGTGCATATGTTCACCAGTAGGGCCAGAAGATTACACGATTCAGGGTAGTGAATTTTTGCATTTTTTGTACTTTGTAATGTTTTGTAGATTTTTATTGCTGTTTTAATATGTTGATTTTTGTATGCAATTTTTTTTTTTTGTATCACTTTTACATTTTAATAAACTAGAGAGTAGCTAGGTTCGTAAGGAAGCCACAAGCCAGTTAGGTAGCTCATAGTGAGTAGGGACAAAGACTTTAATTCATAACGCATCAATTACCACCCGATTCAGACCAATTTACTGTATTTGAAACAATTTACCGGATTTGTCCAAGGTGGACGGGCCACCTTTATTTAACCCGGAAAAGGAACATATATTATTTATATGTGTTTGAAAAATAGCCAAATGCCTCGTCATCTAATTAGTGACGTGCATGAACGGATGGATTCCCACTGTCCCTACCTACTATCCAGCGAAACCACAGCAAAGGGAACAGGCTTGGCAGAATCAGCGGGGAAAGAAGACCCTGTTGAGCTTGACTCTAGTCTGGCACTGTGAAGAGACATGAGAGGTGTAGAATAAGTGGGAGGCCGGGCATGCGCTCGGCAGTGCGGGGTGACCCGCCCGCTGGCGTCCCAGCCATTGGTGAAATACCACTACTCTGATTGTGTTTTCACTTACCCGGTGAGGCGGGGGGGCAAACCCTGAGGGGGGCTCTCGCTTCTGGCGCCCACCCCCAGGGTGGCTAACGGCCACTCTATTGGATAGTGAACCCCCATCTCCCAGTCGCTCTATCGACTGATCTGCCTGCAGGCACAGGAATGAGGCTGAGCACTCAGACATCTCTTAGTGGGCAGCAGAGGGCACAGCCGCACAGCAGCCAGTCCTTTCAGGAGTCTTGGCAGCCACGGCAGGGCACGGAGGGGCTGCAGGGTGCTCATTTAACAGAGCCAGGCTTCTCCGGGCACCTCCACCACTGACTCCAGGGACGGCACACTCAGCTGATGGCGCCCTCCCGCCGGGGGCAGCGGCACGGCCCCGGGTTACCAGGGGACATCCTGCTGGGAAAACACCTCTGCCAAGGGTGGCAGCACAGTCCTGAGGGCAGCAGGGCACTCCCTGGGCAGGTCACTCTCACCTGGGGAGGCTCCACGTCTCTGCCTGGTGGCCTCCTGGTGGGCTGTGCCTTCTGCACTCATCCTCTTCCATTGCTCATCCAGCACAGCGTCTGCTCTCCCTGCTGCCTTCCCCAGTGCCCTGCTTTCTCCGTTAGCCTTGGTGGAGAGCCAGTGAATGCCCCATCCTTGGAAATATTCCAGCTCGGATGGGCTCTGAGCAACATAATGGAGTGAAAGATGCCTCTGCCCCCACCCCACAGGAGGCCCTGTGGTGTCAGCTACTGGAGTGGTCAGTGTCTCTTGTAGGATGCAATTCCCCCAGAGAGCAGAGAGAACACAAACACCACAGCTGGCAGGAACACCCTCCATGGAGATAGGAATATTCTGGATCAACAGGCTCAGGCTGCTGACTTTTGCCCCCTTGTAGATGGACACAAGTGTCTGAAGTTACTGAGAGCCAGGAGGCCCCACAGTGTCTCTGAGTCCCCTTGGTTCCCTGCGATCACACAGTGTCCCAGTGTCCCTTTGGTTCCATGAGGCCCCACAATGTCACAAGAATCCCGGGACACAACGAGGTTCTGGGGGATCCCAATGGATCGTTGGTTCCAACTGGCCTCACTGAGTCACAAGGGCCTCTGGACTCCTTGAGACTCCACAGTGCTACAGTGTCCCTTTGGTTCCACAAGCGACAGCTTGATAATGGTTCCTGAGCATCTTTAGGCACCAGAGTCTCAGAGCATCCCCTCCGTTCCATGAACTCCACAGTGTCACAATGTCCCCTTTGTTCCATTTAGTTCTGCAGTGTCACAAGGATTCCTGGAAAGAATGAGGCCCTGAGGTATCACAATGGATGGTTCCATGAAGTCCCAGAGTTTCACAGTCTCCTCTTGCTTCCATGGATTCTACAAGACCCTGGAGTGTCACAGGGCCCCTACAGTCCCATGAGTCTTCACAGTGTGACAATGTCCCCAGGAGACACTGCAGTGTGACAATGTCCCCAGGAGGCAGTGCAGTGTCACAGAGGAGCAGCACTGGAGTGGGCACAGCACCAGGGGAGGTTTGGCAGTGTTTTCATGTCTGTGACACAACAGTGGTGGCAACACCAACGTTCCCATCTCTAAGATAACACAGATGTTCAAGACCGAGCATTCCCCTGTCAGTGACACCCCAGTGGTGGCAACCTCAAAGTTCCCCTGTCTGTGACATGACAGCAGTGGCAATACCAATGTGCCCCTGTCTATGACACCAAAGCAATTGCAAGCCCAGTGTTCCCCTCTCTGTGACACCACAGAGGTGGCACCCGCAGCATTCTCCTCTTTATGACAGAACCACAGTGGCAAGCCCAACATTGCCCTCTCAGTGACACTGCAGGGGTGGCAGCCCCAAATGCTCCCCTGTGACACCACAGCAGTGACTCCCCCAACATTCCCCTCTCTGTGATACCACTGAGTTGGCAGTTCCAGCATTGACTTCTGAAGGACACCACAGGGGCAGCAGCCCCAAGATTACCCTGTCTTTGAGCCCACAAGGATGGCAGCCCCAACATTCCTCTCTCTATGATACCACAGCAGTGGGAGCCCCAGAATTCCCCTGTCTGTGGAACCCTAGCAGTGTAAGCCCCAACATTTCCCTCTCTGTGACATCATAGTTGTGGCAGCCCCAAGTCCCCCTCTCTGTGACACCAGAGCAGTGGAAGGCCCAGAGTTCCCTGTCTGTGACACCACAGCTTTGGCAGCCCCAACATTCTCGTCTCTATGACTCCACAGCAGAGGCAGCCCCAATGTTCTCCTCTCTATGACTCCACAGCAGAGGCAGCCCCCAGCCCCCAGCATTCTCATGTGTATGATACCATTGTGGGGGCAGCCACAACGTTCCTCTCTCTGTGACGCCTCAGTGGTGGCAGCCCCAGTTGTCCCTTCTATGACACTACAGCAGCAGCCACGCCAACATTCCCCTCTCCATGACACCTGAGCTGTGGCAGCCTCAGTGTTCCCCCCTCTGTGACACCACAGCTGTGGCAGTCCCGTTGTCCCGGTTTCTGTGACACCACAGCGGTTGCTGCCCGAACGTTCCCCTCTCTGTGACACTGCAGCTGTGGCAGCAGAACTAAAACAGAAGCAGCAGCCGTGGAAGAACAGGGGAGCAGGGGAGGAGCAGAGAAGGAGCAGTGGAACAGTGGTAGATGAGCAGTGTTGGAGCAGCAGTGGAGCAGTGGTGGAGGAGCTGAGGAACCGTGCTGAAACTGCACCACACAGCTTTTGAACAGCAGTGGAGTGAGCATGGAAAAGGAGGAACAGTGGTGGCACAGGAACTACAGCCATGAAATTGTGGTGGCACAGGAGCTACAGCCATGGAACAGTGGTGGCACAGGAACTACAGCCATGGAACAGTGGTTACACAGGAACTACAGCCATGGAACAGTGGTGGCACAGGAACTGCAGCCATGGAACAGTGGTGGCACAGGAGCTACAGCCATGGAACAGTGGGGACACAGCCCCACAGCTGTGGAGCGGTGCCTGAGATGCTGAAGCTGTGGGACACAGAGCGGCTCCCAGCGCTGTGTCCTGCAGGAACCGGTCCCACACACACCAGAGCGATGCCCCTCTGGCTGAGCCAGAGCTGGGGGCACAGGTAGGAATTGCTGCTGGGCTGTGCAAGGCGGGGATCGAGTGCAATTAATGGTGACCTGGGCATTTGATCCTGCTCATTGTGGCTGCTTTTGTGCAGTCAGGGCCTTTCCAGTTCATCTGAAGTCATGAGTCATGAACTCAGGAGAAACTTGGGACATAAGGAATCAAAGTGCCTTCTGTCCTGCTGTCTTGGTTTGAAAGACAGGTGCCTGCTAAGGAAGGCAGGAGCCTCCCATGAAATGGAGAATGTGAACCCTCCCCCTCTGAATTGCTATAATTTTAAATTAAGGGGCTCTCAGGCAAAAAATAAAAAGTATAGGAGCCGGAAATAACAGTTATTTAATAGGGAAGAAAATAAAAGGATAAAATCAACAATGCAGTACAGTCAAACAACACTGACAGAGTCAGAACACAACCTGACACCCAGTTGGTCAGGCTGTTGGTAGCAATCCAATTGGAAATGTGGCTGCAGTCCTCCTGGAGTGGCAGGTGTGGTTCTGTTGGTGCAGGGGCTCCCGTAGAAAAGGGTGTAGTCTTTCTCTGAGGATCCAGTGGAGGAAGAGGCAGCTGCTATTCCACTGGGAAATCCAGTGGAGAAGTTGTGCTGCTATTCCAGAATCTCCAGATTCTATCCAGTTAGGAATGCTTGGCTCTTCCCTCTGGGCAGAGAATCTCCCAATGGGATGCTGTAATTCTTATCAGCCATGCAGTGACATTCAATAGGCTGTTATCAGCAGATGCCTTCACCCCTGGAGGGAGGAGTGGTTGTGGAAGAGATAAGGAAAATTGCCATACAGATGGCAAATAAAATCCATTTTGCCTTGCAATCTGGGACACCTGCAGAGGAAGACATCTTGGTAGAAGTTGAATGATTTCTGATTTGGGAACCAAAGTGGGTCAATTATTGGCCTGTGGTTTGTTCTCATCCAGAAAGATGTTCCAAAGTACTGCAATTTGGAAATAAAACCAGGAACGTGCTTCTTCATCTGGATATTGCATATGGACTATAGAGCTATTTGTGGTCAATATGATAAGAAAACAACTGGAAATCTTTTCTTGATTTCACTCTTTCTTCCAGTCTCTGGGATTAGGCCTCCAACACTCCCTGCAGGTCTTCTTTCCATAATCTGCTCCTCCGGAGTTGGGATGTGACAAATCAGCAGTGGGAAGAGGGAGGACAATGGACCATTACAACTGCAAACTCCGGTTTATAGTCTTTGGATTTCCAGTGTTTAGAAATTGTCATGTTTTCAACTGTCTGAACATATCCCACATTTGTCACTTTTTCTGTGGCAGAAAACCTTCCTTTGGCCTTATTTAGGAACCGACCCTGGGAAACACCTCAGTGCAGATGCTTTTTTGTTGGTTTTGCTAAGAGATGACAAGAAAATGAGCACACAGGGCACGGATGAGAGAAAGGGAAGAAACAGTTCCTTTCTTTTCTCTTCCTTGTGGAAACTCTCCTCTAGAGGTTGTGCTCCAGCCAGAGACTTCCCGGGCCAAGGGCTGAGGGAAGCAATTCAGCTGAGGCAGTTGAGGCATCTCCTCCCTGGTCTGTAGCCCTGGGGCTGGGAGGGGACAAAGGTGCCCCCCTTGCAGCCCTTGCAGCCCCTGGAATGGGGGATTCCTCCTTCCTCTGCCAGGTGCTCCTGATCCTGGCGTTAGCCCTGGCCTGGGTGCTCCTGCTCTGAGCTCCCTGCCATGGTCATTGCTGGTGCTGGAGGGCAGGAGGGAGGGATTCAGTGCAAACCTGGGAGGCGCCGGTGGGCTCAGAGGTGGCTGGAGGTGACAGTGACAGAGTGACGGGAGGTGCAGATGAACAGAGGGGCAAGACAACACCCCAAAGAAAACCTCTTGGAAATTTGGGGAACTTTGAGTGTAAAATACACATGAACACAGACACACAGACAAAGAATAATGCAAAGCATTTCCCAGCTATCTTAGGTTGGACAGTGGGGGTGTATTCTATTCCTATCTGATGGGGCAGTTATCTTATGTTAATTGGGCAGTTTTCTTTATCTCTTTCACAACCCAACCTCCCTCCCAGGAGATATCTTTTATTAATGGGCCATTGAGTGCCACTGCATGACTGATAAAATTCCATCATCCCATTGTGAGAAGCTCCACCCAGAGGGAGGAGCCAAGCATTCCTACCTGGATATAATCAGAGGGCTGGAAGACCAGAGTCAGCCTTTTCCACTGGATTGCCAGAGGAAGACCAGGCCCAACACCACCACCACTGGATCTTCAGAGGAAAACCCCACTGTTCTGCAGGATCCCTGCCACTGCCACTGGGACCCACAGGGTGTCAGGTCGTATTCTGAATCTGTCAGTGTTTTTTCCTTGTACTATTGTGTTTATATTTTAATTTTCCTGCTAAATAGCTGTTATTCCTATTCCCATATCTGTTTCCTTAGAGCCCCATAATTTCAAAATTATAACTGTTTGGAAGGAGGTTGTTTACATTTTCCATTTGAAGGGAGGCTCTTGCCTTCCTTAGCAGACACCTGTCTATTCAAACCGAGACAATGCCCCAGGACACCCAGGCGGGTGAGGAGGAAGTCAGTGCCCCTTTCCCCCTTTCTCCTGCTCCATCTCCCAGCCCAGCACAGCCCCCAGCTGCAGGACAACCTCACTGCCAATGCCGTCCTGCCGGGGAAGCACTGGGGAGATCTCCTTCCCCTTCCTTTTGTCACAGAGGCAAATCTCATCCTCTCTTTGTCCTTCCTGCCCCAGACAAGGAGCTGAGGATGGAAACCAGGGCGGACAAATCCCCACAGCAGAACCTCGTGGAAGAGGCTGTTTTGCGCAGCTCCATGGCACAAGAATCCAATGGAGAGGAAAAGCCCTGGAGATCCCACAGGAAGAGGGGCTGCAAACCCAGCCCAGTGTGCTCTGAGGAGGAAAGACCCACCCTGGGCCAGGAAGGTGGACGGAACTTCAGCCAGAGCTTGGAGCTGGTGGTGCATGATCAGCTTCACAATGGAGAGAATCCCTACAAGTGCTTGGAGTGTGGGAAGAGCTTCAGGCAGAGCAGCACCCTGATCCGCCACCAGGTGATCCACACCGGGCAATGGCCCTATAAGTGTGAGGAATGTAAGAAGGGCTTCAGCTGCAGCTCAGAACTCATCAGGAACCAACGCATCCACACTGGGGAGAGGCCCTATGAGTGTTCCCATTGTGGGAAGAGGTTTCGGATCAGCTCTCATCTCCTCCTGCATGAGCGGATTCACACTGAGGAGAGGCCCTTCCACTGCCCTGAGTGCGGGGAGGGATTCCAACGCAACTCCCACCTCAGCATCCACCAGCGCACCCACACCGGGGAGAGGCCCTACAAGTGTCCCCAGCGTGGGAAGAGCTTCTCAAACAGCTCTACCTTGTCCCGACACCAACGGAGGCACCGGTAAGGGAAGCCCTGCATGTGCTCCAACTACAGGAGGAGCTTTGTGCACTGGCGCAGCTTCATCCCCCATGGGAGGACCCACATTGGTCAGAACACTGGTGACCCACATTCCCAGTGATCCATGTTGGGAGGAGACGTGGCTGGTTATCCTTTTGGCCCTAATTTTCTTCTGATTTGTCTTTATCACTTAAAAACACCTGAAACGGGACTAAAATGAAAGTAATTGATCAAGGATGTCTGAAGTCCCACCATTTAACAGGTATTTGAGGTGGAATTTATGGTTTGTGAACATTTGTTCTGTAGGATTTGTGGGTTCTATGGGGATTTCAGCAAGTGTTCTCCATATCTTTGCACTCCAGAATTCCAGATAGATTGGTCTGTCACCTCAAAATGATTCAATCCCATTGAAAACACCTCAATTTTACCCCAAAATTGACCAATCCATGTCAAAATGCCTTATTCCCACCTAGGAAAAATTCAGTCCCATGACAAATCTACTTGATTCCACAGTGTCCAGGGTGAGAGGGGGTTGGAAGGAGATTGGGAGAAGTGGCATCCAAATTTGAGGGTGTGGGATTGGGATTGTGTGGGGCTGGGTGTGTGGCCTGTATTTTGATAGTAAATAAAACTTCCAGAATGACTGATTTCTGTCCCATTCATTTTTTGTCAGTTCCAGTTTGTTTTTCAGAGGGCCACCTTCGCAGCTGTTTGTGTTTGTGCCCTTCTTTCTCTCCTGCCTTTCTTTGCCTGCTCTGTTTCTCTCTCAGTGTCTCTCTTGACCCAGGGCAGCTCCCACCAAAGACCCTGCCCTGATATATTTCCCACTCCCGGAGCTACAACAACCACAGGTGAAGCTGTGAAGGCTGGCAGTGAAATGTCACTGTAAGATCATGCTCCACTTGGAGCATCTTTTCCTGCCTGGGAATGGGAATTCCAGCCCCTGGCAGTGTGTGCCATGGATCCCAGAGGGGCATTCCCGAGGCTCCCAGGGTGCTGCTCCTGCCGTGCCTCCCAAGGAGCTCTGCAGGGCCAGTGGACAAGGTCCAGCAGCTCTGTTGGTTCTGCAGTGCCACAAGGGCCCCTGGGTCCATGAGTGTCCTTACTGCCAACAGCGGTTCCTTGGTTCCCATGATGCCCTGCTGTGTCACCATGGATATTTGGTGCCATGAAGTTCTTCAGTGTCACAATGGCCTCCCTCGCTCCATGAGCTTCCGCAGTGTTACAATGTCTTCCTTGGATGGGCAGTGTTACCATGGGCCATTGGCTCCATGCAGCCCCGCTGGGTCACCATGGATTCTGTGGTTCCATGAGCTTCTGGGGGTGTCTCCATTGTCTCCTTGGATCCACAGTGTCACCATGGACCACTGGATCCACGTGGCCCTGCTGTGTCACCATGGCCCCTTGGTTCCATGGGACCCCAGGGTCATAATTGACTCCTTGCTTCCACATCACCTCCTCAGTGCCAAAATGGCCCCTTCGTTCCATGAGGAACAAAAAAGTTTTGTAGAAACTTTGAAAAATCAATACACCTGGGAACATCTGTTTGCATTCAAGAGAGAGGTAAAAGGTGAGGATGGCAGGAGCAGCTTCATCTGCAACAGAGATCCAGGGAAACGACAGGGACAGAGAATTCAGGTGCAAGACTCAGAGAATTCTGCTCCCAGAGATCATTTCTGCTCACACTGTCCCTTGTAGAAAGGTGACATCATTCCAGGCAGTCTGGACTGAGCAGGTTGTTTCTGAGGTGGGTTTGTTTTTCAGGAAACCCACTCAGGGTTTTCCATTTGTTCTGGTTTGAAAGCAAAACCAGAGAGAGACTCGATGTCAGAAATACAATTTATTAGGAAAAAAAAATCAAAAATCATGCAATAACACATAAGAAAAAACACTGATAAAGTCAGAATATAACCTGTCACTCTCTTGGTCAGGGTGCTGATAGCAGTCCAGTTGGAATGGTGGCTGCAGTCCTCCTGGAGTGGCAGATGTGGTTATGTTGGAGCAGTGATCCTGTAGCAGGGTGTAGCCTACCTCTGAAGTTCCAGTGGAAATGGCAGCTGTTGCTCTGGGGAATCCAGTGGAGAAGCAGCTTGTTTTGTCCCAAAGCCCAGATAATATCCAGGGGGGCATGCTTAGCTCTTCCCCCCTGGGTGGAGCATCTCACAATGGGCTGATATCATTCTATGAGTCATGAGGTGGGTCCATTAAACAGAAATGGCTCCTGGAGGGCATTATCTCTGAGTCATGCAGAAAGGCATTGATAGGCCTATTAACAGGAGATAAGGAATAAAATACCCCTCCTTTTTAAACAGCTCTTGAGGATGGGAATAGAGTACATCTTTATATTGTAACCTAGGTCATCTCTCACCAATGGAAGGGTGGGACCGAATAACTTCATATTTGGTGTCATTTTGTGCTCTGCTGGGAGTTTCCCGAGGGCTGGTAGTGCTGTTGGCTTCAGGAACAGTTTGGGTAATGGCTGTGGGACTGAGGGTTGGGTAAAAAACCAGAACAGTATTCTTGTATTTATAATCTTTTGTTACATGTCCAGTTTTCCTGCAGTTATAACAGTTTCCACTGCCTTTATTACATTCTGTATTGTGGGGAAGCACGTTTGCTGCAACCAGCATTTCAATTGCACCCTGGCTGGTGGCCTTGGCTAGGCTGGAGTCACGGTCTGAGACCGCTTGGAATATGCAAGCATCAACCATCTGAGCAATGGTAGGCTCAGGGTCAAGGGGGAGGCTGTGAAGAACCTTTCTGCAGTCAATACTGGCATTATAGAAAGCTAATTTGCTAATAAGATCATCCTGGACCTTTTGATCATCTACCTGTTTTTCCAGGGCTTTCATAAGGTGCTTTATGAACTTGATATAGTTCTCATCCGGGCCCTGGTGAATGTCAGTGAAGTCAGTGTGGGGTGCAGAATTATCAGGTGTTTGGAGGAGGGTGGACCATGCAGCGCCTTTGAGATCTTCCAGTATTGACTGGGGGAAGACTTCAGCCTGATACTGCAGTCTAGTATAGTCTCCTTCCCTGGTAATGCGATCCATTGTGAGGTGTTGTCGCCCTTCTTCCTCAACATAACCTTTTGTTAACTCATGAACTTTTTTTATCCAAACTCCTTTCCAGAAAATAAATTCATCGGGTGACAATATAATTTTCATACACCGTTTTAAATTTTGTGATACCATTGTGTGGGCAGTAAATGGCACGTCCAGCAAATTGTTAAAATAGGGAGAACCCCTCCCATAATCCTTGGCAGCCTTTACTAAGTGATTCATTTCCCTATGGAGGTAGGGAATCCAAGATTCAGGTGGCACCTGTGCAGTATAAGCAGGGGCCAAAACCTAAATGGGAATCTATTCCCTACGGATTCCCAGGGGCCAAAGCCTAAATGGGAATCTATTCCCTATGGATTCCCATTTAGGTTTTGGCCCCTGCTTATACTGCACACCACCTGAATCTTGGATATCACCTCCCGGTCCCCCTCCTTTGCAGCTTTTCTCCGCATCCTCTGCCAAGAATCCTTGGGCTCATCCTCACTCTCAGATAAGCTATCACTTTTCCTCTGTAGAGGAGGCAGGACTGCTGGCAGAGGCGCAGGCCTTTCTGCCGACCGGCAATGCCTGGCGTTGAAGGCCTTTGGTAGCCCAAATGGCTTCCTTCCAGTTGGCCCCATGTCCGGTTCCAGTGATGTGGGAACTGGAAGAAGCTGGACTGGAGAAGGGGTCTGGAAGTGGAGAGGTGGAGCCTGCGCCGGGGAGGAGCTTTCTGATGACAGGGGAGGGACCCAATGCAGCGGTGGAATTCAACATTAAGGTGAGACCTGTCACAGAGGAGGCACCTGAAGCAAAGGTGGGAAATGGGGATGAAGGTGGGAGGGAATCTAAAATGGCGGTCTCTCTAACAGGAGCATTGCCGTCTTGTGATTTATAGGAAGGAGGATTAGAACTAGGGAATGAAGAAATGTGGGTGAGGGAATATCTCAAGGCAGTATGGCCACTACCACCCTGAGGAGAGGACAGAAAAGGAGGGGAGATGGCAGACAGCAGATGGCTTGTCTGTGCCAAAGGGCGGGCGCCATCTCCCATCCTGTTCTCAGGGAACCTGGGTTCGGGAACGTGAAGGGCGGGTTGAATAAACCAGGGAAAGGGTTGGAACCATGAACTCCTTAAATGATCCTATAAATTGAATGAAACAACAGATAAAATTTCCCAACTTTTAAAACCCCTTGTGTTTGTAAAATATAAAGCTTTTCCCCAACAGCATCCCAAAACGATAACTGATAGACAGAATCAACAGAGATATCAGGAAGCTCCTCAAATAACCATGAACAATCCCTTTTAAACTCCCTTCAGAAATATAACTCCCCTCTAAATTTAAAACTCTCCAAAACTTAACAAAAACATCCTTTTCAGCTTGGGAATGAGTATTTCCCATAGCTGCCCCCAGTGGAAGAGGGAATGCACACCCACAGGAACAGAAAATAAGACACCCAAACCCCTGGGAGCTCTCTGCCACTCAGTCACTCACTCTCAGTCTCACAGGCACAATCTCCAGCCAATGTGGGGCTTGTGGGGAGCACCAGAGACAGCTTTCCCTTGCTTGTCCCCACCTGGCACCACTGCCTGCAGGGTTCTGTTGTAGCTGGAACCTGGGGACACTTTCTCAGTTGTGTCCCTGACAGAGATCTCTTCAAAGTACAAGAAACTTCAGGGTTTCAACAGAACTGAGTTCTTGAGGGTTCTGTGACATCACTGAGGGGATGGTGACATCACAGAGCTGGCTGTAACATCCCAGAGTTGGCTGTGACATCCCAGAGTAGGGTCTGAAGCCAGAGAGCAGAGTCTGCCATGAGAGAGGGTGGCTCTGTGGCATCAGGGAGTGGGTTGTGACATCACCGGGTAGCTGTGTAACATCACAGAGAAGGCTGTGACATCACAGAACAGATTGTGACATCACAGGGTGACTTTGTGACATCAGACTTCTGTGGCATCACAGCACTGCTGTATGACATCACAAGGGGACATAGAGTTGGTTCTGTGACATCTCAGGGTCAGTGTGACATCACAAGGGCTGTGTGACATCACAGAGAAGGCTGTGTGACATCACAGGGTCAGTGCGACATCACAGGGGCTGTGTGACATCACAGGGTCAGTGCGACATCACGGGGGCTGTGTGACATCACGGGAGCTGTGTGAGGTCACTGGGAAGGTCACTCTGCCCCGGCCCCCCTCACAGTTCCCCCCAGAGCAGTCCAACCCTGCTCGTGCACATCGGGGTTCCCTGTCCCCCCGGGTCCCCCTGCCCCCGGCCCCGCAGCCTCCCCCAGAGGATGTTCCACGAGATCGACCCCAGACCCTGACACGGGGACGGGGGGCCGGGGCCCTGGGGGTGGCACAGGGGGACAGGGACCCCCCGGCAGCGTCCCCGTGTCCCCCAGGGCCAGAGCCTGGGCCAGGGCTCCTTCACCCTGTTACGAACGAGGGCTTGAGAGCGCTGAAGAAATCCCCAGCAAGGGAGCAGCAAAAACCAGATTTAATATTAACCAACAGCAGCACAAAGTTCCTTGGCAAGAGTCGCTCTGCTCCTGACTGGACTCTTCAGGCACACCAGGGAAACAAAGCAACAACAAAACCAAACAGAATCCAGGCAATCAAACAAGAAATTAACCCAGAACTGTCCCTCTGTGTGTGTGTGTGACACAAGGACAGTGAGGGCAAGGATCAAAGAAATATGGCCTAAAAGCTTAATAGAGCTCAAACTTAACAGGACTTAACTTATATCTTAACCTTAACTGATACTTTCAACTTCACAATTTAGCAAAAGAGCAGAGCGTAACAGCATTCAACATAAATAAAACCTTTTGACTTTGCAATTTTACAAAGGAATAAAACTTTACAATATTTTGCTTAGTTTATAACTTACACTAAAGGTAGCAACTTAGCAAAAGAACACCTTAGCAAAAGAACAACTCTTAGCAGCAATTAACTTCACTTAGGCCTTGTGATTTAACCTTTCCTACAGGCCTGACTGACTCAGCTATCCAAGGCGCTCAAACTCCTCAGAGAGCAGCATTTCTGCCACATTTCCCCAGCACAGGCACTCCTGTGTGCACACTGACACAAAGAGTCAGTGCAAGGCACCTGTGAGCAATTCCCCTGAGGGCACGGAATGCTCACGGAGGATGCTTTGGCATCTTCCCAGTGGGCAGAGTGCTGAGCCTGGAGGAGTGGGGGGATCGGCCCAGGCTCTATCCTTGTTCAGGATCCCCAAGTGCAGCAAATGGGAGAGTTCCTGGCTGGGAAAGGCCCCACCCAGAGGGAGTCGCTGGCCCAGGAGAGCTCCAAGGGCTCCTTTTGGAGCGCTGTGTGCAGGGCCCCAAGAGAGGGGCTTCAGTCCCAGCAATGGTTCATCCTGGCCACACTTGGCATCAACAGCTTTCTTTGGCAGTGTGAGAACAGGGATGTTGTGCCACTGAGGGGACAAAAACAGTTCCCAGGGCTGCTCCTACAGAAACCAGGAGCTGGTTGGGCAGCAGCAGTGGCTGGAGCAGTGTTTGTGATGAGCTGCAGAGGAGCTGAGCCCAGGGGCTGTTGGCCAAGGCCCAGGCCCAAGGAGCATTTCTCAGCTGGCAGGGTGGCCTGAGAAGGGGAGGGGGGAATGCAGCAGCACAGGGCCATGGAACCAAGGGAGCATTGTGACACTGTGGAGCCTTGTGACACCAAGGGACCATTGTGACACTGTGGGACCCTGTGACAACAAGGGACCATTGTGACACTGTGGGGCCTCATGGAATCATGGAGAGCACTGTGACATTGCTGGGCCTCATGGATCCAAGGGGACTGTACTGATGCTGTGTGGCTCCATGGAATGTAGGGATCATTGTGACACTGAGAGGCCTCATCAAAACAAGGGGCCATTGTGACAGCGTGGGGCTGCATGGAACCATGGAGACCATTTGGACACTTTGGGGTGTTATGGAACCAAGGGGCCATGGTGACACTGAGGGGCACCATGGAAACACAGAGACCATTGTGACACTCAGGGGACTCATGGAAACATGGAGACCATTGTGACGCTGTGAGGCCTCACGGAATCAGTGAGACCATTGTGATCCTGGGAGGACCATTGTGATATTGTGGAGCCTCATGAAACCAAGAGGCCTTTGTGACACTGCAGGGCTGCATGGAACCAAAGGTCCATTGTGACACTGCAGGGCCTCCTGCCATCAGTGGTCCATTGTGACATTGGGCAACCAAAGGAGACCATTGTGACACTGCAGGGCTGCATGAAACCAAAGCTCCAGGGTGACAAAGAGTGGCCTCCTGTCATCAGTGGTCCATAGTGACACTGTGGAGCCAAAGGAGACCATTGTGACACAGCAAAGCCCCAGGGTCCAAAGGTCCATTGTGGCATTCCAGACCTCATGGAACAGAGGAGTCCTGTGACATTGTGGGGCCTGGGGAGCCACAGAGACCATTGTGACACTGCAAGGGCTCATGGAATCCTTGGGACCATTGTGACACTGCAGGGCCTTATGACACCTAGGGGCCACTGTGACATTGTGGGACCCAATGGAACCTAGGGGCCAGTGTGACACTGCAGGTCTTCTTGTAATCAAGGGGCCATTGTGACACTGCTGGAACTCATGGAATCAAGTCACCATTATGACACTGCGGGGCCCCATGGATCCAAGGAACCATTGTGACAATATGGAGCCCCATAAAACCAAGGGAACAGAGAACAAGTCTGGCTTCTTTGGCCTCCCATAGACTGCCTGACTGGTCCAACTGACCTTTGCATGTTGAGTGTCACTTCTCATCTGCTGCTGAAACACTGAGGCTCTGTGTTTTCCTTCCCAATGGAAAAGAACTGTCCTTCTGCTCCAGGCGCCCATGGCCAGAATTGGGATTTCACCTCCAAAGGTCCTTATATCCAGGGATTCTTCAAATAGGAATATTGCCAGGACAAGTCTGGCAGGCCGTGGTTTCACAAGGGTCACTTCTCATCCGTCCCCAAAACATTGGGAAAGGCTCCATGCTCTCCTTCCCATGGGAAAGAACTGTCCTGCTTCTCCAGGTGCCCATGGCCGAGATTGGGTTTCCACCTCCAAAATTCCCTAAATCCAAACTCTGCAATTACTGACAAGTCTAGCTGGCCTTGGCCTGCTGAGGCTCTCACTTGCCTTCCAAACCTTGAGGCTCTGTGCTTTCCTTCCCATGGAAAAGAACTGTCCTTCTCAGCCAGGTGCCCATGGCCACAATTGGGATTTCACCTCCAACACTGCCTGTTGTGACAGACTGGAGGAGATTGTCTGCTCTAAACATTTTGTGTGTGTAGGGGGGAGGAAGGGGCAGGTCCAGCCTTGCCCTGCCCTGTAAGCACAGCCCTTCCCTGCCCTGTGACCCCAAGGGGCCTCCAGTGGGTTTATGGTTTCTACCTGAACCGCGGCACACTGAACCCCCAGCACCGCCGTTCCACCCTGGGCACTGGGGCCCTCTTGGCTCTACTCAGTGCTGCTGCTGTACTCGGGGCACCCTAAACCCTGGTAGAGACCCGTGTCCCCGCACTCCAGGGATTGTGTGCGACTCACACTGCCCCGATCCTCCACGCACCCGGAGCTCCGTTCGGGGTTTGCGTGCCAATTCACCAATTCATCTGCCACCTTTACTCGAGTTTGATGCACAGGAAAAACACCAAGCAGATATTCGTAAGAGGTCAAAATGACACAAAATTCTACTGGCAAAGTGCAAAAAATCAAGAACTTTGGAAGAGGATTTAACGCAACTTCAAATTACACATAAAACACTTACCATAGCAGTAACTTCATTAACTTAGCCCATTTATCCTGGAAACATTAAAACATGCAAGCTGTTAGGGTATCCAAAAATGTTCCATATAAAGAGCATTAGAAGGAGAAGAAAGAGAGAGAGACAGAAAGACAGAAGCTCTATAGAAAGACACACATATGACTAACAGCTCCTAGGGTTCCAGTGTGGGTGAGACACAAACCCGAGGAGAAGGCAGAGTCCATACCAGGGGCTGACCTTGTGCTCTATGTTTTTAAGCCCCCGGGCCCTTGTGAGCCTCCCCCAGGTGGGATTTCTGATCACACAGGCAGTCAGGGCTGGGTTAGCACTGAACCCACTGTGTGACTGATTGACAGCTCATCCCAGGGTGTCTCAGGACATTGATCTCATCCAGCCTCTTACAGTGACCATGGTGACACCGGAGAACCTCATGGAACGTGGGTCAGTTGTGACAATGTGGGTCCAAGGACACCACGGGAGATGTCATAGACAGGTAGAATAATGATAAAAGAAAAGCCTTTTGAAATGAAGCCTTGTTCAGCCATATCAATAGCTGGCCTATCATCTCTTCTGTGTGCAACTAAGCAGTTACAAGTTCCCATGTGAAGCTATTTTGAGAATGAGACTTTGTGACCATTCTATTCTGAGGGTGAAAAACAAATGCACCTGCAATAACAAGTAATTTGTCCCATGAGAATCAGTGAAGAGGTAAACAATACAATAGAGAGATTTGATGCACAAGTAAAATCTATTTTATTAACCAATAATCAACTAACTGATAAGAAATCTTTGAATGAACTAAAGGTGCACACAAGGTCTGTTAAACTGTGTAAAATGAGTTGTATGAATAAAGACTAAAGAGTTCTTCTCCATCTTAGCTTAGTCCTTTGGGATTTCAGTTCCCCCCTTCTTGACGGCTTTGGGTTCTCCCTTCTTTGGAGCTTTGGGTTCCGCCTTCTTTGGGTCTTTGTCTTCCTTCTTCTCTGAGATTTTGGTTTCCTTCCTCTCTGATACTTTGGTGTCCTTCTTCTCTGATGCTTTGATTTTCTTCCCTTCTGATGCTTTGCTTTCCTTCTTCTCTGGGATTTTGATTTCCTTCCTCTCTGGGATTTTGGTTTCCTTTTTTGGGATTTTCGTTTCCTTATTCTCTCGGGTCTTGGTTTTCCATTTTGCTGGTATTGGAGGTTGCTTGCCAACAGAGACACTCTTCTTTCCCTTCTTCTGCCTCTCTTCCTCCTTCCTCCTCTCTTCCTCCTCTAAGGCTTTTGCCTCCTCCTGCTCAAGCTTTTGAGCTGGCTCCTTCAGCTCCCTTCTGCAGACAAAACAGAAAACATGGCTGAGAGTCCCACCAGAACCTTGGGCTCCCTAGTCCTGACTGGCCCTGCACTTCATTCCTTGACCCTGAGGCCATTTCCGTGAATTCTCCTCAATCCACAGAGGTTGGGAACATCCCAAGTGAGGGCATGGGTGGAAGGGGACCTCCAGGACCAGCCAAACCTGAGCTTTGCCATCATAAGGTGTTGACTGTGCCAGCTCCCTCTGAAGGCACAGCCAGACCCCTCCAGCCCCTGCCAAAGGCGGATCCAGCAGCTCTCTGCACTGGTGCCTGGAAACGCCCTTTGTCTCTTGGCTTCCCAGTTTAAAGCAGAGCACAGATTGCTGACATCTGCTTAGCTCTCCTACAGTTCTTACTCAGCTCATTCAGCCCCCTTCTCCCTGGGCATAGCTGAAGCGTGATTTTAAAGAGTTCAGATTTCAGCTGAGGGTTAAAAGCAATTCCCATTGATCAGGATGTAGGTTAGATAGGCAGACCATAGGTTAATGATTATGAGATGCTTAAACTGGAGCTGATTGTTCTATTGTTTACCATTAGGAGCTTCTTTCTAGAGGGAAGTGGAGGAAGTGAACTGTTATAAGAACATCTTGAAACCAGTAGAACAATGGTTAGCACCTGGGCTTGATGTCAATCAATCACTAAGCAGGGGACCTTGGATGGTGCCAGAGGGTCACAGAGACCTGATGAAGACATTCCTGACTTCATCCCTTAAGACCACTGACCCAATTCGAGACCACCGACCCAATTCAAGGGAAGAATTGCACAGGAGTGAAGGACCAATAACCTCATTTTCATACAGAGCAGGGATGGGAGGTGCTGGGGTTGTGCAGATGTATTTTATGTAAGATCTTGGGAAATAAAGAGAGGGCAAAGAACCTTGGACAACGCGGGCACGCCTTTTAGGGACGGCTCTGGTGCCGCCCGCTGGTGTTAATAAACATCCCACTGCCTAACTTTAATTAGTTAGAGAGTCTCTGTCCGTGATCTTCGGTTTTAACAACTCCTAGCCTGCTCCTTCATGAGAACAATCCTATCATTCAGAAAGCAAAGGCTGCAGGAACCCCTCTCCTGCAAGACAGGCTCGTGTCAGGCAGATTTCCTGCTGGAACCCAGCTGGGACCAAGCAAACCAGTGCTGGCTGCCATGGAAACCATTGGAAGCAGCCTTGTCCGTCTCCTCCCCATGAAACCAACTTCAGTCTGGCCTGAAGAAGTCCTGATGCACAGGCTTGCTTTAAGCACCTCCACTCCCAGCTCCACACTTGGCCTGTGTGTCCTGAGCTGGGCTGCCTTGCTGGAGCTGAGCTTCTCCTGTGCTTGCCTACAGCTGCAGCTGCAGGGGAGCCCAAAGGACAGCAGCTTTTCTGGCTGCTCTGCCACCATAAGGAGAACCCTGGCAGATCAGCAGTGCAAGGACTTCATCTGTGGCAGGAGCAGGACCCAAAGCAAGGTTTGCTCTGTGCCCCACGCCTGCCCATACCACAATCCCACTGTTCTGGTGAAGAAGGCAGATGATGAAGAAGATGCCACTCAACGCCATGGACTTCAAGACACCTCTAGATGCGGTGCCAAGGCAAGCCCAGAGCCCAGCTCCCCACAGACAGCAGCTAAGCCAGGAGGGCTCGGCACTCAAATAGAGAAGAAGATGTTCTGTCTCAACAGAAGAAGGTCCTTCCTCTCTTGGCAGCCAGGGAGCTCAGAGTGGCCATCCCTGTGTTGCTGCTGGCCTTTGCTCTGCAGCTCCTCTGAGCTCAGAGGCCTTGGAGCAGGGAAGCCCTGCAGGGACAATAACCCATGGCAGAGCAGGAACCCATGGAAGGCTGACTCACCTGTCCCTGAGAGGGGCCTGAGAGCCACAGCTGATCTCCTGGGGGCTCAGGGAGGAGCTGACACGTGAGGCCTCCCTGGGCACCAGCACCTCGGAGGTGGAGCCTGCCTCCATGTGGCACAGCTCCGGGACATTGCAGGTGGTGTTGAGGTGGCCAGAGAAGGTGGAGGAGACCTGCTGGCTCTCTCCTGGCTGCAGCACACCTGCCAGTGGCAGGATATTGAAAGCCTGGATGGAAGACAGGAGAGATTGAGGTGTTGCGCATGGAAATGGATCCAATGGAGCATCTTGGAGCAAAGTGCAGCTGTAGCCAGAGGGGCCTATTCCCCAAACACTGCCAGAATCACCCTCACCTCATCCTGCATCCATGCCATTGACCAGTGCAGGGACCATGGGGAAAATCTTCTCCCATACTCACAGCTCAATGCATTAATTAGTACATTACATGAAAGTGAACTAGGATGTCTCCTGGCAGTAGAAATTCTCTCTGATGCACAACTTGCCTTTAAAAAGTTTTAAAACTACCTGCTTTTAGAAAAGGAGGAGACTCAGAGTGAGAGCTCTTGGAGCTGAGGGAAGGAGTCCAGCCCAGCTCATCTGACTCCTGAGGCTCTTCCCCTCTCTCTCTGATTTAAATGCTTCTTTCTCAAGGTGCTACAGCAAAAGCTCCTGCAAAAATTTCCTGTGGAGCACCTGAGGAGTTCCAGGGGGAGCAGTGCCCTCCACAGGTGCTGCACAGCGTCCTTGGGCAGCCCTGCAATGTGTCCTGCACAGCCTCTCCAACAAGCAGCTGCTCCAGCAGCACTTTGTGATGGGCCTGCAGGGATGGGAGGCCCCTCTGTGGCCAATGCTGAGGGCCCCCAGTGGCACTGGCAGCTCCAGCCCTGCTTGCCACACTGACAATGGGCAAGGGAGACAGATTCCCTCTTGCCTTCTCCGCTCCCAGGGCAGTGTGCGCCACGTCCAGGGAGCACCTGAATCCCTCCAAGCCTCGAGGCAGGTGAGGGTGCTCAGGAGTTGGTGCTGGCACCCAAAAAACAAGCCATTTTTTATGCTGGGAAGAAGAGACAGCCCCTCTGCAAAGTCTCCCTTTGTCAGACAGCTCCAGGGCCAGCCGTGCAATAGCAGCTCTGGGTGAAAGCAGAGCCCTGCAAACAGGGAGTCTGGCTGCTTTGGGAAGAGGCTCCATGGAGATCAGGATCATCCCAGCTTGCTCTGGGAGGGAAGCTGGAGGTGTTACCATGATGATGCAGAGAAAAGCCTCATCTTACATTGGGAAGGAAACTAGGCAAAAAATCCCACACTCAGCACAGGCCTGTAGGATCTGAGCCAGCTTCTCCAAGGAAAACTCTCCTATTTCTCCCTCCCCCTCAGCCCATGTCCAGCCACTGGCCCTGCTGCCCAGCCCACTGTCAGGGCACAGCACAGCAGGGCAGCAAAAAGGGAGCTCAGCATGAGCAGGACTTGGTGCTGGCAGGCTGGGGAGGCAAAGCAAGCAGTAGGTGTACAAGAAAATCTACCTCTGCTCCTGAAGAGTGGGTAAAATCCTGCACTTCTTTCAGGGCTCTGGCTGCCTCCTCCTTTCCAGTCCTGAAGTGCCTCCATCGAGTTGCCGCACAATCCAGACTGGTTCTCCTCTCCTTCGGTGGCTGGGGTTTGAATTTAGGTGGGTGGAGCTCATCTCTGGAAAACAAATAACTATGAACAGGGACCTGCAGTGGGAAGGAGGGAGGGAGGGAAGGAGGGAGGGAGGGACACCTGCACGAGCAGCTCCTGGCCAGGATGCAGCCCCTGGGTGGGTGCTGGCACGTTGAACTGAGAAATGGTTTGATCCAGCCCTTCCCAATCCAGGCTGGGGCAGGTCTGTTCTGAAGGCAGCCCAGGGATGGCACTGAGGTGCTGCAGCAGCTGCAACTGCTTGCATTGAGCAACTACAGAGGACAGGCATTAACACCTGGTGGGGATGCAAAAAGCACAGTGGGAGAGGAAAAGACAGAGAAGGCAGCAAAAAGGTGAGATTTGAGACACCGAGGGGCAGACCCAGCCAGTGCCCAGCCAGCACAGCCCACCCAGTGCCCAAGGCCAGAAACTCGGCAGCTCCACCAGGGATTTATCAGGAATGTTCCCCTGACACCGCTGGGGGGTTGGTTGACATTTTACAACACTCCCAGGCGACTCAGGTCGCATTCCCCATCCATCCATCCATCCATCCATCCATCCATACATACATACATACATACACAGGCTGTGGTGCTGGGATCCTGCCAAGCTCTGCCAGCCTTGGGCTTGGGGAGATTTCTGCCAGCCGTCCTGAGCTCCGTAATTGTGCTCTCTGTTCCAGGAAGCAAGCAAGAAAGATTTTTAAAAACCCAAAACAAACCACAACAGACAAACCTAAAAAAGCTTCAACAGCTCAACCCTGCTCAAGTTTTTTTCTTTAGGGACAGCTACCACTCTCCAGCTGAAATGCTGGGCTTTTGGGGAAAAAGAAAATTACATGTTCACCTCCAAATTGAAAAGGATTAAGGTAAGAGAACCTTTCAAACTAAAAATTATTGGCCCAAAGCTTTTATTTTTGCAAGAAATCTCTAGGTAAGACCAGCCTGACAGTTAAACAACTGGTTCTTCTGGTGGGGAGAAACCCTCCTCTTTAAGGGAAGCAGCCTGATAGTTGAAAGCAACTGTTTGGTCAAACTTCAGGCTCCCTGGCACAGCCTGCATTGCCTTTCCTTCCTGTTCACTGATTTACAGGCAGTGCCACGATGGCCCGGGTTCAGATGTTTGGTGCCATCCAGGGAATTTGGCATTGCCATTTCCATATGTTTTAATCGAAGTTTCAGTCCTTGCAAACACTCTTCAAATGCCAGCTTTCCTTTCTTTTACAGAAAGCTCAAGGTTCCCACAAGTCTTCTGACATCCTCTTTTGCACTCAGAGAGATGACATTTTCAAACAGATGTTTCCAAAGTTAACAGCATTTGAAAGAATAATGAACTCAAATGCCCCTGGATTCCAGCTTAGCCCAACTCCATTCTGTGTCAGACACTGAGATTCCCACCTCTAAGGCAGGAGCTGTTTGTGCCCCCATCCCTCCTGTCCTTCTCCCCAGCAGCCTGTGCCTGTTTTCCCCGGCACAATCCCTGTCCCTGTGCACCCTGCCAGGAGCAGCTGCACACAGGCTCACATCTCCCCTTGCCCTCACCAGGGGGTTTCTCTCATCCCCGAACACGCCGATGAGAACGTTGGTGCGATGAGTGCCCAGGGCCTGCACTGCCACCACAACTGGGATCTCTGCTGTGCTCTGGGGCTGCACAATCCCACAGGGCTTGGGGCTGGAGTAGAGCACAGCAGAGTCCTCCTTGCGTTTCTGGAAGGGACACAATGAAACGCAGATTCAGAGGGACTTCTCAAGAAACTTTAGGCTCCTTAACATCCACCACAACAGCAACTTACACACACCTTTAAAACTCCCCAGGACAAAGGTCAAAGGCACAAACAAGATGCAAGTATTGTAGGTTTAGCACTCCCAGGGCATCCTGCAAGGAGGCTGCCAGCACAGGCACTGGTGTCTGTGGGTGCAGCAGCTTTTCACAACCCTCTAAGATCTCCCACAGGAAAACACCCTGACGACTAGAACATCAACTGTTTTTTCAGGAGCTTAAACTGCCTCCTCAAGTTTACAGTTGGGTAGGATCATGTTCTCAGCAGATCTTTAAGACTGAATAGAAACCAGCAAGGTCTTATTCAAACCCTTTGTTCCCCTAATAATCTCCTCAGGAATATTTGACAGGAGGAGGTGGATGTGATGCCAAACCTGGGGAATAAGCCCGTAGCAGCCAGGAAGGTGGCTGGGATTCCTAATGAGGATCTTCCTCTCATAGGGCACCTTCAGGTGGCACTCATGACACAGCAGCACTGGGGAGGACACTTGGAGCTCAGGAACGAGACATCTGGGCAAAGAGATGACCCCAGGACAATCAGAGATACTGAGAGAATGGAGAATGCCTACCCCCAAAGATTGTGAAATGGAGCAGAACACATTGGTCACTGTCAAATGCACATTGAAGAGCCCTACAGGGATAAATTGCCTTCTACCTCTTCCCACTCCAACATGTCTTGTCAAGGAGGGGCAAACCCTGAAAGGCAGCACCCAGAGGCTGCCAAGTGCCCCAGGCAGAGCACTTTGCCCCACAGCTGCCTCAGCCCCTGCTTTACCCAAGAAGGCTTGCAAGGACTCCTGGAACAGTGCCAGTGACCCACGAGCTCTGGGGGAGCCTTGCCAACAAGGATCAGTGCTCCCTAAGGCTCAAGGAACACACAACTCCAGGGTCTCCGTAAAAATGACTCCCTTCTCTGCCATGGTGCTGTTGCCCTGCCTGAGAACTCAGCTTTTTGCCCCAGCCCTGGAGGGCACGAGACAGCAGCTGCCCCACAGAGGGGCTGATCAGCCCCTGCCAGGCTCTGCAGCTCCCTGGCTCCTTCACTGCACAGCTCCAGGCACTGCCTGGCCCCAGCTCCACCTGCTGTACACAATGGCAGCCCAGGCACTGCCTGGATGGCTCTGCCTGGCACAGGGAACAGCACCAGGGAGCTGCATCCCTCTGGCCATCACACTGACACCCACAGCAGCACAGCAGCATGGAATTCTGCTGCAGCAACAACGACTTTTGCTCTCAACTCTGACGACATTAAAGCTCAAAATGGGAAGCAGAGGGAAGGACAAAAACTGGAGCTGACCTGCCACATCAAGGGCTGCTTTCCCCTTGTCAGACTTTGCCCTCCCCACTCTTGCTGGGAGCCACTTCCCCCCTGCCATGTGCCCCCACGGAAAGAGCCAGAGCCTGACTCTCAGCAGCTGCTGGCTGTGGCCCAAACCAATGCACGGTGCTCACAACCAGCACAACTCCACCTCTTGCAGCCTGAAGGAGAGGAGGCCCTCAGGAAATTTGTTCCACCTCAAGCACCAAAAACAAGGCCAATCAATGATATCATTCCTGGTGCCTTTAGAAAAGGGCCCAGGACCATGCTGGGCTGTGAGCAAACGTGCTTTTCACCACGGGCTGCTGCCCAAGCACTGCTGTTCTCGTGTCCAGCTGGCACAACATGAGGGCATTCAGCAGCACTTCTCCTTGGCAGCTGCAGCCAGCACAGCCTGGGCAAGGCAGTGCCTGTGGGAGGCCAGGCAAGGGCTGGTACCTGGCTGTGATGATCAGGGCTGCCACTCCCTTGCCAATACCCTCCAGGTCCACCAGCAACCTCCGGTAGAACTCCATCACCGTGTTGGAGCACAGGGTCACCTGGTGGAAGAGAAGAACAGTCAATGCTTCCTTACAAAAGCTCATTACCCACGGGTGATATCCTCCAGTTCCTGAGGGAGGATTTGGCCTTCATTCTTCTGCTGCTCCATGTGTAGAGCACAGTCTCAGAGTAACAAAAGCCTTCTGGCAATACCAGATTTGTTAAACACACCTTGCTATCAGGGCACAGGTCAGCTGCATTAAAACATTAGACTACAGCTCCATGCACCACTGCATTCAAATGAAGGGGCCAATTTCTCATCTGACTACAAAGACATCCATGCAGAGGAAATCTGACTTGACCACAATGAGTTCAGCTTTACAGCAGGAGGTTGAGGGCAAAGTGTGGCCCAGCAGGTGCTGGGCAGTTCATGGCTGCCCTGGGAGCCCGGGCCCGGGCTAGCTCTGAGAACTGCGGCCCGACGCCAGGAGTGGGGAACTGTCCCAGGGTGGGCATTGACCAGAGGCAGAACCCTCAGAACTGCCCCAGGGTGGGCATTAACCAGAGGCAGAACCGTCAGAACTGCCCCAGGGTGAGCATTGACCACAGGCCGAACCCTCAGAACCAGAACTGCCCAATGGTGGGCATTGACCACAGGCAGAACCCTCAGAACTGCCCCAGGGTGGGCATTGACCACAGGCAGAACCCTCAGAGCCTCTTGCTCTATGCCACAAGAGACAAGCCACCAATGGGACCAGGCAGAGGAGAAAGGAGGAGGATCTCTGTCTTGAAGTTCCACAAGGAAGGGTTTATTCCAAGCAAAAGGATCAAAGCCAAAAGAGCCCTGGACACTCCTGTGCAAGGGCTTTTTACAGATACAAATCAGGGGGTGAATACAAAGAGCAAGCCAAAAGGGAATCCTCAGGAAAAGGCTACCTTTGGGCGAGTCTCACTCCTGTCTAGAAATGGGCCAATTCTGGGCAGGACACCTTCCCCAGTGCTGGCCTCCTTCTTCCTGCTGAGAAACTTCTCCCTCTGGAACTTAGAGGGAAGCAGCTGAAAGGCAAAAGTAAACCAGCTAGAGCCTCAGAGTTGTGCTTGTTCAGAAAGGCTTTTCGTGAACAAGTGGCACTGGTGAATAACTTGTGATCACAGCCACTAGGACATTCCTGGAAGCCCTGGGAGTTTCCTGCTGAAATACTTAGCATCAGTGAATTAATAATACAGAGTGGAACACACATACTCCAGCCATATGGCTCTGTCCCATTGGCTTCTCCATGATTGCATGGGACATGGTTGGGGATTTCTGCTCTTTGGGCATTTGTTTCCTCTTACATTTCGTTGGATTGAGGCAGTGACCTTTCCAGAGAATGGGGAGGAGCTCTCAGAACTGCCTGAACTCCATCCCTGCACAACGCTCAGAACTCACAGCAAGGAGATATCGCTGCTGGATGAGTCCAAGAGATGCAAGAAAGGAACACTGTTCCAAGAGTGAGGTGCACAGGAATATGTCCAGGTTTTAGTTCTCCCTGTTAATTGTTTTCTCTGTCTGGGCTGACAGAGCCCTCCACAGAAGAAAACAGAGGCATCTCCTTGACAGAGCCTCAGCAGTGGGGCATCTTCAGCCAAGTGAGCTGCAGACAGCAAGGGACCTTTGTGGCCTTGGCTCCAGCGCTGCCTGCAGGGTGCATCTGTGCCCACACAGGAGCTGGGAGAGAACAGCTGCTTTGGAAGCTCTTCCAGCTGGGACCAGCCGTGCCTCTCAAGGCTTTGGGCAGAGTTTGAGCTTCCCCCCCCGACATGCCCAGGTGCCCAAGGGCAGGATGGTCAGAGCAGCACAGGTGAGTGCCCAGCCTGACAGAAGGAATTCCTGTGGCAAAGGGAAAGGGACAGAACACATGCTCAGGCCTTCAGCTGTACATTGGTTTCACTCGGCTCTGCTGGCACAGCCAGGCAAGACACAGCTGAAGCATCCCACAGTGTTCCCTATTGCACCAGGACAGCCCCAGCAACAGCAGCACAGCACAAAGGGCTGGGCAGGGGCTCTGCAGCTTCACAGCACTGCTGGACAACAGGGGCAGGGAGAGCAGGGACACCAGGGCAGTGCCAGCCTTAACACAGCCCCAGTGGGTACTCACAGTATGAGGCTTCAGCGCTTCCCTGGACAAAAGACGAGGTGTTGGTGTCTTCTTTGGCAATCCAGACACCATTTCCAAGGGACGATGTCGCAGGTGAGCGACAATGCCTCAACAAAACTGGAAGGAGCAACAATGGAACTCTGAAAATCCACAACCCAATTCATGGCAGATTCAAGGCATATTCTGCTGCTAAAAATGTTACATTACTTGAAAGTAGCTAAGTGCTTGTTTGGTGCAAGTAGCCAGTATAGTTAGGCTGTTAGTTGAACTTTATTTGAACTATATGGCTACCTTGTGCAATTCAAAGTTAGATCATACTGAAACCTGGAGCTAAAAATCTGAACATTAATAACAGTTCGAACAGACAAAGCTGTAGCTTAAATATTACTCAAAAATAGCTAGAGTGGGCCTCCTCTTCTTTAGGCTAAAGCACCCTTGCTCTCTCAGCTGCTCCTCACAGCTGAGACACTAATGAGAGACTGGAATATTATGGCTAATGGCTTAAATATCATTATAAAGGACTTTCTGCCCATTGTGACAAAACTGTATAAAGAAGCTGCGACCACCCAAGCCCACCCTTCCCTGAAAATGCCTCCTGACTGGAACTTGGCACTGTGAGTTAAGCCGCCTAAGGGAACTTGAGACAAGATCAAGGTGACACTATTGTCCCATTACCTCAGGTCTGGGGAGAAATAACAAGGCTGAGGAGAAAAACCTATCCACAACAAAGCCAAACCCAGCAGCTGTCCTGAAAATCACCTCTGTCTGGGTTCAGGCTGGGGAAGTCATAGCCACAGACTCTTCTGCTGAGGCCAGGTTTGCACACAAACCTCCCAGCAAAAACCTCCACAGTGCCTCCAGACTCATTCCTGAGGCCTGCACCTGACCACTGCAGGGCATGCAAAGCAACACAACAAATCAGAAAATCCAGAACCCAACACATGGCAGACTCAAAGGATATACGGGTGCTAAAGATTTTTTATTTTCTGAAAGTAGCAAGAGACAGAGTCCAACTTGCCCCCCCCTGGGAGGTACCTGGGCAAGGTATCATCTTGCCCAAATCTCCATTAATCCATTGGAGTCTTACATTTTGCCAGACCTCACCACAGAGAAGACCACAAGAGGATTTAATGGTAGGCAAATGGGATCCATGGAATGGTGATATTTTCTACTAAATCTCTCTCTGTCACTCTCTTTCTCCTCCCCCCCTTCCCATCCTCCAACCCCCTCCCACTTTTTCTTTTCTTTCTCTCTCTTTCTCCCTCACATTTACTGTTCCATAAAATCCAGACCATTGATTTTGGCATATGGTCTCGTTTGCACTTCAATACAGAGGCATCTCCCTAAAAATTATAACACCTAGATGATAAAAACCCACTGAAACTTGAACAGAACTCATTCACCTTTAAGCAGTTTAAGCAGTTATTACAGGACAAAAATGTATAGACTACTATCTTTAGAAAATGTTGCATTTCTTCAGTAAAAAAAGCACTATCAGTAGTCCATTTATTGGTCATCCTCTCAGGTGTACATGTCACTGAACTATTGCGCCAGAAGACTGACATGATCACATCCTCTATTTCCCTTTGGCATTCTCTTTCAGAGCACAGATGAAACAAAACCAAAAAGTTCAACTTTAGTCGGTCTTTACCTTCAAATGAAATTCAGGACTCCCTAGCAGACACCAGTGTTCTGCAGGCTGAGGAGCTTTTCGCAGAGGCCAATGCTCTGCACCTTTAGCAATTCTCTACGCCGACAATTCACCTGGCGAAAGGCCCGGTGCAGCCGCCTGCAGGAGCCCAGGCTGCGCACACCCAGCCAGGGCCGCGCTCTCAGGCGACTGAGGCCGCGCCGCTGTCACAGACGCTGAAGGCCCGGGCGCGGTTACCGGGCAACCGCGGCACCGAGTGCGGGGCCGGGCGGGGCCGGGCGGGGCCGCAGGGATTTGCAAAGGAGATTGGCACTGCGGCGACTGACTGCAGTTTGGGGCTTCCCAAGAGTCTTTGTGTAACTAATGAAAGGTTAAAATGTGGTGACAAAGGCACCTATGCCAGGTCTGTACATTGCTCTCTGCAGCACTAGTATCCGACCCTGGCTGGAACAGCAGGAGGGGCTGAGGCAGCAGGGAAGGGGGCTCAGCCTGGAGGAAAGGAGGCTCAGGGGGAACCTTCTGGCTCTGCACAACTCCCTGAAAGGAGGGGACCAGAGGCTGCTGCAAGTTCAGGCAGCGCCGGAGCCGCCTGGCTCCCCCTCTCCTCCCCCGCTCCGCCTCTTCCTCCCTCCTCCTCCTCCTCCTCCGCTCCCGCAGCCCTCGCAGCTCCCGGGAGGGGCGGGGATGGAGCCGGGACAGGTCGGAACGCAGAGAGGCCTGGGGGGATGCCAGGACTGGGAGTGACTGGGCTGTACTGGGATCATCCTGGGAGCAGCTCCTGGGTGACTGAGTTCTACTGGGATCATCCTGGGATCACACTGGCAGTGAGGAGGAGCAGGGCGATGGCTCCAGCGCTGGGGCTGAGGGCGCTCGTGGGGGGCCAGGGGGGAGTGGGACCCCCGGCACCGGGACCCTGAACCGCCACTGCCAGCACCGGGACCCCCCTGCTCCCCTTAGCCTGCACAGGGCCCCCCTGAATTCCCCTGTTGTGGACATCAGGACCCTCTGCTCCCTTTTTCCCGGGCATCCCATGGCTCCCAGCCTCCAGACTTGGCGGAGGCTTGGCTCTGGGACAACGTGGACCGCCTTGGTCTCCAATTCCTGCCTTTCCCAGTCACACCTTTCTGCAAAACCAGAGACCCCCTGAACTCCCCCTTTCCGAACATCCCGTGTGTCCCCACTCTGGTCCCCCCTTTTTGGGAAACCCTGGACTCCCCTTTCCTGGGCTCAAGGACCCCCTGGAACTCCATTCTACCTCTCCACGTCCCTGCCCTCCCCCCCTCATTTTCATGACCCTGAGATCCCCCTGGCACCCCCATTCCTGAGAACCCAGACCCCCCTGCATCTCTTCATCGAGCACCAACACAACCTTTTCCCGGCCACCCCGCCTCTCCCAGCCCCCAGTCCCACCCTTTTCTCTGGCCTGGGACCAGAAGTGCAACTGACTGGAAACAAATGTGACAGAAAGCAATAATTTTGCGCCTTTTATTTACTATTGAAATACAATTTCCTCCCTTTCTCACAAATCTCCTCCCAGTGTCATTCAGCAGGGCTGTCAGAAAGTCCTTAATTCTGGGTGGGTGTTCCAAGCTGCAGCCACAAGGAAACAGGGAATGGGGATTTTCCTGCTCCTGGGAAGTTTGACATCCTCAGCTGAGGAGAGGAGGCACCAGAAGGAAAGGGCAGCTGGGCTTCATCTTTCCACAGATGAAGGGAAGAGGAGGGGAAAATCTCTCATCCTGTCTGCAGCTTCTCCCACAGGGATGTGAGGGCTGATCCCAGAGCCCTAAGGATCACAGTCAGGGCTGCCCTCAGGGAATGCTTGCCTGGTATTGAGGGGCAGCGTGGGAGCACCTGGATCTTGGGGCACCCAGCTGCCCCTCATGTTTGGAGGTGCCTGAGGAGGGCTGGGATGATGCCAGGGACATCCTGCAGTGACATCCCCTCTGTCCCTCTCTGGGTGAGCTCAGTCCCAAACCTGACCCTGATCCTGCTCTCAATCTCACTCCACGTTTAGACAAACTCACAGTTCTGTATTTAATCACATCCCAATTCCAAACTTGTCTAGCCCCAGACCACAACCCAACCGCAGCCCAAAGCCAATCCCATGTCTAGCCTTAACCCCAATCCCAGCTCTAATCCAAATCTCAGCCCCAACTCCAACCCAGCCCCAATTCCAGCCCCTTCCTAAATCCTCAACCCCAAACCAAATCCCAGGTTCTGTCGTTCTGGGGGTTTGCGGGTGTCTCTGTCCCTCTGACCCCGATGATGTTTGGCTGGGGTCACACCAGGGCTGAGAGGGACAGAGACTGCCCCGACCTCTGCAGGTGTGAGAAGGTCGGAGAGCCCCCCCAGCCCCAAGCACCCTCATCCGTGAGCAGCACCCCTGCCGTGTCCTTTCTCTGGTGACAGCACAGACATTCCTTTGTGCCCAGGTCTGTGCCAGCCCCGCACACAGCACTGCTCTGCGGCAATGGGGACACGGGAAACGGTGCCCGTCGTGTGTCCCCTTTGTGTTGCCGTGTGTCCCCCCCATGTCTGGCTGTGTTCCCCAGGCCAGGTAGCTGCTCTGGCCCGGGATGGCCGGGCCCAGCCGCCGGGCCTCGCCGGCAGCGGGCAGGAGCCGGCCCGGGCTGCGGAACACGGCGGGGCTGCCCGGCTGGAAAGCAGCTCTGGCTCCCGCCAGGGAGCTGTGGGCAAGGGGCTGCCGGCTGTGCGGGAGAAAAGCCGCTGGGCCAGCCCCTAACGCTGCCCCGCAGAAAGGAAGGGGAGGAGGGAGCTCGGAATGTGGCAGTGCAGAGATGAAGGGACAAGTGCCCTTGGCGTCCGCGGGTCGGGGCCAGCCCTCGGGCATGGCTCCGAGCGTCTCCTGAGCCGGCATGAGGGCTGCCTGTAAGGATTGCAGGCGGCAGCTGAGAGCAGCAGCGCCGGCATTGCCAGCCGGGCCCCATGGCCATCTGCCCGTGCCTTCGCAGCCCGTGAGGGCCGCGGGCTCTGCAGCGCGGCTCCTGCTCCCACAGCCGGCCCAGAGCCTCAGGGCTGCCCCGCAGGCGCCGCGGGAGCAGCAGCGGCCTCAGGGCCTGGCCCGGGGCTCGAACTGCTCAGCCCGGGGGCAGAACCACAGCAGGGGGGAAGGAGCTGAAGGAGCACCAGGGAGCCTGGGGAGAGGCAGGCTGTGAGACAAGGCTCTGCCCGTAATTTTAACAGTTTTTGTTAACCTCCTGTGTCCTGATCGCCGTTTGATGCTGGTCATTACGGCCCCTCGAGATGTGTCCATCACCGTGCATCAGGGTCACACTAGGCTGAGGAGGAGAGGGCAGCTGGCTGCAATGCAGGGCCCAATCCAGCACCCCCCAATAATCCTCCCAACCCAGGTCTCCCTGGGGACTGAAGGCACAGATTCCTCCTGGATAGTCAGCAATGCTTAAAGCCTCAGTCACCATTCTGTGTCTCTACCTTCATCACACTTACCTTGTTGTGGTGTACCAGGAGACGCTGCAGCTGTGCACTTGTATGTGGGGAAGCCTTGATATTCTGCATCGTGAAACTGCTGCTTTGATGGTCCCCAGAGATCTGAGGCATATGGGGGACACTGGCACAGACCAGCGGCCTCCTGTGGGATGGGACAGAGGAGGCTCAGTGCCCAGCCCTGTGGCATGCAGGGCATCACCCTGCTGTGCCAGGGAGGGCACTAGCAGTGCTGCTTGCAGGGGCATGTCCCTGCCAGCTCCTGTCCACCTGCTGCAGGAGCCCCGAGCCCATCCCACCAGGCTTGATCTGCTGGCTCTGTCCCCACAGCAAGGTGTACTGGCCATGGCCATGGCAGGTCCCTGTGCACAGGACACCAGCTGGCAGGATCTGCGCTGTCCCAGCTGCAGGGATTGGTTTTGGGAACTCCTTTCACAGGAGGCACACAACTCCCCACAAAGCCTGAGCTCAGACTGAAAACAGACACAGCTCATCAGATGTGCTTTCAGCAACCTTGGGACAGAGAAGTGGGCCAGACAGAGCAGTGCAAGGCAAGGAATGCAAAAGCCCCCAGCCCTGGGGCAAGCACTGGCCCTCCACAGCTGCCTTCTGCTCCCCTACCCTGCTCCGTCCCCCCAGGCTCCTCTGCCCCAGCCCAGGTGCAGAGCCCTCCTTGCTGTGTCAGGGCTACCCTGCACCCCAGGCGCGGGGAACGTGTCCTCAGAGCCCTTACCTTTGGCTGGGCGGTGGCTCCTTGCTAGGGGGCATCGGCTGCAAATACGGGAGTTTTTCAGGGTGCCTGGGGAGGGTAGGAGTCACAGGTGTGTGGCAGGGGACAACGAACCTGTTCCTGTTGGAGGCAGCACCCCCAAGGCCATGGGATTGTAGCCCATGGCATCTCGCTGCCTGTAGCCCTTGGGATGAGCCCCCACAGGCCCTGCTGATGGGCGAGGCTGCACAGGGGCTCCCCACATCAGCCCCTCCCAAGCAGACACTGTCACCCCTGTGCCCAGCACAGCGGGTCACTGCTGGCACCCACCCCCCCCCCCCCAATGCCAGCCCTGCTGCCCCTGATGCACTGGTGCTACTCACTGGCCAGGAACCTGCACGCTGAGCATGCGGTCACAGGACAGACACGTGAAAGGGACTGGCAGCTGCCTAAGGAGGGTGAGGGGAGAGGGCCAGCTGAGCTCCTGGGGCCACAGGCCTGCAGCACACAGGCAGCAGCTCCCTGCAGCAGCCAGCTGCTGGGCAGGTCACTGCACAGGCTCACGGCCATTGCAGGGTGAACCATGGGCTGTTGAGCCTGTTTCTCCCCATCCCCAAGGTGCTGGCTGATGCCAGGTGAAGGGCACAGGCACCCATGCCACCATCTCAAGCAGCCCCTGCAGCGCTTTCAGCCCCTCTCTGGCTCCAAAGTCCCCCCGTGTGCACGGCCAGGAGGGCAGGGCACGGCCCAGCTCAGGGGCATGGTGTGTGACAGCCCTGCCTGGGAGGAGCAGTTGCCATCTCTGTTCCCAAAGCCATCAGAATCTCCATTGCACTCACTTCTTAATCCCAGCGGCATTTTCACACAACAGCCTATCCTCGAGTTCCTCCATGTTCCTGTTCCAGGAGTCCTCCAGGTGTTTACGGAAAGTCTTCAGCTCCAGGCGATCCAGCTGTGAACAGGTGCACAGCCTCAGCCAGCTGCTCCAGGATGTGACATGGAGCTCTCCAGGGAAAAGCCTGGAGGGGGAATCCTCAGAGGGATGCTGCCACAGGCTGTCAAGTCCCAAAGGTGCCAGTTCCTCGTGGTGGGGACGAAATACCCCTCACCTTGTCTTCAATTGCATTGCTGAACTGCTGCTGCATGTTGTTCCAGTGCTGCTCCTGGCCTGAAATCTGGCTCTGCAACTCCTGCATCCTCTCATCCAGCTCCTCCATGTTCTCTTCAAACTGGCTGCAATCGACTTTGCTGTCCAAGGCAGCTTTGTCCGCCTTCTAGCAGAGGGGAACGGCAGGAGAGCGGCGGGGAAAGGGATGAGGAATGCCAGGCAGGGCCAGCGTGTGAGGGGCAGAGGGAGCAGTGCTTCCTCCAGGCCATCACGCCCCTTTCAGGCTGCTGTGGCCCCATTTGCCCCATCACCCTGGTGAGCTTGGTCCCACCATGTGAAGGGTGAGGGACCCCATGAGCTCAGGAAATTCCCCCTCCCAAGGGGACAATTTCTGCCACCCAGCCCCCAAGGGACAAGGGGCATTTGTCACCCTGCCCGGGAAGCCCTGGGCTGGCACAGAGGCCCCTTAGACTGTACCATGTCCATTGCAGCCATCATGTCCCGCGGATCTGCTTTCTCCTTCTGCAGCTACTCCAGAGACTGGGACAGCATCTTTCAGCACAGAAAGGAACCCATGACACCACAGCAAGGCTGGGGCACACCCCAGGATGTAGGAGCACACTCCTCTCCCCCTTGTCTGCACACACTCTGTCCCTGATTTGTCACAAGGCTTCTGCCCAGTTGGGTGTGTTAGAGACGAGCAAAATGGACGACAAACAGGGTGAACAAAAGGGTTAATAGAAGCAATGAGCAAAGCAATGATAAAAAGAACGAGCAGCCAGCAGGCTCCTTCTCCTTCCGAATCCCTTGCAGGACTGGGGCCCCTCCTCAACACAACTCCTGTTGCCAGGCAACGCACCCCACTCCACTCCTGGGAGCCAGTGGGTCCCATGAAGTCATAGATAATGGAGTCTTGGAATGGCATGGGCTGGAAGGAACCTAAAAGATCATCTCATTTCACCCCCTGTCAGGGACAGGTAAAGGAACATTTTCCACTAGACCTGGTTGCGGCAAGATCCCATCTAAGCTGGTCTTGGACGCTTCCAGGAATGGGGCAGGCTCCGTTAAGGCATCACCATGCTCACAGGGAAGAATTTCTCCCCAATATCCCACCTATCTTTCCCCTCTGTCATTGTGACTATTGAAGTGAAGGGGAGACGACCATCCTTTAATGCATCGAACTCCAATTTTATTGATCAATCAATCACCTTAAATAACAGTGCTAACAAACTTCATGAATATTCTGTAATCCAGATTTATGATAGGCTAACAAAGAAACTTCTAACCACTCCCTTTGTTTTAGAATACCTACAGTTGTTTATTAAAAACAGAAACCAGTGTTCCCAAAACTTCTACATCTGTTCTCAGGATGGCAGGCCTTCCCAGAGACGGTGTTCTGCTTGTTATGGGAAGACAGTCTAGAGAACTCCATTGTTTATAGAATGATGCCTGAGAGAGTCTAATTGTTTATACAAATCAGAAGGCTGAGAACTGTTAGAAACTGCTTTTACTTTTCCCTCTTACTTTTCTCTCAATTGTATGTCTCATGGCCTTTTTCTTTAAGCCATTCTTGAACTAAACTCTCCACATTTCTCCCTCTTTTTTCTTTGAGAGAAAAGAGGTTAGTTTGCCAGGTCTTCTCTATCATTCTACCAACCATCCTTTGGATACAGCTGCAGAAGCAAGGTAAGATAAGTAAAAACAATAAAAGTACACCTAATATCCCTATAGTATATATTACAAGGTTTCTTAACCATGGACCCAATCCAAAGCCTTTAAGCCATTCATCAATTCCCAATCCTTCTTCTTCTTTAAGGCTGTTAAGCCCTAGTCGTAGCTCTTTTAACTTAGCATGAATAGATAAAGAATGATCAGATAAGTTCATGCAACACATCCCTTCAAATTCCTCACACCCATGGCCTTGTGCTAGCAGTAAAAAATCTATAGCAGCTCTATTTTGTAAAACAGCATGATTAACACTTTGTACATCTGCAGTTAACATATCTAATATTTGTGATGTCTTATTTAATTCACCCTTAGCCCAACATCCCATTTGTTTTGCTAAAGTCAACGCCTTGCTTGCAGCACCCCATGGTAGGAGAGCTGAAATCATCACTTGTTTAAATTTACTCCAGAAAAATGGATCTCCTATTTGACTACAGTCTAAGTTATGTAAGCTGCGCCTTTCCCTGCCAGTCTTGTGACTCAGTTGCATCAGCACAGATATATTAGGGTGGAATAATGATAATTTGCCTAAATAACAAGGTCCACCCTGCAGCTGAGCTGGTATTCCATTCCAGGCTCTATCTCCACAGATTAGAAATATTCCTGTGGGTAATTTCTTAGGTGTTATAATACTAGAGCCTTTACACTGGTTATAAAGCTGTTTGGATACTATTTCTGGTTTTAAAGATGAATCTAGAGTAGCCCATGTCTGTTTATGCTGATTCACCTTTTGAAGATTAGAATAGTCAAAGCTGAACCACCCACCGTTAGAAGTGCTGGTCATGCTAGCATTTGCACTTCCGAAAAGATCTAACTCCTCAGGTGGGGAATGCAAAGGAGTACTGAGTGATTGAATTAGCAGACATTGGCGGTAGCCATCACTCTGACTAGCAGTATACCCTTTTTGTGCTGGTAACTGGATATTCACCATGCTGCGCATGCATAAGGCACGATTATTAATAAAACTGCAGAATTCTTGAGGAGATCATACTGGAAGCCCTACTAAACATGTTCGAAACGGATTAGTAACTCCTCCTAGGCTAAGACAAAGCGATGACTGATTAATCTGTCTAGCAAGTGTTATCCATACATTATCTCTAGGTTGATTAAAATGTGCTACCCTTAATTCTTCAGCTACTACTATACTAAACAAGGTAAGAACCTCATTTTTCTGTTTTGATGTTAACCTTCTTTTTCTTCTCAGTTTTTAACCTTACTGTTCCTGACACCTGAAGACCACACCTTTGTAACTTTCTAATACAATTATCTAATGCTTGATTGGGATCTCCTCTTATAGGACCTACAACAGAATGTGATGTTAAAGGCACCAGTTTCCTACACCTTACTGAGGCTATATATGATGCACTTTGAGCTTTAGCCTTTTTCAAAATACACTGTACCTCCCACCGATAATAAGCCAAGATTTTCTGCTCATGAGATTCATAAAGGTCTAAAGCTGAGGCAGTGTTTAGCCCTGTCTCATTCCGTAGTGCCCGCTCCCAATTATGTTCCCAGATATGTCTATAATTACAGGTGTGGCACCATAAATGGGAAAGTGACAACTGATCTACCCAAAAGGTCCTATCACAACCCCCACAACACAATGCAACCCAAGCAGCACAATTTGAGCTGTGACACTCAAGACAGTTCTCTTTTGCCGGTCCTTTTATATGGAAAGATGATAATGATTCTATAATGTCAATCAGTTCCCTGGTTGTCCGGCAATGGCGTGTTATGGCCCTGTCGATCTCCTTCGAGTGTCCCTTCAGTTGAAGTAGTAGGGGTCTCAGGATCAGGACCAGCTTCTTCTCCAGACGGTCCTTGTCCTCCTCCGTGAGTTGGTCCACCAGGCGCTGCATCAAGATCAGGTTTAGTCCACTTGGCAGGTACCCACAACGCGCCTGTAGGGGTGGAAATACAAAGATATCCCCTTCCCCAGAACAGGACCTTAGCAGGATCCTTCCATAACCCTGTCTTAGGATCTCGGTATTTTACCCACACTTCTTTTTTCTGTTCACCAATTTCTTGTGGCTTATAGTGCAGTTCTGCAGGAGATTGCCCTACATCTCCGAATACACACAAATGATTAATCACAAATAAGCTTTTTAATAACCTTGCCTGGGGGTCAGTTATGTTCTCATGCTTGGCTAAATACTTCTTCAGAGTACCATGTGCCCTTTCAATGATAGCCTGCCCTGTAGGGGAATTTGGGATGCCTGTAGTATGTTCAATACCCCAATCTCTTAAGAATTTCTCTACCCTTTGGCTGGTATAGGCAGGACCATTATCTGTTTTAATTCTTTTTGGTGTACCCATCACTGCAAAGCAACTGTACAGATGCCTTTCCACATGTATAGCTCTTTCTCCTGCCTGAGCTGTTGCCCATATATATTTGCTGTAAGTATCAATAGACACATGTACATATTTTAGTTTGCCAAAACTGGGGACATGTGTAATGTCCATTTGCCATAGCTCGTTTGTTTGCAGGCCTCGTGGATTTACTCCTAGGCCTAAACCACATCCCCCGTTATGATGACTACAGGTCGGGCAGGCCCTCACAATAGCTTTTGCTTCTGATAGTGATATCTTAAATTCTCTGCTTAAGCCTTTTGCATTTTGGTGAAACATTGAGTGGGCTTCTCGAGCCAATTGATGATTTGACAGAGGTGTGCTTTGAGTAATGGTGACCAATCTATCTGCCCTCTCATTTCCTTCTCCTAAACCAACATCCCATTTGTGACTTCTAACATGAATTACAGCATAAACATGTTCCCTGGATCTTGTAGCTCTCTTTAACTGCAATAATAGTTCATATAGTCTTTGATTTTGCACCTCTTTTATAGAAGCGTCTTCAATTCTTGCTACAACTCCTGCTACATACAGAGAGTCTGTAACAACATTCAGAGGTTGTTTTAACTGTGCCAGTGCCCATACCACTGCTAACAGTTCCATGGTTTGTAGACTGTCCACTGCTTCTGCTTGCAGAATATGATGCTTCCATACTCCCTTTTCTTGCCAAGTTATTGCAGCAGTTCTTGATTTTCTGCCAGCGTCTGTAAATGCAGTAATGGCACCTGAGATAGGAGAGCTTTCTCGCTTAGGACGAGTTATCCAGTCCCAGTCCCCTATCCATTGCACCAAAGCTGGTCGAAGCTGATGTGTTTCAATGGGGCAACATGCACCTAAGAGAGCTTCCTGCAGTTCCTGTGAATTAGTCAAATACCAATCCAAGGTATCCTTTTTCATTGGTATCTTGATGACAGCTGGTTCTGCCCCAGCCACCTGCAACATCCTTTCTCTGCCCTTTTTTATCAGATCCACTAACATTTCGATTTTCTGAAAAAGAGTCTTAGTTTGCTGTAGTGGGAGGGAGATCCATTCTAATATCCGTGTTTCCCCCGTTTTTTGTTGGTACTGCGTGAGTGCTCCCAAAAGATATTGTGGGCCATTCCAAATGGTTAAATCTATGGGTAAGTCTGGATCTCTTCGGTAAACATGTCCATGCGTGACACAGTCCATAATTTGCTGAATGACCTGTTGTTGCTTCTCAGTGATACAGACTGGATGAGTTGGATCAGTTCCTTTTAAAAGTGGACGCAACTCATTGAGCAGTTCATTGGGTATCCCCACAATCGGTTTTAACCACTGCAAATCACCCAGGAATTTTTGTGCCTCATTTAAGGTGGTTATTTTTGTTTTTAATTGCAGCTTTTGCGGTTTGACAGTTTGTTCTGTCAGAGACCATCCCAAGTATTTCCAAGGGGCAGTTGTTTGTATTTTCTCAGGAGCTACCACCAGAGAATATTGTGCCAACGTGGTTCTTATTTGCAGGACTTGTTGCTATGTGAAAGGCATAGGCTGAGAAAATAATACATCATCCATGTAATGATATATCACTGTATTAGGCCATTGCTTCCTAAGAGGTTGTACAGCTGCAGTGACAGAAAGCTGACACAAGGTGGGGCTGTTCCGCATCCCTTGCGGAAGAACAGTCCGATCAAACCTCTGATCAGGTGCTTCTCTGTTAATCGCAGGTAATGTGAAAGCAAAACGTCGCATATCCTGCGGGTGGAGGGCAATAGTAAAAAAGCAGTCCTTCAGATCAATAATCAGCAAAGGCCAATCCATTGGAATCATGGCCGGATTAGGTAATCCAGGTTGTAATGAGCCCATCGGTTCCGTCTGTTCATTAACAGCACGCAAATCATGGAGCAGTCTGAATTTTCCTGACTTCTTCTTAATCACAAAAATTGGAGTATTCCAGGGGCTGGTAGATAAACGCAAGTGTCCTTGTTGAAATTGTTCTGATGTGCATGCTGAAGACTTTCCCCTTTTAAAGGCCATTGCTTAACCCATACCGGGGTGTCCACAATCCAGATAATGGGAACTGGGAAAGTCCAAGAAATGGCTGCTACCCTAAAGGGTGTTCATTTGTCAAAATTACTCCCAGCTGAGCCATAATATCTCAACCGATAAGGCATTGAACAGTAGGTGGCAGCTGGACTACTGAAAAAATTGCTGTAAGCTGCTTCCCGTCGATGTAAACTTGAAGAGGAGGTGAACAGGTAGCCAGGGTAAATCCTCCGACCCCGGATACTGCAGTAGTTGCTGGCTGCAGAGGCCAGTGTTGAGGCCAGCAATTAGAACTAATAATGCTGGAATCTGCTCCTGTATCTAGCAAACCTGATAATGCCCTTTTTTGTCCTTGGAACTCTATTTCTACCTTTTTCTTAGGCCTGTCAGATAGATTTAAAGTCAGCAGAGTAAGTCCTCCTGTGGAACCAAAAGCACTTTCGCCCCTCTTCTGACCTTTTATGGGTTGTATTCCTTTGGTCATTTGCTCAAGAGGTACCAGCTGAGCAATCCGTTGTCCCTTATGAACTTGAAGAGGAGGAAAGGGAGTGTAAGCCATCACTATAATCTCTCCCGTGTAATCCGCGTCAATGACACCAGGTAGAACAAACAGTCCCAGCATAGATGCAGAAGATCTTCCAAAAAGCAAAGCACCCACTACTTTGTCCTGTATAATAATAGGTCCCCGAACCCCTGTTGGAATTTTCTGCGGGTGCGGTGTCATTAGTGTCATGTCTATTGCGGCTGCCAGGTCCATGCCGAGGCTCCCTGCTGTGGCTGGCTGAAGGCTCCCTGCTGTGGCTGGCTGAAGGCTCCCAGCTGCGGAGGGTTGGAGGGAGGAGGGGGCGTTGTTGTTGCTGCAACGGCGACTTGTGTCTGGGCGCGGCCGGTGCGATACGCGCTCCTGGAGAAGTTTCCGACCTCCGTTTACAAGCGCTCGTATTATGGGTATCCATACGGCATTTCTGGCACCAGATTCCGACAGCCTGGCAGTCCCGGCGCAGGTGACCCATACCTCCGCATCGGTAGCATTTCATGCGGCCCCCTTTATTAGATGCCGCAAACGCGGCTGACGCTTGAAGGGGCGCAAGAGCGGCTAACACTTGACTCTGAGAGGACTTTGCCTGTTCTTGCAAACCTACTCCTATCTGTTTAAGTGCATCTACTACAAAAGCCTGCTGCCCGGTAGGAATAAGAGCCATCCTTTGTAATGCTTCCTCGATAGTCCAATTTGCACCTAGGGTATTAAGTATGTTTCTAGTAGCAGTTACAATTTTGAATACAACACTGTTTAAGGAGAGCCCCGCGCATAAATTCTGCTACTCCGGCTCTCTCAATTGCAGCCGCAGCTCTATCAACAAAAGCGCCAAATGACTCATCTCTGCCTTGCTTAATTCCCATATACACTGGTATCCCTCCTGGTTCCTTCACCATATCTATCGCGAGTCTGACTAACCGCATTGCCTCCCGGCACTTTTCTTGGCCTATTAAGGCTTGTGCTTCAGTACGAAGAAAAGGTCCCAGCCCCATAAGCTCATTAACAGTGATACCATGCAAGGGGTCCCCCGGCTGCCTTTGAACTGCCACACATTCATTAATTAAAGCTTGCCAGTGGGCGTTAAACAGCAATTGTTGGTGTTGAGTAAAGATTAATTTAACTATGCCATGACAATCATTAACAAGAAGGATACTGGTGTCAAAAATATAATCGAGCATTTGCTTAGCTGGTTCGCTTTTAAATCCAAACTGACTAACAGTAGCTCGCAATTGAGATAACAGCTTCCAGTCAAGAGCACTAATTGTGGCTTGAAAACCTCCTCCAGGCTGGGGGTTAAAGACAACCGGACAAGCCAGTTCTCGAGCCGAACCTATCAGCTCCTGATCTCCCTTGTCAATTGCATCTTTGGCCAGGGCAGCCCACGCGTCCCGTCTTTCCCTCGCAATCGCCGCCGCCAAGCCGCTTTCCGACCAAGGGACCGGCTGATTGCTTGTCGGGAACGGAGTACACGTATTTGGCCCCAGCTGCTCAGACGCAGCAGGTATGGGAGAGTCAAAAGTGCTCTGTGTAGCCTGCAGCAAAGCAGACAATAAGGCACCCTGCGGAGCTTGGCTCGTTAGGGGGGGCTGCGAAGCGGGTAATAAAGCAGTCTGCGTAGCCTGGCTTGTAGGCTGGCTCGTAGCCAGGCTTGTAGCCTGGCTCATTAAGGGGGGCTGCGCGGCGGGTAGTGAGGCGGTCTGCGCCTGGCTGCTCCCCGAGGGAGGTGGTGAGGCAGGTAATAAAACTGTCCACATCGCGGGGCCAAGAGGAGTTCCCGCGTTCTTATCAAATTCCCTATCTTGATCGTACTCTTTGTTACGAACATGAGCGGCAGTAGCCTGGTGAACAGCCCTTTTTTCAGCTTGAATTTGCAACAGCTCGGTGTTAACAACCCGCCATAATTTACCCCACTTCTTAGCAGTTTTATCATCATCTAACGTAGCCTGCCACAATAAATCACCAAATTTACGCCACTCAGACAATTCGTGAACTGTGTGAGGATTTATAAAAATTCCCTTTTCTAGGCCATAAGCTAAAAGACCCGGCAATTCTTTCTGTAAATCTATTCCCTTAATTTGCCTTTTTTGCAAAAGGGTAATAAAAAGTTCATATGCGGCTTGCCTTTCCATACCTATGTGCACGCACTTTGCAGCTCTTTCAAGGTCGCGGCTGCACGTATCGGTCGAGCCTATCTGTATAGTCACTCACAGCACGGCGCGGGCCGGCGGGTTGCCCTCCGCTTAGTCTTCCGTGCTTCTTTGCCGTTCTGGCTGCAGTTTCGATCTTTCGGAACCCGAATCTGGCATCACTTAACGTGGCGTTCGCTTCCCTGTTGTATTCGCTATCACGGTCGGAGGTCACCATTTATTGAAGTGAAGGGGAGATGACCATCCTTTAATGCATCGAACTCCAATTTTATTGATCAATCAATCACCTTAAATAACAGTGCTAACAAACTTCATGAATATTCTGTAATCCAGATTTATGATAGGCTAACAAAGAAACTTCTAACCACTCCCTTTGTTTTAGAATACCTACAATTGTTTATTAAAAACAGAAACCAGTGTTCCCAAAACTTCTACATCTGTTCTCAGGATGGCAGGCCTTCCCAGAGACGGTGTTCTGCTTGTTATGGGAAGACAGTCTGAGAACTCCATTGTTTATAGAATGATGCCTGAGAGAGTCTAATTGTTTATACAAATCAGAAGGCTGAGAACTGTTAGAAACTGCTTTTACTTTTCCCTCTTACTTTTCTCTCAATTGTATGTCTCATGGCCTTTTTCTTTAAGCCATTCTTGAACTAAACTCTCCACAGTGACGCCATTTCCATGCCAAGCCCTTGTACAAAGTCCACCTCCAGCCCTTTTATAGTCCTTTTAATTCCCATAAAGTGCTCAAAGTTCTCCCAGGAGTGTACAGCCTCATTGTTTTTCTTTTGATCAGTTTAAGATGTGCATCACATCTGAGCCAGTTCCCCCACTGCTGCAAACCCTCAGCCTGATTTGGAGCATCCATTGGGATCAGCCTTTGCCAGGGGGGCTGTGCATGAGCCCCTGACTGAGCTATGGTGGGGGGTTGTTGGGGCACAGAATCCTTTCTTCTCAGGAGTTCAGGGCAAAAAGTCTCTGTGGGTGAAGCCTTTGGACATTTTCCTCCAAGTCAGGTTTTATGTCAGCTTGACAGTCCATAAAGAAGACAATGACATAATTTCTCCTGCCAATGTCCCCAAGACTGTTGGGGAAGACAAATCAAGTTCTTCCCTTCAATACCTGCCATTTACTAAATGTTTTACTTTAGGTGTCCACAGAGCCCCATAATTACCTTGGGCCACCTTGATTTGTTACCAAGTTCTCAAGGTAGCACTGACTGTTCCATTAACTGCCACTTTTGCAAAATTTGCTACAGTTTCAGTGAGGTTTTATTGTCCCCTGGGGAATGGCTTGGGGTGACAGGGACAGGGACAACCCTCCCAAGCCCCTCCCAAGCATCCCCCAGGGCGAGAGGCACAGAGACTCGTTGAGCATCTCCTGGGCACTGGACAAAATAAACTTGGCAGAAATCAAACTGAACTCTGCATAAATCACTTTGAAGAATATTTGCTCTTCCCACAAGTAACTTGTGATGGAAATGCAAACAAATCCCAAATATGAATAAACCGACAATCCAAGCAGTGATGTGGCAATTCCAAGTTTCATTGGTTCCTGCACAGCTCCAGCTCAGCTGCTGGCAGGTTCTGATAGAAGAAAAGAAAAAATTTGGCCCAATGCAGATTACTAAAAGGAAGGGGAAGCGCTGTGTAGCTGTCACAAAGGTGACAGGGATCAAGAGAAAAATGATTCTCCCATTTGGCAAAGAACCCAAGCCTGGGAATTCAGGAGATATTCAGGAATTTAGGTACTTGAGCTGGGCTTCTTGTAGGACTTTCAGCAGCCTTATGTTCCTCACTGTGGGGCGAATGAACCTTGTCAGTCTCGCTGGTAACATTTGCTCCCTTTCCTCCAATGATTTTAACACACTTTTCAAGGAAGGACAACAAAATATTTTCTTTTCACTGGCCACCCACAACAGCCATTTTCCTCATCAGTTCTCCCGTAAGTTGCTCAGAGGAAGCTGTGTCCAAGTTTCCAAGAGTTCCTCCAGAGAGAACCACAACCTCCTCAGAGGACAGGAATAGTGCTGTTGTCAAAGGCACTTGGGGACAGACAACTGAACAAGTGCCCTGAACTCACTGTGCCAAAATCATGTCGCAATCAGGTTAAGAAAATTGTTAGAGAGATGCCTCAGCCCCAATTAAGGCGCTAACAAGACCAAATCCAAAGGGGATTTTATTGAACAGTAAATGTGAGGTAGAGAGAGAGATGGAAAGAAAGAGAAAAGGGGGGGAGAGCAAGGGAGTGACAGGGACAGAGACCTCCCCTTGAGCAGGTGTAAGAGTCTGTCCAAATTTTCCCTCACCTGCCTCACGATCATCATTTGAAGACCACTGAAGAGAAGATCCCCCCGTCTCCTCTGTAGGAGAAAGTCATATGCCACAAGGCCCTGAGACCTGAGAGCATTGCTAAGCTACTGTTTCCACAGGTGTTGTTTGCTGTATGCTACACTGAGCCCAATGAGAAGAAGAGGGCACCGTGCCCTTTTTGCAACAACAGCCTTGGAAGCTGCCCCACCTCTCGGTCTGGCTGGACTTCTCCGGAGTGCTGGAACCCTGCAGAAGACCCCTCTCACTCGTTTGCAACCACCGTGACACACAGACTGAGATGTAAGAAGCCTCTTCATCAAGAGATCGAGACATCAAACCCCCATGTGAGAAGGCCCCCTCTTATACTTTTCAAAGACGGGGACTGAGACCCCTGAGAAAGCGAAGGGAGTCGACCACATCCTTATTGATCAGCATCGAACTCTGATTTATTGATCCCACTTACACACTTTTAAAGTGGTGTTAATTAAGCTTATACATATTACAAAACCCGAGCTCATCATTGGCCACATTTACACACCAACCCCTCCTTTGTTGCCGAAACCTGTGGTTTTCTTGTTGAGACTAATACTTGTTTTTCTCATCCTGTTATTGACTTGTTATTTATCATTCAAGGCCTCCATGTTTTCCACCATGCCTTTCTCACCACTTCCTCAAGGATGTGGTGTTTACTGTTGTTAAGGGAAAAGCCTGAGAACTTGCTGCTTACAGCTGCCTTTTACTTTTTAACCAGCTGTATATGTTCATGGCCTTTTTTCCTTCAAGCCATGTCTGAGCAAAATTCTCCAACAGACCCCCAACCTGGGGGAGGTGTGTGGGGAGAGGCAAGCTGACCAAAGCGAGATGGATGTTGCAGGTGTGAGCATTGGACCACAAAAACAATGGCTCACGCCCACTGCCGAACATGGACTGTGTGTACCCTTTTGAAACACCATTCTTTCCCCAAAACTACCTTTGATTCGGTTGCAAAATTCATTCTCCCTTCCCCCAATGAAAAAGAGTATAATTGGGGTCCAGATGAACTGTGCCTCTGAGATCTCCCTGACGTAACAGGCGGATCCTTGACTGGACTGGACCAAAGGAGTTCATCTTTACGTTTGGTAGCTATATTCCCCCCTCTCTCTCTTCTCTCTCTCTTTCTCTGTATTTTTCTCTCCCTTAATCCCTCTATCGCATTTTGCTGTGGTCATTCAATAAAGGTGCATTTGTTTTGATTATTACTGCAAATCCCCCTGTACTGTGTCGGTTTTTTGCACCCTGAGATCAATCCATGAACGATCACGAAACCCGTTCATAAGGACGGATCGTGACACTGGGGTTACTGGGAACTACCAGGCCCATGCTGGGAGCTCTCTGTGCACACAGTGGGAGGAACTGGGAGCAACTGAGAAATGACAGGATCCATGCTAGTGACAACTGGGATGTCCTGGCAGTGACTGGGATAAAACTGGGGGCAGCTGAACCATGCTGAGGTAACTGGGAGTGCCTGGCAATGACTACGAGAATGTTCAGGGCAGCTGGGATATACTGGGAGTGCCTGAGACCATGCAGGGGATGACTGGGACCGGACTAGGAGCGACTGGGAGCCACTGGGAGCGTGCTGCGGGGAACTGGGACCCTGCTGGGGGCAACTGGGGGCAAGTGTGAATGACTGTGGCCCTGCTGGGAGAGACAGACATCATACTGGGAGTTACTTGGGGCTATACTAGGGGACTCTGGGAGAACTGGGAACACACTGGATCAAAGGGGGGGCAACTGAGACCAACTGGAACTGTGCCAGGGGCAAATTGCATCATAAAAAAGAATGACTGGGAGCAACTGGGATCATACTAGGAGCAGCTCCTGGGTGACTGAGTTCTACTGGGATCATCCTGGGATCACACTGGCAGTGAGGAGGAGCAGCGCGATGGCTCCAGCGCTGGGGCTGGGGGCGCTCCTGGGGGGCCAGGGGGGAGTGGGACCCCCAGCACCGGGACCCGCCTGCTCCCCTCATCCTGCACAGGGACCCCCTGAATCCCCCATTCTGGACATCAGGACCCCCTGCTCCCCTTTTCCCGGCCATCCCATGGCTCCCAGACTCCAGACTTGCCATGGGCGTTACCCTAGGATGCCCTGGAGCACCTTGGATCCCCATTCCTGCCTTTCCCAGCCCCCAGCCCCACCTTTCTGCAAAACCAGACACCCCCTGAACTCCCCCTTCCCGAACATCCCGACTGTTGTGTTCCCACCCTGGTCCCCCCTTTTTGGGAAACCCTGGACTCCCCTTTCCTGGGCTCAAGGACCCCCTGGAACTCCCTTCTACCTCTCCACGTCCCTGCCCCTGTCTCCTCTCCCTCAGCTGTCCCCTGTCCATCGGCTCTGTGGGGCCAGGCACAGCAGCAGGACCCAGGGCAGCCCTGGGGGAGAACAACCCTGAGCCCCAGCTGGGCCAGTTCCCCCAGTTCCCCCCAGGTCACTCCCAGCATGGGCCCTGTGGCTCCCAGTCACCCCCAGGATGGTCCCAGTCACCTCCAGTTACACTCAGTGTGATCCCAGTATCATCCCAGTCACTCCCAGTATGATCCCAGCATGGTCCCAGCACAGTCCTAGCTGTTCCCATTCACCCCTACCATAGTTCCAGGCACTCCCAGTATGGTTCCAGTCCTTCCCAGTATGATTCCAATATGAACCCAGTCACTCTCAGTACAGTGCCATTTGCCCCCAGTATGATTCCAGTCACTCCCAGATACCCCCAGTATTATTCCAGTAACTTTAAGCTTCCTCTGTGATCCCAGTCATTCCTGGTCTCCCCCAGTATATCCCAGTTGTCCTTAATGTGTTTCCACTCACTCCCAGTTGCTCCCAGTAGTTTCTAGCATTATTCCAGTTGCTCATAACCACCCCAGTCACCTCCAACATGATTCCTGTCACTTCCTGTATATCCCAGTTGCCCCAGCATGGTCCCAGTTGCCCTCAGCCTGCTCCCAATCACTTCCAGTATGATTCCAGAAGGATCCCAGTCACCCTCAGTGTGGTGCCAGTTGCTCCCAGTATGACCCCATTTGTCCCCAGCATGTCCCCATTTCCTCCCAGTGTGATCCCAGTTGCCTCTAGCACAGACCCAGTCCCTCTCAGTATGATCCTACTCTGATGCCATGATGATCCCAGTTGCTCCTAGTATGGTCCTGGTTGCTCCCAGTTGCTCCCAGTCTTATCCCAGTTGCTCCCAGCGGCCCTGTGTTATGCTTTGGAGTGGGAGGAAATTTAGGGAAGTGATGCAAAGTTTTTTGTGTATCTGAGAGTCTGTTGAGCTACTGAAAAGCTAGACACGCTTTTGTGAAAAACACATGGTAAAGACGAAAAAATTCAGAAACTTTTTTTTCTTTGTTGGTCGGCAGGGAGCTGCTGGGTTTTGGCTTCTGCTCTGTGTCTGGGCTGGGCTGGGCAGTCTTGCTGCAGGCTGGGCTTCTTTGCTATTTTCTGGGCTGCTTGCTGGCTTCTCTCTCCATGGGCTCTGGTTTGGCCGGGCTGGGCTTCAGCAGCCGCTGGGCAAGGAGACAGGGGAGGCTGCGGAGCTTTAGCCAGAGCAGGGCTGGCTGTGACTGTGAAGATCTCGCTGTCAGGCTGCTGCTTCTTCTTCTTAGCGTGGCTGAGACCAGAGACTTCTGTGGCTGGTGTAGAAAACGAAACACTAACTATAAAGCTGATCTGAACACAACTGAGCCACAGCTTTCTTTTAGTAGTAATTGGTGGGTTAGGTAGGCCTCATGCGTGAAGTTAAGTTTTTCAGTACTTCAGTCTTCTTCTGAGTGAGAGAAAAGAACAAAATGCAAGTATATAAAAAACAACATGAAGACACTAAAGTCAATAAAGAAGAAGTTAAGTCTTAGATGAGAGGGCTGAGAAGATGCTTTGTTTTTAGAGCTGAAATCTTCTTGTAAGCTGTAAAGGAGAGGAATAGTGGATTTGTTTTTACTAACAATCTTTGGGTCTGCTGGTAGATAAAACTAGCTCTGGAAGATAAAAGAAATAATGGGAAGGATTCCACTGATCGATGAATGGAAAAAGATATTTGCTTTCACAAATACACTTTAGGTTTGCTGATAAACGAAATAAGCCATTGAGAAATGAAAGAAACAATGGGGAAGAAAAACCCCTAAATACCGTAAGAATTAAAAATAAAAGGGAGGGTTATACATTAGAGGGAAATCTTTGGGAAATCTTCAGTGTCAGGTGTATCAGGGCATCTGTACCTCTCAAGTACTACAGCCAATGAGGAAAGAGAGAAGGGAAATGTGGCCAGGAAATTAGGATAAAAAGAAGGCTGCATCCTCCAAAAATTCAAGAGATCCCAGGGGAATGCCCCATGGCCTCTCCCTTTATTGGAATAAAGCCAGAAAGGACTCCTCTCTCTTCTTTTGTGGACATAAACCTCTGGTGTTTGTGGATGAATTTTCCTAACAACAAGAAAATACTCTTTTTCTTTATAACTCATAAAACTATAAGGAGATAAGTGTTCAAATTGATATCAAGTAAAGGCTTCTATGTTAAAGTAAGCAGATGTTAAAATAGCTGTAATCCCATGAGAAGTTCGAACAGAGAAAGAGTAGTCTTGTGCTTCTACAAAATGAAGGGGCTGGGAAAAGGTTGAGTTGGTGCCGGATAAAGGGGTGTAGGGGGGTCTCAGTACTGAGCAAAGGGGTAAAAGGGCATCTGGGTTCTCAGGAATGGGGGTGCCAGGGGGGTCTCAGGGTCATGGGAATGGGGGGGGAGGGGAGGGCAGGGACGTGGAGAGGTAGAATGGAGTTCCAGGGGGTCCTTGAGCCCAGGAAAGGGGAGTCCAGGGTTTCCCAAAAAGGGGGGACCAGAGTGGGGTCACACGGGATGTTCGGAAAGGGGGAGTTCAGGGGGTCTCTGGTTTTGCAGAAAGGTGTGCCTGGGAAAGGCAGGAATGGGAGACCAAGGCGGTCCACGTTGTCCCAGAGCCAAGCCCACGCCAAGTCTCGAGGCTGGGAGCCATGGGATGGCCGGGAAAAAGGGAGCAGAGGGTCCTGATGTCCACAACAGGGGAATTCAGGGGGGCCCTGTGCAGGCTAAGGGGAGCAGGGGGGTCCCGGTGCTGGCAGTGGCGGTTCAGGGTCCCGGTGCCGGGGTTCCCACTCCCCCCTGGCCCCCCAGGAGCGCCCTCAGCCCCAGCGCTGGAGCCATCGCGCTGCTCCTCCTCACTGCCAGTGTGACCCCAGGATGATCCCAGTAGAACTCAGTCACCGAGGAGCTGCTCCCAGGATGATCCCAGTACAGCCCAGTCACTCCCAGTCCTGGCATCCCCCCAGGCCTCTCTGCGTTCCAACCTGTCCCGGCTCCATCCCCGCCCCTCCCAGGGGCTGCGGGAGCGGAGGAGGAGGAGGAGGAGGGAGGGAGGAAGAGGCGGAGCGGGGGAGGAGAGGGGGAGCCAGGCGGCTCCGGCGCTGCCTGGACTTGCAGCAGCCTCTTGTCCCCTCCTTTCAGGGAGTTGTGCAGAGCCAGAAGGTTCCCCCTGAGCCTCCTTTTCTCCAGGCTGAGCCCCCTTCCCTGCTTCCTCAGCCCCTCCTGCTGTTCCAGCCAGGGTCGGATACTAGTGCTGCAAAGAGCAATGTACAGACCTGGCATAGGTGCCTTTGTCACCACATTTTAACCTTTCATTAGTTACAGAAAGACTCTTGGGAAGGCCCAAACTGCAGTCAGTCGCTGCAGTGCCAATCTCCTTTGCAAATCCCTGCGGCCCCGCCCGGCCCCGCACTCGGTGCCGCGGTTGCCCGGTAACCGCGCCCGGGCCCTCAGCGTCTGTGACAGCGGCGCGGCCTCAGTTGCCTGAGAGCGCGGCCCTGGCTGGGTGTGCGCAGCCTGGGCTCCTGCAGGCGGCTGCTCCGGGCCATTCGCCAGGTGAATTGTCGGCGTGGAGAATTGCTAAAGGTGCAGAGCATTGGCCTCTGCGAAAAGCTCCTCAGCGTGCAGAACACTGGTGTCTGCTAGGGAGTCCTGAATTTCATTTGAAGGTAAAGACCGACTAAAGTTGAACTTTTTGGTTTTGTTTCATCTGTGCTCTGAAAGAGAATGCCAAAGGGAAATAGAGGATGTGATCATGTCAGTCTTCTGGCGCAGTAGTTCAGTGACATGTACACCTGAGAGGATGAACTATAAATGGACTACTGATAGTGCTTTTTTTACTGAAGAAATGCAACATTTTCTAAAGATAGTAGTCTATACATTTTTGTCCTATAGTAACTGCTTAAACTGCTTAAAGGTGAATGAGTTCTGTTCAAGTTTCAGTGGGTTTTTATCATCTGGGTTTTAAAATTTTTAGGGAGATGCCTCAGTATTGAGGTGCAAACGAGACCATATGCCAAAGTTAATGGTCTGGATTTTATGGAACAGTAAATGTGAGGGAGAAAGAGAGAGAAAGAAAAGAAAAAGTGGGAGGGGGATGGAGGTTGGGAAGGGGGGGAGGAGAAAGAGAGTCACAGAGAGAGATTTAGTAGAAAATATCAGTATTCCATGGATCCCATTTGCCTACCATTAAATCCTCTTGTGGTCTTCTCTGTGGTGAGGTCTGGCAAAATGTAAGACTCCAATGGATTAATGCAGATTTGGGCAAGGTGATACCTTGCCCAGGTGCCTCCCAGGAGTGGGGCAAGTTGGACTCTGTCTCTTGCTACTTTCAGAAAATACAAAATCTTTAGCACCCATATATCCTTCAAATCTGCCATGAGATGGGTTCTGGATTTTCTGATTTGTTGTGTTGCTTTGCATGCCCTGCAGTGGTCAGGTGCAGGCCTCAGGAATGGGTCTGGAGGCACTGTGGAGGTCTTTGCTGGGAGGTTTGTGTGCAAACCTGGCCTCAGCAGAAGAGTCTGTGGCTATGACTTCCCCAGCCTGAACCCAGACAGAGGTGATTTTCAGGACAGCTGCTGGGTTTGGCTTTGTTGTGGATAGGCTTTTCTCCTCAGCCTTGTTTATTTCTCCCCAGACCTGAGGTAATGGGAAAATAGTGTCACCTTGATCTTGTCTCAAGTTCCCTTAGGCGGCTTAACTCACAGTGCCAAGTTCCAGTCAGGAGGCATTTTCAGGGAAGGGTGGGCTTGGGTGGTCGCAGCTTCTTTATACAGTTTTGTCACAATGGGCAGAAGGTCCTTTATAATTATATTTAAGCCATTAGCCATAACATTCCAGTCTCTCATTAGTGTCTCAGCTGTGAGAAGCAGCTGACAGAGCAAGGCTGCTTTAGCCTAAAGAAGAGGAGGCCCACTCTAGCTATTTTTGAGTAATACTTAAGCTACAGCTTTGTCTGTTCAAACTGTTATTAATGTTCAGATTTTTAGCACCAGGTTTCAGTATGATCTAACTTTGAATTGCACAAGGTAGCCATATAGTTCAAATACAGTCCAACTAGAGGCCTAACTATACTAGCTACTTGCGCCAAACAAGCACTTAGCTACTTTCAAGTAATGTAACATTTTTAGCAGCAGAATATGCCTTGAATCTGCCATGAATTGGGTTGTGGATTTTCAGAGTTCCATTGTTGCTCCTTCCAGTTTTGTTGAGGCATTGTCGCTCACCTGCGACATCGTCCCTTGGAAATGGCGTCTGGATTGCCAAAGAAGACACCAACACCTCGTCTTTTGTCCAGGGAAGGGCTGAAGCCTAATACTGTGAGTACCCACTGGGGCTGTGTTAAGGCTGGCACTGCCCTGGTGTCCCTCCTCTCCCTGCCCCTGTTGTCCAGCAGTGCTGTGAAGCTGCAGAGCCCCTGCCCAGCCCTTTGTGCTGTGCTGCTGTTGCTGGGGCTGTCCTGGTGCAATAGGGAACACTGTGGGATGCTTCAGCTGTGTCTTGCCTGGCTGTGCCAGCAGAGCCGAGTGAAACCAATGTACAGCTGAAGGCCTGAGCATGTGTTCTGTCCCTTTCCCTTTGCCACAGGAATTCCTTCTGTCAGGCTGGGCACTCACCTGTGCTGCTCTGACCATCCTGCCCTTGGGCACCTGGGCATGTCGGGGGGGGAAGCTCAAACTCTGCCCAAAGCCTTGAGAGGCACGGCTGGTCCCAGCTGGAAGAGCTTCCAAAGCAGCTGTTCTCTCCCAGCTCCTGTGTGGGCACAGATGCAGCCCTGCAGGCAGCGCTGGAGCCAGGGCCACAAAGGTCCCTTGCTGTCTGCAGCTCACTTGGCTGAAGATGCCCCACTGCTGAGGCTCTTTCAAGGAGATGCCTCTGTTTTCTTCTGTGGAAGGCTCTGTCAGCCCAGACAGAGAAAACAATTAACAGGGAGAACTAAAACCTGGACATATTCCTGTGCACCTCACTCTTGGTACAGTGTTCCTTTCTTGCATCTCTTGGACTCATCCAGCAGCGATATCTCCTTGCTGTGAGTTCTGAGCGTTGTGCAGGGATGGAGTTCAGGCAGTTCTGAGAGCTCCTCCCCATTCTCTGGAAAGGTCACTGCCTCAATCCAACGAAACGTAAGAGGAAACAAATGCCCAAAGAGCAGAAATCCCCAACCATGTCCCATGCAATCATGGAGAAGCCAATGGGACAGAGCCATATGGCTGGAGTATGTGTGTTCCACTCTGTATTATTAATTCACTGATGCTAAGTATTTCAGCAGGAAACTCCCAGGGCTTCCAGGAATGTCCTAGTGGCTGTGATCACAAGTTATTCAGCAGTGCCACTTGTTCACGAAAAGCCTTTCTGAACAAGCACAACTCTGAGGCTCTAGCTGGTTTACTTTTGCCTTTCAGCTGCTTCCCTCTAAGTTCCAGAGGGAGAAGTTTCTCAGCAGGAAGAAGGAGGCCAGCACTGGGGGGAGTATTCTGCCCAGAATTGGCCCATTTCTAGACAGGAGTGAGACTCGCCCAAAGGTAGCCTTTTCCTGCTCTTTTCCTTTCTGTTTCACATGAAGTTTGAAGAGGGTGTGTGTTTGTGACAGGCTTGCCTCCAGCAAAATACCTCAGTGTCCAGGTCCTGCTGTCATTGCAAGGTGCTGGGAGTGGTGGACTGGGAGTCCTGATCTGCACTAAGCCAACACAAATACCCTCTGCTGAAGCTGCTGGGGTGTGCTGGAGTGCAGCTGCCATTGCTAAAACAATGGGAGGAAGGCTGGGGACACAGAGGCCCAAAATTGCCCCTTGCCATTCTCCTGCTGAAGGAGCCACCTCTTGCTTTGGTGTGGTCACCATCAAATGCTCGGGGTCACAGGATTCCCTGCAGAGTGGCAGCGTTGGCCTTTGAAGGCCAAGGATCTGCAGGAATTACTTCAGATTGAACACAACAAATTGCATTTCGGCTTTGGGCTGGAACAATGTGTTGGACCCTGACGGGGTGTTAGATTTTGCAGGCTGCCAGATGTCCAGGGGACTGGCCCTGGGCAGAGGGGAATGGATGTGCTTTATCTGGATCAGTGCCTACTCAGAGGTGTGTTTAAAGCTGCTTTTCTGGCAGGACTAGCTCGGTATAAAGCACAGTCCAAACGGGTAGGTGACTGAGGTGGGCTGTTGAGTAGGAAATTGGAAGCAAGAGACATGGAACACAATCCAGGTAAAGGATTGTCCTGGAGAGGAGCCTTGGGAACACCTCAGGGAGGGGCACAGCTAAGGGACAGTGTGCTGCAGCCACTCCCTTCAGCAGAATGCGTCTGCTGTGAAGTCACAGACGAGACCTGCTTGTGTCTCTGCAGTGACAGCAGTGTGGCTGGAGAAGGCAGAGAAAGCAGGGCAGAGTTTTCTCCAAGCAATGTCTCTGCTCCAGAAGCATTTGCTGTTGTTGTGTCATTCCAGACGTGCCTCTGCAATGGCATGAAATAAGATTGCAGTAATGACAAGAAAGCACCCATTTAAAGGCCACTGAAAAAGGAGATACCAACTCTACTTTTACCCAAGTTGCTGAGAAAATAACTGAACCTTATCCTCATTCAGCATTCACCTCACTTGTCTTTTTATTTTCAGCTCATTTGTCTTTTTATTTTTGCCTTTTCCTCTCTTAGGAACACACTAACTTTTAAATACAATGAAAAGGAACAAAATCATCAAAACAAAAGAAAAGTGTTTTTTAGTAACGATTCAGCTGAGCGGGGATGTCTCCCTCCCTGAGAGCCAAGCGCACACACACACCCTCTTAGAAAATTATTGAAGTGAAGGGAGAACGACCATCCTGGTAATGCATCGAACTCCAATTTTATTGATCAATCAATCACCTTAAATAACAATGGTAACGAACTTCATGCATATTCTGTAATCCAATTTTATGATAGGCTAACAGAGAAAATTCTAACCACTCCTCTTGTTTTAGAATACCTACAATTGTTTATTAAAAACAGAACCAGAGTTCCCAAAGCTTTCACATCTGTTCCCAGGGTGTCATTTTTTCCCAGAGACGGTGTTCTGCTTGTTATGGGAAGACAGTCTGAGAACTTTATTGTTTACAAAGAGAGTCTAATTGTTTATAGAAATCAGAAGGCTGAGAACTGCTTTACTTTTCCCTTATACTTTTCTCTCAATTGTATGTCTCATGGCCTTTTCTTTAAGTCATTCTCCGACAGAAAATGGCAATCTTTGTATCCCCTTTGTACCCGGCTGGGGCGGTCCCTGTGCCCTTTGCCATTGGATGGCTACTCAGGAGCTTCCATTCTCTACTGAGCACCAACTTTTCTGTCCCCTCCCTTCTCGTCCTCCTTCCTTTTGGTCAGGTCTTCAACCCTGTCCCTCTCACTGTGACACTCAACAAACCAACCTGAACAAATGCAAACCACAAATAACACACAGAACCAACAAATTCCATTCTTTTGCTTAATAACCTTTTGGCTTCAGCCAAGTGTCACCTCATCTCTCACACCTCCTCTGGTCCTGTGCTCCTCTTACTGATGTCTAAGTTGTAGAGCAGAAAAGATATTTGCAGTTGTGTGGGCCTCGGTTTCCCTGTCTCAGAGTAAAAGACATCCCAAATTCTTTCCCATGGAGTCTCCTGTAAATTCATGGGTTTTACTTACTCCTTGAGTGCTCAGTCAGTGCCCCAGAGCTCTGTGACCACATGGGCACAGGGCTGTGTTTTAGGAAAGTGCTGCCTTGCATTCTGGAGAAAGAAACCTGGAGAAATCCATGCCAGAAGAGCAGCTTGGCTTGAGCCTGCTCTGTGTGGCCCAGCAGCTGTGGATCAGCTCAGAGCAGAGGTGGGGGGGCCGCTGTTTGCCCAGTGTGGGCTGGGCAGACGTGCTCCCCCAGAGTCTGTACTTCACTGGGGATCAGTGGAAGATTCTCCTGCATGAACCTTCCTCCCAGCAGCAGAAGCTCTCCCTGCTCTCTCTCCTCTCCAGCTGCCGTCAGCTGCCCCGAAACAGAGCTGGTTTGGGGTTTCCCCACCAGAGCTGGTATTTCAGAACTTCGTCGCTCGGGAGGTCTCTGAAATGGCGCTGTCTCTCATGAATAAGGACAAGGTAAGTGCTGGCACGCGAAGCTTTAACACTGTGCTGGAAGAGGAGAGTGCTGTCATTCCCTCAGTGTAGAGCAAAGCAAGTTATGTGCTGCAGCACATGCAGAAGAAAATGTCTCAGCACCTTCTTCTGCAAGATGGTGGAAATCTTCCTGCTGGGAACTGTCCCCAGATTTTGGCCAGGCATTGATGGTGTCTATCCCAAAGGAGTTTCCTTCTCTTGAAAGCTCCGGATTGACAGGAATGTTGAGGGCTGTACAGTTCTTACCTGCTCTCATGCTTTGCCTTGGGTCTATAGCACACCCTGTGTGTCCTTGGTTAATCTTGGCTCCCGGTAGGAATCTCTGCCTCTGTCAGCCAGTTTGGCTCCCTTTGTGCAGCTCACAGGCAAAGCTCAGGGGCTGAGCCTTCTGCACTTTATGCTGGAATCACTTCTCATTAATGGCATTGGCCCTGCAGGAGCCGTGTTCTGCAAGAGCCCTGCAATCAGAGTGATGGAGCAGAAGCAGTGAGAGGCCTTTAGGTGCCACTTGAGGCTCCTGCTCAGCTTCATCCAGCTCTGCTCAGCTTTTCCAAAAGCAACACGGTGCGCTGCTTTCCCTTTGCAGAAGCACAGCATATCCAAAGCCATGTGCTCCTGGAGGTTTCCACCTTCAGCTGAAGAAATTGGGATTGTTTTGCAGTTTCCCAAGAGAGCTGAGAGGGAAACAGTTGAAAAATGTCAGTTGTGTTCCACTGTAAAGAGGAAAACTTGAGACCATTTGAATTTCAGTCAGGGAAACATTTTCTCAAGTGAGGCTTGTGCCAAGAGTGGGCTGGTGGGAGGAGACAGGAGGGAGTCCAAATCATCTGGTTTAGACTTTTGGAGAGCATTTTGGTGCTCAGGGGTTGATGATATCAGTGTGCTAGAAAATGCATTGGTGCTCTGTCTGTGAGCCCCAGAGGGCAGAACCTGGCCTGCTGGCTGCAGGCAGGAATGCCCGGCAGCCCAGCTTGCCTGTACAGGCAGCAGGAAGCCCTGGAGAGCCAAGATTGGCTTTGCATACTGGAACCACACTGTCAGTCAGTGCTGGTCCTGTTTCTCCAGGCAGAAAATGCCTCTGAAGCCCCATGGTCAATAGACACCGCCTGTCTGTGTTTCTGTCACTTTTGGCAAGCTGGTTGCTCTCATGGTTTTATGATTCTTCCATGCTGCTTTACTGCCCATTTAAATGCTCTTTGCCATCTTCTTGTTTTAGGGATTGTCTTGCTGTGTTCATTCCTTCTTTTGCTTTTCAGGTTTGCTTTTATTCCCAGTAAGACCACAGTGTTTGGTCTCCTGTCTTGCTGCTCTGCCTGCCTGACTGTATCCCCAGAAGGTCCCTACCCAAACCTGATCTGCTGGAAGGGAATTTCTTCCTTGCCCCACAGTAATGTGCTGGTTTGCTTTTAGGTAGCACATTCCCCCTCTGGAACATGACAGCTTCATGGCTGTGTGCAGGCAGAAGCCAGCAGGTTTTTTGGCCTTGTTGAATACGCAGGTGACTTGGTTCAGGTGCTGTGTCTCCATCCTGCTGGTGCTGACCTGCTCGGCCCTTCCTTCCCAGCAGGCACTGCCCTATGGCCCTGGCCAAATGCTGGAGCCAGAGAGAAGGGATTCAAGTTCAGCCTTGTGAATGATGTGCCTGTGCCTGCTCAGCTGAAAGTGCTTTGGAAAAGGGGCAGGGGAGGGATGGTAGCAGGGCATGGACAGGTCTCCTCTCATCCTGTTTCCACAAGTGGCAAAATGATAATTTCATGTCTTTGCTGCAGTTTCTTCACGTGGTGAAGGTCTCCATGGAGAGCTCACCTTACTTCCAGCTGGTGAGCTCCAGCGATGCGTACCGTGCCGTGCCGCCGGGCGCCTCTGCCCCTGTGCGCATCCGCTTCACCCCCAGCAAGAACCAGGTGAGGCTGAAGGAGCCAAAGCACACAATGATCTCCACAGCCATTGTTTTCCCTGCACTCTGGCTCCAGCCCATTGCATGCTGTGAGCTGGGCTCCAGGCGTGGGCAGGCAGCCTGCAGCCAGTCACACCTGGGCACTGCTGGCAGGCACTGCAGCCAGGCCTGACAGGCTCTGCTTCCCCTCCCTGCACATTGCTGAGCATTGCCAAGGGAAGATGCACAGGAAACAGGATGAAAATGACAGAGGGCTGTTGATAGGTGTTGGGCCATCTCTAGGTCCAGTGGAAGGGGTTTCATTCTGATGGAAAACACCAGAGGAACAAAGAGGTCAGAGAGCTTTCCTCCTTCCTGGATTGCCAACAGCTTCCCTGCGTGCCCCTGGGCTGGAGCAAAGCCGGTGCTTTTTCAGCCCCTCTGTTGTGCAGCCTCGCAGCTGTGCTGTCCCAGAGCACAAGTGAGCATGGCACAGCTGCAGGGCCAGGGCAGAGGATGTGCTGTGCCCGTGAGCCCGGCCTGGCACAGGCACACTGGGCTCTGGGTGCCCTTGGTCAGCAGGGGGTTGCTGAGCTGCAGGGGACTTGGACACCTGCCTGAAGGAGCTGGTGTAGGGCAGGTACAAGCTGCAGGCAGAGCTGTGAGCCCAGAGCCCGTGGCAGTGACACTGCTGGGGCTCTGTCTTCATGCCTGTCGCTGTGCTTGCTCTGTCAGCTGGCACCCATTCTGTGCCAAAGCTGCTTTTGTGGGGAGGTTTGAACGGCAGTGCTGAGGCCTTGGCAAGTCTGATCTCAGTGCTGGGATCTGGAGGGTTCATGTTCTGATCTGGAGGCTTGTTCATACAGAAGGGTTGAGGGCATGGCATGGAAGGGAGGAAGCCTGGCAGGGAAACAAAGAGAGGCCCTTTCCAACAGCATCCTGCTACCTCTTAGCACTGTTCTTCTCCTGACTTGGTTGGACAGGCAAAGTTAGAGGGGAGTTGTGAGCCAACCGATGTTTCTGCACCAAGCCAGAGGTGCAGGATGTCTTTGGGTGCAGCTGTTTTCTCCTCTTCCTTTTGCTGCTTAGAGTCAGTTGAACACTTTGTCCTATTCTCAGACAGTGGGAATACAGAACCCTATAGAGCAATGTCCTGTGTTCCCCAGCTCCAGTTGCTTAGAAGGGGCTTAGGAATTCTTTAACATCATTAAAGTTTAGAGTAAAAATGATGGTGGCCTAGGGCTGTTATCTGTATGACTCAAGTGACACAAGAGCTTAATGCCACTGAGGCAGATTTTGCAAAGTGCACTGGTGCCTTTAAAATGTGACATAGTAGTAGAACTTAGTGTTCATTTGAGGGTGCAGTAGGTAAATTGATGGCCTTGAAGGGGTATAGGAAATGGTTTTTCTTCTGTCATGGGGATGGCACTAAATGTCCTGTGCTGAGCCAGTTTCTTTTCCTGCAGGATTATTGCCACGAGCTGGTGTGCCTCACTGCAAGGGAAAGGATCGTTGTGCCAATTCGGGCCATTGGTGCCCGAGCTGTGCTGGACTTCCCTGCCCAGCTGGACTTCTCCAAGTGTCCAGTCAAGGTCAGCACCCAGCAGACTCTGCTGGTGCGCAATGTCGGTGCCCGGGCAGCTCGGTACCAGCTGAGCACCCAGAGGTGAGGCAGCTCATCTGTCCCTGCGCAAACAGCTTTGGGTGAGAGCGGAGTTGGGAAAGAGCTACAGAAGGAGCCAAGAATCGGATCTGCTGCCCTGCAGCCTGGCTGGAAGTGAGCAGGATGGAAGGCATCTGCTCTTGCTTTAAGTGGCCTTGGAGCTTTCTCTGTCCCATGTTTCCTGGAGGCTGCTGGAACATGTTGGGAGCTGGCTTGCACCCTGCTGAGTACAAGCAGCTTCTGAAATGCTTCCTCAGCACTGTCAGCCAAACAGAGCCATTCTCTGGGAGGCCACAGGCACGTGGCTTTGCAGTGGTCCTGGAGGGGACCTCTGGAAATCATCTGAGCAAACACACTGCTCAAAGCAAGAGCAGTGTCTGGGGCTTGCAAGGTGCCATTGGGAGACATGGACCTGTCTTTAGATGCCATACAAGGAAACAAACATGTCAATGGACCTAGTTATAAAAGCAGAAGAAAACAACCTTTTAAAACCCCTCCATACCTTATCTTTTCTGCCTGTCAGGTGCAGTAGTGATTCATTGAGAGGATGGATCTTATAGGATGAGAAGTGTCTTAAGGAGCAGCTCAGAATTAACAGAGAAAAGCCCAAAATTTAGCTTTTCAGGCCTATCTCTTGGCAGTGATTTTCCTTTGGTTCTTACAGTGTCAGGGATGTCTCCTTCACAGCTCTTCTAGCTGTGGGCTCAGGGAACAGTTTAGTGATGTTGGCTGAAATTCAGAGGAGTTAAGTTTAGCTATGGAGCTTGTGTCTTTGGGTCTTGGGGAGCCAGGTGTGTGTGAGAGATGAGTGCTACAGCAGGAACAGAGGAGTCTGGTGGGTACAGCCCAGGGATGGAGGAGATGTGGGGGCTGATTTGCACTCAGTTTTCCAGTCCTGACAGCTGAGTCCTGAACTTGGCTGGATCCTCTTCTCCTGATAATTTGAAAAGAAGACACCTTCTTTCTCAGGCAAGCCCTGAAGTCATCCCTGGAATGTTATTCCCATCCTGCCACCTGAAGGCAGGAGCATGTAACATGGGGCAGGAGTGGGAAGGGAATGGAATGGAAGGTAGTGCTGAAGCGTGGCCAGGGATTCCCCTAACTGGCAGCTTCTCTATTGCGGTGAAATTTCTGGCCAAAGACTAAGAACAGAATGCTGTGCCTTGCCCCCAGCAGGCCCTGATCCTCCCAGCCCCAGCAGAGCTGCAGCCGTGCTGGCATCAGCCCCGGGGCAGATGCAGGAGCACGAGCACTGATCTGGCTCTGGGGCTGCTGGGGCCTTGTCTTTCCTCCCCTCCCTCCAAAGTCTCACGTCCAGCACATGAACATTGCTGGCCCAAGGCTTCTCCATCAGCCAGCAGTGATGTTCTCACCAGAGGCAATGGGAAGAGGTCAGCCCATAATTACAGCAAGAGGTCCCTAATGAGCAGAACCTGAAGGGAGTTCATCAGCTGTTACTACTGACATGAACAAAGTTCAGCTTGGCGGATGTTCTCTTTGTTTTTGTGTGTGATGCATTCATCAGCAAAGTCCCCAGAACACATTTGAAGTGACAGATTGACCAGCAACAAAGCACCAAGGCCAGGAACTTTTGTTTCCTCACTGGGGCTGTAGAAGGGCACAAAGCCCAGCAGCTGCTGGGCAGAAGCACATTTCCCCTGAGCTGTCCCTGAGCATCAAAGCACAGAGTCTTGTGTTTGTCAGGCAAGAGCTCTTTACCTGGTGACTAAATCCTGATTGCTCCTGTTAAATCCAAAGTGCACCAACACATCTGCATCATTATTTCCAACACATTGCACAGAGTTTCTCTGCTGGGCCAAGCAAACAGTTACCAGCCTGCATGACAGCCCAGAGTCCCAGACTGCATTGCTGGTAAACACACAGAAACCTCCTGTTCTGCCTCCTTGATGTGCTCCTGCTCATGGTGCTTCATTTAGCTGGGATTGGACCCTTCAGACTGTAAATGGCATCATCCTATTGGGTTTCCATGTCATTCTATTGCTCTAATCTGCATTTGCACTCTTTCAGAGTTTTGATTGCTCCTTTTCTTAGAGCAACTTTCATTGAAATGCTTAGAAAAGTTGCCCTTTTTAGGCTAAATCACGATGATTTCAAGGTAAAATAAACCAAAGAAGCACACTGCAAATTCAACAGGAACTATTCCTTGGTCTTCAGGGAAAAGTTCCTTCTCCTTGTCTGATTCCTAGGGTGTAATCTCCCAGGACAGGGAGTGCCCTAACATTTTCATCTCTTGAGATGAGTTTTATAGGCAGCAGGAAAAGAGAAATTCCTGAGGCAGTCAGTGTCAAGTTGTGCATGCAAATAGCTCTGAACCCTCTCTGTGCTTTTCACAAACCACTCTCTGATGGGATTGCTGGCAGTGGGAGCCTTGAGGCTCATTGCAGAGAGCTGGATGCAGAGTATGGGGAGCTGAGGTCATTTTACCCCCAGGATCTTGTGAGTGCTGGATCTTGTCAGCAGTGGCTCGGTGGCTGTTTGTGATCCTGTCTGTTCTGTCTCTTGTGCTGCCTGTGCTTGGTTTGCTCCCTGCTTGGCCAAGGGCGCTGCAGGGAGCTGCAGTGCAGCAGGAATCTCATGGCCAGGTGTCCCCCAGGCCTGACCCCTCTCTCTGTGTTGCAGTCCTTTCTCCGTGGTGCCGGCCACAGGAGCTCTGGGCGCTGGTGACACCGTGCAGGTGACAGTGGCATTTCACCCGCTGGCCAGCGGTGCCCATTGCGGCTCCCTGGCCGTGTGCTGCAGCTCAGGTGAGTGCTGGGCCCTGCAGGGCACAGGACAGTTCTGCACATGGCTGCCTGCTGTCCATCCCCTGCATTCCCTCCACAGGTGCCTGCCCTGTTCACCTTTACCCCAAAGCAAACTGAGAACTCCTTGGTGTTTAGGAGCTTGAGAAAGGCAAAGATTTTTGACTGCTGTTTTGCTGGGACTTGCTGAGTGGAGGAAGGGGGAACTCTGATTCTCCACTACCATGTGGCTATGCCTGGGTGAAGTTTTATTTGATTCCTGGGCAGTGCTGTAGGTGAGGTCTCCATCAGACTCTCTCCAATGCAATGGGTTTCTTGCACACCTCTGTCCCATATGCTGTTTCTCCACTGGCTAGCCACAGACCCTTTTTCTATGTGGCCCTTACACATAGATGTAGTTTCTGCCTAATAACATTTTCAGGCCCTCAAGTTCCTTTTTTGTGACAAATCAAAACAAATTTTTCCCTGTCCCCATTTCCCAGGCTGTTCAAGCTGTTGCAAACCTCTCACATCTATCTCCCCTTTGATTTCTAGACTGAAGGATCCCATTCAGTCTTAATGTAGAAACTGCTCTGTACTCACTAATCTTTCCTTTGTCCCTTTCTTGTTTGATTTGCAATGCTCCAGCTTGGTTTTTCGGATCAGAACAGTATAAAATATTTAAAGACTGATGTGGCTGTGGGTTTGGACAGGGAGATGATTTTCATGGTGCTCATTCTGTAGTGGTTTGTCACATTGCAGAGCCAGGCTGGTTGTGTTTCCTCACCTGTGTCCCCTCCTGCTGTGGGCTGTCACTTCACTTGTTCCTCTGGGCCTCCTTTTGCTGCCCACCTGCCCCCAGGCATATTTGCTGGTCAGCAAGAAGGGATCCAAGGGATCAGGAGAGACAGGAGTCTCCTGGGATGCCCGGCGAGAGCCTGGGCAAGGCAGGACTGAGCAGGGCTCCTCAGCCCTGTCACCTGAAGGACTTGGATGCAGAAATCCTGGTGATCTGAGTGGGTCACCGGAGCACATGGACCAATCTCCCAGTCCATCCTGTCACCTTGGGGCCAAATCTCTACAAACACCCTCAGAAATAAGGTGTTTGAGGAGGTGCCCAGGACATCCTCACGCTGTACACACAGAGCTGAAGGATGTGATCAATGGAGTGGTCCACAGAACTGCTCCTTCAGCGCAAAACTGGGACACTTTCTTCTGTGCCCTGTGCCTTGCTCTGTTCCTTGTGCTTCCATCAGCCAGTGAGCTGAGCAAAGACTCCCCTTTGCTTTGTTCCAGGTGAAGAAAGAATCCACACAAAGCTCCAGGGAGAAGCTGTAGATGTCAACGTTGGGCTGAGCACAAATTCCGTGGAGCTTGACAAGACTTTCACCACCATGTCAAGCCACAGAACCCTGTTCATTGAAAACAGGAGTAACATCACAGCCCACTTCCAGTGGAAGGCTTTTGCTACTGAGGAAGAAGAGAATGAAGAGAAGAGGAGGTTGGTTTGAAAGATGCATTTCAGTGAGATAGAGGCCCAAGACTGAGCTAACATGGCCTCAGGGGATGTTGGTGCTTTTGAATGGTTTAGGCCAAGTAAACCATGCCTGGCACTGGGGTGTGTGTCCCTGGGCTTCAGGAGCTCAGCACTCAGCATTCCAGGTCATTTATACTCCAACCAGGGATGGCATTTTGGGAAGGAAAGGTTGATTGTGATGACTGGATTTCCTCAGGTCCTAATTGGGCTCTTGTCTCCTCTTCTCTTCTCTTCTCTTCTCTTCTCTTCTCTTCTCTTCTCTTCTCTTCTCTTCTCTTCTCTTCTTTCTACATGACCTGGCAACATCCTTAAACGTTTCCTGAGTTGCCAGTCCCTCTTTCCAAAGGTGATACACCCTCTTTTTTCCCCTTTGTTCCTTCAAAAGCTCCTTGCCCGTGCGGGCTGGTTGTGTGTCCCTGTGCTGCTGTCAGAGAGGTTTTGAGCTCTCAGAGCAGAGAGGATTTTTTGTGAGAGAAGATAGTGCAGGATCCTTTCCCTCTCAGGACATTCTAGTGCCATGCACTGGGATGGGATCCAAAAAGCTCTGGCTCATGAAAAGGAGTTTCTCTCCAGGAGTTTGCTGTCTTCCTCCTGCACAACAAAGTTCCTTCCCCTCTCAGAGGCTCTGTTTTCATGCATATTGCATATAAAAACTTGAATGTCCCTGAAGGGATTCGGTGCCTGAATTCATCAATTTCCTGTGGAAGTGCTCTGGGATGCTCCTGTGAAAGGCAGAGTAGGGAACCGGGTAGGTCCAAAATGGAAGAAACAAAGAGTGATGCTGGTAACACGTAGCTGCCAGCCAGCTTTGTCTCCCCTTGCCAGGGAAATGCTGCAGTGGGTGCTCTGTGATCTTTCTGTGCCCCCCTGAGCAGCTGAGTGGGAGGAAAAGCCACTTGAAATGGCTGTTAGATTCTCCCTCAGCTGTGGCAGAGGCTTTGAGGCAGGAGGTTCTCTGGAGGGATGCTGGCTTTGGAAACCTCTGCTGAGCTTGCAAGTGTGGAGTGAAACTCCCTGCTGGGCCAGGGAACAGCAAGTTGTCCTCTGATCCCTGTGGGACCCTCGTGGCTTGGGCTCAGCCTTTGCTGGGGAGCTGCTGCTGCTCCTCCTCAAGTGCTTTGCTCTCCTGCACTCACACTTCTCTCTGCAAATCTGTGGCTCATGAAACCATCTGCTGGCCTTGTCTCTCCCTGGGGCTGCAGGCAGTGTTTGCTGTGGCTGCCGAAAGAGGTGTCCCAGGAAAACTTCCCAGAGAAGAAAGAAACAGAGAAGGTGAAGGGCTCTTGTGGAGATCACAGTGCCCTCCTGAGCAGCATGGTCCAGGAGAAGATGGCAAAGGTGCAAGAAGGCCCCATGCTGTTCTCTGATGACATTTTTTTCATTGAGCCAATGGTAAGTGATAGCTGAGAACCTTCTCTTCCTCCTCCTCCTCCTCCTCCCACCCACCCTACTCCCTACACTCACCCCTTCCCCGGCTGCGGTCACTGGGCAGATCCTCAGCTGGCCCCATGTGCTTGCAGGGAGGACAAGGAGTTTCTGGTGAGGCTGCAGGGCTGGCTGCTGAAAGCATTTGTGCCCTGCAGGCTCCAGGCAGGGCTGGGAGCCTGACAAAGCCCAGCTCTGCTGCCAGGCTGGAGCTCAAGGCACTGCCTGCGTGTCCTGTCAGTGTCCCAGGGAGCGGTTCTTGTAGGCAGGGGCTCCCCCCACACGTGGGGCTCAGCAGAGGCTGTTGGAGCACTGCCAGCTCACACACTGACCTGGAGCTTGCAATTGTTCCCTGGCAAAAGGAGGCCAAATTCAGCCCAAGGTTAATGACAGAAATGCCAATCCCCTCCTGTAACCATGCCTTGCACTATTTCTGAGTGTCCCTTCCAGTGTCATCTGTGAGCCTGGACACAAGGGTGGAAGGTTGAAATGGGCCTTTGGAGTTGTCCTGCACACAGGGACAGAAAACCTTTTCCTTTTCTGGTGATGCAAGCAAACTGCCACATGCTCCCATCAACCAGAGCCTTGATTCTGAGTACTGGCATTGTGAGAGATGATGAATGCCTGGTGTGTGCACAGTGCAACATCCCTTCTCATCTTGGAGTAAAGCCTAGTGTAATGCCAGCCTCTGCTTTCTTTCAATACAGGTTAAACTAATATTTTTATTTGCAAGGACGGGGATCATGTTCTCTTCTTGGTTACAGCTATGGCCCATCTAAGGCCAAGAGCCAGCAGGGCACAGTGGCAGTTGCATCCCACTGTAGCTGACAGCAGCATGATGTGCCCAAGAGCTTGTGTCAGAGCAGCAGGAATATTGTGGAGAGTGGGAGCTGATCAGCTGAGCATTGAGAGCTGTGTTGGGCTGGGTTTGGAGTGTTTCCTTGGCTCCTTGTGTTGTTCACTCATCACTGATGCTCTAAACAAAGGCTTACAGGAGGGTGGTGAAAACAAGCAATGTGAAGTTTGCAAAGCAATGTTTTGCTGTCTCTTTCTGCTGTAGGAGGGAGAAATCGGGCCGAATTGTTCAGCTGAAATCAAGGTGACCTTCAAACCCCTGGAAGCACTGGAGTATGGAAGTGTGGCTTACTGCAGCATCTCAGGTGCAGCTCCTTTGCCCTGCCTCTCTCCCCCTCAGTGAAGCCATGGTGCCAGCCTGAGCGCACTGGGCTCCCATGGAAGTGCTGGGAAGAGTCCCTGGTCAGCAGGGCAGTGCTGGCACATCCCCCCTGGCCCTGCAGCTCCCAGGGAGTCTTCCGTGCCAGGCCAGGGCTCAGAATGCTGTGTGTGCCTGAGTGATCCCAGAACAGCCCAGGCAGTGCAGGGAGAGGTTTTCATGCCATGGCTTTGCCAGCATTCCCTCAAAGGCCAGAGAGCTCCAGAGCAGAACAGCTTTAGTGAACAAGCACTCAGCCCCTGCAGGCCCCTGGCCTCCAGGATGGCTCCATTTGCCATGGATCCATCATCAGGTGGTAGGAGCTGAGTTAGAAATGGGCTCCCTGAGCCTGGATCACCTCCCAGTGCCCTGACAGCAGCAGAGCAGAGGGGGCTGAGCCCCCCTGAGCCCGGGCTGTTGGTAGAGGGAGCAGCCTTGGCCAGCAGCTGCTTCTCTCCCTGTGTGGCATTTGTCACCTTGCAGCTCCCAGTCTGTGGCAATAGAACACAGTGCTGAGTGTCACAAGGGGAGCACTTGGGCAACAAAGGCCTGTGCTCCTGGGCCAGGGAGTTTGGGAATTGCCAAACTCTGTAGGAGCTTTGTGCCTGCACTGAATGGATTTCAAAGCTCCTCTAGGTGCATGGGAAGGAAAGCACAGAATCACAGTATGGTAAGGATGGAATGGACCTTAGAGATCATCTAGTCCCAAGGCCCCTGCCATGGGCAGGGACACCTCCCCCTAGAGCAGGGTGCTCCAAGCCCCATCCAGCCTGGCTTGGAACACTTTCAGGGCTGGAACCTCCACAACATCCCTGGGGAACCTGCTCCAGTGCCTCACCACCCTCACAGGGAAAATTTCTTCCCTAATATCTCACCGAAATCTCCTGTCTCTCCATTTCTACCCATAACTCCATGGCCTGTCACTACAGGCACCAGAGATGTTTTAAACTCAGCAAACTGGTGGCTCAAATTAGAAAGCAGCCCAGGAAATGGGTTAGAAATTGCAAGTCAGCCTCAGGGGATATGTCCTGAGGGAAGAGAAGGGTGCATATCTTCTCCTGCAGCATCAGGAGCTGGTTGCATCCAGCTCAGAGTCGGGGACTAGCACTGAGGCAGCCTGGAAAATGCAGTGGAGCAGAGGGAATGATTGTACTGCAATGGACATCTCTCCCCAGGCTGTGAGAGCAGGCTGCCCCTGCAGCTCAGAGGGGAAGGCCAAGGACCCTTGGTTGAACTCAGCTCTCCTACTCTGAACCTTGGGAATGTTTTCGTCAACACCCCCATGTCTATGAGGTGAGCAGCAGGGCTTGGGATGGGTGCTGATGGCTCCTGAGGCAGCAGCAAGCCTGGTGCAGCTGTGGAATTGCTGCCAACCTGGGCAGCTGTGAGCAGGGAATATTTGATGGACTGCTGAAATCTGGGGGGTCACAAAGGTGTGTCAGTTGTTCCTGAAGCCCCAGTCCCTGCTTTTGGACAGCCTTCCTTAGGGATCAGCTGGGAGGCTTCCTGCAAAACAACCCCTTGGCACATGAAACCATCCTTGGCTCCAAAAGCTGCATGTTCAGAGGCTTTTGTGGCAGTGCCAGACACAAGGCACCTTTGGACTGGGCTCTGCAGAAGCAGCTGCAACAAACTGGCTGCCTTTGAGCTTCAGCCCACTGCCAACAACTCCCAGCCAAGTGTCTGCTGCTTATTGCTGCAATCACAGGAAATCCTTGGGAGTTCTCTCCCTTGCTGACCAGTTCCTCACCACACTTCAGCCTCGGTGCATCTCTGGCTCTAGAAAGAGAAAAGTGTTCCTGGGAATAAAGCAAAGGGTTTTTCTACCTATTTGCCTCCCCCCCAGTAGAGTCAAGCTTGCAAAAACTTCATGAGGCACTGCATCATGGCCGACACTTTCAAAATCTTGGGCTGTGGATGGGAAAGACGCTGAGTTTTCTCACCAAAAGATGGTGCTGTCTGTACGTTTTGATGCTGATGCCTCATTCTCAATGTATTGTTTTCATGGTCTGGGAAAAGGTGAAGGAGCAGATGGTGCTGTTGGAGCTGTGCTCACTGGGGCAGCTGCAGCTCTGGGGTGATTCCCTACGCAGCTGCAATCAGCCCACGTTGCTCTCAGGGCCAGCTCTCAATACGCTTGGTACTGCTGAGCAGAGGGGCACTGCTCTGTGTCCATGGGATAAGCCCAGGGTGACTGCAGTTCTGTGGAGTTGCCACTGCTCTGCGTGAAAACCCAAAGGCAGAAGTTGTCCTGTTGAATCTTTGGACTTCTGCCATTCAGCAGCACAAAGCATCTTCTGCCTTTTCTGGGTGTTCATTGCATCATTAGACAATTACTCACAAGAAGGGAAGATTCCACACGTATTTCCATTTTGCTTTCTTGCTGCTGCAGGTGAAACTGATGAACCAAGGAGCTATTGATGCTCCCTTCACCTGTCTCCCTTCAGCCACCAACGTGGGTTTGTGTTTCAAGTTTGCCCCCGAGGAGGGCATCATTGCAGCAGGTGGGAGCCAGAGTGTGCAGATCTCCTTCAGTGCCACCGTGCTGGGGAGCTTTGAGGAGGAGTTCCAGTTCAGAGTGGCTGGATCTCCTGTGCCTGCCATCCTGACCATCAAGTAAGGACCCTGGGAGCTGGGTTGGCACATCTGTGGCTGTCTCAGGAACATCCCCCACCTACCTCCTTTTGGGGTGGAGCAGAGGAAAAAGGTGTTTCCTGAGGTGTGAATCTCTGCTCTGCTGCTGGCATTGCTTTAGTGTGAGGCTGCCTGCTGCCCTGTGTGGTAGCTGGGAGCTGGAATGACTCCTCCCTGCAGGGATCTCCCTGTGCCTTGGGCCATGGCAGGCAGTGGGATGGATCAGCTTTGGGCAGCAGCTGCTCTGGGATGTCCCACCTGAACACCCAGCAAGGCCCCCAGGGCTTTGCAGATGGGCCAGCCTGGCTGATTCTGCAGCAGCAGCAGTGTTTGTAAAACCTTGTGTGAATACTCCATGCCAGATGGGCAGCAGCAGCCTCAGCTCACCTCTCATGGCCATGCTGTGGGGCACAAGCTGTGCTCCCAGCTCCTGTGCCCAGAGGGCTCTGGTGCCTCCTTTGCACAGCCAGCAAAGGGCTGATGTGGGAGTCAGGAACTGTGCAGCAGGAACTGTGCCAAGGACTGGGGCACCATCCCGTGGGCAAGAGACAATCCTGGCCCAGCCAAAGGGAGAAGGGCGGATCATAGGGGAGGCAGAGCTCAGTGCTCAGCACCACAGCAGCGTGAGGCCTTGTCCCTGCCAGCCTGAGCCATGTGCTGCAGGATAATGCAGTGGAAGCAGGAGAGCTGATGCTGGCTGCTCTGCAGCTTTGGACCTGGGCTGCTGCTCTTGGGAGGCACTGGCTCAAGGCAGTGAAGAAATGAAAACAATCTGCACTGGATGATACCAATGAGATAAGGGAGATGGTGAAGAGGAACAAGGAAGTTATTCCTTAGCAAGAGAAAAGTGGTGAGCAGGTGCGCCCATAGTGGAAAAACAGTGACGCTGCCTTTGTTTTTGGAGGAAAAGTGCTGCTTTTTCATTTGGAAATCAAGGGTGAACCTTTCACCATCAAATAATTGATTCTCCTCTGTCCGTCCCCCAAAGTGGCCATAGGGTGTTTCTGCATAAGCAGCTTGCTCCTTGAGCAAGGGCAGGTGTCTCTTGTTGAGATGTGCAGAGCAGAGCCAGGGGCAGTCCTGTGAATACAATAGAGGACACAGTTCACTGGTTCTTGATTTTGAACCAAAAGGCAGAGTGGGCACTGATTGGCATCAACCATGAAATCAGCTGGTGAATGTTGTGCAGCTTCAAGTGCTGATTTCAGTGGATGTTGGTGGCTTTTGGAGTGTGTCTGCTGAGTTCAAGGACAGGTGAGGTGCTGTGCTAGATTCAGGACAGCCAAGTTTGGTTGTTGAAGGTCTTGCTCTTGGCTGTGCCAGCTGGTGCACTGCTGACAAGCTGGTCCTTTCCTCTAGGATTCATCTGTGCCCTGGGTAGAACTGTTGCTGCTCTTTTCAGAGGATGTTTGGGAATGCCCTGGACTCGTGTCTCAGAACAGTGTCTGTAATGATTGTGTGGGTCAAACTCTCTTGAGAAAGCTCCTCCATGGGAACAGCAGTTGCAGCTCAGAAGGAGCAAAGCAGGGAAGCTTTGGCTGCAAGGGCTGCTTACAGAAGTTTGTGGGGACACCTTGATGTCCATGCCATTGCAGATGGGGAAACTGAGGCACGGAGCCATGTCTGGGTGTGTGTTCAGGGTCCTTCATGGGACCCCCAGCAACCCGGGGGCTTCTCCTGCCTGCCCTGTGCCCAGAGCCCATCAGGGGCTGTTGGCTGCTGCCCCTTGGCTTGAGCTGCCTCCTGTGCCCAGGGCCCTGTGCTGAGCACACGGGGCTGTGTTGGTTGGAAACCCAGGGTGCCCTGAGCCCGGGTTTTGTGCCCCCGAGCCACGACAGCCGCACCTTTGCAATGCCGTTAACCGAGCCATTGCGTGCTCTGTCCTCGGCCTGCAGGGGCAGCGTCACTGCACCGAGTTTACACTTCGACCTCGCTGAGCTCGACTTCGGGGACATCTCCTTTGGTGAGTGTTCCCTGGGCTGGGACACAGCCTCAGGGATCTGTGCCTTCCAACAGAAAAGCATCCCTCACTCCTGCCCTGCCCCAGCAGCCTCTTCAGGCTGTGAACTGCAGGGCTGCTGCTGCTGCTGCCTCAGGGGGCATTTTGCCATTGTGAGATCCCATGGAAGCAAGGAATAGGAAGGCAGTATTTTCTGGTGTCTCTGTGCTGCTTTAAAGGACAGATGTCTGCCAAGGAAGGTGGGAATCTTGCTGCAATGGAAAGTTGAGCCCCTCCCTCCAAATGATTATCCCTTTGAAATGACAGGGCTCCCAGGCAAAACTGTGGGAAAAGGAATAACAGTTCTTTGCTAGACTATCTCAGGAGAGCACAGACAAGAAGGCAAGAACAGACATTTCCCAGATGCCAAGTCCTGTTTTTCCCCTTTGGTGGAGGTCTGGTCACAGCAGGAGGAGCTGTGGGCTCTGGCAGGGCAGGGATCCCCCCCAGCCGGTTCGGAAAGGGAAGGGAAGGAGGAAATGCTCCTTTTGCAAAGCCCCAGAGGGCAGGGGGATGTGGGCAGTGCCCAGCAGCAGCAGCAGCAGCGGGGCAGGCAGGCAGGGTCGGTGCCAGCGCTGAGCTGCAGCCAGGGCAGCCCCGGGCCAAGCACAAACCTCCCGCAGCAGCAGCGGCCGAGCTGCGACCCCCGAGCGGGAGGAAGGGAAGCTCCGCTCCCTGCCCAGCCTCAGCTCCCACTGCACAGCCGCCCACGGCATCACGCCACAACTCCCAAAACCCCCAAGGGAAAAGCCCAGCCCAGGGCCAAAACCCCCCAGAACCCCTATCCCCCTTCCCAGACCAAGGGCAACATTCACGGCCAAGCCTAAAGCCAGAACAATGAAGTTCATGAACTTCTGAAGGAAACTCATTGCCTTTTTTGAGCTGCTTCTTCCCCAGCCTGCATCACCACAGAGGCGCTTGTCAAGTTGCCTTTGGAAGGAATGAAACACGAAAGGCAAGAGATGGAAATATGGTTCTGAAGCAGGAGATTCAGATCCTGCTGAATCCATTTTCATTCCTAAGGGCTCTTCGGCTGAAGGCAGCTGTTGTATCTTTGCTTCTTTGCAACTCTTGACTGTTGTCTGCATGTGGTGGCCTCAGTCTCATTGGAGGTTTTGACATCTGGGTTTGTCCTTTTTGTGCCTCTCTTGCCTCCCTGCTGGAGTCCCTGCTGGAGCTGGCAGTGGTCACTTGGATGGGCACAGAGAAGCTCTGGGCTGCAGCTGCAGTTGTTTTTTCTCCCCATCTGTGTCCCAGATGCTCTTGGTGAGCAGGCCTGGGGAGAAGTCTCCTCCCCACAGAGCTGGCCAGCCCAGCCAGATGTGCAGCGCACAGCAGGCTGTGGCTGCTCTGCGCGCTCTGCAGGACATCCCCACCATGAGTGGCTGTATCTCTGGCTTTGCAGGATGGAAAGCAAATGTCAGAGCCAAAGTGGGGTGAAGCCTTGCAGGCAGCACTCTCAGTGAGCAGCATGGCTGTGATGTCCCCGTCTGTTGGGTGAGGTGGGACCTGGTTCCTAATTGCTAATCTCAAAGCAAGGCTTGGCTGTGCCCCCAGTTGAGTGGGCTCTGAGCTGTCACGTGCTCAGTCTGTTTGGCCCAAAGCAAGAGATGCCTTAAGGATCCTGCAGAGAGAAGCTGCATTAGGGTTCTTTGCCTCACGTTCTTGTTCCTGATTCCATCCTCACTTTATTTTGCTGTAGCTTCTTCTCACTGACAACTCACTCTTTATATGTCTTGAAAAAGGTGGCAGTGTTGGCAGGCTGAGCAGGGAATTGGACAGCTTGAATTCTCAGATAAAATACTGGGTCTGGGTGCACACTCATCACTGAGAGAGAACTGGTGCTGGTTTGGGGCAGGTGAGGGAGCTCGTCCCCATCCCAAAGAGAGAAGCTTGCAGTGTTCAGCAGGGCTAGGAGTGGGCATTTTCAAGGCTGCAGTCTGGAATCTGTGTCAAAGGGAACTAAGTGACGATTAATTCCTCACGCAGCTTCTGGGTGAGCTGTAGTTCAGATAATAAAGAGCTCAGCTCCAATCCCACTTTGATCCTGCCAGGATCTTGCCCCCAGGATCATGCCCTGCTGGGTGCCTGAATGGATATTTGTGTCCTTGCCCAGGCTTTCCCTACACGCAGTGCTGCCGCCTCACCAACAGCTCCGCGGTGCCCCTGACGTTCCAGCTCCGCATGTTGGACGATGGCACGCAGCCGGCTGTGGACAGCGTGGATCAGATCCGCAGGGACACCGACCCGGCCTGGAGCAAGGGAATCCATTTCCATGTGGAGCCCAGGGAGTTCACCCTGAATCCCAGCCAAGGCACCATCCTCCCCCAGGGACACCAGGACATCGAGGTACGGCAAGAGCCCAGCCACAGCCGCTGCAGCACCAGGGCTGGAGCTGCACTGCAGGGTGGGAGGGCTTTAGCTCTGGTGCCAGCTTGGAGCATCCTGGCACTGAGAGATCTGCACTGCTGGGAGGCCTCTGCTAGCTGGCTTACTCGGGATGTTCCTCAGGGAGCACTGTTTGCTTTCCAAAATCATATGCCTGAGTTCACAGACCTTATGGCCAAGGCCTGAAGCCATTCTTGTGTTTTTGAGAGCGATTGATTTGATTGCAACGGGGCAGAGCAAGGATGAGGGCAGAAGGTGGCTGTTAGAGAGATGTCATTGTATCAAGCAGTGAGCTTTTCTTCTTGGTCTCATTTCCCCCCTCCTGGGGAGCAGAATGATTTGTGTTCACTGCAGGAAGCTCCAGTGGAGACAAAAAAATCTGCAGCCATGTGTAGCGGTTCAAATTTATTGTATTGATTCCTTGTTAAGTGGTTTGTTCTGTGGTACCCCGTGTTCTCCCCGAGTGGGTTTACCCCTGGGATTTACCTTCCGTCAAAGCTGTCCCTCATGCCATTCCCTGCCCCTTGTTCCAGCTCTTTCCCTGCCTGTCAAACCCAGCCCCTTTTGTTCCCCAACCTTCTTTGCCAATTTAACCTGGAGCCAATCCCTGTCTGCAATGCCCCTTTGGAATTCCCCTATTTCTGGAGGCCCCATTGGCCCATGTGAGCCATCCTCCCCACCCTCCTACCCAAAGTGGCCCCAGACACTTGATGTAATCCCCTCAGTGCTCCCCTGAGGATTCCCTTGTGGCTTGCTGTTTGTATTCACCCCCTGATTTGTATCTGTACAAAAGCCCTTGCACAGGAGTGTCCAGGGCTCTTTTGGCTTTGATCCTTTTGCTTGGAATAAACCCTTCCTTATGGAACTTCAAGACAGAGATCCTCCTCCTTTCTCCTCTGCCTGGTCCTGTTGGTGGCTTGTCTCTTGCAGCGTAGAGCAAGAGGCTCTGAGGGTTCTGCCTGTGGTCAATGCCCACCCTGGGGCAGTTCTGAGGGTTTTGCCTGTGGTCAATGCCCACCATTGGGCAGTTCTGGTTCTGAGGGTTCTGCCTGTGGTCAATGCCCACCCTGGGGCAGTTCTGAGGGTTCTGCCTGTGGTCAATGCCCAGCCTGGGGCAGTTCCCCACTCCTGGCCTGGGGCCGCAATTCTCAGAGCCAGCCCGGGCCCGGGCTCCCAGGGCAGCCATGAACTGCCCAGCACCTGCTGGGCCACACTTTTCCCTCAGCCTCCTGCTGTAAAGCTGAACTCATTGCGGTCGAGTCAGATTTCCTCTGCATGGATGCCTTTGTAGTCAGATGAGAAATTGGCCCCATAATTTGAATGCAGTGGTGCCTGGAGCTGTAGTCTAATGTTTTAATGTAGCTGACCTGTGCCCTGATAGCAAGGTGTGTTTAACAAATCTGGTATTGCCAGAAGGCTTTTGTTACTCTGAGACTGTGCTCTACACATGGAGCAGCAGAAGAATAAAGGCCAAATCCTCCCTCAGGAACTGGAGGATATCACCCGTGGGTAATGAGCTTTTGTAAGGAAGCATTGACTGTTCTTCTCTTCCACCAGGTGACCCTGTGCTCCAACACGGTGATGGAGTTCTACCGGAGGTTGCTGGTGGACCTGGAGGGTATTGGCAAGGGAGTGGCAGCCCTGATCATCACAGCCAGGTACCAGCCCTTGCCTGGCCTCCCGCAGGCACTGCCTTGCCCAGGCTGTGCTGGCTGCAGCTGCCAAGGAGAAGTGCTGCTGAATGCCCTCATGTTGTGCCAGCTGGACACGAGAACAGCAGTGCTTGGGCAGCAGCCCGTGGTGAAAAGCACGTTTGCTCACAGCCCAGCATGGTCCTGGGCCCTCTTCTAAAGGCACAAGGAATGATATCATTGATTGGCCTTGTTTTTGGTGCTTGAGGTGGAACAAATTTCCTGAGGGCCTCCTCTCCTTCAGGCTGCAAGAGGTGGAGTTGTGCTGGTTGTGAGCACCGTGCACTGGTTTGGGCCACAGCAAGCAGCTGCTGAGAGTCAGGCTCTGGCTCTGTCCATGAGGGCGCATGGCAGGGAGGAAGTGGCTCCCAGCAAGAGTGGGGAGGGCATGGTCTGACAAGGGGAAAGCAGCCCTTGATGTGGCAGGACAGCTCCAGTTTTTGTCCTTCCCTCTGCTTCCCGTTTTGAGCTTTAATGTCGTCAGAGTTGAGAGCAAAAGTCGTTGTTGCTGCAGCAGAATTCCATGCTGCTGTGCTGCTGTGGGTGTCAGTGTGATGGCCAGAGGGATGCAGCTCCCTGGTGCTGTTCCCTGTGCCAGGCAGAGCCATCCAGGCAGTGCCTGGGCTGCCATTGTGTACAGCAGGTGGAGCTGGGGCCAGGCAGTGCCTGGAGCTGTGCAGTGAAGGAGCCAGGGAGCTGCAGGGCCTGGCAGGGGCTGATCAGCCCCTCTGTGGGACAGCTGCTGTCTCGTGCCCTCCAGGGCTGGGGCAAAGAGCTGAGTTCTCAGGCAGGGCAACAGCACCATGGCAGAGAAGGGAGTCATTTTTACTGAGACCCTGGAGCTGTGTGTTCCTTGAGCCTTAGGGAGCACTGATCCTTGTTGGCAAGGCTCCCCCAGAGCTCGTGGGTCACTGGCACTGTTCCAGGAGTCCTTGCAAGCCTTCTTGGGTAAAGCAGGGGCTGAGGCAGCTGTGGGGCAAAGTGCTCTGCCTGGGGCACTTGGCAGCCTCTGGGTGCTGCCTCTCAGGGTTTGCCCCTCCTTGACAAGACATGTTGGAGTGGGAAGAGGTAGAAGGCAATTTATCCCTGTAGGGCTCTTCAATGTGCATTTGGCAGTGACCAATGTGTTCTGCTCTATTTCACAATCTTTGGGGGTAGGCATTCTGCATTCTCTCAGTATCTCTGATTGTCCTGGGGTCATCTCTTTGCCCAGATGTCTCATTCCTGAGCTCCAAGTGTCCCCCCAAGTGCTGCTGTGTGATGAGTGCCACCTGAAGGTGCCCTATGAGAGGAAGATCCTCATTAGGAATCCCAGCCACCTTCCTGGCTGCTACGGGCTTATTCCCCAGGTTTGGCATCACATCCACCTCCTCCTGTCAAATATTCCTGAGGAGATTATTAGGGGAAAAAAGGGTTTGGATAAGACCTTGCTGGTTTCTATTCAGTCTTAAAGATCTGCTGAGAACACGATGCTACCCAAGTGTAAACTTGAGGAGGCAGTTTAAGCTCCTGAAAAAGCAGTTGATGTTCTAGTCCTCAGGGTGTTTTCCTGTGGGAGATCTTAGAGGGTTGTGAAAAGCTGCTGCACCCACAGACACCAGTGCCTGTGCTGGCAGCCTCCTTGCAGGATGCCCTGGGAGTGCTAAACCTACAATACTTGCATCTTGTTTGTGCCTTTGACCTTTGTCCTGGGGAGTTTTAAAGGTGTGTGTAAGTTGCTGTTGTGGTGGATGTTAAGGAGCCTGAAGTTTCTTGAGAGGTCCCTCTGAATCTGCGTTTCATTGTGTCCCTTCCAGAAACGCAAGGAGGACTCTGCTGTGCTCTACTCCAGCCCCAGGCCCTGTGGGATTGTGCAGCCCCAGAGCACAGCAGAGATCCCAGTTGTGGTGGCAGTGCAGGCCCTGGGCACTCATCGCACCAACGTTCTCATCGGCGTGTTCGGGGATGAGAGAAACCCCCTGGTGAGGGCAAGGGGAGATGTGAGCCTGTGTGCAGCTGCTCCTGGCAGGGTGCACAGGGACAGGGATTGTGCAGGGGAAAACAGGCATGGGCTGCTGGGGAGAAGGACAGGAGGGATGGAGGGCACAAACAGCTCCTGCCTTAGAGGTGGGAATCTCAGTGTCTGACACAGAATGGAGTTGGGCTAAGCTGGAATCCAGGGGCATTTGAGTTCATTATTCTTTCAAATGCTGTTAACTTTGGAAACATCTGTTTGAAAATGTCATCTCTCTGAGTGCAAAAGAGGATGTCAGAAGACTTGTGGGAACCTTGAGCTTTCTGTAAAAGAAAGGAAAGCTGGCATTTGAAGAGTGTTTGCAAGGACTGAAACTTCGATTAAAACATATGGAAATGGCAATGCCAAATTCCCTGGATGGCACCAAACATCTGAACCCGGGCCATCGTGCCACTGCCTGTAAATCAGTGAACAGGAAGGAAAGGCAATGCAGGCTGTGCCAGGGAGCCTGAAGTTTGACCAAACAGTTGCTTTCAACTATCAGGCTGCTTCCCTTAAAGAGGAGGGTTTCTCCCCACCAGAAGAACCAGTTGTTTAACTGTCAGGCTGGTCTTTCCTAGAGATTTCTTGCAAAAATAAAAGCTTTGGGCCAATAATTTTTAGTTTGAAAGGTTCTCTTACCTTAATCCTTTTCAATTTGGAGGTGAACATGTAATTTTCTTTTTCACCAAAAGCCCAGCATTTCAGCTGGAGAGTGGTAGCTGTCCGTAAAGAAAAAACTTGAGCAGGGTTGAGCTGTTGAAGGTTTTTAAGGTTTGTCTGTTGTGGTTTGTTTTGGGTTTTTAAAAATCTTTCTTGCTTGCTTCCTGGAACAGAGGGCACAATTACGGAGCCCAGGACGGCTGGCAGAAATCTCCCCAAGCCCAAGGCTGGCAGAGCTTGGCAGGATCCCAGCACCACAGCCTGTGTATGTATGGAAGGATGGATGGATGGATGGATGGATGGATGGATGGATGGATGGATGGATGGATGGATGGATAGATGGATGGATGGATGGGGAATGCGACCTGAGTCACCTGGGAGTGTTGTAAAATGTCAACCAACCCCCCAGCGGTGTCAGGGGAACATTCCTGATAAATCCCTGGTGGAGCTGCCGAGTTTCTGGCCTTGGGCACTGGGTGGGCTGTGCTGGCTGGGCACTGGCTGGGTCTGCCCCTCGGTGTCTCAAATCTCACCTTTTTGCTGCCTTCTCTGTCTTTTCCTCTCCCACTGTGCTTTTTGCATCCCCACCAGGTGTTAATGCCTGTCCTCTGTAGTTGCTCAATGCAAGCAGTTGCAGCTGCTGCAGCACCTCAGTGCCATCCCTTGGCTGCCTTTAGAACAGACCTGCCCCAGCCTGGATTGGGAAGGGCTGGATCAAACCATTTCTCAGTTCAACGTGCCAGCACCCACCCAGGGGCTGCATCCTGGCCAGGAGCTGCTCGTGAAGGTGTCCCTCCCTCCCTCCCACTGCAGGTCCCTGTTCATAGTTATTTGTTTTCCAGAGATGAGCTCCACCCACCTAAATTCAAACCCCAGCCACCGAAGGAGAGGAGAACCAGTCTGGATTGTGCAGCAATTCGATGGAGGCACTTCAGGACTGGAAAGGAGGAGGCAGCCAGAGCCCTGAAAGAAGTGCAGGATTTTACCCACTCTTCAGGAGCAGAGGTAGATTTTCCTGTACACCTACTGCTTGCTTTGCCTCCCCAGCCTGCCAGCACCAAGTCCTGCTCATGCTCCCTTTTTGCTGCCCTGCTGTGCTGTGCCCTGACAGTGGGCTGGGCAGCAGGGCCAGTGGCTGGACATGGGCTGAGGGGGAGGGAGAAATAGGAGAGTTTTCCTTGGAGAAGCTGGCTCAGATCCTACAGGCCTGTGCTGAGTGTGGGATTTTTTGCCTTGTTTCCTTCCCAATGTAAGATGAGGCTTTTCTCTGCATCATCATGGTAACACCTCCAGCTTCCCTCCCAGAGCAAGCTGGGATGATCCTGATCTCCATGGAGCCTCTTCCCAAAGCAGCCAGACTCCCTGTTTGCAGGGCTCTGCTTTCACCCAGAGCTGCTATTGCACTGCTGGCCCTGGAGCTGTCTGACAAAGGGAGACTTTGCAGAGGGGCTGTCTCTTCTTCCCAGCATAAAAAATGGCTTGTTTTTTGGGTGCCAGCACCAACTCCTGAGCACCCTCACCTGCCTCGAGGCTTGGAGGGATTCAGGTGCTCCCTGGACATGGCGCACACTGCCCTGGGAGCGGAGAAGGCAAGAGGGAATCTGTCTCCCTTGCCCATTGTCAGTGTGGCAAGCAGGGCTGGAGCTGCCAGTGCCACTGGGGGCCCTCAGCATTGGCCACAGAGGGGCCTCCCATCCCTGCAGGCCCATCACAAAGTGCTGCTGGAGCAGCTGCTTGTTGGAGAGGCTGTGCAGGACACGTTGCAGGGCTGCCCAAGGACGCTGTGCAGCACCTGTGGAGGGCACTGCTCCCCCTGGAACTCCTCAGGTGCTCCACAGGAAATTTTTGCAGGAGCTTTTGCTGTAGCACCTTGAGAAAGAAGCATTTAAATCAGAGAGAGAGGGGAAGAGCCTCAGGAGTCAGATGAGCTGGGCTGGACTCCTTCCCTCAGCTCCAAGAGCTCTCACTCTGAGTCTCCTCCTTTTCTAAAAGCAGGTAGTTTTAAACTTTTTAAAGGCAAGTTGTGCATCAGAGAGAATTTCTACTGCCAGGAGACATCCCAGTTCACTTTCATGTAATGTACTAATTAATGCATTGAGCTGTGAGTATGGGAGAAGATTTTCCCCATGGTCCCTGCACTGGTCAATGGCATGGATGCAGGATGAGGTGAGGGTGATTCTGGCAGTGTTTGGGGAATAGGCCCCTCTGGCTACAGCTGCACTTTGCTCCAAGATGCTCCATTGGATCCATTTCCATGCTCAACACCTCAATCTCTCCTGTCTTCCATCCAGGCTTTCAATATCCTGCCACTGGCAGGTGTGCTGCAGCCAGGAGAGAGCCAGCAGGTCTCCTCCACCTTCTCTGGCCACCTCAACACCACCTGCAATGTCCCGGAGCTGTGCCACATGGAGGCAGGCTCCACCTCTGAGGTGCTGGTGCCCAGGGAGGCCTCACGTGTCAGCTCCTCCCTGAGCCCCCAGGAGATCAGCTGTGGCTCTCAGGCCCCTCTCAGGGACAGGTGAGTCAGCCTTCCATGGGTTCCTGCTCTGCCATGGGTTATTGTCCCTGCAGGGCTTCCCTGCTCCAAGGCCTCTGAGCTCAGAGGAGCTGCAGAGCAAAGGCCAGCAGCAACACAGGGATGGCCACTCTGAGCTCCCTGGCTGCCAAGAGAGGAAGGACCTTCTTCTGTTGAGACAGAACATCTTCTTCTCTATTTGAGTGCCGAGCCCTCCTGGCTTAGCTGCTGTCTGCGGGGAGCTGGGCTCTGGGCTTGCCTTGGCACCGCATCTAGAGGTGTCTTGAAGTCCATGGCGTTGAGTGGCATCTTCTTCATCATCTGCCTTCTTCACCAGAACATTGGGATTGTGGTATGGGCAGGCGTGGGGCACAGAGCAAACCTTGCTTTGGGTTCTGCTCCTGCCACAGATGAAGTCCTTGCACTGCTGATCTGCCAGGGTTCTCCTTATGGTGGCAGAGCAGCCAGAAAAGCTCCTGTCCTTTAGGCTCCCCTGCAGCTGCAGCCGTAGGCAAGCACAGGAGAAGCTCAGCTCCAGCAAGGCAGCCCAGCTCAGGACACACAGGCACAAGTGTGGAGCTGGGAGTGGAGGTGCTTAAAGCAAGCCTGTGCATCAGGACTTCTTCAGGCCAGACTGGAGTTGGTTTCATGGGGAGGAGACGGACGAGGCTGCTTCCAATGGTTTCCATGGCAGCCAGCACTGGTTTGCTTGGTGCTTGGTCCCAGCTGGGTTCCAGCAGGAAATCTGCCTGACACAAGCCTGTCTTGCAGGAGAGGATTTCCTGCAGCCTTTGCTTTCTGACTGATAGGATTGTGCTCATGAAGGAGCAGGCTAGGAGTTGTTAAAACCAAAGATCACGGTCAGAGACTCTCTAACTAATTAAAGTTAGACAGTGGGATGTTTATTAACACCGGTGGGCGGCACCAGAGCCGTCCCTAAAAGGCGTGCCCGTGCTGTCCAAGGTTCTTTGCCCTCTCTTTATTTCCCAAGATCTTAAATAAAATACATCTGTACAACCCCAGCACCTCCCATCCCTGCTCTGTATTCAAATGAGGTCATTGGTCCTTCACTCCTGTGCAATTCTTCCCTTGAATTGGGTTGGTGGTCTCGAGTTGGGTCAGTGGTCTTAAGGGATGAAGTCAGGAATGTCTTCATCAGGTCTCTGTGACCCTCTGGCACCATCCAAGGTCCCCTGCTTAGTGATTGATTGACATCAAGCCCAGGTGCTAACCATTGTTCTACTGGTTTCAAGATGTTCTTATAACAGTTCACTTCCTCCACTTCCCTCTAGAAAGAAGCTCCTAATGGTAAACAATAGAACAATCAGCTCCAGTTTAAGCATCTCATAATCATTAACCTATGGTCTGCCTATCTAACCTACATCCTGATCAATGGGAATTGCTTCTAACCCTCAGCTGAAATCTGAACTCTTTAAAATCATGCTTCAGCTATGCCCAGGGAGAAGGGGGCTGAATGAGCTGAGTATGAACTGTAGGAGAGCTAAGCAGATGTCAGCAATCTGTGCTCTGCTTTAAACTGGGAAGCCAAGAGACAAAGGGCGTTTCCAGGCACCAGTGCAGAGAGCTGCTGGATCAGCCTTTGGCAGGGGCTGGAGGGGTCTGGCTGTGCCTTCAGAGGGAGCTGGCACAGTCAACACCTTATGCTGGCAAAGCTCCGGTTTGGCTGGTCCTGGAGGTCCCCTTCCACCCATGCCCTCACTTGGGATGTTCCCAACCTCTGTGGGTTGAGGAGAATTCACGGAAATGGCCTCAGGGTCAAGGAATGAAGTGCAGGGCCAGTCAGGACTAGGGAGCCCAAGGTTCTGGTGGGACTCTCAGCCATGTTTTCTGTTTTGTCTGCAGAAGGGAGCTGAAGGAGCCAGCTCAAAAGCTTGAGCAGGAGGAGGCAAAAGCCTTAGAGGAGGAAGAGAGGAGGAAGGAGGAAGAGAGGCAGAAGAAGGGAAAGAAGAGTGTCTCTGTTGGCAAGCAACCTCCAATACCAGCAAAGGGGAAAACCAAGACCCGAGAGAATAAGGAAACCAAAATCCCAAAAAAGGAAACCAAAATCCCAGAGAGGAAGGAAATCAAAATCCCAGAGAAGAAGGAAAGCAAAGCATCAGAAGGGAAGAAAATCAAAGCATCAGAGAAGAAGGACACCAAAGTATCAGAGAGGAAAGAAACCAAAATCTCAGAGAAGAAGGAAGACAAAGACCCAAAGAAGGCGGAACCCAAAGCTCCAAAGAAGGGAGAACCCAAAGCCGTCAAGAAGGGGGGAACTGAAATCCCAAAGGACTAAGCTAAGATGGAGAAGAACTCTTTATTCTTTATTCATACAACTCATTTTACACAATTTAACAGACCTTGTGTGCACCTTTAGTTCGTTCAAAGATTTCTTATCAGTTAGTTGATTATTGGTTAATAAAATAGATTTTACTTGTGCATCAAATCTCTCTATTGTATTGTTTACTTCTTCACTGATTCTCATGGGACAAATTACTTGTTATTGCAGGTGCATTTGTTTTTCACCCTCAGAATAGAATGGTCACAAAGTCTCATTCTCAAAATAGCTTCACATGGGAACTTGTAACTGCTTAGTTGCACACAGAAGAGATGATAGGCCAGCTATTGATATGGCTGAACAAGGCTGCATTTCAAAAGGCTTTTCTTTTATCATTATTCTACCTGTCTATGACATCTCCCGTGGTGTCCTTGGACCCACATTGTCACAACTGACCCACGGTTCCATGAGGTTCCCCTGTGTCACCATGGTCACTATCAGAGGATGGATGAGATCAATGTCCTGAGACACCCTGGGATGAGCTGTCAATCAGTCACACAGTGGGTACAGTGCTAACCCAGCCCTGATTGCCTGTGTGATCAGAAATCCCACCTGGGGGAGGCTCACAAGGGCCCGGGGGCTTAAAAACATAGAGCACAAGGTGAGCCCCTGGTATGGACTCTGCCTTCTCCTGGCGTTTGTGTCTCACCCACACTGGAACCCTAGGAGCTGTTAGTCATATGTGTGTCTTTCTATAGAGCTTCTGTCTTTCTGTCTCTCTCTCTTTCTTCTCCTTCTAATGCTCTTTATATGGAACATTTTTGGATACCCTAACAGCTTGCGTGTTTTAATGTTTCCAGGATAAATGGGCTAAGTTAATGAAGTTACTGCTATGGTAAGTGTTTTATGTGTAATTTCATGTTGCGTTAAATCCTCTTCCAAAGTTCTTGATTTTTTGCACTTTGCCAGTAGAATTTTGTGTCATTTTGACCTCTTATGAATATCTGCTTGGTGTTTTTCCTGTGCACCAAATTCGAGTAAAAGTGGCAGATGAATTGGTGAATTGGCACGCAAACCCCGAACGGAGCTCCGGGTGCGTGGAGGATCGGGGCAGTGTGAGTCGCGCACAATCCCTGGAGTGCGGGGACACGGGTCCCTACCAGGGTTTGGGGTGCCCCGAGTACAGCAGCAGCACTGAGTAGAGCCAAGAGGGCCCCAGTGCCCAGGGTGGGATGGCAGTGCTGGGGATTCAGTGTGCCGCGGTTCAGGTAGAAACCGTAAACCCACTGGAGGCCCCTTGGGGTCACAGGGCAGGGAAGGGCTGTGCTTACAGGGTAGGGCAAGGCTGGACCTGCCCCTTCCTCCCCCCCCCACACACAAAATGTTTAGAGCAGACGATCTCCTCCAGTCTGTCACAACAGGCAGTGTTGGAGGTGAAATCCCAATTGTGGCCATGGGCACCTGGCTGAGAAGGACAGTTCTTTTCCATGGGAAGGAAAGCACAGAGCCTCAAGGTTTGGAAGGCAAGTGAGAGCCTCAGCAGGCCAAGGCCAGCTAGACTTGTCAGTAATTGCAGAGTTTGGATTTAGGGAATTTTGGAGGTGGAAACCCAATCTCAGCCATGGGCACCTGGAGAAGCAGGACAGTTCTTTCCTTAGGAAGGAGAGCATGGAGCCTTTCCCAATGTTTTGGGGACGGATGAGAGGTGACCCTTGTGAAACCACTGCCAGCCAGACTTGTCCTGGCAATATTCCTATTGGAAGAATCCCTGGATATAAGGACCTTTGGAGGTGAAATCCCAATTCTGGCCATGGGCGCCTGGAGCAGAAGGACAGTTCTTTTCCATTGGGAAGGAAAACACAGAGCCTCAGTGTTTCAGCAGCAGATGAGAAGTGACACTCAACATGCAAAGGTCAGTTGGACCAGTCAGGCAGTCTATGGGAGGCCAAAGCAGCCAGACTTGTTCTGTGTTCCCTTGGTTTTGTGGGGCTCCATATTATCACAATGGTTCCTTGGATCCATGGGGCCCCGCAGTGTCATAATGGTGACTTGATTCCATGGGTTCCAGCAGTGTCACAATGGCCCCTTGATTACAAGAAGACTTGCAGTGTCACACTGGCCCCTAGGTTCCATTGGGTCCCACAATGTCACAGTGGCCCCTAGGTGTCATAAGGCCCTGCAGTGTCACAATTGTCCCAAGGATTCCATGAGCCCTTGCAGTGTCACAATGGTCTCTGTGGCTCCCCAGGCCCCACAATGTCACAGGACTCCTCGGTTCCATGAGGTCTGGAATGTCACAATGGACCTTTGGACCCTGGGGTTTTGCTGTGTCACAATGGTCTCCTTTGGCTCCACAGTGTCACTATGGACCACTGATGACAGGAGGCCACTCTGTGTCACCCTGGAGCTTTGGTTCCATGCAGCCCTGCAGTGTCACAAAGGCCTCTTTGTTTCATGAGGCTCCACAATATCACAATGATCCTCCCAGGATCACAATGGTCTCACTGATTCCATGAGGCCTCACAGCGTCACAATGGTCTCCATGTTTCCATGAGTCCCCTGAGTGTCACAATGGTCTCTGTGTTTCCATGGTGCCCCTCAGTGTCACCATGGCCCCTTGGTTCCATAACACCCCAAAGTGTCCGAATGGTCTCCATGGTTCCATGCAGCCCCACGCTGTCACAATGGTCTCCATATTTCCATGAGTCCCCTGAGTGTCACAATGGTCTCTGTGTTTCCATGGTGCCCCTCAGTGTCACCATGGCCCCTTGGTTCCATAACACCCCAAGGTGTCCAAGTGGTCTCCATGGTTCCATGCAGCCCCACGCTGTCAAAATGGCCCCTTGTTTTGATGAGGCCTCTCAGTGTCACAATGATCCCTACATTTCATGGAGCCACACAGCGTCAGTACAGTCCCCTTGGATCCATGAGGCCCAGCAATGTCACAGTGCTCTCCATGATTCCATGAGGCCCCACAGTGTCACAATGGTCCCTTGTTGTCACAGGGTCCCACAGTGTCACAAGGCTCCACAGTGTCACAATGGTCCCTTGGTTCCATGGCCCTGTGCTGCTGCATTCCCCCCTCCCCTTCTCAGGCCGCCCTGCCAGCTGAGAAATGCTCCTTGGGCCTCGGCCTTGGCCAACAGCCCCTGGGCTCAGCTCCTCTGCAGCTCATCACAAACATTGCTCCAGGCACTGCTGCTGCCCAACCAGCTCCTGGTTCCTTTAGCAGCAGCCCTGGGAACTGTTTTTGTTCCCTCTGTGGCACAACATCCCTGTTCTCACACTGCCAAAGAAAGCTGTTGGTGCCAAGTGCGGCCAGGATGAACCATTGCTGGGACTGAAGCCCCTCTCTTGGGGCCCTGCAAACAGCGCTCCAAAAGGAGCCCTTGGAGCTCTCCTGGGCCAGCGACTCCCTCTGGGTGGGGCCTTTCCCAGCCGGGAACTCTCCTGTTTGCTGCACTCGGGGATCCTGAACAACGACGGAGCCTGGGCCGATCCCCCCACTCCTCCAGGCTCAGCACTCTGCCCACTGGGAAGATGCCAAAGTATCCTCAGTGAGCGTTCCCTGCCCGCAGGGGAATTGCTCACAGGTGCCTTGCACTGACTCTTTGTGTCAGTGTGCACACAGGAGTGCCTGTGCTGGGGAAATGTGGCAGAAATGCTGCTCTCTGAGGAGTTTGAGCGCCTTGGATAGCTGAGTCAGTCAGGCCTGTAGGAAAGGTTAAATCACAAGGCCTAAGTGAAGTTAATTGCTGCTAAGAGTTGTTCTTTTGCTAAGGTGTTCTTTTGCTAAGTTGCTACCTTTAGTGTAAGTTATAAACTAAGCAAAATATTGTAAAGTTTTATTCCTTTGTAAAATTGCAAAGTCAAAAGGTTTTATTTAGGTTGAATGCTTTTACGCTCTGCTCTTTTGCTAAATTGTGAAGTTGAAAGTATCAGTTAAGGTTAAGATATAAGTTAAGTCCTGTTAAGTTTGAGCTCTGTTAAGCTTTTAGGCCATATTCCTTTGATCCTTGCCCTCACTGTCCTTGTGTCACACACACACACACAGAGGGACAGTTCTGGGTTAATTTCTGGTTTGATTGCCTGGGTTCTGTTTGGTTTTGTTGTTGCTTTGTTTCCCTGGTGTGCCTGAAGTGTCCAGTCAGGAGCAGAGTGACTCTTGCCAAGGAACTTTGTGCTGCTGTCCCTTAATATTAAATCTGGTTTTTGCTGATGCCTTGCTGGGGATTTTTTCAGCGCTCTCAAGCCCTCGTTCAAGGGCTCCTTCACCCTCGTAAGGGTGAAGGAGCCCTTGCCCAGGCTCTGGCCCTGGACGAGACAGGGACACTGCTGGGGGGTCCCTGTCCCCCTGTGCCACCCCCAGGGCCCCGGCCCCCCGTCCCCATGTCAGGCTCGGGGGTCGATCTCGTGGAACATCCTCTGGGGGAGGCTGTGGGGCCGGGCGCAGGGGGACCCCGGGGGACAGGGAACCCCGCTGTGCACGAGCAGGGTTGGACTGCTCTGGGGGGAACTGTGAGGGGGGCCGGGGCAGAGTGACCTCCTCAGTGACCTCACACAGCTCCCGTGATGTCACACAGCCCCTGTGATGTCGCACTGACCCTTTGATGTCACACAGCCATCAGTGATGTCACACAGCCCTTGTGATGTCACACTGACCCTGTGATGTCACACTGACCCTGTGATGTCACAGAACCAACTCTATGTCCCCTTGTGATGTCATACAGCAGTGCTGTGATGCCACAGAAGTCTGATGTCACAAAGTCACCCTGTGATGTCACAATCTGTTCTGTGATGTCACAGCCTTCTCTGTGATGTTACACAGCTACCCGGTGATGTCACAACCCACTCCCTGATGCCACAGAGCCACCCTCTCTCATGGCAGACTCTGCTCTATGGCTTCACATCCTACTCTGGGATGTCACAGCCAGCTCTGGGATGGTACAGCCAGCTCTGTGATGTCACCATCCCCTCAGTGATGTCACAGAACCCTCAAGAACTCAGTTCTGTTGAAACCCTGAAGTTTCTTGTACTTTGAAGAGATCCCTGTCAGGGACACAACTGAGAAAGTGTCCCCAGGTTCCAGCTAGAACAGAACCCTGCAGGCAGTGATGCCAGGTGGGGACAAGCAAGGGAAAGCTGTCTCTGGTGCTCCCCACAAGCCCCACATTGGCTGGAGATTGTGCCTGTGAGACTGAGAGTGAGTGACTGAGTGGCAGAGAGCTCCCAGGGGTTTGGGCGTCTGATTTTCTGTTCCTGTGGGTGTGCATTCCCTCTTCCATTGGGGGCAGCTACGGGAAATACTCATTCCCAAGCTGAAAAGGATGTTTTTGTTAAGTTTTGGAGAGTTTTAAATTTAGAGGGGAGTTATATTTCTGAAGGGAGTTTAAAAGGGATTGTTCATGGTTATTTGAGGAGCTTCCTGATATCTCTGTTGATTCTGTCTATCAGTTATCATTTTGGGATGCTGTCGGGGAAAAGTTTTATATTTTACAAACACAAGGGGTTTTAAAAGTTGGGAAATTTTATCTGTTGTTTCATTCAATTTATAGGATCATTTAAGGAGTTCATGGTTCCAACCCTTTTCCCTGTTTTTTTCAACCCGCCCTTCACGTTCCCGAACCCAGGTTCCCTGAGAACAGGATGGGAGATGGCGCCCGCCCTTTGGCACAGACAAGCCATCTGCTGTCTGCCATCTCCCCTCCTTTTCTGTCCTCTCCTCAGGGTGGTAGTGGCCATACTGCCTTGAGATATTCCCTCACCCACATTCCTTCATTCCCTAGTTCTAATCCTCCTTCCTATAAATCACAAGATGGCAATACTCCTGTTAGAGAGACCGCCATTTTAGATTCCCTCCCACCTTCATCCCCATTTCCCACCTTTGCTTCAGGTGCCTCCTCTGTGACGGGTCTCACCCTAATGTTGAATTCCACCGCTGCATTGGGTCCCTCCCCTGTCATCAGAAAGCTCCTCCCGGGTGCAGGCTCCACCTCTCCACTTCCAGACCCCTTCTCCAGTCCAGCTTCTTCCAGTTCCCACATCACTGGAACCGGACATGGGGCCAACTGGAAGGAAGCCATTTTGGCTACCAAAGACCTTCAACGCCAGGCATTGCTGGTTGGCAGAAAGGCCTGCGCCTCTGCCAGCAGACCTGCCTCCTCTACAGAGGAAAAGAGTGATAGCTTATCTGAGAGTGAGGATGAGCCCAAGGATTCTTGGCAGAAGATGCGGAGAAAAGCTGCAAAGGAGGGGGACCGGGAGGTGATATCCAAGATTCAGGTGGTGTGCAGTATAAGCAGGGGCCAAAACCTAAATGGGAATCCATAGGGAATAGATTCCCATTTAGGCTTTGGCCCCTGGGAATCCATAGGGAATAAATTCCCATTTAGGTTTTGGCCCCTGCTTATACTGCACAGGTGCCACCTGAATCTTGGATTCCCTACCTCCATAGGGAAATGAATGACTTAGTAAAGGCTGCCAATGATTATCGGAGAGGTTCTCCCTATTTTAACAATTTGCTGGACGTGCCATTTACTGCCCACACAATGGTATCACAAAATTTAAAACGGTGTATGAAAATTATATTGTCACCCGATAAATTTATTTTCTGGAAAGGAGTTTGGATAAAAAAAGTTCATGAGTTACCAAAAGGTTATGTTGAGGAAGAAGGGTGACAACACCTCACAATGGACCGCATTACCAGGGAAGGAGACTATACTAGACTGCAGTATCAGGCTGAAGTCTTCCCCCAGTCAATACTGGAAGATCTCAAAGGCGCTGCATGGTCCACCCTCCTCCAAACACCTGATAATTCTGCACCCCACACTGACTTCACTGACATTCACCAGGGCCCAGATGAGAACTATATCAAGTTCATAAAGCACCTTATGAAAGCCCTGGAAAAACAGGTAGATGATCAAAAGGTCCAGGATGATCTTATTAGCAAATTAGCTTTCTATAATGCCAGTATTGACTGCAGAAAGGTTCTTCACAGCCTCCCCCTTGACCCTGAGCCTACCATTTCTCAGATGGTTGATGCTTGCATATTCCAAGCGGTCTCAGACCGTGACTCCAGCCTAGCCAAGGCCACCAGCCAGGGTGCAATTGAAATGCTGGTTGCAGCAAACGTGCTTCCCCACAATACAGAATGTAATAAAGGCAGTGGAAACTGTTATAACTGCAGGAAAACTGGACATGTAACAAAAGATTATAAATACAAGAATACTGTTCTGGTTTTTTACCCAACCCTCAGTCCTACAGCCATTACCCAAACTGTTCCTGAAGCCAACAGCACTACCAGCCCTCGGGAAACTCCCAGCAGAGCACAAAATGACACCAAATATGAAGTTATTCGGTCCCACCCTTCCATTGGTGAGAGATGACCTAGGTTACAATATAAAGATGTACTGCTTGGAGTGTGGGAAGAGCTTCAGGCAGAGCAGCACCCTGATCCGCCACCAGGTGATCCACACCGGGCAATGGCCCTACAAGTGTGAGGAATGTAAGAAGGGCTTCAGCTGCAGCTCAGAACTCATCAGGAACCAACGCATCCACACTCAAAGTCCCCCAAATTTCCAAGAGGTTTTCTTTGGGGTGTTGTCTTGCCCCTGTGTCCATCTGCACCTCCCGTCACTCTGTCACTGTCACCTCCAGCCATCTCTGAGCCCACCGGCGCCTCCAAGGTTTGCACTGAATCCCTCCCTCCTGCCCTCCAGCACCAGCAATGCCCATGGCAGGGAGCTCAGAGCAGGAGCACCCAGGCCAGGGCTAACGCCAGGATCAGGAGCACCTGGCAGAGGCAGGAGGAATCCCCCATTCCAGGGGCTGCAAGGGCTGCAAGGGGAGCACCTTTGTCCCCTCCCAGCCCCAGGGCTACAGACCAGGGAGGAGATGCCTCAACTGCCTCAGCTGAATTGCTTCCCTCAGCCCTTGGCCTAGGAAGTCTCTGGCTGGAGCACAACCTCTAGAGGAGAGTTTCCACAAGGAAGAGAAAAGAAAGGAACTGTTTCTTCCCTTTCTCTCATCCGTGCCCTGTGTGCTCATTTTCTTGTCGTCTCTTAGCAAAACCAACAAAAAAGCATCTGCACTGAGGTGTTTCCCAGGGTCGGTTCCTAAATAAGGCCAAAGGAAGGTTTTCTGCCACGGAAAAAGTGACAAATGTGGGATATGTTCAGACAGTTGAAAACATTACAATTTCTAAGCACTGGAAATCCAAAGACTACAAAAACCGGAGTTTGCAGTTGTAATGGTCCATTGTCCTCCCTCTTCCCACTGCTGATTTGTCACATCCCAGCTCCGGAGGAGCAGATTATGGAAAGAAGACCTGCGGGGAGTGTTGGAGGCCTAATCCCAGAGACTGGAAGAAAGAGTGAAATCAAGAAAAGATTTCCAGTTGTTTTCTTATCATATTGACCAGAAATAGCTCTATAGTCCATATGCAATATCCAGATGAAGAAGCACGTTCCTGGTTTTATTTCCAAATTGCAGTACTTTGGAACATCTTTCTGGATGAGAACAAACCACAGGCCAATAATTGACCCACTTTGGTTCCCAAATCAGAAATCATTCAACTTCTACCAAGATGTCTTCCTCTGCAGGTGTCCCAGATTGCAAGGCAAAATGGATTTTATTTGCCATCTGTATGGCAGTTTTCCTTATCTCTTCCACAACCACTCCTCCCTCCAGGGGTGAAGGCATCTGCTGATAACAGCCTATTGAACGTCACTGCATGGCTGATAAGAATTACAGCATCCCATTGGGAGATTCTCTGCCCAGAGGGAAGAGCCAAGCATTCCTAACTGGATAGAATCTGGAGATTCTGGAATAGCAGCACAACTTCTCCACTGGATTTCCCAGTGGAATAGCAGCTGCCTCTTCCTCCACTGGATCCTCAGAGAAAGACTACACCCTTTTCTACGGGAGCCCCTGCACCAACAGAACCACGCCTGCCACTCCAGGAGGACTGCAGCCACATTTCCAATTGGATTGCTACCAACAGCCTGACCAACTGGGTGTCAGGTTGTGTTCTGACTCTGTCAGTGTTGTTTGACTGTACTGCATTGTTGATTTTATCCTTTTATTTTCTTCCCTATTAAATAACTGTTATTTCCGGCTCCTATACTTTTTATTTTTTGCCTGAGAGCCCCTTAATTTAAAATTATAGCAATTCAGAGGGGGAGGGTTCACATTCTCCATTTCATGGGAGGCTCCTGCCTTCCTTAGCAGGCACCTGTCTTTCAAACCAAGACAGCAGGACAGAAGGCACTTTGATTCCTTATGTCCCAAGTTTCTCCTGAGTTCATGACTCATGACTTCAGATGAACTGGAATGGTCCTGACTGCACAAAAGCAGCCACAATGAGCAGGATCAAATGCCCAGGTCACCATTAATTGCACTCGATCCACGCCTTGCACAGCCCAGCAGCAATTCCTGCCAGTGTCCCCAGCTCTGGCTCAGCCAGAGGGGCATCGCTCTGGTGTGTGCGGGACCGGCTCCTGCAGGACATAGTGCTGGGAGCCGCTCTGTGTCCCACAGCTTCAGCATCTCAGGCACCGCTCCACAGCTGTGGGGCTGTGTCACCACTGTTCCATGGCTGTAGCTCCTGTGCCACCACTTTTCCACGGCTGCAGTTCCTGTGCCACCACTGTTCCATGGCTGTAGTTCCTGTGCCACCACTGTTCCATGGCTGTAGCTCCTGTGCCACCACAATTTCATGGCTGTAGTTCCTGTGCCACCACAGTTCCTCCTTTTCCATGCTCACTCCACTGCTGTTCAAAAGCTGTGTGGTGCAGTTTCAGCACGGTTCCTCAGCTCCTCCACCACTGCTCCATTGCTGCTCCAACACTGCTCATCTACCACTGTTCCACTGCTCCTTCTCTGCTCCTCCCCTGCTCACCTGTTCTTCCACGGCTGCTGCTTCTGTTTTAGTTCTGCTGCCACAGCTGCAGTGTCACAGAGAGGGGAACGTTCGGGCAGCAACTGCTGTGGTGTCACAGAAACCGGGACAACGGGACTGCCACAGCTGTGGTGTCACAGAGGGGGGAACACTGGGGCTGCCACAGCTCAGGTGTCATGGAGAGGGGAATGTTGGGGTGGCTGCTGCTGTAGTGTCATAGAAGGGACAACTGGGGCTGCCACCACTGAGGCGTCACAGAGAGAGGAACGTTGTGGCTGCCCCCACAATGGTATCATACACATGAGAATGCTGGGGGCTGGGGGCTGCCTCTGCTGTGGAGTCATAGAGAGGAGAACATTGGGGCTGCCTCTGCTGTGGAGTCATAGAGACGAGAATGTTGGGGCTGCCAAAGCTGTGGTGTCACAGACAGGGAACTCTGGGCCTTCCACTGCTCTGGTGTCACAGAGAGGGGGACTTGGGGCTGCCACAACTATGATGTCACAGAGAGGGAAATGTTGGGGCTTACACTGCTAGGGTTCCACAGACAGGGGAATTCTGGGGCTCCCACTGCTGTGGTATCATAGAGAGAGGAATGTTGGGGCTGCCATCCTTGTGGGCTCAAAGACAGGGTAATCTTGGGGCTGCTGCCCCTGTGGTGTCCTTCAGAAGTCAATGCTGGAACTGCCAACTCAGTGGTATCACAGAGAGGGGAATGTTGGGGGAGTCACTGCTGTGGTGTCACAGGGGAGCATTTGGGGCTGCCACCCCTGCAGTGTCACTGAGAGGGCAATGTTGGGCTTGCCACTGTGGTTCTGTCATAAAGAGGAGAATGCTGCGGGTGCCACCTCTGTGGTGTCACAGAGAGGGGAACACTGGGCTTGCAATTGCTTTGGTGTCATAGACAGGGGCACATTGGTATTGCCACTGCTGTCATGTCACAGACAGGGGAACTTTGAGGTTGCCACCACTGGGGTGTCACTGACAGGGGAATGCTCGGTCTTGAACATCTGTGTTATCTTAGAGATGGGAACGTTGGTGTTGCCACCACTGTTGTGTCACAGACATGAAAACACTGCCAAACCTCCCCTGGTGCTGTGCCCACTCCAGTGCTGCTCCTCTGTGACACTGCACTGCCTCCTGGGGACATTGTCACACTGCAGTGTCTCCTGGGGACATTGTCACACTGTGAAGACTCATGGGACTGTAGGGGCCCTGTGACACTCCAGGGTCTTGTAGAATCCATGGAAGCAAGAGGAGACTGTGAAACTCTGGGACTTCATGGAACCATCCATTGTGATACCTCAGGGCCTCATTCTTTCCAGGAATCCTTGTGACACTGCAGAACTAAATGGAACAAAGGGGACATTGTGACACTGTGGAGTTCATGGAACGGAGGGGATGCTCTGAGACTCTGGTGCCTAAAGATGCTCAGGAACCATTGTGAAGCTGTCGCTTGTGGAACCAAAGGGACATGGTAGCACTGTGGAGTCTCAAGAAATCCAGAGGCCCTTGTGACTCAGTGAGGCCAGTTGGAATCAACAATCCATTGGGATCCCCCAGAACCTCGTTGTGTCCCGGGATTCTTGTGACATTGTGGGGCCTCATGGAACCAAAGGGACACTGGGACACTGTGTGATCGCAGGGAACCAAGGGGACTCAGAGACACTGTGGGGCCTCCTGGCTCTCAGTAACTTCAGACACTTGTGTCCATCTACAAGGGGGCAAAAGTCAGCAGCCTGAGCCTGTTGATCCAGAATATTCCTATCTCCATGGAGGGTGTTCCTGCCAGCTGTGGTGTTTGTGTTCTCTCTGCTCTCTGGGGGAATTGCATCCTACAAGAGACACTGACCACTCCAGTAGCTGACACCACAGGGCCTCCTGTGGGGTGGGGGCAGAGGCATCTTTCACTCCATTATGTTGCTCAGAGCCCATCCGAGCTGGAATATTTCCAAGGATGGGGCATTCACTGGCTCTCCACCAAGGCTAACGGAGAAAGCAGGGCACTGGGGAAGGCAGCAGGGAGAGCAGACGCTGTGCTGGATGAGCAATGGAAGAGGATGAGTGCAGAAGGCACAGCCCACCAGGAGGCCACCAGGCAGAGCCGTGGAGCCTCCCCAGGTGAGAGTGACCTGCCCAGGGAGTGCCCTGCTGCCCTCAGGACTGTGCTGCCACCCTTGGCAGAGGTGTTTTCCCAGCAGGATGTCCCCTGGTCACCCGGGGCCGTGCTGCTGCCCCCGGTGGGAGGGCGCCGTCAGCTGAGTGTGCCGTCCCTGGAGTCAGTGGTGGAGGTGCCCGGAGCAGCCTGGCTGTGTTAAATGAGCACCCTGCAGCCCCTCCGTGCCCTGCCGTGGCTGCCAAGACTCCTGAAAGGACTGGCTGCTGTGCGGCTGTGCCCTCTGCTGCCCACTAAGAGATGTCTGAGTGCTCAGCCTCATTCCTGTGCCTGCAGGCAGATCAGTCGATAGAGCGACTGGGAGATGGGGGTTCACTATCCAATAGAGTGGCCGTTAGCCACCCTGGGGGTGGGCGCCAGAAGCGAGAGCCCCCCTCAGGGTTTGCCCCCCCGCCTCACCGGGTAAGTGAAAACACAATCAGAGTAGTGGTATTTCACCAACGGCTGGGACGCCAGCGGGCGGGTCACCCCGCACTGCCGAGCGCATGCCCGGCCTCCCACTTATTCTACACCTCTCATGTCTCTTCACAGTGCCAGACTAGAGTCAAGCTCAACAGGGTCTTCTTTCCCCGCTGATTCTGCCAAGCCTGTTCCCTTTGCTGTGGTTTCGCTGGATAGTAGGTAGGGACAGTGGGAATCCATCCATTCATGCACGTCACTAATTAGATGACGAGGCATTTGGCTATTTTTCAAACACATATAAATAATATATGTTCCTTTTCCGGGTTAAATAAAGGTGGCCCGTCCACCTTGGACAAATCCGGTAAATTGTTTCAAATACAGTAAATTGGTCTGAATCGGGTGGTAATTGATGCGTTATGAATTAAAGTCTTTGTCCCTACTCACTATGAGCTACCTAACTGGCTTGTGGCTTCCTTACGAACCTAGCTACTCTCTAGTTTATTAAAATGTAAAAGTGATACAAAAAAAAAAAATTGCATACAAAAATCAACATATTAAAACAGCAATAAAAATCTACAAAACATTACAAAGTACAAAAAATGCAAAAATTCACTACCCTGAATCGTGTAATCTTCTGGCCCTACTGGTGAACATATGCACAATCTCCACAGACGATAGGAGTGCTTCTGTGGATAAAGTCTTTGCAACCATCGCTTGCCTCGATTTGGAGAGGCCAAGTGTACTCAAAAGTTCAAAGTTCCCCTTGTACCATTTCCCTCGCGCTCCAAGGGGAAAGCCCATAGAAACAACGTCCTTTGCGTTGGTGAGGCTTTGCACCTTGGTTTCCAAATGTTTGCACTTGTTTACTTTCTCTGCAGCTACTTCTTCCAGAGATGTTGTGGAGGCTTCGTATCGTACTGTCACTTTCACGATGAATGCACGTCCGTCCTTAACAGATATCAGATCTGGTTTGTACAGCTTCTTGATGGTTTCCCTTATGGGTGGTTCTTTGAACACTACCCAGTCCCTCTTCTTCACCTCCTCAATAAGCGTTTCACAGATATGATTGTGCCTCTTGATTTGAGCGTCCTGAATCACTGGGCAGTAGCCGAGGATGAGGGTGCAGGTTTCGTTGTCCGCATCACAGTGCCTACAGGCCTTGATGTAATTTTCCTCTCTACCCCAGGAGAGAAATTCTCTTGTGGGGTAGAAGTTGGCCCTAAGTTGTAGTGTAGTGAGGAGTTTCCTGTGAGGAATGCATCTATAGTATTGGAGCCAATCACTACTAATTTTATCACCTTCAAAGCTTTTAATTCCACGGCCTTGGGATACTAATTTGGTCCATTTCTTGAATTCTTTTTTCCGCCAATCACAAGGTTTAGGTAATTTAGTTTTAAGGGTCGGTGCTTCCCACTCCGAGGTTGTGTCTGCACTGTTGGGTGGTTCATTCTCCGGTAGTGCTTCCCAAATTGAGGGTATCTTCTCGCTTTCCCCTCCAGCTTGAATCCACAATTTCTTATACAGTTGTTCCATTTGATCTTTCTCTAGGAACTCCTTCATTGTTTCATCCGAGGACTGTGCAATCCAGTGCAGTCTCCGGGCCTGTACACTGGGGATCAGTCCCGCCAACTTGGTGTCGCCCAAACCGCCGTCCTTCGTGCTCGAGTACAAGATGGCACTGCAGGTGCGCGGAGGTAGTTGCAGCCAGTCCTTGACCGCTGTTCGGATCTTCTGGTTAAGGGCTTCAAGGGCCCCTGTTTCATTTGTGAATGGTCAGCCAGGTAGGTCAGTCGAGGGATGGTGTATGTTTTGAGGATATCAAGTATTTGCAGAGGTTTAAGTGGAGCTTGATCAATTCATTCAAGCCAGAATTCTAGTTTTGTGGGGAGGTTGGCTTTTGCTATCCCAGTTCAGGGGTCAAAGTGTAGGCCAAGGTATTTCTTATATTCCCTGGGGTTGATCATGTTCAGAGGTGCGCTGTTGATGGTCCATGCAGCGCAGTTATTGAAGGTGTAAGAGTCTTTTTTGGGCTTGATGCTGAAGCTGTGGCACTTTTTCCCTTGTGTTTTGAGACCGGTGAAATCGCAGAAGGTCTCTAATATCTTGATATTTGTTTTCATGTTTTCCCAGGAGTCGCTCAACAAGACCAGATCGTTGGCGAATGCCACTGCTGTTATACTACTCTGTCCTCGGTGGAATCCTTTACCACTCTCTTCCAGCTTGCACAACAGGGGGTCCATTGCCAGGTTAAATAAAAGGGGTGACAGCGGGTCACCCTGCTTTACTCCAACCCGGATCTGGATTTTGTCTGTGTGTGTGTTCATTTTTGTGGTGACATACATATTGATGTCTTTGTACATATTGTTCATCAGGCCAATGATGTGGGGATCCACTCCCCATAGCTGCAAAGCATGTATGATGTGATGGTGGCTTATGGCGTCAAAAGCCTTGGCGATGTCCACAAATACAACACCCAGTGGTCTGTGTTCACTTTAGGCAGTCTGAAGTATAGTTTGCAGGAGTTTCAGGTTTTCAGAGCATCCTGCTGCTCTAATAAAGCCTCTTTGCCTTGGGTTGAGGGGGCACGCTTTGCTCAGCCTTGCTTTTACAATCCTGGAGAACAGTCTCAACAAGATGGAATTGATTGTGATAGGCCTCCAGTTAATAATGTCCTTTAAATGTTCCGGTTTTGTAGATTTGGGAATCAAAACAGTTCTGCAACCCCTCACCATGTCTGGGATCTCCCCAGATGTTAACCATAAGTTGAAGAGCTCAGCCGTCCGGGAATACCTGGGATCCATCTTTTTGATGTCCTCAAGAGTAACCCTATCTGGACCTGGAGTCGAGCCCTTGCTCATTTCCTGCACATTTCTTTCAATTTCTTTGGCCGTGATTAAGCCTCTGAAGGTGCTGTTGTCTGCCTTCCCATTAATTTCAAAGTCCCTGATGCCAGCAAAAGTACCAGGTGTTTCCCATCAGGCTTTAAATACCGAGTAAATTTCACTGGATGATATATCCCAGGACAAACACTCTACGTCATCCAAAATAATTTTTGCTAGTTTCCCCCTGTCAAGATGGAATAAATGCTGAAAGCAAAGGTAATTACCTTTTTTGATCGCTCTGTCCTTCATCCACTTCTGAAATGGCTTTCTTGGTTGCTTCTCCCGGGTCTCCTTCCCATTTTACCACGTGTAGCAGTTCTTATCTGGCTTATTGATTCTAGGCATCCAAAGCAGTCCTGCACTGCCTGATTAATCATTGTCAGCATCTCCTGGCCGTCCATCAATTGCTTGAATGCTCTGGGGAAGTGGTTAATTGCTCCAGCTGATAAGCGTTCCTTGACTGTCTTTTGGTAATGAGCCTGCAGCTGCCCCGCCCTCTGCTGGTTTCTGGCGCTGGTTGTCCTTATCAGGGCGTCATCTTAATTTATCCATTGTTTTCTCTCTGGCAGCTGGCCTCCCTGGTGGATGGTTCTCCCCAGGTCCATTGTCCACGGTTCTTGCCTGGGATTGCTGACTCAACCCAGGTTCCATTCCCATGCCCTCAGCTGCTCTCCTGGTATGATGACTCACCTCAGGTCCTCTGTCAGCTCCATCTGTTGGTTTCCTAGGCAGCAATCTTCTTTTGTAACTAATTTGCTTAGCTGTTTTTGTTGTTATGTGTTCGGCGATAGGTTTATTAATGTTTTTGTTTCCCTCAAACTGTGCCTCCAGTCTTATCAGCAGTTCTTCCTCCTCTTTTGTGGGCTCCTGGATTTGATGTTTCTTTCAGTTGGGAAGCAATGATCCTTTCTTGGTTTCTTATCAATGGCTGTGCCAATCTTTTGTGTTGTCCCAGGCCAATTTTGGTTCTGAAGTCTCTGACGCATACTTCACAGATCCACTCTCCAGCTGGAACCCTTTCAGTTTCTGGACCTCTGCATTTTGCAAAATGACAAATAACACTATGATAGTTAATATTTTCCTTTACACACTTGGCACACCGAAAGCAAACCCTCCTTTTCCAGTGCGACTCCTTTAGATGTTCAATCAGGTTTAACACAGAGTTTACCCAGGTACCACACAACAGGGACAAGGTGGATTTTTGTCAGGAACAGTCACCTTCACCATGTTATCCGGTGACTGCCCTCCGTGTTCCCCAGGCACTGGAGGCAATGCCTCTGGTGTGCCTTCACTCACCTTTTTGCTGCTTCCCTCACCAAGCACAAACGGTTCAGTGTCTCGTGGGAGGCTAGGATCTGAGTCTGAGTGCCCACCGATACCCTGGACAGGCGTGCTGGCAGCCCCCAGACCACCCCCCCCCGCCCCCCTAAGGACAAAATCCGGATTTTGAGCCATCGAATTGGGGCCACATTTACGGCGAGAACGGAGTGGGTGGTCACTCCACTCCAGTGCTCTTTGCCCCGTCTGCAACCTGGGGAGCCAGGTTTCAAGCAATAAGCCAGGCGGCCTTTACCAAGGAATTTGTTTCACCGAATTTGGTAGGAGTTCATTGGTGACTTGGTTTGGAAAGACAGGAGTCTGCTAAGGAAGGCAGGAGCCTCCCCTGAAATGGAGAATGTAAACCCTCCCCACTCCTCCGAATTGCTATCAATTTCAAATTAAGGGGCTCTCAGGCAAAAATATGGGAGCAGGAAATAACAGTTCTTTAAGGGGGAAAAGAAAAAAATTAAAGGATGAAATAAAACAATGCAGTACACCAGAACAACACTGACAGAGTCAGAACCCAACCTGACGCCCTGTGGGTCAGGGTGTTGGTGACAGTCCAATTGAAAATGTGGCTGCAGACTTCCTGAAGTATCATTTGTGGTTCTGTTGGAGAAAGGGGGATCTGTAGAGAAGGATGTATTCTTCCTCTGATGACCCAGTGGTAGAAGAGACAGCTGCTGTTCCTCTGGGGAATCCCATGGAGAAAGCCGTGCCGGTGTCTCAAAAACCTCTGGATTATATCTGGGTAGCAATGCTTGGCTCCTCCCTCTGGGCGGAACATCTCACAATGGGATGTTATAGTTCTTATCAGTCATGCAGTGACATTCAATAGTCTGTTATCAGCAGATGTCCCCTCCCGAGGGAGGTGTGAATGTGGTCACTCAAAGAGAGAGATAAAGCAAACTGCCCACTTGACAAAGGTAATCTGCCATACAGATGGTAATGGAAAACATCTTGCATTGCAATCTTCAACACCAGCGCACACCAGATCTTGGAAGGGAATGTGCTGACACTGAGAAATTGTCAAATGTTAACTTTCTGTGCCAGCAAACTGCTGGAATTATGCTGTGCAGGCATCTGAAAAATTCCAGATCTGGGAACTGGTGGTGTCAGCAAACACAAGATTGGGCTGGTGTAGGCACCAGGTATTTGCCTGGTTTGTCTTTCTTTGCCAGCAAATTGCTGCACTTGGGCTGTGGTGGCACAGGGAAATGTCCAGATCTGGGCATGGGCAGTGCCATCAAATACCAGGTCTGGGTGGTGGCAGACTTGGCACCAGGAAATTGCTGTGTTTTGTCTTCTTTTTCCAAAAAATTGCTGCTCCCCTATTGGTGCATCCTGTGTCACCCCACCTTATCTCCAGCCCTGGCTCCCTTCTCCATTGCATCATTTGTACCCTGACCCCTCCTGCCTTCCTCCAGTTATATACCCTGGCCCCAGTCCTGCTCCTGGCTCTTCGCCTCTGGTTCCCTTCAGCAGATGTTGTGTTCCTGCTTGCTCCTGTTTCCCTCTGCACCCTCACTTCCCCTGGACCCTTGGATTTTCCCTTAGTAAACCCAGCTGGATCTGCTCTGCGAGGAGTCCTCTCGTCCCTCTGCTGAGGCTTTGATTGCACCATCCGGGCTCAGGGTCTGCTGGGCTGGGGGAGTTGTCAAGGCAGCCCCAAGTGGAGACGCTTTCGGTGCTGCAGGCACCTGACAGCACCTGCCTGGGGAAGCTGCTCTGGCCACCCGCAGCAACCAATTCCTTTTTCCAAGCAGCAGCTCCCAGCGTCCTCCTCCGAAGCCCAGAGAGAGAGGGAGCAGCTGCCCTCAGCCCTGTCCTTTACCGCATCCCAATTCTCATGGAATGTCCCCCTCGGAGAGAAACTCCCAGACAAGAGAAGTGCGACCAGATCCCCTCCTCCCCTGAGCTTGATCACTTCTTTTGTTTCTTAAGGATCCAGTCCATCAGAGCGGTGGTATTGCACTGAGAGCTGGGACACCAGCAGGGGATCACCCCACACTGCCCAGTGTGCACCAGGCTCAACAAAGTCTGCTTCCCCCCTGATTCCACCAGGCCTCTTCCCTTGGATGTGGTTTTGCTGGATAGTGGGTCAGGACAGTGAGAATCTCCTTCATCCATTCATTCACCATTTAGGACCCTGCAGACACTTCCTCAATTTCTCTCCAAGATGACCCCACCCACCAATGATGTCACAGCTCTTGTCCATCTGGTCAAGAATCCCCCATAAGGACACTATGGTGTCTTCTCCAAGGGCACAAAGCAGCAAAACCCCCTAGGAAAATCTTCCCCCTTGGGCCCTGCGCCTCCTTGGGTGAGTTCCAGAGCAAACAGTCAGGGCAGTGGCCTGAAATGTTTTCCCAGCTGAGTCATAAGACTTCTCTGATGGATCCACATTGTCCCTGGGGAAAGAGTTTTGCAGAACCCTTCACTAATGCCCTGGAATGTCAAACAGGAATCACAGCCATAGACAGCTCTTCAGAACCACTTCACCGTGGATTTTCCTTCCTGGAAGCCCAAGATGTCTGAATGTCCTCCTGGTGCCTCAGGCCCTGGGTAAACAGGGCTTGTCAGAGATGCTGGCAGGGCACCAACACCCCTCCTCCTCACAGGGCACCTCTGTTACCTCAATTAGCTCCGAGTGGCGTCCTGGGGACAGGCGCCCACTTCCCCATGTTCCTGGGATGGGCACATCCTGCTCGGGGCCAGTGCTGGCCTGGGCCCAGAGCCAGGGCCATGACCCAGGTGCTCTGCGAGGGCTCCGTGGCTGCGGGTGTGACAGCATGAGGGGCAGGGCAGGGCATATTCTCCTCTGGACAGTGCTCTGGGCACGGAGCTTGGTCGGGTTTGGCATGTGCGGGGAAAGGAGTATCGGGTTGTGTGGATGTGGGAATTGTCACTGCTGAGCCATTCCCCAGCCCTCAGCCTTGTCTGCAGGTGATCAGCATTGCCCAGTGCTCCCCAGTGTCTGCAGTGCCTGAGATGCCAATCAGCCATCTGATCACATGTCCCTTGTTCCCCTTGTTCTCCCACGTGTTGGGTTTGGGGCCGGGCTCAGCTCTGGGGTGTCCCCCAGGGAAAGCTCTGGGAGGGGAGGGGCAGCAGGAGATGGGGGATCTGGCCCTGGGGGCTGTTGGAGGATGGATTGTGTTGGACTGGGGGTTGTCCCCACAGGGTCCCCAGGTGCCTTTGACTCCCTGCCTGCCTCCCTTGGCCCCCCAGGTGCCTGGGCCCTTCCAGGGGCAGCTGCCCCGTGCAGGAAGCTGGAGGGATGCCGAGCAAGGGGGCTGGATCTGTGCCACAGGTGGGGTGGGATGGACTCTGTGCCAGGGCTGGGCTTGTGGCCAGGGCTGGGGGCTGTGCCAAGCCGGGCTTTGGCCTGGGGACTGGCAGGGAGGGTGCGGGGAGGAGTCCCGGCAGGGATAAAGGAGCTCCTCACCTGCTGCAGCCTCAGGCAGCGCTGCCCAGAGCGAGAGGAAGATGAAGGTGGCTGTGCTCAGCGTGGCCCTCTCTTCTCCATCCTCCTCCATCCACAGGCCAAGGTAAGGCACCAGCCAAACGCTGTCCCCACATCCTGCCCTTTCTGGCCTCCCATCCCACCCTTTTGGTCCCTCCTCTGTGTCCCATTCAGGGTCCCCAGCTGCCCTCCCACTGACCATTCCTGAGGCCTTTCCTTTCATGTCCCCCCTCAATCCTTTGCCTTTCTTTCTGGCCACTGCAGAGGGGTCCCCCTGTACAATTCCCTGACTCACCCCCCAATCCCACACCATCTCCCAGTCCTGTTGGTTTTGTCCCCACCTGTCCTCATTCTCCTGTCCCCACCAAGCCCCTCCCTTGCACTCCCATGTCTCTACACCTCAATTCCTTTCTCCTCCCCTGTACCTCACACGCTGCTCCTTCCACACCCCCAGCCCTGTCCCCTGGACTCTCAATGTTTTTGGGTCTCCCCCCACCTCAAACAGATCTTTTTGGAGGCCCTGAATTCCCATCCCTCTGCCTGCACCCTGCTCCCTGCACCCATTTCCCACCCCAGCCCCACAAGGTCCAGTCCGGACCCAGCCTTTGTTCTCCTTTCCAGGCACTCCTGGAAGGAACCCAAGATGATCTGCGGGAGGTGAGTGGGATGCTGGCATTGGAGGACATCCCCTCAGGGAATTGGGGGGCAGTGCTGTCCCCCCATCCCTTGCTGGCACCAGGGACATCTCAGTGACCAGCGAGGTCTCCTGGTCTCTCTGCAGTTGGATTTAGAAAATGTCGCGGTCCTGGAGACACCTCTGGTGGGTACCATGAGTTCTGCCAGTGCCAGACCCTCCCATTGCATGGCCACCACAGCCCAGGCCATCCCAGTGTGTCCCAGCACAGCCCAGTGCACCCGTCCTGACAGCCCAGACAATGCCCTGCCCCAGGGCTCCTCCCCAGGGAAGCCTTTGCCCAGGGCCCTGCTGCATTCCACCCCTGTCACCCCAGGACCCTCTGGATGAGCCAGGACGCAGCCCCTGCCCCAGCTGTGGCTCTTGGCCAGGAGCCCGGTGCTTCTGGGCAGCAGCACAGCAGCTCCTGCACCCCATTGCTGCCACAGCCCCTTCCCCAAGGCCCCTCTGCTCTCCCCTGCCTCCCAGTGCAGCCCGCTGCCCCCATTGTGTCTCTAACGCTGCCTTTTCCCCAGCCCCCTGTGGCTGAAGAGCTGCGGGCTCTCCTGCGGCAGAAGCGCCTGGCTGCCTCTCTGGATGCCTAGGTGAGCCGTGCCTGCAGGAACAGGGCTGGAGACAAAGCCCATCCATGTCCCAGTGGGCTCCAGAGGTCACGTTCTGGGGTTTGTCTTTTAGGGTGTGAAGGACCAGTGTACTTTTTCCTCTCCAGTGGCATGAGGAGATGATCATCACTGGAGGAAACCCCTGTACTCTTTGAGCCCTGGGCCATTTCCCCTGAAGAATCAATCATCAAGAATCAATAAATCCTTTGAGCAAAGCTTTGCTCTGTGTCCATGTGTGTCCATGGAACTGGATTTCCTCCTTTCCAGTGGTCCAGGGAAGTCAGGCCAGGTCTGGGCTTTGCTGCCTTTACACAGTCTGTGCCTTCCCCCAGACAAATGGTGTGTTGGGAGCTGTGCAGAGTCCAGGGGGAGTGGGTTGATGGGGGGGGGTGGATGTCTATTGAAGTGAAGGGAGACACGACCATCCTGGTAATGCATCGAACTCCAACTTTATTGATCAATCAATCACCTTAAATAACAGTGCTAACGAACGCCATGAATATTCTGTAATCCAATTTCATGATAGGCTAACAGAGAAACTTCTAACCACTCCCTTTGTTTTAGAATACCTACAATTGTTTATTAAAAACAGAAACCAAAAAAAGAAACCAGAAATCAAAACAGAAACCAGTGTTCCCAAAACTTCTGCATCTGTTCTCAGGATGGCAGGCCTTCCCAGAGACGGTGTTCTGCTTGTTATGGGAAGACAGTCTGAAAACTCTATTGTTTATAAAGTGATGCCTGAGAGAGTCTAATTGTTTATACAAATCAGAAGGCTGAGAACTGTTAGAAACTGCTTTACTTTTCCCTTATACTTTTCTCTCAATTGTATGTCTCATGGCCTTTTCTTTAAGTCATTCTCCGACATTTCCCCCGTTTTTTCTTTTTTAAGAAAGGAGGTTAGTTTGCAGGTTTTTTCTATTATCTTACTGACTATTTTTTGAATGCAATAAGGTAAGATAATGGTGAAGTTTTTCCTCACAGAAACTCTTGTGGAGGAGACATTACCTCCTGTTCACTATCAGGGGCAAAGAAAAAAGAAGGGAACTCATCCACTACGCTTGGCAACACTTTAAACTTCAGAGCAGCTTCATGTGGGCCTCATAACAAACTCCAAAAGTACAGACCCCGCTCTGTCAGGGCTCAGCTGCACCAAAGGCCTGAGGACAAACAGGACACTCAGTGTCAGAAGTGTGATCCTGTAGAGAAGGATCAGAACCAGTGCTCAGAGGTAGAAAAATGATAACTTGCTTAAATAACAAGATCCACCCTGCGCTTGAGCTGGTATTCCATTCCAGGCTCTATCTTCACAAATTAAAAATATCCCTGTGGGTAATTTCCTAGGTGTCATAATAGTAGAGCCTTTACACTGGTTATAAAGCTGTTTGAACACTATTTCCAGGTTTAGAGATGAATCCAGAGTAGCCCATGTCTGTTTATGCTGACTCATCTTTTGAAAATTAGAGTAATCAAAGCTGTAACTGCAATTATCTAATGCTTGATTGGGATCTCTTCTTATAGGGCCTACAACAGAATGTTGTGTTAAAGGCACCAGTTTTCTACATCTTATTGAGGCTATATATGATGTACTTTGAGCTTTAACCCCTTTTCAAAATACACTGTACCTCCCGCCGATAATAAGCCAAGATTTACTGCTCATGAGATTTATAAAGGTCTAAAGCTGAAGCAGTGTTTGGCCTTGTCTCATTCCGTAGTGCCTACTCCCAATTATGTTCCCAGATATGCCTATAATTACAGGTGTTGCACCATAAATGAAAAAGTAACAACTGATCACAACCCCACAACACAGTGCAACCCAAGCAGCACAATTTAGGCTGTGATATTCAAAACAGTTCTCTTTTGCCGGTCCTCTTATATGAAAAGACGATAATGATTCAATAATGTCAATCCGTTCTCTGGTCGTCCGGCAACGACGTGTACAGGTGGTAATTGGACTAAGAAAAGAAAGCTGTTAACTGTTTTCATTCATGCAACCTGGAGAGAAGGTGAAAAAGTCTGAAAATTATTCTTTCTGTCCTTGAATTTATCACATCCACCTTTTTACATGAGCTTCCCAGAAATGTTCAGTCAGTTTTCAGTTTGTAATCCTTTAGTCATTTGGCTCAAATGGCATCAACTGGGAGATTCTCAGTCCTTTGTTAATTTGGAGTGGTGAAAAGATAGTATACATTTAAGGCACTTAAAATATTTGACCTAACAGACTTATTTGCAAATCATGTAAAATCACTTAAATCTAATTCAAACTTATCTATAACAAAATTTACCTGACTTTAAATTCTACACACCTTAACCCAATATAATCTAAACAGAATCTAGCTTTACCCAAACTTAATAACACTCAAACTAAACAGAAACCAATTTCAACAGAACTTAACTGGCTTCAAATCCCACACAACTTAAATCTATATATAATTTAAACTTAGAAGACCTCGAACCCAACCGAAAACAAACTCAACAAACTTAACCTTAACATTTAATGGCACTTAATTGATAACCCAACTTAAACTACTTAATAACAGATAAAACTTACTATAGAAATAATATATGGCATTCACTATAACTCACTCACGGGCCCGATTCCAAAACACTCAACCAAAACAACCTTTCTCACGTTTTTGCTGCAGCATTTATACCAAAAACACACTCACAACATCTCACTCACACAATCAATCCAACACATCTCAACATTTTTAAACTTTTCAAAACACAGCTTTAAAGTCTAATGTTCCACCGGCCCAGCCATACGGGCTTCTGATGTTCAAAGTCTCTGGTAATACAGATGTTTCCAAGACAGCATACCCAATGCCGAGCCAAATCGGCCGAAATTTGACTCCTGCATTCATTTACGCTGATCTGCTTTACAGTCTGTGCTGGGGAGAACAAAAGATCTCTCTAACTTAGGTGAAAAACATCCTGACAGCAACAGTCCTTGGTGTCGCTTGTTTAGTTTCACTAATCTTTTAATTGCAATAGGAATCTTTTCTTTTGTTGACAAGAGTCACAGTTATTACGGCTGTTAGATCTTAAACTGTAGCTCCTGCCGGCTACGGGGCGGAGGGAGAAGCGCTCCCGCTCGAAAAAGCACTCTGAAGTCGGAATCCGCCAAGGAGCGCGTGACCACTCACTTGCCGAATCAACCAGCCCTTAAAATGGATGGCACTGAACGCTCATCAGAGCCCAGAAAAGACGTCGGTCGATCCAAACAGCAGGACGAAAACTATCAATGCACAGCATGATTGCTCCTCCATCACCTGCTCTCTGATGTCCAGTCACTGTTCCCAAGCAGCAACTGGCCGCCCGTGGACATCTGGCTCCCAGTTCACACATGAGGGCGACGCGGCTCCGGTCGCTCCCCCCGCGGCGCTCTTTGTTCACTTCCGGTGCGGCTCTCGGGGCGGCGCGGCCCGGCTCCTGCGGCGGCGGCTTTTGATCTTCCCGCCGCTGCCTCCGGTGCGCCCATGCCAAGTTCGGAGTAGCACAGCACTGCAATTCTACCATAAATCACCGAATTTACGCATTTCTGTTAATCCGTAAACCGTATGGAAAATCCCTTTACCGTAGTCATAAGCCCAAAGTCCTGTTAAGTCCTTTTGCCAATTCATCTCTGCTTTGCTCTGCGGGTCACTCCCTACGCGACAGTTCAGCTTCGCCCGCGGTGGCTCCCTGTGATGTCGGGTTGAAGGCTCCCTGTTGCGGAGGGTTAGAGGCTCCCTGCTGCGGAGGGTTAGAGGCAGGAAAAGGTACCGATGATGCAGCGATGACTTCTGAAGGTGCTTGGCATTCCCGGCGCAAGTGGCCTGTGCCTTCCCATCGGCAGCATTTCGTGCGGCCCTCTTTATTAGATGTTGCAAACGCAGCGGACGCTTGAAGAGGTGCAAAAGTGGCTAACACCTGACTCTGAGAGGACTTTGCCTGTTCTTGCAAACCTATTCCTATCTGTTTGAGTGCATCTACCACAAAAGCCTGCTGCCCGGTAGGAATAAGAGCCATCCTCTCTAATGCTTCCTCGATAGTCCAATTTGCACCTAGAGTGTTAAGTATGTTTCTAGTAGCAGAGTTACAATTTTGAATACAACACTGTTTAAGGAGAGCCTCGCGCATAAATTCTGCTACTCCGGCTCTCTCAATTGCAGCCGCAGCTCTATCAACAAAAGCGCCAAATGTCTCATCTTTGCCTTGCTTAATTCCCATATACACTGGTATCCCTCCTGGTTCCTTTACCTTATCTATCGCGAGTCTGACTAACCGCATTGCCTCCTGGCACTTTTCCAGACCTATTAAAGCTTGTGCATCAGTACGTAGAAAAGGCCCCAGCCCCATAAGCTCATTAATAGTGATACCATGCAAGGGATCCCCCGGCTGTCTTTGAACTGCCACACATTCATTAATTAAAGCTTGCCAGTTGGCGTTAAACAGCAATTGTTGATGTTGAGTAAAAATTAATTTAACTATCCCACGACAATCATTAACAAGAAGGATACTGGTGTCAAAAATATAATCGAGCATTTGCTTAGCTGGTTCACTTTTAAAGCCAAACTGACTAACAGTAGCTCGCAATTGAGATAACAGCTTCCAGTCAAGAGCGCTAATTGTGGCTTGAAAACCTCCTTCAGGCTGGGGGTTAAAGACAACCGGACAAGCCAGTTCTCGAGCCGAACTTATCAGCTCTTGATCTCCCTTGTCAATTGCATCTTTGGCCAGGGCAGCCCACGTGTCCCGTCTTTCCCTCGCAATCGCCGCCGCCAAGCCGCTTTCCGACCCAGGGACCGGCTGATTGCTTGTCGGGAACGGAGTACGCGTTTTTGGCCCCAGCTGCTGAGACGCAGCAGGTATGGGAGAGTCAAAAGTGCTCTGTGTACCCTGCGGCAAAGCAGACAAGGCACCCCGCGGAGCTTGGCTCGTTAGGGGGGGCTGCGAAGCGGGTACTAAAGCAGTCTGCGTAGCCTGGCTTGTAGGCTGGCTCGTAGCCGGGCTTGTAGCCTGGGCCGTTAAGGGGGACTGCGCGGCGGGTAGTGAGGCGGTCTGCGCCTGGCTCATAGTGTGACTCATAGCCTGGCTTTCCAAGGGAGGCGGTGAAGCAGGTAATAAAACTGTCCGTGTCGCGGGGCCAAGAGGAATTCCCGCGTTCTTATCAAATTCCCTATCTTGATCGCATTCTTTGTTACGATCGTAAGCGGCAGTAGCCTGGTGAGCAGCCCTTTTTTCAGCTTGAATCCGCAACAGTTCGGTGTTAACGACCCGCCATAATTTACCCCACTTCTTAGCAGTTTTATCATCATCTAACGTAGCCTGCCACAATAAATCACCAAATCTACGCCACTCCAACAATTCGTGAACTGTGTAAGGATTTATAAAGATCCCCCTTTCTAGGCCATAAGCTAAAAGACCCGGTAAATCTTTCTGTAAATCTATTCCCTTAATTTGCCTTTTTTCCAAAAGGGTAATAAAAAGTTCATATGCGGCTTGCCTTTCCATACCTATGTGCGCACGTTGCAGCTCTTCAAATCAAGGTCGCGGCCGCATGTATCGGACGAGCCTATCTGTATAGTCGCTCGCAGCGCAGCGCGGGCCGGCGGGTTACCCTCCGCTTAGTCTTCTGCGCTTCTTTGCCGTTCCGGCTGCAGTTTCGATCTTTCGGAACCCGAACCTGGCTTCACTTCGCGTGGCGTTCGCTTCCCCGTGGTGTTCGCTATCACGGTCGGAGGTCACCATATATTGAAGTGAAGGGGAGAAACGACCATCCTGGTAATGCATCGAACTCCAACTTTATTGATCAATCAATCACCTTAAATAACAGTGCTAACGAACACCATGAATATTCTGTAATCCAATTTCATGATAGGCTAACAGAGAAACTTCTAACCACTCCCTTTGTTTTAGAATACCTACAATTGTTTATTAAAAACAGAAACCAAAAAAAGAAACCAGAAACCAAAACAGAAACCAGTGTTCCCAAAACTTCTGCATCTGTTCTCAGGATGGCAGGCCTTCCCAGAGACGGTGTTCTGCTTGTTATGGGAAGACAGTCTGAAAACTCTATTGTTTATAAAGTGATGCCTGAGAGAGTCTAATTGTTTATACAAATCAGAAGGCTGAGAACTGTTAGAAACTGCTTTACTTTTCCCTTATACTTTTCTCTCAATTGTATGTCTCATGGCCTTTTCTTTAAGTCATTCTCCGACAGATGTCCAAGTGGTGAGAAAGGCAGTGGTTCACTGTCAGCATGGTAGGAATGACCTGGGTTTAAAAGAAAAAGAAGTAATTTCAAAGAAACTTTCTTTTACAACTTTTTCTCCCCGTGAGAAATCACCATTTACTTCTCAATATTTTGAAAGGTCTATTAAAAACTTAATCAAACTTACAACAAAAGGATTAAATAAGGAAAAAGTTACAGCGCTGGGAGCCTCCCCCACTTGGTGGCTGGTAACCACGTGGCTGGCTCATCCACACAATGGCTGCTCTCCCTTTTATATCCTTGCTGTTGCAACAGGCAGCCCTAGTTCCTTCCAAAGGCTGTCTGTTGACTCTTGGTCACTGTCCATTGGTGTAGACTGCTTTCGTGGAACTGCATTGGAGGGCAGGTGTTGCTAGGCCGTGCCTCTTAGGAACAATCTGCCCCTCCCCAAATGCCCGGACTACCAATATCAGCCCGGGATAACAATGCTGGGTGGGGGGGACACATTGCAGTAACATAACTATACATCTGTACAACTTCTCTTAACATACTTATCATGTTCACCCTTTAATTGGGAGAGCCAACCATCTCATTACTCATCTCTAACATTGTGGCATTCACATTCTCTGAAAAAATCCCTTTGCCCAGGATTTTTCTCCTGGGAAGCTGAGAAGCCTCAGAGAAAAAGGAAAACAATTCTTATCTCATTTGCTTTTCCTGTGTTGTGCTCATGTGCAGAAAGTGTTTGGAGATTGGTTACCCACAGGTGATTGTTTGACTGGATTCTGGTGTGAGTTATTTTGACTCATTGGCCAATTATGGCCAAGCTGTGTCGAGACTCTGGAAAGAGTCACGAGTTTTCATTATTATCTTTTGAACATTCACTAAGAATCCTTTCTCTGTTCTTCAGTATAGTATAGTATAGTATAGTATAGTATAGTATAGCATACTTTATTATAAGATAGTATTATAAAGTAATAAATTAGCCTTCTGAGAACATGGAGTTAAATGCATCATTCCTGCCTTCGTTGGGCAACCCTGCAAATAGAATATTACACCCCCAAAATTCTTGATTTACTCAAAAGAATTTAAATGCCAAAAAAAAATCTTCCTATGTCAAAAGTATGTTGACATTATTTATTGGTCTTGAAATTTGGTTTCCTGGCGGGATGGGGCTGCTGGTTCTACCTGTCTATGGGGCACTGTGGGGCTCTGGGGTTTCCTGGGTGAGGGGCCCTACACAGTCACCTGTAATGCCTGGCCACGGTGGGGTAGAGCCACCGCAGTGTCCTGGAAAAGGGTGAGTGGTTCTACCTGGCTCTTGGGTTGTTCTTGGCCGCTGGGTCCATCGGCTTCAGCAGGACTTGGGTGAATTTTAGGGTGGGCCAGGTGGATCAGTTGTCCCCGGCCATCCTGAGAGCTCACCAGTCATGTTCGCTGACTCCAGTTCCAATACTGAAGGAACCACTGGTGCCAGCATCGCCCCAAGGAAGCCTCACAGCAGAACTGGCACAGGGCATTCCCCTGGCAGAGGGGCAGGGAAAATGTCTTGGCCATGAGCAGCAGAATGGCCAGAAAGCCGCTGGTGCAGGAGTTGCCCACCCCAGCAGATTGAAGGCAGGTTTGGGTTGCATTCCTGCTGTCCTGGCAGTGAAATTCTGAGCAGAGGGCACAAAGGTGTTTTCTCCTCGGGGCTCACAGGTGACACCGAGATGCTGTGGGGGAGCTGAGCCCTGCCTGAGGGCAGACTCAGCCAAGCAGGACCCCCGGACTGACACCGCGATGGACTACACAGCTGGCTCAGGGGTGCCGTGTGCCATGAGTGGGGAACAGCTTCCCCTGAAACAGGGAGAGCTGAACCTTGGAGCCACCTGCTCCACAGCTGGAATGGTGTCAGCGTCAGGGAGCAGACTAAAGAGGAGAGGGAGGCCTTTGGTGTGAGATTCTGAGGAAGCTTTACTCATCAGAGGGAACAGGCACCAAAGAGCTTCAAGCACCAGTGTGCTCAGGATTTTATAGAGCACTAGAACTGTGGGTGGGCATGATCGCTGAGCCAATAGGGAATCAGGGAGGGAGGAGCAAAAGGAGGGGAATACATCTCAGGGACCAATGGGATAAGGGGGTGGAGAGGGCAGGTCACATGGGCCAATGGGGCATCATCCATGAGGGGAATTCCCAAGGGGCGGAACCTGCAGGGGAGGGGTTTACAGGAGACTGACAGGGAAGGGTCCAGAACAGGGGCAGAGTTTACAGGGATGGATAGGGAAGGCACTGGAATACAAGGTGGGGATTATAATGATTGAAGGGTAAAAGAGGAGGGATATAACCTGGGAATAATCCAGTTTGGGGAAAGACAACATACAGGGGGTGAACTGGAACAGACCATCCAAAAAGGTATGAAATAAAAGGGCACTGCAACAGCGCCCAATATAGAGGGATGCAGGACACGTTTTATGGTGCAAAAAGAAAGGATCGATCCTGTGCTATTTTTATACAGTCTTTCTATAGGCCTTTTTGTAGGGTTTTTTAAGAACATCCCCTTTCTATCCCCAGTTGGTCAGCAACAAGTTGTTACCCAGTATTGACCGGTCACTCAAACCCATGGTGTGTATGTGCAGGAAAAGTTGTTTGTGAGAGATAGTTTTCATTTTTCTGTCTAAGAGGGAAAATACAGTTTATACGGGTGGCTGGTGTTTATCACAGACTTACAGCTCTTTTTCAGGGAAAGTAGGTTGTTTTCCACAGTCCTAGAGCTCTTTCTCAGGAAAAACAAGTTGTTTTTCACTGCTCCACAACTCGGTTCTCACAAAGAGTTGTCAGCTTTCTCATGGCTTCTTCCTCTTGCTGGGATTTATTAAAAGGCCTTCAAAGGATTCACCTTGAGCAGGACAAGAGCCCAGTTGAGGCTACACTCAAAATGGATGACTGGTCAGGAGTTTTCACACTTTTATAAGGTTTGGTCCATTTAAAAATTGGGGTTAGTTGTCCAGTTACAGCCTCAGATTATGCAGTCCCATCCTCCCGGTTTGCTCTCCTCAATTTGCTGTTGTTTGCACTTTTTGTGCCTGAAGCTGCAACAGTGTCCGGTTCTGGGGCTGGAAAAGGATTGTTTTGTCTGACTACACTGTGAAGAGAACTTGCTAACACTGTGTATGAAGTCCAGAGTTACAGACTAATGCAGTAGAGAATCTGGAAATATGACAGCTAAAACTGAAGGCATCAGCCTGTTCCATGTTCCCTTGGTTCCATGGGGATCCACAGCATCACAATGGCCACTTGTTCCCATGAGATACCCTGATGTCACCATGGTGTCCTTGGACACACCTGGTCACAACTGACCCATGGTTCCATGAGGTTCCCCAGTGTCACCATAGTCACTATCAGAGGATAGATGAGATCAATGTCCTGAGACACCCTGGGATGAGCTGTCAATCAGTCACACAGTGGGTACAGTGCTAACCCAGCCCTGATTGCCTGTGTGATCAGAAATCCCACCTGGGGGGAGGCCCACAAAGGCCTGGAGGCTTAAAAACATGGAGTGCAAGGTCAGCCCCTGGTATGGACTCTGCCTTCTCCTGGGGTTTGTGTCTCACACACGCTGGAACCCTAGGAGCTGTTAGTCATATGTGTGTCTTTCTATAAAGCTTCTGTCTGTCTCTCTCTCTTTCTTCTCCTTCTAATGCTCTTTATATGGAACATTTTTGGGTACCTCAACAGCTTACGTGTTCATTGATTTCTACGTCAAATGAACTAAGTTAATGAAGTTATTGCTATGATAAGTGTTTTCTTTGTAATTGGATGTTGCATGAAATCCTCTTCCAAAGTTTCTTGGTTTTTTGTACTTTGCCTGTAAAAATTTGTGTAATTCCTGACCTCTTGCAGATATCTGGCTGGTGTTTTCCCTGTGCACCAAACTCGAGTAAAGGTGGCAGATGAATTGGTGAGTTGGCACGCAAACCCCGAACAGAATCGGGTGCGTGGAGGATCGGGGCAGTGTGAGTCGCACACAATCCCTGGAGTGCGGGGACACAGGTCCCTAGCGGGGTTTAGGGTGCCCTGAGTACAGCAGCAGCACTGAGTAGAGCCAAGAGGGCCCCAGTGCCCAGGGTGGGATGGCAGTGCTGGGGATTCAGTGTGCCGCAGGTCAGGTAGAAACCGAAAACCCACTGGAGGTCCCTGGGGGGATTGGGATCGCAGGGCAGGGCAGGGCTGGGCTTACAGGGCAGCGCAAGGCTGGACCTGCCCCTTCCTCCCCCACATACAAAATGTTTAGAGCCAACAATCTCCTCCAGTCTATCACAACAGGCAATGCTGGAGGTGAAATCCCAATTGTGCCCATGGGCACCTGGCTGAGAAGGATAGTTCTTTCCATAGGAAGGAAAGCACAGAGCCCCAAGATTTGGAAGGCAAGTGAGAGCCGCAGTAGGCCAAGGCGAGCTAGACTTGTCAGTAATTGCAGAGTTTGGATTTAGGGAATTTGCAGGTGGAAACCCAGTCTCGACCATGGGCACCTGGAGAAGCAGGACAGTTCTTTCCCATGGGAAGGAGAGCATGGAGCCTTTCCCAATGTTTTGGGGACGGATGAGAGCTGACCCTTGTGAAACTACTGCCAGCCAGACTTATCCTGGCAATATGCCTATGGGAACAATCTCTGGATATAAGGAACTTTGGAGGTGAAATCCCAATTCTGGCCATGGGTGCCTGGAGCAGAAGGAAAGTTCTTTTCCATTGGGAAGGAAAACACAGAGCCCCAGTGTTTCAGCAGCAGATGAGAAGTGACCCTCAACATGCAAAGGTCACTTGGACCAGTCAGGCAGTCCATGGGAAGCCAAAGCAGCCAGACTTCTTCTGTTTTCGCTTGGTTTTATGGGGCTCCATATTGTCACAATGGTTCCTTGGATCCATGGGGCCCCACAGCGTCATAATGGTGACTTGATTCCATGGGTTCCAGCAGTGTCACAATGGCCCCTTGATTGCAAGAAGACCTGCAGTGTCACTGGCCCCCAGGTTCAATGGGGTCCCAAAATGTCACAGTGGCCCCCAGGTGTCATAAGGCCCCACAATGTCACAATGGTCCCAAGGATTCCATGAGCCCTTGCAGTGTCACAATGGTCCCAAGGATTCCATGAGCCCTTGCAGTGTCACAATGGTCTCCGTGGTTCCCCAGGCTCCACAATGTCATGTGACTCCTCTGTTCCATGAGGTCTGGAATGTCACAATGGACCTTTGGACCCTGGGGCTTTGCTGTTTCACAATGGTCTCCTCTGGCTCCACAGTGTCACAATGGACCATTGATGACAGGAGGCCACTCTGTGTCGCCCTGGAGCTTTGGTTCCATGCAGCCCTGCAGTGTCACAATGGTCTCCTTTGGTTGCCCAGTGTCACAATGGACCACTGATGACATGAGACCATGCAGTGTCACAATGGACCTTTGGTTCCATGCAGCCCTGCAGTGTCACAAAGGCCTCTTGGTTTCACGCAGCCCCACAATATCACAATGCTTCTCCCAGGGTCACAATGGTCTCACTGGTTCCATGAGGCTTCACAGTCTCACGATGCTTTGCTTATTCCATTGGGCCTCATAGTGTCACAATGGTCTCCATGAGTCCCCTGAGTGTCACAATGGTCTCTGTGATTCCATGGGCCCCTCAGTGTCACAATAGCCCTTTGGTTCCATGAGGCTGTAAAGTGTCTTAATTGTCTTTTCATGGTTCCACGGGGCCTTGCAATGTCACAGTGAACCTTTGGTTCCATGGAGTCCCACAGTGTCACAATGGCTGCCTGGTTCCATGACACCACAAAGTGTCATAATGGTCTCCATGGTTCCATGAGGCCCGGTGGTGTCACAATGGACCCTTGGTCCGATGCGGCCTCTCAATGTCATGATGATCCCTACATTCCATGGAGTCACACAGCGTCAGTACAGTCCCCTTGGTTCCATGAGGCCCAGCAATGTCAAAGTGGTCTCCATGACACCATGAGGCCTCACATTGCCAAAATGGTCCCTTGGTCTCACAGGGCCTCACAGTGTCACAATGGTCCCTTGGTCTCACAGGGCCCCACAGTGTCACAATGGTCCCTTGGTCTCACAAGGCTCCACAGGGTCACAATGCTCCCTTGGTTCCATGGCCCTGTGCTGCTGCATTCCCCCCTCCCCTTCTCAGGCCACCCTGCCAGCTGAGAAATGCTCCTTGGGCCTCAGCCTTGGCCAACAGCCCCTGGGCTCAGCTCCTCTGCAGCTCATCACAAACACTGCTCCAGCCACTGCTGCTGCCCAACCAGCTCCTGGTTTCTGTAGGAGCAGCCCTGGGAACTGTTTTTGTTCCCTCCGTGGCAAAACATCCCTGTTCTCACACTGCCAAAGAAAGCTGTTGATGCCAAGTGCGGCCAGGATGAACCATTGCTGGGACTGAAGCCTCTCTCTTGGGGCCCTACAAACAGTGCTCCAAAAGGAGCCCCTGGAGCTCTCCTGGGCCAGCGACTCCCGCTGAGTGAGGCGTCTCCGAGCCGGGAACTCTCCCGTTTGCTGCACTTGGGGATCCTGAACAACGACAGAGCCTGGGCTGATCCCCCAACTCCTCCAGGCTCAACCCTTTGCCCACTGGGGAGATGCCAAAGGATCCACAGTGAGCATTTCCTGCCCTCAGGGGAATTTCTCACAGGTGCCTTGCACTGACTCTTGGTGTCTGTGTGCACACATGAGTGCCTGTGCTGGGGAAATGTGGCAGAAATGCTGCTCTCTGAGGGGTTGTTGTGCCTTGGATAGCTGAGTCAGTCAGGCCTGTAGGGAAGGTTAAATCACGAGGCCTAAGTTAAATTAAATGCTGCTGAGAGTTTTTCTTTTGCTAAGTGGTTACCTTTAATATAAGTTTTATGTTAAGTTCAATATTGTTAAATGTTATACCTCTGTTAAATTGCGAAGTCATAGGTTTAAGTTAGGTTACATGCTGTTACGCTCTGCTCTTTTGCTAAATTGTGAGGTTGAAACTATCAGTTAAGGTTAATGTATAAGTAATGTCCGGTTAAGTTTGAGCTCTGTTAAGCTTTCAGGCCGTGTTCCTTTTATCCTTGCCCTTGCTGTCCTTGTGTCACACACACACACACAGAGGGACAGTTCTCAGTTAATTTCTGGTTTGATTGCCTGGGTTCTGTTTGGTTTTGTTGTTGCTTTGTTTCCCTGGTGTGCCTGAAGAGTCCAGTCAGGAGCAGAGCGACTCTTGCCAAGGAACTTTGTGCTGCTGTTGGTTAATATTCAATCTGGTTTTTGCTGCTCCCTTGCTGGGGATTTTTTCAGCGCTCTCAAGCCCTCGTTCGTAACAGGGTGAAGGAGCCCTGGCCCAGGCTCTGGCTCTGGGGGACACAGGGACCCTGCTGGGAGGTCCCTGTCCCCCTGTGCCACCCCCAGGGCCCCGGCCCCCCGTCCTTGTGTCAGGCTCTGGGGTCGATGTCGTGGAACATCCTCTGGGGGAGGCTGTGGGGCCGGGGGCAGGGGGACCCGGGGGGACAGGGGACCCCGCTGTGCACGAGCAGGGTTGGACTGCTCTGGGGGGAGCTGTGAGGGGGGCCGGGGCAGAGTGACCTTCCCAGTGGCCTCACACAGCTCCCGTGATGTCACACAGCCCCCGTGATGTCACACTGCCCTGTGATGTCACAGAGCCCCTGTTATGTCACACAGCCTTCTCTGTGATGTGACACTGCCCCTTTGATGTCACAGAGCCAACTCGATGTCACCTTGTGATGTCATACAGCAGTGCTGTGACATCACAGAAGACTGATGTCACAAAGTCACCCTCTGATGTCACAATCTGTTCTGTGATGTCACAGCCTGCTCTATGATGTTCCACAGCCACCAGGTGATGTCACAACCAACTCTCTGATGCCACAGAGCCACCACCATCTATGATGGCAGACTGTGTTCTATGGCCTCAGACCCTACTCTGTGATGTCACAGCCAGCTCTGGGATGTCACAGAACCTTCAAGAACCCTCAAGAACTCAGTTCTATGGAAACACTGAAGTTTCTTGTACTTTGAAGAGATCCCTGTAAGGGACACGACAGGGAAAGTGTCCCATGGCCCCAGGCAGAGCAGAGAACTGCAGGCACTGATGGCAGCTGCGGACAAAGAGAAGCCAAGTCTTGGTGCCCTGGGGCACAGCAGGAGGGTCTGTGTCACCAAGGGCTGGGAGGAGACACCTTGTCCTGAGGCACTGGGGCCTCCTGGCACAGCACCAGCCAGGCTGGGCACTGTCACCCCCTTGTCCTGTCCGCAGCATCTCCCCCTAGCCCACATCCCAGTGGCCTCAAGGATCTGCTGGAAGGAGTCCCTGGGGAGCCTTGCTCAGCAATGGCCCTGGGGGCTCCTGAATGCTCCCTGCAGGGACTGCAGGTTTTTCAAAGGACTTGGAGTTTTGCTTTTGCTTTGGAGTCTCTGAGAGCTTTGTGCAGTCATGGCCTCCAATTATGTGTTGTAGTTAGTTCTTAGAGAGGCTTTGTCAGTAACACCACTCAGTGGGGCTCATTAATGCTTCAAGGTACTTCAGTTCTTTTAAGGTACTTGGTGTTTCCCTTTGGATAGACTCTGGGAGATATTTGTCCAATCATGGCCCCAATTATCTGCGTTAATTAGTCCCTGGAGAGCTTTGTACTGACACTCAGTGGGGCTCATTAATGCTTTGAGACACTCAAGGTGCTGAAGGTGCTTTGGATTTTCCTTTCCACACTGAGTGTCTGAGAGGTTTTTGTGCCATCCTGGTCACCAATTCTCTCCTGCAAGGAGTGCATGAGGAGCCTGTGTTGGAGAGGGACCTCAGTGGGAGCCATGAATGCCTGGAGAAACTTGGGGTGTTTCCTCTGCCTTTGACTCCTGGCAAGGTTTGTGCAATCTCCTGCCAGGCCCTGATGTTCAAGGGCTCAGCTCCAAATGCACAGTGAGGCTCATGAGGATCAAGCAAGTCCTGACAAACCCTGGCTCTGCCTTGATTTCCCTCTGCTCCAGTGCAGTTCATTAGGACGGTTTCCTTTGACAGTTATGGAGAAATAGTTCAAAGAGCTTCCAGGAAATATGTAGTCCTATTTTAAAGGGTGTCTTTTATTGCTGTTCCTATTACACAAGAGGTGATTGCAGCATTCAGTGACTGATATTGATCCAAGGGCTCTCCTAAGGAGCCCTGGCCTGCTCAGAGAAGCTGTGCCTTGAGCTCTGAGCCAGTGTAGACAACCTTGCTCCACATTCCCCAAGCCCATTGTGTCTCTCCTCACTCACCTGGAACCTGCTTTGCTTGAAGAGCTGGCTGCACACAGCCAAAGAGGGATTTTCCTTCTTTGATTTTGAAGCAATCTAAAACTCCTGAGTTTCCCCATTGCAAACAGACATCCTCCTCAAGTGTGTGCCAAGCCCAAGCTGCCACCAGGAGCGCTCCAGACCCGCCCTGGGCCAGCTGTGAGGGTGGATCATCATCCCAACATGCAGTGGTGCCATTGCAAGGGACTGTTGCCATGGACACTGCAATGACCCCACTGCTGGGTTTGGGTGCCATGGCAACCCCCATCAGTTCAGGTTTCCTTGGAAACCAGCCCAAGGAGCCATTTCTGCAGCCAGGTTCCATGGCCACTTGCCTGCAGAGCTGTTGCTGTCCTCAGTGGCCATGGCAACCCTGGGACAAAGCGGTGCCAGGGCTGTTCCAGGTACAATTGCAGTGACACTCGTTGGTGCCACCAGGTGCCATGGCAATGGCCACGGGGACCCGTTCCTTGGTTTGGTGCCATGGCAACCAATGCCGGAGCTGTTGTGATGGTTGGTGGCCATGGAAAGCTGCCCTGGGCCCTTGCTCAGGGCTGGTGTCAGTGCCCAGAGCCAGAGGGGATCCCTTGCTGGGGGCTGTGCCATGGCCACCTGTCCTGTGCCGCACTGGCCGCTCAGGCACCAGGAACCAGCAGCCAACGGCACTGCCAGGGCCAAAGGCCAGGTCAGCCAGACAGAAAGGGGCAGGGCTGGGCACTGTTTCCATGGCAACCGGCACTGGGGGGACACCTGGGTAACCTGGCCTGGCAGTTGCCATGGAAACCCCTGGCAGGGACTGAGGGCACAGCCCCTGGCACTGAGACACTGCTGGGCCGGGTGCTGAGCACAGGGCTGAGCACGCAGAGATGGTTTTGTTCTTGCTGAGCTGCAGCACAGCCAAGGCCTGTCCTGCCCCTCGTCCAGCCACGCTGGGGAGGGGCTGGGGCTGTGGAGGAGCTGGGCAGGGGATACAGCCAGGACAGGGGACCCCAACTAACCTGGGCATAGCCCAGACCAGACCACATCATGCTCAGGGTATGAAGGGGGGAACAGGGAGGAAGGGGGGAATTTTGGAGGGAGGGCTTTTGCCTTCCCAGGGAACACTTAGGCAACAGGGGGCCCTGTTTCTCCAGTGGGCAGGGTCACTACCAAAGACACAGACACCAACTGAAGGAATTGTGTCATTTATATCATGCACAGCTGCAAAGATTTACAAAAGGATAAGCTCAGCAAAGCACATCATCATTAGCAATGAATTACAAAAGAAGCTCAGCAATCCATCATAACCCATCATTACATTTTGATGACCAATCCCTTGGTGAAACACCAGAGGTGTTTGTGGCAGACAAAGATTCTGGCTGACTATCAAGGTACACCTTACAGACATCAGCAGTACTTTAGTGACACCGTTCTTCATTCTTTTTTCCCAATCTCATTCCAATTAGGAACAAGAATTCTGTTTTGCATGGAGCTGGCACCTTTTTAATTCCAGAATAATGCCCCGAGGCCCTTTGCTGTTCAGCTTTACCATGCTGTCTGTGGCTAACAAGGCTTGGGGGGGGCCCTTTCCCCTCTGGCTGGAAGGGGCCGGGTCCCAGTCCCTGAGGGGCACCCAGGCTCCTGGATGGAATTCCTGTGCAAGTCCCTCAGCGTCACAGCAGCCTTCACATGGAGCCCTGTGGATCAGAGCATTTTCCAAAGGGGCCCTTGGGGCATACAGGGAGATCTGGTCTGGCAGGATGTGTAAAACCATATCCTGTCAGATCTCCTTGTTCTCACACAGAATCCTTGGATGCAGGGACACATTCCCATTGTTCCTGCCCAGGTTTCAGGACTCAGAGTTGTCTTTCCCAGGAGTTGCTCCTTCAGCTGCCTTGGGAGGGCCTTTTGGCCTCGGGACCCACACTCTGGCTCCATTATTAGGACTGCTGCACCCAAACCCTTTATTTGCACAAACAGTGGTGATTGGAGGTGGATCTCCTTTTTTCACAATCATTCCTAAAAATGCAGTATCAATAATTGTACTACCCTGTCACAGGGTTGACTAATCCAATCCTGGCACTATTGTTTACAGAATTACTGTAATTTCTCCTTGATATTCTGCATCATTTCCTCCTGCCATGACAGGAACACTTTGCAAGGCCAAGCTCCAAGGGAGCAGTTACCAAAGCAAAGTGTCCTGGAGGAATCTGAATTCCTGTTTCAGAATTGACAGCTCTCATTAGCTTTCAATTTCTCCTAATTAATTCCAATGCATGAAGGCCCAGCCCTGCAGCCTCTGGGCTGGCCCTGCCAGGGGCCATCACAGCCAGAACAATTTCCCAGGCAGCCCAAGTCTCACTGCCCATGGTTGGATTTGCAAATTGGGGGCAGCCGTGCACAGCCTGGGGGTTTGCATTTCCCCAGTGGGCCATTGTGAAGGGCATGGAGCACATCTGGGAGATGGGTTCTCCATGGACAAAGGTTCCCATCTCCCTATTTTTCCAACTGCTCTTTTAACAACCCCTTCACCCGTGCACCCAATCCTGCAGCTTGTGCATAATCTGGTACATGAAAAACCCTGCAGGCAAAATCACTGTATTTTTCACAGGAACAGAAAAAGCACCCTGCACCACAGTATCAGCAACCCGTCAAAAATAGCCAATTTTCTCCCTTTCTCCCTTTTTCATTGTATACAATCTCAAAAAGTTGACCACTGACATGAGGGTCCTGGCCAGTCCTGTTCTGTAGGGTATTTAGTGTTACATCCCTGAGCAGCCAAAGCTACCAAATTAGTATTGTCAGCACTATTTCACGTTATTATATAATTTCATAGATAGATAGTGATATAGAAATATAGATAGATACAGACATAAATAAATTTGTATAAATAGATATATTGAGGTCTTATTATACTATAAATACATATATAATTATTGTGTATATAGATATTTCACTTGCACAAATGCATATCAGTTCAAGATTAAAACCTTCTTCTCTTGCTCCATGTGGGAGCATTCCAACAATCATTGTTCCTTCTGAAGGTGCTGTTTCCTATGTACTCTCAACAAATTCATCTTTGTCTGCCCAAACCCACACGGTCTTTTCCTTTTCCATGTGCAATTTTTGGATGCATTTGAAGACATCCAGGGGTGCAGCCTCTTTTACCCAACTGCCCCACTGCTCCCACGGGGCTCCAACCTCAGCCCACTCCAGAGCCAGGGAACTCCAGGAAAGGGCTTCCCAGCTGGGAATTTCTGATGGGACTGATTCCTCACATTTACACTGAACAAGTGACATTTTGTTGGGATCTGGACAGACTGTGCCAGTTTTGTTTTACCAGTGGGCAGGGTCAGCACCAAAGCCACAGACTCCAGCTGAAGGAATCAGTGTCATTTCCTGCAGTTCAGAGCAGCAAAGAATCACAACAGGAGCAGCTCAGCAATGCACCCAGAAATCACCACCAAAGATTGCAGCAGTGATTAAGAAAGATCCAGCAGCATTTACCCTCAGCCTTTACCATCCCCTAGACCCACACAGCAGCTGGGGAAGCTGTCACAGCCAAGGGCTGCAGAGCCACTCCTGGGCACTGGGCATTCCTGCAGGTGCCTCCAGCCCCAGGTGAGGCTCCAACCCCGCTGGGAGAGGGCCCAGCTCTGACAGTGCTGAATGAACAAACTGACAGCACTGCTAGTGTGGCAACATCTGCTTTCATCCTCCTCTTGGGTTCCTCCCAAAGCCTGGCCAGGGCTCAAGGAGGAACCAAGGGAGCTGACTTTGACCATACAGCCCCAAACAAGGCCAGATGTCAGATTTCATGGCCTTGTCTGGCTTCTAAATACACAAAGGTCAATACATGTTTCACTAATGAGTGGCTACATCTATCTCAGTGCTAATGACCATGCATATTTCATCAGGGAGCAGATACAAAGATAACCTTTGCTTGGAAGGTTCATCCAGAGGCCATCTTTGGCTCAGGGCCTGCTGTTCAGGCCGCACTCAGGGCTGGTGTTCAGACCTTGGCACTTCAGGGACGTTTTTTAGTGCTGGGCTTGGCACTGCTGGCTGAGTGGCTGCACTGGGTGAGCTCAGAGGGCTTTTCCAACAGAAAGGATTCTGTGGCTCCATGCTAATATCCACTGCATTCAGCTGGGGCTATTTTAGCAGCATTACTTTGCTCAGAAAGTCTCCTCTTGCCCAGCTCCTGTGGCCTGAGGCTTCAGCTCCTTCAGCTCCTGGTGCTGAGGTGCTCATGCTGAATGAGACCAATCGGAGAGAAGAGCACAGTCCATGCAATTCCTTCTGGGACATGGAGAGGGGAGGCTGTGCAAACAGGAGCATTGTTTGCTGTGGCCTCCTCTCTGCCCTTCACGTCTTTCAGCGCTTTGAACCAGCCAAGAGCTTTCTCCAAGAGTGCAATGGAGCAGCTGCTCCTGCTCCCAGGCCTGGCTGTCTCCAGTCTCTGCCCTTGCCTGGTTCTGTCCCTCTTGCTGTGCCCTCTGTTTCCCCAGGGCTCGCTGGCTGCTGCCCAGGACTGTGGCACTGGCACAGATCCAGTGCTCCAGAGCCTCCTTTCTGTGCCCTTGCAGCTGCCTGGGCACAGCAGCCTTTTCCATCTGGAAGCTCCCCATGGACAGGGAGTGCCCAGCTCCGTTCCTTGCACAGCCTCCAGGAGCCCAGGGCTGCCATCTCCAGTCCCTGCTGGCACTGGGGGCTCCCAGGTGCCCCAGGCTGCTGTGACACCGCTGCACATGGGAGGGAAGAGGGGCAGGGGCTGTGCTCAAAGTCAGCTCCATCTGCTGCTGCTGCTGCTGCTGCTGCTGCTGCTGCTGCCGTGGGGTCATTTGTGCAGCCCTGGCCCAGAGTCAGGGATCAGATCCTGCCAGTCTCTTCCAGCCCTGGCTGATCAGAGTTTGGGCCTTGGAGCCTCAGGTGGCCAAAGGCAGCTGCTGCTGGTCCCTCTGTGTGCCTGTGTTCAGCAGTGCTGCTCCATCAGTCTGTGCCCAGCAACGGGGAAAAGCCTCAGCCCTGCAGGGCCAGGAGCTGCCGGGCTCTGCCTGAGCAGCTGTGCCAGCAGGAAGGGAGCTGCTCCACACGGGAACCAGGAGCAAAGGACATTTCTTCTGTAGGACATGTTTTCTCTTTAGAAGGAAAAAAAGGAAAAAGGAAAAATCTAGGTAAATTGTAAAAGATAAGAATAAAATCCAAGTGTTAGTGAAAAAACATAACACAATGTTAGTGAAAAAAACAAAACATAAATGCAAAGACACATTCTTTGCATTAGGATGGTAAATGATCTTTTTCAAAAGAGAACTCAGTTCTTTACATTGTAAATGTGCTGATGGCATGGATCCATCTTACTGACCTCAGCAGCCTCTTAAAAGATTTTGGGCTTTGTTCCCAACACTGGTATTTGAAATTGTGGTTGAAGCAAGAGGAAATTGTTTTGTGCCCTTCCAGCTCCAAGCAGGACTGGGAATGGAAACTCTGTCAAACCCCAAATCCTTTAGAAGATCATCTTCCTTCTCACCCTGCAAATGAGCTGCACATTCCTGTTGTAACTGCCAGGAGTTTCTTAGAGACACGAAGTCCCACTGACAGCTTTTTGCTCTGGTTTGGAAGTGCAGAAGGGCAATTCTCCATCCATCAGCTCCAGACTGCAGTACCTCAGGAACACGGCCCACTCGCCAGCTTTGGCCCACTCGTGGCACTTCTAGAGGAGGAAGAAAGTGCAATTGCACAATTCCAGCCAATCAAGAAGGAAGAATGGGACAGACAAAACACCCTGTACAGATCCAGGCGTTCAGCTGGGACTGTGGAGAGTTTGGGTCCTTGCCAATTGGATGCGTGTCCCCCGCTGCAATCTCTGGGCCTGCAGCAGAGTCTCACTCACCTGCCAAAGCAGAAAGCTCAGGCGCTGTGCTCGCAGGCGGCTGGTCTGATGCAGAGCTGTCAGAGCAATGTGAGGGCAGAGCCAGCCCAGCTGGGCCCAGGGCTGAGCCCAGCAGAGCCCTGGCAGAGCCCAGAGCAGCCTCAGCACCCGCAGAGCCCAGCTGCAAGGAGAGAAAGCAGAAACTGCCCGTCAGCTGAGGGCTCCTGTGCCCTTGTGCCAAGGCATGCGGTGCCCAGGCCATGCTGGCTGCGCCCAGAGCTGTGCCCAGAGCTGCCCATCCCTGCTGCCAAAGGCACAGAGCAGGAGGCCAGCACATGTACCCAGCCTGCAGCCAGCCACGGCACATCCAGCCCTCAGCAGCTGCCCGGAGCAGGATGCTCCTGTGCTCGCTGCCAGCTCCCAAAAGCTCTGATCCCACCCTGCCAAGCACACAGGGACCCACCTCACGCCACCCATGGCTGGAAGAAAAGCTGCTCCCAAACCACAGCCTCAGCCTTCTCCAAGGGCACGGCCCATCCACACCACAGCTGCTCCCAAGCACTTCCCCATCCACACTGGACCACCTGGAACGCTTCCTCTGGAATAACAAACAACACATTATTGAAAAGAGTTTAGAGACAAAATGGGAAAACAAGAAAATTGGTAAAAAGTCTTATCTCTGTCAGGGTCTTGAGGAAGGCCCAACCCCTGCATGCCAGGGAAAAACCCAGCCATGGCTGTGGGAAACCCACACTTTCTCTCTTCCCCCCTGCACTGCCTCCCAAAATCACGGTGACCCCAAAGCAAACAAGGGCAGTGGAGCAGCCCAAGCCCTTCCTTGCCTGCACAGCAAAGCAGCTGTGCACAGGTTCTGGAGTCCTACCTCTGCTCCCACCATGGGGCTTTGTTTGTGTCGGGCTGGCTGCCCCAGCCCCAGCCCCAGCCCCAGCCCGGGGCACAGTGGGTGCTGGGGGCTGTTGGCAGGGCCAGGAGCCCACTCCCATTTCGTACCCACCCCAGCAAATGCCCCACCCTGCCAAAAGCAGCTGGGCAGTCACTGAAGAATTACTTGCATCTGCCCCAGCAAAGGGAGAGCCTTTGGTTCCCCGCCACGCTGGGTCATGCCCAGATCTGGCAGAATTTCCCGGGTGGGACTCATCTGCAAATTCCCTGTGGAGTTTGGCTTTGAAGAAGGTGCCAGAATCAAAGTGCACCACCTTCAGCCTCCAGTGGCCAGGCTGAGGAAGAGCTTGTCATCCTTGATGTCACCCTCGCTGTCTCCAGCAGCAGCAGCAGCAGCAGCAGCAGCAGCAGCAGCAGCAGCAGCAGCAGCATCCCCACCCGGTACAGCTTCTCCAGGGGCTCCTTCTCCTTCCCTGCGGGCAGACCAGCCTCCCAGGGCTCTGCCCAGGGCCCCAGCTGTCAGGGAACCAGGACAAGCAAAACCAGCTGGGATGGCGGCCACCAGTGCTGGGCAGAGCAGCTCAGCCCCAGCACAAGGGCTGTGTGTTCCCATCCCATGACCCCGGTGCAGTGACACAGGCAGCACAAAAAGCTCTGGGTTCCTTTGCTTCTCATTGCCAAGGCATATGTGGAGCAGGAACTTACCAGGGCCCTGGATCAAAGTGTGCCTGTGGCTCTCTCCCTTCTTCTATGGCAGAGGAATATCCCACATCCAAGGATCACAGAACAGGTCTTCCAGTGTGGGTCTGTCCAAGGAGTTCACGGATAAACACCACCTGATCAGGTCTTTGCACTCTGGGAAGAGAAAGCAGAAACTGCCGGTCAGCCAGAGAAGGCTCCTGTCTGCTTTGCCCCACTATTCCCACGCCCAGGCCATGCTGGATGTGCTCAGAGCTGGGCCTAAACTTTCCCATCAATTCCCTGTTTTGGAGGAGAGCAGGACATGTGCCACCTCCTCAGCAGCTGCCAGAGCGGGATGCCCACTAGCCCGCTGCTGGCTCCCAGCACTGGGATTCCCCCCATGCCCAGAGAAGAGGATCCACCTTGAGAGAGCCCTTGTGGCAGTGGGAGCTGGCCCCAGCTGAGGTTCTGGCCCCTTCTGAAAGGGTGCTCCCCGCAGACCATCTGGTGCAGCAGGATGCCCAGGGACCAGACTGTTGCTGCCTCGCCATGGTACCAGCCAAAGTCGTTCCATTCCGGGGGGCTGTAGGACAGTGTTCCTATGGAATACAGATGGAGTTCATCAGGGGGATGCTGCTGCTCCCAGAGCCTGGCCCCAGCATCCCTGCGTGTGCGGGGGCTGCATCAGGGGCACACAGCGTGACCACTGCCCTCTCGCCAGCATCTGGGACTTGTGCACAAAGTTAGGGTTGGAAAAGAAGCCTCTGGTGTTGGAAGAGGGCAGCCCTGGCTAGGCCCGACCATGACATGCAAAGGAAAAACCCACTCCATGCTGGGGAAAAAACATGCCCTTATCCTCCCTGCCTGCATTTCCCCAAAAATATTATGAAGCCAAGGGAAACAGGGCGAGTGAAGCAGCCCAAGCCCTTCCTGTCATCTGCATACAAAAGTGGCTGGGGCAAAGGTTCCGCCCTCCCTCTCTGCTACCCCCACCCACGGGGCTTTTGGTTGGGCTGGCTGCCCCAGCCCAGCCCTAGTCCTGGGCAGAGTGGCTGGCAAAGGCTGCCAGCAGGGCTGGAAGATGGCTGCCCACCCAGCCCTGCTCTAAAGCAACCCAGCTGAAGATTCAGTGCCCTGACTGGCAGCAAAAGGTAGAATCCCCGCTGCCACAGCCAGCTTGGGCTGGGAGATGTTGGGCCATGAGATGTCAGCAGCGGGAGCACAGCCCTCTGCAGGCTCACCTGCAAAGTGAGTGTAGACTGTGTCCTGCAGGTAGGTGCCACAGCCAAAGTCAATGAGTTTGGCCTGCCCGGTGTCCAGGTCAACCAGGATGTTCTCTGGTTTGATGTCGCGGTGCAGGACCCCGCAGCTGGTGCAGTGCCGCACGGCCTCCAGCACCTGGCGGAACAGCTCCCGTGCCTCCTCCTCAGGCAGGAACCGCCGTGCCCGAATGAAACGATGCAGGTCCTGACACCGCTCTGGCCGCTCCAGCACCATCACGATGCAGCTGGGGAGCTCGAGCCACTCCAGCAGCTGGACCACACCGGGGAAGCCAGTGGACACCCTGGCCAGCAGCACGATCTCCAGGGGTGCGCTGGTGCCGTCGGGCTGCGGGAGGAGCACGATGCCGTCAGTGGGGCCGTTGCAGTGCCAGGCCTGGGGAAGCCCTCAGCCAGCCCGGGATGCTCTGCGCCCTGCGCTGGCCCCACGCCCGCTCTCTCTCGGGGCGTCCTGGTGGCTCCCACCGTGCCGGGCACCGGCTCATCCCCGGCCGGCAGCCCCGGCTGCTGGCCCCGCTCACTCACCAGCTCGCCCCAGTGCCGGACGCGGTTCCGTGGCACCCTTTTGATGGCCACCTGCAAGCCAAGGGCAGCAGCGGGGTGAGCTCGCCGCCCGCACTGCGAGCCCCATCCTCCGCCCTCCGCCCTCCTCCTCCTCCATCCCCTCCTCCTGAGCCCGCCGCCGGCCCCGCCGCTCACCGGGGTGCCGTCCGAGAGCCTCGTGGCCGCGAAGACTCTGCCGAAGCCGCCGCGCCCCAGCAGCGATCCCAGCCTGTACCGCTCCTGCAGGGCCTCCTGCGCCGTCCCTGCGGGCGGGACGCGGCTGTCAGCGCTCGGCCCGGGGCCAGCAACGGCCCCCGAGCGCCCCTCACCCGCCCCGGGCCGGCCATGCCCAGGCGTTCCATCTTCGGAACGCGGCACGGGAGGCTCGGGGCTGGCGGCCGCGCTGCCGAGCGGCGGAGCTCGGGCCGGGGAAGCCGCAGCGGAGGCGGCGGGAGCGGCCGCGCCGCCTGTGTCCTCCGCGGGCCGCGGGAGGAGCGGGGGCCGGGGCCGGGGCCGGGGCCGGGGCCGGGGCCGGGGCCGGGGCCGGGCTCGGGACTGGACCCTGCGTCGGGTCCGGGGCCGGGCTCGGGCCAGGCGGAGGCAAAGGGCGGCGATGCCGCCCCGGCCCCAGGCACTGATGCCCGCCCAGCAGCGCCACCGCCAGTACGGCCAGAGCCGGGCGGAGGCGAGACCGCGGCGGGACGGCCGGGGCCGGGCACGGGGCAGCCCCGCCCGGGGCCGGGGGCGGGCCGGGGGCATGGCCCAGCCCGGCAGGGGAGAGGGAGGCGGGGAGAGGAGAGGGACGCCGGGCAAGGGACCCCGAGAGAAGGGTGCCCGACAGCGGGAAAGGGAGAGAAAGAGAAAGAGAGAGAGAGAGAAAGACTATTCAAAACTATCTGTTTTGCTGCTGCTGCCGCTACTGCTGCCGCCGCTGCTGCTGCTGCCGCCGCTGCCGCTGCTGCAACTGAAGCACCGGGGCCGTTCGTCCCCGTGTCTGTTCCCCGCTCGCCCCACGAGCCCCACGTTCGAGCCCCGCGCGCCCCGGGGACAGCCCCTCCGTCTGCCCAAACACGGGAACTTTGCAGCCTTGAGCCCAGATGCGGAGCCCTGACTCCTGCACACTGGCACAGCGATCTCCTTCCTCGCTGCTGTGCATTGTCCTTGCTGAGGGTCAGACACTGGCGGGCCACCTTCCCTTGGGGTAGGATTCCTACCTGACCCAAGCACTGCACTTACACCTCCAGTGTTGCTTTCCTGTGTGGAAAGGAAAACTGTGTGTAGCTCATGGGATTTTAGAGTGTCTAAAACTTGCCAAGTCACAGATTTTAGAGGTGAGGTGCATTTGGAATGAATGGGATGGAGAAGCAGTGCAACATGGAAAAGAGAAGCATAGAAATAAATAGAGGAAAACATCTTGGATTGTTTCTTTCATTCTCATTTCCCTTCTGGAAAGCTGTTTCAGTTTTCCAGGAATCATCTGCTGTCTGCTCTTCTCAAGAATCTCTCATGGAGAACAAGGTTGAGCCTCTGTCACAAGATTTGCCACCAGCTGCAGCTTCTCTTAGCTTTCCACAGTGCACAGTGTGTGCAGCAGGACTTTTGCAGCAAAGCAGGACAAATGTTAGGAGAACTTTACATGTCCGTTCTTTTCCTGGGGAGTTGTGCCACTGGTGAAGTTTTCATTGTGACTGTTTGTGCTGGTTTCAGGCAAATTTTGGAAGGAAACCTCCAAAAGGGGTCAGTCTAGAAAGCAAGTTCCAGCGGCCCCTCCCCCTACTAGCTGAGGAAAAGACTTCCCTCCAGAGCGGGTTTAAACAATTCCAAGAAAAAGGAAAGTCACAGTCCGAGGAACTTCTCTGCCCCAGCTAGCTAAAACCAAATTGCTAGACCTGGGCTGTGAAGGCATCAGGAAATTTCCAAGTCTGGGCACTGGCGGTCCCAGCAAACACCAGCATCTGGATGATGCTGGTGCCAGAACCTGCAGATTTCCAAAGTTTGGCTTTCTGTGCCAGCAAATCCCTGGACTTGGGCTGTGCCAGCACCAGGAAGTTTTCAGATCTGGGTGCTGGCGCTGCCAGCAAACACCAGATCTGGGTGGTGTCATTGCCAGTGACAGAAATCTGCCAGATTTGGGCTCTGCTGGCACCGGGAAATTTCCAAATCTGGGCACTGGTGCAGCAAACGCAAGATGTGGGTGGTGCCAGACCCAGTAGCAGGAAGCTGCCACAGGTTTTAGCTTTCTGTGCCAGCAAATTGCTGGACATGGGTGGTGCTGGAACAGGGAAATTTCCAGATCGGGGCACTGGCAGGAAGCTGCCACAGGTTTTAGCTTTCTGTGCCAGCAAATTGCTGGACATGGGTGGTGCTGGAACAGGGAAATTTCCAGATCGGGGCACTGGCAGTGCCAGCAAACACCAGTGAAACCTTCTGGTCCTCGTCCGGACCGTTGACCAGTGGTTTCCCTGAGAACCAGCTCTGGCCACTTTACAGACAGAGACTGCTTTCATCTGGTTGTGTGGAAACAGAACTTTACTGAAGGCAAACACAACAAACAGGATGGCGTGCACAGTACAGAGAGCGAAGCAGAAAAAAGCCTGGGTCCAGGATCTAGCAGGGATATTTATACATTTATTTATGGGGAGGGGTTAAGGTGGGATCTGAGGGAAGGATCCAAGAGGAAGGAATGATTAAGAATATTACAATTTTGGGGCAAAAAGTAACCAATGGTAGCAAAGAGAACTCAGAACTTTCTAGTAACAATCTGCATAACTGAACAAGAGGATTATGGGCGGGAGCTCCTGCTCACCCTAAAGAGGGTTTTCCCACAGCCTTAAGCCGAGGTCTCCTTCTTTTAAACCAACCCAAACACAGCAGATCTGGGCGCTGCCAAGTTTGGGCTTTCTTTGCCAGAAAATTGCTGCCTTTGGGTTTTGCTGGCATTGGGAAATTGCCAGATGTGGGCACTGGCAGTGCCAGTGCACACCAGATCTGGGTGGGGAATGTGCTGGCAGCGGGAAATTGCCAAATGCGAACCTTCTCTGCCAGCAAATTGCTGGAATTATGCTGTGCAGGCATCTGAAAAATTCCGGATCTGGGCACTGGCGGTGTCATCAAACATGAGATTGGGTTGCTTTAAATACCTTTTAAATCCAGGTATTTGCTTGATTTAGGCTTTCTTTGCCAGCAATTTGCTGGAATTGGGCTGTGCCAGCACCAGGAAATTGCCATGCCATGTTTGGACACTGGCAGTGCTGGAAAACACCAGATCTGGGTGGTGCCAGCCCCAGGTATTTGCCAGGTTTTTGATTTCTGTGCCAGCAAATTGCTGCACTTGGGCTTTGCGAGCACTGGGAAATTTCTGCATCTGGGCAATGGCAGTGCTGGGAAACTCCAGGTCTGGGCAGCAACAGAGCCAGCAGTGGAAAATTGCCAGATTTTGGGGGTTTTTGCCTGCAAATTGCTGCACTTGGGCTGCACCAGCACCAGGAAATTTCTGGATCTGGGCACTGGCAGTTCCGGGCAACACCAGTTTGTGAGAGCTGAAATGAGGGATGTGGGACGCCAGGCGGCTCTTCAAAGTGCAGTTTATTGTATCCAAGGTGATACAGCAGTCCAGAGTCATGGGTGACAGAGCCTGTGCCTACAGCTTTCAGCTCCAGCTGCAGGCCTGGAGACCCTTAGTTTAGGTTACAAATGCATGATATACTTTTCTTTGCTGAGCATCTTCACAAAATAGAACCAATCTATACCTTAACTTTTACCTATAGCCAATCATAACTACTATCATTACCATATTCATGTTACTATTCTCCAATCACTAAAAGTTAGTACATTACAGTTTAAGCTAAAAGTTGTTTTCCAGTTTTCTTGCAGTGGAAAATTCTGAGACCTTTTTTCTACTTGCAAAATTTGCTGACTTGTTTGCCTGTGCTATCTTTCTGCTTGGTAAAATCTTCTTGTTTGAGGTGGGCTTATCCTTTGCTCTAAGTCATAAAAACCCCTTCTAACTAACATACACTTTGCCTTCTTAGCTATCCAAAAAGACTGGCTCATCAATTCTTTTCTTTTATATCAAAACTTGCTTTCATTTATATTCATCTTCAGACATTACATTCAAAAATCTTTCAGCCAAGCATACATATCTGTGAGACTTTCTTGTCAAACTGCATCCCTGTATAGTGGTCAAGTGCCTGAGGCCAGGAGCACCTGGACAATGGGGACAGTTCTTTCCTATAGGAAGGAAATCACAGAACTCCAGGGTTTTGAAGGCACATGAGAAGCAGTCCCCAGAGGCCAAGGCAAGCCAGACCTGTCTGTCCTTGCAGCTTTTGTCTGAAAGCAACCCTTGGATATATGGGGAGTTTTGGGGTGGAATTCCATTTCAGCCATGGGTTCCTGGACAGGAATGACAGGTCTCCATAGAGGGGCAAGGGCCCCTCACAGCTGCTCATGGTCCCTCACAGCCCCACATGGCCCCTCACAGCCCCTCATGGCCCCTCACAACCCCTTGTGAGATGCAAAGCTGTGTTTCGTGGTACAAACAGGCAACGTGTGTACTTGTGAATGAGAAATGTGTGGATACCGACAATGGGATAGTTGTGAATTCTAGTAATAACTGAGGAAAATAAAGCATGGAAAAAGACTTTTGAACCTATCTTTTGTTTGCAAATTAACCCTAGTTGATTTAGGAGCATTTGAATTAAAGTGTTATAGATGTTGCTTTTTGCTTGCATTTAATCCATGAAGAGTTCTGCAATAATAACCTTTTGAAGTATAATTTTAGAATATTACTTGTATCCTTAAAACTGTAGCTTTGGAATATATATAAAGGAAATATGCTTATCTCACGCATTATTGAAGAAGAGAAAAACAGCTTGAAAAAGGAAGATGAACATCACCTCAAGGGTTTATGGTTTCGACCAAAGGGAAGCTGGACATCACTGTTATGAGATTTGGAGTCTCTGCAATTAAAAGGTGGACCCATATCTGGGGAGCTGGACTCCACCAGATGAAATTAGTCTTTCTTCTTTTGGAAACTGGACCGTCACCATCTGGGAATTCTCCTTTGATATACATCCTGAGAAATTAAAATCACGATAGTTTATAGAATTGTGATGTAATAATTTGGAATAAAAATTGCTGATGAGTAAAAGATTGGAAATAGAAACTGCTGAAAAAAACTGATGGGTACCCCTGTAAATATCTGTAACCATCAATTATCGGTATGCAGTTGGAGGGAAAACTTCCCCCACTGTACCTGGCGCTGTATTGCTCATACTTTACCATATTAAATAATAAATTGATTGCTGCTTGAATATTGGACTAGTCAAGCTTCTGATTCATAACACCCTCACGGCCCCTCACAGCCCCTCACGGCCCCTCACAGGCCCAGTCCTGGGGCTCCTCCCAGAGGAGGGGTCGGGCCCTGCTTGTTCCCCTTTCATTTCAGTCCCTTCATTACAGCAACAAGAAAAGAAAGCTGAAATGGAGCGTTTCCCCAGCGTTTCCCTCGGGGTTAACTGCGGGCTGAAGCTCTGTGCTGGCGCTGGCCCCAGCGCCACCATCCCTGCAGCCGCCAGGCCTTTGCTGTCCCCCCGTGTCCGTTCCCTGTCCCCGAGTCCCGCCCGGCTCTGGCAGCAGCAGCAGCCGCAGCGCAGGGGGCGCCGGCCCGGCCCAGCCGGGGCTCCCGGCCAGGAGCAGCAGCAGCGCCGGCCCCTTCCCGCCTGCTCCTGCCTCGGCTCCCAAGGGCTTTTAACAGCTCAGTTCTGGAGCAGAGCAGCCAGCACCCACACACAGCCCTGACTGCTCAGGGCCCGCCTGTGCTGCCCTGAGCCAGCCCTCAGAGGAAGAAAGGATCGGGCTCCAGCGCTGTTTTCAAGGCTCTTTTCACTCACCCTGAGCTGACAGCAGGAGGCTGCTGGTGCCTTTGCCTTGGCAATTGGAGATCACGGTTGCTCTTGGCCCTCTTCTGCTTGCCACCTGAATTTTATCGGTACAACTGCACTTGCCTCTTTCAATCACTGCTGCCCACTGTGCTTTTGTGATGGTGAACTCAGTGTTTTTGTCACAGGCATCATGATTAGCAGAGACTGAAATGCTCACAAGTCCTTGAGCACCAAGTCGAGGGGAATGAAAGCATCACAGACCACTTTTGCAGCACTCAAACACAGCCCTGCTGCTGGTGCTGTTGAAATAGAATCACCCTACAGAGACCATCACAGAAATTGCCTCTGGAGTGGCAAATCAAATGAAAAAATCCACCAGGAGAACGAAAATACTGAAGTTGGCTGGCTTCATTGCTTCCTCGGAGCAGCAGAAAATGGAGATGCCCAGAGGTATTTTGCACTGCTGCTGATCCCAGTTGGAGCCCTGCCCTCTGCAGAGTCCCAGCGGGAACCTGAGCCCAGGCCGGGGAGCTCCCAGAGTGTCCTGGAGATTCTTTCTGCATTCGATCAGGCTTGCATTCCCCAGCAAGTCCCCAACAAAACCTCCTGTTTTCTTGGGTTAGAACAGGCACAATGGAAAACTCAGCAATGGCACAATTGCCCAGCCCACAAGGAAAAGAAAGGACAAGTTGTCAAGGAATCCAAACATTTGTCTTGCTTTGCTGCAGAAGTCGTGCTGCTCACGGTGTGGAAAGCCAAGAGAAGCTGCAGTTGGGGGCACATCTTGTGACAGAAGCTGCACCTTGTTCTCCAGGAAAGGTTATTGAAAAGGGCAGACAGGAGTGTGGAGAAGATTCCTGGGGAAGTGAAACAGCTTTCCACAGGTGAAATGAAAATGGAAAGTGTTATGTTTGTCCAATTATCTCATCATAAAAAACCCCAATAATATTAAAAGTAGTAGCAATTTTAATTGAATAGTTAAAATAAAAAAAAAGTAAAATTTGATACAATATAATTTGATAAAAATAAGAGATAATTTGGTTCCAATAATAGCGCATAAACAAACGATAACCGCGGGGTACGGAGGGCAGAGTTCTGGGACTCTTGCCACCTCACGTACAAGCTTGCCAAATGAAAATCACCCCTTATATGTCATGTGTCAATACCATCTCTTCTCATTTTCGGTTCATCATATCTCTATCTCCGCCCTCATTACCACCCTTATCACGCATGCGCTACCACTCGGTTTGGTGTTCACACAAGTCTTTGGGGGTCGTTTTGGATGAAGACCTCTCCTCTTCCTCTTTGTCTTTTAATTCACCTTTGGGTTACACATGCGCATCAAGCCAGTACAATGTAAGCCAAGACTAACGTATCACTGCATCTACATATCAAGGCAATAAATCCCTTATAATTAGCATTTTCTGGTACCCAACCACGTTCTTAGTAATTTTTAGCAACTGTATCTTCAGCTTCTTTCCTGTGGTCCTTGAGAACATCTGCTGGGGGGGGGGGGGGGGGGGGAGTGGAGCCCCTCCTCTCCCTCTCTTCTTTGGCATTTAACTATTTTATTATTCTCAAATATTAATTACTGTATCATTATTGATTACTGTTTCAATCTTTATCAGAACAAATCATACCTATTTATCACAAATCTCTCATTTCTCTTTTTGATCATTATGATTCATGCTGCATTTAAAAAGCTGTGCCCTGATGTCTTTTATATTTTTCAGAATTTTGGTTTTCTTGTTGTCTCTTTTCAGCTTCAAACTTTTCTAGCATTTCTATTACTGCTTCTAGTCTTTCACACTTTCAAGTTTAGTTAGCATGTCCTGGTCTATTTCAATCTTTTTAAGTCCTTTTTGTCTTTAACAGGGGTCGATTTAGCTTTTAATACCATTATAGATCTTGGTTTTACTTTTTCTGCTGATTCTGAATCTAGAGACATTGTTGAAATTTGCATCTTTTGAATCACTGAGTGAATTAGCCTAATAAAATACAAAATCATACAAGGCAGAAACATAAGTCCTAGAATTGAGCATAACAACATGAACTCTAACATTTTCCTCCAAACACCTCTAAAGAGGTTACCCCACCAATCTGTTTTCAAGATTGAATTCCACTTTTGTACCGGCACATGAGCTACTCTTTTAATCTTTTTTGCAAGTTCTGTGATAGCTTCTCCATAATTATTAATTTCTACATAGCACTCAGATCCATTAAATCTCCTAGAAACTCCTCCTTCTTTTGCTAACAGATAGTCTGGGGTGATCCTGTTTTGGTACACAAACACCCACATTCATGTATATTGCCTGGCCAACATTTTTAAAGCATCGGAGGTGCGATTTGACACCACCTCTACTACTGCTTGGAGCCTTATTAATCGATTCAACAGATAAGCTGGGGTCCTATATCTCCATGACCCATCCTGAGCTCATGTTGCTGGGTCATAATATGCTATAATTCGTTCTGCAGGCTATTTGTCCTCCCCCCAGTTTTGATTCCCTCCTGCTGTTGGAAAATTTAAATTCAAATCTCCTTTATTCCACTGCAGGGTTTCATACAGTGGAGTTCCTAGCACATTGCTCCTAGACCTCAGTAAAACAAAGAAGGAGGGTTGTATTACTCCCAAAGTACAAGTTCCTCCCCATTTTTGAGATAACTCACTGTATGCTCGTTGCCCACAAATTTAATATATCCCATCTGGGGCTTTCCATTTCTTATCAGTTTTCTCCGGTTGTTCCCAATAAGACCTCAGGCCGTTGATGGACTGGTAGGGGTTAGTTCCAGGACTTCTGTACCAGCATACATTAATCTGTTCATCTTATTCACAATTTATTTCTTTTATTGGTCCCCAATATCCAATGGGGTTTTCAGGTCGCCAAATTTTTGAATGATTATCCATATTAACCACCAACGTGGATTTACAAGGAGTATGCCCTAATATTTTATTAAATTTCCTTCCTTCTCAAGGTTCCAATTACCTGATGGCTTAAAATCCATCCTTCAGGTCTCTTCAATGTTCCAGAAATTTGGGTGTGGTTCTACTTTAAAAATTGCTCTGGAACTAAGCTCTCACTTTTCTACGGCCATCTTTTAGCCATTTTTTAGACCTCTACAAATCTCACATTTGGATAATTCCAATTCTGTAGCAATCCTTTGCATCAATCGTACAAACCGATTCTTATTCAAGGCTGGCAAATTCCAATCTTTGTAGTACTGTTTTAGCTGTTTATATAATTCAGCTAATTCTGTTGACTCTTTTCTCTTGTTCTTTCTTCTATTCCCCTTTGTTTCTTTTTTTTTCTTTTATTTTCTTTTTCAATTTTTCTTTTAGTGCCCGGCCTCCTATTCTTATACTTGGATCATCTTTATTATGATTTCCTTCAAAACAAAAAAACCTTTCATATTGAGGGCCAGTCTGATTACTAGGGGGATAAGGAGCTCGTCCATTATATCCCAATTTTTTTTCTACCCAATACATCTTTCCTTCCTTAATACAAACATCTATAACACTGCTGCGATTTTAGCAGGCAGAACTAGCATACGGGTGTGTTACAAACACAGATTCCACCTTGTCCTTAATCCACACAGGTTGATTACAATAGTCACAAATGTTGAAATTGCTGGGACTTGGTTTTTGCCTTGTTTGCTTTTTCATTGCTGAAACTCTGTCCAGTGTGGCTTTCTGGCTTTGGCCAACTGCCCAGGGTACCAGAATGATCACAGTGAAAATAATCCTCAGGAAATCTACCATTTTTCCTTTCTCAAGGCCCCTTGGGTTGCAGCCAGGGCTGAGATGCCAGTCTTCTTGGTAGCAAAGGTAATATCCCGGCATCTAGTCACCGGTGTTTTTAGTATTTTTGGTACCCATAGCCCCACAGAGTTTGCTTGTCTCTTTTTAAATGCCATTTCCCAGTTCTAGCTGGTTAAGAAGCAATAATTAAAACAAAAAGAACAGGGAAAAGATTAGGCTGGAATACCATAAACCTGTATTTTCCAAAATTTCAGGGATGTGCCAACTACAAGAAGATTTTTCTAATTATTTTGTGCTTCAGGGGCGGGGAGTGCATTAAGTCACCATCTCCAATAGGCACACTCGCGGCGCCAATGTGCCCCTGGAATGCGCCTATGATGTGGTGTATAGACTTCTTCTCCACCACAACTATCAATTTTGAGACACTGGTCTATAATATTATGAGTTGCTCGTTCTCTTATTTGTGCCATAGCAAATATAGCAAGAACCAATTGATCTAAGTTTTCTCTTAATCTAATTGCTGCTGGAAGGGTCTCATCTCCCAGTCTCAAAGGTATCCCAAAAAAATTATTAACAATATGTTCTATAGTTAGCTGGCTAAATACATAACCATAGCAAAGAAAACAAATAAATTGTCTCTTCTTTTCTTCTCTCTTACTTTCAAACATGGGTTAAAGCAAAGTGTGCAAACAATACATATTCAGGGATGACACTTTAAACCATGTTTACTGCACTCCCAATGTTTTACTTGTCTCTGCTCTCTTTCAACAACAGCTGTTATCAATCGCAGTTTCTGGAATTGCAGTTCTGTAATCAATTCTAATAATGTTGCTGGTGCATGACCCTGGAGGAGATCTTCAATCTTTTTAGGCCGTTCCCACTGATTCAGAAAGTCTTTTATTCTTTTTCCACCGGCGTTCTTCTGCCTCCGAGCTCAAGGGAATTGCGGTTAGCAGCCATCCAGGATGCCTAGTTCATTCTTAATAAATCAGGGTTAATATAAATCAACTTAAATCCCACCATATTATCACATTCTTGGAATTTCATGTTCCAACAATATTTTAGCTACAGTTTGAACTGTAGCCCGAGCTGCTGGAAATGCTTTAACCCACTGAGTTAATTCATCTATTATAACTAACAAATATTTCCACCGACCCACTTTAGGCAATTCTATAAAATCAACCTAGATCTTTTCAAATAGCTTGTAGGCTCTTTTGCATCCTCCAGAGGGAGGAGTTTTTACACTTTCTTTTTTACTTTTTGACAGGTGAGACACCCCTGGGTAATTTGCTTTCCAATTTCAAATATCCTTATACACCCATAAAATTTTAAAAAGTGATCACAAAAGGCTCTTGTTCCCCAGTGTGTCTGTCTATGCAAGTTATCTAAGATCTAATGTGCCACTGGTTTTGGCATCATAATCCTGCCATCAAGAAAAACTCCATTTCCCTCCTTAAATGTTGCTCCTAATTTCTTTATAGTTGCCAGTTCTGCTAGCGGAAGGGAAAATGTCTCCTGCTGAATTTCTATTTTTTGTAAGATCATTATTTCAGTATCTCTTTTTCTTAAGGTCACTCTTTTTGCTTCTTCATCAGCCAAATTATTTCTCTGACCCTAATATCCCTCCCTCTCTGGTGTTCCTTTACATGAACTACTGCTATTTTCTTTGAGCCTTTTAAAGCTTCAAGTATCTGAATTATCAATTCCCCGTGTACTAACCCTTTCCCTTGAGTGCTTATAAGTCCCCTTTCTTTCCAAATTTTTCTAAAAGTATGTACTACACTAAAAGCATATTTGGAGTCTGTATAAATAGTCCCTTCTTGCTATTTTAGTATTAATAATGCACAGAGTAATGCATACAATTCACAGGCTTGTGCTGACCAGGAGGGACTAAGGGGACCAGACTCCTTTACCCTCAACTTTTTCCCACTTCACCTGAATGCCAACCCATGTCATTAATTTCTAGATTATCTTCTTCAGTTAAAGAATAAATTTTAAGTTTTCCTTCACAGGGTTTTATCTGTAAATTTAAGGCTATTATTAGATCTCTGCCTAACAAATTATTCTTGGCCTCTGATAACAACAATAAATCATTTACTCCCAATTTGTCATCTGTTTTAATTTGCACTCCTTTTATTACAGGAACAGGGAAAGCTTCTCTCGTAATTCTGATTACTGAAACTCGCTCACGACTTATCTCACATCCCTGGGGTAATTTTGTCACTGTCGACTGAGAAACTCCTATATTTACTAAAAATATAACTTATCAAGGGCTCTTCTGGTGGCGTTTCTGTCCCCTTCATTAAACAGAGCCCCTGACCTCCCTGAAAAGTTTCCTCATCGTGCTGTTTTTTCCCGCAACTTTTTTTGTAGGTGCTCCTTTTTATAATAGTAAAAACAGGTGGGTCCTGCACCCTTCAAGGCAGGGCAAGAATTTCGTAAGTGCCCTTTCTTGTGGCGGGAAAAAACACACAGGTCCCGTGTTCTTAAAAATAGATTCTGACATCTGCAGTTTGTTTTTCCCTGCGGATTTTTTTTTCTTTTTTTTCTTTTTTTCTGTATTCAAAGCTGCCTGCATTTCTCTAACTGCCACCACCAAAATTCTGGCATCTGCTTTCTGCTTTTTCTCATCTCTGTTCACATACACCCTTTGTGCTTCTCTCAGTAACTCCTGAAGTCCCCTGTCCTGCCAGTCTTCTAATTTTTCCAGCTTCTGCCTGATGCCGCCCCTCAGGACTCTAAAAGGCAGCATACTTACTCTCTTCCCGATTAACAGGGTCTTTTGAACTCACATACATATTTAGAGCCTGGCAAATCCAATCCTGAAATGATCTGAACTTGGGCCAATATAAATTATCTTTCCGGAACATTTCTTTTGTCCATTTAAACATGTAATACTTAACTATTTTCTGTTTACTTTTTCTCCTTTGGGATTCTCATTCATCCCAAAACCGTATCATCATCCCCAGTGGGCTGTCCTGAGGAATGCTGCCCCCCCGAGAACCCCCCTCACGGTTCCCAGATACCTCAAACCACTGCGAATTTTTCCTACAAGTCGCAGCCCCTGGGTCAAGGAACTTACTTTTGCCCTGACCCATTTCTGGCAGCAACAAACTAAGAAATTCTCGGTACCAGGACAGTCTTAGTTTCCTACACTCACCTCGTGGCTCAACTTCCTCACTTACTACTCTGCCACACTGCCTTTTTAATCTACCTGTTCCACTCCTATCTCTCCCTCTGCAATCTACTTGTTCCACTCCTATCTCTTCCTCTTTCTCAATCTATTAGCCCTGTTCTCTCACCATCTAATCACATACTAAACAGGCACAATGGAAAACTCAGCAATGGCACAATTGCCCAGCCCACAAGGAAAAGAAAGGACAAGTTGTCAAGGAATCCAAACATTTGTCTTGCTTTGCTGCAGAAGTCGTGCTGCTCACGGTGTGGAAAGCCAAGAGAAGCTGCAGTTGGGGGCACATCTTCTGACAGAAGCTGCACTTTGTTCTCCAGGAAAGGTTCTTGAAAAGGGCAGACAGGAGTGTGGAGAAGATTCCTGGGGAAGTGAAACAGCTTTCCACAGGTGAAATGAAAATGGAAAGTGTTATGTTTGTCCAATTATCTCATCATAAAAAACCCCAATAATATTAAAAGTAGTAGCAATTTTAATTGAATAGTTAAAATAAAAAAAAAGTAAAATTTGATACAATATAATTTGATAAAAATAAGAGATAATTTGGTTCCAATAATAGCGCATAAACAAATGATAACCGCGGGGTACGGAGGGCAGGGTTCTGGGACTCTTGCCACCTCACGTACAAGCTTGCCAAATGAAAATCACCCCTTATATGTCATGTGTCAATACCATCTCTTCTCATTTTCGGTTCATCATATCTCTATCTCCGCCCTCATTACCACCCTTATCACGCATGCGCCACCACTCGGTTTGGTGTTCACACAAGTCTTTGGGGGTCGTTTTGGATGAAGACCTCTCCTCTTCCTCTTTGTCTTTTAATTCACCTTTGGGTTACACATGCGCATCAAGCCAGTACAATGTAAGCCAAGACTAACGTATCACTGCATCTACATATCAAGGCAATAAATCCCTTATAATTAGCATTTTCTGGTACCCAACCAGGTTCTTGGTAATTTTTAGCAACTGTATCTTCAGCTTCTTTCCTGTGGTCCTTGAGAACATCTGCTGGGAAGGGGGGGGGGGTAGTAAACCCGTCAGCTTTAGCCAGGGCCCCTTGGAGAATAGAAAGCTGACACAGCGGCAAAGAAGTTTCCTGTCTCCAGGGACATCCGCCTTGTATCTTATCCCTATAGCCATGTAAGGCAATATGTTGTTAACCCTACTATTGGTCACTTATGGTCACTCTAACTCCTTTGCCATTGGTCAGGATTGGATCCGGGCCAAGAGTATAAAAGTAGCATACTGTACCCCTACTAACTCGGAAGAAGAAGAGCTGAGACCCTTCATGGACCCTCCAATAAAGCCATACTTGTGGAACAGCCGGCCTCTTCTTCTCTCTCTACCGTCTGCTGGAGCCTTAGGCCAAGGGAAAAGCTACCTAGCAAGCAATGCTGAAATCACAAGAGCTGCCTAATCACTAAGAGCTGAATATTCCCTGCTTGCTAGGGCTGTCCCGCGGCCTTGGTCTGAGAGCGAGCTGGCTTCTGGCACCCAGTCCCCTAGGAGACTGAGCTCTGGAGCTGTAATAGCTTGCCTAGGATAAGACCAAGCAAGGCTCATTTTGGGGGGGGTGGAGCCCCTCCTCTCCCTTTCCTTCTTGGCATCACAACTTTTAACTATTATATTATTCTCAAATATTAATTACTGTATCATTATTGATTACTGTTTCAATCTTTATCAGCACAAATCATACCTATTTATCACAGTAATATATCTTGCTAATTCTGCACTTGGAGGAATTACTCAGGTCTGCAGTCTTTATTACACACCCTGTTCTAAAAGACTTTTATGCTATTTTCTCTCTCTCTGCGTTTTCACACTTGTTCAACAAGGTTTTCTTTCTAAGAATATTAATCACAATATCCCAAAGGATTAAAAAATGCTTAGGTATTTTTTCCCTAAGTATTTACTAAAGAAAACTAATAATAAAAACACTGTATACATGCTAGATATAAAATACAAACAGAAATAAACTTGAGAGTTCTCCCAAAAACCTTAAGAAAAAAACCCCATGTATTCTATAAAACCCAGAGCATTCATCTACAGTATACAAAAATGGGCATGTTCTAGAAGAGAAAATTTGTGCAACGGTTCTGCACAGAATTCTATGCTTTCAAGCTGTTTGCCCTTCAGGGGCAGTGCCATTCTCTGAACTGCAATGCTCTGAGTATGTTCTGCTCACCATGGCAACTTTCTGCTCTCCCCTGGTACAGACCATCCTCCCAGCAAAGGGGGAGTGCAGCCACCACAACTCGCAGCACCTTCCCACACAGCAAGAACCTGAAGGACAGAGAAGGCTTTCACCAGCTGCTGCAGGTTCTAACAGTGCCACCTCTCAGCTGCCGAAAGCCTGAATTTCTGTGTTGCAGTGTGTTAGTTTATTGAGTCAAATGTTCTGTTATATAGTGGTATGTTCAAGTGCTCCCCGAGTTATTACACTTAGCTTCTCCCCTATGTTATGCCCTCCTACCCAAGTGTCCCTCGAGGAATCCCCTCCCTCCTCACCAGATTTTTCCCTGTCTGTCAAGACAACCCAGTCCCTTTGCCCCATCCATCAGCCCAAACCCTACCCTTTGCTCCAGAAAGTTCCCTGTCCCTCACCCTAAGATCCAATCCCTATCCCAACGCTCTCTCCTCCCCTTGTTCTGATTTGTTGTAGCCCTCAAAACCACACCCCAAGAGTCACTTATTGGTTACTGTATGGTGTCCACTCCCTGTTTTGAAACATTTTAAAAATCCGGTCACAGGGATGGTGGGGGTTTTTGCAACATCTGTTCCCTTTGGGAATTCTTGCCTGCACGACCTTCCCCCCGCCTCTCCTGATGAATTTTCTGCACTTTATGCTGCAGAAGAGCCTCCTCTGCTTCCTTCACTTGGTCCTCCAGGGTCTCTACTGCTCGGCATTTGGCCTAGAGATACTAGCTCAGGCAAAACCCTATCCTAGCCAATTCCCCCCTCTTGCCATTGTCTCTGGAGCATCACAGAGCTAGCCAGGGCTGTGGAGGGCAGTGACAGTGACCCATGCCCTGGCATGTCACAGCCCCCAGAGCCACACCTGCCAGGCCACAAGCCCCAGCCCTGGTGCCCACTGCCGGCCTCAGGGGCTCCTGGGCACCCTCACTCTGAGTGCAAAGGCAGCCTCAGGAGCCCCCCAGGGCGCTCTGGATCCAGGCTGCAGAAACCCTAAAGCCATCACTGAAAGGGACATGGATGGGGACTGCAGCTGGATCTTCCAATGCTCACTGCTCCTGACTACTCTCTAAGTGAACCCAAACCTCATTTGCAGCACCTTGAGCACATTGACCCTGCTCACCCATCCTGGAACCTGGTGTTCCCACATCCTACACCAGCGCTTTGCATGGAGTGACCAGCTCCCAGCTGCTCTGCTACCCTGGCCTTACTTTCTGTTTGCCAGCAATGAACTTAACAGATACACTCCTGAGAAACCTAGCACAACATTTGCTTCCCAGGAGCTCTTTGGCAAAAAGACTCCACTAATCCCTTGTTTTTGCACAGAGAAGGAGGTCCTGACAAAGCATGAGGCAGAGACAGGGCTCTGGCATATGAATTCCTGAGCCACAGGATTCTATCCACTGTTGTTCCCAGCTACTTTGCTGATATTTTAGAGCCAGTTCTGGACAGGGGCTGCTGCTGACAGGATAGGAAAATTTGGAGAAAAAAAGGTGCAGGAGACAACAAAAAAAAACCAAGGGGGAAAACCCTTAGAAATACAGAGCACAACAGAAGTCCTTGGAGATGGTTCAATAGAAAATGCCAGCAGCAGTGAGCAGAGCCCGAGGTTGCTCACTGCCACCCCAGGGGCTCCTCAGTCCCCTGCTGGTTTGTGTCTGATGCAGCCCTGCCTGGAAAGGGCTCCAGGCTCTGGTGTTCCCAGCTTGCTCCAGGCTACATTCTTAGCAGCACTGAAAGAAGAGGTGAAACAAAGAGCCATTTTCTGTCCTGCCTGCAAACTCTTCTCCTTCAGTGCCACTGCCAGAGATCATCCCTCTGTCAGCTTGGCACTGTGCCTGATGCATCCTCGTCCCTGCCCCTTGCATCAGCTCCTGCACATCATCAGCACTCGCTGTCCCACATCATGAACAGAGAGAGCTGTGTCAGAAGAGCAAGGAGTGCATTTTCTTGGCCTTTCTAACAGACACAAGAAGCATAAGTCCAAATAACTTTGTTGTTTGTTCCTGCCCTCCTTTTCAATAACTCTTTTCTGCTTTAATGCAAAAGTCTCTTTTCCTACATGGATGGAATGATCTGGAATTGGCAGTTGCCTCAGGCTGTCAGGCACCATGGGAGTTTTCTCTTGTCTCTGATGAGGATTTGGTGAATTTTCCATTGGTCACTTGGTGTTGTCACCATGGGCTGAGCTCAGCGGCCGACTCTGCTGTCCCCAGGGGATGCATTGGGACGCAAAGCCCCTCAGGGCTGGAATTCGGGGTTGGGTGGGCTCGGAACGCCCAGGGCCTGGGCCCGTGAGAAGCTGCTGCTGGCGCTGGCTGTGCTCAGCCCGCTGTGCCGAGCAGCCGCGGCCATGGAGACACAGGCGGGAGCTGTGGCCGAGGCCGGCAGGCGGCCCGGGCTGGCTCGCAGCTGCGAGGACGCCGGCAGCCTGTGCCCTGAGGCCGGGCCCGTGGCGGGCGGTTTGCGGGCAGGGCTTTTCCGAGCCAGCCGTAATGTGCTGCCTCCCGTGTGGGCCCGGCTGCGGCAGAGGCAGGCGGGAGCGCGGCGGGGCCGGCAGCAGCGGGCAGAGGCCGCAGAGAGCAGCAGCCCGGCCGGGCCCGCTGCGGAGCGGCACGGAGCTGCCGGGCAGCCCTCGGCCGTGTCTGTGCGCACAGGGCAGGAGCAGAGCCCGCAGCAGAGGCAGGAGCCGCGGCAGGAGCCGGCCATAGCGGCAGCTCGCCGTGCCCGGGGCCGCAGCCGCAGCTCTCCCCTGCCGGCCACAGCAGCAGCCGCTCGCCTCCGAGGCTCCGGCGCTTTCCGAAGACGAGGGGCCCAGCCCCCAGCACGCCCTGGAGCCCCGCAGCGAGAGGAGCCGCCGGCGCCGCAAAGGGCAGCGCAGAGGGCGCAGGGTGAGGAGGAGGACATGAGGCTCACTCTGGACCACACTGGGGCAGCTCTGCCCTGTCAGCCTTTGCCTTGAGCCCTTTGCTTCTTTTCCATGAGCCCTGATCCCCGTCCTTGGCCAAGGGCCCCCGCAGCCCTTTCCAGGGCTGCAGGAAAAGCTGCCACAGTCACAGAATAAAAGAATCACTGGCTTGGAAGACAGACACTTTCAAGATGATCCAGTCCAATCTGTGGCGTAATACCTCAACTAAAGCACGGCACCGAGTGCCACTTCCAGTCTTCTTTCAAAGGCTTGCAGGGATGGTGAGTCCACCAGCTCCCTGCAGGGGTCTGTCCCAGGAAGAACCAAGATAACACTGGGGCCTTCTACCCCCTGGCGCTTGGAGCTCTGGAAGTTTGTCTTTCTGCTTAGGCAAAGGCCATGGAAAAGGACTGGGAAAAGTAGTCACTAATCGAGTAGCCTACAGAGCTCTAAATTGATGGGCAGGGAATACAGAAAAGACAGAAAAGAAAAAAGGCAAAACTCAAATGCCGTCAGGAAAGTCTTGGGCATGAACACATAGCTGCAAAGGGTCTTCTCAGCCCTATTTCTTTGTATTTCTGGGAACCAGAGGAATCCTGCTTGAGCCTCTGGGGAGATGGGTTTGGGAGGTAAAAGTTCATGTCTTTTTTCTCCTTGGGGCAGCTCCTGTTGCTAGCATCAGCTGAGCCTCTCTCCAGCCTGATGCCTGTTCTGATTGTTGCAGCAAAATACTGATGGCAGACAGAAGACACTGACACTTGCAGAGATGTGGCTTTTCCAGTGCCAGCTGTGAGTCCGAGTCAGAAGAAAAACTCCCGAAAGCACAACTCCATTGGAAGATCGCCTTCCTTTTCATTGAGTAAAGAAGCTCTAGATCCACTTGTGAATTGTCAGTTGTTTGTTAAGGATGGGAAGTTTTCTTTCATGATTTTTTTTCATGTGGTTTGGAAGTGGATGAGGCTCTCGTTCATTCACAAACTCCAGACCAAAGTGCCTTTGGAAGACGGCCCACGTGGCAGTTTTTGCCCAGCCATGGTACTTGTGGATATAGGAAAGCAAGGGCAATGGTATTTGCAGCCAAAACCCAGGAAAACTTGGCTCAGCCAAAACATCCTGGGGAGAGAGAGGCCTCCAGCTGTTCCTAGAAATCAGCAGAGTTCCAGCCAAATGGTTGTGTAGCACTAAGTGCAATCTCTTTGCCTGGATCAGAGCCTTGCTCAGCTGAAGAAGCAGAAGGATCAGCAGGGAGATCCCAAAGGCCCATCACATCATTTTGATTTTGCTCATCTTGTGTAAGTTTGCAACTAAACATGTGTTTGCAGTTGTGCTAATGAGAGGAAAAAAAAAAAAGTAAATAGAGGCTTTATGGTAGGGCCATGATGTTCCACAAGAGGAATCACTGGTGTGCATTTCATTGGAGCTCTCTCAATCCTATTAAAGTATTGTAGCCCTGATTTAAAATAGGCCGATATGAACCAACTTGGAGAGACAGAAACTAAAATGGCTTATGGGTTTTTTTTTTAAGAGTGAGAAAAACTACCCGAAAGGTGTTGTTTTGTGACATTTTAAAATATACTACCTCATAATTACCAACTGCAATAAATCAAGAGTTTAAAACGGAGTGTTTAGGTATATGAATAATTAAAACCACAAAAATGTGCAGATATGAATGCATGTTTTCATAAAAATCATGAAATTATAGACAGAAAAACACATGCCCTGAACTACAATGCAAAGGCAGGTAGAACTGTACTTGAAAGAGAAGACTCTCCTAAGGCTCCATGAATGAATGCACTTACGCAGCCCTGGGGATGCCAGTGAAGGAAACCATGTGTCACATAATGCATGTGTGACCAGACTCACCAAACACCACCTAAACATGGAATTGTTGCACCTCTCTAGGAGAGGCAGAAATTTATAGAATTAACTGGGGACTTGAGGGCAGAAGAGGCCGGAGGAGGAAAAAACTCTGAGGGGAAAAAAATATCTGGAGGGGAAAACATCTCTGCCTGCTCAGAATTGGTCGAGGGAGCATGTCTCTAATCCTCTCCTGAAAGGGATGCTTTAGGTGAGCTTTGCACCTCCAACTTCCTTGGACCAGAGCTAGGAAGATTCAATTATGTAAATGTTACATAGATAGATAAATAGATAGATAGATAGATAGATTGATAGATAGATAGACAGACAGATCTCATTACTGAAATCTCTCTTTACTGTCCTCTCTGTTGCTACACACATCAGAACTTGGTAGCCAGTGCCCCACTCAGCTACAATCCTGAACTTGCTCTCCTGTTGCTTCAGTAACGCGCACTCTTGGGGAATCTGGAGCATGTGGGTCCCTATGGAATGCAACCAGACACCCAGAGCATTGCACTGGGAACTGCACTCTTTGTGCATCTGTGCTCGGGCAAGTTCTTCTCTTGGACTCGACCACACTGATGGTGCTGAAGTGGCTGGAATCAGAAATGCAGCCCAGCCCCTCCCAGCTCTTGTGATCTCTGAGCACCAGCTGGAATGCAAGGGCATTGATTTCCTGCTCAATTCCCAAACACAATACACACGATTCCCTGGGCAGCCAAAAGACACGGGAGTCATTAACCTGAAAGTGATGTGTTTCTGCCAGTGCTGGAAAAGGGTAGGAAAGATTGCGAAAAAGTTCCCTTGCTCCCTGGAGAAGGAGAAATTACACAAGGCTTCCCCTTCTAGCAAACAAACAAACAAATAAACAAAACATGAAAGTGTTACCTACTCCAGTGTCTTAAGCACTTGGATGCAGTGAAGGGATGTTTGGCAGGGAAACAGCCCTTGTGCTGAGCATTGGCTCTATGGATCTAAGGCAGGGATCTATGGAAGTCTGCCTGAAGGTCCCTCAGGAGCCCCCATTGTCCAGGCTAAAGCTCCCTCAGCACCTCCTCCCTGGCCTTGTGCTGCCCCCCCTTGCCCAGCTCCCCTGTCCTTCTGTGCACTCGCTGCAGCCCCTCCATGACTTTCTTCTTCCCAGGGCCCACAGCTGCACACAGCACTCCAGCTGTGGCTGCAGCGCTGCCCAGCACAGGCCACGCTCACTGCCCTGCTCCTGCTGCCCCACTGCTGCCGGCACAGCCACCGTGCCCTTGGCCTTCTTGGCCCCCTGGCCCCACGCTGCCTCATCTTCAGCTGCTCACGGCCGCCAGCCCTGCGTCCTTTTGGCCCACGCAGCTCCCCAGCCACAAAGGTGCCCAATGCTCTTCAGATACTGCATGTGCCGTTTCAAGATGGCCTTCCTTTTCCACCACCTCATGTTCCAAGTAGATATCGTGAAGTTTGATAGGAATAGGAGTCTAAGTCACTCTGTTTAAATTAAAATGATCTAATTCAACTGTACAGGAAATTGCTCTTATTTAAATTTTCCCTATCTGCTGTCAGCAAGCATCGTTCTCTTTTCAAAAGTAGGTTTTTAGTTCTTCAAACTCTGAGAAGGAGATTTACAAATATCTATCGCTGCCTTTGTTACTTTTGTCTCAGGCGTGGAAATGGATTTTCTTTCAGCCTCCCTAGCTGGCCCTCTACAGTCTACTGCTACTGACCAAGCTCACATCTTCCTCTACAATTCTTAAACACCAGGGACATGAAATGTTCGTTTCTCACTCACCTCAGGATCTTCAGCACTGCTGAATACACGCTTCAGGTGACCTGTAGTGGGAAGGGAAAATGAACAGAATGCTCTCATGAAACTGCCTGGGCTGCTGAATCCCACAGAACAAGTCAACCCAAACAGAGATGATTTCCTGTTTCACAACATCCCTCTCGGAGACACATTTCATTCACACAGCCAGTAAGGGATATGGACAATATTCTTGGCTGTGCCTACACTGCAGCCAGTTTAGCCAGTAAATGAATACAAATATGATCAAGAAAATGCAAATTGTTCTTTAACACTCAATGCTCCTGTTCTACCAAAGACATAAAACAGCTTCTGAAATCCTCTCCTTCAGGTACTTTTTTTAATTTTTTCCAATCAGTTACATGCACTAATTCTCATTAACTTGCAGGAAATGGTTGCCCAGAAAAGCTTCCCAAAATTCCCCTGAGCAGCGGCGGTTTGATTTTGGAAGACCACAGCAGCACCTCTAGGGTTCAGAAGTAGACACTCACTGCTTTAGAGTTTGCACTTCCTTTCAAAGGGAATAACTATTTTAGCACTCAGTAAAAGGTTATTAAGTTAGACAGTCAAATCCTTTCATGACAAAATTTAAGAAGAAAGAAGCTTTCTCTGAATTCTGGGAACAACTGCAGAGTTTTTGGAAGGCCTTAAAGAACGTCTGCCAGTCTACATTTTCAAAGCTGTCTTGCTTGTCCCAGCAACCTGAGGAAATGACAGACTCTGCTGCCACAGACTCTCCCGTGGAGGGAACCGAAGCCCTGCATGTTCCCCTGCAAATGCTGCCCCTGTGGCTACAGACACCCCCTTTTTAGCTGAACCTCTTGACAGGAGCTTTACCAAACCAGTGGCATCCTAATGCTCTTTCTGTTTCAAAATCAGAAACTCAGCCACCAAGAAAGAGCAGGAAGACATACAAAAGCCAGGTTAGGATGCAACCAGACCTAAGCAGAATGGAAAACTCTACTTAAAAACAAAGTGTGTCACGTAATACGCGGAAAAACAAACACCATAAGCAGCAAAAGCTGCCGTGGCCAGATGGTGAAACATGGTAGCAGTGTTTTGGGAGTTCACCACAACACTGAAAGACACAAGACTCTTGTCAGTGGGCAGCTACCCACTGACAAATTACCCAACCAGGAGGATTCTCCTGATGTGAGCCAGCACTAGAGCTGCGCTGACACTCAGGCCTTCCGTGCACCAAGGCAACCTTCTGATGTCACTACGACAAGGTGGCAACCATGCACCGACATCACAAAGCAAACGCTCCATGTTGGTCTGTGAATTTATGCACAGCAATAACCAACCTTCCCTACAGCAAACACAAAAGAGTCTGGAAAGTTCTTCTCTGTCACAAAGCAGCACAAAATCCCCTCATGGGCCAAACCTTGTTGTTCAGGGGATCCAAGAGGAACTCCAAGAGTGTCCCATAGACCTACAGCCTGTACCCCAGCTGAGCACTCAGATGGGACACAAGCAAAGGAAACCAGGCCAAGAAAATGGCCCACAGCATTGCACATGTGAGAAATGACTCTCACTTTTAAAATTTTAAAGGTTTAGTAAACCTCAACAAACGACTGAATAAGGAAAAATTGCAGCATTTGGAGTCTCTGTGACTAGCAGCCATGTGCTCATCTACAAAAACGATGCTCTGCCTTTTATACCCCTAGCTCCTCCAAAAGTTTTGTCAGTCAACTCTTTCTCTGCTGTTCCATTGGTGGAGATTACTTTCTTGCATCTTGACTGGAGGTCAGGTGTTGGTGTGCTGCCTGCTGGTCGCAAGCCAGCCCTCCCCAAATGCCCTGACTACCAAGGCTATTACAAGGGGGACGGGAAAGAGGACTATGGAAGGATATATTACAGTATCATCACTACACATTTGAACATCCACATAACATCTGCTTCTTAATTGTCAGAGCCAACCATTGCCTTACTCATCCAGAACACACAGAACCAGGAGAGAAGCCACTGTTGGCATCACAGCTGAAATGCTTCCTAACAAATCTCCCCACATATTTGCACCTTTATTGGACATGCCCAGGGCTCCGGTGTGTGTACATCTCTGCCTTTCTTCCCCTTTGGCAGCAGTCGAACTGGCAGCATCTGCCCGCCAGCAGCAGCTGCTCCAAGCTGGGAACGCCACTGGCACTGCTGATTTCCAGAGGCTTCTGTGTGCCAGGGGAAGCCAAGGCAGGAGCGGGTTCAACGGCGCTGGCGCTGCTGCTGCTCTGTGCCAGAGAGCCCCGGCTGGGCAGGGCACGGTGCCCACTGCGCTGCGGGCTGCTTCTCCTGCCACAAACAGGTAAACCAAAGGGAAACAGCTGGAAAAGATTTCATTTTGACCATTCTTACCTGCTCAACACAAGTCTTCAAAATGAATGTTACCAAGGAGGACCTGATCCCTGCTGCCAGCTCAGGGTTAGAAGAGAGGCAATACTTGATCTCAGCACTGGGTGTGTGGGGAATCACTTCCCTAATACGTGCACACCCAGCAATCTCAGTTACTAGTTTGTATCCTTGGATCTAAGACATATTCAATACTTTGCTGAAACTCACAGACTAAATAGTCCGCCAAATTATTTGATTTACTCATTGATACTTTTGACTTATTGATACTTAAAGCACTTCTCAGCATTTACTGACATGAGTATAGGAGTGTCCTGCAGGTTCCTGCTGGCCTTTGTCACAGGTTCAAGAGGAGACCCATGCACAAAATAACCAAGGACAAAACGGGGATTGCAAAGAAAATTCATACTATTAGTTGCAATAGCAAATAATACACAGCAACCACTGGATTCCTAAAAATCTGCTGAGTAGGAGAAGGAGATGGAGCGTGGTGCTCGGCAGCAGGGGCAGGTAGGCAGTGCACTTTCAGGACATCCCCTGGATCAAAACGCTGTGCATCTCATTCTTCTCACCCTTCCAGCTCAGAACCAGGCCTTGTATCTCCTGTTCAGGAGTGGAATTTCCCAGTTATAGCATCGGCTCACACATGGCTGGCGTGTGAGATGAGGCCATGAATCCAGGATTTAAAAGAACTGGAAGAGTTAAAATTTTAGCAAGATTTAGTTATGGGGAAAGAGTGTAGCAAGAAGAGTTGAAATAATAAGGGATAGTTAATTTTTTGCAGGTAAGGTAGTTAAGGCTAGGGTAATATATCACTTGCCTGTCTTTACTCTGTTACAAGAAGCAGGATGGGATGCGGATTTCTTTGTGACAAAGAAGAGGACCGTAGCCTGCACCTGGGCCCCGAAACTTCAGCTATAGCCAAGGGGTGCGAAAGCCTGCCAACAGGTCATAAGGGAAGAGGTCAAATTGAGGAAGACGTCTTGGCCTTCATCAGAAGGAGGCCATTCCCCACTTTAAAACCCACCAACCCATTTGAAGTGAAAGACTGCAGTAATGTGAAGGAACTTTGGACTCAATTATAATACATTTTAATTCAAAGGAGGGTAGGCAGTGTTATCTAATGAATATGTGTTAGGTTTTTTGGGAATTATATGAATGTGTAAGATATTTTAGATGAGTAGAGATGAGAGAGAGAGCCAGTGATTCTTCACACATGTCTTTAGGAGACAACTCCTCCTGTGCCTGGCTGTAATAAACACACCACCTTCTACCTTTAACTGTGGTGAGTTCTATTCCACACCTCATTTGCTGACCACGGCAGGAACGCTTCTCTGCTCCAGTGAGAACAGCCGGGCTCTGGACGTCTCTGGGCGCTGCCAGGACATTCCTTTCCTGGAGGCACCTCCGCTCTCGGCTGTTCCTCGTGGGGGACAGACAAGACTGCTGGGACTGTGGAGAAAGGGAACGTTTAACTCTGTATAAAGTAACCCGTAAGGCGTACACAGGAAAAGGGCTGTTCACAAGTCACACAGAGATGTCCTGTGCACAACGTACGCCTGTACAGTCTGGGTTTGGGTCTGGCTGCTGGCAGAAAGCATTTGCTGTGTCAATAAGGACCTGCTAGCAATTCTGGGGGTGAATTGAGCAAATCCTGTTTTATTGCTGCATTTTTTCCTGTGTGTCGTAATTGTGGTTGTGTTTTCAGTATGTCAATGTTTGAGGAAGATGATGTGAGTGGATGCTGTTGTGATTTATGGTGTGTGTTGTGTTGAGAAAAGTGAGCACTCTGTTCCCTCATAAAGAGATACTCCTTTTCCCGTGAGCCTGTGTGTGTGGACTTTCTAATTGCAGGGGTTGGTGTTCCCTGTGACACCTGGTGCTTGGGTATACAGGGGGGTTGAATGGTTTTTCTCCCACACTGTGGTCATTTGGGACTGCACGGTTGTGTTTGGGGAGATTTTAGGATTTTGTTTGCAACGAGTGCAGCAATTTATGCAGAAAACTACAGTGTGGTGATTTATTATGTTGAACTATGGTAGTTCCTTTCTACCATCCCCTTCCCCGAGGGTTTAAAGTCTCCTGCCACGAGGTGGACGCTCTCTTTCCTCCCCTGGACATCCTCTTTCCTCCCTTGGACACTCCTTTTCTCTCCTGGAGCTGTTCTCCATTAAAGCTGTGGGACTTTGGTCCTGGGAAGAGAGAGCGCCTCTCGTTTTTTGCTTTTGTCCTTGTCAGTGTCACTGGGCCCAGAGCTCACCAAACTGATCCCCCACAAGGTGAAAACTGACAAATGGTCCCATATACACAGCTCAGAAATTGGCGACATTTCTGATGGACTGGGGTGTTCGCCACACTTTTGGAATTCCCTATTCCCACACAGGTCAGGCAATTGTTGAAAGGATGCACCACACTCTAAAACCCATTCTAGATCAACAAAAGGGGAAGTGGCCCAAGCAACACCTCTGATAAGGTTGAGCAAAGCTTTAGATGTCTTTATGCTTTGAATAGCTCATTTGCAGGACCTAATCCTCCAATTTTTAGGCACTTTTCAAACAGCACACAGGAAAAATTGAAAGAAAATCCTTCTGTTTTGATCAGAAACCTTGAGTAAGGATAAATTGAAAGACCATTTGCACTAATCACTTGGGGCAAAGGGTAGGCTTGTATTTGCAAAGGTGCCGGACCTAAGTGGGTCCCCGCGAAGGACGTGAAACCATCTCATACACAGGAGCACACTGACAATTCCACCCACAGGGAAATGAGCACGCAGACGTGAGCCGCACGGAGAAGCTATGGTTCATGCCAGACGTTCCCTGTTCAACCTGTGAAAGCTACAAATCTTGAGTTTGATGTTGGTTTTTGGACTGTGAAAATGGTTTGTATCATAGATCTCTTTCATCAAAAGCGTGGTGTCCATTGTGTTCAAAAGAATTCTAAGATATCCAAATTTGTAAAAATTGAAGGTTAGAGGGACAGTTTAGTGCCCTATAGTTGGCCAGTCCCTGACCAAGTGCTAAAAGATTTGCTTGAGAACTGAAATAGATGGGGAAGCTTCTGCCAAGAAACAGCTGAACAGGAACATGGAGCTTGATCAAATGATATACTGGCACTTGTGTGTTTTTCTTGCTTGCTTTTGCTGTGCATACATGCCTGTAGATGAACCAAAAATGAATGTTTGCCTTGCTTTAGCCAAGTCAGCAGGCTCAGACACCATGTGTTTGACCAATTTGAGCCCAGACAAACCCTTTGCAACCTGTTTGGTCGGTGTGCCTGTGCCAGCCAAGGAGTAGCCAATACCCAATGGTGACAAATATTGGTGTGAGGCTGCCAACGAGACCAATCCCATAACCAGCTGGCATCATTGGGCCCCTGATCTTCTTAAAGCACCTTCTGAACCTCAAGAATTCAAATTCTTGGTTCACTGGTGATGGAATTTTGTGCTGAGTTTCAGTACCAGGGAGGTCCACAGTTAAATGTTACTCCCCATCATCCTGAGGACAGATACTCAAGTTTGTGGTGCAATTGTACTACCCCAGTGTCCCCTGAGGGTGAAACTGCTGATGAGTAGATGACCTAGGTGAGTCCCCATGACAATGAGCAACAGAATATTGGCTCATTTGTGGAGATAGAGCCTGGCAGGACATTCCCTCAAAAATTAAAGGTGGCCCATGTAGCATCAGACAACTCACTGTGATAGCACCTATCGTTAAAAAAGCCATCAAGAGAAAACAGAGAGAAAAAAGATGTGCCCATCATTATAAAGAAAACTGTAATAGCAATTTCAGACCCTAGGGCCCTGCAAAATGAGGTACATCGAATTTATTTCTACATCAACTTGCCTAGGGCGAGGCATTGAAACCATTACACCGATTGGGGTGTTGGCTGAAGAAAGAAGACAGTGCGACTTCCATTGCAATTAGTGACATGATGACTGATATTAGTGCTGTCAGACATGCAGCCTTAAAGAACAGAGCAGCAATTGATTTCCTTAGCAGCCATTCCATGTGGTCAGTGTCACCCCCATGTTCCACACTGTCACTGTCAGCTTTGACAGCTTTTGGACTGTGTTTGAGAAGTCAAATTTTTCTGACTGTTGAAGGGCTTTGGGGCCCAGAGTTCTTGTTAGGAACAAGGGATTAAGTGTGTGAGCCATGGAGTTGTTGGACCAGGTGTTTTGTGTAAGTGGTGAGAAGGGTTTCTTCCTTTCTGTTTCTCTTTCAAGGGGAATATTAATGTTGCCCCTGAGTCCTCAGGAGGGGAGCCTGTGGACTGAGCTGCAGCAGAGGGAGCTTTGCCTGGCACCGAGAGCTGTGGGAACAATTCCCAGGAGCCTGAGGAGCCTGGTAAGGACAGAGCCCCCACTGGTTTAGAGAGGGGTGAGATGGCTGCTCTGAGCCTGCCTCTGGCAGTGAGGGAGATGAGAAGGGTTGAGTTCCTCTCTGCAGGCTTGGTGCTTCCTGGTGCCTTGAGTTCAAATGCTGCACTGGCACAATCTGCCTGAGCCCTGCCCTCCACGCTTCTCCAGAGGCTCTGGCACTGAGTCCTCTGTGGGAATCCACAAAATTAGAGGGTTTTGGGAAAGCTGAAAAAGGCAGGTCTCAGATACAGTAGAGCTGTTTACAGCTAAGCAGCAGCCATGAGATAGGTCAGCAGAAAAATTATTTAACCTGTAGAAAAGCAAGGACAAATAGAACAATGATCTGTGTATTAATGCTGGTCTAGAAGACCCCTCTAAGCTACAGAAAAGTTTATCTAGCAAGATATTGGGAAGGTTGAAGCTTAATAATGGAGCTCAGTGCATTGTGTTTTAAGGCTTCCAAGTAGGTATTGTATTTGACATAAGCGAGCATTGTTTTAACCAAAGGTACCTGTGCTTATAGTGATTGGATAGAACTACTGTCAATGTGCTTTTGCTTTGTGTGATTGGTCAAAAAACTTATAAAGTAAGTTGTAACGCTAAGTTCTTTGTCTACTGCCTGGGATGTGAGCTGCTGGCATCTTCCCATGGTCATACCCATGCAATGAGACTGATGCTGGAAAACAAACAGCTCGAGGCGCGTTCCACAGCAGTCCCGGCCCATTCGTGATTTCTACATAGCCCCTGCCAGCGTCAAATGGCACGGCTTGATTTGCAGGGCAGGCAGTCTTAAACATCTGCAATATCCTATCAGAGTCCTAGTTTGGCTTCATTCAAAGAAAGAGGAGAGTGCACCTAACACTGACCACTTGTTAGGCAATATCTTCCACCTTGCCCTTGTACCCCTACAGAGAGGCTGTCTGCAAAATGCCCAGAACACCATCCAAATCTGCAGCAAGGACAGGAAAAGCAGGCAGAGAATCTTTCTGTTTTCAAGGGCCCCCTTCCTAGGCGACTTGACCCTTTCTACCTGATTCTCACTTGAGATCTACCCATGATAGAGCACTGCAGGAAAACACTTTAAAGGATCATTAATCAGGACCTGCTTGGAAAGCAAGGGTAGAAACTCTTTCCCTCCCTGATGGACTGTGGGCTGGCAACTGCTGCTCTGAAGATGTGCAGCTGCTCCTCTCTGGAGAGGCCATGGAAGGGCTGTGATGGTCTACGGGAACCAGAGGACCGATGAGCTCAGGTTGGCATTTAAGCTTCATGGGAACAAGCAGAATGAAGAGCTCACAGTGGAGATGAAATTTGCCTGTGCCTGGCTCCTCCGAGGAAACCCCAAGAAGTCCAGATGAAGCAAACACCTTCTCCCAAGCAGCCAGGAAAACCTCAGAGTCCTGAGCACCTGCACTTAGCCTGGAAGGGCCTGGAGGCAGCTCTGAATCCTCAGGTGAGGCAGCACTGAGGTCCTGGTATGAGAGCGCTGTGTAGCAGTGAGGGAAGGAAAAGGGAAGCAAAGGGAAGGCTGGGTCACTATTGGTCTTTGGGTGTGTTTCCCTTGGCAGCAACTGTACTTCTTTCAGGGAAAACAAAAGCTCCCTGAATTGTTAAAACTGAAAATCAGGAACAAAGACTCTCTAACTAGTCAAAGTTACAAAGTGGTACGTTCATTACGCCAGCGGGCGGCACAGGGGAGGGTCATTCCCCAAATGCGTGACTGCTGGCCAGGCTCGGCTCGGCTCGGCACAGCACAGCAGGATCCAGCAGGACAGGGAAGGGATAGGCAGGCACGGAAGGGCAGGGCAGGGCACTGGGAGCAGTGACAGGCTCTGTCCCCACGCTGCATGCCGTGCCTGGGTCACCATCGGGGACAGAGAGGAAGGACATTGCTCTTGGCTGCAGAAAGGAGGAAAAGGGAGAGTTAGAAAACATTCATTTGGACTCCTTTTCAGCAGACTAGCTGGTTTCATCTCACCATGTCTCCCTGTCTTTGGCAGAATTGGCACATTTCTCGTGATTCGGAGTCAGCTACAGCAGCAGGAAGGGGCAGCAATTTTGTCAGCATTGATATCAAAGCCAAAGTGCTGCCCCATGGATGGATGTTGCTTTCTTCAAGAGATTTCTGGCCTTGAGTTGTAGTGAATTCATACTGGTGTCTTCCCAAACAGACTTGCCTTTTTCTTTCCTCAGGAATCACCTCTTCTTTTTCTTCCCCCTATCTGGGGAGAGCTCCAATGCAAATGCCTCCTGCAGCCAAGTTCTGCCACTGTAGACTGACAAAGGAGATCTTGCAGTGGGGAGAGACTCCCTAGAGCTGCTGTGGAGAGCTGAAGGGGGAAGCTTTGTCCCTTAGTCTTGAAGTCTTGTTGGGGAGCTGCTCGTGCTCAGGGGGACAGACACTTATGATGTTTATCCAAGCCTTGTAGGTTCATTCCTGAGCTTCCTGACACACCACCGAGACTTTGGGGTTGTAATATTGGCAAACAAATTACAGTCTGGGCGCTTCTTGAAATGCTTCAGTTATTCTTTTTTTGCTTTTCTGCAGAAATGTTGTCATCATCTATTCCTTTAAGAGAATCTTTTCCTACTTTTTGGGGGATTCCTTTTGCTGCCCTCCCAGATCAGTCCAATTCCCAGGGCTCCTTCCCAAAGTGAGCTGCAGCCCATGCCCTCCACTCTCCAGCTGGAACAGAAGGAAGCACAGTTTGCTGTTGTGGCAGTGGAGCTTCTCTCTCCTGCCTGCTTTCCCTTTGGGACAGGTTGGTGTGTGCTCATTTGGTAAAGGCAGGTTTTAACTCTGAAGCAGTTGTGTTTCAAACTGCTCCCTTCTCCAGCTCTTCTGTGGGTATCCTTGGACAAAAGGCCTCTTGGTGGGAGCTGCCAGTGGCAGGTTAAGGAAGGAGGTTGATATTTCAGGGCTGTGACTGCTGAAAGCAGCTGGTTTCTGGAGGTGTCCAGAGCTGGGAGTGGCTCATTTCTCACCTGCCTGCAGAAAAGGAAGTTGCAAAGTGGGAATTTCATTTGTGGAGGTAGGTCTCAGGGGTGTTTGTCAAGAGACTAGCTGGCAGAGAGGCAGGTCTCATGCTAAACTGGCTGTGTGTTTGTTTTGGTGGTGGGGAGGGTCAGAGATGCAGACACAGACACCAGCTGAAGGAACAGTGCAATTTACTGTAATGCAAAAGTGCAAACAAGAGTCAGGAAAGGATAAGCTAAGCAATGCACCTCAGCATTATTACAAAAGGGTGCCTCTGGTGATTCAGGAAGATCCATCACCAGGTAGCCCAATGGTTTCCCCTTCATCCAGAGCTGCACATCAGCTGGGGGAAGCTGTCCCAGCCCAGCCCTGCAGAGCCACGGCCGGGAACCGGGAAATGCTGCGGTGCCTCCACCTTTGGCGGCCACGAGGCTCCCGAGAGCGCTGTGAGAGTAGCCCGGCTCTGACAGTGCTGGACGAGCAATGTGCCAGAGCTTCTGCTGGGGGCACAGCTGGTGTCATTCTCCTCTTGGTTTTTCTCCATGAGCCTGCCTAAGAACCAAGAGAGCTGGCTTAGATCCAGCACCTCCAGGCAGGGCCAGACATGGCCTTGTCAAGATTCTAAATGCTGAATGGTTTCCCCAGGGAGTGGACACCTCGATCCTACTGCTAACAACACTTTTGTAATGGGTGGATACATAGATCCACTTGCTGTTTGTGTCCTTACCAAGTGCACCGGTAGGGTTGAGTTGCTGAGCACATGCACAGTTCCATGCAATGCCTTGTGTTCCTGAAAGCTGTACATCCCAGTCTCCTCTGCAGAAGACACAGGCTATGAAAACAAGGCCAACTTGTTACCTAGGTTTTCTTCCCTCAGGACTTGTTTGACACAATATTTTTTCGAAGGACTGCATTTGCCTCTCCTCAGCTTTCTTATTTAAAGAAGAGAGCTGAAGGAGTTTCAGGCATGAGAGTGCCTGATCTCTCTTTCCCTCTAATGGCTCTGCCTCTCAGAGTCCCGGTTACCTGCCAGTGCTTTGGCACGGGAGTCATTCCTTCCCTAAACTCCATTCCCTAAACACAAGTGGACTTGAACTGCAAAGCCTCTCTTTGCAGTGGGATTGCTTTTGCCCTACAGCCTCCATGGGCAAGGGCTTTGTGGGAGCAGGGGCCATCAGAGCCTGCGTCCTGAAACAGAGCCAGGAAAAGGAGCAGATCCTGCTGCCTTCTGCTACTGCTGATCCTAGCAGCAAGTCCCCTGACAGTTCCTTCAGGGAACTTCACACAAAGGGCTTCCATCATATCAGTGCTTGTGAGACCTTCTTGCTTCCCAGTTGTCCTCGATTTTGGAGCATCTCAGCACTTGTGTCCATGGCCCTTCCTTCATCCCCAGCCTGCAGCAGTCACAGTCACTGGTGCCTTCCCCCTTGCTGCAGCTCATTTGCCAAAGTGCTGCCAAAGGCAGCAGAGCTGGCTCAGGATCCCTGTTGGCTTCTGGTCTCTGGGATGAGCTTCAGGGGGACACTTGGAGCACTTCCTAAAGAGCTGCTTGTGGGATGGGGGGTGGATTTGTCCTCCCCGGTGTCAGACACTGAAATACAATAGTTTATGCTTTAAACATTTTTATGAAAGACTTTGACCTACTACAGCAGAGCTTTGTTACAAAAGCTGCAGAGATGACCACCACATCCTGAATTGGGCTCTGAGAGGCCCTACAGGGTTCTCTGATGAAGAGGAGATAAAGTAACAGCTCAGGGGCATTCAGGAAGCACAAGCCAATGCTTTCAGGGTGGAGATGACAGCCCCAGGGCTATCAGCTGCCAGGTTCACACAGACCCTGGCACCAAAGCTGGGGGCAGAGAGGCTTTGGGTGAGTGCTGGAAAGCCTCTGGTGAGAGGCAGTGGCCGCCCATCCTCTGCTGGGCAGAGCCCAGCTGTGGGGCCCTTCACAGGGGGAAAGCTTGTCCACAACAGAGGGGGTGATGTGCCCCATCAAAGGGCCCCCAAAGGGGTGCCCAGACCCTGCACCAGAGCACTGCAGCACGATGCCACAGACCCTCAGGGCAGCAAGGGACAGTGTCCAGCTGCCCCCCCACAAGGGAGGCACCTGGGCATTCCACCTCTCAAAGCGTGCGTTAATCCAGGGAATCCCTCACTCGTCAGGATGTGTGGCAGTGTGGTGTGGGACCCTCACCACCAAGGAGACCAGATGGAGGAGAGCAGCGAGACATGGTGGGACCCTTGGATGGGTGATAAAGCTGTCACACATAACCCCTGCCACCCTCTCCCTGTCCCCCCACCACCCATGCACACTTCCTTCTCCTCCTTTCTTTTCTCTTTGTTTCTCTTTGCCTCTTTTACTATTCAGTAAATTACACCAATTTAGCACAAATCACAGAACACCCATCACGACTGACAAATGGCATTTCTTGCAGATTGCTACAGCCACACTGCTGATCCACAAATACGCAAGAATCAATTTCAGCTGAAAAATGTTGTTTATTACAAATTGCTACACCCACGCTGACAATACAGAACTATACAAATCTCAATTTAGGTTAAAACCAGGAATTTATTAGATTATTACAACCAGTCTGTGTAAAAATATACAAATACTAACTTCAGTTAACAAAACTAAATTTATTGCCAAACTCCACAACAACTCACTATACACAAAGATCAATTAGGCGTTTAACAACTTAATTTATTACATATAACTACAAACGAATAAATAGCAACACAACTGTATATATAGGAAACAGAACTAAACACAGACATAACAACATCCTTGTATACTTAGATAGAAATATACACATAGATGTAATTACAAACAAATACGTATATATACACGTACATATACACAGAGTATACATCCCTAAACAGCACACATACAGAAATAGTCCTATACAAATGGGAACCCACAAATGTGCATATCCAAATGATAATCCATCTCTAGACATTTATACGTAACAGACACGTCTAGAGATGGATAGACATGTCTATCCAAATGGATAATGCAATTCTAGACATGTCTACACGGAACTCAAAGCAGAGGGATCCGAGCTGCCCCATCTTCAAAGCCTCTCGCTTGGTCTCCTCCTCCCGTGCAGAGCAGCTCCCCTGGACAGGGACAGCAGATGGGACATCTGGCAAGCAAAGGGAACACTCAGTGAGTGTGGGGACCGTTTCCCTTGGCAGCAGCTGCACTTCCATCAGGGCAGAGGAAATGTCAGAGCCTCCCCAGGGGGTCAGAAAGAGAAAGCAGCCGAGCAGCCAGGCTGTGGTGAGCGCAGCCGCGGCGGGACTGTCCCGCAGCCCGGCAGAGCCGGAACAGCTCCCGGGCCCTGCCGGCACAGCTGCCTTGCCCAAGGACAGTCCCTGTGCCAGGCGGGGCAGCTGCGCTGAGCAGCCCCAGCACGGGCAGGGCCCGCTCCTGCCCCGCTGGGTAGTGCCCACAGCCACAGCCCACGGCAGCCTCAGCCCCACCTGTCTCCCCGGGCCTGTGGCCTCAGCCGGGCTCTCTCCAGGCTGGCAGCAGCCGGGCCCCGTTCACTTCTCTCGCTGCTGGCCTTCAGCTCCTCCCTGCTGGCTCCCGTCAGTCTCCGGCTGTCCTCAAGGTCTTCATGGCAGCTGTGGCAAAAGCAGAACCTCTGGAATTGCTTCCAAGGCCTGACAGAGCTGCAGCCCCGGAGCCCTCTGTGCTCCCTGCTGGCCCCCTCTATCCCCTCAACCCCATCATGCTCTTGGTGAAGCCCCAGCCACCTTCAGTTTCTTCAGCCCCTCACAGTCCTCTCACGCCCCTCAGTCCCTTCTGAGCCATACCGTCCCCTGAGACCCACCACCCTGCCAGCCTGTGCCACTTCCCTGTCACCTCGGTGCCACCATGGCCTGCGGCTGCCCCACAGCCCTCAGCCCCAGCAGCAGCTCAGGGTCACCGTCCCTTCAGCGCCACGGCCCCCTCAGCCCCCTGAGCCCCCTCAGTCTCACCGTCCTTCAGCAGCTCCTCAGGGACAGTGCCTGGGGCCAGCGGCAGCTCCCACCGCTCCAGGGACAGCCGGGGCTGGAAGTGCTGCTCCGCCCGGCCCGGCCGCCAGCTCGGACCCAGCACAGGGACAGGGGACACAGGGGGCACCGGGGGAAAAGCAAGAGGTGAAAAAGGCAGCCGAGGGGAAAAAGAGGTACAAATGCAGCCTAGGCCTACACAAACAGCAATCCTTCCATCAATCTCTCCATCTAAACATTCCTATTCCTCTTACTATATAACTATACACATTTATAAATCTAACTTCATATATATATATATATATATATATATAAAAATATAAATATTTTACTCTACACATATAAAATTCTAACTCTGAAAATCTATAAATGTCTACACATTTATAGATGTAAATATACATCTATAAATGTATATATATAATAAAATATAATTATATCCCATCTATAACTATATACATATCCACATTTAACTATACAGATCTATCGATATATGTCTACATAAATAGAACACTATCATCTATAAATGGAATTATAACCACTAATAAATAACCATAGAAATCTATAAATATATCTACAAACAGAGGAGTTCTACCTGCCTGATGGTCACAGGCTCTCCCCTGTCTCTTCCAGCCCTCCTGGAGATGTTGGTCAGATGGCATCTGGGAAGCAAAGGGAACGCTCAGTCAATATTGGCCCTTCTGCACCTTTCCCTTGGGCAGCAATTGTCCTTCTACCAGGGGCTGTCAAAGATGACCTGAAAGGCAGACTCTCACTTGGCAATTTGAAGCAATGTGCCCTTAAAAGAATGGGACCATTCCAAGTGTTCAAAAGTGTGCTTCAAAACACTGAAGTATCTCGATAAAGTCTCAGCCCCACAGTGCAAAGGGCACCCAGGAGAGCTCGAAACACAGACAGTCCCCGCTGCCACAAGGAAGCCCGGCCTTGTTCTTTCTCTGAGCTGACAGAGAGACCTCAGTCCTCCCTGAAATGGCTGAAGCTGAAGGTGCTGGGAGCTGAGTCATGAACCAGCTCCATTACCTGGCATCTACAAACTGCCCTCTGCAGTGAGCAGCAGCTGCTCCAACTCGACCATCAGCTCTGGCAGGAAGGGCTGGGAGGGACAGAGCTGCCTACAAGGCCTGCAGGCTGCACCAGCTTGGCTAAGGAATGGGTCCACAGTGCTCCTTCTCTCCTCTTAGGCCTCCCTAATCAGGGGTCATTCAAGCTTTTCCTTCTGATACTGGAGTTACTGTGATTTTTCAATTGGTTGGCCTCTGATGCTGTGCTCCTTGTTTTTCTTGTGGGTCAGGACCAATACCAGCAGACTGGTGCTACATTCAGTCAGTGATTTGGACTTCTACCCTGACTTTTTGCTCTTTTTTTCCCCTGTTCCTTCAAGAGTCGCTCAGCCTGGCCTCCCCTGGCACCTTGCAGTAAATTTATCCACCAACTTCAGCAAAAACTGGGACACCCGGCATGGTGACACAACTCGCACAAGGTCAGGTTTATTCCCTGCTCTCTGCCCCAGCAGAGGACTCCGTGTCAGAGCCTCCGGAGAAGCGTGGAGGGCAGGGCTCAGGGAGGTTGTGCCAGCGCAGGATTTGAACTAAAGGCACCAGGAAGCACCAACCCTGCTCAGAGCAGCCATCTCACCCCTCTCTAAACCAGTGTAGGCTCTGTCCTTACCAGGCTCCTCGGGCTCCTGGGAACTGTTCCTGCAGCTCTTGGTGTCAGATGTAGCTTCCTCTGCTGCAGCTCTGTCCACAGGCTCCCCTCCTGAAGAATCAGGGGCAACACCAACATTGTCCTGAGCAGAAAAACAGAAAGAAAGGAACCCAAAGATCACTCACTATTCTGCTGGAATCGTATCAGGGATACAATAACTCTCCTTCTCCACTCCCAAAGGACATGGAGCACAGAGGAGGGAACACTGTCCACATAGTTCACATGACAAGCCTTTTAAACTCAGGATTCAGGGGGCCAAGGTGAAACTGAAGCTCTTACAAAATGACCTTTGAGACAAAACATGAACACAGAGAACCAGAAGACACCACGTGAGGGGACGTGCCCCCACGCTCTGACCCTGCCTTATCCCAGAGCTGTGAGAAATCAGCCAGCACAAAGCCAGGGGCTCTCCTTGCTGCCAGCACAGCTGCCAGCCCTGCCCAGGGCTGTGTGCTACAAACCCACAGGCAAAGCACACATTTCTGCCTGGCAGTCTCAGCACCCCCAGCCAACTGCTCACACAACCCATCACAAGGTGCTGCTTCTCTGAGCCCTCTGCTGCTGCCCTGCGTGTGTCATCCAGGCAAACATTGATGCACCCAGGCTATTTCCAGGATCACATTTGTGATCAGTGGCAAAAAGCTGTATATCGTTATGGTAGGGAAAAAAACCAACCCAAAAGACAGGAAAAGCCAGACAACCAAGTAGTGTTTCTGTTCCACTGAGGAAGCAAATGGCCACAATGAAGCAAATTACCTTTGGACACAAAGATATTCTCCCTATGACCAGTTTCAGAATATTCATCTCTTCTGCCATAGTCCATCCATCAGAACCCTAAAGATTCTAAAGATGGTTCTGAGCCTGCAATGTTTCCTTTTATTATGGAATAAAATGCTTCTCTAAACTGCTATGTGTGACTTTACAGAAGACAAAAGTCGTCACTTGAGAATAAGGTATTGGTAAATCCAAAAAATCCCACTCCCCCCCTTGAGTCATCATCACAACTGTACTGCAGGCAATGGGTCAGCACATCAACAGAAAGAGAGACATTCTTTGGCCAACAGTGTAATAATCTGCAAAGGACAGAGAGCTGCAGCTGCAGCCCAGCCCCAGCCACGGCTCTGGGAGCACCTACATGCACGGCAGGGCTCACACAGCAGCAGCAGCTGCAGCCCAGCCCTTGCTTTGCCTTGGCCTTCCCACCCAAAAGAGGCACAGCCCACATCTGCTGCAGCTGCAATAGAGGCACCTCTGGCATGCCCCTCCCTGCACGGGACACTTGGCCTTCAGTGCCACTTCTCCAAACACTCTTGTCCTCTTTCCCAGCAAGTAAAACCTCTTCTTCATTTCTTCTTCATCTCCTCTTTTAGAAATCTTTCTTTACCAAGAATAATTCAATAACTAAATAATAATGATATAAGTTCAATTAAAGAAGCCTTTGCTTGTCAACCATGTAACAAGGTTCAAAAGCTCTCAGTCCACCCCCTTTTATCCCCATCCAATGGAATTACCTGCGCAGAGGGAGATCTTTCAGACAGGGACCTCCTGATCTCCCGAATCATTTTCTCTACAGCAAGGCCCAGATCTGCTGGTGGCCATTCCTCCTCCGCAGGTGCATTCTGTGCTGAGCTGGAGGCCGTCCATGCTGCACAAGCTGCACTGCTGGGCGGAGCACTGGGCCCTGAAGTGCCCAGGGTGGCTGCAAGAATCCAAACACATTGGTCAGGCTCCACAACGTGGCTGTGGGACACAGAGCTCTAGTGCTGCTGTGGATCAAACATCACGGGAAGCACACAGCAAAACCAGGCAAAGAATCTTTTGGCCTCCTAGGTGCCCCTTCCTAGTAGGCTCGACAACTTCTGGCCGAGAATGACAGAGCCTTGAGGCAAACTACTTCAAACGGTCACTTTTCAGGACCTTTTGGAAAAACAAGGTTACAACTCTTTTCGTACCTTGTGCGTCGTAGGCTGGGGGCTGCTGCTCCCTGTGGAGCTGCTGGAAGCTGCAGGGCTGGATGGCGAGCACCTCCCGCTCGGCCGGAGGCAGCTGCTCCCTGTGGAGCTCCTGGAAGCGGCTGCGGGGCCCCTCCCGCCCGAGCGGCAGCGGCCGCTCCCCGTGGAGCCCGAGCAAGTGGCAGGGCGGGATGCCGAGCACCTCCCGCTCGGCGGGCAGCGGCCGCTCCCCGTAGAGCTCCTGGAAGCGGCTCGGCCCCTCCCGCCGGGCCGGCAGCGGCCGCTCCCTGTGCAGCAGGTGGAAGCTGCAGGGCGGGCGCCGGGCGAGCAGCGGCCGCTCCCCGGGGGGCTGCTGGAGGCGGCCGGGCCGGGGGCTGCGCAGCTCCCGCCCGTCCGGCAGCGGCCGCTCCCTGTGCAGCAGGAGGAAGCCGCTGGGCGGGCGCCCGGCCGGCAGCGGCGGCCGCTCCCTGGGCAGCGGCGTGAAGCGAGCGCGCCTGTGCCGCCCGTCCGGCAGCGGCCGCGCCCCGGGGAGCTGCTGGGAGCAGCGGGGCGGGCGCCTGCGGCCATCCCGGCCCGCCGCCGACTGCTGCCTGTTGGCCGCGCTCCGCCGCTTCATGCGGAGCAGGAGGTCGGGGCGGTCGCGGCGAAAGCAGGGGTTGCTGTAGTGGAGCCAGGCCCCGGCATCGCCCGGCGCAGCCGAGCCGAGCCAGCCCGGCACCTTGCGGAAGCCGTAGCGGTAGAGCTGCCGCACGAAGCTGCGGAACTGCGTGGCCCTGAATGTGTGCGGCACCGGGGCCGGCCCATGGCCACGGCCCCTGTGGGCGCGGCCCGAGCTGAGCAGCTCCCGCTCCAAGAGGGAGCGGTCGATGAGCAGCCCCTGGGCGCGGCTGTCCCAGCGCACGGAGCGGACGCGGGGGCTGTTCACCAGGCGCCAGAGCTTGGCGGGGAAGGTGCGGGCGCTGAGCCCGGCGGGCAGCGGCAGCTCCGCCATGGCGTCGACTGCCGACTGTGGCCACAACGCCCGCAGCGCAACGGCCGCGGCTGCGCCGGCGGCGCGCGGCCTGAGGGGGGCGCTGCGCTCGGGCCCGCGCGAGCCCAGCGCCCCCCGGCGCGGGCCGGACTTGGCGGGGACGCGCGCGGCAGAGCCGGAGCTGCTTGGCACAGCACGGCACGGCACGGCACAGCACAGCACAGCAGGTTATCCCCACGCTGCATGCCGTGCCTGGGTCACCATCGGGGACAGAGAGGAGGGACATTGCTCTGTCTTGGCTGTGGAAAGGATGAAAAAGGGTGATTAGAAAACATTCATTTGGACTCCTTTTCAGCAGACTAGCTGGTTTTATGTCACTGTGTCTGCCTGTCTTTGGCAGTGTTGGCACATTTCTCGTGATTCGGAGTCAGCTACAGCAGCAGGAAGGGGCAGCAATTTTGTCAGCATTGATATCCAAGCCAACGTGCTGCCCCATGGATGGATGTTGCTTTCTTCAAGAGATTTCTGGCCTTGAGTTGTAGTGAATTCATACTGGTGTCTTCCCAAACAGACTTGCCTTTTTCTTTCCTCAGGAATCACCTCTTCTTTTTCTTCCCCCTATCTGGGGAGAGCTCCAATGCAAATGCCTCCTGCAGCCAAGTTCTGCCACTGTAGACTGACAAAGGAGATCTTGCAGTGGGGAGAGACTCCCTAGAGCTGCTGTGGAGAGCTGAAGGGGGAAGCTTTGTCCCTTAGTCTTGAAGTCTTGTTGGGGAGCTGCTCGTGCTCTGGAGGACGTACACCAATGATGTTTATCCAAGCCTTGCAGGTTCATTCCTGAGCTTCCTGACACGCCACAGAGACTTTGGGGTTGTCATATTGGCAAACAAATTACAGTCTGGGCGCTTCTTGAAATGCTTCAGTTATTCTTTTTTTGCTTTTCTGCAGAAATGTTGTCATCATCTATTCCTTCAAGGGAATCTTTTCCTACTTTTTGGGGGATTCCTTTTGCTGCCCTCCCAGATCAGTCCAATTCCCAGGGCTCCTTCCCAAAGTGAGCTGCAGCCCATGCCCTCCACTCTCCAGCTGGAACAGAAGGAAGCACAGTTTGCTGTTGTGGGAAAGGAGCTTCTCTTTCCTGCCTGCTTTCCCTTTGGGACAGGTTGGTATGTGCTCATTTGATAAAGGCAGGTTTCAACTCTGAAGCAGTTGTGTTTCAAACTGCTCCCTTCTCCAGCTCTTCTGTGGGTATCCTTGGACAAAAGGCCTCTTGGTGGGAGCTGCCAGTGGCAGGTTAAGGAAGGAGGTTGATATTTCAGGGCTGTGACTGCTGAAAGCAGCTGGTTTCTGGAGGTGTCCAGAGCTGGGAGTGGCTCATTTCTCACCTGCCTGCAGGAAAGGAAGTTGCAAAGTGGGAATTTCATTTGTGGAGGTAGGTCTCAGGGGTGTTTGTCAAGAGACAGGCTGGCAGAGAGGCAGGTCTCATGCTAAACTGGCTGTGTGTTTGTTTTGGTGGTGGGGAGGGTCAGAGATGCAGACACAGACACCAGCTGAAGGAACAATGTAATTTACTGTAATGCAAAAGTGCAAACAAGAGTCAGGAAAGGATAAGCTAAGCAATGCACCTCAGCATTATTACAAAAGGGTGCCTCTGGTGATTCAGGAAGATCCATCACCAGGTAGCCCAATGGTTTCCCCTTCATCCAGAGCTGCACATCAGCTGGGGGAAGCTGTCCCAGCCCAGCCCTGCAGAGCCACGGCCGGGAACTGGGAAATGCTGCGGTGCCTCCACCTTTGGCGGCCACGAGGCTCCCGAGAGCGCTGTGAGAGTAGCCCGGCTCTGACAGTGCTGGACGAGCAATGTGCCAGAGCTTCTGCTGGGGGCACAGCTGGTGTCATTCTCCTCTTGGTTTTCTCCCCAGGCCTGCCCAGGGCTCAAGGAGGAACCAAGGCCAGGTGTGGCCTTGTCCATTTTCCTCATGCAGAAAGGTGAAGATGTGTTTCACCAGTGAATGGATGCAACAATCCTTTAGATAATAACACTTGGTTAAGGAGCAGATAGATAGAACATTGGGTTGGGAAGGTCATCTAGAGAGCAGCTTTGGCTCAGGTCCTGTTGTTGAGGCTTCAGTCAGGGTCTGTTGTTCAGGCCTTCGTCCTTCAGTATTTTGTGGTGCAAATCACACCTGTGCAGAGCTGGAAACAAACAAGTCTGTCTTTAGCACATTTGAGACAGGGAACAGGATTAGCCCTGCAAGGCCAGGCTGGGGCCAGGAGCAGAAGGCCAGCACCCTGCTTTTGCCCCCAGGCAGCCCTGCAGAGCAAGCAGCCCCTCCTGCCCAGGGGCTGAGGTGCCCGAAGCTGCCTCCCCGCTGTGCAGCTCTGCAGAGCCCGCGGGGCGCAGGGTCCTGGGCAGCCAGGGCAGCCCGGCTGCCTTGGGGCACAAGGAGTGCCCCAGAGAGAAGCTGCTGCCCTTTGCTTTGGAACTGTTCCTCAGAGTCTTGTCAATAATCCACAGTGTCTGATGTGTTTTCCTTTCCTCTCCCAAATTTAACACAGCTTTTTGAGAAAACTGACAGATGTAGCTGCTGCTGCTCGTGGTGGTGCTTTTGTCTGCAGGTGAGGGCAGGTGATTTGGACCAAGGACAGAGTCCATTGTTAACACCCCAGCTTTGCCAAGTCAAGAAAACCATTCAGAATTGGGCTACCACTACTGAGCAGTATTCTTAGGTTTTGGAAAGCTACCACCTTAAGAAACCCGACAGATTTTCCTCCAGGAGGACACCAGCAGTAGCATGATGCCAATGTTTTCCACCCCTTTTCTGTGTCTTTTAAGAGTTCTGCAGTGCCCAGCAGGAATGAAGCGACATGTGATAATGGGATTTGAGAGCTCTCTGTTGTTCATTGCCACATGAGTGTTCATGACAAGCTGGACACCCCACTTGTGGCTCTGTTGAGTTAAATTCATCCCAATTCTGTACAAACAGCAGCCCTGAGGTGCTGAGAAGAGCAAGCACAGTGGGTGGGTGTGCATGCACACACCCGGGGGCTGACTGCTCTGTGGGCAGATGGTTTTGCACTGTTGTAAATCTTCACTCTCCCAAGCTGAAAGGCTATTTCAAATAGATATCTTAAATGAAAATATATATCAAAAAATAAAACTGTCCAAAAATACATGTGCATTAAATTTCATGCATATTATATATTATATATTTTGATTAATATAATAATAACATAACATAATATAATATAACATAATATAATATATACATGAGATCATTTTTGAAGCCATTGCTTGTGGGGGATATTAGATGATCTCCTAGTGTTTGTACATTTTTGCTTTCTGCTACTGCTGATCCTAGCAGCAACTCCCTGTCAGTTCTTCCAGGTCACTTCACACAAAGCGATTCCATCATTTCAGTGCCTGTGAGAGCTTGGCACTGAAATGCCAAGTTGATTCCCGGCTCTCCAGCCTCCTTCTGGATTTTGGGGCATCTCAGCACTTGTGTCCATGGCCCTTCCTTCATCCCCAGCCTGCAGCAGTCACAGCCGCTGCTGCCTTCCCCTTGCTGCAGCTCATTTGCCAAAGTGCTGCCAAAGGCAGCAGAGCTGGCTCAGGATCCCTGCTGGCTTCTGCTCTCTGGGATGAGCTTCAGGGGCACACTTGGAGCACTTTCCTAAAGAGCTGCCTGTGGGATGAGGGATTTGTCCTCCCCGGGTGGCTCCTGCTTGGATTCGGTGCTCATGGAGCCCCGGAGTTTTCTCAGCAGCCTCTGCAGCGAGTTCTGAGCCAACGTGGGGCTCTGCTGCCAGCCCAAATCTGCGCTTCCCCTGCCCAGCCTGAGTGCAGGTGGGGCATGTGCTGGGCATGGCCGGAGATTGGCATGGCCAAAATCCTCCAGCATTTACATCTGCCCATGGCTTTGGGTAGCACAAATCTACGCTTACTTCAGTTGAAACACTGCATTTATTGCAGATAGTTACACCCGCACTACTAATGTACAAATACACAAACATTAACTTATGTTTAAATATGAAATTTATTTTAAATTGCAACACCTGTGCTACCAATATAGAAACACAGAAATATCAATTTATGATTAAAATCTAATTTTTTCTGAGAATTGTGCTATGTAAATATATACAAATATCAACTTCAGTGAAAAAAAAATTGCTTTATTGCAACCCTCTGCAACAACTCACTGTACACAAATATTGAAGTTATTGAACTGAAGTTTAACAATTAAATTTATTACATATTACTACAACAATACAGCCCATATACAAATACAGAAACATCAATATCCCTTTCCAAAGAATCTCAGATCCAGAACTAAATAAATAGAATTTTAGAACTATACAACTCCATACATAATAAATAGAAGTAAATACATATATAGGCATAACAATACAGAGATGTAAACATGCATTACATATTTCATGACATATAACATGACAATATAATACAAATATAACAAACCTATCTATAAATACACAAATATCAATGGACCAATAAAAAAATCCATACAACCCCAGCAATAGAAATGCACAGCTACAGAGCTGTACAAGTATGTAAACAGATGAATATACACGCATCAATATAACAATATACACACATAATATCCCTATACAAATATCAGTCAGTGTATGTAAATATCCCTATACTTGTAGCTATCCAAATCTAACTACACATCCATAAACAGCACCAGATCAGGAGGGATTGCAGCCGCTGATGTTCCCAGGCTCTCGCTCAGGCTCCTCCTCCCGAGCAGAGCAGCTCTCCTGGACAGGGACAGCAGATGGGACATCTGGCAAGCAAAGGGACACTGAGTGAGTGTGGGGACGTTTCCCTTGGCAGCAGCTGCGCTTCCATCAGGGAAGAGGAAATGTCAGAGCCTCCCCAGGGGGGTCAGAAGGAAAAGCAGCCGAGCGGGCCGGGCTGTGGTGAGCTGTTCACTTCTTTCTGGCATCCCAGTTGCTCTGAGGGAACTCCCTCATGTCACGTTATTGAACCACCTCTGCACTTATCAAGACTGTGGCCCCCAATCAATCAGCATTTATGTCTCCAGCTGCTTGCACCAATGACAGGGAATGACCTCTAACAGTGCTGGGGCACAAAGTTACCTTGCACAGGTCATCTGACAGGGCCTTGTTCTTTCTGTGCTTCCTGTGTTTCTCCTTAACTTCCACCTGGAATTTTTACAGCATTTCTTTTTCTTTCCCCTTGATCAGTGCTGAAATGTGTGTTTCTCTTCCAAGTTTCAGTTTGTTCAGTGATTCGCTCAAGCCTTTTCTCAGAAGCTTTTATCAGGGAATTGAGTGTTAATTTCAGCAATTTTGGTGATTTTCTGTGAGATTTATGCAAGAGTCCTGTTCACTGGGCACCATTTAGGAAGGTACAAAAGAGAAAAAGGATGTTCTGTATGTCAGTTCACTAGTGGAATATTCATGCATAGAGAGAGTGATTAGCTGAATTTTACATCTACTCCTAACCTGAAAGTGCAACAGGTAATTTGGGGAGAAATTAAAGCCCGATTTCTCCTTCTACCAGCCTGTATTTAAATGTAAAGTAAATAGAGCAGGGTGAGAATGTCAGTGTTCAGTTCCTGAAGTGCCTTATTAAGGTGTTCTTAAAGTAAGGGAGACAAAATCTGGGTGGGCATTCCTAATTTCCAGACACTAACTGACAATTTCATTGACTCTGAAAACAGCAGAGATGTGCACATCATACCTGATCAATCCATTTGGGGATGGTTTAGGTTCAGATTCTCTGAGGCTTTAGATTTTTAGATCTCTAGACAATGCTTCCAGGAATCTAAATAGCTTTCAGAAATTAAACTTTTCTCCTTTTTTCCTCAGTCTTTGCACTCATGTGCACCAGAGACCTTCAGTGAATGGATTCCACTCTAATCCATCTCCAAGCTGAATCTCCCAGCTGTGTTCACACTGGTGGTTTGTGTGTCTCTTCTGCACAGTGCAATTTTAAAATCTTCCTTCCTTATTATCTCTGCCCTTCCTTTTCTGTTTTAGCTTGCAAATGCATGCAGATCTATCAGAAATGATACACCTAATTTCTGACGCATCAGTTCCTGTCTAGCAATTTCATTTTATCCTGTTCTGATGTTATGCTAGCCTTCTATGTTTTATTCTAAGTGGACTCCTGTTTTCTTGCATGTGGAAGTTTTACAATGCAATGCTCTCATTCACCTGCTTTCATGAAATCCTTCATTAACATTAGCACAAGTAACTGTGTGGTTCCCTTCTTCTTTGTAGATGATTTGGGAAACTCAAGACCTGCTCAGCTACAGAAAAACATACATGGTGCTTGGTAATTCCCCTAAGAGCTTAAGTTAATGGTAAACAACTGCAGCTTATTCATTTCACAGAAATTGGGAGAAAAGACCTTGCAAATATTGAGGAATGTAGTGCAATATTGATGGGCATCCCTCAGTTATGCAGACAGACTGATGTCACTGGCAAAATTCCCTCTTTTCCAAAGGTTTTCATTCGCTTTGGCTGTGCTTCGTATGGCTGCAGGTCACATTTCCCTTGGTTTAAGGAAGTATCTTGGCAGTTACTCTTGGGGATATATCTTGCTAATTCTGCACTTGGAGGAATTACTCAGTTCTGCAGTCCTTATTGCATGCTCTGTTCTAAAAGACTTTTATACTGTTTTCCCTCTCTCTGTGTTTTCACACTTGTTCAACAAGGTTTTCTTTCTAAGAATATTAATCACAATATCCCAAAGGATTAAAAAATGCTTAGGTGTTTTTCCCTAAGTATTTACTGAAGAAAAATAATAATAATTAAAAAAAAACTGTATGCATGCTGGATGTAAAATACAAACAGAAATAAACTTGAGAGTTCTCCCAAAAAACTTAAGAAAAAACCCCATGTATTCTATAAAACCCAGAGTATTCATCTACAGTATACAAAAATGGGCATGTTCTAGAAGAGAAAATTTGTGCAACAGTTCTGCACAGAATTCTATGCTTTCAAGCTGTTTGCCCTTCAGGGACAGTGCCATTCTCAGAACTGTAATGCTCTGAGCATGTTCTGCTCACCATGGCAGCTTTCTGCTCTGCCCTGGTACAGATCATCCTCCCAGCAAAGGGGCAGTGCAGCCACCACAACTCGCAGCACCTTCCCACACAGCAAGAACCTGAAGGACAGAGATGGCTTTCACCAGCTGCTGCGGGTTCTAACAGTGCCACCTCTCAGCTGCCGAAAGCCTGAATTTCTGTGTTGCAGTGTGTTAGTTTATTGAGCCAAATGTTCTGTTATATAGTGGCATGTTCAAGTGCTCCCCGAGTTATTACAGTTAGCTTCTCCCCTATGTTATGCTCTCCTAACCAAGTGTCCCTCGAGGAATCCCCTCCCTCCTCACCAGATTTTTCCCTGTCTGTCAAGACAACCCGGCCCCTTTGCCCCATCCATCAGCCCAAACCCTACCCTTTGTTCCAGAAAGTTCCCTGTCCCTCACCCTAAGATCCAATCCCTATGCCAACGCTCTCTCCTCCCCTTGTTCTGATTTGTTGTGGCCCTCAAAACCACACCCCAAGAGTCGCTTATTGGTTACTGTATGGTGTCCACTCCCTGTTTTGAAAGATTTTAAAAATCCGGTCACAGGGATGGTGGGGGTTTTTGCAACATCTGTTCCTTTGGGAATTCTCAGCTGTGAACCTTCCCCCTATTTCTCCTGATGAAATTGCTGCCCTTTACACTGCCGAAGAGCCTCCTTTGCTTCCTTCACTCGGTCCTCCAGGGGTCTCTACTGCTGGCATTTGTCCTAGAGGTTCTGGCTCAGGCAAAACCCTATCCTAGCCAGTTCCCCACTCTTGCCATTGTCCCTGGAGCATCACAGAGCTAGCCAGGGCTGCGGAGGGCAGTGACAGTGACCCATGCCCTGGCATGTCACAGCCCCCGGAGCCACACCTGCCAGGCCACAAGCCCCAGCCCTGGTGCCCACTGCCGGCCTCAGGGGCTCCTGGGCACCCTCACCCTGAGTGCAAAGGCAGCCTCAGGAGCCCCCCAGGGCGCTCTGGATCCAGGCTGCAGACACCCTAAAGCCAGCACTGAAAGGGACGTGGATGGGGACTGCAGCTGGATCTTCCAGTGCTCACTGCTCCTGACTACTCTCTAAGTGAACCCAAACCTCATTTGCAGCACCTTGAGCACATTGACCCTGCTAGCCCATCCTGGAACGTGGTGTTCCCACATCCTGCACCAGCCCTTTGCAGGGAGTGACCAGCTCCCAGCTGCTCTGCTACCCTGGCCTTACTTTCTGTTTGCCAGCAATGAACTTAACGGATACACTCCTGAGAAACCTAGCACAACATTTGCTTCTCAGGAGCTCTTTGGCAAAAAGACTCCACTAGTCCCTTGTTTTGCACAGAGAAGGAGGTCCTGACAAAGCATGAGGCAGAGGCAGGGCTCTGGCATACGAATTCCTGAGCCGCAGGATTCCACCCATTGTTGTTCCTAGCTGCTTTGCTGATATTTTAGAGCCAGTTCTGGACAGGGGCTGCTGCTGACAGGGTAGGAAAATTTGGAGAAAAAAAGGTGCAGGAGACAACAAAAAAAAACAAGGGGGGAAACCCTTAGAAATACAGAGCTCAAGAGATGTCCTTGGAGATGGGTCAATAGAAAATGCCAGCAGCAGTGAGCAGAGCCCGAGGCTGCTCACTGCCACCCCAGGGGCTCCTCAGTCCCCTGCTGGTTTGTGTCTGATGCAGCCCTGCCTGGAAAGGGCTCCAGGCTCTGGTGTTCCCAGCTTGCTCCAGGCTACATTCTTAGCAGCACTGAAAGAAGAGGTGAAACAAAGAGCCATTTTCTGTGCTGCCTGCAAACTCTTCTCCTTCAGTTCCACTGCCAGAGATCATCCCTCTGTCAGCTTGGCACTGTGCCTGCTGCATCCTCATCCCTGTCCCTTGCATCAGCTCCTGCACATCATCAGCACTCGCTGTCCCACATCATGAACAGAGAGAGCTGTGTCAGAAGAGCAAGGAGTGCATTTTCTTGGCTGTGAGATGCAAAGCTGTGTTTCGTGTCAGGCACAAACAGGCGATGTGTGTATTTGTGAATGCAAAATGTGTGGACCCCAACAATGGGAGAGCTGTGAATTCTAATAATAACTGAGGAAAATAAAGCATGGAAAAAGACTTTTGAACCTATCTTTTGTTTGCAAATTAACCCTAGTTGATTTAGGAGCATTTGAATTAAAGTGTTATAGATGTTGCTTTTTGCTTGCATTTAATCCATAAAGAGTTCTGCAATAATAACCTTTTGAAGTATAATTTTAGAATATTACTTGTATCCTTGAAACTGTAGCTTTGGAATATATATAAAGGAAATATGCCTATCTCACACCTTATTGAAGCAGAGAAAAACAGTTTGAGAAAAAAAGATGAACATCACCTCAAGGATTTATGGTTTCGACCAAAGGGAAGCTGGACATCACTGTTATGAGATTTGGAGTCTCTGCAATTAAAAGGTGGACACACATCTGGGGAGCTGGACCCCACCAGATGAGATTCATCTTTCTTCTTTTGGAAACTGGACCGTCATCATCTGGGGATACTCCTTTGAGATACATCCTGAGAAATTAAAATCACAGTAGTGTATAGAATTGTGATGTAATAATTTCGAACAAAAATTGCTGATGAGTAAAAGATTGGAAATAGAAACTGCTGAAAAAAACTGATGAGTACCCCTATAAATACCTGTAATCCTCAATTATCAGTGTGCAGTTGGAGGGAAAACTTCCCCCACTGTACCCAGCGCTGTATTGCTCATACTTTGCCATATTAAATAGTAAATTGATTGCTGCTTGAATATTGGCCTAGTCAAGCTTCTGATTCATAACACTGTTAGCTGTGCTCTTCTATGGGCTGGCCATGGCACTTGGTAATTAATATGCTGTCATGCTGTGAACTGAATTCACACCTTACAGGGCTGTGTTTACTGGGCCTGGTGGATCAGTGCCCACTTCCTTCCTCTGCTCCTCCTCACTCCAGGACTGTAGGAGACCAGCATGGGGTCAAAGACCCTGCAGTATCATTATTCTCTAGTAATGCTCAGAGGTCTTCTAAGGGCTGTGTAATGCACAGCATCTGGGTGTGGGGCATGTGCTAAGGAGAAAGAAAGAGTCTGTGAGAAAGCTGAGCTGCTCTTACATGGGACTGCAAAAATGACAGGAACTTTTTGGCATATAAAGCTTTCCTTCCAGGTCACGGACCAGGGAAGGCCTAATCAGCTGTGGCCCCACAAAGCAAGTCTGTGCTAACTCCCAGCACCAAGTGCAGGGGTGTGGGGCAGGGCTCCTGCAACAACAGCACAGCTCTGTGGAAGAGCCCAGCCTTGCATCTGGGTTCCTGCCTGCTTCCCCTTTAGAGACAGCTGTGGCCCTAGGATTTGTGTCTGAGGGAGACACATCCTTGGACCTCCTGATCTTTCCCAAGTGGCCAAATGGGGATGCACCAGCAGCACTGCTGGGAAGGTGCTGGCTCAGTGGCTGTTTTTGAGACTGTGCCCCCCATATCAGCTTTATGTGTGTGTGGGGGGGTGCTGTGGTGGGTGTGGTTACACACTCACTGGCCTTGGCAGAGCACAAGTCGGAACCTTGGAAGGTTCCAGCTGCTGTAAGGCTCAGGAGGCAGAGCTGGTGCTAGGCACAGTGTGGCACTGTGCTGAGGGAAAGGTGAAAACAGTTAATAATCCACCCTCAGCTAATCACTGAGGGCTGATGGGAGGCACAGGCTTGGTGGAGCTGCTTTGTACAGGCCAAGGTGCTTATCAGCTGTGCAGTGTCCCCAGCAGCCCCTGGCAATGCTGGTGCAGCTGAAGGACGGGCTTGATGGGTCTGGTGCAGCCCCACAACCTCAGACACTGCGGCTCCACCGTGCAAAGCAGCATGGCTGAGCTGGTTGTTGATCAGGTAAGGGCTCAAATATATTTTCTGCAACTTGCTCCAGCACAGTTCAGCCTGGAAAAAAGGCATTTTTCCAAGTGTAGGGGAGTCAAGCCCCAATAAATGTCAGCTGAGCCCTGGTGCTGGCTCCCCTGCATGAAGCCTCAGTGAGGCACTAGGGCCTCCTGTCAGCAGGAGGGGAAGGGAGATCAGAGTTGTTGGAAGAATACATGACTGAAGGCTGAGCACAGGGTTGGTGGTGCTTTGCGTGGCTCTTGCATGACATCCAGGCTGGCTGTGGCAGTGTAAGCTAACCTTTTGTTTTGCATCAGGCTTCATGCCAGAGCCAGCCCCTTTCCAGCCTTTGGGGTGATTACAGCTGTTGCTCTATATTTCTCTCCCTTCTTTTTTTTCCAACAGCTAGTCTACCCCAGCACCATAGGCAGGCAGTGATGGCTGCCTGTAGCTAACAAGACAAACTGAGATCTGCCTGCAGAGCCATGGTAAGGTGTCTCTGGGCTTGTGAGACAGGCCAGGACAACACAAACTGAGGCCATAGCCATGCTGTGCTTTCAGTTGAGCCTGTGGTGGAGCTGCTATGCTTGTAGTCAGCATCCAGATGGGGCAGGTGACATATCTGTCTTAGCTGGGACAGAAACAGAAGTACAGCCCTTGCACAGCATCCTTCTGCAAGGCTGTGCTAAGCTCAGGGGCCTGTAAACTGGCCCTTAAGACCTAGGTCTCCACTCCTTGCCCAGATCCCCAGCCTCAGGGAGAAGGACTTGGGTTTAGGAGCCACGGCTTTTTCTTCCATCAGACTCCATTAAGAAAAAGTCAAGTTAAGCAGTTCATTGACATTTAAAATACTGTACAGTGTGTAAAACCAAATATCCCCCTCCCCACAACAATCCCGTGCTCTCAGCAGATGCTCTGGTGAAGAATCCCACTTTTGGCACTGTTTGCCTTCTCTTTTCTCCTTCTTCTTTATGGGATCCATCTCAAAACAGCTCCAGACCTGCACTGTTTCATTAGCAGCTGCTGAGGACACTGTTGTACCATCAGGACTCATGGTCAGGTTCAAGATTCTATCAGTATGACCTGAGGAGGAGAAGGAATGTGCAATCCGGGCTGAGCTGATCAGCACATGCACATTTACTCCTGTATGCTCCCATGAGCCCTGCCAGCTTGCATAGCTGTCCCCCCAGTGGCTGTGGCAGCGTGATTTCAGACCCCAAGCACACACTTGGATCAGTGGTATCTCTTGCACAGCCCCGTGGGCATGCTTTACTCCTAGCAGCATGGCCCCGGATACTGTCCTGTATCAGTGATGCTGCAGGCTCAAACCAAGGAGTGCAGCTGTCTTCAGCCTCTAACAGCCCCCCCACACCCAGGCCCTGTCCACCTACCTTGCAGCTCTGCAACCTTGGTCATTGTTGGATAGTTCCATATAATCAGCTCATTCTGTGCAAAGCCATGGGCTGAAATGAGCTCCTTGTAGTTTGTTGACCATAGGATAGAAGAGACCTGCACAGAGGCAGTAACACAGGTGAGACGAGGTCCTTGCGCTGATGCTCACCACTCGGAGGTGAGCATGGTCCCCCTCCTTCCCTGTGCCTTTGGGCCTGAGGAGCCAGCAGCTCTGTGTAGGTGTGCTGCCAGAAGGTGTTTGTCTCCAAGCTGATGTTCATATCTCACCTGGGAACGGGTATCAACAGCACTGAGGCAGGCGCCAGAACACACGTTCCAGATGCAGATATGTCTGTCTCTAGTGCCACCTCCAGTGGCTAGAACATTCATCTGGCATGGGCACCACGCCAGGCCTGAGCGAGGAGAGTTCATTTTAAAACATACAAGAGGCAACCTGCGCCCAGCCAGTGCTGCATGCCTGCCTTGCACACACATATCCGCCCGTGGCAGCTCTGTGCTCACCTTGACAGCGCCCTGGTGCTGAGTGAAGGTCTGTACAGGAGCAAAGTCTCCACCCCCACCTTGGGTGCATGGCCAGACGTTCGCCAGACTGTCACTGCCACCACTGGCCAGGTAGTGGCCATCCAGAGACCATTTGAGTCCGCACACCTCCTCTGTGTGGCCAGCAAGGGTGGCCACGTGATGCTCAGCCACTCGGACATCGTGGTGATGGATGTGCCCAGTCCGTGCACCACTGCAGAGAGAAGAGAAGGCTTACAGAGTCAGGCTGCACATTTTCACCCAAATCCATTTTTGTTGTTGCAAGACTGCTATACCTGCCACTGGGTTTCAACCAGTGTTACCAGCAACACAGGTCTGTTGGTGTGAGTGAAACAGCCACACAAGCTCTTTACAACTTCAGCACAAATTGCAATACAGGAAAGAGGCCTTCTCCTCACAGCCCCAACAGATAAGGCTAAATAAGAATCCCAAGCCAGGACAAACTTCTCTCTGCCATCCCTAACCCATGCCACACGTAGATTGAGGGATAGGAGTTTGCAACAACTGGAAACTGCCCTTGACCCACTGCTTTACCTGCAGAGGATGCAGCTTTCCAGCTGAGGGTTCCCACAAGGCCACAATGGCTGGTCATGGTTCGGAGACATTTCTGTTGCTCAACGTCCCATAGCTGGAGAGGCAAAGCAAAAAGTTCTTCAGAAGAAACCCAATCCTGTTTCTATGCCTAGGAACCTCACTGCACAGGCTCTCTCAGCTTACTCAGTAAGGGAACAGAGAAAATGTGTATCTCATGACTATAGCAGAGAAGGTAACGCTACTTATCAGAAAACCCCCAAACCAAACCCTGCCTTGCACACTGGGCAGTTCCACCCCACACCAGGGAAGACAAGTCAGGTGCATGGCATCCTTCCTCTGCCAGCCAAGGCCCCACAGTTCTGTCAATCCCTAGAAAACACCTCTAGTTTTAGTCCTGCATTCACCTGAACCTCAGCACTACTTGTGCCAACAGCAAGATAGTCTCCATCTTTAATCCATGACACAGAGGAAATGTAAGGATACGGATGCTCCGTCTGCAGTAGGGGGATAATCTCCCTAGTACCGTAATTCCACAGATAAACAGCGTTGTCCAGAGCCACTGCAAGGAAGTTCTGGGAGCTCCAGTCTACGAGATTCAGATCTACAATTTGAAAGAGCAATGCAGGTCACACCATGCTTGGCTAGAGAGCCCTGCCCTTCACCCGTGCTGATACAGCAGGTGTGGGTGCACATGTGCACACACACACGTACAGGTGAGGGGCAGCCTTCTGAGTGTCACTATGCCCAGCTGCTGGGGCCAGGTACCCTGCTCCAAGGCACCTACACAGTGCCCTAGACCACTGTCCCTGTAAGGCCACACAGGGACACTCCAGAAGTGGTCTGTGCTAGCCTGGGTACACAAAATAATACAGACAGCCCAGTCACACTGTCCTAGGAACAGCAATCCAATGCAGAATGTTCTGGATGCCCAGCACTCAACCCTGTAGCCTACTTACAGTAGTCATTGAACATCTCTGGTGCATCCAAGACCCAGTCTGGCTTTGAGGGAATATATCTGCTCTTCTTCCTGCTGGATCCAGGTGCCATTTTCTGACTGTAGAGCACTTTCAGGTTATTCTGATAGCCTGTGTGCAGGGGAACAGGTTTGTTAACCTGAGTTAGTTTCCTCCCAGCTGAGTGCTGCTCACCCAACTAGGAATCCCTTGGAGTGAAAATAAAGTCCTAAGAGAAACACTCACAAGTCTGCCGTGCACGAAAATCACTGGCAGAATGAACTGCTGAACAGGGGTGAGCTACAATTTGCTCATTCATGGAAACAAATTTAACAAACACTTGGGTTTTTGAATCCCATTATATTTAGTTGCAGTTTAAGCTAGAAAATGCACAGCAGAGACTTTGATGCTCTTACAGACTTCATGAAGGCTTGGAACCTGTAGTGCGGGTGACTGTCACCGACATCTTTTCATAAAAATCCTTTCTTTAGGATTTTTCTCCCTTCTGAGAAGCTGTGGCCTCAGCAACAAAATGTAAACAATGGTTATCTGCTGCTGTGGAATGCAACAGGTGGATGCGTGATTGGTCTTGGGTGAATGTTTGGATTTACTGACCACTCAGAGCAGAGCTGGGTCTCACTCTCTGTTGAGACACAGAAATTTGTTTATTTATTCTTTTTCTATTCTTAGCTTAGCTAGCTTCTGAGAACTTTCCTTCTATTTCTTTTAGTATAGTAATAATGTAATATATATCATAAAATAATAAATCAAGCCTTCTGAACATGAGGTCAGATTCTCATTTCTCTCTCCACCCTGAAGACCCTTGCAAGCCCTGTAACAGGTGACCAACTGGCAGTCATAGCAACTCTCCTAAATAAATTCACTGTAACTGTTATGCCCTCCCTCGACCTCAGGAACCATAAGAAAGGAGACTCCAGCCTGTACAGCTCTCAGAAACCAGTTGATTTCTCCTATGACCACACACAGAGCCTCTGTGTTGCTGTTCCCCTAACCTGATCTCTCCTGCTGATTCAGCTCACAACGACTCTGTATCATACCTTCTGGAGCATTCTGTGGTTTTCCACTGAGGTGGAGGATCTTTGCCTCTTCTACATCAAAACCATTCAGATTCACTGCCCAGGCTTTCTGTTGCTCCTACAGAGACAAATCACCCTCAGTGCAATGCATTTAAAACAATTCCCACACTGCAATTTAAACAGACACCTAAGTCCCCTTCTCTTAGAATCTGAAGATGTTTGACTGTGCTGCAAGGGTCAGTCACACAGAGGCAGGTCAAAGCAGTTTTCCCTCAGACTTACATGCATCGTCCTGCTCACATTTTCACACAATGGCAAACTCAGTGTCATTGCCAGTGGGAAAAGCCACAGCCACAAAGCGACCAAATGCTTCATAAACAGATTTCAGAACACAGTGTAAAACATTCCAGAAGTGTTCCCTGTGGAGACATTGTCCTAGAATAGCTACCACCAGCAGTTTCACTTTGCATAGGCTCACAGCTTTGTGTTTTTGTTGCCTGCTACGTTTTAAAGCCTCATTAGTCAAAAGCTAAATTTTGCTACCAGAAGCAGCATAGGCTTAGAGTGCATGGCAGTCTCTACAGCTTCAATCTCATCCTAGGCTCCTGAAGCCCAGAGCTGCAAGTAGTGATGGCTGGGACTTGTCAGTCCCACGTGCCCACTTGATAGAGTAAAGGGGAAGGAAGGAGTAGCGGTTGTGAAGTAATTGTAACTTAGCAACATGCTCACCTTCTTGGTAGGGGAATCCTCATCAGGGTCATTCTCTTTGGTTAGGAGGAAATTTGCCATCTCCATCTGCATAGTGCTGCGTTTGGGAATGTAGCGATCCCCCCCAGCCTTTGTGGGGGTGCTTTGAATTTTGGATCCAGATTTACCTGCATTCACATATGCAAATATTGTCTTACAGCTATTTAACAGCCTGTATTAGAGCTTTCACGGGAGCAAACCCAACACTCCTCCACATCACACCCACCAGACAAGTAGGACTCTGAGGTCTCATGCCACCCAGTCACAACTAACTTATATTTTCCTCCCTGCCACCAAGTTGGTTAGGGACAGTGTGGTGCAACACCTTGGGTCTAGTGCAACAATTCCAGAGTCCAGAGATAAGGGGAAGATACTAAAACGCTCACAAGATGTAAAGCTGTCAGCTAACAGTCCTGCCCACACTCATCCTAGCATACAACTGTGCCAGCAAGGCACAGCTGGGCAAACAGCAGCTCGCCAGCCCCAGTGCTAAGAGCTCTGCCCCTAATGCTGGCAAGGAGGTGGGTGGCTGTCAGGAGCACAGCTCACCTCCTCCTGCCTGAGCAGCAGTCAGTAGGGCAGCGTGGCAGGGAGCCCAGAGCCCCATGGCTACAGACAAGCATTCTGGGCGAGGCTCCCGCACTCAACCTCTGTTGCTGGGGGCCGGCGCTCACCGGGTGTCTTGGACAGCATCTTGCTGGAGCTGTGGGAGCAATTGGCCGGCTTCATGGGTGACACGCCGATGGGGCTGGGCCCGGGGCCACTGTCCTTGGCCTTGCGCTGCCATCGCGCAGGCAGCGCATTCGGGATCAGCGTGTCCAGCTTCAGCAGCCCGCGCAGGTCCGCCTCGAACAGGAACTGCGCCATGGTCCTGTGGGCGGGCGGCGTTGGCCGTACCCACCGGCCGGGCTGAGCCTACTCTGACAGGCCCCGCCGGCCTCCCCACCACCGGACCGTGCAAGCGCTCCGGCTGCTCCTCCCCACCAACGGACACCCCTACACTCCCCAACCGCTCCTCGGGACACTCCATCAGCCTATACACCCTCCCTTCACTCCTTGGGGGTCCTTGATCAGCCGGCACCCCTTCCAGCCACTCTTTGGGGCTTCCTCCGATAAGCGACATTCTCCCTTCCCCTGCCTTTCAAGGGCAATCTCGTCCCTGCTCTTTCTCCTCCCCACCATGCTTTGCCTCTGCCCTGTGCCCCTGGGGCTGCTCTTGGCCAGGCAGCCTCAGTGGGAGCCAGCACTGGCTGCAGCCCCAGCGGGCCCCCCAGGACAAGGCCCAGCAATTAGGAGGCCAATGAAAGCTCTGGGCAGCAGCAGAACCCTCAGCAGAGTTCTTTGGACAGTCATGGACTGGCCACACCTACACTGCAGCCTCACTGGGAATGTTTCCTATGTACAGTAGACTTTCAAAAGAAGCTGTCTGAGGGAAAGGTGAACTAAACACTCACTGTCTTCAAGTAAGTCCAAATTTGGACAGAGCGTAAGATGAAGATCATCTCCAAAACAAGCAGGCCTGCCAGGAACCCCAGCCAGCAGCCTGTTCCCTGACAGAAACCCCTTCCAAGGCCCTTCTGGGAATCAGGAACATGTGCTGTGGTTCCAGCTGCACCTGTGGGAGCAATGGGGAGCGTCAGCCCGTGCTGTGCTGCACTGCTGAGCTGGCAGCACGGTGGATGCGGGCAGGACATTCTCGGTTTCCCCCAGAGCTGGGGCCTACAGGCACCTTGGCGCCCCTTGGCACAGGCTGTGCCACCCAACAAAGCCCAGCAGGCTGGGAGGAGAGCCCGGGTGCAGCAGGAAGCTGAGAGAAGGCCCTGCTCTAGAACTGAGGGAGTTCCACCAGAAGCAAACAAAGATGGTAACTTAAAGACATTCCCACTGTGCTCAAAGTTTGTCTGAGAAGACTAAGACGTTAGCTTGTCAAAAATCCCAGGAAATATCTGGGAAATGGTTTTATGTATGTTGGTTGTGACCAGATAAAAAGCTCCTGTGGGAAAAGAGCCTCTGCAGCAGGCTGGCGGGCTGAAGGGGTCTTTTTTCTTCCTAAAATAAAGATTACCACTGAAATGCAATTTTATTTTTTATTGTATAAGGGGAAAATATTTTCCAGACCTCTAAAACCAGTTTCAAAAATACAGATGTCTTGTGGAAAAAGGAATGAAACATATGGGGATTTCTCTATACAAGAGATATTTCTAAATATTTTTAAAAATGAAAAGTGAAGACAAAATTAGGTCATATTTTTGGATTCTAAAACTACTTAGAAAAATCTTTAACTACTATAGGAATTGGGAAGAAATATTTGGGGGTGTCTGTCTACAGAAAAAATATTTTGAAATATTTCTACAAATTTCTAATATCGAAAAGTGAAAAACTAAGCAAATGGGGTTGCTTTTTCTCAGGAGCCCCATGCTGCTGCCTGCCCCCTGGGCTCCCCCAGCCCTGGGGACCCCGCTGCTGGTCACAGCAGCCCCTGCCTGGCTCCTGCCTGCCCACACCGTGGGCATCCACGGCTGCTCCTGGCCATGGAGCTCAGCCAGTGCTGCTGCCCGCTGGGTTTTCCTGCTGCTGCCACCCAGACACTGGGGTGACGGCACCTTCCCTGTAGTGCAACTAAAGAAAGGGCCATCACCCAGACAGGCAGAGAGCGGGGATAACTTCAGTGTTGTTTAGAGGGCAGGACCAGGGGGTTCAGGGGCACAGGAAGGGACATGTTGGTCTCAGGAGGGGCTGGAGGGTGCTGGGCTGCTCCTGGGGTCTATAGAAGAAGTCGGGACGGGTCAGAGGAGGATCAAAAAAGAGGTGGAAGTAGCTTGGGGATATACATGGGGAGAGGAGGTGGCAGTGGGATCTCCAGGAGAATAGGAGATTTCCTTGACAATGGCTGTTCTGGAGTCTTCTTCTCAGAACTCTTGACAGGGCTACCCAGGCTCTTCTAACTGCTGGATGAGCTGCTCTTGCTGTTTGGGTGTGAGGTGCAGCCACCATCTTACAACTCCTGTCCAGAGGTGGAACTGTGGACTGAGGAGGTGTTGAGGCCCCAGCTGCCAGTGGCACAAAGGGAGCCTCTTGCACAGCAGGGCCCAGAGCTGGCAAGGTTCCCCAGCACAGCTGGAGCTGCTGGCACAGCTTGGCCCAGCTGCACAGCTGTCCCTCAAGGCCCCGGCCAGCAGGGCACGGCTCTGGGTAGGCTCCCTGGCCAGGAGTGGGCCCCAGAGCGCCTCTGCCTTTCAAGGGCAATGTCGTCCCTGCTCTTTCTCCTCCCCACCGTGCTTTGCCTCCGCCCTGTGCCCCTGGGGCTGCTCTTGGCCAGGCAGCCTCAGTGGGAGCCAGCACTGGCTGCAGCCCCAGCGGGCCCCCCAGGACAAGGCCCAGCAATTAGGAGGCCAATGAAAGCTCTGGGCAGCAGCAGAACCCTCAGCAGAGTTCTTTGGACAATCATGGACTGGCCACACCTACACTGCAGCCTCACTGGGAATGTTTCCTATGTACAGTAGACTTTCAAAAGAAGCTGTTTGAGGGAAAGGTGAACTAAACACTCACCCTTTTCTCTTCCAGCAAGTCCAAATTCAGATAGAGCATAAGATGAAGATCGTCTCCAAAACAAGCAGGCCTGCCAGGAACCCCAGCCAGCAGCCTGTTCCCTGACAGAAACCCCTTCCAAGGCCCTTCTGGGAATCAGGAACATGTGCTGTGGTTCCAGCTGCACCTGTGGGAGCAATGGGGAGCGTCAGCCCGTGCTGTGCTGCACTGCTGAGCTGGCAGCACGGTGGATGCGGGCAGGACATTCTTGATTTCCTCCAGAGCTGGGGCCTGCAGGCACCTTGGCGCCCCTTGGCACAGGCTGTGCCACCCAACAGAGCCCAGCAGGCCGGGAGGAGAGCCTGGGGGCTGTGCAGCTTCTTGGGCAGTCGCTGCTTGGAGGGACGCCGGCCAAAACCATCCCTGAGCAGCCACTGCCAGCCCTGGCCCTCCCTGCCCCGTGACAGCTCCCCCAGCCCCAGGGCACAGAGTCAGGCCCTGTCAGGACCCAGCGCAGCCCCTGCCCAGTCGGGAGCCAAGGCTGGCTCTGGCCCTGGGCTCGCGGCAGGGCTCTCGCTCGGGGCTGCTCCTGTGCCTTGGGCCTCTGGGCACTCAGGGCCAGCTCCAGAGCAGCTGCAGCAGGAGGGACGAGTGCACGAGTCCCCTTTCCCCGGGGCTCTGAACGAGCTCCAGAGGCCTCAAGGACTCCAGAGGCGCCTCCAGCTTTGGCTGCTGCTGGGCCGTGCAAGGGCAGGCCCTGGGGGAACAGCTGAAGCCACTCAGCCCTGCACAGGGCTGAGCCCTTCTCAGCCCTGCTGAACCTGGCACAGCAATTACCTTCTGAGCCTATGCCTGTGCCCATGCCTGTGTTTGGCTTGGCCTTCCTTCTGGCAGGAGCGGCTCCCAATCGGCCTCTGGTTCATTGGGGAAACACCTCCTTCTGTCCTGAATTTTGGCCCATCGCTTGAGAAACAAAAAGTACACTTCAACAGATGGAGAAATTCTCCATTTCTTTAATGGCATGTTCAGGATGTCATGCTTATGCAAAATCGGATAAAATCAACAAATCATCTGGTCTTTTTCAGCTGGGCTAGGGCCCACCCTCCTCAAAACAGCTGCAAGTGCTGAGCAGAAGTTGTGAGTAGATCGTGCAGGGCGAGGGCACATACAGCCATGGCTCTGTCCTGGCACCTGCAGCGATGCCCCCTGGCCGAGCTTTGGGATCTGAGCTGGCAGCTCTCCCAGGGGAAAAGCCTTGGCCTACCCTCACCATCTCCCAGAGGCTCAATCCTGAATGTGGGCTGGGAAGCCAGATCACCTTTGCCTACAGGCTCAGCTGCAAAGAAAGGCAGGACACAACAGGTCCAGTGGCACTGCTGAAGATTCTCCTTCAGGCCCGAGTGTCAGTGAGGGCACCTGGGTGATTGGTGCCTTCCAAGGCACTCCCTTGGCTCTGCCTTCCACTCAGGAGCAGGGCCAGGGGCACCTCGTGCCTGCAGTGGCCCCACACTGGGATTGAAGGAGCCCCTTGCGGGGCAGTCGGGGGCAGAAAGGACTCTCTGGAGCTGCCAGCACCTCCAAACCCAGCCCCAGGCAGGGCCAGGGCTTGGCAGAGGCAGCAGGAGCAGCTCAGGCTCCCTTGGGGCAGGAAATGAGCTGAGAAAGGGTCAGCCCCGGGACACAGCCCTGGGCCCAGCCACTTCCCTCTCTGCTCTTCTCTGTGGCTGTACAGAGCACACAGAAGGCCACAGTGGCATTGCACACGGGAGGAGGATGGACAGATAAATGCTCCTTCTTCCCACTGACAGTGATCCTGTGGGATCACTCAGGGCTCCAGAAGGGAGCAAGGCAAGGTTTCCAGAACTGATCAACCTTCAGAGAAACTTAAGGGAACTGGCTCATGAGTGAGCTCTTGCCCCACTGACACAGATTATTCTGTCAGGAAAGGTACATTCAGACCTTGTCTTCAACATCTGGCAAGGTCTTTAAAGCACCATTCACCAGCATTTCCAAGTAATCCAAGTCATGTGCTAGTCGAGAAGGGAGCACAGATCCTATCGAACCATTGCCATGGTGTGCTGGGATCCCCTTCTGCCATGGGGAATTGGGCAATGCAAGGGGGTGGGGTAAGGCTGTGGGAGCCCGTGCCTCCTGGTCACTCTCCACGCTCTTTGCAGGTCCTGTGCAACATGCCTGGAGGGGCAGCTGGAGCAGCCCAGGGCCCTGGGGCTCTCTCCCTCCCACACAGGAAACCCTCACTAAATGCTTGGGGAAAGATGCAGTGCCACAGCTGTCACTCCCAACCTCCGTACCTCCCTCCTGCTTGCCCACCTGCCCATGGAACAGCTCCCACAGCACACGAGCACATAGCCAGGCCCTCTCAGGACACACTGGAGCCTTGCTCTCCCCCTCTGCCCTTTCCCCACCATGGGCACCCCGTGCAGCCGCTCCCAGGTTTCGGGACATGTCTCCCACAGAGGGAGCCCAGCAGGACAGCTCAGTACCCGAGTGCCCTGAGCCTGCTCGGGACAATTCCTCTGGGCTGTGCCCGTCTTGTCCGGGCTGTGCCCGCAGTGCCAAGCAGCAGAGAGGGCAGCTCAAGCCTCAGCAGGGCTCAGGCCCAGAGGCACAGCAATTACCTCCTGTGGCTGTGCCTGGCATCACCTCCCTTCCTGCAGGAAATACCACCTTCCATAGAGCCCCTCTGTCCATCCCTTGAGAAAGGAAGAGGCACAGCTGGATCAGATGGAATCATTGCACATCCAGGAAGTGGCCTCTTCAGGAGGCAATACTTCTCCAAAACATGGATAAGGATCGGTAAAATCCTGATACCCCCTGGCCTTTGGGGCTAGCTCTGGCCCTCCCTCCTCCAAGCAGCCACACCTCAGGATGTTACTGGGGACCGGGAAAATGCAGGGGATCCCTGGTGAGTTTGGGCTGTGGGGCAGCTGATGCCCAATGCCTTCCTGCAGAGGCTGGGGAGAAGCTGCAGCCAGGCCAGCCTGGGAAACAGCCCTGCAGGGCATGGAAGCAGCAGCGGGGCAGCAAGGCCGCCATGGATCCCTTCCCGCTGTTCCGGGCACGGCGTGTCCAGATGTGCAGCCATAGCCCTCGGCTGCTGAGCCCCAGGACAAGGCTGAGGGAAATGCTCTCACCATTCCCTTTCAGCAGTTCTGTCACCATTTGTTTCAAGATGTTGTTCGGCTCATGGGGTTTCTTGTGTCCTGGGGCTTTGTTCTTCCCTCTCAGAGGACCTTAACAGAAAGTAGTTCCATTTCCTAGGAATGGATGCCACAGAAGCAGGGCTCAGCCTGTGGGGTCAGCAGGGACAACACTACTCACCCCTGCGATGGGAGCCAGGCTTCTCGGTAGGAATCAGCAGAGAGGCAGGAAAAGTCCTCCCTGCAGACACATCTGTAACACAACAGCCACAGTAGCTTGTGTAACCTGGTTGCTGTGAAGTTGTCAACAATTATTACTGTGTAGGACAGTGAGAACATACCTGAAGGAGGCTCCAAAGGCTTCAACACTTTTTTCAACCAATCTAATGGGGAAGCCTTTCCAGCACCCTCATCTAGAACGGAGCACAGATGAGAACATTTTTCAGGGTGTGTTGGGATCTCCTTCTGCTTTGGGAATTGGGCACTGCAACGGGGTCGGGTAAGGCCGTGGGAGCCAGGTGTGAATGGGCAAGGTCAAACTGCACAGGGGCCGGGGGAGCTCTGGGCAGGCTCCTGGTCACTCTGCACCCTCTTTCCATGCGCTGTGCAACATCCATGGTGGGACGGCTGAAGCAACCCAGGGCCCTGGGAGCTCTCACTTCCACAGCTGCAACTCTTGCTAAATCCCTGGGGAAAACTGCAGCAGGCAGTGCCACAGCTATCCCCCTGTCCCCCTCCGTCCCTCCTGCCCTTTCTCCCTCCCTTTCTACCTACTTCTATCCCTCCAACCGTCTTTCCCCTGGGACAAATCCCCCAGCACATGGGCACATGGCCAAGCCCTCTCAGGACACACTGGAGCAGGGTATGCCTCTCAAAGACATGGTTAAGATTCAGGAAATCCCTTTCAACTTTTTGGGTAGGGCAGGGCTCTCCCTTCTCCATATAGGTGCCCCTTCTGATTTGCCTGGAGATGGGAAATTGCAGGGCATCTCATGCCTGTGGTGCGGTTTGGTCTGCCTGTCAGCTGATGCCCAATGCCTTCCTGCAGAGGCTGGGGAGAAGCTGCAGCCAGGCCAGGCTGGGAAACTGCCCTGCAGGGCGTGGAAGCAGCAGCGGGGCAGCGAGGCTGCCATGGATCCCTTCCTGCTGTGCCGGGCTCAGCGTGTCCAGATGTGCAGCCAGAGCCCTCGGCTGCTGAGCCCCAGGTGAAGGCTGAGGGAATGCACCCACCTTGTCCTGCCTGCTGCATTTCCTTCAGCATTTCCCTCATTTGTTCAGATGGCTCATGGGGTTTCTTCTGTCCTGTAGCTTTGTTCTTTCCCCTTGGAGGACCTTAGAGCAACATGGTTCCATTTCCCATGAATGGATGCTACAAAAGCAGGGCTCAGCCTGTGGGGTCAGTGTGGAGAGTTATTCAAAGAGTGACTTGAGGAGAGAGGACACAGCCGAATTGATTTGGTAGAGATGTCCTAACTAGGGCAGAGGCCTTTTTGCAGGCAGAGTGTCTGTTGAGAAAGTAGCAGGCTAAAGAATGGAAAAGTACAAGACAGTGGTTAATTCCAAATCTTGCACCTGCAAAGATAATGTGTCCTTGGGCCTAGTGGAGGATGATAAAGAAATGGACAGCGAGGTGTGAGAAGTAGAGAGCGTAGGCCCAAAGGAATGTGGATGAGTTAATGGTATAGTTTAACCAATAGATTGCTTGGCTTACAGAATATTCATGAGCTTATTATTTGCTGTATAAGTGTTCGATGCTTTCTTTAATAAACTGGACCTGTGATGAACCATCTGGTGTCCTGGTCTCCTTCCTACAGCAAGTGAGGGGTGTATACTTTCAATTTTCCCCCAAAGGTTAATTTTTTGCTTTCTGATATGAGTAAGGCAGTCATTGCCACAGCCTGAATGCAGATTGGCCACCCGCAGCTGACAAGAGCTAGTAATTTTGATAAATTGGCCACTGGTTTCCTGGATTATCTCCAGTCCTGGGCTAATACTCCATGTGTTACGACTTTTTTCTATATCCAGAAACAATAGAAGGGTTTGTCTAAGGCAGGAAGACTCAATGCTGGTGCACTGACTAAATTTTGCTTCAAAGCTTCAAACTTTCGTTCATCATCTTTTTCCCACCTAATCTCTTCTTCATTTCTTCATTTAACTTTTCATACAAGAACTGGATGGCCTGCATGCATCCTTCAATCCATAGTCTACAATATCCCAACAGGCCTAAAAACCTTCTGACTTCCCTCTTAGTTTTTGGCCATGGGAGTGAGACTATCCCCATAATTCTCTCAGGGTTCAGCTGCCAGCTCCCTTGTCACACGTCGTAGGTATTTTACTTCTCAATCTACAAATTCGAGCTTTCCTTTTGATACCCGAAGTCCTTGGTCCCCCAGAAAATTTAACAACACTATGGTGGATTCCCAAACTTCTTTTTCTTCCTGTCCTGAGAAAAGCAAATAATTTACATATTGTATGAACTTTATCTCTGGTTTAATGGAGAAGAGTTGTAGTACTTCTCCTAGGCTTGACCAAACAGGTTTGGGGATTCGGAAAACCCTTGGGGTAACCTAGTCCACCAAAGCTGTTGCTTCCTCCCAGAATCAGGGTCCTCTCATTCAAAGGTAAATATATCCCACTTTCCTCTGCCAGTGGACACACACAAAAAGCATCTTTTAGGTCTATGACACTAAACCACTGGTGTGCTGGGGGGATATTACTCAGTAGTGTATTGGGATTAGGCACTGCTGGGTATCAATTCACAGTTCTTTTGTTCACTCCTGTCAAATCTTTGACAAGCCTGTAAGTCCCATCTGACTTCTTTACTGGTAATATGGATGTATTAGAACCATGTATGGGAGGACATACATGGTTCTAAGATCCCATCCTCAAGTAGGTCCTGGATCAGCGGCCGTAGTCCTTGTCTCCCCTCCAGGAAGAGTGGATATTGTTGTACCTGAACTGGATGGTTCTCATTAACTATTTTTATTGCTATAGGTTTGATGTTTAATTTACCTCAGTTTTTCAGTTTTGCCCACACCATCTCATGAATTTTCTCCTCATTTTCTTCCCTTAATTGGAGAAGCTTAACTACCATTTTCCCTTTCTCTGGGAGCACTCCAATGTCAAACTAAACCTGTAAATCCTGTCCTAATAAATTTCACCCTGCTTCTGGATCTACTAGAACATCCCCAATTCCTATTTTATTTGTTCATTCAAACTTTATTTGCTTCATAACTGAGGCTTTGAACCCTTCCCCTTTAGCACTTACTACTTGCATGGTATCTTGGCCCTTTTTGCACCCTTTTGGATTCTACAAACACAAGTTCTTTCAGCCCTCGTGTGTGGTAGTGTTCACAGGGGTCTTAGGATGAGAGAAGAGATGAGGATCTGACTCCATGTTTCAGAAGGCTTCATTTATTATTTTATGATATATATTAAAACTATACTAAAATAATAGAAGAAAGGATGTCATCAGGTTAGCTAAGAATAGAAAAGGAATGATAACAAAGGCTTGTGATTGACCGAGACAGTTCAGACAGCTGGACTGAGATTGGCCATTAATTAGAAACAACCACATGAGACCAATCACAGATCCACCTTTGCATTCCACAGCAGCAGATAACCATTGTTTACATTTTGTTCCTGAGGCCTCTCAGCTTCTCAGGAGAAAAAATCCTAAGGAAAGGATTTTTCAGAAAATATCATGGCTACACCCGTGTCTACTAAGAATTCAAATTCTTCCTCCTGGAGATCTATTTTTAAAGTTCTCAAGGGCTCCTGATGGTATTCTGTCCCCAGGAGGTAGAGCCCCTGACACTCCTAGTCTTCCACTTCTCCTTTTTGCTCAGTCTCATCGACCCTCAGGTCCTTTTCCTTCTGGGGGCAAATATTTCTGACATGCCCACTCTCTTTACAGTATAAGCAAACTGGTCCTAGGTTTCCATGTTTTCTAAACTCCTTTTTGTGTCCAGTCCCAAGGTGCTGCCTCTCCCTGCCAGTCTATCTTCTCTCATTTGGTGTCCCACTCCCTTACATAGGTTGTTCTTTACATGCTGGTTTCCTTTCCTAATGGCAGTTACCATTACCTTGGTTTTTGTATTGGTCTTCTCTTAGTCCCTCTTTGCATACATTTTCTGTGCTTCCCTTAAAAGATCCTCTAACCTCCTTTCTTGCCAACCATCTAACTTTTCTAACTTTCTACATGTATCTGGCCAAATGTGAGTGACGAAATTTATCTTTGGTAAGATCTGTCCAGCCACTGTATCAGGGTCAACCCCTGAATATTGCCTCATATTCCTTCTCAGTCTTTCTAGCCACTCTGTCGGGGTTTCTTCCCTCCTTTGCTGCTCATAGAAAGCCTTTCGGGCATTTTGATTACATGGAGCTGCCTCTTTGATACCTCTTGTAATCAGTGTTCTGTATTCCTCCATGTCTTTCTTCCCCCCAGTGCTGTTTTGGTCCCAGGTGGGGTGCACTATGGGCATTTTCAGGTCCCCAGGAGGTCCTTTCACATGCTCCCTTTCCCAAATCCATATCTCAGCCATTTGGATCATCTTTGTGCCGTCTTTCCTCTGATGTAAACAACTAAATCATTATCAATTGCATCTCCTCCCATGTATAAATATTGGGCCCCAGAAACTGTTCCACTCATCCAGTGAAGTCCTCTAGTAATCCTTACTATTATTTCTTGAACATTCTCACATCAAAAGAACTTAGAGGCACGGTTACAAATCTAATTCCTCCCTGCACCCCACACAGGGGTACTTCCCTCACAGGACATAATCCCGCTGCTTGATTCCCATCCCCTGATCTACTTTCTGCTCATTGTGCCACCCTGTTTCTGGTGTTTTGACTAGGCCCATCAGAGGGTAGGGGAGGTGCATCTGGGGCTATTGGAGGTGGAGGGGTAAGTGTTCCAATGGGTCCCATTCTTTATTTTCTTAAACCTTAAACATGTTCACCTTTGAGGGTGAACTCTCCCCCTCCCAGCAGCCAGCGTAGTCACTCTCTTCCTGATTGCTTTCTTAGCTCTTACATGAATGTTTAATGCCTGACACATCCACCCTTCATCTGACCCATATCTCGACTAGTATACATAATCACTCCTAATTTCCCTTCTGGTCCATCCTACCATGCAATAGTGAATCACTTTGAGCTGATCCTTATCTCTGGTATTTGGGTCATATTTCCACCGGGCTAGCTTCCTTCCCAGTGGGCTATCTGGGGGCATACCTATTGGTACCTCTTCAATTTCTACTCCTCCCCTTGGGGATTCTCTATTTGCCCATAGTCCCATCCTGACTGGTGATCACAGGCCCTGCTCCGACAGATCCCACCTTTCCAACCACAGGCCCTCCGGACAGAGCCTGCCTTTCTCAGAAGGGAAAAGGAAAGGGGGCCAGGAAAAAACTAAACAAGGAAAGGATGAAAGAGAAGGAAAGGGAAGAGGGGGATAAAAACCAAAAAACTGTACTTCTCTTTTGACAAGTAAAAATTAAAAAAATCTTATGATCCAGGGGCTTCCATATCACCGGATTGGTCCCTGCCCTTCCTCTCCTCCTCGGTTCCAAGCTCTGGTCCCACGGTCGCACTCTACTCTCTGTCTCACCTGGCTCAGCTCGGCTGTGGCCTGCCCCTGGCCCAATTCACCTCAGCTGCTGCAGTCCCAGCCCTGGCCCAGCCTGGCTCAGTTTTGGTGGCTCCACCCACTCCAATTCAACTCAGTGGCTTCCATCCAACTTCTGACCCAACTTGGTTCAGCTTCGGTGGCTGTGCTCACCCCAATTCAACTCAGAGGCTCAGTCCGCTCCACTTCAGGAGTTCCTGTTCCTGGCCTGACTCGGCTCAGCCTCAGTGTCTCCGCCTGCCCCGATTTGGCTCAGCTCAGCAGCCAGCCCAGCCTGACCCCCTCGCTTTGGCAGCTCCGCCCTGACACAACTTGGCTTGGCCAGACTGCCCTGACCCCCTTGGCTCGGCAGCACAGAAACTACTCCACTGGCTCCTGGGTGACCCCCTGCAGCAAACCCCTTGGCAGTCACCCTGCTTCCAGCCCAGTTTCAACCTGGCCCTGGAAATTTTAGCACTGACTGCGCCCCAGAGGCTGCCCCCGCTCTGAGCACCATGTAAGCTGCCGCGCAATGTGGAGCTCACCAGGTCCCTTGGTGTGCACTGGATGGGAATCCCACCGTGGGTCCCCATCCCGGCACAAACATGGTTTCCCCGATGGGTGAACCCTGCTCCCAAGTCCCCACAAACCCTTCAACCCTACGTGCCCCGCCGGCCATGGGGTCCTTGTCTATGGGATCCCCGCTTTCCTCCCCCCTCCATGCATCCTGCTGTTCCTTTTTCCTTTCTACCGTCCAATATCCTGATGCTTCAAGGGACCAGGATGGATCCAGTATATTACTAATGCGAAGCTCACTTTCATACACCGGAATAATGGTGTCACAATCTGGCCAAAAATAGTTATGTGGGTGGTACTCACCCCGTCTTCCCCACTTTTATTTATCCAGTCTCCTGGTGTCTTTGGGCTTCCAACCTGCAACCACTGGTGGAACTGGGACAGTCCAATAGACTCCGCCCAATCTTTGGGAGGGGATGCCCCTTTTGAAAACTCCTAAGGCCACCAGTTGTATTTCCTGGATGAGTCCCCATTTGTGAGAAATGATGATCACTTCCAAAAATTTAAAAGGATTATTAAAACCTTATAAAAAATACAACACAGGACTGAATACAGAAAATATTATGGCACCTCGAGCAAAGGATTTTTTCCCACCATTTCCGTGTCCACACAATGGATGTTTCACCTTTTAACCCTTTAGCCCCTCTCAAAATCTTGTTAATAAACTCTTTCTTCGCTGTCCAGCAGTGGAGGTCACTTCCTTACATCTTGATTGGAGGTCAGGTGTTGCCATAGTAACAAGCCAACCCTCCCAAATACCCCAACTACCAGGTAACCCTGTGATAACAAGGGGGATAAAACATAACTATAAATCTAAAACATAACTATAAATCTATAAAACTTGTCTTAAGATATCCATGTTATCTGCCTTTTAATTGTGTGACTCAACCATTGCTTTACTGATCTATCACACCATTATTTCAAAACTGCTTCCTGTTTCACCCTGACTGTCCCTGCAGAGGAACAGGGCATGTTTCAGGCACTTCCACAAGCTCAGGCTTTTTGCTTTTCTCCTTTTTAATATGGCCTTTTGCTTTTCTCCTTTTTAATATGGCCATTTCCATCCCAGATTTCATGAGGAATCTGGGATGGAAATGGCCATATTAAAAAGGAGAAAAGCAAAAGGAAATTGATTAGAAATTCTTCGGAAAAATTACCCTTCTTACAGACGAGGTTCACCAAGTCATTCCCTGCAATTCTCCTTTTCAGATTCTTTCAGTCTTCTACTCTGGGAGGTGCAGCTTGTTCTGCTGCTTATCATGAACTGATTGTGCTCTTGATTTATACCAGCATGAGAGATGTAGAATCATCTAAACTGAAAACAGAAAGAAACTGCCTCTGACAACCGATTTTCATGTTCTAGATCACTTTCCAGGTGTCTATGGAGATGTGTGAATGATTATCACACAACTCTCCATTTCTGGCTGCAGCTCTTGGAGATTCTTTCTCTGAATTCAGTCAGGGTTGCATTCCCCAACAAGTCCTGGTACCACCTCCTGTTTTCCAAGATTGGAACAGTCACAATGAAAACCACACCAATGGCACAACTCCCCAGTCCACCAGGAAAATAAAAGGACAAGCTGTCAAATTCTCCAAACCTTTGTCTTGCTTTGGTGCAAGAGTCCTGCTGCATGCACAGTGTGGAAAGCCAAGAGAAGCTGTAGGTGGTGGCACATCTTGTGACAGGAGCTCAACCTCATTGTCCAGGAAAGGTTTTTGAGAAGAGCAGACAGGACTGTGGAGAAGGTTCCTGGAAAACTGAACCAGCTTTCCAGAAGTGAAATGAAAATAGAAAGAAATCATCTGAAATGTTTTCCTCAGTTTATTTCTATGCTCCCCTTTTCCATGTTGCACTTCTTCTCCATGCCATGAGTTCCAAATGGATCTCGCTTTATGATCAATGCTTTAGTGAGTTTTAGACACTCTAAAATACCATGAGCTCCACACAGTTTGCCTTCCCCTGTTTTTGTTGGAAAGCAATGCTGGAACCATCAGTGCAGTGCTGGGGTCAGGCCCGAATCCTGCAGGCAGGGAATGTGCTCCGGCAGTGTGTGACCCTCAGCAGGGACAATGCTCAGCAGTGTTGCTATGCTTGGTCTCCATGGAACCATGCCAGGAGCAGCTGCTGAGCTCAGAAGCCATTGCAGCCCCCGCCCTGCTCCAGAGCCCCTTGGCAGGGTGGGCTCCTGCCCTGGCTCTGTGTGCCAGGAGCCGGCAGCGCTGGGTGCAGGGAGCCCAGGGAGGGCACAGAAACGCTGGGTGAGAAATGCTGGGGCACAGCAAGATGGGCGAGTGCAGCCGGCCAGGGCAGAGGAGCAGCACGCCCAGGGGGCACAGCCGGCAGGACAGATGGCCAAGGGGAGAAAAACTTCTCAGGAGGGTGGAGAACAAACTTCTAGTGCAAACTTCAGAGAATGAGGTACCTCAGGGGGAGAGGAGCATTGAATTACAGTAAAGCACTTCATAAAGCATTGACTTCGCAAACTCTAAACTGTCCAACTTCAAGTTATCCAGATTTCGAGAAGAGGAAGTCAGGAGAAGAGAGAGGGAGAGAGAGATCCACAGTCAGTCTTGGGTCTCAGTAGCTGTGAGCTCCAAGGCCGTCGGATGTGACAGTGTCACACCCGTGTCACAGCCTGACCTGCTCTGGTTCCTCTCACAGGTGAGGTTTTTGGGGTACCAGGGGCTTGGCAGCAAGTTTGGGCCTGGGCCAGAGGCTGCAGTGTCTGGGATGGGGCAGTGACCACCCCACCTGTGCAGAACCCTCCCTGCCCCCAAACACACACTGGAGATGTCGGGGGCCGTTCATCATTTCTCTGCTCTCCAGCACTGAGGCAACAGACTCTGGCTATAGCTCTGTGCTCATGCCCAAGGCAACCACCCCTGGCAATGGGGCTCCATGGAGCTGCTCTCAGGAAACCCCCAAGAGCTGAAGAGTGCCTCAGAACTGCCTCAGAAACATGAAATACCCCAAAATCTCTTCAGGAATGTGGATTATTCAAAAACTCTCTCAGTAATGGGCTCCTCCTCTCTTCATCATCCCCAAACTTTGGCTGTCTCATTCCAGACCCCAATCCACCTCCCCAGTCCCAACCCCAACCCATCCCACCCTTCGTGGACATCATGACCCCCTACCCAAGCTGTATTTCCCCCATTTCCCACTTCCCAAACCCCATCCCACCCATCATGCCCCACCCAATGCCCATCTCACCCCTCCTGATTTGCATCCCACTTTACCCAATCCATTTCCAACCCCATTCCACACCAAGAGGCTGGAATTTTGGGGTGGGAGTGAGTAGTTTCAGTGCTATTGAGCTGACAGATCAAACCCTCTTGTCTCTTTGAGTGCCAAGAGAGGGAGAAAACTAAACCAAATACCCCCAAAACCCCCAAATTCTGGCAATTATTTCCCTGAATCCCAAATTGCCCTGAAACACAAGTAAAAAGTGAGGATTCAGATGCCTTTGATGAATTTATTGATTTTTGCCCCAATTTTCTCTGTTTTAAAGGGATGAAGATGAATCCAAAGAAAATTAGGGTCAAAACAAAAGAATACCCAGCCATCTGCTCAATGCAGATCACTGGGAATGTGGGTCCTCCCATGGGGGATGAAGCTGGAGCAGTGCATGAAGCTCCTCCTGCAGTTGGGGCATTCACAGGGCTCCCCTTACCGGTGCCTCCGTTGGTGTCGGGTAAAGAACGAGCGGTCTGAGAAGCTCTTCTGACCCTAGGGACACTCGTAGGGCCTCTCCCCGGCATGGATACGCCGGTGGGTGACGAGGGTGGAGTTATGCCTGAAGCCCATCCCACAGTTGGGGCAGCAGAAGGGCCTCTCATCTGTGTGAATCCGCTCATGTACAAGGAGGTGGGTGCTGGTGTGAAACCTCTTCTGACACTTGGGACACTCTTAGGGCCTCTCCCCAGTGTGGAACCTCTGGTGGACAACCAGGTCGGACCTGTGGCTGAAGTTCATCCCGCATTCCAAGCGCTCGTAGGGCCGTTCCCCATTGTGGATCATCTGGTGGCTGATCAGGGTATTGCCCTGCCTCAAGATCTTCCCACACTCCAAGCACTTGTGGGGCTTCTCCCCATCATGAAGCTGCTCATGGGCCACCAGCCCCGAGCTCTGGCTGAAGCTCTGTCCACCTTCCTGGCTCAGGGTGGGTCTTTCCTCCTCAGAGCATCTTGGGCTGGGTTTGCAGACTCTCCTCCTGTGGAATCTCTGGGGCTTTTCCTCCCTGTTGGATTCCTGTGCCATGGAGCTGCTCAAAATGGCCTCTTCTACGAGGTTCTGCCGTGGGGATTTTTCCTCCCTGCTCTCCATTCTCAGCGAGGGCAGCACGGTTTTAGCAGGAGCAGAATTTTGGGGAATCCCATTCCTGAACCCCGGCCCATGGAAACCGAGCATCCCAGCTGGTCCCAGCCCTGGTGGCCATGGCAACAGCCTTGGGAGCGGGTCCCTGGCTGGGGCTGTGGGAACCTCTTCCTTCTGGTGCCCAGGGACAGGAGCGGAGGGTATGGCTGCAGCTGAGTCGGGGCAGTCTCAGGTTGAATCTCAGGAAAAGGTTTTTGCCCAGAGGCTGCTGGGGCCCTGCCCAGGCTCCCCAGGGAAGGGTCCCAGCTCCAGGGCTCTCTGAGTTGCAGCAGCGTTTGGACAGCGCTGCCAGGCCCAGGCTGGCATTGTTGGGGTGTCCTGTGCATGGCCAGCAGTTGGACTGGAGGATCCTGATGGGTCCCTCGCAGCTCAACCAATTCTGTGGTTCTGGGATCCCATGAGCCTGGGGATGGGGGCTGCCAATGGTTGCCATGGCAACGGGCTGTGGCTGCAGGCCTGAGCTGGTGTCCATGGCAACCACCCCTGGCATGGGGTCTCCATGGAGCTTCCAAGGGACTGAGCATAGCAACAGGGGGCTGGTGATGGTTGCATGGAAACTGACCTTAGCAACAGGGGTCTGGTGATGGTTGCCATGGAAACGGACCATAGCAACAGGGGGCTGGTGATGGTTGCCATGGAAACGGACCATAGCAATAGGATGCTGGTTATGGTTGCCTACTAAGGATCAGATTTGTCACAGGCCCTCAGAGCGGTTCCATAGGGACTTTCCAAGGGTCTCCAGGCTGTTCCAGAGCTGGAATATCAGAGGCACAGACAGGGGCTCCATGGAGACCTCCCAGGGCTTTCTGGGGATGGTAAAGAGCCGTGTGGACAGAGGCAGTCACAGCCATTCCATGGTGACATCCCAGGGGACCTTGGGCTGCAAAGGCGCCGATCTGTCACAGGCACTCACGGGGGCTCCACGGTGACATCCCAGGAGTCCCCTGGCTGCCAAAGAGCTGGGATGTCCCAGACACTCACAGGGGTTCCTGTCATGGGCACAGTGGGAGCTTCAGGCAATGTTTATTGGAGAAGCTCCTCTTGAGTCACAAGGTGCAAAAAGGAGCCCCAATAGCCCCCACAAACCCACAGATACCCCCAAGGACCTCCAGGCTTTCTCAATGCCTTCTGTGAGAGTAGCCTTGGAGCAGCGGTTTCCAATCCCAGTTCCAGATTTTTACAGAGTTTGTGTGTAAAGAATTATAAAGTTGCAATTAAATCTTTGTAGAATTTGTACCACAGGATTAGGGATGGCAAACCAGATATTTTTATATAAATATGTATGATATATTATGGTAATGATTAGAGAAAATTGCCTAAATCATAAACATTTAACCAGGATGTAAAAGATGTATAATATATTATATAGAGCACTAAGAAATTATTTCAAAGGAACTGCATTAAAGCAAAATCTGTAATTATGCAGAGATTGATGTTACTCCTGCAGACCAATGACTGTGGGCAAATCCCTTCAATTCAGGCTGGAGCAGTGACCTTGAGGGGTGTCCCCACTGCAGGGAGGAATTTCCACACCCCCCAAGAAGGGAAATGTCAGGAGATGTTGCCATTAAAATTTGCGACGGGGCTTTTCTAGTCTGAGGTGCTGCCCTCTCAGTCAGATGTGCCCAGGCTGGGCCAGCTCAGACGCTCTGCAGAAGCTCTCAGTGGTGTCACTTGGTTGTTCCTTTCTGTCCAGGTTTAGAGCAAATTTGGGGAAGAATCCCCCAAAGGAGCTCCGGTGGGAAAAGCAGATTCAATCAGCCCCTCCCCCCCAACTGGTCCGGGAGGAAAAAATACTTCCTTGGAGAAAGGTGGAAAAAAACCTGTTTATTAAACAATAAGATCAAAACAGTGTCAAAACAATGAGACCCCTTGCCACTCTAAAAGAGATGACAAACTGAGAAAACCCCGGGTTCAAGCAGCAGCTCATTCAGTCTCTGATCGGTCCCTCCGGTGCTGGAATTGTGCCAGGCCAGGCCAGGCCCGGCCCAGTGGGCCACAGCTGCAGCTGCCGGTGCTCTCCTGGGTGTTCAGTCCAGAGCAGTTTCAAGAGGTCCAAAGAAAAAGGAAAAAAAAAGTCCAGGGAACTTCTTTGCCTCAGCTGGCTAACACTAAGTAAAAAACAAAAGAAGAGCTCTGTCCCGCTGTCTGTCCGCAGACAACACAGTCAGGAGCAGGAATGTGGAGGAGTGAGTGCAGTGTCTGAAAACAAACTGCGCGCTTCTTCTCTCCCCCCCTTCACTCTCTGTAACACTCTTAAAGGTACAAAACTTATTATTATTCAACATAAACAGAATGAGACGACTGGGGATAAAAGCATCATATAGTCAACCCAGGACATTCCACCCCTTATACCCATGTTGTCTGCTTACTGCTAACACTAATATAAATTCTAACTCTACAAGTACATACATGATACATCCATTATACAACTATACACAGACAATGGTAATAACATTCAGGAAACAGTGATATTTATACAGGTTTCATCCAACAATCAGATCTCCCTGAGGTACACATTGTGTTCTTCCATCTTTTTGCATTATCCACCATGTGCAACCTGGTCCCTGAGCAAAAACAACCCCACAAATGGGTTTGTCTGTATTTGAGGCAGGATTAATCCAAACTGGCTTCCCTAATAAACCTCTGACATGTACCACTGGGACTTTGACTCCATCTTCTCTGTGCAAAGGCTCAGATTGGGCAGGGCCCACTCAGTTAGTAGAGCCTCAGGTGTTAACTAACCAGGTGGCTTTTTCCAGATGCTGCTCCCAGTTCCTGAAAGATCCCCCACCTAATGCTTTCAATGTGGTTTTTAACAGTCCGTTGTACCTCTCCAATTTGCCTGCAGCTGGTGCATGGTAGGGGATATGGTACACCCACTCAATGCCATGTTCCCTAGCCCAGGTGTTGATAAGGCTGTTCTTGAAATGAGTCCCGTTGTCTGACTCAATCCTCTCAGGGGTACCATGTCTCCACAGAACTTGTTTTTCAAGGCCCAGGATGGTGTTCCGGGCTGCAGCATGAGACACAGGGTAGGTTTCCAACCATCCAGTGGTGGCTTCCACCATGGTCAGCACGTAGCGCTTGCCCTGGCATGTCTGGGGCAGTGTGATGGAGTCAATCTGCCAGGCCTCCCCATACTTGTACTTGGACCACCACCCACCGTACCACAGGGGCTTCACTCGTTTGGCCTGCTTGATGGCAGCACACGTCTCACAGTCATGGATAACCTGAGAAATACTGTCCATGGTTAAATCCACCTCTCGGTCTCGTGCCCATTTATAGGTGGCATCTCTGCCCTGATGGCCTGAGGCATCATGGGCCCATCGAGCTAGGAATAACTCTCCCTTATGTTCCCAATCTAGGTCTATTTTGGACACCCCTATCTTTGCAGCCTGGTCTACTTGCTCATTGTTTTGGTGCTCCTCATTAGCTCTACTCTTGGGTACATGGGCATCCACATGGCGGACCTTCACAGGCAGTTTCCCTACCCTGGTAGCAACGTCTCTCCACTCATCAGCAGCCCAAATTGGTTTTCCTCTACGCTGCCAGTAAGCCTCTTTCCACCTCTCCAGCCATCCCCACAGAGCATTGACTACCATCCATGAATCAGTATAAAGGTAGAGCTTTGGCCACTTCTCTCTCTCAGCAATGTCCAGGGCCAGTTGAACAGCTTTGAGTTCAGCAAGTTGGCTTGATCCACCTTCTCCTTCAGTGGCCTCTGCCACCTGTCGGGTGGGGCTCCATACGGCTGCTTTCCACTTCCAGTTCATTCCCACAATGCGGCATGAACCAGCAGTAAAGAGAGCGTATCGTGTATCTTCTGCTGGCAGTTGGTTGTATGGTGGAGCTTCTTCAGCCCATGTCACTTCTTGTTCCCCTTCATCAGAGAAACCAAAGTTTTCACCTTCCGGCCAGTTTGTAATTATCTCCAGAATCCCAGGGCAATTCAGTTTTCCAATACAGGTGCGCTGTGTGATAACAGCAATCCATTTGCTCCATGTAGCACTGGTGGCATGGTGCGTAGAGGGAACCTTTGCTTTGAACATCCCCCCCAGCACCAATAGTCGGGGCACCAGGAGGAGTTGTGCTTCAGTGCCTATTACCTCTGAGGCAGCCTGGACTCCTTCATAGGCAGCCAAGATTTCTTTCTCTGTTGGAGTATAGTTGGCTTCAGACCCTCTGTAGCTACGACTCCAAAATCCTAGTGGTTGGCCTCAAGTCTCCCCAGGCACCTTCTGCCAAAGGCTCCAGGACAAGCCATGGTTCCCGGCTGCAGAGTAGAGCACATTCTTTACTTCTGGTCCAGTCCTGACTGGGCCATGGGCCACTGCATGAGCAATCTCCTGCTTGATCTGTGCAAAGGCTTGTTGCTGCTCAGGGCCCCAGTGGAAAGCATTCTTCTTATGGGTGACCAGGTAGAGAGGGCTCACAATCTGACTGTATTCGGGAATACGCATCCTCCAAAAACCTATGGCGCCTAGGAAAGCCTGTGTCTCCTTCTTATTGGTGGGTGGAGACATTGCTGTGATCTTGTTGATGACATCGGTGGGAATCTGACGCCGTCCGTCTTGCCACTTCACTCCCAGAACCTGGATCTCTTGAGCAGGTCCCTTGACTTTGTTCTTCTTGATGGCGAAGCCAGCTTTTAGGAGGATCTGGATGATTTTCTCCCCTTTCTCGAACACCTCTGCTGCTGTCTTCCCCCACACAATGATGTCCTCAATATATTGCGGATGTTCTGGAGCCTCACCCTTTTCCAGTGCAGCCTGGATCAGTCCATGGCAGATGGTGGGGCTGTGCTTCCACCCCTGGGGCAGTCGCTTCCAGGTGTACTGCACGCCTCTCCAGGTGAAAGCAAACTGAGGCCTGCATTCTGCTGCCAGGGGAATGGAGAAAAATGCATTGGCAATGTCTATAGTGGCGTACCACCTTGCTGCCTTGGACTTCAGCTCGTACTGGAGTTCCAGCATGTCCGGTACAGCAGCGCTCAGGGGTGGGGTCACCTCATTCAATGCACGATAGTCCACTGTCAATCTCCATTCTCCTTCAGATTTTCGCACAGGCCCAATGGGACTGTTGAAGGGTGAGTGGGTTTTGCTGACCACCCCCTGGCTCTCCAGCTCAGGGATCATTTTGTGGATGGGGATCACAGCATCTCGATTCGTTCGGTACTGTCGGCGGTGCACTGTTGAGGTGGCAATTGGCACTCGTTGCTCTTCCACCTTCAGGAGACCTACTGCAGATGGGCTTTCTGACAGTCCAGGCAAGCTGTTCAACTGCTTGACACCCTCTGTCTCTACAGCAGCTATTCCAAATGCCCATCTGAGTCCCTTTGGGTCTTTGAAATACCCACTTCGAAGGTAGTCTATGCCCAAAATACATGGGGCCTCTGGGCCAGTCACAATAGAGTGTTTCTTCCACTCATTTCCAGTCAGGCTCACCTCAGCTTCCACCAAAGTGAAATCCTGTGATTCCCCCTGTCACACCAGCAGCAGAAACAGACTCTGTCCCCACATGTCTCGATGGGATTAATGTGCATTGTGCACCAGTGTCAACCAAAGCTTTGTATTCTTGTGGTTCAGATGTGCCAGGCCAACGAATCCACACAGTCCAAAAAACACAGTTTTCCCCAGCCTCTACCTGGCTAGAGGCAGGGCCCCTCTAAGCCTGGTTATCCTTCTTTCCCTGGGCATATGTCTTGGAGGTTCCTTCAAAGGGATCAAAAATATTGTCATTATCGTCATATGTGACAGTTCGGTTACTGGCCACTGGAGCTGCTTCCCTTTTGGAACTTCCTCTCTGAATCTTCAGTTGTCTCACCCGTTGTGCCAGAGCAGCGGTAGGTTTTCTATGCCATCTCCCCATGTCTTCTCCACAATCACGCTGGTAGAACCACAGCTCAGCTCGTGGGGTAAACCTTCTCTCGCCATCTGGCGAACGTCTGCGTTGGGTACCAGAACCTCTGATCTGCACTGCTGAGATTTGGAGAAAGCCCTCTTTAATCTCCTCCCTCAGTTTCTTGTGACCGTCCTCTATCTTGTCCTCTAATTTTTGCAGACGTGTTTCCACTGCTGCGATTCTGGCATGTGTTGGGCCATTCACAGTGTCTGCATATGCTCGGAGCTTCTTTGCCATATCCAGCACAGTCTCCTCACCATCATCCTGCTTCATCATTGCTAAAGCAGAAGCATATTCTCATGGCCCAAGTCGTACAAGTTTTCTCCACATCACAGATGTGCATGGTACCAAGTCTGGATTTACAAAGTTTCCATCATCTGAGAAGACAATCTCAGCTACTGCCATTTCCCTCAAGCGTTGAATCCCTTGTTCTATGGTTTTCCACTGGGTTTGCTGCATATAGAGATCGTCTGCGCACAGATATCTTTGTGCTACACTTCTTAGGACCCATTCCCAGAGGCTGTGAGAGTTAGCCCTGCTCATCATTCCTTGGTCTATGACAGGATCCTGTGACAGGGATCCCAAATGTTTCACTTCAGTGCCATCCAGAATTGTAGCCTCGCCTGCAGCATCCCAGAGACGGACCAGCCAACTAATTATGGATTCATTGGGTCATCGGGTGTAATCCTTCCTTAGGCCACGAAGGTCCTTCAGGGAATAAGACTCAATATTTGCGTCTGATCTTGCACCTGCTGCTTTGACTCCTGATTTTATGTCAGGAGGCATTGAGGTTCCTTCTCCTGTATCACCATCATCATCATCATCCACTGGTGGATCAGTTTTTTCTGTGCATTTCCGACTTCTAGTACTGGTAGCAACAGCCATGGGTTTAGATGCTGGCTTAGGCTCACTATCTGGTTTGGCTGCTGGCTTCAAGCCTGGGCTGTTGGCTACAGCTTGAGTGACTGGGATAGCTGATTTATCTCCCTGCCCCCCTGCCTCTGTCTGCTGCCCTACACTATCTAACAGAGTGCGATAAGCATAGGCCAGGGCCCAGCTTATTGCAATAAGCCTTTTCTCCTTAGAATCGTCATGGCACTTCTCTTTTAGGTATTTCCCCACCTCTGCTGCTTTCTGAATTTGTTCCCGTGGAAAATCCCAGTCTACAGGATCAGAAAATTCCTTCAGGGTTTGGCCTATATTTTCCCACTGTCTGCACCACTCAGGATTTTTCACGCCTGCATCTGCTTCTGGGCCAGGGGTCTCACCAGCTCCTCTGGATATCTCAGCCCTCATTCTAGAGAAGCTGCAGACCATATAGAGGAAGCTTACCAGATTAAATACCAGAAAGATGGTCTCTTTAACATTCAGGGGAAACTAAACATTCTCAAAAAGTGGCATAACCAATCCAAAGGAGAAGAAGGAAAGGGAAGGCTGGAAAGTCTCATTCTTGGCTCCTCCTCTAACAGACTGAGTGTAGTTACTAATAAATTCCCAAAACCTACTACTGGAATTGGGATGCAGGGTAGGATGAAGAAACCATAAACCATACATTTGGTAAACAGAGGCCAGTATCTTTCTAAACGCTTTTAAATCATTATCACCAAGGCCAGCACAACAGCCATTCCAATCCGTACCCCTCTACCGTAAAAATTACTTGTTAAGGACAATAATCCTAGTGACCAGAAAGGTATTGAAACTTCAAAAAGGTCTAGAGCCCAGAGCCACAATAAGGCATTCACAACCACAGACATCAGGGGTCCAAGCAGCATGGCTACTAACTGCTTTAACAACAAGAAACACACAATTAATAGGGTTTTTTTCCACCTTTTCCAGCCGCGCGTTGGGTGCCAATGCATGTATTTGTTCAGGTTTAGAGCAAATTTGGGGAAGAATCCCCCAAAGGAGCTCCGGTGGGAAAAGCAGATTCAATCAGCCCCTCCCCCCCAACTGGTCCGGGAGGGAAAAATACCTCCTTGGAGAAAGGTGGAAAAAAACCTGTTTATTAAACAATAAAACTAAAACAATATCAAACAATGAGACCCCTTGCCACTCTAAAAGAGACGACAAACTGAGAAAAGCCCATCCCCGGGTTGAAGCTCAGCTCACTCAGTCTCTGATCAGTCCCTCCAGTGCTGGAATTGTCACAGGCCAGGCCCGGCCTGGTGGGCCACAGGTGCAGCTGCCGGTGCTCTCCTGGATGTTCAGTCCAGAGCAGTTTCAAGAGGTCCAAAGAAAAAGGAAAAAACACAGTCCAGGGAACTTCTCTGCCTCAGCTAGCTAACACTAACTAAAAAGCAAAAGAAGAGCTCTGTCCCGCTGTCTGTCCGCAGAAAACACAGTCCAGGAGCAGGAATGTGGAGGAGGAGTGCAGTGTCTGAAAACAAACTGCGCGCTTCTTCTCTCCCCCCCTTCACTCTCTGGAACACTCTTAAAGGTGCAAAACTTATTATTATTCAACATAAACAGAATGAGACGATTGGGGACAGAAGCATCATATAGTCAACCCAGGACACACGGCCACTCCCCCTGCAGGTTTAACTTAGGCCAGACTTCCATACAATAGTGAATCATTTTTGTTTTGTCTATGCCTTTTGTGGCCTCCTGAGTGTCCCATTGATCTAGCATCTGTCCCAGAGGACTATCAGGGGGAATATTCTTCTCTTTTTTCCCATCTTCCCTTCCAAATATTCTTCTTTTACTCAAACACTTTCCCATACTGACTCTAATTTGGTTCTTAACTGAAATCTTAAGGTGCCCCTACCTGAACAAAAACTACAGACGGGCAAAACAACACTTAATATTCTTTTACTGATCAAGCAGTCATTCACTTTCACACTGGTAAGTATGAGGAATTTACTCACATACTCGGGAAAAAGAGAGGAACCTCACCCACACTCACAGGCTTCACCTTTCACTTCCCAGGGGTTAGGTCCCATTGAGGCTCCCTCTCGCCCCTCCCTTGTACCCTAAGGCTAGGTCTGGGGTTAGGTCCCAACGGGGCTCCCTCTGGCCCCTCCCTTGTACCCCTCCTAACCAGGAGGGGGGGTCCTACCCCTTTTGGAGGCGCCTCAACCACCGATTCCACTCACTTCCCCCCGTTCCCGGCTGGCCCCCTCTGGGGAGTCCAGAAACGCGGTACTTGGGGCCCTCACTGACGTCGGGGGTCCGAGCTGCCAGCCCCCATCTCACTCACTCGCCACTCGCTCGCCTCCAACTCCCGCCACCGGTTCTTCCCAGGTCCCGGCGCTCCTCTGCGTTGCCAGTCCCAGGCTGTCTTCCCAGGTCCGGCGTAGCCAGCTGTTCCCTGGAGGCCCAATAGGGCGGGCGGCTGTCCTGTCCTCGGTCCTCTTCAGGTGTGGCTATCCCAGAGGAGTCCCCAAGCTGTGATAAATAGGGCCAGGAGAGCAGCTCCTTTAAAAAGGCCTTTATTAAAGACAGCTCTGGCTGGGGAACCCGAGGGGTCGCTCACACCGCCACTGCTCCCACTGGACGACGCTGAGGAGGAGGAGGAGTACAGCTTTGTGTCTCGGCAGAGCTGGGGCTTCCGTCCTCACCAGAGTCCTTAGGAAGGCAAATATTGGCTCGCAGCCGAGGGGTATCTTCCAAGCTGGGTACTATCAAAATTATGGTGACAGGACAGAATCCGGCTCTGGCCAAGAGTGGATGACTTAGTGTGGTTCTGATGGGCTAAAGTCAAAGTTTGTGTGCTAGTTCATTGTTTTGAGAGGGTTCATAGAGTTCCCACAGCCTCTCATTTGAATTCAGTCCGGGTGCAAGTCCTCCTGGGAGCAGGGGAGTAGGGGAAGTGGTTCCCGAGGGGAATGGATACAAATCCCGGGTGAGACGGAAAGGGGAACAAATACAGATTATGACAGGGAAAGATACAAATACAGGGTAAAATAGCAACATCGAACAGCAGCAATTAAAGGCAAGTCTTACAATACTAACATTCAAAGTTTAACTAACAAGGAGTACAAAAGACTAGCAAGGGGTACAAATACAGAGTATGACAAGGAGAGATACAAATACAGGGTAAAATAGTAACAGTTAGCAACGGCAACTGAAGGCAAGTCCCAGAACTCTAACCTTCAATGTTTAACAACAGACCAACACTTCAAATTAAGACCTTATCAACTTCATTAACATCAACTACCAATTACTGCTCTGAAAAAGAGCTCTCATCCCCACGATTTCATTCCTCACAACTGCCACCTCCTCTGCCCATGCGTATCCCTGAACTGCCTTTATCTCTTTTTTGATCTTCCTCTGTCCCATCCCAACCCATTCCCGAGTTCTTTTAGAGACCCCAGGAGCAGCCCAGCACCCTCCAAGCCCCTCCTGCGTCCAACATGTCCTTTCCTCTGCCCCCGAGCCCCCTGGTCCTGGCCTCTAAACAACACAGACATTGACCCACCTCTGCAGGAGTAGTTGATGGCCCCTTCTTCTATTGCAATAAAGAGATGGAACTGACAGCCAGTGTCCAGGTGGCAGCAGCAGCAAAGCCCAGCCGGCAGCAGCACTGGCTGAGCTCCATGGCCAGGAGCAGCCGTGGATGCCACAGTGTGGGCAGGCAGGAGCCAGGCAGGGGCTGCTGTGACCAGCGGCGGGGTCCCCAGGGCTGGGGGAGCCCAGGGGGCAGGCAGCAGCATGGGGCTCCTGAGAAAAAGCAACCCCATTTGCTTAGTTTTTCAGGTTTAGAAATTAGAAATTTGTAGAAATATTTCAAAATATTTTTTCTGTAGAGAGACATCCCCAAATATTCCTTCTCAATTCCTATAGTCGTTAAAGATTTTCTAAGTAGTTTTAGAATCCAGGAAAAGTGACCTCATTTTGTCCTCACTTTTCATCTTTAGAAACATTTAGAAATATCTTTTGTAGAGAGAAATCCCCAAATGTTGCGTTCCTGTTTCCACAACACATCTGTATTTTTGAAACTGGTTTTGAGTTCTGGAAAATATTTTCCCCTTATACAATAAAAACTAAAATTGCACTTCAGTGGTAATCTTTATTCTAGGAAGAAGTAAGACCCTTTCAGCCAGCCAGCCTGCTGCAGAGGCTCTTTTCCCGCAGGAGCATTGTACATAGTCACAACCAACATACATAAAACCTTTTCCCAGATATTTGCTGGGATTTTTGACAAGCTAACGTCTTAGTCTTCTCAGACAAACTTTGAGCACAGTGGGCATCTCTTCAAGTTACCATCTTTGTTTGCTTCTGGTGGAACTCCCTCAGTTCTAGAGCAGGGCCTTCTCTCAGCTTCCTGCTGCCCCCGGGCTCTCCTCCCGGCCTGCTGGGCTTTGTTGGTTGGCACAGCCTGTGACATTGCTCCCACATGTGACTGAGGACACAGCTTAAGCAGAACCTATCCATCCTCTGCAAAAACATTTATCACTGAAAGACACCATTTATTGAAATAATTTGTGGAGAATCTTGGTCATGAAGCTTCTCCACCAAAGGTGGGCCTTTCCAGGTGATATCAGCACACCTTTCAGGGTGGGCAGGTGCCTTACTGCGCAGAGAACTGTCTCCCAACCCACTGGGCCTGAGGGGCATTTACTCTACCACAATGCCAAGGTTTTGGCTGCAGCAGGAGGAGGAGCTGTGCTGAGTGAGAAGCTGAATCAGAAGCTTCAGAGTGCTCAGAAAGTCCTCACAAATAGGTCCCTGTCAGTGGGGATGTGGATCATTCCTCTTGGGTTCAGGTGCAAACAGGGCATTTTGAGCAACATTTGCAGCCGGTACTGGCTCCCTCAGGCCTTACACAGCCCACGGCAGCAAAGGAAGACTTGGAAAAAAACATTAATTCCATAAAAGTGGTGTTGGGAAAGCAGGAGATAGCAAAGCACTGCTGAAAGCACGCAGTGTATATGATATCAAATTACTGTTTATTGATACACTGCAACATATTGTTCTAATGGTGGGAGGGAAAAGAAATAATGATCAGTTATCTCATTAATAATGTTCATTTTCTCTTCCAGTATTGCCAGCGGGTTGAGTTAATTTTTAAGCATGACAGTTGGGCTTTAATATATCAGCTGTAGATTCCAGTCACAGAAGTCTAGTTTAATAATTGGGTTTCTTTCTCCCTCATTTTGACTAATAGCATACTTATAGCAATTATTAAAATTCATCATAGCACAAAAATAAACCATTTGAAACCTCACCAAAAATGGCAGCACAACAGAGCTCTGCTTAGCATTTAGTGGAGAATTCAGAACAGTTTTTTGGAAAACAAGAACAGCTTCTCTGATAATTCAACAGCCATAATGTGAACGTGGACACTCAGTGAAAGCCAAGAGTGCTTCAGGTGAGCCAAGGCAGTGTTGAATAGGCTGCTGTCACTAAAAAAGCGCATTCAAACTTCATGGGAAATTCCCTCTGAAAATGCGAATTCATATGCAGTTCTTTAGCTATAGGTAGTTCAGCCAAGCCATGGCAGTTCACCAGCACTGGCAGAAAGTTGTTTCAACACTGCATCATCAAACTGTTCTGGAGACTTCACAGTCTGCCTTGGAATGGCTGTAGGTGCCAAGTGGACACAGCTTCTGCTGTGAGGAACTTAAAATCCTCCTTACTGCTCTTCCAGACTCTTTAAAGACAAGGTTTAACTTCCAGCATGAGCACAGCTCTGCAGAAGCTCATTGACCCCAAAACCTATAGGCATCAAGGCACCCAGCAGAAATCCTGCACATTCCCACCATGCCAGAGAGAAATGGGGCTTATTCAAGGACTGACAAATAGGCAAGACTTTGACGGGTGAGAGTGGAATGAAAATAGAAAACTTGAGAAAAGCCTGGTGTTTATAGCTTTGGGAGAATGGGCAGCAGGACTGTAAGCTGCGTGCTCACCATCTCCTCCTCCAGGTGCACACAGGGATGGAGCAGCCCCAGTGAGGGGTTTCAGGCATTGAAACCACTGTAGACTTGGAATCAATTCACAAGTGAAAATAAAGACAGAAGAATCACAGAATCCCAGCCTGGTTTGGGCTGGAGGGACCTCCAAGCCCCTCCAGTGCCACCCCTGCCATGGCAGGGACACCTCCCACTGTCTCAGGCTGCTCCAAGCCCCAGTGTCCAGCCTGGCCTTGGGCACTGCCAGGGATCCAGGGGCAGCCACAGCTGCTCTGGGCACCCTGTGCCAGGGCCTGCCCACCCTCACAGGGAGGAATTTCTTCTTAACATCTGACCAAGTACCTGGTTACACAGACACCAGGAACTCTGCGGCAGGCTGCAGCGAATGTCTGCTGAAATATGACGCACAGAATCCACCACAGGTTCCTCCTGCATGCATTGCCTGCCCTCCTCTCAGGACACAGCTCTCAAAACCAGTCCCAGAGTGCTCCTGCTGCCCAGGAGGAGATGGGAAAGGGCTGTGCCCTGGCTACAGCCTTGGCAAGAGCACAGCAAGAGCCATCGGTGTCACCGCAGCCCGAGAGACAGAACAGGGAGAGAATTTCTACTTGCCCTTTGAAGCTGAGAAAGGACCAGTTGGTGTCTGAACAGCATTCCTTCACGCCTCCCCATATTATCTAAAAGTAGGAGACTTAGCAATTAAGCAACCCTCAGATGAATAATTGAGGAAAACTAAAGACTGGAAAGATACCAAAGGCTTCCCTCACAGGACTGGAGAGTGGTGCATTGCTTTGGAACTGCAGATAAACCAGGCCACAACCAACCTCATCCTCTGGCCATTATTTAAGAGCCAGGAGGAAAAGACTGGAAGCAAGAAGACACCAGCTTACTACAAGTTTTGCCCTGAAACTCTATTGGCACAGGAGCCCCAGGCTTTCCTGCATGATGCTTCGTGACTCCACGATGCTGTTACAGCCACGCTCAGCTGCTGCACAGCTCATGCCTCGTTCACTTGAGCACCCTGAGCCGGGGAACACCAGAGAGCATTATCAGAGCACATGGAATGCTGCTCTAATTGTTGGTTTGCAATGTTATGTGGATAAATGATCATCCGGGGAAAGAAACATGGTGTATGTACAGCTAATCTACTTAGAATTTGTTGTAAATTAATCATCTTGAATATTAAAACTATTCCCTATTCTCACATTAAAATAACTCCTCAGTATTTTCATCTGATCTTACCAGAAATGATGAAGCTGGACTTTGCTGTCCACCTCTCCCATTCTTACCTCTTGCACTGCCAGGAAAGTGCTAAATAGAGGAATTGCCAGCTCCCTGCAGCAGAGAGCTGATCTTCTGGGCCCTGTGACACACAGATGAGGGAGTCAAACCACAGAGGTCTTTGGAGGCTAAAATCCTGTGTCTCTGTGGTGCTCACAGCAGCTGGTCCCAGGCAAGAGGTGAGCAGTTGCACAGGTGACCCGAGGGCTGTGGGGAGTTTGAAATCCCACATATTTTGTTCATGTGTCAAATCTGGGCTCTGTTTCTTGTGCTCACCCCATAAACTCCATAGGTGAACTCACTAAAAATGGCATCCCAGAGATCCCTTCTGATCAGCAAAGTGCAGATATCAGGTCAAAGACTGGACTCATTTACCTTGGAGATTCTTTCCACCTTTTGTGATGCCTGACTCTATAAACTGAAGCTGGTCTTTTGCTCATACTGCATTTTTGTCATAGCTTCTGAATCATCCCTTCAGAACATCAGCTGAACAAGTATTGCTCTCCAAGCAGCTTCTCACACAGTAGAGGGATGGGCAATAGAAACCACACAATGTTTTTTACAAAGGTGTATCTGTTCTTTTCTAGGACAATTTTGGAATCAAGTGCTGTAGCACAAACATGTTTTTCCAGGTTTACAATAGCCTCTCACCTTTACTGGTTCTGCAAAGCAAATTGGGTGCTGAATACCACTCACACATGAATTGGTGGCCAATTGGCCAAAACTCCTCTTTCTTGTCTCCAGCCCAGCTTTAGCCATGACTCTGCACACTCAGAAATCACAGGGCAATGGAAGATTTGTCCTCTTAACAGCAGTAATGCAAGATGACTGCAGATGAAATTTTACATTCTAATTAATACTTGGTCCCCAGTGATGCTCATGAGTGTCCTGGCTGTTCAGAGGTGTCCCAGCTCCCTCAAACACAACTGCACCAGCCAGGACATCTCATTTCACGGCCCGTGGCAGCAGAAACGCACTGCTCTGAAAGGCTCTGAGGCCAGTGGGCCGCACTACAGAGCAGATAATCTCCAGCAGGGGTTGGAGGAAGAGTTCTGCTTTGAGCTCACCTGAAGATGATCAATAGATGCACCCACCAAATTTGTTTTGTTGTTGCCCATCAGAACTAAGGAGAAGAATTTCTCAGGAGCTCCTGCCAACCATTGCCATGAGCTATTTGAACTCATGTCCTTATCCCTTTCCCAGGTCTGCTGTGTGAGGAGCCACCTCCACAGTGCTTTCAGACACCCTGGGGCCACCAGCCCCTCGCTGGAAGGGTTCCAGCCAGGTACTGCCAGCTGTGCGTGTGCTGGGGATGTCACCTCCTACACACACACCTCATAAACACCCTATAAACCCCCGGCACTGGAGTGGTGTGTGTGCATTACTATCAAGTTATGTCACTGCTTCCATAATAAAATTATTTCAGTGGGTTGTAAGTCAGCTCTAAAACTCACTTTGGGCTAAAACTTGGCATGTGCACATATGCAAAGACACTCACACAGCATGATTTCTGGGAAGGGGAGAGACTGTGCATTACTCCTGAATTCTGCACAGGGGCAGAGGGTATTCTCACAGGGAGAAGCTGCAGAGCACCCGCCAGGCCAGTGGGGGAAGGCAGAGACTGCTGGAAATGGGACGGCCACAAACCCACCCATCACTGCCATTCCAGCTTCCTTTCCATCGCCCAGCTCCGGGAAAGGGGGATGGCATCTTGTCTGCTCTTGGGGACGGTGAGCGGAGGGTTACATGTTTTCCCAGCTCTGTCTGAAACTCGGAGGGTACAGGGACACTTCAGAGTCCCCCTGCATAGGCTGCTTCAAAGGAGGAGTCCTTGGAAGCTCACCGGCACTAAACCCATCCTTTAAACAAGCTTTGCTTTGCAAGAGTTTGGATGCTCCTTGACTGTTACTGCAAACTGCAGAGGGAAAACATGTTTGCAGTGCCAGGACTGTCCTGGGATGTTGTGTTGTTTCTGTAGAAGTTGGACTTTTCTGTTCCCCCTATCATGTAGTGGATCTGCGCTGGTTATCTTCCCCTTCCCTTGTGCTGCCAGTTATCCCAACTCCTTCCCAGTTGCCTGGGAGACTAATGTATCCTTTCTCAAATCCCTCCCCGGTGCCCTGTCCGTCACTCAGCGCTTGCACCCTTCTCTCTAGAAACTTCCAGCGAGAGCGTTGAGTGATTGGTTCAGGGACCAGGACTCCACCCTCAAGTTATCCCCATTGGGGTTCTCCCTAAGTCAATCTTTTGTATCCCGCTCCCCTCTAAAACTCTATTCGCCCTAGGGTCGACTCCTCCCGTGTCTCCCTCCCTCCTTAGAAGCTGTTGCAAGTATCTCCCCCCTTCCCTGTCCGGCTGTCGGTTCCCCTGGGACCCAGTGAGCCTGGATTCCCCACAGCTGGAGAGCGCTCTCTTCTTTCTGCTGGCTGCAGCCATAAGCCGTGCCACGTCCCACTGTAAGGTGTGGCTGCTGTCACAGCACAGGGTGTTTGCCTTAGGCCCTGTCCCGAGCCTCGGAGATCGGGACAGTGCTGCCCTGCTGCGAGCGGTGCTGGATAGCTGGCCGGGCTGTCCGGGAAGGACAATCCTTGCCCAGCTTGACCGCTTCACTGGGACATGGCTGCTGTTAAAGAGTGTAAATCCCACTGCTCACAGAGGTCCCTCCTGCAGGGCCCTGCGAGCTTGGCACTATCACAGCAAGAAGAAATCTGCCCCTGGAAGCTGCATCCAACAGTGCCTGCACAGTTAGTGGGAAGAGGGGAGGGATTTTTAAGAAGCATAAAGAAAAGGGGAGCATAGAGAAAAAGGGAGCCTCCTGCTGTCTCTTGAAATCTCCCCCAGCCTGAACAAGCTCTCTTCGGGGCTAGAGACTCCCAGAAGCACAATGGGGCAGTGCCTGCTGTAAACACAGCATCCTTGTGATGTCTGCAGCTGCAGGTGTTCATACACTTGACCTTTTGTGATAAACAGTAAGGACGTTTCCTTCATACTTACTTTGAAGTCTTCTGGGAAACACACCAAACTCCAAGCAGTCATTTGCTGTGATGTTTTGTTCCCTGAATAACACAAAACTCCACCTTTATGTCAGTGTTCCTCTGGTTTGCTGGGTCAAAATCCACATCTGGCCTGAGGGAGATGAGTCATTTGCCTGGGTGCTTCCACTCCTGCTGCAGCCCTGAGATGGTTCACATATAGAAAGAAGAAATATAGGGAAAGAACTATAACAACGTATTGTCATGTAATCAGGTGGTAAAAAAGGGGAGTGTAATTGAAAGTAAGGGTATTCTTCTTTAATTTGATGCAACTATATTTAGTGATATTAGTGGTTTGAGCATTGCTGTACATCCTCCTGTTATGTTTGCCCAATTATCCCATCATTAAAAAAAACCAAACAATATTAAAAGTAGTAACAATTTTGATTGAATAATTAAAATGAAAAATATAAAATTGGATACAATATAATTCGATTAAAATAAGGGATAATTTGGTTCCAATAATAGTGCATAAGCAAGAGATACCGCGGGGTACGGAATGCAGGGTTCAATGACCCTTGCCACTTCACATACAAGCTTGCCGAGTGAAAATCACCCCTTATATGCCATGTGTCAATGCCATCTCCTCTATTTTTGGTTTGTCACTTTTCTGTCTCCGCCTTTATTACCACCCTTATCACGCATGCGCCGCCACTTGGTTTTATGGTCGCACAACTCTTTGGGGGTCGTCACTGATGAAGGCCCTGTAGTCTTCTTTGTTGTCCTTTAATTCACCTTTGGGTTACACATGCGCACCAAGCCAGTACAATGTAAGCCAAGACTAACGTATCACTGCATCTGCATATCAGAGCAATAAGTCCCTTATAATTAGCATTTTCTGGGACCCAACCAGGTTCTTGGTCATTTTTAGCAACTGTATTTTCAGCTTCTTTCCTGTGGTCCTTGAGAACATCTGCTGGGAAAAGAGGGGGTGGAGCCCCTCCTTTCCCTCTCTTCTTTGGCATTACTATTTTTAACTTATTTTATTATTTCCAGATATTAGTTACTGTATCAATATTGATTACTGTTTCAATTTTTATCAGCACGAATCGTACTTATTTATCACAAATCCCCCATTTCTCTTTTTGATCATTATGATTCGTGCTGTATTTAAAAAGCTGTGCCCTGATATCTTTTATATTTTTCAGAGTTTTGGTTTTCTTGTTGTCTCTTTTCAGCTTCAAACTTTTCCAGCATTTTTATTACTGCTTCTAGTCTTTCACACTCTCTTTCAAGTTTAGGTAGCATTTCCTGGTCTATTTCAATCTTTTTATGTCCTTGTTCTTTAACAGGGGTCCATTTAGCTTTTAATATCATTAGAGATCTTCATTTTCCCTTTTTTGCTGATTCTGAATCTAGAGACATTGTTGTGATCTGCATCCTCTGAATCACTGAGTGAATTAGCCTAATAAAACACAAAATCATACAAGGCAGAAACAGAAGTCGCAAAATTGAGCATAGCAACATAAACTCTTAACTTTTTCCTCCAAACACTTCCAAAGAGGTTATCCCACCAATTTGTTTTCAAAATTGAATTCCACCTTTGTACCAGTACATGAGCCACCCTTTTAGTTTCTTCTGCAAGTTCAGTGATAGCTTCCCCATAATCATCAATTTCTACACAGCACTCAGATTCATTAAATCTCCCACAAACTTCTCCTTCTTCTGCCAACAGATAGTCTAGGGCGATCCTGTTTTGGTACACAAATGCCCGTATTTGTGTATATTGCCTGGCCAACATTTTTAAGGCACAGGAGGTGTGATTTGATACCACCTCCACTACTGCTTGGAGTCTTATTAATCTATTCAACAGATAAACTGGAGTCCTATATTCCCATGACCCATCCTGAGCCCATGTTGCTGGGTCATAATATGCTATAATTCGTTCTGCAGGGCATTTGTCCTCCTCCCATTTTTGATTCCCTCTTGCTGTTGGAAAATTTAAATTCAAATCTCCTTTATTCCACTGCAGGGTTTCATACAGTGGAGTTCCTAGCACATTGCTCCTAGACCTCAGTAGAACAAAGAAGGAGGGTTGTAGTACTCCCAAAGTACAGGTTCCTCCCCATTTTTGAGGTAACTCACTGTATGCTTGTTGCCCACAAATCCAATATATCCCATCTGAGGCTTTCCATTTCTTATCAGTTTTATCTGGTTGTTCCCAATAAGACCTCAGGCTGTCGATGGATTGGTAGGGGTTAGCTCCAGGACTTCTGTACCAGCATAAATTAATCTGTTCATCCCATTCACAATTTATTTCTTTTATTGGTCCCCAATATCCAACGGGGTTTTCAGGTTGCCAGATTTTTGAACGATTATCCATATTAACCACCAATGTGGATTGACAAGGAGTATGCCCTACTACTTTATTAAATTTCCTTCCTTCTTGAGTTATACAAATGATTCCAATTACTTGATGGCTTAAAATCCATCTTTTTTAGGTCTCTTCAATGTTCCAGAAATTTGGGTGTGGTTCCACTTTAAAAATTGCTCTGGAGCTAAGCTCTCACCTTTCCACGGCCATCTTTTAGCCATTTTTAGACCTCCACAAATCCAACATTTGGATAATCCCAATTCTGAGGCAATCCTTTGCATCAATCCTACAAACCGATTCTTATTCAAGGCTGGCAAATCCCAATCTTTGTAGTACTGTTTAGGCTGTTTATACAGTTCAGCCAATTGTGTTGACTCTTCTCTCCTGTTCTTGGCTCCATTTCCCTTTGTTTCTTTTTCTTCTTTTATTTTCTCTTTCCATTTTTCTCTTAGTGCCCAGTTTTCTATGCCTATACTTGGATCATTTCCATTATCATTTCTTTCAAAACAAAATAATCTTTTATATTGAGGGCAAATTTGATCACCATGGAGATCAGGAGCTCATCCATTATCTCCCAAATTTTTCTCTACCCAATACATCTTTCCTTCCTTAATACAAACATCTATAACACTCCTGCGATTGTAGCAGGCAGAACTAACATACGGGTGTGTTTCAAACACAGATTCCATCTTGTCCTTAATCCACACAGAGTGATTGCAATAGTCACAAATGTTGAAATTGCTGGGACTTGGTTTTTGCCTTGTTTGCTTTTTCATTGCTTGAACTCTGTTCAGTGTTGCCTTCTGGGTTTGGCCAACCATCCAGGGTACCAGAATGATCACAGTGAAAATAATCCTCAGGAAATCTGCCTTTCTACCTTTCTCAAGGCCCCTTGGGTTGCAACCAAGGGCCGAGATGCCAGTCTTCTTGGTAGCAAAGGTAATATCCCGGGATCTAGTCACTGGTGCTTTTAGTTTCCTTGGCACCCATAGCCCCACAGAGTTTGCTTGTCCCTTTTTAAATGCCATTTCCCAGTTCTAGCTGGTTAAAAAGCAATGATTAAAACAAAAAGAACAGGGAAAAGATTAGGCTGGAATACCATAAACCTGTATTTTTATTAATAAATTTTAGAGATGTGCCAACCACAATAAGATTTTTCTAATTATTTTCTGCTTCAAGGGCGGGGAGTTTATTAAATCACCGTCTCCAATAGGCAAACTCGCAGCGCCAATGTGCCCCTGGAATAAACCTATGTTGTGGTATATAGACTTCTTGTCCACAACAACTATCAATTATGAGACACTGGTCTATAATATTATGAATTGCTCGTTCTCTTATTTGTGCTATAGCCAATATAGCAAGAACCAATTGGTCTAAGTTTTCTATTAATCCAATTGCTGCTGGAAGGGTCCCATCTCCCAGTCTCAAAGTATCCCAAAAAACTCACAAGCAATGTGTTTTATAATTAGCTGGCTAAATACATAACCATAGCAAAACAAGCAAATCAATTGTCGCTCCTTCTCTTCCCTCTTAGTTACTCTCCGCCATGAGTTAAAGCAAAGTGTGCAAACAATACATATCCAGGGATGACACCCTAAACCGTGTTTACTGCACTCTCAACATTTTACTTGTCTCTGAGCTCTTTTAACAACAGGTGTTATCAATCTCAGTTTCTGGAATTGCAATTCTGTAATCAATTCTAATAATGTTGCTGGTGGGTGACCCTGGAGGAGATCTTCGATCCTTTTAGGCTGTTCCCACCGATTCAGAAAGTCTTTTATTCTTTTTCCACCGGCGTTCTTCTGCCTCCGAGCTCAAGGGAATTGTGATCCATAGCCACTCCAGGATGCTTAGTTCCTTCTTAATAAATCAGGGTTAATATAAATCAACTTAAATCTCACCATATTATCACATTCTTGGAATTTTATGTTCCAACAATATTTTAGCCACTGTTTGAGCTGTAGCCTGAGCTGCTGGAAATGCTTCAACTCACTGAGTTAATTGATCTATTATAATTAACAAATATTTTCACCAACCCACTTTAAGCAAGTTTACAAAACCAACCTGGATCTTTTCAAATAGTATGTAGGCTGAATAAACCAGTTTTGCTCTACATGGTTCACGTTTCTCTCCCCCTCACTTTTGTTCCAGTCGCTCCCAGTATGTCCCAGTGTACCCTAGTTCCCTCTTGCATCTTTCCAGTTCATTCCAGTATGATCCCATTTGCTCCCAAGCACTCCCAGTCACCCTCAGTGTAGTGGCACTAACTGCCAGTATTATCCCTGTCACCTCCAGCATTATCCCAGTTCATCCCAGTACAAGCCCAGCAGTTTCCAATCCCCCCAGCATGCACCCAGTCACTCCCAGTTCGTCCCAGTTGCTCCTAGTGTGTTTCCAGTTGCTCACAGCTGCTCCCAGTCACCCTCAGCATAATCCCAGTCACTCCCAGTATATCCCATTTGCCCATAACATGGTCTCAATTGCTCACCACCGGCTCCTACTCACTCCCAGTATGATGCCAGTATGATCCCAGCATGATCCCAGTCTCCATCAGTATGATCACAATCTGCCCTGGTATGGCAGTATGATCCCAGTATGATGTCCATACAAACCCAGTACCATCCCAGTCACTCCCAGTATGATGTCAGTACAAACCCAGTACAGCCCCAGTCACTCCCAGTATGATCCCAGTCCAGCCCAGTCCCTGGCAGTGCTGCCACTGCTGGGATCCCCCAGCCCTGTGTGCGTTCCCCCGTGGCGGATGTGCTGAGAGGAGCCCCAAGGGCTGGCAGTGGCCAGGCAGGGTCCCCAGCAAGGCCCAGTTTGGATGCGCAGCCCCCAGTTTGCCCAGTTTGCCTCTCCTTTGGCCCGGGCCGGGCTCCCCCCGCCCGCAGCGGCTGGGAGCAGCCGAGAGCCCCGCGCTGCCCATCCCGACCTGTCCCGGCTCCATCCCTGCTCCTGCCGCCAGCTGCGAGGGCTGCGGGAACGGGGCACCGAGGGTGTGGCTGCTGCTAGGGGAGGAGGAGGAGGGAGGGAAAGGGAGGGATGGAGGAGAGCCAGAAGGGATGGAAGGAGGTGGGCTGAGGGAGGAGAAGGAGGAGGAATGGAAGAGGAGGAGCGGGAGGAAGAGGAAGAGGAGAGACAAAGGAGGATCAAGGAAAGGAGAAGGAACCACAAGGTCAAGCACTGCCTGACTTCGCAGCCCCCACCTGTGGGATCATCACCTCCCATTCCACAAGTGCCCTTGATAGTGGAGCCCTGGAAAAAGTTAAAGATAGAACCTAAAAATGTTAGGCTCTGTGCTTTCCCAGATCAACTGCACCTGCGTAAGCAGTATGATAAATTATATAATTGTTAGATGTGATGATTGTTTTGTAAATAAATGTAATTATTATATAACCATAAGAAGAATAATGAGAAACTATGTTGGAAATTCAGAGAGGGGCTAAATTTATGTATACAATCGAACAATGTAAGTTTAATAATTAACATGAAAGTTATGTAACGATAGAGTATAAAAACTCTAGTGATCATTTCAGATGTATGGTCGGAATCAGATTTGGGTTGAATATACCCCGATTCCCAGAGCTCTTAATAAAAAGCACCGCATATAGTCCCCGTGATTATGTGTTTTTGAACGCTAACAACAGGCACAGTTAGGAAGAATTCGTATAGGAATAGAGCCAGGAGACTATTGGCAGGTAGATTTTGTAGAACTACCAAGGACTCGAGGATACAAATACCTGTTAGTGGGAGTTGACACATTCTCTGGGTGGCCAGAAGCCCTTCCCTGTCGCACGAACCAAGCAAAGGAAACAGTTAAGTGGTTACTACAGGAGATTATTCCCAGATTCGGGGTACACCTAGGGGTATCATCAGATAGGGGACCCCATTTCATAGCTACAGTAGTAAGAGAGGTAAGTAGATTGCTGGGGATAAATTGGGACCTCCACACACCGTGGAGACCCCAGTCAAGTGGACAGGTAGAGAGGATGAATCAGACACTAAAAAGGCAAATCTGTAAAATATGTCAAGAAGCCAAACTGCAGTGGCCCCAGGCTTTGCCAATAGCACTGTTGAGGATTCGGATAAAGCCTAGGAGTGGGATGTCAGTCAGTCCTTATGAGATGTTGTATGGGAAACCATGTGAATCTCCTGAGCCTAACCCTAATGTACACATCACAGGAAAGCAGGAAGTATGTAATTATGTTCTGTCTCTTGGGAAAACTTTAGCTCGGTTCCGGAGTATCCTCGTGTGGAATAGACCACTGATGCTCGAAAACCCAGGTCATAACATACATCCAGGAGATGAGGTGTACATCAAGAACTGGAACGAGGAACCGCTGAACGAAAAGTGGAGTGGACTCCATCAGGTACTACTGACCACCTTTACAGCAGTCAAAGTAGCCGGGATGGAACCCTGGATCCACTATACCCGAGTGAAGAAAGTCCATCCTGGATCACAGACTATATAAACTCTGGAATGAACAAAGGCTGCAGATAACACGTGTTTAATTGCTTTCAGAATGCTATCAGTAATTGTGCTAACGTTATGGTTATTGATATCTTTGGGATGTGGAATGCAAAATGATCAACTAACCACTCTTCATTCTAGAATGAAGAGAGAGGTACAAACCGAAACACAGGTGATAAAGGTTTCTAATGCAGTTCGGGCTGAGAATGTAATGATCGGATTAGTCAAAGATTTTGCCAAAATGCAAAACACCAGTCGAATAACTGCCTGTCTGCCAATGCCAAAGGCAGCAGGAGACCCAGTAAACTGGAGAATCATAACATCAAAACTACCTGAAATACAAAAGAACAAAACAATTGCATGTAAACTGGTACCCGAATCGAGGCAAGTTGCAGAAACCACTCTGGTATGGGAATGTGAGGCCAAGGATAGGAAAGATCAGATAGAACCTTGGGACAGGGCATGGTCTGTGAGTATTCTTCAAAGATTCCAATATATGGCAAACACCCCTTCGTGCATTAAGTGGGAAGGCCCCGAGAATGAAACAGATCCGGCAATAACGAACACTGACACTAGTAGTAGCAGAACGAGGGCAGACAAAGTAAGTTGGTGGGCATGTAATAAAACTTACGACTGCACTTCAGATGATGAAGAGATAAAACAGATGCCACCCCTGGCAATAGCCCTACAAATTGGTTGTGCTTGCAGAGGGATCAAACATAAACAAGGCAGAGTGAGTTATAGAGTAATTATAGGGTGTACCAGGGTTACAGTCTGAGGTCCAGGACAATTGTATGGGCAGCAAGTGATGGTACCTGGACAACACATCTGCCTGTAGATGGGAAGGTAAAGGAGATTACTTTAGGCCTCCAAACCTTATGTCCAATTTGGAAAAAGTCCCCATTTAATGGAAAACATGAACTTCTGCAGATAAGAGCAAGACGAGAAGTTCTAGACAATGAAAATCCAGATGACACTTGGCAAGAACCCTCTAGTGGAGTGAAATTTGGATGGGCCCTAGAGTCATTGCTTGGTCCTATAGCAAACTATCAGAGTAGAGAGATGCTGTACAAACTTACAGGTCAGGTAGGTAGACTGGCAAGAGTCACCCGGGAAGGATTTAAAGAATTAAATATACAATTACAAGCCACCACAAAAATTACTTTACAAAATCAATTAGCCCTAGGTATGTTACTCCTGAAAGAGCATGGAGTATGTGGATTTTTAAAGGGACAAGTTGATCATTGCTGCATTCATATCCCAAATGTAACTGCAGATGTTGAATATGACATCAATCAGTTGAAACAAATAGATCATGAAGCACAAGAAGAGCAAAAGGATTTGGCTACAAGCTGGTTAGGAAAAACCTTTAATAGATTAGGGTGGAATGTGAGTTCATGGATTAAAATCTATCATTGAGAGTGTGATAATCTTACTAATTGCATTCTTAGCAATTTGGTTCCTTTACAGCATCTTAAAGGGAGAGATACAGAAAAAAACATCCTGGAACCAGAGGATAATAAAGGCACCAACACGAGATCCATGCCCACCATCTTCTGGTTCTCCAGTTCGTAACAGCATCCACGACAACGTTTACATCAACCCTGGATTTGAAGAACCAAGTACGAACTGAGGAATAAAGGACTGTATCAAGTGAAAACATTTACACCTATAGTGAAGTGAAAATGCTTTCAAAGGGGGGAGAATGATAGTGGAGCCCTGGAAAAAGTTAAAGATAGAATCTAAAATGTTAGGCTTTGTGCTTTCCCAGATCAACTGCACCTGCGTAAGCAGTATGATATATTATATAATTATTAGATGTGATGATTGTTTAGTAATTAAATGTAATTCTTATATAACCAAAAGAAGAATATTGAGAAACTATGCTGGAAATTCAGAGAGGGGCTAAATATATGTATACAATAGAACAATAAAAGTTTAATAATTAACATGAAAGTTATATAAAGTATAAAACATGATCCTTTCGGATGTATGGTTGGAATCAGATTTGGGTTGAATATACCCCGATTCCCAGAGCTCTTGAATAAAAAGCACCGCATATAATCCCTATGTGATTATGTGTTTTGAATGCTAACATTGCCAGCAGTTGCTCCAGGTGCTCCTGCCATCAGCCCCTGCAGGAAGGAGCACAGCCCCTAATGCATGTGGGCTTTGGCTCCCTGTGGCACAGAAGCCCCAGGTGGCACAGGTCTCTGGGGAGGGAGACAGGCACCAGCGCTGCCAGGGCTGGGGGGCGGCAGCTCTGCTTGGGCAGGGACTCTGCCACAGCTGCTGATGTCAGCGCTGCCCGGGCCCCAGGGCTCAGAGCAGCATTGGTGCCCGGGCTCACACGTTCCTTGTGCAAGTCACACCCGTGGGTTTAGGATGGCCACCAGCCGGGATGTGTCCCAAGGAGGCCCTGCCAGCTTCCCTGGAAGGCCCCGTGCCCTTCCCAGCGCGGCTGCGTTGGCAGCCCTGGGGGCTCCTTCTGCTGCCCTGAGCCCGCAGAGCAGGGCAGCGTTCGCTGATGCTCTGAGCCCTTCCTAAAGATCCTGTCAGGCTGCCTTAGACACCTGGGGCCAGGCATTTCTTCCAGCTTGGGCCACTTTGGCTGGGCTGGGGGCAGCCCCAGGGCAGGCGGCAGTGTGTGCAAGGGCCCTTGGTGACACGTTGCAGCACGGTCACTGTGACATGGAATGGAACCCGGTGTCCAAGGGCCCTTTGTGACACGTGAGAAATAGAAGCGTGCCTAGGTGCTGGGAGAACGCAATGGGACAGGACGGGACAGAGCAGTGCCGTGAGGAGCCCCCGCACAGCGCACTCGTTCTGTCCCACCTGGAAGTTTTCTGAGGCGTTGTTCTTTTAGCTGAGCTCGAGGCCAGACCACAGGACTTGCTGACCCGTGGTCTCCCCGAGGCTTCTCTTTCGCAGCTGCCCTTGTGGCCAGCGTGTGGGACTTGGTGCCCTTGGAACATTTCCAAGGTATCTCTTCTGCAAGAAGCTAGTGTCACTGACATGAAGCACAGAACCCCAGGAGTGCCCAATCTGGCCTGGGGGGAAGAGGAGGAAGAAGGCCCTGGAGCTGCTTCACCACTGGTGACTAAACAGTTGGAGCCATTCCAGCCACCACAGGAGGGTGAGTGGCCGAGCTAAGCCACAGGACTGGTGCCTGCAGCCAACTTTACCCCATGCCATGCCACGCCATGCCATGCCATGCCATGCCATGCCATGCCATGCCATGCCATGCCATGCCATCCCCTGGGGACATGCCCACGGACAGGACGGAAGAGGGGCAGGGCAGACACCCCGCAGTGGCCGTGCTCCATCCCCCGGGCTATCCTGGGGCTCTCCCTGCCTGGGCAGAGCAGGGCTGGGCTGTGTTCTCCGGCCTCTCCCACAGCCCCTCAGCTCTGGCTGCACTCGCACTTTGCCAGATGCAGCCCTGGAGCGCACACAGGAGCAGGAGTCCAGCCGTGGCCGCTTCCGCAGCACAGCGCAGGTACCTGCAGCCACCCCCACCTGGGCTGGGCCTGCTGTCCCTGCTCAGCCCAGCACCGTGTGTGCAGCACTCCATGCAACATCCAAGGGCTTCCTGCCCTTCTCTTACAGTTGGTCTGCAGATTCATGAAAAGAATTTGGCAGGGAGAGGGCATCGCCATGGGCACTGGGCTCAGAGCACATTCAGAGCTCCTCGAACATGAGACCAGCGCGGCGCTCCTGTGTATGCTTGTAGAGGAAGTTTTTTACAATCCAAAGCAAGTAAGGAGCCTGTGGGACGGGTTTGATCCTCCCAGGAATTGCTTGGCCTCCAAGGCTACGCATGCTGGTTGCTGTGAGCCTTTGGGGCCGCATGGCAGTGCGCTGGGAAGGGAAGCACTTCTCTGGGGAAGCTGGGAACATTGCTCCCTCTGGCAGCTTTCAAAGTCTCCCTGTGCCTTTTCCAGGTGCCCGCCATGGTGAGGTTCATCCACCAGAGGATCATGGCCAATGATTGTGATGAGCACAGGCTGGACAAGGCCCTGCTGGATCTCACTGAAGCACAGCCAAATGACACGGTCATGACGCTCCTGCGTGTGGCCCCGTCCTGTGACAGGTATGGGGCCCACCTGCCCAGAGGGCTCAGGCCTCCCCAGCCCATCACCCTGTACAGCCTGGCCCAGTTGTCTGACCAACAGAGACTTCCAGGGCCCTCTGGCTGCGGCATTTCCCAGCCCTGGCACGTCATTCCCTGAGCCTGCTACCATGCTCCCTCCCTGCCCCTCAGGGCTCTGTCCCCACAGGGCTGGGCTGCCTGGGTGTTGCTGGCCAGGGCCAGTGGGCAGAGGCAGAACTGGCAACCAGCTCAGCTCCCCTCGTTTCTGTGTCTGAGACCCCCCTGAGACATTGCTCTGACCCCACAGAGCTGCCATGGCCATGTGGAAGGCCATCATGGGCTCAGCCAGGACTGCGGAGCTGGCACAGCTGATCCTCCTGGATGTGCTGGAGAGCTGGCCAGAGCACAGCACGTGCACCTCCGATGGGGACGAAACGGGTGTCTTTGCCCTGGCTGTGAGTTTCTGACATTGGCCTTTGCTGGCCCCAAGGCTCCCTCTCCAGCAGCTCTCCATTCTCCTTCCCCCACTGCATCTCCCTGCCTCAGGCGCTGGCCTGAAACCTTGCCCAGTGGCAGCTTCAGGCCCACCAAGCCCCGTGCTCCCCCTGCCTCTCTCCGGGCTTCTCCCTGCCACGCTGGGGCCCTGCCACACGGACACCTCAGCACTGAATGCTGTCTCAGGGGCTTTGTCCTTTGCAGGCAACCGTGGTGATGTGGAAGATCCTCCAGGAGCCCCATGTTCCATGTATATTGAAGGTGTATTTCCCCCGCCTATTTGTGCATCTGCTATTCCAAGTGTTTCTCAGCACAGAAGAGATGACAGAGGAGGTCGATACATTCTGGAAAGGATGCCAGGAAGAGCACGGTCTTGCCACCAGCCCCAACAGGTGCTCCATCCCACTCCTCCTGTCCCTGCCACGCGGCCTGCGAAGGAGCCAGTCCTGCCAGTGTGACCTGGGCTTTGCTGTGCCCACAGATTTGCAGTGCAGACCCTGAAGTCCCTGCTTTGCCGAAAGCAGTACAACGTTGTGGTGGTGGCATTGGAACGCAGGTGTGGCTGGGACACGCTGCTCTCTGTTGACACCCGCCACTATGCTGTGGCTCTGCTGGCCAGGTGAGACCCCCTTCTCCCCACTGCCTCTGACAATTGTGCCCTGTGCCCAGAGTGACCCACCCAGTCCCCATGGTCATGGGCCAGAGGGCCTTGTCACTGAGGGATGGCCAAGCAAACTGGAAAGGCTGGGGGAGGAGGGTGGCCAAAAGAGCCGCCTCTGAAGTAGCCCAAGGGCGCTTGCAGGCTGCTGGAGAAAGACCTGACCTGTGTGAGTCACTCCTGTGACAGGTTTTATTCTCCTGGCTCACAGTCTTGCTGACTTTTTCTCCTGCCAGGGAGATGTCCTGCATCTCCATACCCTCCTGTTCCCGGATCCTTCACTATCTGCTCCGGCTGCTCAGAACACGGGAGCCACGCTGGGATCTGCCTGCCCTGGCGTTCCTTGTGGAGGTGAGCCTGGTGACCAGCGCTGCCTGGCTGAGCTGCCTCCCAGCTCTCTGCCCTCTCACAGCCACAGCTGCCAGACCGGTGCCCGCGCCCTGTGCTGCTGCCTGGGCCCAGCCCTGTGCGACTCCAGGCTCCTGCCAGCCGGCTCCCTGTCACTGCCCTGTGCCTTTCAGGTCCTCGAGTGCCTGGACTTGAGGGAACGTGATGCTGAGAGAGTCCTGCGAATCTTCTCAAGGTACCTGCAAAGCGAGTGCAGCGAGAGGCGTCGCCTGGCGTTCAAGGCTCTTCTCAAACTCACTGATGATCCCTCGATGGTGAGAAGGGGGCAGTGGCTGAAGCCGTGCAGGCAGCGTGGGGCTGGGCAACGCAATCGCCTGGCCTTGCCTGGGCTTTGGGCGCTGGGGCAGCTGCTCCCAGCTCTCCTGCCTCCCGCTTCCGCTGCCCCAGTGCTTCGGGACAGGCCTTTGGCCTCTGGGCCCTGCAGCAGCAGGGTGGTGTTTCACAAAATTGCATTCCACACAGACCAAAAAAATGTGGAGCCTGACTAAAAGACTTGTGGGGCTCCTGCGGGATGAAGATGGAGAGATAGTTAAGATAACAGTCATGGTGCTCAGCTTTATAATCTTGGAGAAGGACACACCAATACCCAGCCCCATCGCCCTGCAGCTGGCTGAGGGGCTCCTGCCACTCTTTGACCCTGTAAGGCTCTGTGCCCACAGCCATGGCCACTGGCTGCTGCCCTGACCCTTGGTGCCCTGTGCAAATGCAGGCCTGCACCCAGGTGAGCCCCTCACAGCCCATGCTAAGATCTTCTTTTCTTCTCTTCCTACAGGATAATAGTCAGGTGAAGCAGCTCTCCATATTGCTCTTCCAAACATTGCTGAGTCTTCCACTGGAAAAGAAAACAAAGGACCTGAAGACACAAGTGCGCCACAGCCTGCTCCCACTTTTCTTCCACTGCCATGATGGGAATCCGCGTGTGGCACAGGTGAGGACTTGTGGGCTGCTGGTGTGCCCCTGGGAGGGGACTCAGCTGCCTCCTGCTCTGGTCATCTCCCAGGCGGCATCCTCCCCCAGGCTGTGGCACTGGGACATGGGTCCTGCACCCTGGGCTGTGTGGCCATATCCGGGACTCTGCTGCTCTCCAGGTTTCTCGGGAAACGCTTCATTGTGTGGTCAAGTTCCTGAAGAGGAAGGATCTAGAAAAACTGGTGAAGAAGGAGAAACTCTGGATTTTCGCCAATTGCCTAGTAAGGACAGCCTGCAAGCCCCAGCCTCAGCCTGGAGAAGGCCCCTGAGGGCAGTGCTCAGTGTGTGGGCTGGGCAGCTGTACCCCTGCCCGCTGCTGCAGCCAGAGGCCACACAGGCTCTTCTCCAGGCTCCCGTGGGCCCGAGCCGGGTGCCCATGGAGCCCTGGCCCAGCGGGGCTGCGGGGTGGCACCGCGGCTCCCCGGGCAGCAGCCGGGCTGCTGCCCCCTGCCCTCAGGAGCCCTTGGCCAGCGGCTGCTGGCCGCGCCTCAGGACTGTGCCGGGAGGGGAGGCCAGGGCTGAGCGCAGGCAGCGTCTGGCCAGGGGCTGATCCCGCGCCAACCCTTCCCTCCTGCCGCTCTCTGCAGCTGGCAGACGACAAGCGCCGAGCGGCCGCGCACCTGCACCGGGTCCTGCCCTACCTGGAGAGCCCACAGGAGCCCATGCGAGAGGCAGCCATCAGGTTCATGGGTGAGCCACCAGCCCGGGCTCCCTCCCCGGCCTGGCCCGCCACAGCTCGGCCCCAGCTCCGCCTGGTGCCCCCGCAGTGCCAGCCGGGCCCAACGCCGTGGAGCCCCGCCTAGCCTGGGCATTGCTGCTGCCGCCCTCTGGCAGCCGTGCCCTGGGGCGGCAGCGTGCGGCAAGGGCTGGGCTGAGCCCTGCCGGGCCAGCAGCCCGTGTGGCCAGAGCGCCGGCAGCGCCGCTGGCAGGGAGCTGTGCCGCTGGGGCCGTGACAGGCTCTGTGTTCACAGGCATCGCCGGGCAGCACCTGAGGGGGAAGCAGCGAGAGTTCCAGCTGATCTGCACTGGTGAGTGAGGGCAGTGGGCTGACAGCGCGGGCTGCTGGGGAAGCTGCAAGCCCTGCCCCGGCTGCTCACACACAGAGAGATTTCAGGGCCACGTGGGGGATTCGTGGCTGCTCTTCGGGCTGATCTCCTTGCTCCCTGCTGTGGCCTGGCCATGGCAAGAGCCGGCTGTTATGGCCCTGGCAGGGGGCTCTCCTCAGCTCCCCACAGATCCGGGATCTGACCTTGGCTCTGTTCCTCTGTCTTGCAGCCCTGGAAGACATGGCAAATGACATCAGCCTCTCTGTGAGGAGCCTGACAATACAAACTTTGCATATGCTCAGGGCACTACACAGAACTCAATATTTCACTTTTACGAATCTGCCCGACCTACTTTGCAGGGTGTGGAAGACAGGGCCACAACTGCTGGGGCTCAGCTGGCTGTGCTGCTGGAGCTCTGCAGAGAGATGATCCCTGCTGGTGCAAGCATGGATTTTTTCAGTTTGTTCAAGACTGTTATTTTCTTCTTTTTATTTTTCTTTTGTATGTAAATATAGAATGTGTTATTGTAGAGAGAATCCCAGGATCTTTCTTTTGCTGCCCAGGGTCCGTAGGGCATAGAAGAAGGAAAAAGGTTCTTGTGCTCAGCCAGCTGCCCAGGTGTGCAGTGCTGCAGGGAAAATGGCCAGAAGCCCCTTGGCCTTTGCTGGTGCTGCTGAATTCTTTGTGCTGCCCACAGAGTGGATGGACAGGGGCCGGAGCTGGGGAGATCCCTGCCAGAGCCGTGCCTGGAGATGGCCACAAGCCCAGGGCCAGGCAGGAAGCGCCATCTGTGTCCTCCTGCCTGTGTGCTGCTGGCTGCCTTGCTGAGGGCTCCCAGGTGCCTCTGGATGGGGCTGCTCTGGAGCTGCTGTGGGGCTGCGGTGCTGCTGCCGGGCAGCTTGGCTGGGCTGGGGCAGCCCCTGAGGGGCTGGGGTGCTGGCAAGCCCTGAGCAATGGGCTGTCAGAGGCCACAAGCAGCCCCCTGGCAGCTGTCTTGATCCTGACAACAGCCTGCTCTGGCACTTCCTCAATGGGCAGTTGGAGGGACCTCCTGGAATCAGGCGTGGAACCCTGGTCCCGGCCTTTCAGGGCCGTGAGGCCAGGAGTTGTGGGGCTTGGCATGTGCCCTCCCTGTGCTCCAGAGTGGAGCCCCCGGCCCCTCAGCCTTAGGCATTGAGCACCACTGCCTGCCTGCCGAGTCTTGTTCCTGTTGCCGTGGGGGAGGCCAAGCTTTGTGGTTTTAGGCCCCATTGAGCCAGAAGAGCAGCAGCTTTGAGCTCAGAGGGGCCACAGAAAGACCCTCCCAGGGCAGGGACACATGAGAGTGTGGCAGGTACCTTCAGGGTGCCACACTGCCTTTGCACTGGGCCACCTCCCTGTGTGCAGGGCTGGCTCTTTGCTTTGCTGTCCTCGGCCTGTTGCCGTCGTGCTCCTTTGGCTGCCTGCAGCGAGGGGCAGCCCTATAAGGAGGGTGAAAGGCCCTGTCTCCAACATCTCAAGGAGGAAATTGAGCTCTCCCGGTCCTCAGCCCATCCTGTAAGCAGAGCAGAGCCTTTTCCCCAGCTCTCATGGATTTCTGCCTGCTGCCGGCCCCTGGCCCCCATGACCCACTGCACTCGCTCTGAGTCACCTACAGGATGGCTGGTGCCTCTTGATTTGCTGATGGGACGTGAGGGGCACTGAGGGAAAGGTGGGTGTCCCAATGCTGAGGGCACACTGAGCAGACTTGAGGCTTCCCCAGCAGGTTGCAGGTGCCTTCTGCGTCACTGAAGGGAGGGCAGAAGCCCTGCATGGCACTGAGGCCAGCGAGAGTCCCTGAGGGGAGGCGGGTGTCTGTCGTGTCCCTCAGGGTATGGTGGTTTCACTGAGGGAACGGGAGCGTCACCTGAGGGGGACACGGCACGCCGCGTGTGGCTGAGCGCACATGCCGCTGGCTGAAGGGACGCCAGAGCTGCTGAGGGGCCGTGGGCTCACCCTGAGGGGCACGGCAGGGCCCGGCCGGTCCCCGCCCCGCCGCCGCTCCCGTCAGCCGCGGGCGGCAACTCGAACCCGCTGGGGCCCGCCCCGTGGGGCCGGGCGCCGGGCGGCCTTCCAGAAGCCCTGGGGGAGCCGCCCCGGGGCTGCCCTGCGCTCAGACACACCGAGGAGCATGGAGCAGCCTTGGCTCAGCGCCAGGGAGCGTTTCACTTTGCCAGGGGTGAAGTTGCAGTAGCTTAGAGGGACAGAACTTCCTAGCACAGGACTGCTGGAATTTCCTGGTGTCACCTGTAGGGCACAGAATGAACGTTTGGGCTTTCAAGTTGAGGTAATCATTGGACTGTGAGAATAATGAAATCAGAGGTGATATGTTGAGTCCATGTAGTGGATATTTGAGCAGGAAGATCTGAGGTGATCTCCAGGAGAATAAATTTCTTTTCAGGCAAAGTCTGAGTAATTTCTAGAGGGCACATATAGATCATTTTGTGACAAAACCTGAGGTAAAAGTTACGGCAAAGCCAGAACATTTGGGGATAAAATCTCAGGTTCTCTGCCTTCCCACTCCCTCATGCCATGCCCCAGCAGGGCAGCTTTGCCCTCCCTGTGCCCAGCCAGCCCAGCCTGGGCACCTCAGGGGTGCCCCCACCCTCCTGCTGAGGTCCGGCCTCGAGGGCTTCTGCCGCAGGCCTGGGAGACGCTCTGGGCAAGCGCCAGAGCAGCTGGGTGCCAGGGACAAGGCATCTGCCTGGGGGCTGCTTGTGCCCTCTGACACCCAATTCCTCAGGGCTTCCCAGCACCCCGGCTCCTCAGGGGCCTCCTGGTGTTCTGCCAATTGACTGAGGTGATAAAAAAGACACATCACTGGAAATAATGTTCTTCTTTTACTGTGAATATGAAGGAACCACAATGTAAGATGATACATTCAATAAAAAATGTGCTTTTGGTTTAAGTGACAAGCAGTAACAAGCAAGGTAATGCACCTAATACAGTAGTATATAAGAGAAATGAGAGCGATTCAGAAAGGTGCATCACCACGTGCCTAAATTGTTTATCATCTTGCAGATCTGCACTTGCTGGTGAGTCCCATTTTACACCAAGGACCTGGGGAACCATTCCCCGTAATTGGGAAAATCCTAGGTCATCTGTTCACACAGAGATGAGATCTCCAAATTTGCCCCAAAAGTGGGTCCAGCTTTTATAGACCAAAGAGAGCAAGTCAACATGACTCAATTATATTTTTAGCCCAGAAACACCTGCAGTTGATGGCACACTTCACAATCAGCAGGACACACAGCCAGGCCAAAGCCCAGACCTCTGCTGGGAGGGTTTCCCCTCAAATACCCTTCAAACGAACCTCTCTTCAAGTCAGTTGGGAATGTTTCTTCAAATGATCTATTTCTGGCACCTAGCCCCACAGTGTTATGTGAAAGTTTCTAAAGCAGCTGCTTTGGAGTCAAAGAGCCACCATTAAGAGTCCTTGTCATCTATTTCTGGCTAAATCACACTTAGGAGCATTTGAAGGGTTTGGACCGAGCGAGAAACCAGACCTCTGAGCTTTTTAGATGATGCCATTTCTTTTTCTTATCTTCTACATCGATAGGAAGGATGAGTTTGGCTCACATCTCCACTACAAGGCTCAGAAGGTCACAAGACTTCTAGTTCAAAGGCCTTTTAAAGATTTATTGGCCAATAAAACATTGCCAACAAGGATATGTATGTTTCTGACCCAATCCTTCAATATTTCATTCTATGGACTCATGCTCCAGTGTAAGCTTTCTTAGGAAATCATGTTCTGACACACAAACCTACAGCACTGCAGTCTAAACTTCGTGTTTACTGATTCAACTACTTTTATTTTTTCTACATCTTAAACTCTAAAATGCTAAACTTTCCTCCACTTAGCTTAAGGTTTCTGTGCCTTATACTAGAAATCTACATTCTCGCTTCTAGCACCTGAGTTTGGAAGCCCTTTGCAAGGCCTCAGCTCAAATCCTGTATTTAACTGCAGTCCTTGGCTAACAGGCCCAAAGATCTGAGAACTCCCTGCATTTCTGTTTCCAACAACACTGATGCTGTCAGTTCCAGAGTGCCCAGGATCCGTCTTGCAAGTCACTCTGGCAGGAACAAGGCAGCTGCCAGGGGGCTGCTTGTGGCCTCTGACAGCCCATTGCTCAGGGCTTGCCAGCACCCCAGCCCCTCAGGGGCTGCCCCAGCCCAGCCAAGCTGCCCGGCAGCAACACCGCAGCCCCACAGCAGCTCCAGAGCAGCCCCATCCAGAGGCACCTGGGAGCCCTCAGCAAGGCAGCCAGCAGCACACAGGCAGGAGGACACAGATGGCGCTTCCTGCCTGGCACAGGGCTTGTGGTCATCTCCAGGCACGGCTCTGGCAGGGATCCCCGCAGCTCTGGCCCCTGTCCATCCACTCTGTGGGCAGCACAAAGAATTCAGCAGCACCAGCAAAGGCCAAGGGGCTTCTGGCCATTTCCCCTGCAGCACTGCACGCCTGGGCAGCTGGCTGAGCACAAGCACCTTTTTCATCCTCCTCCCCTAAGCCCTGCCGATCCTCGCAAGGAAAAGATCCTGGGAGTCTGTCTATTATACATATTTTTATTTACATACAAAAGAAAAATAAAAATATGAAAACAAAAATCTTGAATAAAAAGAAAATCCTTGCTGGCTCAAGTGGCCCCAGCAGACAAGAGTCTTCCAGATCAACTTTACACAGAGTTCCAGCAGAATAGCAAGGCTCTGTGGCACAGGCGAGGCTGTTTCTTCCATGCGCTGCGGAACTCATCTCGCAACTTATGCCACGTGGAGTAGGGAGCCCTCTGTACAGTCTGGAGAATGAACCCAGCTTCAGCTGACAGATTTCTGATGGCAGGACTGCTGTCATATGCCATTTCTTCCAGGGCTTCAAGAGAGAGGAACAGAGTCAAGGTCAGGTGCCAAATCTGCCAGGAGCTGAGGAGAGGCCCCTGCAAGGGTCATCCCAGCCGGCTCTTTCCATGGCCAGGAGGGAGCAGGGAGCAAGGGGATCAGCCCGAAGTTGCAACCAACAAGTCCCCCATGTGGCCCTGAAATTTCAGTGTGCTCTGCCCACGGGAGAACAGCCCTCCACAGCCGGGGCAGGGCTTGCAGCTCTCCTCGGCAGCCATGGCTGTCAGCGCGCTGCCCTCACTCACCAGTGCAGATAAGCTGCAGCTCTTGCTGCTGCCCCCTCAGGTGCCGCCCGGCCATGCCTGTGAACACAGAGCCTGTCACGGCCCCAGAGGCACAGCTCCCTGCCAGCGGCGCTGCTGGCACTGTGGCCACATGGGCTGCTGGCCCGGCAGGGCTCATCCAGGCCCTTGCCGCACGCTGCCGCCCCAGGCCACGGCTGCCAGAGGGCAGCAGCAGCAATGCCCAGGCCAGGCGGGGCTCCACGGTGCCGGGCCCGGCTGGCGCTGCCGGGGCAGCCGGCGGTGCTGAGGCCAAGCTGCGGCTGGCCGAGGAGGGGAGGGGCAGCCTGGGCTCGGGACTCACCCATGAACCTGATGGCTGCCTCTCGCAGGGGCTCCTGTGGGCTCTCCAGGTAGCGCAGGGCCCAGCGCAGGTGCTTGGCCGCTCTGGTCCTGTCCTCTGCCAGCTGCAGAGAGCGGCAGGAGGGAAGGGTTGGCGCAGGCTCAGCCCCTGGACAGGGCGCTGCCGGCGACCAGCCCCGGCCTCCCCTGCCTGCACAGCCCTGAGGCGCGGCCAGCAGCTGCCGGCCAAGGGCTCCCGAGGGCAGGGGGAAGAGGGCCGGCTGCTGCCCGGGGAGCCGCGGTGCCGGCCTGCAGCCCCGCTGGGCCGGGGCTCCATGGGCACCCGGCTCAGGCCCACGGGAGCCTGGAGAAGAGCCCGCAAAGCCTTTGGCTGCAGCAGCGGACGGGAGCACAGCTGCCCAGCCCGCACACTGAGCACCGCCCTCAGGGGCCTTCTCCAGGCTGAGGCTGGGGATTTGCGGCAGCTCTTACCAGACCCTCGCCGAACCTCCATGTCTGATCCACCTGGAGCATTTGTTCAATATCCCTCCTTTTCAGGAATCTGGCTGCAGAATGCAGCGTTTCCCGAGAGGCCTGGAGAGCACCAGAGAGGCACAGTTGGCCCCACAGGCCAGGGCACAGGAGCATCCCAGTGCCACAGCCAGGAGGAGGCTGCAGCCCGCAAGGTGCCAGGGCAGGAGGCAGCCCAGCCCCCTCCCAGGGGGACCACAGCCGGCCACAGGTCCTCACCTCAGCAACAATCTGATTCTCATCATGGCAGTGGAAGGACAGTGGGACCAGGCTCTGGCGCACCTGGGACTTGAGGGCCTTTCTTCCATCTTTGGTTAACAAGTCCAGCATCTCTTGGAAGACACACATGCAGCTCAGCTGCACCTGGATATCATCCTGGATGAAAGGAAAGGCCAAAGACCTCAGCATCAGCTGCTTCAGGCCTCCCAGGGCACAGGCCTGCATTTGCACAGGGCACCAAGTGTCAGGGCAGCAGCCAGTGGCCGTGGCTGTGGGCACAGAGCCTTACATGGTCAAAGAGTGGCAGGAGCGCCTCAGCCAGCTGCAGGGCAATGCGGGTGGGTATTGGGGCACCATTATCCAGCAGCAAATATCTCAGTAGAAGGATGCTCATCCTGATCACATTGCTTTCATTTTCCTGCAGGAGCTCCACGAGACTTTCAGTCAGGCTCCACATTTTTTCAGCCTGTGTGGAACACAAGTTTGTGAAAGGCCACTCTGCTGCCACAGGGCCCAGAGGCCAAAGGCCTGTCCCGAAGCACTGGGGCAGCAGAAGCGGGAGGCAGGAGAGCTGGGAGCATTTGCCCCAGCGCCCGAAGCCCAGGCAAGGCCAAGCGACTGCGTTGCCCAGCCCCACGCTGCCTGCACGGCTTCAGCCACTGCCCCCTTCTCACCATGGAGGGATTCTTGCCCAGCACTACGAGGCCTCTGAGTGCCAAGTAACGCCTGGCCATGTGCTCGCTCTGCAGGTTCTGGGCCAGGATCTCCAGAACGCTGTCACTGGATTCCCTCAAGTCCAGGCACTCGAGGACCTGAAAGGCACAGGGCAGTGACAGGGACCCGGCCGGCAGGAGCCCAGCAGCGCACAAGGCCGGGCCCAGGCAGCAGCACAGGGCACGGGCACTGGTCTGGCAGCTGTGGCTGTGAGAGGGCAGAGAGCTGGGAGACAGCTCAGGGAGGTAGTGCACCTGGAGAAGGCATGAGGAGACTTGGAAAGCTGCCAGATGGAGCAAAGTTTCCAGCTTCCCCAGAGAAATGCTTCCCTTCCCACTGCACTGCCATGGCCTCAAAGCACCCAGTGACCAGCAGGCGTGGCTCGGGAAGCCATGTGATTCATGGGGGAATTGAAGCCTGGCCACAGGCTGCTTACTTGTTCTGGCCTGAAAACACCTTTCTCTACAAGCAAATGCATCAGGGTGACGCTGGTCTTAAGTTTGAGGAGCTCAGAGTGCGCTCTGTGCCCAGTGCCCATAGTGCGGGTGTCTTCCTGCTGAATGCTCTTGGTGAATTTGCAAACAAGCTGTAAGAGAAGGGCAGGAAACCGGGGATGTTGCATGGAACACTGCACACAGGGTGCTGGGCTGAGCAGGGACAGCAGGCCCAGCCCAGGTGGGGGTGGCTGCAGGTACCTGCGCTGTGCTGCGGAAGCGGCCACGGCTGGACTCCTGCTCCTGTGTGCCCTCCAGGGCTGCATCTGGCAAAGAGCGAGCGCAGCCAGAGCTGAGGGGCTGTGGGAGAGGCCGGAGAACACAGCCTAGCCCTGCTCTGCCCAGGCAGGGAGAGCCCCAGGATGCCCCAGGGGATGGAGCACGGCCACTGCGGGGTGTCTGCCCTGCCCCTCTTCCGTCCTGTCCGTGGGCATGTCCCCAGGGGATGGCATGGCATGGCATGGCATGGCATGTAATGGCATGGAATGGCATGGCATGGCATGGCATGGCATGGCATGGCATGGGGTCAAGCCGGCTACAGGCACCATTCCTGTGGCCCAGCTCTGCCACTCACCCTCCTGTGGTGGCTGGAATGGCACCACCTCCTTGGTCTCCAGTGCTGGAGCAGCTCCAGGGCCTTCTTCCTCCTCCTCCTCCTCCTCCACCCAGGCCAAGTTTGGCACTCTCAGGAGTCTCTGCTCCATATCTCTGATTGGATTTGTGGCAACTTGCAGGAGAGATGCCTTGGAAAAGCTCCAAGTCACCAAGTTCTGCAGTTGTGCTTGGGAGCCACCTTCAAGAGAGAAGCCTCAGGAAGGCTGCAGGACAGCAAGTCCTGCACTCGGTCTAAAGGGCTCCTGCCACAAGGACAGGAGACTCCTGTCAAGGATTGTGGTCTGTCCTCGAGGGCGCGACAGGGATGGGAGATGCTTCAGAGAAGTTCTGAGTCACCAAGTCCCACAGTCTGGCCTCACAGGCTCCTGCAAAACAGAACCTCGGGAAGGCCACAGATCAGCAAGGCCTGCAGTCTTTCCACGAGGTCACCTGTGGAAGTAACGCATCGGAAAAGCTCCGGGTAGGACACGAACGAGCGCGCTGTGCAGGGGCTCCTCACGGCACCGCTCTGTCCCGTCCTGTCCCGTCGCGTGCTCTGGGCACTGTGGCCTGCTCCTGTCACCGCCAGCTCCTTTGTCACCACGTGTCACAAAGGGACCTTGGACACCGGCTCCATGTCACAGTGACCGTGCTGCAGCGTGTCACCAAGGGCCCTTGCACACACTGCCGCCTGCCCTGGGGCCGCCCCCAGCCCAGCCAAAGTGGCCCAAGCTGGAAGAAATGCCTGGCCCCAGGTGTCTAAGGCAGCCTGACAGGATCTTTAGGAAGGGCTCAGAGCATCAGCGAACGCTGCCCTGCTCTGCGGGCTCAGGGCAGCAGAAGGAGCCCCCAGGGCTGCCAACGCAGCCGCGCTGGGAAGGGCATGGGGCCTTCCAGGGAAGCTGGCAGGGCCTCCTTGGGACACATCCCGGCTGGTGGCCATCCTAAACCCACGGGTGTGACTTGCACAAGGAATGTGTGGGCCCAGGCACCAATGCTGCTCTGAGCCCTGGGGCCCGGGCAGCGCTGACATCAGCAGCTGTGGCAGAGTCCCTGCCCAAGCAGAGCTGCTGCCCCCCAGCCCTGGCAGCGCTGGTGCCTGTCTCCTGCCCCAGAGACCTGTGCCACCTGGGGCTTCTGTGCCACAGGGAGCCAAAGCCCACGTGCATTGGTGGCTGTGCTCCTTCCTGCTGGAGGCTGATGGCAGAAGCACCTGGAGCAACTGCTGTCTACACTTGCTGTCTGTCAGAAGGCAGAAGCTGTTAGTCAGTCCTGAAAGGATTTTCTCATGGAAGGGATTGGCAATAGCAGCACAACACCATCAGCTTCTGAGCTTCCCAGGACAATCAGATTTCAGTGGAACGCTGTGCTTTCCTCGCTCTCTTTTCCGCATTCTGGAAAAAATAGAATCTGCGTAGCCTCTGATATTCTTGGCTTCAGTTGCTGTCTGTCTGGCGGAGGCAGCTCATGTCCAAACAAAACTGTGTCCCTGCTGAGCACAGCAATGGACAGCCACAAATAGAGAGGTTCCACAGTGAGTATGAAGGCAGACACATGGAAGTGCAGAGGATAAGGATAACTCTGAGAGGAAAAGCTGTTCTGTGTCTCTGATTATGGTGCCCACACCCTGAAGCAGCAGCCAAGAGAAGTGCTGTAAGCAGACAGGTGCAGTTTTTGCCACCACAATATACAAATATATTAAGCCATTAGCCAGAATGCAGAGGAGGACTGCAAGGATGAAGCGTGGTCTGGAGGGGAAGCCCTAGGTGGAGCTGAGGCCACTCTAGTCTGTTCAGCCTGGAGGAGAGTAAAGGGCATTGTTGTGGTTTTCAACCTCCTCCTGAGGGGAATCAGAGGGGCTGCTGCAGCTCTCGTCACTGTTGGGACCAGTGACAGGACTCGAGAAAAGGGCAGGGAGCTGGGACAGGGCAAGTTTCATTCCCATATCAGGAAAAGGTTTTTCACCCAGAGCACGGTCGGGCACTGGCACAGGTTCCCCATTGATGCAGCCCAGCGGAGCCCAGGCTGGCTCTTGGGAAAACTCCGGCACTGTGCCAGGAGTGGGGAACGGCCAAGGCGTGGGTTCTGCCCGCGGCTGAACCTGGTGAGCCACTGCTCAGTGGTTCAGGATCTGATAACTGCAGCATGAACCAGGCAAAACAGAAGGAGGAGGCTCCTCGAATGTGAGGTTCCACAGGCAAAGGTTTATTCTAAGGGAAGGATTCAGAAGCAAAGAGCCATGAGCACTTCTGTGCATGGGATTTTATAGGGGTACAGCTCAGGGGGTGGATACAAAGGATTGAGCAAGAAGGAATCTGCAGGGGAGGAGCGAGGGGATTACATCAGTTGCTTGGGACTAGTTAGGACAGATGAGAGGAGAGGGTAGGTCCCATGGGCCAGTGGGGTTTCCTGCAATAGGGGAATTCCAAAGGCGTGGTGCAGCCAGGGATTGGTCCAAGACAAAACTGACAGGGAAGGTTCAGGAATAAAGAGCTGGGTCATCTTGACAGGCAGGGAAGGAGCTGGAACAAAGAGTGGGGCATGGCATGAGGGACAGCTTTGAGGGAGGGAAAAACCTAGGGGTAAATCAACTTGGGGAAAACATGAGGTACATTAAAAAAAACTATTATACCATAACTGATAAATAAACACAAACTGCAACACCCCAGGGAAACGGGCACAGCACCAAGCCCATCTGAGGTTGAGAAGTGTTTGAACAACATCGAGCAGTCACCCAAGCTTTTAGACACTACATAAAAAGCAAGGGTTGTGAACTCTAGGTTTACATGAGATCTATTCCTGAGTATTATTTTAGGCAGTGTTGTAAGAAACTTGTTTTATCTCCGATCATACCCCAGTTCCTTGTAGATTGTGTGGAACGTGTAATCCTTTTGTGTCCATTGCTTGTTAGGACTATAAAAAAGAATATTGGTGCTGGGTGATTCGGAGACACCCAGTGTGTGTTAGGTGCAGTATACAGGGCATAAGGAGAAGGAAAAGAGAAGTACTAACACATACTGATATGTTTCAAGATTTAGATAGCATTAAGAATGAGTAACACAAGAAGTAAAAATGTTATTGAAAAGAGTCCACTAGAATGTATTTTAGCACATGAGAAAGATTTGGAAGGAATCCCAGAGGGTAATTTTTCAAAGAAAGCTAATCTGATTAAATACTCTACCTAATGGTAGCCTTGGTATCAGTTAGAAAGTGGTGAAAAGTGATCCCCTAATGGAACTTTAAATTATCATACATTCTGACAGTTGATGTTATTTTTAAGAAAAGAGGAAAAATGAGATCAAGTGATATATGCAGACATGTTTTTTTCCCTGAAGAATAAACCTGAATGGCAGAAAGAATGTGGCTTTTATTTGGCCCCACAGGACCCTTTAGTCCTAACTTTGGAAAGAGATAACAGGCAGGAAATGAAGCGATGTTGGTCTGCATGTAACATAGGGCAGAGATGTTTGAAATTGGCTAAAAAGCACGAGGAAATTGATTTCTAGGTGTCCAAGACTTACAGCCGAGTTACCCCAGGCCAGCTCGGGTACATTTCCCCTCACCCAACCACTCCGCCCCCTGAATTAAACCCAAATGGCAGTGAGGATGAGATGAATAATCCTGGTGAGGGGACAATTTCAGAGACCCCAGGGACAACCAACACAAGGAATCAAACCAACAAAGCTGTGCCTTTTGTCTCCCCCTTAAGGCAATTAGTGGGTCCCCCAGGTGAAGCCATGTGGGTGAACTTCTACTTTTCTACTAATGACCTGAATCATTGGCAGGAAAAAGTTAAAATGGATATTGAAAACCCCAGCAAAGTAGCAAAATGATTTGAGTTCATAGTCAAAAATCAAGACCCAGACTGAGGTGATAGTGATTTCATGCTGACAGAGCTAAGAAAACCAGCAAAAGAATTGGTGATAAAGACAGCCAGAGCCCATGTGCAGGGACAAATTGCTAGTGGAGCCTTAAAAGGTACAGTGCACCAGTTGTTTCCTATTGTAAATCCTTTGTGGGACACGAACGATACAGGCAGCTGTGCAATGTAAACCAGATACCAAGAACTAGTCAAATTTGAATTAAAAAATGCCATTCCAAAAGCAATAAATTGGTTAGTAAAAGATAATGTTACACAGGGACAGCACGAGTCACCCACTGACTTTGTGGACAGGCTCTGAGCAGCTGCACGTAAACACACAGCCCTGGATCCCTGGTTGGATATGGGAAAGCAGCAGTTCATTTCCCTGATGTCAGGGCAATCTAGCCCAGACGTCAGGCAGAAACTTCAGAAGCAGAAAGAGCCTGTAAAGAGAGAGTTAAAGGCATTAATGAAAAAAGCACAGAAGGTGTATGATATTAAAGACAGAAAAAAAGGAAAAGAGCTCCCTGCAGCCACGGTGGCAGCTCTGGATCAGCCCCAGGGAGAGGACGTGGGCGTGGATGAAGCAGAGGCAGGGGCCAAAATAGCAGAGGCAGAGGAGGTTCAAAGCAGCCACAGACCAAGCTGGGGCCAAATCAAGGAGAAGGAGAGGGGACTCCAGCTGGGGCCAAAGTCCAGCTTTATTAGAGAGCTCCAAGGAGATCTGCAATCCTTGGGATCCAGCCAACTGCAGACAGAGAACTGGGCTGTGCAAGGTGTTATAAAGGGGTGAGTGAACAGGGGAGGGGATCGCCCATCTGCCAATGGAATTACAGGAGGGCGTGGGCAGCAGGAAAACAGACATATAGGGGAACCAATTTGGGTAAACCGGGGGAGGGGCCCCAGTGCCTGAACCTATCACTTGACGCCCTTGGAGGAAGTTTCTGGAGGGAAGGGATGGGCTGTGGAGTGACAGACAGGACACAGGGGAGGGGTTGAGGGGATGGCAAGGCAGTTTTCAGGGAACCAGGGGAGGAGGCAGCGAGATTGACATTAAAAAGGAGGGAGGAGGCAACGGGGGCAGAAGCACTGTAACAGGGAGGAACTGCAGCAAACCAAAGTACAGCTTAATGCAACTACAACAGATCAAAACACAATACAACAAGCAACAAGTGGAGATGGGGTCTCGGGAGGATAACAGTCTTTGGGAACTGCCTGGAAGGAAGCAATTTGCAGACACCTCGACCACAAACCTTAGGATAACTCCCTGCTTTCCTTGGAATGACAGCTGGGTGCCAACTGCGCATATACAGCTACAGATTGATCATGAAACCTTTATACAAATTGGTGAAAATCTCTAAAAATACCATGATATGGACGCCTGAATTGAACAGGGCCTTTGAAGAACTGAAGCGTGAACTCATGAGGGCCCCTGCTGTGGGGCTGCCTGATGAGAGCAAGCCGTTTTGGTTATTCCCAGTGAGAGAGAGAATAACTTTAGGGGTTCTGGCACAACACCTGGGTCCTTACAAATGGGCAGTGGCCTGATTTCTAAACAACTCAATACTGTGAGAAAGGGCTGGCCTGCCTGCCTCAGGGCAGTAGCAGCAGTGATCATGAACATTGAAGAAGCAAGGAAGTTTACACAGGACAAAAGATGAGTGTCTCAGTGTCACACACAGTGTTGGCTGTTTTAGATCAGAAAGGGAACCATTGGCTGTCTTCCTCGAGGTTCCTGAACTACCAAGCAGTCCTGGCCAAATCTGATGATACTGGAATCAAGTGACCAATATTGTTAACCCCGCCACTTCTCTGCAAGGAAAGTCCAAAGCTGAACCTGTAGTACTCGACTGCCTAGAGGCTGTGGAAGCTGTGCGCTCCAGCCGCCAAAATCCAGAGGCACAGCCGCTCCCAGATGTCATGAACTGGTTCAGCCATGAACTGCTGCTGTGATGGCAGCAGTTTTGGGAGACAGGGAGTGCAAATGGCGGGCTACACTGTGAGCACAGTCTCAGAGGTAATCGAGTCAAAGCCATTTCAAGCAGGAACCTCAAGAGGCTGAGCTGATAGCCCTCCCTCTGGCATTAGAAGTGGCAAAAGGAAGGGAAGTTAATGTTTGGACTGATTCCAAACATGCCTATGGAATTGTTCATGCCCACCGAGCCATATGTAGAGAAAGAGAACTCCTGACTGCACAAGAGAAGATGATCAAATATGCAGCTGAAATCCTCAGGCTCCCCGAGGCGGTGGAGCTCCCATTGCAAGTGGCAACTGTGCATTGCTGAGGGCACTCTAAAGGTAACACCCTCCTGGAAGCAGGTGACAGATTTGCAGATTATGAAGTTCAAATCACTGCTGAAAGAAATGAACCTCTTGTTGCAGCTCTTATACCTACTGCAGTATCAACTAAGCAGCCATAAAAATACCAACGTTCTCATTATAAATGGATTAATGAAAGCAAAGGAAAACGTTCAGAAAATGGTTGGGGACAATTAGAAACAGGTCAACTAATAATACCAGAGAAGTAAACGAGACAGTATGTGAAATCTGAACATGATAAGACTGGCTGGGGAGCAGAAACCAATACCTAAAGGTAAGAATTGCAGGCCCAAGCTTGCAGAACACTGTTAAAGAAGGATCACAATGTGTGACTTGTTTGAAGAATAATCCAAATCCAACAGTCAGGCTAGAACAAGGTGTTTTGAGCAGAGGAGCTTTTCCTGGAGACTTGTGGCAAATAGATTTTGCTGAACTCCCAAGAAAGGGAGGTTTCCAATATTTGTTGGTACTTCCTGATACTTTCTCTGGGTGGCCAGAAGCATTCCCTTGTAGGACAAAGAAAGCTAGAGAATTAATAAAAGTATTGTTGAATGAGGTCATACCTAGGTTTGGTGCACCTAGAGAAATATCCTCTGACAGAGGATCTCATTCCTGTGCCATCTCAAATGGTGCAAGCTGTCAGCAATGCATTAGGAATCCAATGGCAGCTTCACATGCCCTACAGAACACAAGCTAGTGGTCAAGTAGAAAGGCTGTATCATATGATCAAACAACAGATAGCTAAAATTTGGCAAGAAGTGCATTTATTTTGGTATCAATCTCTACCTATTGCCTTTATTAGACTCAATAAAACCCAGCTCCAAAGTAAAAGCCCATTTGAAATGCTTTATGGCAGACCTTATGGATTAAATGTCACTCATGATGAAAATTTGGCTCAAGATGGTAGTCAATATATCTATGACTATTTAATGGCTACAAACAAACAATTGCACCAGAAGTTTAGTACTGTGTTTGAGAATCAATCTAAGCAGCCAGATCATAAATTGCATGCAGTTGATCCGGGTGGCTGGGTGTGTGTTAAGAATTTTACAGGTGATCCTCTGCAGGAAAAGTGGGATGGACTGTTTCAACTACTCCTGTCTACCTTTATGCGTTTGAGTAAAGGAAAGACCTGCCTGGAATCACTACACCCCTTCAATCTTCTTGATTCAAGAAATCACCAACTAAACCCTGGGCGACCAAACCTGTTGGGGATCATGGACTAAAACGGAAATTCACTCCTAAACCATTTAATTCACCATGTATTTCACTGTCTTTTTCATTGGTTACACTGTCAGTGCCTTTGATGTTAACACCTGTGTAACACTAACAGGAAACATAGCTAATTTTACAGGACTCAGGGATTGCAGGCTTTGCGGAGAGGTGCAACAATGGAAGCTTCCCTTAACGGGGCTACCATCCAGCAATTGGTCAGATTTGAACCCCCACAGCTTCCACAATGCTAGTGCTCAGTGTAGACAGGCAGGATCTTCTTGGGAAAGCCCCTTTTCCAGTTACTGCCTCTCAACGAGTCAGTCACAGATACACAGGGCTGAACAAGTCTGGAACAAATCTCAGCAGCCTTTCCAGTAACACAGCTGGGTGGGTCAGAGGCACTCAGCCAGTGAGTGACCATGGAAAAACTGTCTTTTTGATAGACATACGGGAAACAAGTCAGTGAGAATTAACACCAACTGCCTTCTTCCTGATGCATCTGGGTGCATTTGAGGGAATGGAATAGCATTAAAGGCATTAGCAGGTAACTGGACTGGCCAATGTACATGGGATCCCTTATCCCTTGGTTACAGGTATAAATCAGACACTCATAAAATGGCAGGTATTATTCAAGGACTGTGGAAGAACAGGCTCACTAAGAGAACACCCAGTAACCTAGTAGTGTGATACAGCAACAGTTTTCACAGTTTTTTGAGGGCGTAGCTCCCATGTTTAGGAATTGCACAACTGGAAAACGCAATTTCAAACATCTCAGCCAAAACAGAACTGATTGCTAATTCAACAGCAGACGCCTTAGAAAGACTACAAACAGAAACAGACTCACTAAAAGAAGTAGACTTTCAAAGCCTCAGGGTGTTAGAAATGGTAACAGCCAAATGGGAGGAGTTTGTATTCTAATTAATGCCAGTTGTTGCACTGATATAGATCAATCAGGGCAAACAGCAAAGGATATCCATGCCATTGGGCAACAGGCAAAAGTACTCCCTGCAGTAAGCCAAGGCATTACATCTTGGAGCAAACATTTGAGGGAAACTCTGATATCTTGGCTACCTAATCTGAACTGGCCTACACAACTTTTTGTAGGAATTTTAGGAACTGGAATACCACTCTTAGGAACCTGCATGATGAGCCAGTGTTTTATATGGTATTGTAAACAAACTGCCACCACATATCACAAATGGAAGCAAAATAAAATGAGATACAGGATCAAAACAGGTAAATATTTTGAGACCACAACAAGACTATAGTTGCCAGAGAATTTGCAAAGGATAAAAGAAATGGTGGACTTGATGCCTAGGCAAGGAGAGAATGCTTGAGCTACACAAAAAGCTGCAGCTGTGCAGAAGGAAGTAGCTACTTTGTAACAGGGTATGTGAATGAAGCACCTTTTGGAAATCAGCAAATTTAGCAGAACAAGCTATCTGCAAAAGCTGACCACTGGCTATTTGAGCAGACAATCCTATAGAGCATGCACAAGAAGCAGGCGTGGAGTGCTCAAGCCCAAGGAAGTCTTACGAGCCTTCATCCCAAACGACCACCAGAGGCTGATGACCAGCTTGTGCAGAAACCGTGCATGTGCTACAAGGGCTTGCATCATGGTGGGATTAGAAAATATGTTGCAATGTGTAGTGAGGAAAGTATAATGTGCACATGAAGTAAAACACGTATAAAAGCTTGAACTGTTCAAAGAATGGATGAGTGAGTTTGTGGTGCAGCAATGCCCCTCACTCCTGGCACTGAATAAACAAATACCAGCTGCATAGGCCTTGTACCATGGAGGGCTGTTTTCTTGCCTAGGTTTTGGGCTTCAGCACCATAATCAGAGACACAGAACAGCTTCTCCTACCACAGTTATGCCTATCCACTGCATATCCCCAGGTGTCTGCCTTGATGTTCCCTGGGGAACCTCCCTATTGGTGGCCATCCATTGCCATGCTCAACAGGGACGCAGTTTTGTTTGGACATGAGCGGCCACCACCAGAGAGGCAGTGACAGGAGCCTAGAATATCAGAGGCTGGGATGATTTTTTTTTTTTCAGAATGCAGGAAACAGAGTCAGAAAAGCACAGTGTTCCATTGAAATCTGATTATCCTGAGAAACTCAGAAATGGATGGTGTTGTGGTGCTACTGCCAATGCCTTCCATGAGAAAAAATCCTTTCAGGAAGGAGCAGCATCATGTGACACAGACCAAGTATTTCCAGCAGTTACTCCAGGTGCTCCGACCATCAGCCCCTGCAGGAAGGAGCACAGCCCCCAGTGCATGTGGGCTTTGGCTCCCTGTGGCACAGAAGCCCCAGGTGGCACAGGTCTCTGGGGCAGGAGACGGGCACCAGCGCTGCCAGGGCTCGGGGGGTGGCAGCTCTGATTGGCCGGGGACTCTGCCACAGCTGCTGATGTCAGCGCTGCCCGGGCCCCAGGGCTCAGAGCAGCATTGGTGCCCGGGCTCATATGTTCCTTGTGCGAGTCACACCCGTGGGTTTAGGATGGCCACCAGCCGGGATGTGTCCCAAGGAGGCCGTGTCAGCTTCCCTGGAAGGCCCGTGCCCTTCCCAGCGCGGCTGCGTCAGCAGCCCTGGGGGCTCCTTCTGCTGCCCTGAGCCCACAGAGCAGGGCAGCGTTCGCTGATGGTCTGAGCCCTTCCTAAAGATCCTGTGGGGCTACCTTGGACACCTGGGTCCAGCCATGGCCGCTTCCGCAGGACAGCGCAGGTACCTGCAGCCACCCCCACCTGGGCTGGGCCTGCTGTCCCTGCTCAGCCGAGCACCATGTGTGCAGCACTCCATTCAACATCCCCGGCTTCCTGCGCTTCTCCTACAGCTCGTCTGCAAATTCATGAGGAGAATGCAGGAAGAAGAGACCATCGCCATGGGCACTGGCCTCAGACCCTACTCGCCCATCTTCCAAACCAAGACACGCTCCCAGCGCGGCCCTCCTGTGTATGCTTGTAGAAGAAGATTTTTACTATCCAAACCAAGTAAGCAGCCTGTGGGCAGGGTTTGATCCTCCCAGGAATTGCTTGGCCTCCCAAGCCACACATGCTGGTTGCTGTGAGCCTTTGGGGCCGCATGGCAGTGCGCTGGGAAGGGAAGCACTTCTCTGGGGAAGCTGGGAACATTGCTCCCTCTGGCAGCTTTCAAAGTCTCCCTGTGCCTTTTCCAGGTGCCCGCCATGGTGAGGTTCATCCACCAGAGGATCATGGCCAATGATTGTGATGAGCACAGGCTGGACAAGGCCCTGCTGGATCTCACCAAAGCAGAGGCAGATGACGCAGTCATCACGCTCCTGCGTGTAGCCCCGTCCTGTGACAGGTATGGGGCCCACCTGCCAAGAGGGCTCAGGCCTCCCCAGCCCATCACCCTGTACAGCCTGGCCCAGTTGTCTGACCAACAGAGACTTCCAGGGCCCTCTGACTGCTGCCTTTCCCAGCCCTGCCATGTCAGCCCCTGAGCCTGCTGCCATGCTCCCTCCCTGCCCCTCAGGGCTCTGTCCCCACAGGGCTGGGCTGCCTGGGTGTTGCTGGCCAGGGCCAGTGGGCAGAGGCAGAACTGGCAACCAGCTCAGCTCCCCTCGTTGCTGTGTCTGAGACCCCCCTGAGACATTGCTCTGACCCCACAGAGCTGCCATGGCCATGTGGAAGACCATCATGGGCTCAGCCAGGACTGCGGAGCTGGCGCAGCTGATCCTCCTGGATGTGCTGGGGAGCTGGCCAGAGCACAGCACGTGCACCTCCGATGGGGACGAAACGGGTGTCTTTGCCCTGGCTGTGAGTTTCTGACACTGGCCTTTGCTGGCCCCAAGGCTCCCTCTCCAGCAGCTCTCCATTCTCCTTCCCCCACTGCATCTCCCTGCCTCAGGCGCTGGCCTGAAACCCTGCCCAGTGGCAGCTTCAGGCCCACCAGGCCCCATGCTCCCCCTGCCATGGTCTCTCCGGGCCTCTCCCAGCCACACTCGGGCCCTGCCACACGGACACCTCAGCACTGAACGTTGTCTCAGGGGCTTTGTCCTTTGCAGGCAACTGTGGTGATGTGGAAGATCCTCCAGGAGCCCCCTGTCCCATGTATATTGAAGGTGTATTTCCCCCGCCTATTTGTGCATCTGCTATTCCAAGTGTTTCTCAGCACAGAAGAGATGACAGAGGAGGTCGATACATTCTGGAAAGGATGCCAGGAAGAGCACAGTCTTGCCACCAGCCCCAACAGGTGCTCCATCCCACTCCTCCTGTCCCTGCCACGCGGCCTGCGAAGGAGCCAGTCCTGCCAGTGTGACCTGGGCTTTGCTGTGCCCACAGATTTGCAGTGCAGACCCTGAAGTCCCTGCTTTGCCGAAAGCAGTACAACGTTGTGGTGGTGGCATTGGAACGCAGGTGTGGCTGGGACACGCTGCTCTCTGTTGACACCCGCCACTATGCTGTGGCTCTGCTGGCCAGGTGAGACCCCCTTCTCCCCACTGCCTCTGACAATTGTGCCCTGTGCCCAGAGTGACCCACACAGTCCCCGTGGTCATAGGCCAGAGGGCCTTGTCACTGAGGGACAGCCAAGAAAACTGGAAAAGGCTGGGAAAGGAGGGTGCCCATGAGCAACCAACTCCCAAATGGCCCAGGTCCCCTTGCTGGAAGGGTGGTGGGGAAAGATGAGAACTCTGTGAGTCAATCCTGGCAGAGATTTGCCCGACTGGCTCAGCGTCTTATTGCCTTTTTCCTTTTGTCAGATTAATTTGCCATTCATCCATTCACTTTTGTTCCGGGATTGCATTTTACCTGCTCGCCATGCTCGGTGAAGAGATGCCATAAGGGATTACCCTGCCCTGGCATTCCTTGTGGAGATGAGCCTCAAGGCCAACGCTGCCTGGCTGAGCTGCCTCCCAGCTCTCTGCCCTCTCACAGCCACAGCTGCCAGACCGGTGCCCGTGCCCTGTGCTGCTGCCTGGGCCCGGCCCTGTGCGCTGCTGGGCTCCTGCCGGCCGGGTCCCCTGTCACTGCCCTGTGCCTTTCAGGTCCTCGAGTGCCTGGACTTGAGGGAATCCAGTGACAGCGTTCTGGAGATCCTGGCCCAGAACCTGCAGAGCGAGCACATGGCCAGGCGTTACTTGGCACTCAGAGGCCTCGTAGTGCTGGGCAAGAATTCCTCCATGGTGAGAAGGGGGCAGTGGCTGAAGCCGTGCAGGCAGCGTGGGGCTGGGCAACGCAGTCGCTTGGCCTTGCCTGGGCTTCGGGCGCTGGGGCAGCTGCTCCCAGCTCTCCTGCCTCCCGCTTCTGCTGCCCCAGTGCTTCGGGACAGGCCTTTGGCCTCTGGGCCCTGCGGCAGCAGAGTGGCCTTTCACAAACTTGTGTTCCACGCAGGCTGAAAAAATGTGGAGCCTGACTGAAAGTCTCGTGGAGCTCCTGCAGGAAAATGAAAGCAATGTGATCAGGATGAGCATCCTTCTACTGAGATATTTGCTGCTGGATAATGGTGCCCCAATACCCACCCGCATTGCCCTGCAGCTGGCTGAGGCGCTCCTGCCACTCTTTGACCATGTAAGGCTCTGTGCCCACAGCCACGGCCACTGGCTGCTGCCCTGACACTTGGTGCCCTGTGCAAATGCAGGCCTGTGCCCTGGGAGGCCTGAAGCAGCTGATGCTGAGGTCTTTGGCCTTTCCTTTCATCCAGGATGATATCCAGGTGCAGCTGAGCTGCATGTGTGTCTTCCAAGAGATGCTGGACTTGTTAACCAAAGATGGAAGAAAGGCCCTCAAGTCCCAGGTGCGCCAGAGCCTGGTCCCACTGTCCTTCCACTGCCATGATGAGAATCAGATTGTTGCTGAGGTGAGGACTTGTGGCCAGCTGCAGTCCCCCTGGGAGGGGGCTGGGCTGCCTCCTGCCCAGGTGCCTTGCAGGCTGCAGCCTCCTCCAGGCTTTAGAACTGGCATGCAGGTCCTTTGCCCTGGGTTATGTGGGCATTTCCACGTGTTTGCTTTTCTCCAGGATTCTGCGGAAACGCTGCATTGTGTGGCCAAATTCCTAAAGAGGAGGGACCTTGACAAACTGTTGAAGAAGAAGAAGCTGTGCATGTTCACAGACAGCCTGGTAAGGAGGGCCTGGAAGCCCCAGGCTCAGCCTGGAGAAGGCCCCTGAGGGCAGTGCTCAGTGTGCGGGGCTGGGCAGCTGTACCCCTGCCCGCTGCTGCACCCAGAGGCCGCGCGGGCTCTTTTTCAGGCTCCCGTGGGCCCAAGCTGGGTGCCCATGGAGCCCTGGCCCAGCGGGGCTGCGGGGCGGCACCGCGGCTCCTCGGGCAGCAGCCGGCCCTCTGCCCCCTCCCCTCGGGAGCCCTTGGCCAGCGGCTGCTGGCCGCGCCTCAGGGCTGTGCAGGCAGGGGAGGCCGGGGCTGGGCGCAGGCAGCGCCCGGCCCAGGGGCTGATCCCGTGCCAACCCTTCCCTCCTGCCACTCTCTGCAGCTGGCAGACGAAAAGCGCCGAGCGGCCGCGCACCTGCACCAGGCCCTGCCCTACCTGGAGAGCCCACAGGAGCCCCTGCGAGAGGCGGCCCTCAGGTTCATGGGTGAGTCCTGAGTTCGGGCTCCCTCCCCGGCCCGGCCCGCCGCAGCTTGGCCTCAGCCCCGGCAGTGCCAGCCGGGCTCGGTGCCGTGGAGCCCCGCCTGGCCTGGGCATTGCTGCTGCCGCCCACTGGCAGCCGCGCCCTTGGGCGGCAGCGTGCGGCAAGGGCCGGGCTGAGCCCTGCCGGGCCAGCAGCCTGTGTGGCCAGAGCGCTGGCAGCGCCGCTGGCAGGGAGCTGTGCCGCTGGGGCCGTGACAGGCTCTTTGTTCACAGGCATGACTGGGCGGCACCTGAGGGGGCAGCAGCAAGAGCTGCAGCTGATCTGCACTGGTGAGTGAGGGAAGTGGGCTGACAGCGGGGGCTGCCAGGGGGGAGCTGCAAGCCCTGCCCCGGCTGCGGAGGGCTCTGCTCGTGTTGGCTGAGCACACTGAGATTTCAGGGCCACATGGGGGATTTGTGGCCAGCAGCTTTGGGCTGATCCCTTTGCTCCCTGCTCCCTCCTGGCCATGGCAAGAGCCGGCTGCGATGGCCCTTGCAGGGGGCTCTCCTCGGCTTCCCGAAGATCCAGGATGGCTCTCTTCTTCTCTCTATTCTTCTCTCTTGCAGCCCTTGAATGCCTGACGGAGGACATGAGCGGTACCGTTTCCGAGCTGGCATTTCAAACACTGCATATCCTCCGAGCAATGCACCATGGGCGATATTCCATCTTCCAGACTCTGCACGATCAGCTGCACAAGGCATGGAAGACTTGGCGTCGTCTGTCAGGGCTCAGCTGGCTGCACTGCATGAGGGCTGTAGATAGCTGATCCGGGAGGCTCTTTTTTCTGGGGCAACCTGGGCCAATTGGGAATTTTTAATTTCCTTAAAGATTTTTCTTCCCTTCCCTTCAATTACATATCGTATGTAAATATAGAGTTTGTTACAATACACAGACTCTCAGGAGGTTTTCTTTGCATCCCAGAGTCTATACAGCAAAGGTAAAGAGGGGGAAAAGGGTGCTTGCACACAGCCAGCTGCACAGGCGTGCAGTGCTGCAGGGGAAATGGCCAGAAGCCCCTTGGCTTTGCTGGTGCTGCTGAAGCCTTTGTGCTGCCCACAGAGCAGCTGGGCAGGGGCCGGGGCTGCGGGGATCCCTGCCAGAGCGGTGCCTGGAGATGGCCACAAGCCCTGTGCCAGGCAGGAAGCACCATCTGTGTCCTCCTGCCCGTGTGCACTTGGCTGGATTACTGAGGGCTCCCAGGTGCCTCTGGATGGGGCTGCTCTGGAGCTGCTGTGGGGCTGCGGCGCTGCTGCCGGGCAGCTTGGCCGGGCTGGGGCAGCCCCTGAGGGGCTGGGGTGCTGGCAAGCCCTGAGCAATGGGCTGTCAGAGGCCACAAGCAGCCCCCTGGCAGCTGTCTTGATCCTGACAGCCGGCTGCTCTGGCGCTTCCTCAATGGGCAGTTGGAGGGACCCCCTGGAATCAGGCGTGGAACCCTGGTGCCAGCCTTTCAGGCCTGTGAGGCCTGGAGTTGTGGGGCTTGGCGTGTGCCCTCCCTGTGCACCAGACTGGAGCCCCCGCCCCTCAGCCTTAGGCATTGAGCGCCGCTGCCTGCTTGCTGAGTCTTGTTCGTGTTGCCATGGGGGAGGCCGAGCTCTGTGGCTTTAGGCCCTGTTGAGCCAGAAGAGCAGCGGCTTTGAGCCCACGGGGGCCACAGAAAGGCCCTCCCAGGGCAGGGACACATGAGAGTGTGGCAGGTACCTTCAGGGTGCCACACTGCCTTTGCACTGGGCCACCTCCCTATGTGCAGGGCTGGCTCTTTGCTTTCCTGTCTTTGGCCTGTTTCTGTCATGCTCCTTTGGCTGCCTGCAGCGAGGGGCAGCCCTATAAGGAGGGTGAAAGTCCCTGTCTCCAACATCACAAGGCGGAAATGGAGCTCTCCTGGCCCTCAGCCCATCCTGTAAGCAGAGCAGAGCCTTTTCCCCAGCTCTCATGGATTTCTGCCTGTGACTGCCCCTGGCAACCATGACCCACTGCACCCGCTCTGAGTCATCTACAGGACAGCTGGTGCCTCTTGATTTGCTGATGGGACGTGAGGGTCACTGAGGGAAAGGTGGGTGTCCCAATGCTGAGGGCACAGGGGATCAATGAGCAGACTTGAGGCTTCCCCAGCAAGTTGCAGGTGCCTTCTGTGTCACTGAAGAGAAGGCAGATGCCCAGCATGGCACTGAGGCCAGCGAGAGTCCCTGAGAGGAGGCGAGTGTCTGTCGTGTCCCTCAGGGTACGGCGGTGTCACTGAGGGAACGAGAGCGTCACTTGAGGGGGACACGGCATGCCGCGTGTGGCTGAGCGCACATGCCGCTGGCTGAAGGGACGCCAGGGCCGCTGAGGGGCCGTGGGCTCGCCCTGAGGGACACGGCAGGGCTGGGCCGGTCCCCGCCCCGCTGCCGCTCCCGTCAGCTGCGGGGGGTAACTCGAACCCGCTGTGGCCCGCCCCACAGGGCCGGGCGCCGCGCGGCCTTCCAGAAGCCCTGGGGGAGCCGCCCCGGGGCTGCCCTGCGCTCAGACACACCGAGGAGCATGGAGCAGCCTTGGCTCCGCGCCAGGGAGTGTTTCACTTTGCCAGGGGTGAAGCTGCAGTAGCTTAGAGGGACAGAACTTCCTAGCACAGGACTGCTGGAATTTCCTTGTGTCACCTGTAGGGCACAGAGTGAACATTTGGGCTTTAAAGTTCAGACAATCACTGGTTTTTGAGAATTATGAAATCAGAGGTGATCAGTTGAGTAGTGGATATTTGAGCAGGAAGATTTGAGGTGATCTCTAGGGGAAAAAATTACTTTTGAGGCAAGGTATGAGTAATTTCTAGAGGTCACATAGAGATAATGTTGTGACAAAACCTGAGGTAAATGTTAGGGGAAAGACAGAAAATGTTCTGTCATTCTAGGGGTAAAATCTCAGGTTCTCTGACTTTCCACTGTTATAAATAAGAAGCTTGACTAGGCCAATATTCAAGCAGCAATCAAATATTAATTATTTTGGTAAAGTATGCACAATACAGCACTGTGTACAGTGGGGGAAGTTTTCCCTCCAGCTGCACACCGACAGTTGTGGCTTACAGGTATTTATACGGGTACTCATAAGCTTTCTCAGCAGTTTCTATTCCAAATTTTTGCTCATCAGCATTTTCTCTTCCCAATTTTTACATCACAATTCTATACTCCATTGTGATTTAGTTTTTCTTTGGATGTATCCTACAAAAGGAGTATCCCAGGTGGTGGAGGGTCCAACTTCTGACCAAAGAAAGAGGTCTCCCAGCTGGTGGGGTCCAGATTCCAGACATGGCTTTACCTTTTGATTGTTATGTTTGCCCAATTATCCCATCATTAAAAAAAACCCAAACAATATTAAAAGTAGTAACAATTTTAATTGAGTAATTAAAATGAAAAATATAAAATTGGATACAATATAATTCGATTAAAATAAGGGATAATTTGGTTCCAATAATAGTGCATAAGCAAGAGATGCCGCGGGGTACGGAGTGCAGGGTTCAATGACCCTTGCCACTTCACGTACAAGCTTGCCAAGTGAAAATCACCCCTTATATGCCATGTGTCAATGCCATCTCCTCCCATTTTCGGTTCGTCACTTTTCTGTCTCCGCCTTTATTACCACCTTTACCATGCATGCGCCACCACTCGGTTTGGTGGTCGCACAAGTCTTTGGGGGTCGTCACTGATGAAGGCCCTGTAGTCTTCTTTGTTGTCCTTTAATTCACCTTTGGGTTACACTTGCGCACCAAGCCAGTACAATGTAAGCCAAGACTAAAGTATCACTGCATCTACATATCAAAGCAATAAGTCCCTTATAATTAGCATTTTCTTGGACCCAACCAGGTTCTTGGTCATTTTTAGCAACTGTATCTTCAACTTCTTTCCTGTGGTCCTTGAGAACATCTGCTGGAAAAAGGGGAGTGGGGCCCCTCCTCTCCCTCTCCTCTTTGGCATTACTATTTTTAACTTATTTTATTATTTCCAGATATTAGTTACTGTATCAATATTGATTACTGTTTCAATTTTTATGAGCACGAATCATACCTATTTACCACAATTGCAAGGGCTATAAATCTCATAACAGTGATGTGCAGCTTCCCTTGGTCGAAATTATTAGTCCTTGAGTTGATGTTCATATTCCTTTCTCAAGCTGCTTTTCACTGTCTGGTCCAGGTGTGAGATAAGCATGTTTCCTCTTTATACATTCTAAAGCTGTAGTTTCAAAGATCTGTACTACAAGCAATATTCTAAAATTATACTTCAAACGGTTATTATTGCAAAACTCTTTAAGGCTTAGCTACAAACAGAAAGTTCCTGTCAAAAAGCAACATCCTCAAAGCTTTAATTCAAATGCTCCTAAATCAATTTAAGACTTATAAAAGTTAATTGCGAACAAAGGATAGGTTTAAAGGCCTTTTTCCAAGCTTTACTTTCCTCAGTTATTATTAGAATTCATCTTTATAAGTGTCCCATGGTCAGTTTCCACACATATCACAATCACAAATACACGCGTTCCCTGTATGTACCTGACACAAAACACAGCTTTGTATTTAACAAAAGGAGAGAAAGGAGAGCAATTTAGAAAGATGCATCATCAATTGCCTAAATTGTTATCATCTTGCACTTCTGCACTTCCTGGGGAGCCTGATTTTACACCAAGGACCTGGGGAACAATTCCCAGACACTGGGAAAATCCGAGGTCATCCATCCCCTCAGAGATGAGGTCTCCAAATTTGCCCCGAAAGTAAATCCAGCTTTTATGGGCCAAAAACAGCAAGTCCAAGTGTCCTGATGATATTTTCAGCCCAGAAATCCCTGCAGCTGATGGCACACTTCACAATCACCAGGGGACACAGCTAGGCCAAAGCCCAGACCTCTGCTGGGAGCCTTTCTCCTCAAATACCCTTCAAACAAGCCTCCATGCGAGTCAGTTGGGAAAGTTTCTTCAAATGATCCATTTCTGGCACATAACTATACAGGGTTAAGTGAAAGATTCTAAAGCAGCTGCTGTGGAGTCAAAGAGGCAGCACTAAGAGTCCTTGTCATCTATTTGGAGCTAAATCACACTTTGGGGGATTTGAAGGAGTTTGGAACAAGCTAGAGAGTGGACCTCTGAATTTTTTAGATGATGCCATTGCTTTTTCTTCTCTTCTACATAGACAGAAAGGGTGAGTTTGGCCCATTTCTCCCCTGCATGGCTCACAGGGCCGCAAGACTTGTAGTTACAAGAGCTTTGAAGGATTTCTTTGGCAAGAAGACACAGCCAACAAGGATATTTGTGTTTTGGACCCAATCTCCAATATTTCATCTTATGGACTCATGCTCTGGGGGTCTCTAGCTGGTCAGAGTGACTTCAAGATAAGTTAGAGAGTCTCTTTTCCCAGCCCAGCAGTCGAAGAAGGAGTCAGAGCTCTTAATTTCTCGGTCTCCAGGTTGTTTATTGTATCTTATCTATAAAATTCTTTCTCCTGTCCTGCCAAAGTCTGCTCAGCAAGACAGTCTAAGGCACTCTGCCTGCCCCGGGGCGGTGTTATCTTTTTATATTAAAAACAACTTCGTGTACAATATTTACAATTACTTTCCAATACCTATCATCTACGTTAGACAGTCAGCTTCTACTCTAAACCAGCCTAAAAGTGCCAACATCAGAAGATGGAGGCCAAGAAGAAGATGGAGAAAGGCTGGACATGCCCAGACTCCTCCATCTTCCCCCCTGAAGCCCCATTCTAAAATTCCTCAAAATGTATTTTTCCACTCTGTGATAAATTCACTATCATTCTGCTTAAACTTTTGTGGCTTGTCATTCTTCCTACAAGGTTGGTAATTGTTTTTTCCAAGGGCTAAATCAAAGGCACAGGGATCTTGGGCTCTGTGCCAAGGCCTCTGAGCCCTCTGACAGGGTCTCCAGTCCTGCAGGGCAGCCAGAGGAATTTCCTGGGTTCCCACATCCTGCTACAGTGTAAGCCTCCTTAGCCAATCATGCTGTGACACACAAACCTACAGCACTGCATCCTAAACCTCTTGTTTACCATTGTAACTGATTTGATTTTTTCTGGATCCTGAACTCTAAAACGCTAAACTTTCCTCCACTTCAACTTTCCTCCCCGTGTCTCTGCTATAAACAAGAAATGTGCATTCTCACTTCTAGCACCTAAGTTTGGAAGCCCTTTCCAAGGTCTCCGATCAAATCCTGTGTTTAATTCTAAGCTTTGCTGACAAGACCAAAGGTCTGAGATTTCCCTGCATTTGGGTTTCCAACAACACTGATGCTGTCAGTTGCAGAGTGCCCAGGGTCCCTCTTGCAAGTCAACTCTAGCAGGATCAAGGCAGCTGCCAGGGGGCTGCTTGTGGCCTCTGACAGCCCATTGCTCAGGGCTTGCCAGCGCCCCAGCCCCTCAGGGGCTGCCCCAGCCCAGCCAAGCTGTCCGGCAGCAGCGCCGCAGCCCCACAGCAGCTCCAGAGCAGCCCCATCCAGAGGCACCTGGGAGCCCTCAGTAATCCAGCCAAGTGCACACGGGCAGGAGGACATGGATGGTGCTTCCTGCCTGGCACAGGGCTTGTGGCCATCTCCAGGCACCGCTCTGGCAGGGATCCCCGCAGCCCCGGCCCCTGCCCAGCTGCTCTGTGGGCAGCACAAAGGCTTCAGCAGCACCAGCAAAGCCAAGGGGCTTCTGGCCATTTCCCCTGCAGCACTGCACGCCTGGGCAGCTGCCTGAGCACAAGCACCTGTTCCCCTCCTCCCCTATGCCCTGTGGACCCTAGGCACCAAAGACATCTCCTTAGAGTCTGTATATTATAACACATTCTGTTATGATTAAGAAGCTTGACTAGGCCAATATTCTAGCAGCGATCAATTTATTATTTAATATGGTAAAGTATGAGCAATACAGCGCTGGGTAGAGTGGCGGAAGTTTTCCCTCCAACTGCACACCGATAATTGATGGTTACAGGTATTTATAGGGGCACTCATCAGTTTTTTTCAGCAGTTTCTATGTCCAATTTTTTACTCATCAGCAATTTTCATTCCAAATTACTACATCACAATTCTATACACTATTGTGATTTTAATTTTTTAGGATGTATCTCAAAGGAGTATTCCCATTTGGTGACGGTCCAGTTTCCAAAAGAAGAAAGACGAATCCCATCTGGTGGGGTCCACTCCCCAGATGTGTGTCCACCTTTTAATTGCAGAGACTCTAAATCTCATAACAGTGATGTCCAGCTTCCCTGTGGTCAAAACCATAAATCCTTGAGGTGACGTTCATCTTCCTTTCTCAAGCTGTTTTTCTCTGCTTCAATAAGGTGTGAGATAAGCATATTTCCTTTATATATATTCCAAAGCTACAGTTTCAAGGATACAAGTAATATTCTAAAATTATACTTCAAAAATTATTATTGCAGAGCTTTTTATGGATTAAATGCAAGCAAACAACAACATCTTTAACACCTTAATTTCAATGCTCCTAAATCAACCAGGGTTAATTGCAAACAAAAGATGGGTTCAAAGGTTTTTTTCCATGCTTTATTTTCCTCAGTTATTATTAGAATTCACAGCTCTCCCATTGTTGGGGTCCACACATTTCGCATTCACAAATACACACATCGCCTGTTTGTACCTGACACAAAACACAGCTTTGCATCTCACAGTCTCTCCTCAGCTTTCTTATTTAAAGAGAGCTGAAGGAGTTTCAGGCATGTGAGTGCCTGATCTCTCTTTCCCTCTAAAGGCTCTGCCTCTCAGAGTCCCGGTTACCTGCCAGTGCTTTGGCACGGGAGTCATTCCTTCCCTAAACTCCATTCCCTAAACACAAGTGGACTTCAGCTGCAAAGCCTCTCTTTGCAGTGGGACTGCTTTTGCTCTACAGCCTCCATGGGCAAGGGCTTTGTGGGAGCAGGGGCCATCAGAGCCTGTGTCCTGAAACAGAGCCAGGAAAAGGAGCAGATCCTGCTGCCTTGTGCTACTGCTGATCCTAGCAGCAAGTCCCCTGGCAGTTCCTTCAGGGAACTTCACACAAAGGGCTTCCATCATATTAGTGCTTGTGAGACCTTCTTGCTTCCCAGTTGTCCTGGATTTTGGAGCATCTCAGCACTTGTGTCCATGGCCCTGCCTTCATCCCCAGCCTGCAGCAGTCACAGTCACTGCTGCCTCCCCCTTGCTGCAGCTCATTTGCCAAAGTGCTGCCAAAGGCAGCAGAGCTGGCTCAGGATCCCTGTTGGCTTCTGGTCTCAGGGATGAGCTCCAGGGAGCACTTTCCTAAAGAGCTGCCTATGGGATGGGAGGTGGATTTGTCCTCCCCGGTGTCAGACACTGAAATACAATAGTTTATGCTTTAAACATTCTCATGAAAGACTTTTGCCTACTATAGAAGAGCTGTGTTACAAAAGCTGCAGAGATGACCACCCCACCCTGAATGGGGTTCTGAGAGGCCCTCCAGGGTTCTCTGATGAAGAGGAGATAAAGTAACAGCTCAGGGGCATTCAGGAAGCACAAGTCAATGCCTTCAGGGTGGAGATGACAGCCCCAGGGCTATCAGCTGCCAGGCTCACACAGACCCTGGCACCAAAGCTGGGGGCACAGAGGCTTTGGGTGAGTGCTGGAAAGCCTCTGGTGAGAGGCAGTGGCCGCCCATCCTCTGCTGGGCAGAGCAGCCCAGGTGTGGGGCCCTTCACCGGGGGAAAGCTTGTCCACAAGAGAGGGGGTGATGTGCCCCATCAAAGGGCCCCCAAAGGGGTGCCCAGACCCTGCACCAGAGCACTGCAGCACGATGCCACAGACCCTCAGGGCAGCAAGGGACAGTGTCCAGCTGGCCCCCCACAAGGGAGGCACCTGGGCATTCCACCTCTCAAAGCGTGCGTTAATCCAGGGAATCCCTCACTCGTCAGGATGTGTGGCAGTGTGGTGTGGGACCCTCACCACCAAGGAGACCAGATGGAGGAGAGCAGCGAGACATGGTGGGACCCTTGGATGGGTGATAAAGCTGTCACACATAACCCCTGCCACCCTCTCCCTGTACCCCCACCACCCATGCACACTTCCTTCTCCTCCTTTCTTTTCTCTTTATTTCTCTTTGCCTCTTTTACTATTCAATAAAATACACCAATTTAGCACAAATCACAGAACACCCATTGCAGCTGACAAATGGCATTTCTTGCAGATTGCTACACCAGCACTGCTGATCCACAAATACACAAGAATCAATTTCAGCTGAAAAATGTCATTTATTACAAATTGCTACACCCACACTGACAATATAGAACTATATAAATCTTAATTTAGGTTAAAACCAGGAATTTATTAGATTATTACAACCAGTCTGTGTAAAAATATACAAATACTAACTTCAGTTAACAAAATTAAATTTATTGCCAACCTCCACCACAACTCACTATACACAAAGATCAATTAGGCATTTAACAACTTAATTTATTACATATAACTACAAACGAACAAATAGCAACAAAACTGTATATATAGGAAAAAGAACTAAACACAGATATAACAACATCCGTGTATACTTAGATAGAAATATACACATAGATGTAACTACAAACAAATATGTATATATACACGTACATATATACAGAGCATACATCCCTAAACATCAAACATACAGAAATAGTCCTATACAAATAGCAAGCCAGAAATGTGCATATCCAAATGATAATCCATCCCTAGATATTTCTACATAACAGACATGTCTAGAGATGGACAGACATGTCTATCCATGCCTATTCAAATGGATAATGCAATTCTAGACACGTCTACACGGAACACAAAGCAGAGGGATCCGAGCTGCCCCATCTTCAAAGCCTCTTGCTTGGTCTCCTCCTCCCGTGCAGAGCAGCTCTCCTGGACAGGGACAGCAGATGGAACACCTGGGAAGAAAAGGGAACACTCAGTGAGTATGGGGACGTTTCCCTTGGCAGCAGCTGCACTTCCATCAGGGAAGAGGAAATGTCAGAGCCTCCCCAGGGGGTCAGAAAGAGAAAGCAGCCGAGCGGGCCAGGCTGTGGTGAGCGCAGCCGCGGCGGGACTGTCCCGCAGCCCGGCAGAGCCGGCACAGCTCCCGGGCCCTGCCAGCACAGCTGCCTTGCCCAAGGACAGCCCCTGTGCCAGGCGGGGCAGCTGTGCTAAGCAGCCCCAGCATGGGCAGGGCCCGCTCCTGCCCCGCCGGGTAGTGCCCATGGCCACAGCCCACAGCACCCTCAGCCCCACCTGTCTCCCCGGGCCTGTGGCCTCAGCCGGGCCCTCTCCAGGCTGGCAGCAGCAGGCCCCCGTTCACTGCTCTTGCTGCTGGCCTTCAGCTCCTCCCTGCTGGCTCCTGTCAGTCTCCGGCTGTCTTCGAGGTATTCATAGCAGCTGTGGCAAAAGCAGAGCCTCTGGAATTGCTTCCAAGGCCTGGCAGAGCTGCAGCCCCGGAGCCCTCTGTGCTCCCTGCTGGCCCCCTGCATCCCCTCAGCCCCGCCATGCTCTTGGTGAAGCCCCAGCCCCCTCCAGTTTCTTCAGCCCCTCACAGTTCTCTCACCCCCCTCAGTCCCTTCTGAGCCATCCCGTCCCCTGAGACCCACCAGCCCTCAGCCTGTGCCACTTCCCTGTCACCTCAGTGCCACCAAGGCCCTCGGCTGCCCCACAGCCCTCAGCCCCAGCAGCAGCTCAGGGTCACCGTCCCTTCGGCGCCACGGCCCCCTCAGCCCCCTCAGCCCCCTCTGTCTCACCGTCCTTCAGCAGCTCCTCAGGGACAGTGCCTGGGGCCAGTGGCAGCTCCCACCGCTCCAGGGACAGCCGGGGCTGGAAGTGCTGCTCCGCCCGGCCCGGCCGCCAGCTCGGACCCAGCACAGGGACAGGGGACACAGGGGGCACTGGGGGAAAAGCAAGAGGTGAAAAAGGCAGCCAAGGGGAAAAAGAGGTACAAATGCAGCCTAGGCCTACACAAACAGCAATCAATGTCTCCATCAATCTCTCCATCTAAACATTCCTATTCCTCTTACCATATGACTATATACATTTATAAATCTAACTTCATATATATATATAAAAATTTACTCTACACATATAAAAATCTAACTCTGAAAATCTAAAAATGTAAATATATAATAAAATATAATTATATCACATCTATAACTATATACATATCCACATTTAACTATACAGATCTATCAATATATGTCCATATAAATAGAACACTGTAATCTATAAATGGAATTATAACCACTAATAAATAGAACCACAGAAATCTATAAACATATCTACAAACAGAGGAGTTCTACCTGCCCGATGGTCACAGGCTCTCCCCTGTCTCTTCCTGCCCTGCAGGGCAGCCCTCCTGGAGATGTTGGTCAGATGGCATCTGGGAAGCAAAGGGAACGCTCAGTCAATATTGGCCCTTCTGCACCTTTCCCTTGGGCAGCAATTGTCCTTCTACCAGGGGCTCTCAAAGATGGCCTGAAAGGCAGACTCTCACTTGGCAATTTGAAGCAATGTGCCCTTAAAAGAATGGGACCATTCCAAGTGTTCAAAAGTGTGCTTCAAAACACTGAAGTATCTCGATAAAGTCCCAGCCCCCGCAGTGCAAAGGGCACCCAGGAGAGCTTGAAACACAGACAGTCCCTGCTGCCACAAGGAAGCCCGGCCTTGTTCTTTCTCTGAGCTGACAGAGAGACCTCAGTCCTCACTGAAATGGCTGAAGCTGAAGGTGCTGGGAGCTGAGTCATGAACCAGCTCCATTACCTGGCATCTACAAACTGCCCTCTACAGTGAGCAGCAGCTGCTCCAACTCGACCATCAGCTCTGGCAGCAAGGGCTGGGAGGGACAGAGCTCCCTAACAGGTCTGCAGGCTGTACCAGCTTGGCTAAGGGATGGATGCAAAGTGGTCCTTCTCTCCTCTTAGGCCTCCCTAATCAGGGGTCATTCAAGCTTTTCCTTCTGATACTGGAGTTACTGTGATTTTTCAATTGGTTGGCCTCTGATGCTGTGCTCCTTGTTTTTCTTGTGGGTCAGGACCACTGGTATTACATTCAGTCAGTGGTTTGGACTTCTACCCTGACTTTTTGCTCTTTTTTTCCCCTGCTCCTTCAAGAGTCACTCAGCCTGGCTTCCCCTGCCACCCTGCAGCAAATTTATCCACCAACTTCAGCACAAAACTGGGACACCTGGCTTGGTGACACAACTCACACAAGGTCAGGTTTATTCCCTGCTCTCTTGCCCCAGCAGAGGACTCCCTGTCAGAGCCTCCGGAGAAGCGTGGAGGGCAGGGCTCAGGCAGGTTGTGCCCGTGCAGGATTTGAACTAAAGGCACCAGGAAGCACCAACCCTGCTCAGAGCAGCCATCTCACAGCTCTCTAAGCCAGTGTGGGCTCTGTCCTTACCAGGCTCCTTGGGCTCCTGGGAACTGTTCCTGCAGCTCTTGGTGTCAGATGTAGCTTCCTCTGCTGCAGTTCTCTTCACAGGCTCCCCTCCTGAAGAATCAGGGGCAACACCAACATTGTCCTGAGCAGAAAAACAGAAAGAAAGGAACCCAAGGGTCACTCACTATTTTGCTGGAATCATATCAGGGATAAAATAACTCTCCTTCTCCACTCCCAAAGGACATGGAGCACAGAGGAGGAAACACTGCCCACACAGTTCACATGACAAGCCTTTTAAACTCAGGATTCAGCGGGCCAAGGTGAAACTGAAACTCTTAAAAAAATCACCTTTGAGATAAAACATGAACACAGAGAACCAGAAGACACCAAGTGAGGGGACGTGCCCCCACGCTCTGACCCTGCCTTATCCCAGAGCTGTGAGAAATCAGCCAGCACAAAGCCAGGGGCTCTCCTTGCTGCCAGCACAGCTGCCAGCCCTGCCCAGGGCTGTGTGCTGCAAACCCACAGGCAAAGCACACAAACCCTGGCAGTTTCAGCACTCCCAGCCAACCACTCACACAACCCATCACAAGGTGCTGCTTCTCTGAGCCCTCTGCTGCTGCCCCGCGTGTGTCATCCAGGCAAACATTGATGCACCCAGGCTATTGCCAGGATCACATTTGTGATCAGTGGCAAAAAGCTGTAAATCGTCAGGGTAGGGAAAAAAACCAACCCAAAAGACAGGAAAAGCCAGACAACCAAGTAGTGTTTCTGTTCCACTGAGGAAGCAAATGGCCACAATGAACCAAATTACCTTTGGACACAAAGATATTCTCCCTATGACCAGTTTCAGAATATTCATCTCTTCTGCCATAGCCCATCCATCAGAACCCTAAAAATTCTAAAGACGGTTCCGAGCCTGCAATGTTTCCTTTTATTATGGAATAAAATGCTTCTCTAAACTGCTATGTGTGACTTTACAGAAGACAAAAGTCATCACTTGAGAATAAGGTATTGGTAAATACAAAAAATCCCACTCCCCCCTTGAGTCATCATCACAAATGTACTGCAGGCAATGGGTCAGCACATCAACAGAAAGAGAGACATTCTTTGGCCAACAGTGTAATAATCTGCAAAGGACAGAGAGCTGCAGCTGCAGCCCAGTCCCAGCCACGGCTCTGGGAGCACCTACACGCACGGCAGGGCTCACACAGCAGCAGCAGCTGCAGCCCAGCCCTTGCTTTGCCTTGGCCTTCCCACCCAAAAGAGGCACAGCCCACATCTGCTGCAGCTGCAATAGAGGCACCTCTGGCATGCCCCTCCCTGCACGGGACACTTGGCCTTCAGTGCCACTTCTCCAAACACTCTTGTCCTCTTTCCCAGCAAGTAAAACCTCTTCTTCATTTCTTCTTCATCTCCTCTTTTAGAAATCTTTCTTTACCAAGAATAATTCAATAACTAAATAATAATGAAATAAGCTCAATTAAAGAAGCCTTTGCTTCTCAACCGTGTAACAACGTTCAAAAGCTCTCAGTCCAGCCCTTTTATCCCCATCCAATGGAATTACCTGCACAGAGGGAGATCTTTCAGACAGGGACCTCCTGATCTCCCGAATCATTTTCTCTACGGCAAGGCCAAGATCTGCTGGTGGCCATTCCTCCTCCCCAGGTGCGTTCTGTGCTGAGCTGGAGGCCATCCATGCTGCACAAGCTGCACTGCCAGCAGGAGCGCTGGACCCTGAAGTGCCCGGGGTGGCTGCAAGAATCCAAACACCTTGGTCAGGCTCCAAAATGTGTCTGTGGGACACAGAGCTCTAGTGCTGCTGTGGATCAAACATCACGGGAAGCACACAGCAAAACCAGGCAGAGAATCTTTTGGCCTCCTAGGTGCCCCTTCCTAGCAGGCTTGACAACTTCTGGCCGAGAATGACAGAGCCTTGAGGCAAAATACTTCAAACAGTCACTTTTCAGGACCTTTTGGAAAAACAAGGCTCCAACTCTTTTCCTACCTCGTGCGTCGTCAGCTGGGGGCTGCTGCTCCCTGTGGAGCTGCTGGAAGCTGCTGGGCTGGATGGCGAGCACCTCCCGTTCGGCCGGAGGCAGCTGCTCCCCGCAGAGCTCCTGCGAGCGGCCGCGGGGCCCCTCCAGCCCGAGCGGCAGCGGCCGCTCCCCGTGGAGCCCGAGCAAGTGGCAGGGCGGGATGCCTAGCACCTCCCGCTTGGCGGGCAGCGGCCGCTCCCCGTAGAGCTCCTGGAAGCGGCTCGGCCCCTCCCGCTGGGCTGGCAGCGGCCGCTCCCTGTGCAGCAGGTGGAAGCTGCAGGGCGGGCGCCGGGCAAGCAGTGGCCGCTCCCCGGGGTGCTGCTGGAGGCGGCTGGGCCGGGGGCTGCGCAGCTCCCGCCCGTCCGGCAGCGGCCGCTCCCTGTGCAGCAGGAGGAAGCCGCTGGGCGGGCGCCCGGCCGGCAGCGGCGGCCGCTCCCTGGGCAGCGGCGTGAAGCGAGCGCGCCTGTGCCGCCCGCCCGGCAGCGGCCGCACCCCGGGGAGCTGCTGGGAGCGGCGGGGCGGGCGCCTGCGGCCATCCCGGCCCGCCGCCGGCCACTGCCTGTTGGCCGCGCTCCGCCGCTTGATGCGGAGCAGGAGGTCGGGGCGGTCGCAGCGAAAGCAGGGGTTGCTGTAGTGGAGCCAGGCCCCGGCATCGCCCGGCGCAGCCGAGCCGAGCCAGCCCGGCACCTTGTGGAAGCCGTAGCGATAGAGCTGCCGCACGAAGCTGCGGAACTGCGTGGCCCTGAAGGTGTGCGGGATCGGGGCCGGCCCATGGCCACGATCCCTGTGGGCGCGGCCCGAGCTGAGCAGCTCCCGCTCCAAGAGGGAGTGGTCGATGAGCAGCCCCTGGGCGCGGCTGTCCCAGCGCACGGAGCGGATGCGGGGGCTGTTCACCAGGCGCCAGAGCTTGGCGGGGAAGGTGCGGGCGCTGAGCCTGGCGGGCAGCGGCAGCTCCGCCATGGCGTCCATCGCCGACTGTGGCCACAACGCCTGCAGCGCAACGGCCGCGGCTGCGCTGGCGGCGCGCGACCTGAGGGGGGCCCTGCGCTTGGGCCCGCGGGGCCGCACGCGGCAGAGCCGGGGCTGCAGGCACAGCGCCGGGGGGGCGGCTCCGGGGCTGGCCGGGCTCGGCTCGGCTCGGCTCGGCTCTGCACAGCACGGCATGGCACGGCACAGCACAGCAGGTTATCCCCACTCTGCATCCCGTGCCTGGGTCACCATCGGTGACAGAGAGGAAAGACATTGCTCTGTTTTGGCTGGAAAAAGGATGAAAAGGGGTGATTAGAAAACATTCATTTGGTCTCCTTTTCCACAGACTAGCTGGTTTTATCTCACTATGTCTGCCTGTCTTTGGCAGAGTTGGCACATTTCTCGTGATTCGGAGTCAGCTACAGCAGCAGGAATGGGAAGCAATTTTGTCAGCATTAATATCAAAGCCAAAGTGCTTCCCCACGGATGGATGTTGCTTTCTTCAAGGGATTTTTTGCCTAGAGCTGTAGCAAACTCACACTGGTGTCTTCCCAAGCAGCGTTGCCTTTGTATTTCCACAGGAATCACCATTTTTTCCCCCCCATTTGGGGAGAGCTCCAATGCAAATGCTTCCTGCAGCCAACTCTTGTCACTGTAGACTGATAAAGGAGATCTTGCAATGGAGAGACTCCCTAGAGCTGCTGTGGAGAGTTGAAGGGGGAAGCTTTGTCCCTTAGTCTTGAAGTCTTGTTGGGGAGCTGCTCGTGCTCTGGGGGACGGACACCAGTGGTGTTTATCCAAGCCTTGCAAGTTCATTCCTGTAAAGAAAGAAAGTATACGGACGCCAGGTAGACAAACAAGGTGTATGGGAGAGAGACGGGGAAAAGGAGAGGGGTTATAGAGAAAGGAGCCCTCCGGAGGCAGGAATCAATCTTCATGGAAGTAATGATCGATGCTCAGTTTATTGCAAATCTCAGGGTACATTTATATGCTAATGCAGGGTTCAGCAATGGGAGAATACATATACGTGGTTACAAAGTGTTATGTGTAGGACAAAGAGCAAACATATCTTTGGTCAGGTACATAGACTGGCAAAAGTGTCAGCAGAACGTTCTGCCCCATATCTTCTCTTCACATCCCTAGAACATCTTGCTTCACATTTCTTTTCCATGGGTACATCTTGGCAAACTTCTTTATATTGTTTGCCAAAGGGCAGCATGTTTCTGCTCTAAGGCACGCATGCAGGGTTGTGCAGCTTGCTTCTATCCAGTGTCTGCTCAAAATGCTCTCTACATTCCTGAGCTTCCTGACACACCACAGAGACTTTGGGGTTGTTGTATTGGCAAACAAATTTCAGTCTGGGAACTTTTTGAAGTTCCCAGTTCTTTTTTTTTTTTTTTTTTACTTTCCCCCAGAAATACTGTCATAATCTAATGCTCCCAGAAAATCTTTTCCTACTTTTTGGGGAATTCCTTTTGCTGCCCTCCCAGATCAGGCCAATTCCCAGGGCTCCTTCCCAAAGTGAGGTGCAGCCCATGCCCTCCACTCTCCAGCTGGAACAGAAGGAAGCACGGAGTTTTGCGGTTGTGGGAGAGGAGCTTCTCTTTGCTGCCTGCTTTCCCTTTGGGACAGATTGGTGTGTGCTCATTTGATAAAGGCAGGTTTAAACTCTGAAGCAGTTGTGTTTCAAACTGCTCCCTTCTCCAGCTCTTCTGTGGGTATCCTTGGATAAAAGGCCTTTTGGTGGGAGCTCCCAATGGCAGGTTAAGGAAGGAGGTTGATATTTCAGGGTTGTGACTGCTGAAAACAGCTGGTTTCTGGAGGTGTCCAGAGCTGGGAGTGGCTCCTTTTCTCACCTGCCTGCAGAAAAGGAAGTTGCAAAGTGGGAATTTCATTTGTGGAGATGGCCACCAGGGGTGTTTGCCATGAGATGGGCTGGCAGAGAGGCAGGTCTCGTGCTAAACTGGCTGTGTGTTTGTTTTGATGGTGGGGAGGGTCAGAGATGCAGACACACCAGCTGAAGGAACAGTGTGATTTACTCTAATGCAAAAGAGCAAAAAAGAGTCAGGAAAGGATAAGCTAAGCAATGCACCTCAGCATTATTACAAAAGGGTGCCTCTGGTGATTCAGGAAGATCCATCACCGGGTACCCCAATGGTTTCCCCTTCATCCAGAGCTGCACATCAGCTGGGGGAAGCTGTCCCAGCCCAGCCCTGCAGAGCCATGCCCGGGAACCGGGAAATCCTGCGGTGTCTCCACCTTTGGCAGCCACGAGGCTCCCGAGTGCGCTGTGAGAGTAGCCCGGCTCTGATCGTGCTGGACGAGCAATGTGCCAGAGCTTCTGCTGGGGGCACAGCTGGTGTCATTCTCCTCTTGGTTTTCTCCCCGAGCCTGGCCAGGGCTCAAGGAGGAACCAAGGCCAGATGTGGCCTTGTCCATTTTCCTCACGCAGAAAGGTGAAGACGTGTTTCACCAGTGAATGGATGCAACAATCCTTTTGATAATAACACTTGGTTAAGGAGCAGGTACATAGAACATTGGGTTGGGAAAGTCATCTAGACGGCAGCTTTGGCTCAGGTCCTGTTGTTGAGGCTTCAGTCAGGGTCTGTTGTTCAGGCCTTAGTCCTTCAGTATTTTGTGGTGCAAATCACACCTGTGCAGAGCTGCAAACAAACAAGCCTGTCCTTAGCACATTTGAGACAGGGTTAGCCCTGCAAGGCCAGGGGCCAAGAGCAGAAGGCCAGCACCCTGCTTTTGCCCACAGGCAGCCCTGCAGAGCAAGCAGCCCCTCCTGCCCAGGGGCTGAGGTGCCCGAAGCTGCCTCCCCGCTGTGCAGCTCTGCAGAGCCCGCGGGGCGCAGGGTCCTGGGCAGCCAGGGCAGCCCGGCTGCCTTGGGGCACAAGGAGTGGCCCAGAGAGAAGCTGCTGCCCTTTGCTTTGGAACTGCTCCTCAGAGTCTTGTCATTAATCCACAGTGTCTGATGTGTTTTCCTTTCCTCTCCCAAGTTTAACACAGCTTTTTGAGAAAATTGACTGATGTAGCTGGTGCTGGTGGTGGTGATAGTACTTTTGTCTGCAGGTGAGGGCAGGTGATTTGAACCAAGGACGGAGTCCATTGTTAACGCCCCAGCTTTGCCAAGTCAAGAAAACCATTCACAATTGGGCTACCAGTGCTCAGCAGTTTTCCTAGGTTTTGGAAAGCTACCACCTTAAGAAACCCAACAGATTTTCCTCCAGGAGGATACCAGCAGTAGCATGATGCCAATGTTTTCCACCCCTTTTCTGTGTCTTTTTAAGAGTTCCACAGTGTTCAGCAGGAATGAAATGACCTGTGATAATGGGATTTGAGAGCTCTGTGTTGTTCGTTGCGACATGAGTGTTCATGACAAGCTGGACACCCCACTCGTGGCTCTGTCGAGTTAAATTCATCCCAATTCTGTGCAAACAGCAGCCCCAAGATGCTGAGAAGAGCAGGCACAGTGGGTGGGTGTGCATGCACGCACCCGGGGGCTGACTGCTCTGTGGGCAGATGGTTTTGCACTGTTGTAAATCTTCACTCTCCCAAGCTGAAAGGCTATTTCAAATAAATATCTTCAATGAAAGTATATATCAAAAAATAAAATTGTCCAAAAATACATGTGCATTAAATTTTTATGCATATAATATAATATAATATAATATAATATAATATAATAAAAAAAATATATGAGATCATTTTTGAAGCCATTGCTTGTGGGGAATATTAGATGATCTTCTAGTGTTTGTACATTTTTGCTTTCTGCTACTGCTGATCCTAGCAGCAACTCCCTGTGAGTTCTTCCAGGTCACTTCACACAAAGGGATTCCATCATTTCAGTTCCTCTGAGAACTTGGCACTGAAATGCCAAGTTGATTCCCAGCTCTCCAGCCTCCCTCTGGATTTTGGGGCATCTCAGCACTTGTGTCCATGGCCCTTCCTTCATCCCCAGCCTGCAGCAGTCACAGTTGTTGCTGCCTCCCCCTTGCTGCAGCTCATTTGCCAAAGTGCTGCCAAAGGCAGCAGAGCTGGCTCAGGATCCCTGCTGGCTTCTGGTCTCTGGGATGAGCTTCAGGGGGACACTTGGAGCACTTTCCTAAAGAGCTGCCTTTGGGATGAGGGATTTGTCCTCCCCGGGTGGCTCCTGGAGTCTGTGCTCATGGAGCCCCGGAGTTGTCTCAGCAGCCTCTGCAGCGAGTTCTGAGCCAACGTGGGGCTCTGCTGCCAGCCCAAATCTGCGCTTCCCCTGCCCAGCCTGAGTGCAGGTGGGGCATGTGCTGGGCATGGCCGGAGATTGGCATGGCCAAAATCCTCCAGCATTTACATCTGCCCATGGCTTTGGGTAGCACAAATCTACGCTTACTTCAGTTGAAACATTGCATTTATTTCAGATAGTTACACCCGCACTACTAATGTACAAATACACAAACATTAAATTATGTTTAAAAATGAAATTTATTTTAAATTGCAACACCTGTGTTACCAATATAGAAACATAGAAATATCAATTTATGATTAAAATCTAATTTATTATGAGAATTGTGCTATGTAAATATATAGAGATATCAACTTCAATGAAAAAAAAATTACTTTATTGCAACCTTCTGCAACAACTCACTGTACACAAATATTGAAGTTACTGAATTGAAGTTTAACAATTAAATTTATTACATATTACTACAACTGTAGAGCCCATATACAAATACAGAAACATCAATATCCCTCTCTAAAGAATCTCAGATCCAGAACTAAATAAATAGAATTTTAGAACTATACAACTCCATACATAATAAATAGAAGTAAATACATATATAGGCATAACAATATAGAGATGCAAACATGCATTGCATATTTCATGACATATAACATGACAATATAATACAAACATAACAAACCTGTCTATAAGTACACAAATAACAATGGACCAATAGAATATTCTATACATCCCCAGCAATAGAAATGCACAGCTACAGAGCTGTACAAGTATGTAAACAGATGAATATACACGCATCAATATAACAATATACACACATAATATCCCTATACAAATATCAGTCAGTGTATGTAAATATCCCTATACTTGTAGCTATCCAAATCTAACTACACATCCATAAACAGCACCAGATCAGGAGGGATTGCAGCCGCTGATGTTCCCAGGCTCTCGCTCAGGCTCCTCCTCCCGAGCAGAGCAGCTCTCCTGGACAGGGACAGCAGATGGGACATCTGGCAAGCAAAGGGAACACTGAGTGAGTGTGGGGACGTTTCCCTTGGCAGCAGCTGCGCTTCCATCAGGGAAGAGGAAATGTCAGAGCCTCCCCAGGGGGGTCAGAAGGAAAAGCAGCCGAGCGGGCCGGGCTGTGGTGAGCTGTTCACTTCTTTCTGGCATCCCAGTTGCTCTGAGGGAACTCCCTCATGTCACGTTATTGAACCACCTCTGCACTTATCAAGACTGTGGCCCCCAAATCAATCAGCATTTATGTCTCCAGCTGCTTGCACCAATGACAGGGAATGACCTCTAACGGTGCTGGGGCACAAAGTTACCTTTCACAGGTCATCTGACAGGGCCTTGTTCTTCCTGTGCTTCCTGTGTTTCTCCTTACCTTCCACTTGGAATTTTTACAGCATTTCTTTTTCTTTCCCCTTGATCAGTGTTGAAATGCGTGTTTCTCTTCCAAGTTTCAGATTGTTCAGTGATCCTGTCAAGCCTTTACTCAGAAGCTTTTATCATGGAATTGAGTGTTAATTTCAGCAATTTTGGTGATTTTCTGTGAGATTTATGCAAGTGTCCTGTTCATTGGGCACCATTTAGGAAGGTGCAAAAGAGAGAAAGGATGCTCTGTAGGTCAGTTCACTAGTGGAATATCCATGGATAGAGAGAGTGATTAGCTGAATTTTACATCTACTCCTAACCTGAAAGTGCAACAGGTAATTTGGGGAGAAATTAAAGCCCGATTTCTGCTTCTACCAGCCTGTATTCAAATGTAAAGTAAATAGAGCAGGGTGAGAATGCCAGTGTTCAGTTCCTGAAGTGCCTTATTAAGGTGTTCTTAAAGTAATGGAGATAAAATCTGGGTGGGCATTCCTAATTTCCAGACACTCATTGTCAATTTCACTGACTCTGAAAACAGCAGAGATGTGCACATCATACCTGATCAATCCATTTGGGGATGTTTTAGGTTCAGATTCTCTGAGGCTTTAGATTTTTAGATCTCTACACAATGCTTCCAGGAATCTAAATAGCTTTCAGAAATTAAACTTTTTTCCTTTTTTCCTCAGTCTTTGCACTCATGTGCACCAGAGACCTTCAGTGAATGGATTCCACTCTAATCCATCTCCAAGCTGAATCTCCCAGCTGTGTTCACACTAGGATTCGTGTGTCTCTTCTGCACAGTGCAATTTTAAAATCTTCGTTCCTTATTATCTCTGCCCTTCCTTTTCTTTTTTAGCTTGCAAATGCATACAGATGTATCAGAAATGATACACCTAATTTCTGACGCATCAGTTCTTGTCTAGCAATTTCATTTTATCCTGTTCTGATGTTATGCTAGCTTTCTATGTTTTATTCTAAGTGGACTCCTGTTTTCTTGCATGTGGAAGTTTTACAATGCAATGCTCTCCTTCACCTGCTTTCATGAAACCCTTCATTAACATTAGCACAAGTAACTGTGTGATTCCCTTCCACTTTGTAGAAGATTTGGGAAACTCAAGTCCTGCTCAGCTACAGAAAAACATACATGGTGCTTGGTAATTCCCCTAAGAGCTTAAGTTAATGGTAAACAACTGCAGCTTATTCATTTCACAGAAATTGGGAGAAAAGACATTTCAAATATTGAGGAATGTAGTGCAATATTGATGGGCATCCCTCAGTTATCCGGACAGACTGATGTCACTGGCAAAATTCCCTCTTTTCCAAAGGTTTTCATTTGCTTTGGCTGTACTTCGTATGGCTGCAGGTCCCATTTCCCTTGGTTTAAGGAAGTATCTTGGCAGTTACTCTTGGGGATATATCTTGCTAATTCTGCCCTTGGAGGAATTACTCAGTTCTGCAGTCCTTATTACATGCCTTGTTCTAAAAGACTTTTATACTGTTTTCCCTCTCTCTGTGTTTTCACACTTGTTCAACAAGGTTTTCTTTCTAAGAATATTAATCACAATATCCCAAAGGATTAAAAAATGCTTAGGTATTTTTTCCCTAAGTATTTACTAAAGAAAAATAATAATAATAAAAAAACCTGTATGCATGCTGGATGTAAAATACAAACAGAAATAAACTTGAGAGTTCTCCCAAAAACCTTAAGAAAAAACCCCATGTATTCTATAAAACCCAGAGTATTCATCTACAGCATACAAAAATGGGCATGTTCTAGAAGAGAAAATTTGTGCAATGGTTCCGCACAGAATTCTATGCTTTCAAGCTGTTTGCCCTTCAGGGGCAGCGCCATTCTCTGAACTGTAATGCTCTGAGCATGTTCTGCTCACCATGGCAGCTTTCTGCTCTGCCCTGGTACAGATCATCCTCCCAGCAAAGGGGGAGTGCAGCCACCACAACTCGCAGCACCTTCCCACACAGCAAGAACCTGAAGGAGAGAAATGGCTTTCACCAGCTGCTGCGGGTTCTAACAGTGCCACCTCTCAGCTGCCGAAAGCCTGAATTTCTGTGTTGCAGTGTGTTAGTTTATTGAGTCAAATGTTCTGCTTATAGTGGTATGTTAAAGTGTTCCCCGAGTTATTACAGTTAGCTTCTCCCCTATGTTATGCCCTCCTACCCAAGTGTCCCTCAAGGAATCCCCTCCCTCTTCACCGGATTTTTCCCTGTCTTTCAAGACAACCCGCCCCCTTTGCCCCATCCATCAGCCCAAACCCTACCCTTTGCTCCAGAAAGTTCCCTGTCCCTCACCCTAAGATCCAATCCCTATCCCAACGCTCTCTCTTCCCCTTGTTCTGATTTGTTGTAGCCCTCAAAACCACCCAAGAGTCGCTTATTGGTTACTATATGGTGTCCACCCCCTGATTTGAAAGATTTTAAAAACCCGTGCACAGGAGTGGTGGGGGTTCTTTCAACATCTGTTTCCTTTGGGAATTGTCATCTGCAGAACCTTCCCCCTGCCTCTCCTGATGAATTTGCTGCACTTTACACCGCAGAAGAGCCTCCTCTGCTTCCTTCACTCTGCCCTCCAGGGGTCTCTACTGCTTGGCATTTGGCCTAGAGGTTCTGGCTCAGGCAAAACCCCAACCTAGCCAGTTTCCCACTCTTGCCATTGTCCCTGGAGCATCACAGAGCTAGCCAGGGCTGCGGAGGGCAGTGACAGTGACCCATGCCCTGGCATGTCACAGCCCCCAGAGGCACACCTGCCAGGCCACAAGCCCCAGCCCTGGTCCCCACTGCGGCCTCAGGGGCTCCTGGGCACCCTCACCCTTTGTGCAAAGGCAGCCTCAGGAGCCCCCCAGGGCACTCTGGATCCAGGCTGCAGACACCCTAAAGCCAGCACTGAAAGGGACATGGATGGGGACTGCAGCTGGATCTTGCAGTGCTCACTGCTCCTGACTACTCTCTAAGTGAACCCAAACCTCATTGGCAGCACCTTGAGCACATTGACCCTGCTCGCCCCTCCTGGAACCTGGTGTTCCCACATCCTACACCAGCGCTTTGCATGGAGTGACCAGCTCCCAGCTGCTCTGCTACCCTGGCCTTACTTTCTGTTTGCCAGCAATGAACTTAACGGATACACTCCTGAGAAGCCTAGCACAACATTTGCTTCTCAGGAGCTCTTCGGCAGAAAAACTCCACTAATCCCTAGTTTTTGCACAGAGAAGGAGGTCCTGACAAAGCATAAGGCACAGACAGGGCTCTGGCATATGAATGCCTGAGCCACAGGATTCTATCCACTGTTGTTCCCAGCTACTTTGCTGATATTTTAGAGCCAGTTCTGGACAGGGGCTGCTGTTGACAGGATAGGAAAAGATGGAGAAAAAAAGGTGCAGAAGACAACAAAAAAACCCAAGGGTGGAAACCCTTAGAAATACAGAGCACAACAGAAGTCCTTGGAGATGGTTCAATAGAAAATGCCACCAGCAGTGAGCAGAGTCCGAGGTTGCTCACTGCCACCCCAGGGGCTCCTCAGTCCCCTGCTGGTTTGTGTCTGATGCAGCCCTGCCTGGAAAGGGCTCCAGGCTCTGGTGTTCCCAGCTTGCTCCAGGCTACATTCTTAGCAGCACTGAAAGAAGAGGTGGAACAAAGAGCCATTTTCTGTCCTGCCTGCAAACTCTCCTCCTTCAGTGCCATTACCAGAGATCATGCCTCTGTCAGCTTGGCACTGTGCCTGCTACATCCTTGTCCCTGTCCCTTGCATCAGCTGCTGCACATCATCAGCACTTGCTGCCCCACAGAACAGAGAGAGCTGTGTCAAAAGAGCAAGGAGTGCATTTTCTTGGCCTTTTTAACAGACACAAGAAGCATGAGTCCAAAAACCTTTGTTGTTTGTTCCTGCTATCCTTTTCGATAAGTCTTTTCTGCTTTAATGCAGAAGCCTCTTTTCCTACATGGATGGAATGATCCGGAATTGGCCGTTGCTTCAGGCTGTCAGGCACCATGGGAGTTTTCTCTTGTCTCTGATGAGGATTTGGTGAATTTTCCATTGGTCACTTGGTGGTGTCACCATGGGCTGAGCTCAGCGGCCGACTCTGCTGTCCCCAGGGGATGCACTAGGACGCAAGCCCCTCAGGGCTGGAATTCGGGGTTGGGCGGGCTCGGAGCACCCGGAGCCTGGGCCCGTGAGGAGCTGCTGCTGGCACTGGCTGTGCTCAGCCCGCTGTGCCGAGCAGCCGCGGCCATGGAGACACAGGCGGGAGCTGTGGCCGAGGCCGGCAGGCAGCCCGGGCCGGCTCGCAGCTGCGAGGACGCCGGCAGCCTGTGCCCTGAGGCCGAGGCCGTGGTGGGCGATTTGCGGGCACGGCTTTTCCGAGCCAGCCGTAATGTGCTGCCTCCCGTGTGGGCCCGGCTGCGGCAGAGGCAGGCGGGGGGGCCGGCAGCGGCGGGCAGAGGCCGCAGAGAGCAGCAGCCCGTCCGGGCCCGCTGCGGAGCGGCACGGAGCTGCCGGGCAGCCCTCGGCCGTGTCTGTGCGCACAGGGCAGGAGCAGAGCCCGCAGACGAGGCAGGAGCCGCGGCAGGAGCCGGCCATCGCATCAGCTCGCCGTGCCCGGGGCCGCAGCCGCAGCTCTCCCCTGCCGGCCACAGCAGCAGCCGTTCGCCTCCGAGGCTCCGGCGCTTCCCGAAGACGAGGGGCCCGGCCCCCAGCACGCCCTGGAGCCCCGCATCGAGAGGAGCCGCCGGCGCCGCAGAGGGCAGCGCAGAGAGCCAGGTTGAGGAGGAGGACATGAGGCTCGCTCTGCGTCGCGCTGGGGCAGCTCTGCCCTGTCAGCCTTTGCCTTGAGCCTTTTGCTTCTTTTCCATGAGCCCTGATCCCCGTCCTTGGCCAAGGGCCCCTGCCGCCCTTTCCAGGGCTGCAGGAAAAGCTGCCTCAGTCACAGAATCACAGAATCCCTGGCTTGGAAGACAGACACTTGCAAGATGATCGAGTCCAACCTATGGCCTAATACCTCAACTAAAGCACAGCACCGAGTGCCACATCCAGTCTTCTTTTAAAGGCTTGCAGGGATGGTGAGTCCACCAGCTCCCTGGAGGGGTCTGTCCCCAGAAGAACCAAGATAACACTGGGGCCTTCTACCCCCTGGCGCTTGGAGCTCTGGAAGTTTGTCTTTCTGCTTAGGCAAAAGCCATGGAAAAGGACTGGGAAAAGTAGTCACAAATTGAGTAGCCTACAGAGCTCTAAATTGATGTGCAAGGAATACAGAAAAGATAGAAAAGAAACAAAGGCAAAACCCAAATGGCATCAGCAAAGTCTTGGGCATGAACACATAGCTGCAAAGGGTCTTCTCAGCCCCATTTCTTTGTATTTCTGGGAACCAGAGGAATCCTGCTTGAGCCTCTGGGGAGATGGGTTTGGGAGGTAAAAGTTCATGTCTTTTTTCTCCTTGGGGCAGCTCCTGTTGCTAGCATCAGCTGAGCCTCTCTCCAGCCTGATGCCTGTTCTGATTGTTGCAGCAAAACAACTGATGGCAGACAGAAGACACTGACACTTGCAGAGACGTGACTTTTTGCAGCGCCAGCTGGGAGTGGGAGTCCGAAGAAAAACTCCCAAAAGCACAACTCCATTGGAAGACTGCCTTCCTTTTCATTGTGTAAAGAAGCTCTAGATCCACTTGTGAATTGTCAGTTGTTTGTTAAGGATGGGAAGTTTTCTTTCATGATTTTTTCATGTGGTTTGGAAGTGGATGAGGCTCTCGTTCATTCACAAACTCCAGACCAAAGTGCCTTTGGAAGATGGCTCACGTGGCAGTTTTTGCCCAGCCATGGTACTTGTGGATATAGGAAAGCAAGGGCAATGGTATTTGCAGCCAAAACCCAGCAAAGCTTGGCTCAGCCAAAACATCCTGGGGAGACAGAGGCCTCCAGCTGTTCCTAAAAATGAGCAGAGTTCCAGCTAAATGGTTGTGTAGCACTAAGTGCAATCTCTTTGCCTGGATCAGAGCCTTGCTCAGCTGAAGAAGCAGAAGGATCAGCAAGGAGATCCCAAAGGCCCATCACATCATTTTGATTTTGCTCATCTTGTGTAAGTTTGCAACTAAACATGTGTTTGCAGTTGTGCTAATGAGAGAGAAAAAAACCCCAAGTAAATAGAGGCTTTATGGTAGAGTCATGATATTCCACAAGAGGAATCACTGGTGTGCATTTCATTAGAGCTCTCTCAATCCTATAAAAGTATTGTAGCCCTGATTTAAAATAGGCCGATATGAACCAACTTGGAGAGACAGAGACTAAAATGGCTTATGGGGTTTTTTTAAGAGTGAGAAAAACTACCCAAAAGGTGTTGTTTTGTGACATTTTAAAATATACTACCTCATAATTACCAACTGCAATAAATCAAGAGTTTAAAATGGAGTGTTTAGGTATATGAATAATTAAAACCACAAAAATGTGCAGATATGAATGCATGTTTTCATAAAAATCATGAAATTATAGACCAAAAAATACATCCCCTGAACTACAATGCAAAGGCAGGTAGAACTGTACTTGAATGATCTCTTTTTAGATTGCTGGAGTTTTTTCCTTGTGAAGAGGAGCTAGGGTATTGCTGAAGAAAAGTGGCACCAGCAGCACAGGGCAGCTCCGTGCCGTGCTCCGTGCAGAGGCTGCCAGGGGCTGCCCGAAGAGCGCCCTGCTGCAGCCAGAGCCCTCCTGGCCTGGGGCCCGGGCGCAAAGGGCCAGGGCAGCCACCTGCTCCTCGTCCTGACCCTGCCACCGCTCCTTGCTGCTGTTGCTGCTGCTGCTGCTGCTGCTGCTGCTGAGGGAAAGAGAAGACTCTCCTAAGGCCCCATGAATGAATGCACTTACACAACCCTGGGGATGCCAGTGAAGGAAATCATGTGTCACATAATGCATGTGTAACCAGAGTCATCAAACACCACCTAAACATGGAATTGTTGCACCTTTCTGGAACAGGCAGAAATTTAAAGAAATAACTGGGGACTTGAGGGCAGAAGAGGCCAGAGGAGGAAAACAACTCTGAGGGGAAAAAAACACCGTATCTGGAGGGGAAAACATCTCTGCCTGCTCAGAATTGGTCGAGGGAACATGTCTCTAATCCTCCCCTGAAAGGGATGCTTTAGGTGAGATTTGCACCTCCAACTGCCTTGGACCAGAGCCCGGAAGATGCAATTATGTAAATGTTACATACATAGATAGATAGATAGATAGATAGATAGTTAGATAGATAGACAGATCTCATTACTGAAATCTCTCTTTACTGTCCTCTCTGTTGCTACACACATCAGAACTTGGTAGCCAGTGCTCTTTTTAACTACAGTCCTGAGATTGCTCTCCTGTTGCCTCAAAAAGCACACTCATGGGGAATCTGGAGCATGTGGGTCCCTATGGAATGCAACCAGACACCCAGAGCATTGCACTGGGAACTGCACTCTTTGTGCATCTGTGCTCGGGCAAGTTCTTCTCTTGGACTCGACCACACTGATGGTGCTGAGGTGGCTGGAGTCAGAAAGCAGCCCAGCCCCTTCCAGCTCCTGTGATCTCTGAGGAGCAGCTGGAATGCAAGGGCATTGATTTCCTGCTCAATTCCCAAACACAACACCCACTGATTCCCTGGGCTGCAAAAAGGCACGAGCACTACTAAGCTCAAAGTGATCTCTAAGGCCATACTGGCTGGCCTGGAACTACAATAGCTCCTTCTGCACCAAGGTCCCTGCACAGAATGATGTGTTCTCATGCAAAAATACTGTATTCTCCAGAAGTGAAACCTTGGAAATTAAAATTCTAGCAGACCCAGTCCCAGTGCTATACAAGGGCAGAAAATAATGATGAAAAAAGCCTTAGTTGGGAGAAAAAGAAAATTAATAAGCCTCTTCCTCCAAGCAAACAAAAAAAACTCAAGGTAAAAAAGGGGGTAAAGTCACTTCCAAAAGTGGTTCAAATATTTGGATGCACTGAGGAGATGCTGAAGGTCCCTCACGAGGCTCCCATTGTCCAGGCTAAAGCTCCCTCAGCACCTCCTCCCTGGCCTTGTGCTGCACCCCCTTGCCCAGCTCCCCTGTCCTTCTGTGCACACGCTGCAGCCCCTCCATGACTTTCTGCTTCCCAGGGCCCACAGCTGCACACAGCACTCCAGCTGCGGCCGCAGCGCTGCCCAGCACAGGGCCACGCTCACTGCCCTGTTCCTGCTGCCCCACTGCTGCTGGCACAGCCACCGTGCCCTTGGCCTTCTTGGCCCCCTGGCCCCACACTGCCTCATCTTCAGCTGCTCACGGCCGCCAGCCCTGCGTCCTTTCGGCCCACGCAGCTCCCCAGCCACAAAGGTGCCCATTTCACTTCAGATCCAGCAGGCACCATTGCAAGATGGCCTTCCTGTTCCACAATTGCATCTTCTAAGGAGATGGCATTGATTTTACAGAATAGAATTCTCAGTCTCTCTGACTAAATGGAACTGGGGTAATTCTACTCTCTAGGAAGTTTCTCTTAGTTCAGTGTTCCCCTCTGGCTGCTGTCAGCAAGCGACATTTTCTCTGCAAAACTGAGTTTGTAGTTCTTCAGGGCTCTGAGATGGAAACTAGGAACTATCCACTTATGCCTTTTTTACCTTTGTTGAAGGCATGAAAATGGATTTTCTTTTGGTCTCCCTAGCCGGCCCTCTACTGCTACTGGCCAAGCTGACAGCTTGCTCTACAATTCTTAAACACCAGGAACATGAAATGTCCCTTCCTCACTCAGCTCAGGATCAGCACCACTGAGTATACACTTCAGGTGACCTATAGTGGGCAGGGAAAATGAAGCAGATGCTGTCAGAAAACTGCCTGGGCTGCTGAATCCCACAGAACAAGTCAGCCCAAACAGAGATGATTTCCTGGTTCACAACATCCCTCCAGGAGATACATCTCATTCACACAGCCAGCAAGAGATCAGGACAATCTTCTTGGTTGTGCCTACACTTCGACCTGTTTAGCCAGTAAATGAATACAAACATGACCAAGAAAGTGCAAATTGTTCTTTAACACTCAATGCTCCTGTTCTAGAAAACACATAAAACGGCTTTTTAAATCCGCTCCTTCAGGTCTTTTTTTTGTGGTTTTTTTTTTTTTTTTTTTTTTTTTTTTTAAATCAGTTGCATGCACTAATTCTCTTTAATTTGCTGGAAATGCTTGCCCAGAAATGCTTGCCCAAAATCCCCCTGAGCTGTGGCAGACACTCACTGCTTTGGAGTTTGCATTTCCTTGCAAAGAGAATCACTAGTTAAGCACTTGGTAAAGGGTCAAGTTAGACAGTTAAATCTTTTCATGGCAAAACTGAGGAAGAAAGAAGCTTTCCCTGAATTCTGGGAACCACTGCAGAGATTTTAAAAGGCATTCCAAGAAGATCTGCCGGTCTACATTTTCAAAGGTGTCTTGCTTGTCCCAGCAAACTGAGGAAACGACAGACTCTGCTGCCACAGACTCTCCCATGGAGGGAGCGGAAGCCCTGCAGGTTCCCCTGCAAATGCTGCCCCTGTGGCTACAGACACCCCCTTTTTAGCTGAATGCCTTGACAGGAGCTGTACCAAAGCAGTGGCATCCTAATGCTCTTTCTGTTTCAAAATCAGAAACTCAGCCACTAAGAAAGAGCAGGAAGACATACAAAAGCCAGGTTAGTTTACACCCTAACCTAAGCAGAAGGGAAACCTCTACTTACGTGCAAAGTGCATCATATAATAAATAGAAAAGGAAACGCCATAAGCAGCAAAAGCTGCTTTGGCAAGCTGGTGAATCATGCTATTAGTGTTGTGCAAGTTTGCCGCAACACTAAAAGAACGAGCCTCTTGTCAGTTAGCAGCTTCCCACTGACAAACACTCGGACCAGGAGGGGACTCCTGCTCTCAGCAGTCCTAGGGCTGCTCTGACACTCAGGCCTTCCATGCACCAAGGCAACCTTCTGATGCCACTACGACAACGTGGCAACCATGCCCTGACATCACAAAGCAAACGCTCCATGTTGGTCTGTGAGTTTATGCAAAGCAATAACCAACCTTCCCTACAGCAAACACAAAAGAGCCTGGGAAGTTCTTCTCTGTCACAAAGCAGCACAAATTCCCCTCATGGGCCAAACCCTGTTGTTCAGGGATCCAAGAGGAACTCCAAGGGTGCCCCAAGCACCTACAGCCTGTAACCCAGCTGAGCACTCAGATGAGACACAAGCAAAGTAAACCAGACCAAGAAAATGGCCCACAGCATTGCCCACCTGAGAAATTACCCACCCTTTAACATTTCAAAGGTTTATTAAACCCTTAGAAAGGACTGAATAAGGAAAGATTGCGGCACTGGGAGTCTCCATGACTAGCAGCCATGTGCTCATCTACAGAAAGGATGCTCTGCCTTTTATACCCTTAGCCCCTCTAAAAATTTGTCATTCAACTCTTTCTCTGCTGTCCATTGATGGAGATTACTTTCTTGCATCCGGACTGGAGGTCAGGTGTTGTTACACCCTGCCTGCTGGTCACAAGCCAGCCCTCGCCAAATGCCCTGACTACCAAGGCTATTACAAGGGGAACGGGAAAGAAGACTATGGGAGGATATGTTACAATAACAGCACTTTACATTTGAATATAATATCTCTCCACATAATAGCTATCTCTTAATTGTGACAACCAACTATTACATTACTCACCTATAATGCACAGAACCAGGAGAGAAGGCACTGTTGGCATAACAGCTGAAATCATTCCTAACAAATCTCCCCACATATTTGCACATTTATTAGACATGCCCAGGGCTCCTGTGGATGTACATCTCTGCCTTTCTTTCCCTTTGGCAGCAGTCAAACTGGCAACTTGAGGGGAAACCCAAGGGCTTTGTCGGGGCTGCATTGCTCTGCACACACCCAGGCCACCCGTGGCACAGAGCTTTGGTGCCTAAAAGGATAAACCAGCTGGAAAAGGTTTCATTTTGACCTTTCTTACCTGCTAACAGAAGTTGCCAAAATCAAAGTTTCCAAGCAGGGCCTGATCCCTGCTGCCAGCTCTGGGCTAGAAAGGAGGCATTACTTTGTTTCAGTGGTGGGTGCATAGGGAATCACTTCCCTAAGCCCTACACACCCAGCAATCTCACCTACCCGTTTTGTATCCATGGAACTAAGACATATTCAATACTTTGCTGAAACTCATAGGCTAAACATTGCCTCCAATTTATTGACATTTCAGTCACTTCTCAGAATTTACTGACATAGAATTGGAGTGTCCTGTAGGTCCCTGCTGGTCATTGACACAGGTTCAGGAGGAGATCCATGCACAAAAGAACCTAAGACACAACTGAGCTTGCAAAACAAATTTATTCCATTAGTTGCAGTAGCAAACAATACATACCAAGCCCTGGATTCCTAAAAATCCGCTGAGCAGGAGAAGGAGATGGAGCGTGGTGCTCGGCAGCAGGGGCAGGTAGGCAGTGCACTTTCAGGACATCCCCTGGATCAAAACGCTGTGCATCTCATCCTTCTCACCCTTCCAGCTCAGAACCAGGCCTTGTATCTCCTGCTAAGGATGTGGAATTTTCCCAGTTACAGCATCGGCTCACACATGGCTGGCTGTGAGATGATGGCTCAGGATGACTCCATGACTCTCTGCCACCAAGGGCTCCATTGTTCCCCTTTCACAGCTTGACTGCCCACCGATTGACCAATAGATTGTTTTTCTTTCAAGGGTCAAGGTCCCCCATATTAAACAAGACACTTTCTTTCACTGTCTTGTCAACCTGCTCAAACATGGATCAAATAGGGCAGGGCTTCGGGCACGACTCTGGTTCCTGACACAGTCATTTGGGAAGTATTCCCATTCCTCAAATTCTCCTTTGGTGGTCAAGAGCCTCCTAAAACTACTTTCTTCCCTTTGAGTGCATTCCAGCTACCTTCTTAGCAGGAGCACTCTCCTTATTCTCAACGCCAAGATCGCCACTTGCACACAGTAAGCACTGCAGTGGGGGAATACAGGCTTCAGCACTCCTGTTAAAGCTAAAAGAATTCACAAGACTAAGTCCTGTTTGTTACACGCCTCTCCTTCCTATTCCGGGAATCAAACACAAGCGTTTCATCAATACACCCTGCAGGTGCTCTTGCTGAGTGAAGCCACATTACTGTGTCAATAAAGCAGCTGGGACTCAGTTTCTTCATGCAGGGAGAGCTAATTCTTTATTCACATAACTCATTTTTATACGGTTTTCACAGATCTCGTGTTCAATCCAGCTGGCTGGTAGTTTCCTTGCCACACAATTTATTGCTTAGAAGGTGTATTAGTGTGTACATGCTAAGACTCTCTCTTTTTAAGACTCACTCTTACTCAGGTGATTACATTTTTTTTTCGTGGATGCTCATGGGAGAGATTTCTTGTTTATTACAGATGCAAACAGTTTTCTTAGCACAATAGCTTGTTGTGCTAACTGCACTCATGACTGTTCCCATGGGAAGTTAGCTGGCTGCACGTAGAAGACATAACAGGCTATCTGGGAATTTACTATAGCAAGGCCTGTTTTTATAAGGCCTTTCTTTTCTAATAACCCTACCTGTGTGCAACAAATTATGACTTTCTTTCAGAAATTAATGAAGAAAACACAAATTGCCTGCTCAAACCCTTCTGCCCCCTTCCAAATCAGTTCACTCTTCAAACACAAGCCTCAGGCACATCCCTGACTGCCTCTCTCCCAGCAGCTAAGAGCTGCATTGTGCAGCGCTTGCTGTGCGCCACAAAGCACAAAGCAGGCTGGCCTGGTGGGCCTGAATATTTCTGCCAAACACTCTGCATCTCACACCTTTGCTCTGGCTCAGTGCAGAACTGAAGGATTGCAGGCGCTTCCTCCCAGAGCTGCGTGAGGCGCTGGCTGCTGCAGATGTGCCCTGCCAAGCTGTCCCTGCCTCACGCTGGCCTCGCTTCCCCTGGCACAAGTGCCAGGCATGAAGGAGGCTGCCCTGTGCTCCAGCCTGCCGAGCAGCCTGGCTCCCTGCCCCGGTGCCCAGAGTGCTGCACACACTGCTGGCCTTTGCCAGGAGTTGCAGGGCAGCCGGCAGAAGAGGAGGAATCCTCCGCCAGCCCAGCGGCCCACGGCTGCCCTTGGCCTTTCTCTGCTCCTGGGCACACTCCAGATGGCCAATGCCTCCAGGCCGGGCTGTGCCCAGCACGGCTGCGCTTCCCCTCGGCAGCAGTCAGCTGCCACCTGGGCTCTGAGAGCGGAGGATTTGCCTGCTCCCAGGAAGAGGCACCCAGGGCCCGGCTGCTGCCTCTTGCAGCTCCAAGGGCCTCCTTCCAGCCTGCCTCTGCCGGGGCTCAGGCTGCTCCGGCCTCTGCCGGGGCTCTGCTGGGGCTCCAGCCCGGGCAAGGCCGGGCCCGCTCTCACCTCACAGGCGCTGACAGCTCTGCACCACAGGAGACCTTCCCGAGCACCCTCTCTGATCTTTCTTCTTTCTCACTTGAGCAAGGCTTTCCTCCAGCCAAAGAGATTATTGCATTTAGGGATCCAAATCCAAGTGGCAGGAACCCCAATGCTCTCCAGTCACAGCTGAAGGCCTGCATCTGCACAAGATGTTTGGGCTGCCTCATTCTTCCTTTGGTTTTGCCTTCAAATGCCATTGCCCTTTCTGCCTCAACTAGAAATACCACAGCTGTGCCATAACCAGCCAGTGGGTCATATTCCAAAGGCAGTGCGGTCTGGAGAGGATGAATGAAGAAGAGCCCTCCTCACTTATGAAACCATACAAAAGAAGCCATATGTATGATGTAGCACCAATAAAAAACAATTGGTAATTCAGAAGGAAATGTTAAATTTTCTGAAGGGGTCAGAAGGAGGAGAATCTTCCAAGTGAGTTGATGTTTCAGAAACTTTATTAATTACAACTCTAATCTATAATTCTATGCTACAAATCTCTTCAGCAACCCTACTCTACAGTCCTACTGTAAATTGGTAACAGAGATAACATCTTGACATGATTGCTATGTTCTAGTCTCCTAAGGTTAGGGTTAGGCTTAGGCTTAGGTTTAGGTTTGTATTTAGGCCTAGGCTTAGGCCTAGGTTTAGGCTTAGACTTAGGTTTAGGCCTAGGCTTAGGCTTAGGGTTGGGGTTAGGGTAAGGGTTAGGGATAGGGTAAGGGTTAGAGATAGGGATAGGGTTAGGGTTTGGGTTAGCATTTAAGGGTAGGGTTAGGGTTTAAGGTTAGGGTTTAGGGTTAGGGTTATTCATCTTCTTCACTGAGTTGATGAGTTGTACCAGGATGAATGGTGGCTTGGCTGAAGTTACAAATGGATGCTGTCCACCGGAAAAAAAAAATACAACAAAGGACAGTGAACCATTACTTTCCAAGCTCATTGCTTCAGGGACTCAATCAGGATACATCAAGTTCCTGGAAAGACCCAGAAAGAGGAGCAGTGGGACCATCTGCTCCCCAGTCATCCCCAGTGTGCAAGACCTTGCCATCACAGGCAAACCTGGCCCAGAATCCCACTCATCTATTTATTGTGATTTCTTCATGATGCTGGGATTTTTGCCCTGCCAATGATCTAGAAATGGTGCTTTCTGTCCCTGGGTCTTCTTCCTTTCAGGAAACTCCAATGACTCACATAGGCCCCTGCCTTTGAAAGACAGGCACTGTGCTAATTCCCACAGGGACAGAAAGCAGTGTCTACCTTTCCATGCCCTGCCCCTCATGTGCTGGATGGCACCTTCCTTCCCAGCAGGGCCAGCCCAGAGGCACTGGGCCCTGCAGTTCCCTCTCAGCCACACAGCCTGGCAGTAACCCTGGCGCAGTTCCCGTCTGCTTGAGCGTGCCAGGCAGCAGATGGGGCTGGGACAAGTCCTTCCCAGCTGTCCCTGTTTGTGTGTCAGAAACGTCTAAGGGTGGGCTGGGGGGCACAAACCAGGGCCCCTCAGAGGCTCACAGTGAGCCCCCCACAGCCCCTCCTGCCCACAGCCAAATCTCTGACCCCTAGGCTGGGACTGGCTTCCTTGGGTTCCTCCACCACCATTTCATGTCTCTGTACCCTGCATTGCTCTACTTCAATTCTTTTGCCATTAGATAAAACTGAACACTCCATCTAATCACAAAAGAAGGCAACAGAAACAGTCAGAGGACAGAGCACCTCTCCTCTCAGGAAATTCAGAGAGAGGTGGAGTTATTCAGTTTTGTGAAGAACAAGCACCGGGGAGCCTTTATTGCCACTTCCAAGACTTCACAGTGGCTTTGAAGAAAGTGATGGACATCTTTTATAACAGGGCCAGTTACAATAGGATGTGGACAAATATTTTTAAACACAAAGGGCATCTAATCAGAGTAGGTCTAAGGAAGAACTTGTTTACTCGAACCATGGTGCAATCCTGTCACAGCTTGTCCCGAGAGCTTGAAGGTGCCCCATCCCTGCAACCATTCCGGCTCTAGTGGCAAAGGGCTCTGAGCAACCTAATCTCTTTAAAGATGTCCCTGCTCATTGCAGGACACTTGCACCAGAGGACATTTGCAGGGCCCTGCCAGCCCAGCCCAGTCTAGGATTCCTCACTGTTTTCATTTGAAGAGCACCAAGAGTGGAGGTGAGGAGGAAGGGGGCTCATCTGATGCCTTGGACTTGAGTGGAGGAGGAGCCCATCCCTCAGAGCCTGTTTCACCTGCAGCCCCTTCACATTTTACTTGCAGGAGCTCCTTGGCAGACCAGTGCTGCTCCTCGTCTCTCTGCAGGCAGCAGCTCAGGAAGTCATGCAGGCAAGATGAAAATAGGTTGGGCAGCTTTTGTCTTCCTCCTGTGGCTATCAGGAGTTGGGGCTGGGGAAAAAGGAGACACCAGGCTCCACCTGCTTCTTTCCATCTGTCACTGGTTTCCCAGATCCCATTGATTAAGCTCCACTCTGCAGTGGCAGTTTCTGCCGTGGCAGAGACCCAGAGATGATTTTGCTTTACCAAACAAACACCCAAACCCCGATGCAGCCACAGCTTTCCCACCATCCTGCAGATCTTGCCTTGGCAGCTGATTTCATTGACTGACCTAGTTAGTGGGAACTAAATCAGCACAAGCACATTTCCTTCCCTGAGGATTCATACCAGCTTGAGAGGGTTTTTGGAAGAAGGACTTTGCTATACTGACTCCATTCTGTATCCAAGGGTTAGTACATGGAAAGTATCTCTGCAGTGCTTCTCATCCCTTAAGCACAGCTGCCATAAAACAAAATGAATCAAGCTTTTTGCTTTGTTCTTGAAAACAATGGGAATTGGAAGAAAAGAAAGGAAATCCACCAAATATTCCTCATGTAAGGAAACAAACATTTGGAATCTCATCTTCAACAAAGACACATTAAGATGCATGCACAAATGTACTGGGATGAAAACACCTGCTTGGACACACAGGAGCCACCTGCAGCTCTGTCTCTCAGCAGCCTGAAAATTTCTGCTTTCCTTACATGGAAAAGAAAAACTTTTCATGGTCAAATCAGAAGGAGAGGTTCCATCCCTACGGTCACCCTCTACTCATTTGGCTACTCAAGTCAATGCATGAATAGTAGGCCCATCCCAAAAAGTGCCAGGAATAGATGCGAGGTTTTGGCAGGCTCTCCACATCACCAGGCTCTGGCTTGGTGACGGGCAGAATGTGCCTTGGGCTAGGAGAGAAACACGGTCACTGAGTGTTTCAGCAGCACTGCACAAGAAGCAGAAGAGACTCTGTGGCCTTTACACCCTCATGCCCAGGTTTCAGGCATGTTTCCCAGGGAGAAGAAACTGCACAGGGGGTTAAGTTCCTCTCTAAAAACCAGTGCCTTAGCAACTTTCTTGTGTTTGGGCTTCCTTTCTTCATTTCTGCAAATGTAACACCAGTTCTGAGAGGCTTGCCTTGTGGTTTTAGGGGCATCTTCACAGACAGACAAGTGGGAACAACTTGAAACCCAAAGCAAATGTTGCCTGAGAAGAGCTGGGGAGTGTTTGCCTGTGGTGAGGCTTGAGCTGTCTGGCAATCCCTTTCCATGATGTGCAGAAACATCCAGCTGCTCCCCAGAACTCAGTCCCTCTGGGCATGCAGGCCTCTGGAAACACCAGATGATTCCAGCCTTTCTCCTGCTCAAGAGCATCTAACCTAAGCTGAGCTCTGGTTTCTTCAGCAAGGCCAAGGATGCTCACTTCCATGCAGCTGACAGTGTCCATGGAGCTCAGCAGGTCTTTCTGATACTCCTCAGGCCAAGGAATTACAGTGTAGATTGGCAAGACATCGGCTGATCATTATCCAGTGTGGTTCATGTGGAACCAAGCTCTAACACGCTGACAAGCCAGAGGGAGAGAGCTCATTCTGCTTTTGCAAGATGGTATTTAGAAACATAAGACACCGACTTGGAACTATTCAAACTTGCAGAATCCATCTCAAATAGACAAAAATAACAATGGCTAGAGGCCTCGGAGCCTCCATAAAAATGCCCACCACTGTCATGATAACTCTGTGCTTGTGGCACTGAAATAGATGGTGACCAAAGAGACTTTGCTATTATCCTTTTTAACCCAAAGGAGAATTTCAAAGCCAGAAATGGCAATGCACTCCCCTTGTGTACAAATAATTTATGTGGCTTTCTGTCCTTTTCCCACATCACCAGAGGTGACAAAGAGAGGGTTTTATCCTGACTCTCAGCTGAGCTCAGCCACTGGCCATGGTGGGGAGCTGGAGTCCTCCCTGTCATTAGAACTGTGCAGGCCAGGGATGGCCCTGCTCCTGTGGTAAAGAAACACAGCACCGGTGTCAACTGCCCACGCTGGATCCCAGCCCAGGTACCTGCCTGCAAGCTCGTCAACTTGTTAAAGTACCAAGAAACAGTCAAGGCTTTGGCAAACAATTCTAACTGCAGTCGGAGAAAAACACATCCTAGACTTATCCAGGCCACCCACACACAAGACTGAACAATGTACAGATGACTTGAAAGCCTGAAAGTTTCGAAGTCCCACAGGATTTGGAAAAGATGCTACAGAATGGAAGAGAAGAGCTGTGTTTAAAAAATGAAAAAGCAAGCAGAACTGCTTGGGCATTGCTTTGGTAGTAGGGTTTTTTCTCTTTTACTTTTTTGTTTACTTTCCTTTTTCCTTTTTTTCTTACGTTTTCTATAAAATTGAAACTGGGAAGGTCTAACCTCCATTTCTCAGGATATTTATCACATGTCTGCCCTCTCCACTGAAAAATTCTTGTCCTTCAGAAACAGAGTTCCAACATTGTTCAAAAAACAAGTGAGAAATGTCAGGCATGGCTGGAGGCCAAAATGGCAGGTTTCTGAACTGGCTAGGGTTCTGAACTGCCACTTCGCTTTCTGATACAACCAAAGGTACAGCAGATGCTGATGTGTTGCAGGGGCATTTTTAGAAGGGGACCTTGGTGGAAGTGGTGCCAGCAGATGGCAATGGGATTTTGTCCAATGGCACACAGAACATGGGACAGGTGAGAAAGACAGTGGGATCAGTGAGTATTTGCACCTTACCAAGACAGGAGTTGCATTCCAGGAAGGAACTTCTCGTTCCACCATTTTGATGCCCACAATTCCCAAAGACCATATGTCCACTTTGGGGCCACATGGTCAACCTGTCACCACTTCAGGCGCCAGCCACCCAGCAGCGCTGGCCACGGAGATCCATCTGCCCTGCTCAGGGCTGAGCTGAGCGAAGAGGCCAAAGTCAGCTGTGGAGAAAACAACAAACCGTGAAAGCCAGCTCCAATTAGGGAACCAAGCAACAGAATTCCCCACTCTTAGGCTAAGGATGTGCTGTTGAATCTCCTGGAAAACTGTTCATGCTCGATTTCCTTGGGGATTTAGCCAAGGAAGTATGGAATTGGCCACTTCCAAAAAATCCCAGGTTTCTTAACACTGCTCACAGCAGTGGACTTTATTCCCCTGAAGCTTTAGGCTGTAGCTCCCTCTGTCTGGAAGGGACACACACAGAGCAAGGCCACTCTTGGCTGCTTGTGGTTCCTTACACCTCTGTGCACGTTGCAACTGTGCCCTCAGCTCGCAGCAGGGGTCCCTGCACTGCCACCAGCACCATTTTTGGGGGAGCTGGCAGTCACTCCAAGCAGCCCCACACCCACATCCCTGGAACGCTGCACCTGACCAAGAATATACTGACCCAGCTTGACAGAGCCGTCGGTTCTGAGAAGGATGTTGTCGCTCTTCATGTCTCGATGGATCACATCGTTTGAATGAAGAAAATCCAGTCCTTGCAGGCACTGAGTGAAAAAACAGAAACAGAAGGGCAAAAATGAGTGATGTGATTTCATCACACAAGAAAGGAAATAAAGAATCTAAAAGCTTCCCTCTCCAGGAGAATGGGGAGTAATGGCAGAACAGTAATGGCCACTGAGAGGAAGAGCTTGCTGCTCCAACACCTTTTCTGAGGAAAGGCATGTCAGCTTTTGAAATACCAACAGCACCTGCTGTTGTAGGCTGTCCCCTGCAAACCAGCCAGGATGACTCCTGCTGCAGTGGACATGCTTTTTCCATGCAGAGGACAAACGAGGAGTTTGGAAAGGAGAAGTCCCTCCCTTTGGTGTGAAGTGGATCAATTTTGGGTGGGAGGCTGCATGACAAAGATTTTCTTGCTGGCCTCAGCACAGGCTTGGAAGTATCACACCAGTCACTTTCTGGAAGCAAAGAGCATTCTGGCTGCACTACTATCCTTTTCAGCTGAGGACTGTGAGAAATGAGTCTTTTTTCTTTGCTCATCATTTCAAATCCTGCCACCAGCACTTTTGCTTTTACAGGCAAGGAATACAGAGAAGACAGACTCCAGGCAAACATTTGGAGAGGCAAGGTGGAGAACAGCAAATACAAATACAAGAGACAGAGCGAGAATACAACAGCAGGAGATAACTGGCACTGAGTACAGGGAGTGCAGGGGCACTGGCAGGCCTTTCACTTGAGATGCTTTTACTTGCCCATAGCATACCAGCAACACAGAAACAAAGCTTGACACATGAAACCTCTTCTGTTCTGAGCCCCTGTTTCCCAGACAATCCTGCCCAAGCCCTTGGAAGCACAGATGGGATTGCTGACCTCCCAACTGATGGCTGCCATCTCATCTTCCAACAGGTAGGTCTTGCTGATGACAGTGCTCAGAGTGCCCCCATCCATGTACTCCATAACCAGGGACAGTTCCTCACCCACAAGGTAGCTGAAAGAAGGAAACAAGGGCATGGAGATGAATGTACATGGCTAGGTTGCTGTTTGGAAAAGATGGGTTGATTCTTCTTTTCAGGTTCCTTTGAGACAAAGACAAAATAAAGGAATAGACATTCCCTCTTGGCTGTGCATTGTTTGCAATCTGTGCAGTCTCAAGGAGAAAGGCACAGCTGTGAAAAAGGAGATGTCTTAGATGGGCAGCAAGCAAAATGTGCAGTTTAGTAACAGCCCAGATAAAAAACCTGTCACGCATGGTGTTTCAGGAAAAAAGCACCTAGTCTCCCTGGCATGCATAGCAATGGAAAACAGTGGCAACAATCCAAGGGAAATCATTGTTTGTTTACCTGGATGTAAGAAGACACTTGAAAAAAATCAAGCTCCAAAACAAAGTGGTGGCTGTGAAAATAGAGATCATTGATTTAGTAAGACACGACTCATCTGGGTTTGTGAACAATTTTCAAATACCATGTGCCAGCAAAGACTCATGCAGACAAAATGCAATCTCTTCCCATCCACTGGAGATGAAAAGAGCAATAATAATTAGCCAATAATTACAGCTCTGTTTTCTGCCAGTGACCAAAGTGGGATTTTACCTTGCATGTTCGCAATATGTGAACAAATATTCACGGGACAAAAGCACAACTTAACTGTCTAAACAGTTGACCAGGTTGGGATTCCTATTCACCTTCATGACCATGAGTTCGTTGACTTTTAGTTCCTTCTTCCTCAGTCCTTGAAGCTTTATTTTCTTTATGGCCACCTAAAATGACATTGAAAATCAGTAACTTGAGAGGTTGGTGGTGCGAGACCACAAGGCACATGGAGCGAGTGATTTTGCAATGACACAGCTGAGCTGTGCCAAACTGCTTTGTGATTAGGGACTGCAGTAATTAGGAACTGACATTCCAACAGCCCATTTCTCTGCTCCCTAGGGAGCCAGTTACAGGACACGTGGGGGCACTGACATTTTGCCTTGACCACTTGGTAACAGCGGTGTCTCAGTTATCACCCACAAACCTCTGACCACACTCTCTGCTGCGTCGTTTAGGACTCAGAAGAAGTAATCCATGCATTAATATTCTGTGGATACATCTTGGGCTATGGGCATGGCTTAGGGCTTTTAGGGACACCTTGCAGATCTTTCCCTATGTGCAGTTGCCAAGTGTAGCACTGCAGGTGGCTAAGGAACTACCAGTAACTTTCAGATGGATTTGCTGGCAGCCAGAAATGATAATTCAGGACTCTGAAGCGGTAGCCCCAAAGAGCAGTGAGGTGCTTGAAGGAAACATCTGTGTTTTAGCAATGGAGAGTGAGTGAGCGCATCCTTCTCTGAAAGGAACCACTGCCCTCCGTGCCTTCCTTCTGGCACCTGAGGAGGACAAAGTCTCAAATGTGTTTTGTGGGCTGGCACCAGTCTGTGCCAAACCGGTCACAGAGCATCCACGGTACAGTTACGGGTCATAAATTCTGGTACAGTTTGTGCTGCTAATACGTCTAGGAAAGAAAGGTTTGACATCTTTTTTGACTTTCAAATGGAACCATTATTTGAAAAACCTAAGAGTTGCGGTTCCCCCCCCCCCCAACCCCACCCCAAGTACTTCTCTTTGCAATATTACTCAGGGATTACACATAAAAGCCCACCCTGTAAAATACGTTGCAGATACTTTGGAATAAGTGCAGCTTAGCAGCTAGAGATGATAACGTGGGTTAAGTAACATTCCTTCTGCAGTGATGGAAACTCTGTCTACGCAGACGTACTCAACAAAGGTTACGATGGCTTAGCTCCTGTGCTCAAGTTAACGTGCATTTTAGAACTTGCCAAGAAGGTGAATTCAATCTCCTTCATTGCTCTCTGCTGGAGTCTCAAGAGAATTTCAGTGTGCTTTTTGTCATTTACAGCTGTCACTGCTTAGCTCTTGAACATGAGACTCCCTCATGACTGATGAAAGTTGTCTAGTTAAGAGTGGGTCAAAGACATGGTCTTGCTCTAGAAGGAGATGAGAAGGTTTCTGCAATCTTTGTCATCTCTACTGCTTGTGATTTCTATACAAAACCAGTGGGAAGTTTTCTGAAGGCAGTCCAGAAGCTGGCAATATGGACAGCTTACAGCCGAACACTTGCTGCAGTGCAACCATGGTGACACCAGAAAGGACTTCAAAAATTTAAAAGGGCAAACAAAGCAGTTGGAAGGAAAAGAACATGAACCATTATTCCATTTTTATAATCTATCTTTCTTTAAATCATCATTTTCGTGCAGTTTCGAGGCTTGCGTTGGTATTCCTCCAAAGGAATCTGAGACAGAGTAAGCTTTTTAATGGAGTAGAAGTGAGAAACGCAGGCCAAGTTGCCTTTTTTGCCATCAAATACCAGTTATGCTTGAACTACCCTTAGCTTAAGGTGCTTAGCTTACACTAAGAATTGATTAGCACATTTTGACGTGAGCAAATTTTACTGTCATGACTGAGTAAATTTTGCTGTCACTCAGAATTTTACTGTCGTCTGAATAGCAATGTTTGTGTCAAAATAGTATTTTGTCTCCTGTATCTGAAGCAGGTAAGCCTTTTGCTGTCAGCTGTGTTGCTTAACCTTTCATGTCATATCCCTCTTCATATCCATCTTCTGTTTAAGGCTTATTAATCTACTTTAGAAATGGCACGTGGAATAAGACTACTTTTCCTTTTTGAAAGCTGATGTCATTTGTCCTACTTACAGCAAATAATTCATTAATTGCAAGCCCCCAGCTAGCATCTTTTCGGCATATTCTAACCTTCTAAAGAAGTAACAAAAGCACTCTCCAATACTTGACTTTCTTAAGCACACAAAATTCTTCCCTCCTTTGCAGTTGGCATCTCTAAAATGAACCACATGTCTGCAGTATTTTAACATGCGCCATATTTAGCCAAGTCATTCATAACAAACAAAAAGCAGTCCCTTCAATTCAGAAATAGTTTTCAATTGTTCTTGAATATACAAAACATACCCTTACCATACGCATTGCATGCAGATTTAATGGTTGTGAAAGCAAACCCTATGTTTCTCTTGTGATAGAACGGTTTTCCACAGTTTTCCACAATTGTTCCTGGCACAGTTTTCTACTGATGTGACTGTTAGGAAATTTGAAGGTACTTCTAAGGTACTGTAGTAAGCAGAAAAGGAGGAGAGGTTGTGCCTTATTTCTGGTTTTCTTTTTGGTTTTCTTCCTCTTGCTCTTTTTCATGTCACCTTTCTAGACATTGTGATTGAGATTGGTAGTTTACTAAGCTGTGTTTTCTGTTGGGAATTCTTGTAAATTCCAAAAGGAACCCAACTGGTCAATAGGCATCTTGTTAAGATTTGCTAGCTCCATAGAAAATCTTCCTGCTGCTCTAAAATGCTTTTATTTAATACGCATTTTTATCACCATTCAAATGAAAAGAGAACGGTTCCTCTAGTCACTGCTTTTGTATTGGATTCAGTTCAGTGTTTGCTAACGGTGCAAAAAAGTCCTGTTGGAGGAAAGGATCCGCATAGAAATTGACCAAGACACGTGCTACATGGGTCTTGGAAATGTCTGAAGTTTCTCTACCTTTCTGGCAGTCTGTCTTCACAGCAAGACTTGAGGAGGGCTTTTGCTAGCATTTCTTTGACAGAAAGCAAGAACAAAGCAAGCAAAATGGAACAGCAAAAGAAGATAGCAGCAAAAGGCACATTATCCCCTCTGTTATTCATGCATCCATGGAGTATACCATCTATGCATACTATTAAATGGGGACTCCAGACAAAGGAGCAAATGCAGATGAATTTCAGGGAAGGAAATTAGTGGAGAGCTAACTGCAGTCCCTCGACTTCACAAGAAATGGTGTCCAGTAATCCCAACCAGAAAGAAATAGAACTCCATTTTCAAATGGGTTGCCATCTGTGGTCCTCTGTTCTTCCTAGATGAAGGAACTGTGTTTTGAATCAATCTTCAAGATGGGATGGCTAAAGACCTTAGATGCCTCCAATTTTTTTTTTTTTTTTTCCAGAAGCAACTGTCTCAAAACCTCTTTAAAGCTGACTTTTCCCTTAAGATGCCATCATTTAAAAGAGCACCTTTTCATTTAACAGGGTATTTCAAACATCATTTACGAATTTAGACTGAAAGTAACGCTTTTCCTAGTAGTCTTTCATTTTTTGCAGCTCAGTGCTAACATAGGCAGCAAAGAAGAGAACAGACCACAGCTCTTTCTGGAGCATCTCGAACAAATGCCCTTGCTTATGTTCTAATCATTCACTTCACCAAAATACCTAATGATGAAGAAAAGGTTGTTTACATGGCAATGAATGGATGTGATTTCTCAAGTAGAATTTGTATCACATAGATGATACTTGGCAAACAGCAAATGAAGGGGTTTTCTTCAGCTCTCAGACTGATGTTACGTGTGGGTAATTAAAAGAAAAGATAGCAAGAAGGATATTTTTAACATGTGAATTTAATTACACCCCTACCATCTGAATCTTATGAATAGACAGTGTCTGATTTAGAAAAAAATAAAGAATGATCACAGTTTAAAGAAAGATAGGATCATAAACCCTTTGCTGAGGGAATGTAGCCTATTCATTGGTTGAAATGAAGCAGGTAGACAGGACATATGAAATATTTTTTTTGTGGATCAAACATTTATTTTCTAAAGTGATGCTGACAGATGGTGAACTCACCAACTTAGATATTGCCAGTAGACAAGGTTGCATCACTTGCTCCATCAAGTTATGCCTTGGAATCATCATCCAAGGGGATTTTCCCTGCATCTGTGAAAATGTGCCTACCTTTTTCACAATATTTTTGCAGCAGCATTGTTAGGCCTGATCAGCTGATATGGAGGGTGAATTAGCAGCAGCAGCAAGGTGACTGGCCAGGAGAATTTGCTTCAATGGATTTTGATCTCCTGGATATTTTGAAGATCTGCTTCAGCCCTCTTTGTCAAACACCACCTTTAAAGGGTGCTAAACAATTGTTCAGGCTATGGATCACATGAAGAAATATTTTCTGGTGTCCATACTGGGCCGTATGCTCTTTATTCTCTCCCTCAACTTCTCCATCACCTCTCATCTCTTTCACATGAGCTATGGTCAAGGTCCACAGGCTACTTTTCACAGAATCTTCAGGCCTGATGCAGTAAGAATGACGAATAGAACAGAGCTGGGATCAGTTTTCCAGTTTGGATAAAATGCATTCTGCACGCAAATCCAAGGAGAAGGTGTTGCCCCGATGCCCAGAAAAACTTTCACTACTACTAGTGTTCTACATCAACCGCAACTTAGTCTGAAAGAAAAGCTTTTTCTCTGAGAGCATCTGGGAGGTTTGCATGAAGCACTGATATCTGACATATGCAATTTTGAATAGGAGAGGAAAAAGAAAATGGCAAGAAGTTTTTAATTTTACTGGTTTCAATTTTAAATTCCGTGCACTTTTTCAAAACTTGTCAGCTCAAATGCCCATCAACATCTTTTAGTCATCTGTAAGTCAGTATTCATATAAAATGTGCTTCAAATCAAAAGAATTTCAAATTTGCACTCCAAGTTTCTATGCCTAGATTTATGATTTCCTACACATATTAGATGAAAGGAAGGCCTTTTTTACTGTGGGAGTGCTGGAACACTGGAACAGGTTGCCCAGAGAAGTTGTGGGTGTCCCATCCCTGAAAGTACTGAAGGTCAGCTTGGACGGGGCTTGGAGCAGCAACAAAGGAGAATCTTGATGGTAGAGAAACAAAGTTGGACTATAGAAGAAACTCGGATTGAAGGATAGGAGCAAATTTTCTCTCAGCTCTTGGGGTAAATTCAAAGTTGTACAAAATGACATTTATCTGTGATTTTCACTACTGTAGCAGAAAGGTTCATGAAAACTGTACAGAAGATAGCAAATTTTAAAAGAGATAAGAATTACAGCATAAAATCCATGGGATGGGTTACAGCATGAGACACTGTCTAAGAGAAAATCTCTGTGTTTCAGCACTTCATCACGGTAAGATTTCATGAAGTGCCAAAGAAGGCGGCAAAATATCATTTGGGACATTATTTACTGGAGTTCAGCCTGGCCATCAGTAGGAATTGGGTTTGAACATCATGTAGATATACCACACACACTTTCCCTTCACTGAAAAATTACTGTTTACAACAAATAAGCAATTGAGGATCAAAATGGATTGAAAGCATTTCAAACATGTCAAGTATTTCATTGTAGATGATCTGTGATCCAAATACTTCTTCCACCTTAGAGAGGGACAAAACAATTCTTCCATATCATGATGGTTTAAAATTCTATCAACCAATGTTTTGTGCTGAAAAGATATCATCTGTTTTTTTCTATTTTTCAAAGAAAATATTCCTAGACATACAACACGTGAGAACTAAGTAATTTTAAAGAAACAAATGAAATGAAAATATTTTGTAAATAGAATTAAATGAAAAGCTGTGTTTTAAATAGGAGCTAAATATTAAACAGAATTTTTGTACCAGGCATTTGAATTATTGCACCAGCTCTTTTGCCCATAAAGAGAGGCATTTAGCATTTCAGTCTTTTCCAAGGTGTTCATGATCTGCTATGCTGATCTCTGTGTGTGCCTAGGTGTGTGTGGAAGGTTGGGGCATGTGAAGGGGAGTGTGTATGTTTGCTTAACACTTGTTGTGGCAGATTCATGCCTCAGCTCCACATTTTGTTTTAGAAAGGTCACACAGAGTGGATATGAAGTTTACTATCAACAAGAGATCAATTCCCAAATCATCCATTTGACTCTACCTTATAAATCATGTGCTTTGTTGCATATTTTATCAAATATACTTTCAAGCCAGATGGAGGAAGGAGAATGTGGGAATCCCTCCACCGTCTTGCGACTTTTATGCAAGTAGATTTTCAAGAAAATCATCATTTCTCTTTTAAATATGTCTGGAACAGGCATGATGGTAGTGTCAACCTGTTGGAGTTTTTGTTGCTGGGAGAAGTTGTACAAAAGGATTGGTTTTTACATTGACCAGTTAGTGAATCAAGCGCAGGAATACACTGGAAATTCAACTGGGGTTTCCTTTTCCCAGCAGACTACTTCTAGAACGAGCTTGTACACTGAAGCTGACTCTTTTGCTCTCTTTTTGTTTCTTTCCTGTTTTCTTGGATTCTTTGCCACTATCTAGACAAATTTAGAACTTTTTTCCCAACTAAAATAGTTTCAAAAGTCTGATAGTGATAATACATTTTTACAAGGAATTTTTAAAATCTTTCCTCGAGTTAAGAAAGTCAAGGACTTAGGTCTTTTTCTTCCCTTATCAATATTGCAATGAAATTGGTAAATAAAGACCAACTCTTTCTTTTTGTTTTTAACCCGAGTAGATAATTCCCATCCATTAATCCATTTTGTGGACCAATATTTGCCATTCTGATGTAAGTTGTCACTTCTTAACAATAGACATTCTGTGATTATGTTGACAGCACTTTGGGTGAAGATCCTAACTGGTCTTAGATACACATAGGGAGAAATTTGCTCAGCCAGTGTCAGTCTTAAGCATGCGTATCAGAAGATCTTTCTATAGCTGGGAATTTTCCCATGAAAGGGATTCAGTTAGGGAAGAGACACTTGTCCCAGAGTTTTACATTCTTCTTGAACACTGCTTAAGAAACTTAGATCCCATGTCCATTTGGATCTCTGTCTGCACAGAACTTTGTCATGCCAGTGCTTGAAATGCATCTTGAAGAGAATTCACTAGCACAGAATGAATGAGAGTGGAAGGGGGTGGTGGGGCTAACCAGGCCCAACCCCCCTGCTTAAACCAGGATACCTAGAGCCTCTTGCCCAGGATTCTATCTGGGTGTACTTTTAATGTCTTCAAAGATCCAGGCTCCACAGTCTTTCTGGGCAGTCTGTGCTGTGGTTCAGTCACCCTCACAGTAGAAAATCATTTGGTGATGTTCAAAGGCAATCTCCTGTATTTCAGTGTGTGCCCACTGCCTCTTGTCTTTTCACTCAGCATCACTGAAAAGACACTGGTTCCCTCCGCTTTGCACTATTGCTTCCAGTATGTATGTGTGCTGCCATGTAGAGAAATGTCAAAAACCTCCCTGAAGCCCAGGCAGGCAATATTCCCTTCATCTACCAGTCAAGTTGATTAATCAGAGGAGTTTAAAGAGATGTTCAGCATGAAATTCCCCTGGAAAATCATGCTAACTACATTATTGTGTCGTCTTTCATGTGCCTGGAAAGGTTTTCCAGGAAGAGCTGCTTCATCAACTTCCTGGGGATAAAAAGACGCTGGCTGGTTTGTACTTTTCCGACTCCTCCTAATTGCCTTTTTTGAAGATGGGTGTCATTTGCTTTCATCCAGTCTTTAGCCTCTCTTATCATCTACATTTTAGCAAAAAGCTTTTCCACTATGTCTGGAAAGGAGAAACTGTGCCAGCACAGAAAACATCTCCCATCGTGTTCTACAAAATGCATGGAGGTCTGCCGAGTGTTAAGCAAGAAGAAAAGGAAAGTTGTCCAAAACAGATTCCAATCAAATGTTCATGTGATTGGAAAAGTCAGGAGAGTAGTAAGGTGTTGTTTTCCTATAAGTTGGCAAGTGGCACACAAAATCCCACTGTTGTACAGCTTCCTTCTTCACCTTTCCGAAGCTGCCGCTCTTTCCGGCTCCCAGAGGCGAAGAAGTGGCTTCTTTGCGCAAAGACGATTGTGCCGCTCACAGTGCTCTCCTTAGCCCGGCTTCTGCCGGAAGATGTCCGGGAGCGGCGCTTACCTCCGGGGAGCTCCGTACCTTCGTCTTTAGCATCTCTTGTCATCTACATCTTAGCAAAAAGCTCTTCCACTATGTCTGGCAGGGAGAAACTGTGCCAGCACAGAAAACATCTCCCATCATGTTCTAGAATTTCCAGGGAGATGTGCCAAGTGTTTTGAAAGAAGGGAAAGAAAGTTGTCTAAAACAGCTACCAATCAAATGTTCATGTGATTGGAAAATGCAGGAGAGTAGTAAGGTACTGTTTTCTATCAGTTGGCAAGCTGCGCACAAAATCCCAGTGTTGTACAGCTTCCTTCTTCACCTTTCCGAAGCTGCCGCTCACTTCGGCTCCCGGAGGCGAAGAAAAGGCAAAGACGATTGTGCCGGTCACAGTGTTCTCCGGAGTGCGGCTTCTGCCGAAAGACGCCTGGGAGCAGCACTTACCTCCGGGGAGCTCTGTACTTTAGCATCTCTTGTTGTGTACATCTTAGCCAAAAGCTTTTCCACTATATCCGGCTAGGAGAAACTGTGCCAGCACAGAACACATTTTCCATCGTGTTCTAGAAGTTGCAGGGAGGTCTACCAAGTGTTTAGCAAGAAGAAAAGGAAAGCAGCCACAAGAATTTATCATCAAATTAAAATTTCTTGATACATTCATCCACTCTGTAGTTAGCAGGGAGGGTCTTAAAAATGCAAAAATGTCTTATGACAGCACTGCCTAGGGGGATTTGTCGGGGAGTTTTGTATTACCAGCAATGATAGACTTGGAGATGAAAATCAATTCAGCAAGCCAACATACAGAAAAAGCAAAGGAGCAAAAGGATATGAAGCATTCCCCCCTCCAGACAGGAGATAATAATTCAGTATTAGGAAAAACTGTGATATATTTTAAGATGCCACACGTACAAAGTAGAGGGAGAAACAGGCTAGATTCAGAAAGATAAATCTCACCTGTTTACACCCCTAACAGTAGCATATCGTCAGCAGGGAGCGAGCCAAAGACCGTAAGGAACTTACAGACCAAAGTGCACTTCCCCAAAGCGCAGAAATGCCTTCACCTGGAGACACAGCTGCGAACCCTGCCACTCAGCACGGATTCTTGTCTGCTTCTGAAGGAATGCTCCACAGGTGGCCACATTCCCTAGCAGCTTAGCTACACCCATCCACTTGTGCAGATGCTTTTACACACCACTGGCTTTTATTCCTCTCATAATTCCCTCTGGCTAAAAAATCAGAGTAAATAATTTCAGCTAGTCAGTACGTCATACAAAAGTGTCAGCTGTGCCAGCAGATCTCTTTACTCAGTGACTACTGGAAACCAACCCTCTTACACTGTTAAGAGGCAGGGGTAATTTCCCCCAAATTCATACTTTGCATGTTTCTTACAGTTGTAAATGTGCAATAGTGAAAGATTCAGTCCTTCTTGGCAGAACAAAAATGATAATCTCAGAGGAGACGCCTTGCAGATTATTTGGATTCCTAACCAGCAAAGCAAAATTATCCTTGTCTTCTCCTTTTACTTGTCCTCATGAAACAGTCCAGAACACCAGTAACAGGAGCTTACACATCATCCTTTCAAAGCCAGTATAACCAGTATGCCCATACTAGTTCCCAGCAGCAGCCTCGTTGTCGTGTCCCAGTATAACCCAGTATAACCAGTATAACCCAGTCCATTCCCAGTAGAAACCAGTCCCATACTGGTTCCCAGTAATGGCCTCATTGCCGTGTCACAGTCCATCCCAGTATAACCAGTATAACCCAGTCCATTCCCAGTAGAAACCAGTCCCATACTGGTTCCCAGTAACAGCCCCGTTGCCGTGTCCCAGTCCATCCCAGTATAACCACTATAACCAGTATAACCAGTAGAAACAAGTCCCATACTGGTTCCCAGTAACAGCTTTGTTGCCATGTCCCAGTCCATCCCAGTATAACCAGTATAAGCAGTATAACCCAGCACATTCCCAGCAGAAACCAGTCCCATACTGGTCTCCAGTAACGGCCCTGTTGCCGTGTCCCAGTCCATCCCAGTATAACCGGTATAACCCAGTCCATTCCCAGTAGAAACCAGTCCCATACTGGTTCCCAGTAACGGCCCCATTCTCGTGTCCCAATCCATCCCAGTATAAGCAGCATAACCCAGTCCGTTCCCAGTAGAAACCAGTTCCATACTGGTTCCCAGTAAGAGCCCCGTTGCCGTGTCCCAGTCCATCCCAGTATAACCAGTATATGCCAGTCCATTCCCAGTAGAAACCAGTCCCGTACTGGTTCCCAGTAACAGCCCCGTTGCCGTGTCCCAGTCCATCCCAGTATAACCAGTATAACCAGTAGAACCAGTATAACCAGTAGAAACCAGTCCCATAGTGGTTCCCAGTAACAGCTTTGTTGCCGTGTCCCAGTCCATCCCAGTATAACCAGTATAAGCAGTATAACCCAGTCCATTCCCAGTAGAAACCAGTCCCATACTGGTCTCCAGTAACGGCCCTGTTGCCGTGTCCCAGTCCATCCCAGTATAACCGGTATAACCCAGTCCATTCCCAGTATAAACCAGTCCCATACTGGTTCCCAGTAACGGCCCCGTTGCCGTGTCCCAATCCATCCCAGTATAACCAGTATAACCCAGTCCATTCCCAGTAGAAACCAGTCCCATACTGGTCTCCAGTAACGGCCCCATTGCCGTGTCCCAGTCCATCCCAGTATAACCAGTATATCCCAGTCCATTCCCAGTAGAAACCAGTCCCGTACTGGTTCCCAGTAACAGCCCCGTTGCCATGTCCCAGTCCATCCCAGTATAACCAGTATAACCCAGTCCATTCCCAGTAGAAACCAGTCCCATACTGGTTCCCAGTAACAGCCCCGTTGCCGTGTCCCAGTCCATCCCAGTATAACCACTATAACCAGTAGAAACAAGTTCCATACTGGTTCCCAGTAACAGCCCCATTCCGGGTCCCAGTCCATCCCAGTATAACCAGTACAACCATTACAACCCAGTCCATTCCCAGTAGAAACCAGTCCCATACTGGTTCCCAGTAACGGCCCCATTGCCGTGTCCCAGTCCATCCCAGAATAACCCAGTCCGTTCCCAGTAGAAACCAGTCCCATACTGGTTCCCAGTAACGGCCCCGTTGCCGTGTCCCAGTCCATCCCAGTATAACCAGTATATCCCAGTCCATTCCCAGTAGAAACCAGTCTCGTACTGGTTCCCAGTAACAGCCCCGTTGCCGTGTCCCTGTCCATCCCAGTATAACCACTATAACCAGTATAACCAGTATAAACAGTAGAAACCAGTCCCATACTGGTTCCCAGTAACAGCCCCGTTGCCGTGTCCCAGTCCATCCCAGTATAACCAGTATAAGCAGTATAACCTACTCCATTCCCAGTAGACACCAGTCCCATTCTGGTCTCCAGTAACGGCCCTGTTGCCGTGTCCCAGTCCATCCCAGTATAACCGGTATAACCCAGTCCATTCCCAGTAGAAACGAGTCCCATACTGGTTCCCAGTAACGGCCCCGTTGCCGTGTCCCAATCCATCCCAGTATAACCGGTATAACCCAGTCCATTCCCAGTAGAAACCAGTCCCATACTGGTCTCCAGTAACGGCCCCGTTGCAGTGTCCCAGTCCATCCCAGTATAACCAGTATATCCCAGTCCATTCCCAGTAGAAACCAGTCCCATACTGGTTCCCAGTAACAGCTTTGTTGCCGTGTCCCAGTCCATCCCAGTATAACCACTATAACCAGTAGAAACAAGTTCCATACTGGTTCCCAGTAACAGCCCCATTGCCGTGTCCCAGTCCATCCCAGTATAACCAGCAACACCATTACAACCCAGTCCATTCCCAGTAGAAACCAGTCCCATACTGGTTCCCCGTAACGGCCCCGTTGCCGTGTCCCAATCCATCCCAGTATAACCAGTATAACCCAGTCCATTCCCAGTAGAAACCAGTCCCATACTGGTTCCCAGTAACGGCCCTGTTGCCGTATCCCAATCCATCCCAGTATAAGCAGTATATCCCAGTCCATTCCCAGTAGAAACCAGTCCCGTACTGGTTCCCAGTAACAGCCCCGTTGCCGTGTCCCAAACCATCCCAGTATAACCACTATAACCAGTATAACCAGTATAAGCAGTAGAAACCAGTCCCATACTGGTTCCCAGTAACAGCTTTGTTGCCGTGTCCCAGTCCATCCCAGTATAACCAGTATATGCAGTATAACCCAGTCCATTCCCAGTAGAAACCAGTCCCATACTGGTCTCCAGTAACGGCCCTGTTGCCGTGTCCCAGTCCATCCCAGTATAACCGGTATAACCCAGTCCATTCCCAGTAGAAACCAGTCCCATACTGGTTCCCAGTAACAGCCCGGTTGCCGTGTCCCAGTCCATCCCAGTATAACCAGTATAACCCAGTCCATTCCCAGTAGAAACCAGTCCCATACTGGTTCCCAGTAACAGCCCCGTTGCCGTGTCCCAGTCCATCCCAGTATAACCAGTATAACCAGTAGAAACCAGTTCCATACTGGTTCCCAGTAACAGCACCATTGCCGTGTCCCAGTCCATCCCAGTATAACCAGTATAACCATTACAACCCAATCCATTCCCAGTAGAAACCAGTCCCATACTGGTTCCCAGTAACGGCCCCGTTGCCGTGTCCCAGTCCATCCCAGTATAACCCATTCCATTCCCAGTAGAAACCAGTCCCATACTGATTCCCAGTAACGGCCCCGTTGCCGTGTCCCAATCCATCCCAGTATAAGCAATATATCCCAGTCCATTCCCAGTATAAACCAGTCCCGTACTGGTTCCCAGTAACAGCCCCGTTGCCGTGTCCCAGTCCATCCCAGTATAACCAGTATAACCAGTATAACCAGTATAACCAGTAGAAACCAGTCCCATACTGGTTCCCAGTAACAGCTTTGTTGCCGTGTCCCAGTCCATCCCAGTATAACCAGTATAAGCAGTATAACCCAGTCCATTCCCAGTAGAAACCAGTCCCATACTGGTCTCCAGTAACGGCCCCGTTGCCGTGTCCCAATCAATCCTAGTATAACCAGTATATCCCAGTCCATTCCCAGTAGAAACTAGTCCCGTCCTGGTTCCCAGTAACAGCCCCGTTCCCGTGTCCCAGTCCATCCCAGTATAACCAGTATAACCAGTAGAACCAGTATAACCAGTAGAAACCAGTCCCATAGTGGTTCCCAGTAACAGCTTTGTTGCCGTGTCCCAGTCCATCCCAGTATAACCAGTATAAGCAGTATAACCCAGTCCATTCCCAGTAGAAACCAGTCCCATACTGGTCTCCAGTAACGGCCCTGTTGCCGTGTCCCAGTCCATCCCAGTAGAACCGGTATAACCCAGTCCATTCCCAGTAGAAACCAGTCCCATACTGGTTCCCAGTAACGGCCCCGTTGCCGTGTCCCAATCCATCCCAGTATAACCAGTATAACCCAGTCCATTCCCAGTAGAAACCAGTCCCATACTGGTCTCCAGTAACGGCCCTGTTGCCGTGTCCCAGGCCATCCCAGTATAACCGGTATAACCCAGTCCATTCCCAGTAGAAACCAGTCCCATACTGGTTCCCAGTAACAGCTTTGTTGCCGTGTCCCAGTCCATCCCAGTATAACCAGTATAAGCAGTATAACCCAGTCCATTCCCAGTAGAAACCAGTCCCATACTGGTTCCCAGTAACGGCCCGGTTGCCGTGTCCCAGTCCATCCCAGTATAACCAGTATAACCCAGTCCATTCCCAGTATAAACCAGTCCCATACTGGTTCCCAGTAACAGCCCCGTTGCCGTGCCCCAGTCCATCCCAGTATAACCAGTATAACCAGTAGAAACCAGTTCCATACTGGTTCCCAGTAACAGCCCCATTGCCGTGTCCCAGTCCATCCCAGTATAACCAGTATAACCATTACAACCCAGTCCATTCCCAGTAGAAACCAGTCCCATACTGGTTCCCAGTAACGGCCCCGTTGCCGTGTCCCAGTCCATCCCAGTATAACCCATTCCATTCCCAGTAGAAACCAGTCCCATACTGGTTCCCAGTAACGGCCCCGTTGCCGTGTCCCAATCCATCCCAGTATAAGCAATATATCCCAGTCCATTCCCAGTAGAAACCAGTCCCATACTGGTTCCCAGTAACAGCCCCGTTTCCGTGTCCCAGTCCATCCCAGTATAACCAGTATAACCAGTATAACCAGTATAACCAGCAGAAACCAGTCCCATACTGGTTCCCAGTAACAGCCCCGTTGCCGTGTCCCAGTCCATACCAGTATAACCAGTATAAGCAGTATAACCCAGTCCATTCCCAGTAGAAACCAGTCCCATACTGGTCTCCAGTAACGGCCCCGTTGCCGTGTCCCAATCACTCCAAGTATAACCAGTATATCCCAGTCCATTCCCAGTAGAAACTAGTCCCGTCCTGGTTCCCAGTAACAGCCCCGTTGCCGTGTCCCAGTCCATCCCAGTATAACCAGTATAACCAGTAGAACCAGTATAACCAGTAGAAAAGAGTCCCATACTGGTTCCCAGTAACAGCTTTGTTGCCGTGTCCCAGTCCATCCCAGTATAACCAGTATAAGCAGTATAACCCAGTCCATTCCCAGTAGAAACCAGTCCCATACTGGTCTCCAGTAACGGCCCTGTTGCCGTGTCCCAGTCCATCCCAGTATAACCGGTATAACCCAGTCCATTCCCAGTAGAAACGAGTCCCATACTGGTTCCCAGTAACGGCCCCGTTGCCGTGTCCCATTCCATCCCAGTATAACCAGTATAACCCAGTCCATTCCCAGTAGAAACCAGTCCCATACTGGTCTCCAGTAACGGCCCTGTTGCCGTGTCCCAGTCCATCCCAGTATAACCGGTATAACCCAGTCCATTCCCAGTAGAAACCAGTCCCATACTGGTTCCCAGTAACGGCCCCGTTGCCGTGTCCCAATCCATCCCAGTATAAGCAGTATATCCCAGTCCATTCCCAGTAGAAACCAGTCCCGTACTGGTTCCCAGTAACAGCCCCGTTGCCGTGTCCCAGTCCATCCCAGTATAACCACTATAACCAGTATAACCAGTATAACCAGTAGAAACCAGTCCCATACTGGTTCCCAGTAACAGCTTTGTTGCCGTGTCCCAGTCCATCCCAGTATAACCAGTATAAGCAGTATAACCCAGTCCATTCCCAGTAGAAACCAGTCCCATACTGGTTCCCAGTAACAGCCCCGTTGCCGTGTCCCAGTCCATCCCCGTATAACCAGTATAACCCAGTCCATTCCCAGTATAAACCAGTCCCGTACTGGTTCCCAGTAGAAGCCCTGTTGCCGTGTCCCAGTCCATCCCAGTATAACCAGTATAACCAGTAGACACCAGTTCCATACTGGTTCCCAGTAACAGCCCCATTGCCGTGTCCCAGTCCATCCCAGTATAACCAGTATAACCATTACAACCCAGTCCATTCCCAGTAGAAACCAGTCCCATACTGGTTCCCAGTAACGGCCCCGTTGCCATGTCCCAGTCCATCCCAGTATAACCCAGTCCACTCCCAGTAGAAACCAGTCCCATACTGGTTCCCAGTAACGGCCCCGTTGCCGTGTCCCAGTCCATCCCAGTATAACCAGTATATCCCAGTCCATTCCCAGTAGAAACCAGTCCCGTACTGGGTCCCAGTAACAGCCCCGTTGCCGTGTCCCTGTCCATCCTAGTATAACCAGTATAACCAGTAGAAACCAGTCCCATACTGGTTCCCAGTAACAGCTTTGTTGCCGTGTCCCAGTCCATCCCAGTATAACCAGTATAAGCAGTATAACCCAGTCCATTCCCAGTAGAAACCAGTCCCATACTGGTCTCCAGTAACGGCCCTGTTGCCGTGTCCCAGTCCATCCCAGTATAACCTGTATAACCCAGTCCATTCCCTGTAGAAACCAGTCCCATACTGGTTCCCAGTAACGGCCCCGTTGCCGTGTCCCAATCCATCCCAGTATAACCAGTATAACCCAGTCCATGCCCAGTAGAAACCAGTCCCATACTGGCCTCCAGTAACGGCCCCGTTGCAGTGTCCCAGTCCATCCCAGTATAACCAGTATATCCCAGTCCATTCCAAGTAGAAACCAGTCCCGTACTGGTTCCTAGTAACAGCCCCGTTGCCATGTCCCAGTCCATCCCAGTATAACCAGTATAACCCAGTCCATTCCCAGTATAAACCAGTCCCATACTGGTTCCCAGTAACAGCCCCGTTGCCGTGTCCTAGTCCATCCCAGTATAACCAGTATAACCAGTAGAAACCAGTTCCATACTGGTTCCCAGTAACAGCCCCATTGCCGTGTCCCTGTCCATCCCAGTATAACCAGTATAACCATTACAACCCAGTCCATTCCCAGTAGAAACCAGTCCCATACTGGTTCCCAGTAACGGCCCCGTTGCCGTGTCCCAGTCCATCCCAGTGTAACCAGTATATCCCAGTCCATTCCCAGTAGAAACCAGTCCCGTACTGGTTCCCAGTAACGGCCCCGTTGCCATGTCCCAGTCCATCCCAGTATAACCAGTATAACCCAGTCCATTCCCAGTATAAACCAGTCCCATACTGGTTCCCAGTAACGGCCCCGTTGCCGTGTCCCAGTCCATCCCAGTATAACCAGTATATCCCAGTCCATTCCCAGTAGAAACCAGTCCCGTACTGGTTCCCAGTAACAGCCCCGTTGCCGTGTCCCTGTCCATCCCAGTATAACCAGTATAACCAGTAGAAACCAGTCCCATACTGGTTCCCAGTAACAGCTTTGTTGCCGTGTCCCAGTCCATCCCAGTATAACCAGTATAAGCAGTATAACCCAGTCCATTCCCAGTAGAAACCAGTCCCATACTGGTCTCCAGTAACGGCCCTGTTGCCGTCTCCCAGTCCATCCCAGTATAACCAGTATAACCCAGTCCATTCCCAGTAGAAACCAGTTCCATACTGGTTCCCAGTAACGGCCCCGTTGCCATGTCCCAATCCATCCCAGTATAACCAGTATAACCCAGTCCATTCCCAGTAGAAACCAGTCCCATACTGGTCTCCAGTAACGGCCCCGTTGCCGTGTCCCAGTCCATCCCAGTGTAACCAGTATAACCATTACAACCCAGTCCATTCCCAGTAGAAACCAGTCCCATACTGGTTCCCAGTAACAGCCCCATTGCCGTGTCCCAGTCCATCCCAGTATAACCAGTATAACCATTACAACCCAGTCCATTCCCAGTAGAAACCAGTCCCATACTGGTTCCCAGTAACGGCCCTGTTGCCGTGTCCCAGTCCATCCCAGTATAACCCAGTCCATTCCCAAAAGAAACCAGTCCCATACTGGTTCCCAGTAACAGCCCTGTTGCCGTGTCCCAGTCCATCCCAGTATAACCAGTATAACCAGAAGAAACCAGTTCCATACTGGTTCCCAGTAACAGCCCCATTGCCGTGTCCCAGTCCATCCCAGTATAACCAGTATAACCATTACAAGCCAGTCCATTCCCAGTAGAAACCAGTCCCATACTGGTTCCCAGTAACGGCCCCGTTGCCGTGTCCCAGTCCATCCCAGTGTAACCGGTATAACCCAGTCCATTCCCAGTAGAAACCAGTCCCATACTGGTTCCCAGTAACTGCCCCGTTGACGTGTCCCAATCCATCGTAGTATAACCAGTATAACCCATTCCATTCCCAGTAGAAACCAGTCCCGTACTGGTTCCCAGTAACAGCCCCGTTGCCATGTCCCAGTCCATCCCAGTATAACCAGTATAACCCAGTCCATTCCCAGTAGAAACCAGTCCCATACTGGTTCCCAGTAACAGCCCCGTTGCCGTGTTCCAGTCCATACCAGTAGAACCAGTATAACCAGTAGAAACCAGTCCCATACTGGTTCCCAGTAACAGCTTTGTTGCCGTGTCCCAGTCCATCCCAGTATAACCAGTATAAGCAGTATAACCCAGTCCATTCCCAGTAGAAACCAGTCCCATACTGGTCTCCAGTAACGGCCCTGTTGCCGTGTCCCAGTCCATCCCAGTATAACCGGTATAACCCAGTCCATTCCCAGTAGAAACCAGTCCCATACTGGTTCCCAGTAACGGCCCCGTTGCCGTGTCCAAATCCATCCCAGTATAACCGGTATAACCCAGTCCATTCCCAGTAGAAACCAGTCCCATACTGGTCTCCAGTAACGGCCCCGTTGCCGTGTCCCAGTCCATCCCAGTATAACCAGTATAACCAGAAGAAACCAGTTCCATACTGGTTCCCAGTAACAGCCCCATTGCCGTGTCCCTGTCCATCCCAGTATAACCAGTATAACCATTACAACCCAGTCCATTCCCAGTAGAAACCAGTCCCATACTGGTTCCCAGTAACGGCCCCGTTGCCGTGTCCCAGTCCATCCCAGTGTAACCAGTATATCCCAGTCCATTCCCAGTAGAAACCAGTCCCATACTGGTTCCCAGTAACGGCCCCGTTGCCGTGTCCCAATCCATCCCAGTATAACCGGTATAACCCAGTCCATTCCCAGTATAAACCAGTCCCATACTGGTTCCCAGTAACAGCCCCGTTGCCGTGTCCCAGTCCATCCCAGTATAACCAGTATAACCAGAAGAAACCAGTTCCATACTGGTTCCCAGTAACAGCCCCATTGCCGTGTCCCAGTCCATCCCAGTATAACCAGTATAACCATTACAAGCCAGTCCATTCCCAGTAGAAACCAGTCCCATACTGGTTCCCAGTAACGGCCCCGTTGCCGTGTCCCAGTCCATCCCAGTGTAACCAGTATATCCCAGTCCATTCCCAGTAGAAACCAGTCCTGTACTGGTTCCCAGTAACGGCCCCGTTGCCATTTCCCAGTCCATCCCAGTATAACCAGTATAACCCAGTCCATTCCCAGTATAAACCAGTCCCGTACTGGTTCCCAGTAACGGCCCCGTTGCCGTGTCCCAGTCCATCCCAGTATAACCAGTATATCCCAGTCCATTCCCAGTGGAAACCAGTCCCGTACTGGTTCCCAGTAACAGCCTCGTTGCAGTGTCCCTGTCCATCCCAGTATAACCAGTATAACCAGTAGAAACCAGTCCCATACTGGTTCCCAGTAACAGCTTTGTTGCCGTGTCCCAGTCCATCCCAGTATAACCAGTATAAGCAGTATAACCCAGTCCATTCCCAGTAGAAACCAGTCCCATACTGGTCTCCAGTAACGGCCCTGTTGCCGTGTCCCAGTCCATCCCAGTATAACCGGTATAACCCAGTCCATTCCCAGTAGAAACCAGTCCCATACTGGTTCCCAGTAACGGCCCCGTTGCCGTGTCCCAATCCATCCCAGTATAACCGGTATAACCCAGTCCATTCCCAGTAGAAACCAGTCCCATACTGGTCTCCAGTAACGGCCCCGTTGCCGTGTCCCAGTCCATCCCAGTATAACCAGTATATCCCAGTCCATTCCCAGTAGAAACCAGTCCCGTACTGGTCTCCAGTAACAGCCCCGTTGCCATGTCCCAGTCCATCCCAGTATAACCAGTATAACCCAGTCCATTCCCAGTAGAAACCAGTCCCATACTGGTTCCCAGTAACGGCCCTGTTGCCGTGTCCCAGTCCATCCCAGTATATCCCAGTCCATTCCCAGTAGAAACCAGTCCCATACTGGTTCCCAGTAACGGCCCCGTTGCCGTGTCCCAATCCATCCCATTATAAGCAGTATATCCCAGTCCATTCCCAGTAGAAACCAGTCCCGTACTGGTTCCCAGTAACAGCCCCGTTGCCGTGTCCCAGTCCATCCCAGTATAACCAGTATAACCAGTATAACCAGTATAACCAGTAGAAACCAGTCCCATACTGGTTCCCAGTAACAGCTTTGTTGCCGTGTCCCAGTCCATCCCAGTATAACCAGTATAAGCAGTATAACCCAGTCCATTCACAGTAGAAACCAGTCCCATACTGGTCTCCAGTAACGGCCCTGTTGCCGTGTCCCAGTCCATCCCAGTATAACCGGTATAACCCAGTCCATTCCCAGTAGAAACCAGTCCCATACTGGTTCCCAGTAACGGCCCCGTTGACGTGTCCCAATCCATCCCAGTATAACCAGTATAAACCAGTCCATTCCCAGTAGAAACCTGTCCCGTTCTGGTTCCCAGTAACAGCCCCGTTGCCGTGTCCCAGTCCATCCCAGTATAACCAGTATAACCCAGTCCATTCCCAGTATAAACCAGTCCCATACTGGTTCCCAGTAACAGCCCCGTTGCCGTGTCCCAGTCCATCCCAGTATAACCAGTATAACCAGTAGAAACCAGTCCCATACTGGTTCCCAGTAACAGCTTTGTTGCCGTGTCCCAGTCCATCCCAGTATAACCAGTATAAGCAGTATAACCCAGTCCATTCCCAGTAGAAACCAGTCCCATACTGGTTCCCAGTAACAGCCCCGTTGCCGTGTCCCAGTCCATCCCAGTATAACCGGTATAACCCAGTCCATTCCCAGTAGAAACGAGTCCCATACTGGTTCCCAGTAACGGCCCCGTTGCCGTGTCCCAATCCATCCCAGTATAACCGGTATAGCCCAGTCCATTCCCAGTAGAAACCAGTCCCATACTGGTCTCCAGTAACGGCCCCGTTGCCGTGTCCCAGTCCATCCCGGTATAACCAGTATAACCAGAAGAAACCAGTTCCATACTGGTTCCCAGTAACAGCCCCATTGCCGTGTCCCTGTCCATCCCAGTATAACCAGTATAACCATTACAACCCAGTCCATTCCCAGTAGAAACCAGTCCCATACTGGTTCCCAGTAACGGCCCCGTTGCCGTGTCCCAGTCCATCCCAGTGTAACCAGTATATCCCAGTCCATTCCCAGTAGAAACCAGTCCCATACTGGTTCCCAGTAACGGCCCCGTTGCCGTGTCCCAAACCATCCCAGTATAACCGGTATAACCCAGTCCATTCCCAGTAGAAACCAGTCCCATACTGGTTCCCAGTAACGGCCCTGTTGCCGTGTCCCAATCCATCCCAGTATAAGCAGTATATCCCAGTCCATTCCCAGTAGAAACCAGTCCCGTACTGGTTCCCAGTAACAGCCCCGTTGCCGTGTCCCAGTCCATCCCAGTATAACCAGTATAACCAGTAGAAACCAGTTCCATACTGGTTCCCAGTAACAGCACCATTGCGGTGTCCCAGTCCATCCCAGTATAACCAGTATAACCATTACAACCCAGTCCATTCCCAGTAGAAACCAGTCCCATACTGGTTCCCAGTAACGGCCCCGTTGCCGTGTCCCAGTCCATCCCAGTATAACCAGTATAACCAGTAGAACCAGTATAACCAGTAGAAAACAGTCCCATACTGGTTCCCAGTAACAGCTTTGTTGCCGTGTCCCAGTCCATCCCAGTATAACCAGTATAAGCAGTATAACCCAGTCCATTCCCAGTAGAAACCAGTCCCATACTGGTCTCCAGTAACGGCCCTGTTGCCGTGTCCCAGTCCATCCCAGTAGAACCGGTATAACCCAGTCCATTCCCAGTAGAAACGAGTCCCATACTGGTTCCCAGTAACGGCCCCGTTGCCGTGTCCCAATCCATCCCAGTATAACCAGTATAACCCAGTCCATTCCCAGTAGAAACCAGTCCCATACTGGTCTCCAGTAACGGCCCTGTTGCCGTGTCCCAGTCCATCCCAGTATAACCGGTATAACCCAGTCCATTCCCAGTAGAAACCAGTCCCATACTGGTTCCCAGTAACGGCCCCGTTGCCGTGTCCCAATCCATCCCAGTATAAGCAGAATATCCCAGTCCATTCCCAGTAGAAACCAGTCCCGTACTGGTTCCCAGTAACAGCCCCGTTGCCGTGTCCCAGTCCATCCCAGTATAACCACTATAACCAGTATAACCAGTATAACCAGTAGAAACCAGTCCCATACTGGTTCCCAGTAACAGCTTTGTTGCCGTGTCCCAGTCCATCCCAGTATAACCAGTATAAGCAGTATAACCTAGTCCATTCCCAGTAGAAACCAGTCCCATACTGGTCTCCAGTAACGGCCCTGTTGCCGTGTCCCAGTCCATCCCAGTATAACCGGTATAACCCAGTCCATTCCCAGTAGAAACCAGTCCCATACTGGTTCCCAGTAACGGCCCCGTTGCCGTGTCCCAATCCATCCCAGTATAACCAGTATAACCCAGTCCATTCCCAGTAGAAACCAGTCCCATACTGGTCTCCAGTAACGGCCCTGTTGCCGTGTCCCAGTACATCCCGGTATAACCGGTATAACCCAGTCCATTCCCAGTAGAAACCAGTCCCATACTGGTTCCCAGTAACGGCCCCGTTGCCGTGTCCCAATCCATCCCAGTATAACCGGTAAAACCCAGTCCATTCCCAGTAGAAACCAGTCCCATACTGGTGTCCAGTAACGGCCCCGTTGCCGTGTCCCAGTCCATCCCAGTATAACCAGTATAACCAGAAGAAACCAGTTCCATACTGGTTCCCAGTAACAGCCCCATTGCCGTGTCCCTGTCCATCCCAGTATAACCAGTATAACCATTACAACCCAGTCCATTCCCAGTAGAAACCAGTCCCATACTGGTTCCCAGTAACGGCCCCGTTGCCGTGTCCCAGTCCATCCCAGTGTAACCAGTATATCCCAGTCCATTCCCAGTAGAAACCAGTCCCATACTGGTTCCCAGTAACGGCCCCGTTGCCGTGTCCCAAACTATCCCAGTATAACCGGTATAACCCAGTCCATTCCCAGTAGAAACCAGTCCCATACTGGTTCCCAGTAACGGCCCCGTTGCCGTGTCCCAGTCCATCCCAGTATAACCACTATAACCAGAAGAAACCAGTTCCATACTGGTTCCCAGTAACAGCCCCATTGCCGTGTCCCAGTCCATCCCAGTATAACCAGTATAACCATTACAAGCCAGTCCATTCCCAGTAGAAACCAGTCCCATACTGGTTCCCAGTAACGGCCCTTTTGCCGTGTCCCAATCCATCCCAGTATAACCAGTATAACCCAGTCCATTCCCAGTAGAAACCAGTCCCATACTGGTCTCCAGTAACGGCCCCGTGTCCGTGTCCCAGTCCATCCCAGTATAACCAGTATATCCCAGTCCATTCCCAGTAGAAACCAGTCCCGTACTGGTTCCCAGTAACAGCCCCGTTGCCATGTCCCAGTCCATCCCAGTATAACCAGTATAACCCAGTCCATTCCCAGTAGAAACCAGTCCCATACTGGTTCCCAGTAACAGCCCCGTTGCCGTGTCCCAGTCCATCCCAGTATAACCACTATAACCAGTAGAAACAAGTTCCATACTGGTTCCCAGTAACAGCCCCATTGCCGTGTCCCAGTCCATCCCAGTATAACCAGTATAACCATTACAACCCAGTCCATTCCCAGTAGAAACCAGTCCCATACTGGTTCCCAGTAACGGCCCCGTTGCCGTGTCCCAGTCCATCCCAGTATAACCCAGTCCGTTCCCAGTAGAAACCAGTCCCATACTGGTTCCCAGTAACGGCCCCGTTGCCGTGTCCCAGTCCATCCCAGTATAACCAGTATAACCAGTAGAAACCAGTCCCATAGTGGTTCCCAGTAACAGCTTTGTTGCCGTGTCCCAGTCCATCCCAGTATAACCAGTATAAGCAGTATAACCCAGTCCATTCCCAGTAGAAACCAGTCCCATACTGGTCTCCAGTAACGGCCCTGTTGCCGTGTCCCAGTCCATCCCAGTATAACCGGTATAACCCAGTCCATTCCCAGTAGAAACCAGTCCCATACTGGTTCCCAGTAACGGCCCCGTTGCCGTGTCCCAATCCATCCCAGTATAACCAGTATAACCCAGTCCATTCCCAGTAGAAACCAGTCCCATACTGGTCTCCAGTAACGGCCCCGTTGCCGTGTCCCAGTCCATCCCAGTATAACCAGTATATCCCAGTCCATTCCCAGTAGAAACCAGTCCCGTACTGGTCTCCAGTAACAGCCCCGTTGCCATGTCCCAGTCCATCCCAGTATAACCAGTATAACCCAGTCCATTCCCAGTAGAAACCAGTCCCATACTGGTTCCCAGTAACGGCCCTGTTGCCGTGTCCCAGTCCATCCCAGTATATCCCAGTCCATTCCCAGTAGAAACCAGTCCCATACTGGTTCCAAGTAACGGCCCCGTTGCCGTGTCCCAATCCATCCCATTATAAGCAGTATATCCCAGTCCATTCCCAGTAGAAACCAGTCCCGTACTGGTTCCCAGTAACAGCCCCGTTGCCGTGTCCCAGTCCATCCCAGTATAACCAGTATAACCAGTATAACCAGTATAACCAGTAGAAACCAGTCCCATACTGGTTCCCAGTAACAGCTTTGTTGCCGTGTCCCAGTCCATCCCAGTATAACCAGTATAAGCAGTATAACCCAGTCCATCCCAGTAGAAACCAGTCCCATACTGGTCTCCAGTAACGGCCCTGTTGCCGTGTCCCAGTCCATCCCAGTATAACCGGTATAACCCAGTCCATTCCCAGTAGAAACCAGTCCCATACTGGTTCCCAGTAACGGCCCCGTTGACGTGTCCCAATCCATCCCAGTATAACCAGTATAAACCAGTCCATTCCCAGTAGAAACCTGTCCCGTTCTGGTTCCCAGTAACAGCCCCGTTGCCGTGTCCCAGTCCATCCCAGTATAACCAGTATAACCCAGTCCATTCCCAGTATAAACCAGTCCCATACTGGTTCCCAGTAACAGCCCCGTTGCCGTGTCCCAGTCCATCCCAGTATAACCAGTATAACCAGTAGAAACCAGTCCCATACTGGTTCCCAGTAACAGCTTTGTTGCCGTGTCCCAGTCCATCCCAGTATAACCAGTATAAGCAGTATAACCCAGTCCATTCCCAGTAGAAACCAGTCCCATACTGGTCTCCAGTAACGGCCCTGTTGCCGTGTCCCAGTCCATCCCAGTATAACCGGTATAACCCAGTCCATTCCCAGTAGAAACGAGTCCCATACTGGTTCCCAGTAACGGCCCCGTTGCCGTGTCCCAATCCATCCCAGTATAACCGGTATAGCCCAGTCCATTCCCAGAAGAAACCAGTCCCATACTGGTCTCCAGTAACGGCCCCGTTGCCGTGTCCCAGTCCATCCCGGTATAACCAGTATAACCAGAAGAAACCAGTTCCATACTGGTTCCCAGTAACAGCCCCATTGCCGTGTCCCTGTCCATCCCCGTATAACCAGTATAACCATTACAACCCAGTCCATTCCCAGTAGAAACCAGTCCCATACTGGTTCCCAGTAACGGCCCCGTTGCCGTGTCCCAGTCCATCCCAGTGTAACCAGTATATCCCAGTCCATTCCCAGTAGAAACCAGTCCCATACTGGTTCCCAGTAACGGCCCCGTTGCCGTGTCCCAAACCATCCCAGTATAACCGGTATAACCCAGTCCATTCCCAGTAGAAACCAGTCCCATACTGGTTCCCAGTAACGGCCCTGTTGCCGTTTCCCAATCCATCCCAGTATAAGCAGTATATCCCAGTCCATTCCCAGTAGAAACCAGTCCCGTACTGGTTCCCAGTAACAGCCCCGTTGCCGTGTCCCAGTCCATCCCAGTATAACCAGTATAACCAGTAGAAACCAGTTCCATACTGGTTTCCAGTAACAGCACCATTGCGGTGTCCCAGTCCATCCCAGTATAACCAGTATAACCATTACAACCCAGTCCATTCCCAGTAGAAACCAGTCCCATACTGGTTCCCAGTAACGGCCGCGTTGCCGTGTCCCAGTCCATCCCAGTATAACCAGTATAACCAGTAGAACCAGTATAACCAGTAGAAAACAGTCCCATACTGGTTCCCAGTAACAGCTTTGTTGCCGTGTCCCAGTCCATCCCAGTATAACCAGTATAAGCAGTATAACCCAGTCCATTCCAGTAGAAACCAGTCCCATACTGGTCTCCAGTAACGGCCCTGTTGCCGTGTCCCAGTCCATCCCAGTAGAACCGGTATAACCCAGTCCATTCCCAGTAGAAACGAGTCCCATACTGGTTCCCAGTAACGGCCCCGTTGCCGTGTCCCAATCCATCCCAGTATAACCAGTATAACCCAGTCCATTCCCAGTAGAAACCAGTCCCATACTGGTCTCCAGTAACGACCCTGTTGCCGTGTCCCAGTCCATCCCAGTATAACCGGTATAACCCAGTCCATTCCCAGTAGAAACCAGTCCCATACTGGTTCCCAGTAACGGCCCCGTTGTCGTGTCCCAATCCATCCCAGTATAAGCAGAATATCCCAGTCCATTCCCAGTAGAAACCAGTCCCGTACTGGTTCCCAGTAACAGCCCCGTTGCCGTGTCCCAGTCCATCCCAGTATAACCACTATAACCAGTATAACCAGTATAACCAGTAGAAACCAGTCCCATACTGGTTCCCAGTAACAGCTTTGTTGCCGTGTCCCAGTCCATCCCAGTATAACCAGTAAAAGCAGTATAACCTAGTCCATTCCCAGTAGAAACCAGTCCCATACTGGTCTCCAGTAACGGCCCTGTTGCCGTGTCCCAGTCCATCCCAGTAGAACCGGTATAACCCAGTCCATTCCCAGTAGAAACCAGTCCCATACTGGTTCCCAGTAACGGCCCCGTTGCCGTGTCCCAATCCATCCCAGTATAACCAGTATAACCCAGTCCATTCCCAGTAGAAACCAGTCCCATACTGGTCTCCAGTAACGGCCCTGTTGCCGTGTCCCAGTCCATCCCAGTATAACCGGTATAACCCAGTCCATTCCCAGTAGAAACCAGTCCCATACTGGTTCCCAGTAACGGCCCCGTGCCGTGTCCCAATCCATCCCAGTATAACCGGTAAAACCCAGTCCATTCCAGTAGAAACCAGTCCCATACTGGTCTCCAGTAACGGCCCCGTTGCCGTGTCCCAGTCCATCCCAGTATAACCAGTATAACCAGAAGAAACCAGTTCCATACTGGTTCCCAGTAACAGCCCCATTGCCGTGTCCCTGTCCATCCCAGTATAACCAGTATAACCATTACAACCCAGTCCATTCCCAGTAGAAACCAGTCCCATACTGGTTCCCAGTAACGGCCCCGTTGCCGTGTCCCAGTCCATCCCAGTGTAACCAGTATATCCCAGTCCATTCCCAGTAGAAACCAGTCCCATACTGGTTCCCAGTAACGGCCCCGTTGCCGTGTCCCAAACTATCCCAGTATAACCGGTATAACCCAGTCCATTCCCAGTAGAAACCAGTCCCATACTGGTTCCCAGTAACAGCCCCGTTGCCGTGTCCCATTCCATCCCAGTATAACCACTATAACCAGAAGAAACCAGTTCCATACTGGTTCCCAGTAACAGCCCCATTGCCGTGTCCCAGTCCATCCCAGTATAACCAGTATAACCATTACAAGCCAGTCCATTCCCAGTAGAAACCAGTCCCATACTGATTCCCAGTAACGGCCCTTTTGCCGTGTCCCAATCCATCCCAGTATAACCAGTATAACCCAGTCCATTCCCAGTAGAAACCAGTCCCATACTGGTCTCCAGTAACGGCCCCGTGTCCGTGTCCCAGTCCATCCCAGTATAACCAGTATATCCCAGTCCATTCCCAGTAGAAACCAGTCCCGTACTGGTTCCCAGTAACAGCCCCGTTGCCATGTCCCAGTCCATCCCAGTATAACCAGTATAACCCAGTCCATTCCCAGTAGAAACCAGTCCCATACTGGTTCCCAGTAACAGCCCCGTTGCCGTGTCCCAGTCCATCCCAGTATAACCACTATAACCAGTAGAAACAAGTTCCATACTGGTTCCCAGTAACAGCCCCATTGCCGTGTCCCAGTCCATCCCAGTATAACCAGTATAACCATTACAACCCAGTCCATTCCCAGTAGAAACCAGTCCCATACTGGTTCCCAGTAACGGCCCCGTTGCCGTGTCCCAGTCCATCCCAGTATAACCCAGTCCGTTCCCAGTAGAAGCCAGTCCCATACTGGTTCCCAGTAACGGCCCCGTTGCCGTGTCCCAGTCCATCCCAGTATAACCAGTATATCCCAGTCCATTCCCTGTAGAAACCCGTCTCGTACTGGTTCCCAGTAACAGCCCCGTGGCCGTGTCCCTGTCCATCCCAGTATAACCACTATAACCAGTACAACCAGTATAAACAGTAGAAACCAGTCCCATACTGGTTCCCAGTAACAGCTTTGTTGCCGTGTCCCAGTCCATCCCAGTATAACCAGTATAAGCAGTATAACCTAGTCCATTCCCAGTAGACACCTGTCCCATACTGGTCTCCAGTAACGGCCCTTTTGCCGTGTCCCAGTCCATCCCAGTATAACCGGTATAACCCAGTCCATTCCCAGTAGAAACCAGTCCCATACTGGTTCCCAGTAACGGCCCCGTTGCCGTGTCCCAATCCATCCCAGTATAACCGGTATAACCCAGTCCATTCCCAGTAGAAACCAGTCCCCTACTGGTCTCCAGTAACCGCCCCGTTGCAGTGTCCCAGTCCATCCCAGTATAACCAGTATATCCCAGTCCATTCCCAGTATAAACCAGTCCCATACTGGTTCCCAGTAACAGCCCCGTTGCCGTGTCCCAGTCCATCCCAGTATAACCACTATAACCAGTATAACCAGTATAACCAGTAGAAACCAGTCCCATACTGGTTCCCAGTAACAGCTTTGTTGCCGTGTCCCAGTCCATCCCAGTATAACCAGTATAAGCAGTATAACCCAGTCCATTCCCAGTAGAAACCAGTCCCATACTGGTCTCCAGTAACGGCCCTGTTGCCGTGTCCCAGTCCATCCCAGTATAACCGGTATAACCCAGTCCATTCCCAGTAGAAACCAGTCCCATACTGGTTCCCAGTAACGGCCCCGTTGCCGTGTCCCAATCCATCCCAGTATAACCAGTATAACCCAGTCCATTCCCAGTAGAAACCAGTCCCATACTGGTTCCCAGTAACAGCCCCGTTGCCGTGTCCCAGTCCATCCCAGTATAACCACTATAACCAGTAGAAACAAGTTCCATACTGGTTCCCAGTAACAGCCCCATTGCCGTGTCCCAGTCCATCCCAGTATAACCAGTATAACCATTACAACCCAGTCCATTCCCAGTAGAAACCAGTCCCATACTGGTTCCCAGTAACGGCCCCGTTGCCGTGTCCCAGTCCATCCCAGTATAACCCAGTCCGTTCCCAGTAGAAACCAGTCCCATACTGGTTCCCAGTAACGGCCCCGTTGCCGTGTCCCAGTCCATCCCAGTATAACCAGTATAACCAGTAGAAACCAGTCCCATAGTGGTTCCCAGTAACAGCTTTGTTGCCGTGTCCCAGTCCATCCCAGTATAACCAGTATAAGCAGTATAACCCAGTCCATTCCCAGTAGAAACCAGTCCCATACTGGTCTCCAGTAACGGCCCTGTTGCCGTGTCCCAGTCCATCCCAGTATAACCGGTATAACCCAGTCCATTCCCAGTAGAAACCAGTCCCATACTGGTTCCCAGTAACGGCCCCGTTGCCGTGTCCCAATCCATCCCAGTATAACCAGTATAACCCAGTCCATTCCCAGTAGAAACCAGTCCCATACTGGTCTCCAGTAACGGCCCCGTTGCCGTGTCCCAGTCCATCCCAGTATAACCAGTATATCCCAGTCCATTCCCAGTAGAAACCAGTCCCGTACTGGTCTCCAGTAACAGCCCCGTTGCCATGTCCCAGTCCATCCCAGTATAACCAGTATAACCCAGTCCATTCCCAGTAGAAACCAGTCCCATACTGGTTCCCAGTAACGGCCCTGTTGCCGTGTCCCAGTCCATCCCAGTATATCCCAGTCCATTCCCAGTAGAAACCAGTCCCATACTGGTTCCAAGTAACGGCCCCGTTGCCGTGTCCCAATCCATCCCATTATAAGCAGTATATCCCAGTCCATTCCCAGTAGAAACCAGTCCCGTACTGGTTCCCAGTAACAGCCCCGTTGCCGTGTCCCAGTCCATCCCAGTATAACCAGTATAACCAGTATAACCAGTATAACCAGTAGAAACCAGTCCCATACTGGTTCCCAGTAACAGCTTTGTTGCCGTGTCCCAGTCCATCCCAGTATAACCAGTATAAGCAGTATAACCCAGTCCATTCCCAGTAGAAACCAGTCCCATACTGGTCTCCAGTAACGGCCCTGTTGCCGTGTCCCAGTCCATCCCAGTATAACCGGTATAACCCAGTCCATTCCCAGTAGAAACCAGTCCCATACTGGTTCCCAGTAACGGCCCCGTTGACGTGTCCCAATCCATCCCAGTATAACCAGTATAAACCAGTCCATTCCCAGTAGAAACCTGTCCCGTTCTGGTTCCCAGTAACAGCCCCGTTGCCGTGTCCCAGTCCATCCCAGTATAACCAGTATAACCCAGTCCATTCCCAGTATAAACCAGTCCCATACTGGTTCCCAGTAACAGCCCCGTTGCCGTGTCCCAGTCCATCCCAGTATAACCAGTATAACCAGTAGAAACCAGTCCCATACTGGTTCCCAGTAACAGCTTTGTTGCCGTGTCCCAGTCCATCCCAGTATAACCAGTATAAGCAGTATAACCCAGTCCATTCCCAGTAGAAACCAGTCCCATACTGGTCTCCAGTAACGGCCCTGTTGCCGTGTCCCAGTCCATCCCAGTATAACCGGTATAACCCAGTCCATTCCCAGTAGAAACCAGTCCCATACTGGTTCCCAGTAACGGCCCCGTTGCCGTGTCCCAATCCATCCCAGTATAACCAGTATAACCCAGTCCATTCCCAGTAGAAACCAGTCCCATACTGGTCTCCAGTAACGGCCCTGTTGCCGTGTCCCAGTCCATCCCAGTATAACCGGTATAACCCAGTCCATTCCCAGTAGAAACCAGTCCCATACTGGTTCCCAGTAACGGCCCCGTTGCCGTGTCCCAATCCATCCCAGTATAACCGGTAAAACCCAGTCCATTCCCAGTAGAAACCAGTCCCATACTGGTCTCCAGTAACGGCCCCGTTGCCGTGTCCCAGTCCATCCCAGTATAACCAGTATAACCAGAAGAAACCAGTTCCATACTGGTTCCCAGTAACAGCCCCATTGCCGTGTCCCTGTCCATCCCAGTATAACCAGTATAACCATTACAACCCAGTCCATTCCCAGTAGAAACCAGTCCCATACTGGTTCCCAGTAACGGCCCCGTTGCCGTGTCCCAGTCCATCCCAGTGTAACCAGTATATCCCAGTCCATTCCCAGTAGAAACCAGTCCCATACTGGTTCCCAGTAACGGCCCCGTTGCCGTGTCCCAAACTATCCCAGTATAACCGGTATAACCCAGTCCATTCCCAGTAGAAACCAGTCCCATACTGGTTCCCAGTAACAGCCCCGTTGCCGTGTCCCATTCCATCCCAGTATAACCACTATAACCAGAAGAAACCAGTTCCATACTGGTTCCCAGTAACAGCCCCATTGCCGTGTCCCAGTCCATCCCAGTATAACCAGTATAACCATTACAAGCCAGTCCATTCCCAGTAGAAACCAGTCCCATACTGATTCCCAGTAACGGCCCTTTTGCCGTGTCCCAATCCATCCCAGTATAACCAGTATAACCCAGTCCATTCCCAGTAGAAACCAGTCCCATACTGGTCTCCAGTAACGGCCCCGTGTCCGTGTCCCAGTCCATCCCAGTATAACCAGTATATCCCAGTCCATTCCCAGTAGAAACCAGTCCCGTACTGGTTCCCAGTAACAGCCCCGTTGCCATGTCCCAGTCCATCCCAGTATAACCAGTATAACCCAGTCCATTCCCAGTAGAAACCAGTCCCATACTGGTTCCCAGTAACAGCCCCGTTGCCGTGTCCCAGTCCATCCCAGTATAACCACTATAACCAGTAGAAACAAGTTCCATACTGGTTCCCAGTAACAGCCCCATTGCCGTGTCCCAGTCCATCCCAGTATAACCAGTATAACCATTACAACCCAGTCCATTCCCAGTAGAAACCAGTCCCATACTGGTTCCCAGTAACGGCCCCGTTGCCGTGTCCCAGTCCATCCCAGTATAACCCAGTCCGTTCCCAGTAGAAGCCAGTCCCATACTGGTTCCCAGTAACGGCCCCGTTGCCGTGTCCCAGTCCATCCCAGTATAACCAGTATATCCCAGTCCATTCCCTGTAGAAACCCGTCTCGTACTGGTTCCCAGTAACAGCCCCGTGGCCGTGTCCCTGTCCATCCCAGTATAACCACTATAACCAGTACAACCAGTATAAACAGTAGAAACCAGTCCCATACTGGTTCCCAGTAACAGCTTTGTTGCCGTGTCCCAGTCCATCCCAGTATAACCAGTATAAGCAGTATAACCCAGTCCATTCCCAGTAGACACCAGTCCCATACTGGTCTCCAGTAACGGCCCTTTTGCCGTGTCCCAGTCCATCCCAGTATAACCGGTATAACCCAGTCCATTCCCAGTAGAAACCAGTCCCATACTGGTTCCCAGTAACGGCCCCGTTGCCGTGTCCCAATCCATCCCAGTATAACCGGTATAACCCAGTCCATTCCCAGTAGAAACCAGTCCCCTACTGGTCTCCAGTAACCGCCCCGTTGCAGTGTCCCAGTCCATCCCAGTATAACCAGTATATCCCAGTCCATTCCCAGTATAAACCAGTCCCATACTGGTTCCCAGTAACAGCCCCGTTGCCGTGTCCCAGTCCATCCCAGTATAACCACTATAACCAGTATAACCAGTATAACCAGTAGAAACCAGTCCCATACTGGTTCCCAGTAACAGCTTTGTTGCCGTGTCCCAGTCCATCCCAGTATAACCAGTATAAGCAGTATAACCCAGTCCATTCCCAGTAGAAACCAGTCCCATACTGGTCTCCAGTAACGGCCCTGTTGCCGTGTCCCAGTCCATCCCAGTATAACCGGTATAACCCAGTCCATTCCCAGTAGAAACCAGTCCCATACTGGTTCCCAGTAACGGCCCCGTTGCCGTGTCCCAATCCATCCCAGTATAACCAGTATAACCCAGTCCATTCCCAGTAGAAACCAGTCCCATACTGGTTCCCAGTAACAGCCCCGTTGCCGTGTCCCAGTCCATCCCAGTATAACCACTATAACCAGTAGAAACAAGTTCCATACTGGTTCCCAGTAACAGCCCCATTGCCGTGTCCCAGTCCATCCCAGTATAACCAGTATAACCATTACAACCCAGTCCATTCCCAGTAGAAACCAGTCCCATACTGGTTCCCAGTAACGGCCCCGTTGCCGTGTCCCAGTCCATCCCAGTATAACCCAGTCCGTTCCCAGTAGAAACCAGTCCCATACTGGTTCCCAGTAACGGCCCCGTTGCCGTGTCCCAGTCCATCCCAGTATAACCAGTATAACCAGTAGAAACCAGTCCCATAGTGGTTCCCAGTAACAGCTTTGTTGCCGTGTCCCAGTCCATCCCAGTATAACCAGTATAAGCAGTATAACCCAGTCCATTCCCAGTAGAAACCAGTCCCATACTGGTCTCCAGTAACGGCCCTGTTGCCGTGTCCCAGTCCATCCCAGTATAACCGGTATAACCCAGTCCATTCCCAGTAGAAACCAGTCCCATACTGGTTCCCAGTAACGGCCCCGTTGCCGTGTCCCAATCCATCCCAGTATAACCAGTATAACCCAGTCCATTCCCAGTAGAAACCAGTCCCATACTGGTCTCCAGTAACGGCCCCGTTGCCGTGTCCCAGTCCATCCCAGTATAACCAGTATATCCCAGTCCATTCCCAGTAGAAACCAGTCCCGTACTGGTCTCCAGTAACAGCCCCGTTGCCATGTCCCAGTCCATCCCAGTATAACCAGTATAACCCAGTCCATTCCCAGTAGAAACCAGTCCCATACTGGTTCCCAGTAACGGCCCTGTTGCCGTGTCCCAGTCCATCCCAGTATATCCCAGTCCATTCCCAGTAGAAACCAGTCCCATACTGGTTCCAAGTAACGGCCCCGTTGCCGTGTCCCAATCCATCCCATTATAAGCAGTATATCCCAGTCCATTCCCAGTAGAAACCAGTCCCGTACTGGTTCCCAGTAACAGCCCCGTTGCCGTGTCCCAGTCCATCCCAGTATAACCAGTATAACCAGTATAACCAGTATAACCAGTAGAAACCAGTCCCATACTGGTTCCCAGTAACAGCTTTGTTGCCGTGTCCCAGTCCATCCCAGTATAACCAGTATAAGCAGTATAACCCAGTCCATTCCCAGTAGAAACCAGTCCCATACTGGTCTCCAGTAACGGCCCTGTTGCCGTGTCCCAGTCCATCCCAGTATAACCGGTATAACCCAGTCCATTCCCAGTAGAAACCAGTCCCATACTGGTTCCCAGTAACGGCCCCGTTGACGTGTCCCAATCCATCCCAGTATAACCAGTATAAACCAGTCCATTCCCAGTAGAAACCTGTCCCGTTCTGGTTCCCAGTAACAGCCCCGTTGCCGTGTCCCAGTCCATCCCAGTATAACCAGTATAACCCAGTCCATTCCCAGTATAAACCAGTCCCATACTGGTTCCCAGTAACAGCCCCGTTGCCGTGTCCCAGTCCATCCCAGTATAACCAGTATAACCAGTATAAACCAGTCCCATACTGGTTCCCAGTAACAGCTTTGTTGCCGTGTCCCAGTCCATCCCAGTATAACCAGTATAAGCAGTATAACCCAGTCCATTCCCAGTAGAAACCAGTCCCATACTGGTCTCCAGTAACGGCCCTGTTGCCGTGTCCCAGTCCATCCCAGTATAACCGGTATAACCCAGTCCATTCCCAGTAGAAACGAGTCCCATACTGGTTCCCAGTAACGGCCCCGTTGCCGTGTCCCAATCCATCCCAGTATAACCGGTATAGCCCAGTCCATTCCCAGAAGAAACCAGTCCCATACTGGTCTCCAGTAACGGCCCCGTTGCCGTGTCCCAGTCCATCCCGGTATAACCAGTATAACCAGAAGAAACCAGTTCCATACTGGTTCCCAGTAACAGCCCCATTGCCGTGTCCCTGTCCATCCCAGTATAACCAGTATAACCATTACAACCCAGTCCATTCCCAGTAGAAACCAGTCCCATACTGGTTCCCAGTAACGGCCCCGTTGCCGTGTCCCAGTCCATCCCAGTGTAACCAGTATATCCCAGTCCATTCCCAGTAGAAACCAGTCCCATACTGGTTCCCAGTAACGGCCCCGTTGCCGTGTCCCAAACCATCCCAGTATAACCGGTATAACCCAGTCCATTCCCAGTAGAAACCAGTCCCATACTGGTTCCCAGTAACGGCCCTGTTGCCGTTTCCCAATCCATCCCAGTATAAGCAGTATATCCCAGTCCATTCCCAGTAGAAACCAGTCCCGTACTGGTTCCCAGTAACAGCCCCGTTGCCGTGTCCCAGTCCATCCCAGTATAACCAGTATAACCAGTAGAAACCAGTTCCATACTGGTTTCCAGTAACAGCACCATTGCGGTGTCCCAGTCCATCCCAGTATAACCAGTATAACCATTACAACCCAGTCCATTCCCAGTAGAAACCAGTCCCATACTGGTTCCCAGTAACGGCCGCGTTGCCGTGTCCCAGTCCATCCCAGTATAACCAGTATAACCAGTAGAACCAGTATAACCAGTAGAAAACAGTCCCATACTGGTTCCCAGTAACAGCTTTGTTGCCGTGTCCCAGTCCATCCCAGTATAACCAGTATAAGCAGTATAACCCAGTCCATTCCCAGTAGAAACCAGTCCCATACTGGTCTCCAGTAACGGCCCTGTTGCCGTGTCCCAGTCCATCCCAGTAGAACCGGTATAACCCAGTCCATTCCCAGTAGAAACGAGTCCCATACTGGTTCCCAGTAACGGCCCCGTTGCCGTGTCCCAATCCATCCCAGTATAACCAGTATAACCCAGTCCATTCCCAGTAGAAACCAGTCCCATACTGGTCTCCAGTAACGGCCCTGTTGCCGTGTCCCAGTCCATCCCAGTATAACCGGTATAACCCAGTCCATTCCCAGTAGAAACCAGTCCCATACTGGTTCCCAGTAACGGCCCCGTTGTCGTGTCCCAATCCATCCCAGTATAAGCAGAATATCCCAGTCCATTCCCAGTAGAAACCAGTCCCGTACTGGTTCCCAGTAACAGCCCCGTTGCCGTGTCCCAGTCCATCCCAGTATAACCACTATAACCAGTATAACCAGTATAACCAGTAGAAACCAGTCCCATACTGGTTCCCAGTAACAGCTTTGTTGCCGTGTCCCAGTCCATCCCAGTATAACCAGTAAAAGCAGTATAACCTAGTCCATTCCCAGTAGAAACCAGTCCCATACTGGTCTCCAGTAACGGCCCTGTTGCCGTGTCCCAGTCCATCCCAGTATAACCGGTATAACCCAGTCCATTCCCAGTAGAAACCAGTCCCATACTGGTTCCCAGTAACGGCCCCGTTGCCGTGTCCCAATCCATCCCAGTATAACCAGTATAACCCAGTCCATTCCCAGTAGAAACCAGTCCCATACTGGTCTCCAGTAACGGCCCTGTTGCCGTGTCCCAGTCCATCCCAGTATAACCGGTATAACCCAGTCCATTCCCAGTAGAAACCAGTCCCATACTGGTTCCCAGTAACGGCCCCGTTGCCGTGTCCCAATCCATCCCAGTATAACCGGTAAAACCCAGTCCATTCCCAGTAGAAACCAGTCCCATACTGGTCTCCAGTAACGGCCCCGTTGCCGTGTCCCAGTCCATCCCAGTATAACCAGTATAACCAGAAGAAACCAGTTCCATACTGGTTCCCAGTAACAGCCCCATTGCCGTGTCCCTGTCCATCCCAGTATAACCAGTATAACCATTACAACCCAGTCCATTCCCAGTAGAAACCAGTCCCATACTGGTTCCCAGTAACGGCCCCGTTGCCGTGTCCCAGTCCATCCCAGTGTAACCAGTATATCCCAGTCCATTCCCAGTAGAAACCAGTCCCATACTGGTTCCCAGTAACGGCCCCGTTGCCGTGTCCCAAACTATCCCAGTATAACCGGTATAACCCAGTCCATTCCCAGTAGAAACCAGTCCCATACTGGTTCCCAGTAACACCCCCGTTGCCGTGTCCCATTCCATCCCAGTATAACCACTATAACCAGAAGAAACCAGTTCCATACTGGTTCCCAGTAACAGCCCCATTGCCGTGTCCCAGTCCATCCCAGTATAACCAGTATAACCATTACAAGCCAGTCCATTCCCAGTAGAAACCAGTCCCATACTGATTCCCAGTAACGGCCCTTTTGCCGTGTCCCAATCCATCCCAGTATAACCAGTATAACCCAGTCCATTCCCAGTAGAAACCAGTCCCATACTGGTCTCCAGTAACGGCCCCGTGTCCGTGTCCCAGTCCATCCCAGTATAACCAGTATATCCCAGTCCATTCCCAGTAGAAACCAGTCCCGTACTGGTTCCCAGTAACAGCCCCGTTGCCATGTCCCAGTCCATCCCAGTATAACCAGTATAACCCAGTCCATTCCCAGTAGAAACCAGTCCCATACTGGTTCCCAGTAACAGCCCCGTTGCCGTGTCCCAGTCCATCCCAGTATAACCACTATAACCAGTAGAAACAAGTTCCATACTGGTTCCCAGTAACAGCCCCATTGCCGTGTCCCAGTCCATCCCAGTATAACCAGTATAACCATTACAACCCAGTCCATTCCCAGTAGAAACCAGTCCCATACTGGTTCCCAGTAACGGCCCCGTTGCCGTGTCCCAAACCATCCCAGTATAACCCAGTCCGTTCCCAGTAGAAGCCAGTCCCATACTGGTTCCCAGTAACGGCCCCGTTGCCGTGTCCCAGTCCATCCCAGTATAACCAGTATATCCCAGTCCATTCCCTGTAGAAACCCGTCTCGTACTGGTTCCCAGTAACAGCCCCGTGGCCGTGTCCCTGTCCATCCCAGTATAACCACTATAACCAGTACAACCAGTATAAACAGTAGAAACCAGTCCCATACTGGTCTCCAGTAACAGCTTTGTTGCCGTGTCCCAGTCCATCCCAGTATAACCAGTATAAGCAGTATAACCTAGTCCATTCCCAGTAGACACCAGTCCCATACTGGTCTCCAGTAACGGCCCTTTTGCCGTGTCCCAGTCCATCCCAGTATAACCGGTATAACCCAGTCCATTCCCAGTAGAAACCAGTCCCATACTGGTTCCCAGTAACGGCCCCGTTGCCGTGTCCCAATCCATCCCAGTATAACCGGTATAACCCAGTCCATTCCCAGTAGAAACCAGTCCCCTACTGGTCTCCAGTAACCGCCCCGTTGCAGTGTCCCAGTCCATCCCAGTATAACCAGTATATCCCAGTCCATTCCCAGTATAAACCAGTCCCATACTGGTTCCCAGTAACAGCCCCGTTGCCGTGTCCCAGTCCATCCCAGTATAACCACTATAACCAGTAGAAACAAGTTCCATACTGGTTCCCAGTAACAGCCCCATTGCCGTGTCCCAGTCCATCCCAGTATAACCAGTATAACCATTACAACCCAGTCCATTCCCAGTAGAAACCAGTCCCATACTGGTTTCCCGTAGCGGCCCCGTTGCCGTGTCCCAATCCATCCCAGTATAACCCAGTCCATTCCCAGTAGAAACCAGTCCCATACTGGTTCCCAATAACGGCCCCGTTGCCGTGTCCCAGTCCATCCCAGTATAACCAGTATATCCCAGTCCATTCCCAGTAGAAACCAGTCCCGTACTGGTTCCCAGTAACAGCCCCGTTGCCGTGTCCCTGTCCATCCCAGTATAACCACTATAACCAGTATAACCAGTATAACCAGTAGAAACCAGTCCCATACTGGTTCCCAGTAACAGCTTTGTTGCCGTGTCCCAGTCCATCCCAGTATAACCAGTATAAGCAGTATAACCCAGTCCATTCCCAGTAGAAACCAGTCCCATACTGGTCTCCAGTAACGGCCCTGTTGCCGTGTCCCAGTCCATCCCAGTATAACCGGTATAACCCAGTCCATTCCCAGTAGAAACCAGTCCCATACTGGTTCCCAGTAACGGCCCCGTTGCCGTGTCCCAATCCATCCCAGTATAACCAGTATAACCCAGTCCATTCCCAGTAGAAACCAGTCCCATACTGGTCTCCAGTAACGGCCCTGCTGCCGTGTCCCAGTCCATCCCAGTATAACCGGTATAACCCAGTCCATTCCCAGTAGAAACCAGTCCCATACTGGTTCCCAGTAACAGCCCGGTTGCCATGTCCCAGTCCATCCCAGTATAACCAGTATAACCCAGTCCATTCCCAGTATAAACCAGTCCCATACTGGTTCCCAGTAACAGCCCCGTTGCCGTGTCCCAGTCCATCCCAGTATAACCAGTATAACCAGTAGAAACCAGTTCCATACTGGTTCCCAGTAACAGCACCATTGCCGTGTCCCAGTCCATCCCAGTATAACCAGTATAACCGGTAGAACCAGTATAACCAGTAGAAAAGAGTCCCATACTGGTTCCCAGTAACACCTTTGTTGCTGTGTCCCAGTCCATCCCAGTATAACCAGTATAAGCAGTATAACCCAGTCCATTCCCAGTAGAAACCAGTCCCATACTGGTCTCCAGTAACGGCCCTGTTGCCGTGTCCCAGTCCATCCCAGTATAACCGGTATAACCTAGTCCATTCCCAGTAGAAACCAGTCCCATACTGGTTCCCAGTAACGGCCCCGTTGCCGTGTCCCAATCCATCCCAGTATAAGCAGAATATCCCAGTCCATTCCAAGTAGAAACCAGTCCCGTACTGGTTCCCAGTAACAGCCCCGTTGCCGTGTCCTAGTCCATCCCAGTATAACCACTATAACCAGCATAACCAGTATAACCAGTAGAAACCAGTCCCATACTGGTTCACAGTAACAGCTTTGTTGCCGTGTCCCAGTCCATCCCAGTATAACCAGTATAAGCAGTATAACCCAGTCCATTCCCAGTAGAAACCACTCCCATACTGGTCTCCAGTAACGGCCCTGTTGCCGTGTCCCAGTCCATCCCAGTATAACCGGTATAACCCAGTCCATTCCCAGTAGAAACCAGTCCCATACTGGTTCCCAGTAACGGCCCCGTTGCCGTGTCCCAATCCATCCCAGTATAACCAGTATAACCCAGTCCATTCCCAGTAGAAACCAGTCCCGTACTGGTTCCCAGTAACAGCCCCGTTGCCGTGTCCCAGTCCATCCCCGTATAACCAGTATAACCCAGTCCATTCCCAGTATAAACCAGTCCCATACTGGTTCCCAGTAAAAGCCCTGTTGCCGTGTCCCAGTCCATCCCAGTATAACCAGTATAACCAGTAGACACCAGTTCCATACTGGTTCCCAGTAACAGCCCCATTGCCGTGTCCCAGTCCATCCCAGTATAACCAGTATAACCATTACAACCCAGTCCATTCCCAGTAGAAACCAGTCCCATACTGGTTCCCAGTAACGGCCCCGTTGCCATGTCCCAGTCCATCCCAGTATAACCCAGTCCACTCCCAGTAGAAACCAGTCCCATACTGGTTCCCAGTAACGGCCCCGTTGCCGTGTCCCAGTCCATCCCAATATAACCAGTATATCCCCGTCCATTCCCAGTAGAAACCAGTCCCGTACTGGGTCCCAGTAACAGCCCCGTTGCCGTGTCCCTGTCCATCCCAGTATAACCAGTATAACCAGTATAACCAGTATAACCAGTAGAAACCAGTCCCATACTGGTTCCCAGTAACAGCCCCGTTGCCGTGTCCCAGTCCATACCAGTATAACCAGTATAAGCAGTATAACCCAGTCCATTCCCAGTAGAAACCAGTCCCATACTGGTCTCCAGTAACGGCCCCGTTGCCGTGTCCCAATCAATCCTAGTATAACCAGTATATCCCAGTCAATTCCCAGTAGAAACTAGTCCCGTCCTGGTTCCCAGTAACAGCCCCGTTGCCGTGTCCCAGTCCATCCCAGTATAACCAGTATAACCAGTAGAACCAGTATAACCAGTAGAAAACAGTCCCATACTGGTTCCCAGTAACAGCTTTGTTGCCGTGTCCCAGTCCATCCCAGTATAACCAGTATAAGCAGTATAACCCAGTCCATTCCCAGTAGAAACCAGTCCCATACTGGTCTCCAGTAACGGCCCCGTGTCCGTGTCCCAGTCCATCCCAGTATAACCGGTATAACCCAGTCCATTCCCAGTAGAAACCAGTCCCATACTGGTTCCCAGTAACGGCCCCGTTGCCGTATCCCAATCCATCCCAGTATAAGCAGTATATCCCAGTCCATTCCCAGTAGAAACCAGTCCCGTACTGGTTCCCAGTAACAGCCCCGTTGCCGTGTCCCAGTCCATACCAGTATAACCACTATAACCAGTATAACCAGTATAACCAGTAGAAACCAGTCCCATACTGGTTCCCAGTAACAGCTTTGTTGCCGTGTCCAAGTCCATCCCAGTATAACCAGTATAAGCAGTATAACCCAGTCCATTCCCAGTAGAAACCAGTCCCATACTGGTCTCAAGTAACTGCCCTGTTGCCGTGTCCCAGTCCATCCCAGTATAACCGGTATAACCCAGTCCATTCCCAGTAGAAACCAGTCCCATACTGGTTCCCAGTAACGCCCCCGTTGCCGTGTACCAATCCATCCCAGTGTAACCAGTATAACCCAGTCCATTCCCAGTAGAAACCAGTCCCGTACTGGTTCCCAGTAACAGCCCCGTTGCCGTGTCCCAGTCCATCCCAGTATAACCAGTATAACCCAGTCCATTCCCAGTATAAACCAGTCCCATACTGGTTCCCAGTAAAAGCCCTGTTGCCGTGTCCCAGTCCATCCCAGTATAACCAGTATAACCAGTAGACACCAGTTCCATACTGGTTCCCAGTAACAGCCCCATTGCCGTGTCCCAGTCCATCCCAGTATAACCAGTATAACCATTACAACCCAGTCCATTCCCAGTAGAAACCAGTCCCATACTGGTTCCCAGTAACGGCCCCGTTGCCATGTCCCAGTCCAACCCAGTATATCCCAGTCCACTCCCAGTAGAAACCAGTCCCATACTGGTTCCCAGTAACGGCCCCGTTGCCGTGTCCCAGTCCATCCCAGTATAACCAGTATATCCCAGTCCATTCCCAGTAGAAACCAGTCCCGTACTGGGTCCCAGTAACAGCCCCGTTGCCGTGTCCCTGTCCATCCCAGTATAACCAGTATAACCAGTAGAAACCAGTCCCATACTGGTTCCCAGTAACAGCTTTGTTGCCGTGTCCCAGTCCATCCCAGTATAACCAGTATAAGCAGTATAACCCAGTCCATTCCCAGTAGAAACCAGTCCCATACTGGTCTCCAGTAACGGCCCTGTTGCCGTGTCCCAGTCCATCCCAGTATAACCGGTATAACCCAGTCCATTCCCTGTAGAAACCAGTCCCATACTGGTTCCCAGTAACGGCCCCGTTGCCGTGTCCCAATCCATCCCAGTATAACCAGTATAACCCAGTCCATTCCCAGTAGAAACCAGTCCCATACTGGCCTCCAGTAACGGCCCCGTTGCCGTGTCCCAGTCCATCCCAGTATAACCAGTATATCCCAGTCCATTCCCAGTAGAAACCAGTCCCGTACTGGTTCCTAGTAACAGCCCCGTTGCCATGTCCCAGTCCATCCCAGTATAACCAGTATAACCCAGTCCATTCCCAGTATAAACCAGTCCCATACTGGTTCCCAGTAACAGCCCCGTTGCCGTGTCCTAGTCCATCCCAGTATAACCAGTATAACCAGTAGAAACCAGTTCCATACTGGTTCCCAGTAACAGCCCCATTGCCGTGTCCCAGTCCATCCCAGTATAACCAGTATAACCATTACAACCCAGTCCATTCCCAGTAGAAACCAGTCCCATACTGGTTCCCAGTAACGGCCCTGTTGCCGTGTCCCAGTCCATCCCAGTATAACCCAGTCCATTCCCAGTAGAAACCAGTCCCATACTGGTTCCCAGTAACGGCCCCGTTGCCGTGTCCCAATCAATCCCATTATAAGCAGTATATCCCAGTCCATCCCAGTATAACCAGTATAACCAGTATAACCAGTATAACCAGTAGAAACCAGTCCCATACTGGTTCCCAGTAAAAGCCCCGTTGCCGTGTCCCAGTCCATCCCAGTATAACCAGTATAAGCAGTATAACCCAGTCCATTCCCAGTAGAAACCAGTCCCATACTGGTCTCCAGTAACGGCCCTGTTGCCGTGTCCCAGTCCATCCCAGTATAACCGGTATAACCCAGTCCATTCCCAGTAGAAACCAGTCCCATACTGGTTCCCAGTAACGGCCCCGTTGACGTGTCCCAATCCATCCCAGTATAACCAGGATAAACAAGTCCATTCCCAGTAGAAACCAGTCCCGTACTGGTTCCCAGTAACAGCCCCGTTGCCATGTCCCAGTCCATCCCAGTATAACCAGTATAACCCAGTCCATTCCCAGTATAAACCAGTCCCATACTGGTTCCCAGTAACAGCCCCGTTGCCGTGTCCCAGTCCATACCAGTATAACCAGTATAACCAGTAGAAACCAGTCCCATACTGGTTCCCAGTAGCAGCTTTGTTGCCGTGTCCCAGTCCATCCCAGTATAACCAGTATAAGCAGTATAACCCAGTCCATTCCCAGTAGAAACCAGTCCCATACTGGTCTCCAGTAACGGCCCTGTTGCCGTGTCCCAGTCTATCCCAGTATAACCAGTATAAGCAGTATAACCCAGTCCATTCCCAGTAGAAACCAGTCCCATACTGGTCTCCAGTAACGGCACTGTTGCCGTGTCCCAGTCCATCCCAGTATAACCGGTATAACCCAGTCCATTCCCAGTAGAAACCAGTCCCATACTGGTTCCCAGTAACGGCCCCGTTGCCGTGTCCCAATCCATCCCAGTATAACCGGTATAACCCAGTCCATTCCCAGTAGAAACCAGTCCCATACTGGTCTCCAGTAACGGCCCCGTTGCCATGTCCCAGTCCATCCCAGTATAACCAGTATAACCAGAAGAAACCAGTTCCATACTGGTTCCCAGTAACAGCCCCATTGCCGTATCCCTGTCCATCCCAGTATAACCAGTATAACCATTACAACCCAGTCCATTCCCAGTAGAAACCAGTCCCATACTGGTTCCCAGTAACGGCCCCGTTGCCGTGTCCCAGTCCATCCCAGTGTAACCAGTATATCCCAGTCCATTCCCAGTAGAAACCAGTCCCATACTGTTTCCCAGTAACGGCCCCGTTGCCGTGTCCCAATCCATCCCAGTATAACCGGTATAACCCAGTCCATTCCCAGTAGAAACCAGTCCCATACTGGTTCCCAGTAACAGCCCCGTTGCCGTGTCCCAGTCCATCCCAGTATAACCAGTATAACCAGAAGAAACCAGTTCCATACTGGTTCCCAGTAACAGCCCCATTGCCGTGTCCCAGTCTATCCCAGTATAACCAGTATAACCATTACAAGCCAGTCCATTCCCAGTAGAAACCAGTCCCATACTGGTTCCCAGTAACGGCCCCGTTGCCGTGTCCCAGTCCATCCCAGTGTAACCAGTATATCCCAGTCCATTCCCAGTAGAAACCAGTCTTGTACTGGTTCCCAGTAACGGCCCCCTTGCCATGTCCCAGTCCATCCCAGTATAACCAGTATAACCCAGTCCATTCCCATTATAAACCAGTCCCATACTGGTTCCCAGTAACGGCCCCGTTGACGTGTCCCAGTCCATCCCAGTTTAACCAGTATATCCCAGTCCATTCCTAGTAGAAACCAGTCCCGTACTGGTTCCCAGTAACAGCCCCGTTGCCGTGTCCCTGTCCATCCCAGTATAACCAGTATAACCAGTAGAAACCAGTCCCATACTGGTTCCCAGTAACAGCTTTGTTGCCGTGTCCCAGTCCATCCCAGTATAACCAGTATAAGCAGTATAACCCAGTCCATTCCCAGTAGAAACCAGTCCCATACTGGTCTCCAGTAACGGCCCTGTTGCCGTGTCCCAGTCCATCCCAGTATAACCAGTATAACCCAGTCCATTCCCAGTAGAAACCAGTCCCATACTGGTTCCCCAGTAACGGCCCCGTTGCCGTGTCCCAATCCATCCCAGTATAACCAGTATAACCCAGTCCATTCCCAGTAGAAACCAGTCCCATACTGGTCTCCAGTAACGGCCCCGTTGCCGTGTCCCAGTCCATCCCAGTATAACCAGTATATCCCAGTCCATTCCCAGTAGAAACCAGTCCCGTACTGGTCTCCAGTAACAGCCCCGTTGCCATGTCCCAGTCCATCCCAGTATAACCAGTATATCCCAGTCCATTCCCAGTATAAACCAGTCCCATACTGGTTCCCAGTAACAGCCCCGTTGCCGTGTCCCAGTCCATTCCAGTATAACCAGTATAACCATTACAACCCAGTCCATTCCCAGTAGAAACCAGTCCCATACTGGTTCCCAGTAACGGCCCTGTTGCCGTGTCCCAGTTTATCCCAGTATAACCCAGTCCATTCCCAGTAGAAACCAGTCCCATACTGGTTCCCAGTAACGGTCCCGTTGCCGTGTCCCAATCCATCCCATTATAAGCAGTATATCCCAGTCCATTCCCAGTAGAAACCAGTCCCGTACTGGTTCCCAGTAACAGCCCCGTTGCCGTGTCCCAGTCCATCCCAGTATAACCAGTATAACCAGTAGAACCAGTATAACCAGTAGAAACCAGTCCCATACTGGTTCCCAGTAACAGCTTTGTTGCCGTGTCCCAGTCCATCCCAGTATAACCAGTATAAGCAGTATAACCCAGTCCATTCCCAGTAGAAAACCAGTCCCATACTGGTCTCCAGTAACGGCCCTGTTGCCGTGTCCCAGTGCATCCCAGTATAACCGGTATAACCCAGTCCATTCCCAGTAGAAACCAGTCCCATACTGGTTCCCAGTAACGGCCCCGTTGACGTGTCCCAATCCATCCCAGTATAACCAGTATAAACCAGTCCATTCCCAGTAGAAACCTGTCCCGTACTGGTTCCCAGTAACAGCCCCGTTGCCGGTGTCCCAGTCCATCCCAGTATAACCAGTATAACCCAGTCCATTCCCAGTATAAACCAGTCCCATACTGGTTCCCAGTAAGAGCCCCGTTGCCGTGTCCCAGTCCATCCCAGTATAACCAGTATAACCAGTAGAAACCAGTTCCATACTGGTTCCCAGTAACAGCACCATTGCCGTGTCCCAGTCCATCCCAGTATAACCAGTATAACCGGTAGAACCAGTATAACCAGTAGAAAACAGTCCCATACTGGTTCCCCAGTAACACCTTTGTTGCTGTGTCCCAGTCCATCCCAGTATAACCAGTATAAGCAGTATAACCCAGTCCATTCCCAGTAGAAACCAGTCCCATACTGGTCTCCAGTAACGGCCCTGTTGCCGTGTCCCAGTCCATCCCAGTATAACCGGTATAACCTAGTCCATTCCCAGTAGAAACCAGTCCCATACTGGTTCCCAGTAACGGCCCCGTTGCCGTGTCCCAATCCATCCCAGTATAAGCAGAATATCCCAGTCCATTCCAAGTAGAAACCAGTCCCGTACTGGTTCCCAGTAACAGCCCCGTTGCCGTGTCCTAGTCCATCCCAGTATAACCACTATAACCAGCATAACCAGTATAACCAGTAGAAACCAGTCCCATACTGGTTCACAGTAACAGCTTTGTTGCCGTGTCCCAGTCCATCCCAGTATAACCAGTATAAGCAGTATAACCCAGTCCATTCCCAGTAGAAACCACTCCCATACTGGTCTCCAGTAACGGCCCTGTTGCCGTGTCCCAGTCCATCCCAGTATAACCGGTATAACCCAGTCCATTCCCAGTAGAAACCAGTCCCATACTGGTTCCCAGTAACGGCCCCGTTGCCGTGTCCCCAATCCATCCCAGTATAACCAGTATAACCCAGTCCATTCCCAGTAGAAACCAGTCCCGTACTGGTTCCCAGTAACAGCCCCGTTGCCGTGTCCCAGTCCATCCCCGTATAACCAGTATAACCCAGTCCATTCCCAGTATAAACCAGTCCCATACTGGTTCCCAGTAAAAGCCCTGTTGCCGTGTCCCAGTCCATCCCAGTATAACCAGTATAACCAGTAGACACCAGTTCCATACTGGTTCCCAGTAACAGCCCCCATTGCCGTGTCCCAGTCCATCCAGTATAACCAGTATAACCATTACAACCCAGTCCCATTCCCAGTAGAAACCAGTCCCATACTGGTTCCCAGTAACGGCCCCGTTGCCATGTCCCAGTCCATCCCAGTATAACCCAGTCCACTCCCAGTAGAAACCAGTCCCATACTGGTTCCCAGTAACGGCCCCCGTTGCCGTGTCCCAGTCCATCCCAATATAACCAGTATATCCCCGTCCATTCCCAGTAGAAACCAGTCCCGTACTGGGTCCCAGTAACAGCCCCGTTGCCGTGTCCCTGTCCATCCCAGTATAACCAGTATAACCAGTATAACCAGTATAACCAGTAGAAACCAGTCCCATACTGGTTCCCAGTAACAGCCCCGTTGCCGTGTCCCAGTCCATACCAGTATAACCAGTATAAAGCAGTATAACCCAGTCCATTCCCAGTAGAAACCAGTCCCATACTGGTCTCCAGTAACGGCCCCGTTGCCGTGTCCCAATCAATCCTAGTATAACCAGTATATCCCAGTCAATTCCCAGTAGAAACTAGTCCCGTCCTGGGTTCCCAGTAACAGCCCCGTTGCCGTGTCCCAGTCCATCCCAGTCAGTATAACCAGTATAACCAGTAGAACCAGTATAACCAGTAGAAAACAGTCCCATACTGGTTCCCAGTAACAGCTTTGTTGCCGTGTCCCAGTCCATCCCAGTATAACCAGTATAAGCAGTATAACCCAGTCCATTCCCAGTAGAAACCAGTCCCATACTGGTCTCCAGTAACGGCCCTGTTGGCCGTGTCCCAGTCCATCCCAGTATAACCGGTATAACCCAGTCCATTCCCAGTAGAAACCAGTCCATACTGGTTCCCAGTAACGGCCCCGTTGCCGTATCCCAATCCATCCCAGTATAAGCAGTATATCCCAGTCCATTCCCAGTAGAAACCAGTCCCGTACTGGTTCCCAGTAACAGCCCCGTTGCCGTGTCCCAGTCCATACCAGTATAACCACTATAACCAGTATAACCAGTATAACCAGTAGAAACCAGTCCCATACTGGATCCCAGTAACAGCTTTGTTGCCGTGTCCAAGTCCATCCCAGTATAACCAGTATAAGCAGTATAACCCAGTCCATTCCCAGTAGAAACCAGTCCCATACTGGTCTCAAGTAACTGCCCTGTTGCCGTGTCCCAGTCCATCCCAGTATAACCGGTATAACCCAGTCCATTCCCAGTAGAAACCAGTCCCATACTGGTTCCCAGTAACGCCCCCGTTGCCGTGTACCAATCCATCCCAGTGTAACCAGTATAACCCAGTCCATTCCCAGTAGAAACCAGTCCCGTACTGGTTCCCAGTAACAGCCCCGTTGCCGTGTCCCAGTCCATCCCAGTATAACCAGTATAACCCAGTCCATTCCCAGTATAAACCAGTCCCATACTGGTTCCCAGTAAAAGCCCTGTTGCCGTGTCCCAGTCCATCCCAGTATAACCAGTATAACCAGTAGACACCAGTTCCATACTGGTTCCCAGTAACAGCCCCATTGCCGTGTCCCAGTCCATCCCAGTATAACCAGTATAACCATTACAACCCAGTCCATTCCCAGTAGAAACCAGTCCCATACTGGTTCCCAGTAACGGCCCCCGTTGCCATGTCCCAGTCCAACCCAGTATATCCCAGTCCACTCCCAGTAGAAACCAGTCCCATACTGGTTCCCAGTAACGGCCCCCGTTGCCGTGTCCCAGTCCATCCCAGTATAACCAGTATATCCCAGTCCATTCCCAGTAGAAACCAGTCCCGTACTGGGTCCCAGTAACAGCCCCGTTGCCGTGTCCCTGTCCATCCCAGTATAACCAGTATAACCAGTAGAAACCAGTCCCATACTGGTTCCCAGTAACAGCTTTGTTGCCGTGTCCCAGTCCATCCCAGTATAACCAGTATAAGCAGTATAACCCAGTCCATTCCCAGTAGAAACCAGTCCCATACTGGTCTCCAGTAACGGCCCTGTTGCCGTGTCCCAGTCCATCCCAGTATAACCGGTATAACCCAGTCCATTCCTGTAGAAACCAGTCCCATACTGGTTCCCAGTAACGGCCCCGTTGCCGTGTCCCAATCCATCCCAGTATAACCAGTATAACCCAGTCCATTCCCAGTAGAAACCAGTCCCATACTGGCCTCCAGTAACGGCCCCCCGTTGCCGTGTCCCAGTCCATCCCAGTATAACCAGTATATCCCAGTCCATTCCCAGTAGAAACCAGTCCCGTACTGGTTCCTAGTAACAGCCCCGTTGCCATGTCCCAGTCCATCCCAGTATAACCAGTATAACCCAGTCCATTCCCAGTATAAACCAGTCCCATACTGGTTCCCAGTAACAGCCCCGTTGCCGTGTCCTAGTCCATCCCAGTATAACCAGTATAACCAGTAGAAACCAGTTCCATACTGGTTCCCAGTAACAGCCCCATTGCCGTGTCCCAGTCATCCAGTATAACCAGTATAACCATTACAACCCAGTCCATTCCCAGTAGAAACCAGTCCCATACTGGTTCCCAGTAACGGCCCTGTTGCCGTGTCCCAGTCCATCCCAGTATAACCCAGTCCATTCCCAGTAGAAACCAGTCCCATACTGGTTCCCAGTAACGGCCCCGTTGCCGTGTCCCAATCAATCCCATTATAAGCAGTATATCCCAGTCCATCCCAGTATAACCAGTATAACCAGTATAACCAGTATAACCAGTAGAAACCAGTCCCATACTGGTTCCCAGTAAAAGCCTCGTTGCCGTGTCCCAGTCCATCCCAGTATAACCAGTATAAGCAGTATAACCCAGTCCATTCCCAGTAGAAACCAGTCCCATACTGGTCTCCAGTAACGGCCCTGTTGCCGTGTCCCAGTCCATCCCAGTATAACCGGTATAACCCAGTCCATTCCCAGTAGAAACCAGTCCCATACTGGTTCCCAGTAACGGCCCCCGTTGACGTGTCCCAATCCATCCCAGTATAACCAGGATAAACAAGTCCATTCCCAGTAGAAACCAGTCCCGTACTGGTTCCCAGTAACAGCCCCGTTGCCATGTCCCAGTCCATCCCAGTATAACCAGTATAACCCAGTCCATTCCCAGTATAAACCAGTCCCATACTGGTTCCCAGTAACAGCCCCGTTGCCGTGTCCCAGTCCATACCAGTATAACCAGTATAACCAGTAGAAACCAGTCCCATACTGGTTCCCAGTAGCAGCTTTGTTGCCGTGTCCCAGTCCATCCCAGTATAACCAGTATAAGCAGTATAACCCAGTCCATTCCCAGTAGAAACCAGTCCCATACTGGTCTCCAGTAACGGCCCTGTTACCGTGTCCCAGTCTATCCCAGTATAACCAGTATAAGCAGTATAACCCAGTCCATTCCCAGTAGAAACCAGTCCATACTGGTCTCCAGTAACGGCACTGTTGCCGTGTCCCAGTCCATCCCAGTATAACCGGTATAACCCAGTCCATTCCCAGTAGAAACCAGTCCCATACTGGTTCCCAGTAACGGCCCCGTTGCCGTGTCCCAATCCATCCCAGTATAACCGGTATAACCCAGTCCATTCCCAGTAGAAACCAGTCCCATACTGGTCTCCAGTAACGGCCCCCGTTGCCATGTCCCAGTCCATCCCAGTATAACCAGTATAACCAGAAGAAACCAGTTCCATACTGGTTCCCAGTAACAGCCCCATTGCCGTATCCCTGTCCATCCCAGTATAACCAGTATAACCATTACAACCCAGTCCATTCCCAGTAGAAACCAGTCCCATACTGGTTCCCAGTAACGGCCCCGTTGCCGTGTCCCAGTCCATCCCAGTGTAACCAGTATATCCCAGTCCATTCCCAGTAGAAACCAGTCCCATACTGTTTCCCAGTAACGGCCCCGTTGCCGTGTCCCAATCCATCCCAGTATAACCGGTATAACCCAGTCCATTCCCAGTAGAAACCAGTCCCATACTGGTTCCCAGTAACAGCCCCGTTGCCGTGTCCCAGTCCATCCAGTATAACCAGTATAACCAGAAGAAACCAGTTCCATACTGGTTCCCAGTAACAGCCCCATTGCCGTGTCCCAGTCTATCCCAGTATAACCAGTATAACCATTACAAGCCAGTCCATTCCCAGTAGAAACCAGTCCCATACTGGTTCCCAGTAACGGCCCCGTTGCCGTGTCCCAGTCCATCCCAGTGTAACCAGTATATCCAGTCCATTCCCAGTAGAAACCAGTCTTGTACTGGTTCCCAGTAACGGCCCCCTTGCCATGTCCCAGTCCATCCCAGTATAACCAGTATAACCCAGTCCATTCCCATTATAAACCAGTCCCATACTGGTTCCCAGTAACGGCCCCCGTTGACGTGTCCCAGTCCATCCCAGTTTAACCAGTATATCCCAGTCCATTCCTAGTAGAAACCAGTCCCGTACTGGTTCCCAGTAACAGCCCCGTTGCCGTGTCCCTGTCCATCCCAGTATAACCAGTATAACCAGTAGAAACCAGTCCCATACTGGTTCCCAGTAACAGCTTTGTTGCCGTGTCCCAGTCCATCCCAGTATAACCAGTATAAGCAGTATAACCCAGTCCATTCCCAGTAGAAACCAGTCCCATACTGGTCTCCAGTAACGGCCCTGTTGCCGTGTCCCAGTCCATCCCAGTATAACCAGTATAACCCAGTCCATTCCCAGTAGAAACCAGTCCCATACTGGTTCCCAGTAACGGCCCCCGTTGCCGTGTCCCAATCCATCCCAGTATAACCAGTATAACCCAGTCCATTCCCAGTAGAAACCAGTCCCATACTGGTCTCCAGTAACGGCCCCCGTTGCCGTGTCCCAGTCCATCCCAGTATAACCAGTATATCCCAGTCCATTCCCAGTAGAAACCAGTCCCGTACTGGTCTCCAGTAACAGCCCCGTTGCCATGTCCCAGTCCATCCCAGTATAACCAGTATATCCCAGTCCATTCCCAGTATAAACCAGTCCCATACTGGTTCCCAGTAACAGCCCCGTTGCCGTGTCCCAGTCCATTCCAGTATAACCTGTATAACCATTACAACCCAGTCCATTCCCAGTAGAAACCAGTCCCATACTGGTTCCCAGTAACGGCCCTGTTGCCGTGTCCCAGTTTATCCCAGTATAACCCAGTCCATTCCCAGTAGAAACCAGTCCCATACTGGTTCCCAGTAACGGTCCCGTTGCCGTGTCCCAATCCATCCCATTATAAGCAGTATATCCCAGTCCATTCCCAGTAGAAACCAGTCCCGTACTGGTTCCCAGTAACAGCCCCGTTGCCGTGTCCCAGTCCATCCCAGTATAACCAGTATAACCAGTAGAACCAGTATAACCAGTAGAAACCAGTCCCATACTGGTTCCCAGTAACAGCTTTGTTGCCGTGTCCCAGTCCATCCCAGTATAACCAGTATAAGCAGTATAACCCAGTCCATTCCCAGTAGAAACCAGTCCCATACTGGTCTCCAGTAACGGCCCTGTTGCCGTGTCCCAGTGCATCCCAGTATAACCGGTATAACCCAGTCCATTCCCAGTAGAAACCAGTCCCATACTGGTTCCCAGTAACGGCCCCGTTGACGTGTCCCAATCCATCCCAGTATAACCAGTATAAACCAGTCCATTCCCAGTAGAAACCTGTCCCGTACTGGTTCCCAGTAACAGCCCCGTTGCCGTGTCCCAGTCCATCCCAGTATAACCAGTATAACCCAGTCCATTCCCAGTATAAACCAGTCCCATACTGGTTCCCAGTAAGAGCCCCGTTGCCGTGTCCCAGTCCATCCCAGTATAACCAGTATAACCAGTAGAACCAGTCCCATACTGGTTCCTGTTTACAGCTTTGTTGCCGTGGCCCAGTCCATCCCAGTATAACCAGTATAAGCAGTATAACCCAGTCCATTCCCAGTAGAAACCAGTCCCATACTGGTCTCCAGTAACGGCCCTGTTGCCGTGTCCCAGTCCATCCCAGTATAAACCGGTATAACCCAGTCCATTCCCAGTAGAAACCAGTCCCATACTGGTCTCCAGTAACGGCCCCGTTGCCGTGTCCCAGTCCATCCCAGTATAACCAGTATAACCAGAAGAAACCAGTTCCATACTGGTTCCCAGTAACAGCCCCATTGCCGTGTCCCTGTCCATCCCAGTATAACCAGTATAACCATTACAACCCAGTCCATTCCCAGTAGAAACCAGTCCCATACTGGTTCCCAGTAACGGCCCCGTTGCCGTGTCCCAGTCCATCCCAGTGTAACCAGTATATCCCAGTCCATTCCCAGTAGAAACCAGTCCCATACTGGTTCCCAGTAACGGCCCCGTTGCCGTGTCCCAAACCATCCCAGTATAACCGGTATAACCCAGTCCATTCCCAGTAGAGACCAGTCCCATACTGGTTCCCAGTAACAGCCCCGTTGCCATGTCCCAGTCCATCCCAGTATAACCAGTATATCCCAGTCCATTCCCAGTATAAACCAGTCCCATACTGGTTCCCAGTAACAGCCCCGTTGCCGTGTCCCAGTCCATTCCAGTATAACCTGTATAACCATTACAACCCAGTCCATTCCCAGTAGAAACCAGTCCCATACTGGGTAACGGCCCTGTTGCCGTGTCCCAGTTTATCCCAGTATAACCCAGTCCATTCCCAGTAGAAACCAGTCCCATACTGGTTCCCAGTAACGGTCCCGTTGCCGTGTCCCAATCCATCCCATTATAAGCAGTATATCCCAGTCCATTCCCAGTAGAAACCAGTCCCGTACTGGTTCCCAGTAACAGCCCCGTTGCCGTGTCCCAGTCCATCCCAGTATAACCAGTATAACCAGTAGAACCAGTATAACCAGTAGAAACCAGTCCCATACTGGTTCCCAGTAACAGCTTTGTTGCCGGTGTCCCAGTCCATCCCAGTATAACCAGTATAAGCAGTATAACCCAGTCCATTCCCAGTAGAAACCCAGTCCCATACTGGTCTCCAGTAACGGCCCTGTTGCCGTGTCCCAGTGCATCCCAGTATAACCGGTATAACCCAGTCCATTCCCAGTAGAAACCAGTCCCATACTGGTTCCCAGTAACGGCCCCGTTGACGTGTCCCAATCCATCCCAGTATAACCAGTATAAACCAGTCCCATTCCCAGTAGAAACCTGTCCCGTACTGGTTCCCAGTAACAGCCCCGTTGCCGTGTCCCAGTCCATCCCAGTATAACCAGTATAACCCAGTCCATTCCCAGTATAAACCAGTCCCATACTGGTTCCCAGTAAGAGCCCCGTTGCCGTGTCCCAGTCCATCCCAGTATAACCAGTATAACCAGTAGAAACCAGTCCCATACTGGTTCCTGTTTACAGCTTTGTTGCCGTGGCCCAGTCCATCCCAGTATTACCAGTATAAGCAGTATAACCCAGTCCATTCCCAGTAGAAACCAGTCCCATACTGGTCTCCAGTAACGGCCCTGTTGCCGTGTCCCAGTCCATCCCAGTATAACCGGTATAACCCAGTCCATTCCCAGTAGAAACCAGTCCCATACTGGTCTCCAGTAACGGCCCCGTTGCCGTGTCCCAGTCCATCCAGTATAACCAGTATAACCAGAAGAAACCAGTTCCATACTGGTTCCCAGTAACAGCCCCATTGCCGTGTCCCTGTCCATCCCAGTATAACCCAGTATAACCATTACAACCCAGTCCATTCCCAGTAGAAACCAGTCCCATACTGGTTCCCAGTAACGGCCCCGTTGCCGTGTCCCAGTCCATCCCAGTGTAACCAGTATATCCCAGTCCATTCCCAGTAGAAACCAGTCCCATTACTGGTTCCCAGTAACGGCCCCGTTGCCGTGTCCCAATCCATCCCAGTATAACCGGTATAACCCAGTCCATTCCCAGTAGAGACCAGTCCCATACTGGTTCCCAGTAACAGCCCCGTTGCCGTGTCCCAGTCCATCCCAGTATAACCAGTATAACCAGAAGAAACCAGTTCCATACTGGTTCCAGTAACAGCCCCATTGCCGTGTCCCAGTCCATCCCAGTATAACCAGTATAACCATTACAAGCCAGTCCATTCCCAGTAGAAACCAGTCCCATACTGGTTCTCAGTAACGGCCCCGTTGCCGTGTCCCAGTCCATCCCAGTGTAACCAGTATATCCCAGTCCATTCCCAGTAGAAACCAGTCCCATACTGGTTCCCAGTAACGGCCCCGTTGCCATGTCCCAGTCCATCCCAGTATAACCAGTATAACCAGTCCATTCCCAGTATAAACCAGTCCCATACTGGTTCCCAATACCAGCTCCGTTGCCGTGTCCCCAGTCCATCCAGTATAACCACTATAACCAGTATAACCAGTATAACCAGTATAACCAGTAGAAACCAGTCCCATACTGGTTCCCAGTAACAGCCCCGTTGCCGTGTCCCAGTCCATCCCAGTATAACCAGTATAACCAGTATAACTCAGTCCATTACCAGTAGAAACAGTCCCATACTGGTTCCCAGTACCGGCCCTGTTGCCGTGTCCCAGTCCATCCCAGTATAACCCAGTCCATTTCCCAGTAGAAACCAGTCCCATACTGGTTCCCAGTAACAGCCCCGTGGCTGTGTCCCCAGTCCATCCCAGTATAACCAGTATAACCAGTAGAAACCAGTCCCATACTGGTCTCCAGTATTGGCCCTGTTGCCGTGTCCCAGTCCATCCCAGTATAACCGGTATAACCCAGTCCATTCCCAGTAGAAACCAGTCCCATACTGGTTCCCAGTAACAGCTTTGTTGCCGTGTCCCAGTCCATTCCAGTATAACCAGTATAACCAGTATAACCAGTATAACCAGTATAAACCAGTCTCATACAGGTTCCCAGTAACAGCCTCGTTGCCATTTTCCAGTCCCACTGGCGGCTCTCGGCGCAGTCCCCACCAGTGAATCCACCAGGTACGCGGCGTGTTTGTCCAGCTGGAGAGGGAAATTTGGGTTAAAATCCCAAAAATACAAATTTCCTAAAAAAAAAAAAGGAAGTTTCAAACTTATCACCCAAAAATTTTGTTAAGATTTGGCCGAAATTCCATCAAAAAAACCAAAAAAATTTCATTAAAAACCCCCAGGTATGCGGCCTGTTCGTCCAGCTGGAGAGGGAAATTTGGGAAAATTTGGGTCAAAAGCCCCAAAAATACTGAATTCCCAAAAATCTCTGGAATTCCAGTGAATTTCCCAAAAAATTCCATCCAAAATTGGCCAAAATTCTATCAAAAACCCTCAAAAATTCTCAAATTCCTCCCCAAAATCCCTCCCAAATCCCCAAATTTCCACCCAAAATTCCCCCCAAAATCCCTGAATTGTACCACCTGAATTTTACCCCAAACTCCCCGAATTTCCCCCTAAAAGTTTCCAAATTCTCTCCCAAAAAAACCCCAAATTTCCACCCAGAATTCTCAAATTCTCTCCCTAAAATCCCTGAAACTTTCCCCCAAAATCCCTGAAATTTTCCCCTAAAAGATCCCTAAATCCCCAAATTTCCTCTCTAAGTCTCTCAAAATCTCCAATTTTTTGCCCAAATTCTCCCCAGGATTCCCCTCCAAAATCCCTCCCAAGATCTCCAAATTTTATCCAAAAATCCCGCAATTTCCCTCCCCAAAATTTCCACATTTTTACCCCCAAATCCCTCCTGAAATTCCTCCCAAAAATCCCACAATTTTACCCCAAACTCCACAGATTTTCCCCCAAAAATCTCCAAATTTCCTCCCCAAATTTCTTCCCAACATTGCCAAATTTTGCCCCAAAATCCTCAAATTTCATCTCTAAATCGCCCCCAAAAATCCCCAAATCCCTCCTGAAAATCCCCGAATTTCACATCTAAATCCCCCCCAAATCCCCCAAACTACCAAATTTACCCCCAAAATTACCCAGATTTCCCCCCAAATTTCCCAAATCCCCTGAATTTCCCCCAAATTGCCCAAATTCCCAGCTTTTCCCCCAACTTCCCCTCCCCGGCCTGCAGGAAGAAGCGCATGAGGCCGAGCGGGAAACTCCGCTAGTCCCCGGGGCCGTCCCCGTGCCTGGCGGGGTCCAGCAGCCTGGAACGGGGCAAAGTCCCAGGAAATTTGGAAAAAGGAGGAAAAAATGGGAAAATGAGTGAAATCGGGAAACAAAAGGGGGGAAAACGGGAAAAACCCAGGGAAAATGGGGGGGAAATGGGTGAAAACAGGGAAAATTTGATAAAAACACAAGGAAAAATGGTGAAAAAACACAGGAAAATGGGAAAATTATGAAACAAAGGGAAAAAAAGGAGTGAAATCGGGAAAAAAGTATTTTGGTAGGGCAGCTAAAGACCATAGGAAGGGTTTACTTTGTTTTAATGGCCTAATGAGGGCCATGTTTACAGCACATCTTAACTTCCTATGATTTAAAATGCATTATGACCATGTTGCTGTCACCTACAGAATACACCCTGTGGGAAGGGGGATGGAAGTGTTTACTAAATCAATTAATATCAACCTATGCTAATAATGAGGCAAAGGCAGAATTGACAATCAACCATCTAGCTGGAGAAGGACAACACAGCCTAGGAGATGATCAAGCAGCAGGTATGCCCAGAGAAGTATGGGATGATATCAAAGAGATGGCTTTGCAAGCTTTAATCCAGGTATCGGATGGTAGCACCCTCAATTTGGACGACCTTGGGTGGCTGCAGCTAAAGCTTTAGGACAACTAGACCATCTTGGGTGCCTGTTAAGTAAGCAAACCAATGCTATGTCCCTCACATTGAGTGGCCTGCTCTCAGACATAGGGACCATCAGACATGCCACCTTGCAGAACAGCGATAGAGTTTTTACTCTGGGCACATGAGCATGGCTGTTTACACTCTGAGGGCATGTATTGTATGAACCTCTTCAGCCACAGTGAGTCAATCCAAAACAGCATTCAGGTACTGAAGGGTTGAAGAATCTTCAAGTGGAAAACAAAGACTGAGTCAATAAACTCTTCCAATCCAAGGGACTAAAGGGTTGGATGATATCTAGCTGAAACAGGAGTATAAATTCTCTTAGTTGTTGTTGTATTGTATTGTTAATTGTCCCATGTTTTTTTGGATCCTTCTAGAAAATCTTACAAAATTCTTTCAGTTCCATCTTTGTTGTAAAACAGAAAGTAGGAAGATTCCCAACACAGGCTTCTCATGGACTCCTTGCAGGAGAGAATTGGAGGTCAGGATGGCACAAAAACCTCTCAGAGACTCAGTGTGGGAAGTAAACACCTTAAAAGTAACTAAAAGCATTCTTAAATCCATAAAGTACCTTAAAAACCTTGAGTATCTCAAGACATTAATGGGCACCACTGAGTGTCAGTACAAAGCTCTCGAGGGACTTGTTAAAGCAGATAATTGGGGCTGTGATTGCAGAAACCTCTCACAGAGTCTGTATCAAAATGGAAATTAAAATTAAAAAAAATTAAAAAAACTGAATCACCTTGAAGTAGTAATGAGCCCCAGTGAGTGTTGTTACTGATAAAACCTCTCCAGGGACTAATTACAGCAGAGAATTGGAGGGCATGATTGAAAAAAACTCTCAGAAATTCAAGGCCAAAGCAAAACCCAAAGTCCTTTGAAAAACCTTCAGTTCCTGGAAGCATTAAGAAGCCCCCAGAGCCATTCCTGAGCAAGGCTCCCCAGGGACTCCTTCCAGCAGATCCTTGAGGCCACTGGGATGTGGGCTAGGAGGGAATGCTGAGGGCAGGACAAGGGGCTGACAGCGCCCAGCCTGGCTGGGGCTGTGCCAGGAGGCCCCAGGGCCTCAGGACAAGGTGTCTCCTCCCAGCCCTTGGTGGCACAGACCCTGCTGTGCCCCAGGGCACCAAGACTTGGATTCTCTTTGTCCCCACCTGTCATCACTGCTTGCAGTTCTCTGCTCTGCCTGGGGCCCGGGGACACTTTCTCAGTCGTGTCCCTCACTGGGACCCATTAAAAGTCCAAGAAACTTTGGAGTTGGATTCTGACTTGCAGTTCTGGAGAGGTTTCTTCAGCTGCCTCTCAGGGACTGATGTTCAGGGCCTGAGCACAAAGCCCCAGAGGCTCATTAAAGTCCTTGTGCTGTGTCTGTGCTGCTGAGCTGGGCTGGGCTCCTGGCTCAGAGGCAGCTCCTGGTAACCAAGAAGAGCTTCAAAAGCACATTTCTCCTGATGAGCAGCTCTTCTGCCAGCCCAGCAGGGCTGGGGCACTGCCTGCAGCCACCCCGGGCACAGCACAGAGGCACAGAGAGCTTCAATCAGTCAGGGCTGGGAAGGTGCTGAGAAGTGCCTGGCGCAGAATCACTGCCAGCCCTTGGCACAGGAACCTCTGGCTGCAGGACAATGCAGCTGCAGCTCCTGGGGTGATCTCCTGAAGCTGGAACATCCCAATGCCTAGAGACTCTGTGAGTACAACTCTGAGTATTTGTGGTGCAGGGGACTTGAAATGCTCATGAAGCTCTGACATGCTGAGGGGTTCTGATCAGTCATAGAATATTTCCGAATCAAGGATTTTGATAAATATAAGGAAACTTTCTAAGACTTTGTATTCAGTTTCCTACTAGTAGAGAATGTCGGGAAGGGAGGGTTATATAGTAAAGGTAGTATAAATTATCAGTTATTATTTTGTCCATGCCTGAGACATCCAAACTGTTCCTTTCACTGATCAATAGGTCCACAGAAGATCCCTAATGTGCTTTCAGCCACACCGCCCATGGACAGCACCAGCATCACCTTTGCTGGAGCCATCAGGCTCAGTCTGAGCTGTCCTTTCTCCAAGCTGCAAACAGAACCTGCCCCCAGCCAGTGCCCTGCAAACACGGAGGGTTATGTCCAGCTAAGGAGACTGCACAGAGATTTGGGGTCTGTCAGTGCTGCCAGGGAGAGATCAGGCACAGGGAAGCACCTGCAGGAGGAAAATCTCCAGGAAGCAGAGAGATGATCAGTGAAATTAGACACGCGAGTCCTTGGCTACAAATGTGGAGCTTGGCTGTACTGGATCAATCTGCTCTAAGCAGTACCTGGTGACATTTTAGGGGAATCATGGGAAGGTGATCACCCTCCACCGGGGAGAGATTAAAGCCCAATGAATCTCTGAACAGGTCAGAATGAAAGACCAACTCCCCTCAGTCTCCACTCATCATCTTGACCCAGGGAACTCACTCTGTTCTCCCTGAGGGCAGCAGAAATGCTGAGGGTTTGATATGCAAAAATATCAGCAGAGACATGGAGGGAGCTCAAAAAGAAAACTTCACAACTCTTCAACACTGAAGCCTGTGTCTGTGTGTAACACAGGAGTGTATATGGGAAATGGCATTGATTTTTATTACAGTTATCTCCTCTAATTCTTCACTGTCCTTTTATCCATGAACAGGTCCCTATGGCCAGCCACAGGAAATGTCCAACAGCAGCACCATCAGCCACTTCCTCCTGCTGGCATTGGCAGACACGCGGCAGCTGCAGCTCCTGCACTTCTGCCTCTTGCTGGGCATCTCCCTGGCTGCCCTCCTGGGCAACGGCCTCATCATCAGCGCCGTAGCCTGCGGCCACCACCTGCACACGCCCATGTTCTTCTTCCTGCTCAACCTGGCCCTCAGCGACCTGGGCTCCATCTGCACCACTGTCCCCAAAGCCATGCACAATTCCCTCTGGGACACCAGGGACATCTCCTACACAGGATGTGCCACACAGCTCTTTTTTTGTGTGTTCTTCATTTCAGCAGAGTTTTATCTCCTGACCATCATGTGCTATGACCGCTACGTGTCCATCTGCAAACCCCTGCACTATGGGACCCTCCTGGGCAGCAGAGCTTGTGCCCACATGGCAGCAGCTGCCTGGGCCAATGCCTTTCTCTATTCAGTGCTGCACACAGCCAATACATTTTCCCTGCCCCTGTGCCATGGCAATGCCTTGGATCAGTTCTTCTGTGAAATCCCACAGATCCTCAAGCTCTCCTGCTCCAAATCCTATCTCAGGGAACTTGGGCTTCTTACAGTTAGTGTCTGTTTTCTATTTGGCTGTTTTGTGTTTATTGTTTTCTCCTATGTGCAGATCTTCAGGGCTGTGCTGAGGATCCCCTCTGAGCAGGGACGACACAAAGCCTTTTCCACATGCCTCCCTCACCTGGCTGTTGTTTCCCTGTTTGTCAGCACTGTAGCAGTTGCCTATCAGAAGCCCCCCTCCATGTCCTCCCCATCCCTGGATCTGGCCCTGTCAGTTCTGTACTCGGTGATTACTCCAGCCCTGAACCCCCTCATCTAAAGCCTGAGGAACAAGGAGCTCAAGGCTGCAGTGTGGAGACTGATGACTGGATGCTTTCAGGAACATTAAACTGCTGGCCAGTTCCTGCAAATCACTTGTAATAAAAATCATCTTTGATACTTCTTGTTGGTTTCATTTTTGAAGTTCCTTTTCTTTGTTTTGCTTTATTAATAATATCTACAAATAAATGTCATTGTTTGTGCACTTCTAATTTTGTTTCTCTCCACCTTCCCTGTGGCCACAGACTGTGTCAAGGAGGGGGTGTGCTCTTGGTGGCTTTAAGGAACTAAAGGATGTCCCAGCAGAGTTTTCTGCAGAGACGCCCTTTTGTTGCCTTCTCTGGAGCTGCAGCAGCAATGTCTGTGTGCAGAGCTGGGGCAGATCAGTGCTGGCCCAGCAGCCCTGCTCCTGCTGGCCACACTATTCCTGATCCAGGCCAGGAGCCATTGGCCTTCTTGGCCACCTGGGCACACTGCTGCCTCATGTCCAGCCTGCTGTCTATCAGTCCCTGCAGGTCCCTTTCTGCCTGGCTGCTGTCCAGCCACTCTGTCCCAAGCCTGTAGCACTGGGGCCAAATTGCAGGGCCTGGTACTTGGATTTGTTAAACCTAAAATTTCTGGATTCAGCCCCTCAGTCCAGCCTGTCCAGGTCTCTCTGCAAAGCCCTTCTATGCTCCCACAGATCAACACTCACATCCAGCTTGGTGTCATCTGCAAAGATATCCTTGGTTCCATGGGACCCCTCAGTGTCACAGTGGCCTCTTGGTTACACCAGGCCCTGCACTGTCACACTAGTCTCCTTGGTTCCATGGGGCTTCACAGTGTCACAATGTTCTTATTGATGCTGCAGTTTCACAGTGGCCCCCTGGTTCCATGGGGCCTCAGAGTGTCAGAATGGCCCCATGGTCATATGAGGTCCCACACTGTCACCATGGTCCCTGTGGTTCCACAAGTTACCTCAGTGTCACAATGGACTCCTTGTTTCCATGAGGCCCCGCAGTGTCACAACGTTCTTCCAGATTCCTTGAGTCCCCATTGTGTCATCGTGTCACAGTGGCCCCTTGGTTGCACAGGATCCTGCAGTGTCACAATGTCCCCTTGGTTCCATGAGGCCCCACAGTGTCAGAACAGCCCCTTGGTCCCACTGGGCCCTGGAATCTCCCAATGGTCTCCTTGGTTTTGCAGTGTCAAAATGGTGAAACCCCTTGGTTACACAAGGCCCTGCAGTGTCTCAATGGCCTCTGTGGTTCCATGAGGATCCAGAGTGTCACGGGGCACTCCCTGGTTCCATTTGGCCCCACAGCACCACCATGGACCCCTGGTTCTATGGGGCTGCACGGTGTCATCATGCTCCCCTTGGTTCCACGAGGCCTTGCAGTTTCACAATGGCCCCAGAGTGTCCCAATCATCACAGAATGACAGAATCAAATAGGCTGGAAAAGATCTTTGGGATCATCAAGTCCAACCAATGCCTTAATACTGCCTTAGCACCCAGACCATGCCACTAAGTGCCACTGGAGAGGGACAGTGACTCTGCCAACTTCCCCCTGGCCAGCCCATTCCAGTTCCCACTCATCATTTCTGTGAAGAACTTCTTCCTATTGTCCAGCCTGAACCTCCCCTAGTTCATGGGATTATCCAGGTCACTGTGGCCTGGTTTGGGTTGCCCACGGCAGGAAAGATGTCTGGGAGCCGGAGTAGGGTTGGGGAAAGGTCTCCAAGGTGGGGCTGGAGCCCTTGGGCTGTGAGCAGAGGCTGAGGGAGCTGGGCTTGTCCAGTCCGGAGCAGGGAAGGCTGAGGGGCTCCTCATCCCAGCCTGGCAGTGCCAGTGAGGAGGGGATGGAGAACACAGAGCCAGGCTCTTCACTGGGGGCCTGATGGGAGACAAAAGGCAATGGGTGGAAGGGGAAAGAGGGGAGATCAGGCAGGACATGAGGAGATAAAATGAGTCAGGCTGCTTTCAGCATTTCCTCAACACCAAAAGCAGCCTGACCTCCCTTCTCAATCCACCACTGACAGCTTTGCAAATCAGGAATTGTTCTGACTGTTTTGCCCCCACTCCGGGACGAGCATCCTGATACAACAACTTAATTGTTTTTATATCTATCACAGAACCATGCCTGTCTAAAATTACTTTTAGTATGGAAATCACTTGTGGATGGTGGACTCACCAGATGCTGCTGGGACATAGCACATGGCTCAGGGAAGAGTGAGATTGTTATTAAATTGCGTCCTGTTCAACTATGGCCTGTTGGCCATGAAGAGAGACTTCCTGTGCCTCTGTCTCACCAGTTCCTGACCCTCAAAGGACACAAACCTGATGAGTTGTGGTTTTCACTCCAGTGGTGGCACTTGCACCTCCCTCCATCCCGAGCCCAGAGCTCCCTTGTTCCAGAAAGTCCCTGACAATGAAGAAGTGAAGGAAACAGGACAGGCTGACGGGATCAGGGGCAGGGCACAGCCAGGGATTTGGGGTGGTTGTGAGCCCAGGGCAGGTCCCAGCCCTTGACCTTGGTGAACCTCATCCAGCTGTCCTGGGCCCACGGTTCCAGCCTGTCCAGATCCCTCTGCAGAGCTTCCTGCCCTCCAGCACAGCCACATTCCCACCCAGCTTGGGCTCACCTGGGAACTGACTGAGAGTGCCCTCGATGGCCTCATCCAGATCACCATTAAAGAGATTGAATTGACCAGGCCCCAGTCCTGAGCCCTGGAGACACCCCTGGATATGAATCCATTCCTCAGCTGCTCTGAGTGCCAGGGGTTGGATGAGGGAAATGGTGGGGAGGGGAAGGGACAAAGTCTGATTGGTTGTCAGCCATGAAGGGTCTTGATTTTAATATATAGTAAAACTGCATGAGGATGTGTTGAAGGTCAATAGCAATTGGACATTACTGATATCAATCTATAATGAGGAGAAGAAAACCGGACCAAACAATTCTCTCTTCATTGTTTTCAATAGAGGATATTGATTTTGAATTCAATTCTGAAATTCATCTAATTAATCACAGAAGAATTAAAAGTTTGAATGACTCCCAGGGGCTTGTCTTTTTTGAGTGTTTTGAGCAAATATTTATGAGCATTTGTCACTGAATTTCCTGAACTGAAGAATGCAAGAAAGAAGAGGTCCGTGGAGTAATAAAATTCATCAACAAACTCCAAGGGGTTGAGGATCCATCCCCATCAGAGCAGCAATGAACAGAAATGGGCACAGCTTTCTGGCTGCCCCAGCTTTGGCATGGGCCCTGGGCCTGGAGCAGGAGCAGCTCTTGAGTGTCCCAAGGCCAGGGCTCTTGTGCTGCCCTGGGCAGATGGGATGGCAGCAAGGGCTACAGAGCTCTCAGCACCTCAGGCAGAGAGGAGCAGGGCAGCCAGGGAGCCTCCTTTGGCCTTGGCCAAGCACCTTCCCCCATGGCTGGGGCTGAGTCCTGTGGCAGCTGCAGCTGCTGCTGTGCCCTTGCCAGGGGCTGAGGCCATGGGGCCAGTGGCCAGAGCAGCCTGGCCTGAGCAGAGCTGTGGGGCCAGAGCCTGCTGGGCTGGACTGGAGGGAGGCCCTTGGTGCTGCCCAGAGCTCAGGGCAGCTGGCAGAGCTTGCAGGGAGCTGGGCTGGGCTCAGAGAGCCTGGCCCAGAAACCATCAGTGTCCATCTCAGCCTGGCTGAGCGTGCATGGGCAGGACTCAGGCCAGGCCTTGTGGGGCAGGGCCTGCGCCTGTGCAAGGCATTGCAAACAGGCAAGTGGCCCAGAGAGGAGGCTACTCTGTGCCCTTGGTGGCATGGACAGAGCAGAGAGGGGGCCCAGGACATTTGTCAGCTCCAGCCTCTGTGCCCATGCATTGGCAGCCCTGGCTGCTGAGCCCAGCTTTGGCCTCGGCTGAGTTTGGCTGTGGCCCAGCTCCATCCTCCTGTGTGGCCCAGGGCCTGTTCCCGGCCATGGCCAGCCCTGGCTGGCCTCTCTGATGGCCCTGAGGCCGGCAGAGCCTGGGGCAGGGCTGTCTGTGCAGCCCCACAGGTGCCGCGGGCTCTGCAGGAGCCGGCCCAGGCTGCCCAGCAGGGAGGCCATGGGGCACAGAGCCCCAAGGCTGCTGTAGGCACCACGGTACAGGGGCCGTTCCCAGCCGCAATGCTCCTGGCCTGGGCTGGGCCTGCACAGGGGCTGGGCCACCATGGCTGGGCCAGCACAGGGCCACAAAGGGGCCACGCAGCTGCTGCCGGGGCTGACAGCAAGGCCAGGCACACACAAGCAATTGCTGAGCATGGCCTGCGCTGGCCAGGCCTGACTGTGCCAAAGGCAGAGCTCAGCTGCCCTGGGGGCTGCAGGAACAGTCCAGAGCCCAAAGAGTCTCCATGGCTTTGCTGGAGACCAAGGCTGCAGGAGGGAAATGCAGGGCTGCTGCGGGAGGGGAGGGCATTGATTTCCAGCACACATCTCAGCTCTCTGATGGTCCCGGCACCATGCTGGGCCCTGTTTCAGACTGGAGCAGAGCAGATGTTGATGGGACATCAACACTGCAGGAGTCCTGCAGAGCTGTCAGGGACCTGCAGCTTGCAAGGTGTTCTGCTCTCCCTCAGGTGCTCTCAGAGTGATCCAATCGAAGCTGGGCACCTCAGGGCACAAGTGGCACTGCCTGTTCATGGGCGCACAACTGATGTCTGCCGGCAAAGGAGCTCAGGTTTTAATATCTGTTAGTTCCATAATATACAAGCAAATATTGATTATCTGTGCAATTTGAGTACTCTTAAGGAATGGCAACCTTTTCCCACCAGAAACGGGGGTTTCCTGGAAGCGTACTGATGGCAGCAGAAGAAATACTGATCTTCCCATCTACTTGTGTCACCAATAATCAGTCTATTATTTAATCCCTCTATTTTCCATCAAGTGCTTCCATCTCTCTTGGTTAAATGGCCATGTCTAAGGACATCTCTTCACCAGACCAGCTGGATATTTCTTCTTCCCATTGGTCCCAGATTTCCTTCACCAGATGCTCTGTGGTCATTCAAGTGCCTCATAACTGACTGGTTTCATGCTTTGAGCTTCAGGGAGTTGCCCAAACTTTCTGAAATTTGAATAAATATCACATAAGGTGACATCTTAATTGTCTTTATATCTATCACAGAATTACCTTTTCTTATATCTATGTCTAAAACTGTTCCTGCATAAAAATCTGTTGGGGATGGTGGACATGTCAGATGCTGCTGGGACATTCCAGAGAGCTGAGAGAAGAGCTGTGATGGTTATTAAACTGTTCAAATATTCAATTTGTGTTTGTTGGCACGAAACCTTTCTGTGCCTCTGAGTGGCACCAGTCCCTGAGCCCAAAGGACACAAACCTGCTGAGTTGTGGTTCCCACTGCAGGGGCACTTTGACCTTGACTCTGCACAGGAGAGCTCTTCATCCCCTTTCTCTCTTTTCCTCCTTCTGGGCATGGAGGGAGCTCCTGACTTCAGCCTGTGACTCTTGTGTGCAAAGAGCAAATCTGGGCAGAATTGGGGCAGGGAGGGTTTGGGGGGACCTTGGGATCTGTGCTGGGCACAGAAGGTGCTTTCCATTGTTCTGAGGCTTTCTGCTGTGCAAAGTGGATTTAATATCCAGCAGATGAACGACTTTTGCATTTGATAGAGCCGTGCCTTCCCCTGGCTTTGTTGGCTGACAATAAATGAAGATCCCTCTGTGGCTCAGGCAGCTCCTTCTCCAAGGAAAGCAGGTGGGAGTTGGAGCCAAGGAGCTGTAAGCTGCAGGTGCAGCCTGGGCTGGAGGGAGCTCAGATTTGCACAAGGCTGCTCTGAGTGCCAGGGCTTGGATGGGGGAAATGGTGGGGTGAGGGTAGGGACAGAGTCTGATTGATTGTCAGCCATGAAGGGACTTGATTTTCATCTCTATTCAAAGTGCATGAGGAGGTGAGGAGGTACTTGGATTCAATGTCAATTGGAGATCACAAGTATTGATTTATGAACAGGAAAAAAAACCTAAGCAGGACCTAAAAAAAGTTTTCTCATTATCTTTGTAAATAGAATATATTCCGTTTGAACACACTACTGAAATGGGTCAAATTAACCACAGATGATTTGAAAACTGAAATCAAATTATTCCCAGAGGCTTGGCTTGTTAAGGTGTTCTGAATGTCATTGAGCCCTGGGCCACTGAATTCTTGAACTGAAGAGCTGAAGGCTGAACAAGTGATTTGGAAAATTAAATCAAATTATTGCCAGAGGCTTTGGTTGTTAAGGTGTTCTGAATGTTAATGAGTCCTGGGACACTGAATTCCTGCACTGAAAAGCTGAAGGCTGAACAAGCCTCTGGAGCAGTGAAATTCAGCAGCAGCCTCCAAGTTGCTGAGGATGTCAGCAGCCCCCACTGAAGCCATCCCTGCCCAGAGACCGTGGGGGAATGGGCAGACAAGGAGAGCGTCCCTGGGACTGGGGACACACAACTCAGAGGCACCAGCAGCTCCAGCTGGGAAATGGATTGTGGAATGTGGCTGGGAAAGCCCTGCCTGGGCTGTGCCAAGCAGGAGAGACAGGCCCTGACCCCCATCCACTAAACAACTCTCTCAAGGCGCAATTTAAAATTAATTACAATTCTTTGTGTACTCTGAGTAGGACTCACTGGAGAAATACCAACAAAAGATTCTTAGGAGCTCAAAACAACAAAAGAGACTTTTACTAGAAACTTTGGAAAATCAGAGAAACTTTGGCAAAAAGTTAATTATGACATTCAATCAACACAAAACACTTCTCAAAGCATTAACTTGGCCCCTTCACCTTCACAAACTCTAAGCGTGTTCAATTTTAAGTTACTCAAAATTGGCAAGAAGAGGGAATTAGAAGAAGGAAAAGTAAACACAGAAAGAGAGAAAGTAATAAAAGAAAATACAGAGGAGCACACACACGGCTACCAACTCCTGGATTCCAGCAGTGTTCAAATGGAAATTCCAAGAGGAGGTAGGGTCAAGATGTGTGCTTGCCTTGTGGTCAGCCTCAAATTCCCCTTGGTCTTCCTGGGCCCTTCCCCTAGGTGGGACTTGGGCTCATTTGGTCCCTCAGGAGCTAGGCTGTGGGCTGCAGAGGTGGCTGTGGAGCATTGCCTGTGCTGTGCCAGGGACTGGCAGCCACTGCTGGCCTGGGACAGAGGCGCAGCTTTGCTCAGCACCAGAGACACCTTTCCCTTGCTTGTCCCCATCTGTCATCCCTGCCACCAGTGTTCTGCTGTACCTGGAACCTGGGGACACTTTCCCAGGCCTGTTCCTCAGATGGATCTATTTAAAGTATTAGAAACTTAAGTTTCACTCCCTTTTGACTCCCTGAGAATTTTTTGGCACACTCTGTGGGACTGAGTCTGATGTAAAGAGCACCAAAGCCCCAGAGGGTCATTAAAGTCCTTGTGCTGTGTCTGTGCTGCTGAGCTGGGCCGGGCTCCTGGCCCAGAGGCAGCTCCTGGCAAGGGCAGCGCTGCAGAGAGACTGCTCTGGCCAGGAGCAGCTCCTGTGCACAGCCCAGCAGGACTGGGGCACTGCCAGGGCCCCTCAGGGACACCAGCAGGGTACAGACAGAGCTCACAGGGGCTCAGCACTGGCAGGGGCTGTGGGATGTCCCAGAGGGGTCCGGGTCACAGCAGCTTCTCTGGATCTGTGTCATAGAGGCACAGAGCAGCTGTGATGTCAGCAAGGGGCTGTGTGACAGGCCAGAGTTTGTTGTGTGAGGTCACAGATTGGGCTATGACATCACAGAGTTTGTTGTGTGAGGTCATTGAGCAGCTATGTCATCATAGAGGGAACTGTGTGACAGCACAGAGTAGGGTGTGAGATCATGGAATGCCTGTATGACATCACAGAGGGGTCTGTGAGGTCAGAGTGTGTGCTGTGACATTATAGAGTGGCAGTATCACATCACAGACAGGGTTTGTGACATCACTGAGGGGATTGTGACAGCACAGAGCTGCCTGTGATGTCATAGAATAGGGTATGAGGCCATAGAGCAAATTCTGCCATCATAGAGTGTGGAACTGGGGCATGAGAGATTGGGTTGTGACATCACTGGGTGACTGAGTAACATCATAGAGCAGGTGGTGAAATCACAGTAGAGATTGCGAAATCATAAGGTGACTTTGTGACATCACAGAGACTTCTGTGAAATCACAGAGCAGCTGTATCACATCAGAGGGTGGCATCTCAGAGTTGGCTCTGTGACATCACAGGGGCTGTGTGACATCACAGGAAGGCTGTGTGAAATCACAGGAGGCTGTATGACATCACAGGATGCTCTGTGATATCACGGGGGCTGTGTGACATCACAGGGTCTGTGTGAGGTCACTGGGGAGGTCACTTTGCCCCAGCCCCCCTCACAGTTTCCCCCAGAGCAGTCCAACACTGCTCGTGCACAGCGGGGTCCCCTGTCCCCCCAGGTACCCCTGCCCCCGGCCCCGCAGCCTCCCCCAGAGGATGTTCCACGAGATCGACCCCAGAGCCTGACACGGGGACAGGGGGCCGGGGCCCTGGGGGTGGCACAGGGGGACAGGGACCCCCCGGCAGCGTCCCTGTGTCTCGCAGGGCCAGAGCCTGGGCCAGGGCTCCTTCACCCTGTTACAAACGAGACCTTGAGGGCGCTGAAAAAATCCCCAGCAAGGGAGCAGCAAAAACCAGGTTGAATATTAAGGGACAGCAGCACAAAGTTCCTTGGCAAGAGTCACTCTGCTCCTGACTGGACACTTCAGGCACACCAGGGAAACAAAGCAACAACAAAGGCAAATAGAATCCAGGCAATCAAACCAGAAATTAACCCAGAACTGTCCCTGTGTGTGTGTGTGTGTGTGTGTGACACAAGGACAGTGAGGGCAAGGATCAAAGGAATACAGCCTAAAAGCTTAACAGAGTTCAAACTTAACAGGACTTAACTGATACCTTAACCTTAACTGATACTTTCAACTTGACAATTTAGCAAAAGAGCATAGCATAACAGCATTTAACCTAACTTAAACCTATGACTTTGCAATTTAAGAGAGAAATAACACTTTACAATACTTAACTTATATTATAGGTAACAGCTCAGCAACTAAGAACAACTCTTAGCAGCATTTATCTTCACGTAGACCGTGTGATATAACTTACCTAAAAGCCTGACTGACTCAGCTATCCAAGGCACTCCAACCCCTCAGAGAGCAGCATTTCTGCCACATTTCCCCAGCACAGGCACTCCTGTGTGCACACAGACACAAAGAGTCAGTGCAAGGCACCTGTGAGCAATTCCCCTGAGGGCAGGAAATGCTCCCTGTGGATCCTTTGCCATCTCCCCAGCAGGTGAAGGGTTGAGCCTGGAGGAGTGGGAGGATCAGCCCAGGCTCCGTCGTTGTTCAGGATCCCCGAGTGCAGCAAATGGGAGAGTTCCTGGCTGGGAGAGGCCTCACTCAGCGGGAGTCGCTGGCCCAGGAGAGCTCCAAGGGCTCCTTTTGGAGTGCTGTGTGCAGGGCCCCAAGAGAGGGGCTTCAGTCCCAGCAATGGTTCATCCTGGCCGCACTTGGCACCAACAGCTTTCTTTGGCAGTGTGAGAAGAGGGATGTTGTGCCACTGAGGGAACAAAAACAGTTCCCAGAGCTGCTCCTACAGAAGCCAGGAGCTGGTTGGGCAGCAGCAGTGCCTGGAGCAGACAGTGTTTGTGATGAGCTGCAGAGGACTGTGGAGACCATTGTGACAATTTGGGGGTGTCAGGGAACCAAGGGACCATTGTGACACTGTGAGACCCCATGGAGCCAAACATCCATTGTGACATTGCAAGGCCTCATGGAACCATGGACAGACTATTAAGATACATCACAGCCTCATGGAACCAAGGGGCCATTGTGACACAGGGGCACCATTGAATCATGGAGACTGTTGTGATACTATGAGGCCCCATGGAACAAGCAAAGCATTGTGACACTGTGAGGCCTCATGGAACCAGTGAGACCACTGTGACCCTGGAGATCCCCACAGAACCAATAGGACCATTGTGATACTGTGGGGCCTTGTGAAACCAAGAGGCCTTTGTGACACTGCAGGACTGCATGGAACCAAAGGTCCATTGTGACACAGAGGGGCTTCCTGTCATCAATGGTCCATTGTGACACTGTGGAGCCAAAGGAGATCATTATGACACTGCAAACCTCCAGAGTCCAAAGGTCCATTGTGACATTGCAGGCCTCATGTAACAGAGGAACTGCATGACATTGTGGGGCCTGGGGCACAACAGAGACCATTGTGACACTGCAAGGCCTCATGGAACCAAGGTGTCATTGTGACACTATAGGGCACCAAAAAACTAAGGGAACGTAGAACAGGTCTGGCTGGTTTGACCTCCTCGGCCCCCTCACTGGTCCACCTGACCATGGCATGTTGAGGGTCTCTTCTCATCTGCTGCTGAAACACTGGGGCTATGTGATTTCCTTGCTATGGAAAAGATCTGTCCTTCTCCTCCAGGCACCCATGGCCAGAATTGGGATTTCTCCTCCAACATTGCCTTTTGTGAGAGACTGGAGGAGACTGTTGGCTCAAAACATTTCATGTGTGGGGGATGAAAAGGCAGGTCCAGCCTTGCCCTGCCCTGTAGCCCCAATTCCCCCAGAGCCTCCATCCCAGCCCAGCAGTGTCTGCCAGTCCCTGGCACAGCACAGGCAATGCTCCACAGCCACCTCTGCAGCCCCAGCCCAGCTCCTGAGGGACCAAATGAGCCCAAGTCCCACCTGGGGGAAGGGCACAGGGAGACCAAGGGGTACTGAAGGCTTACCACAAGGCAAGCACACATCTTGATCCTACCTCCTCTTGGAATTTCCATCTGAATACTGCTGGAATGCAGGAGTTGGTAGCTGTGTGTGCTTTTCTGTACCTTTTTTGTCTTTCTTGCTTTCTATGTCTTTTTCTTCTGTTTCTGTGCTCCTGCAAATTTTGATTAACTTAAAATTGAACAGACTTAGAGTTTGTGAGGTTGAATGGGCCAAGTCAACACTTTTAGAAGTGTTTTTTGTTGACTGAATGTCTTTCATTGTTTGACATGAGAAGAATTTTAAAAAGTAATACAAAACTTTTTGTGTAACTGACAATCTGTTAAACCACTAAGACACTGAACACGCCTCTGTGAAACACAAATGTTAAAGATGAAAAAGCCCTGGAACCTCCTCTTTCTTTTCCAGTCAACACAGAAGCAGAGAGCCCCAGCCTCCATTTCAACCAAACCAAACAAAATTCACCTTTGGATTACACATGCGCATCAAGCCAGTACAATGTAAGCCAAGATTAACATATCACTGCATCTACATATCAAGGCGATAAATCCCTTATAATTAGCATTTTCTGGGACCCAACCAGATTTTGCTTCCTTTCTGTTCATTTTTAGCAATTGTATCTTCAGCTTCTTTCCTCCTGTCCTTGTGAACATCTGCTGGGAGGGGGGGATGGTGGGGCCTCCCCTCTCCCCCTCTTCTTTGGCATTACTACTTTTAACTGTTTTATTATTCCCAGATATTAATTACTGTATCAATATTGATTACTGTTTCAATTTTTATCAGCACGAATCATACCTATTTATCACAACAATAACAAAGTCCCCCAGACCCCAGTTATCCGTGACAAAATTAATAACCACAAAAATGCTATTTTTTCCTCTTGTTAAAGAATCTCCATAACCTTAAAGAGAAAAACTTCTCTCCCAAAGTAAACTAAAACAAGACTATTTTAAAAATAGTAAATAACTAGAAATTTTAGATTTCATTTCTTTACATTGCCAGTAAAAATAACTTTGTAAAAAACAGGTGTTCTAAAGAGTTTATTTTAATTCTTACTACCTTTTTCCTTTTAGTTACTTTTAATAAAATTTTCTTTCTACCCTTTAAATATTTTAAGCCTACTGTACCTTTCTCGCACTCCTATCTCACAACAAAATAAATACATAAATAATTAATTGACAATAAAACCCACCACACTCATCAATATGTTAATTAAGAAATCTCAAGATCAGAAAAATCTTGAATTAACAAACCAAAACCACTACAGTGTCATAATAAATCTTTTGCCAAAGTTTCTCTGATTTTCTAAAGTTCCCAGTAAAAGCCGTTTTGTTGTTTTGAGCTCCTGAGAATCTCTTGCTGGTATTTCTCCAGTGAGTCGAACTCAAGAGTACACAAAGAATTATAACTCCTTTTAAATGTCTCCTTGGGAGAGTTGTTTGGGGGATGGGAGTCAGGGCTTGTGTGTCCTGCTTGGCACAGCCCAGGCAGGGCTTTCCCAGCCACATTCCACACTCCATTTCCCAGCTGGAGCCGCTGGTGCCTCTGAGTTGTGTGTCCCCAGCCCCAGGGACACTCTCCTTGTCTGCCCATTCCCCCACGGTCTCCGGGCAGGGATGGCCTCAGTGGAGGCTGCTGACATCCTCAGCACCTTGGAGGCTGCTGCTGAATTTTCCTGCTCCAGAGGCTTGTTCAGCCTTCAGCTCTTCAGTGCAGGAATTCAGTGTCCCAGGGCTCATTAACACTCAGAACATCTAACAAGCCAAGCCTATGGAATAATTTTATTTCAGTTTCCAAATAATTTGTAGTTACGTAGATCTCAGTAGTGTATTTAAAGTGAACACATGATATTTAAAAAGACAACATGAAAAGATTTCTTAGGTCCTGTTTAGTTTTTTTTCCTGTTAATTTATTGATATATGCAGTCTCCAACTGACACTGAATCCAAATACCTCCTCATGCAGTTGGAATAGATATGAAAATCAAGACCCTTAATGGCTGACAATCAATCAGATGCTGTCCCTACCCCACGCCACCATTTCCCCCATCCAAGCCCTGGCACTCAGAGCAGCCTTGTGCAAATCTGAGCTCTCTCCAGCCCAGGCTGCACCTGCAGCTTACAGCTCCTTGGCTCCAACTCCCACCTGCTTTCCTTGGAGAAGGAGCTGCCCGAGACACAGAGGGATGTTCATTTCTTGTCAGCCAACAAAGCCAAGGGAAGGCACAGCTCCATCAAATGCATAAGTCATTCTTCTCGCTGGCCTTGCCCTGCCCCTGATCCCCACAGCCTGTCCTGTTTCCTTCATCCCTGCATTGCCAGGGACTTTCTGGGATAAGGCACCTCTGCTCTGGGTGTGGAGGGAGGTCCAAGTGCCACCACTGGAGTGGGAACCACAACTCATCAGGTTTGTGTCCTTTGGGGGTCAGGAATTGGTGAGACTCAGAGGCACAGAAACTTTCTCTTCGTGGCCAACAGACCACAGTGGAACAGGACACAATTTAATGACAATCGCACTCTTCTCTGAGCCATGTGCTATGTCCCAGCAGCATCTGGTGAGTCCACCATCCACAAGTGATTTCCATACTAAAATTAATTTCAGACAAACATGGTTCTATGATAGATATAAACACAATTAAGTTCTTGCATCAGGATGCTCGCCCTGGAGTGGGGAAAAAACAGTTCCAACAATTCCTGATTTGCAAAGCTGTCAGTGGTAGATGGAGAAGGGAGGTTAGGCTGCTTTTGGTGTTGAGGAAATGCTGAAAGCAGCCTGACTCATTTCATCTCCTCATGCCCTGGTTGATCTCCCCTCTTTCCCCTTCCACCCATTGGCTCTTGTCTCCCACCAGGCCTCCCTGTGAAGAGCCTGGCTCTGTGTTCTCCATCCTCTCCTTGCTGGCACTGCCAGGCTGGCATGAGGAGCCCCTCCGCCTTCCCTGCTCCGGGCTGGACCAGCCCAGCTCCCTCAGCCTCTGCTCACAGCCCAGGGGCTCCAGCCCCACCTTGGAGGCCCTTCCCAGACCCTGCTCCAGCTGCCAGACATCTTTTCTGCCCTGGGCAACCCAAACCAGGCCTCAGTGACCTGGATAATCCCCATCCTTGATGTCCTGGTCACACAGCCCTGGCCCCTTGTCCCCTGTCAGGCTCTGGGGTGGATCTTGTGGAACATCCTTTGGTGGAGGCTGTGGCTCCAGGTGGGCCAGGGGGATCCCGGGGGACAGGGACCCTGCTGGGCATGAACAGCATTGGACTTGTTTGGAGAAACTGTGAGGGGGAGCTGGGGTGGAGTGACCAACCCAGAGACCTGACAGCCCTGCTGGGATGTCACACAGCCCCTCTGGGATGTCACAGCCTGCTCTGTGATGTCATAGTCTGCTCTATGATGTCAGACGTCTGCCCTGCAATGTCACAGCCAGCTCTGTGATTTCACAGAGGCACTCTATGATGTCATAGCCCACTCTGTGACCTCATGTTACCAGATGATAAATTGTCTACACCAGCTGAGCTGACACCTGGAGCTTGTTCTCCAAAATTCTAGGCCTATGGAAACCACACAATGCCCATTGTGTGAGAAGGGAACTGGAAGTTCACCAGCCTCAGTGTCCTGCCAGCTCAGCCAGGCCCACTGGAACATTGGCGTCCATGAGCACCAGGGACCACCAGAGAGACCCCCAGGACAGAAGAATACATGAGTAAAGTGGACAGGAAATATGTTAATGATTTTGGGGAAATGGTTATCATATGTATTTTTAGTCCAGGACAATCAATGAATGTGTATGCAAAATACAGAATATAAACAGAAACTTTCCTGTACTCAGCATGCATGGCTTTGGGAGGAGCTATCCCCTGTGCATCCAGCTGAATTAAGAATGCTGCTTCTTAATGCTACATTGGGGTTAAGGAGTTTTCTGTTTTACAGAATTTTTGGTAACACTCCCACTGCCAAGGAAAGCTCTGTCTCCTGCTGTTCACAAACAGAGAAGGGCTGGTGGCAGATGTGGGGCTTGGAGGCTGCCTGAGGCACAGTGACCATGAAATAATCAAGTTTTCAATGTACTGGGAAAGAAGGAGGGGCAGCAACAAAACTTCTGCACTGGAATTAGGAAGGGCAGACTTTGGCCTATTTAGGATGCAGATTTGGGGAGTATCAAATCAGGTCCTGATTGTTTTAAGGGAAACAGCCTTAAAAAAAAAGGGTCCAGGAAGGATGGACACATTTCAAGAAAGTAATCCTAAGGGGGAAAGAGCAGCCTGTCCCAGTATGGCAAAAGATGAGCTAGTGAGGAGAATGACTGGCCTGGCTGCCCATGGAGCTTTTGTGGGAACTCAGGGGAAAAAAGACTGCATAAATTTTGGACAGAAGGCCAAGCAACTTAGGAAGTGTTTAAGGATGTTGTTTGGTTATGCAGAAAGAAAAGTAGAGAGGTGAAAGATCACTTAGAGATTAACCTGGCCACTTCTGCAAAAAAAATAGAAAATGTTTCTATAAAACAAGATAATAGCAAAACATGGGATAAGGAGAACCTCTCCTCTTTATTGGATGCAGTGGGAATATAGTAACTAGAGATAAAGAAAAGGCGGAGATACTTAACACCTTGTTTGTCTCTATTTTCAATATTAGGACAGGTTTTCCTCAGCACAAGTGTTCTCCTGAGCTGGTAGATGGGCACAGGGAGCAGAACAGCCCCCCTGTAATCCAGAAGGAAGCAGCTGGTGACCTGCTGAGACACTCAGATGCTCACAAGTGTATGGGATCAGATGGGATCCATCCCAGGGGGATGAGGGAGCTGGTGGATGAGCTCCCCAAGCTGCTCTCCATCATTTGCCATCAGTCCTGGCTCACAAGGGAGGTCCCAGAGGACTGGAGGTGCCAGTGTGAGCCCATCCCCAAGAAGGGCTGGAAGGAGGATCTGGGGAACTCCAGGCCTGTCAGCCTGACCTGGGTGCCCAGCAAGGTTATGGAACAGATCACCTTGAGTGCCATCACAGGGCACCCACAGAATGGCCGATGGATCAGAGCCAGCCAATGAGGATTTAGGGGTGGCAGGTCCTGCCTGACCAACCTGGTCTCCTTTTATGACCTGGTGACTCACCTGTGGATGCAGGACAGTCTGGGGATATTGTGTTCCTGGACTTCAAAGCCTTTAAAACCATGAGCCACAGAATTCCCTGGAAAAGCTGCAGCCCACGGCTTGGGCAGGTTCCCTCCTCGCTGGGAGATTTAAGAGCTGGCTGGAGGCTGGGCCCAGAGAGTGGGGGGGATGGTGCTGCATCCAGCTGGTGTCCAGGTACTGGTGGTGTCCCCCAGGGATCTGTGCTGGGCCCAGTCCCGTTTAATATCTTCACTGATGATCTGGCTGAGGGGATCGAGTCCACCATTCACAAATTGCAGATGTCACCAAGCTGGGTGTGAGTGTGGATCTGCTGGAGGGCAGGACAAGAAGACACAGCCCTAAGCTGCACCAGGGGAGGCTCAGGCTGGACAATAGGAAGAGGTTCTTCACAGAAAGGGTGAGTGGGCATTGGAATGGGCTGGCCAGGGGGAGGAGGCAGAGTCACTGTCCCTCTCCAGTGGCACTTAGTGGCATGGTCTGGGTGACAAGGCCGTATTAGGGCATTGGTTGGACTTGATGATCCCAAAGATCTTTTCCAGCCTATTTGATTCTGTAATTCTGTGATGATTGGGACACTCTGGGGCCATTGTGACACTGCAGGGCCTCGTGGAACTAAGAGGACCATGGTGACGCCGTGCAACCCCACAGAACCAGGGATCCACTGTGGTGCTGTGGGGCCAAATGGAACCAGGGAGTGCACCGTGAAACTCTGGGTCCTCGTGGAACCGCAGAGGCCATTGTGACACTGCATGGCCTTGTGTAGCCAAGGGGTTTCACCATTTTGACACTGCAAAACCAAGGAGACCATTGGGAGACTCCAGGGCCCAGTGGAACCAAGGGGCCGTTCTGACACTGCAGGGCCTCATGGAACCAAGGGGACATTGTGACACTGCAGGATCCTCTGTAACCAAGGGAACACTGTGACACGATGGGGTCTCAAGGGATATGGAAGAACATTGTGAAACTGTGTGGCCTCATGGAAACAAGGAGTCCATTGTGACGCTGAGGAGACTTGTGGAATCACAGACACCATGGTGACAGTGTGGGACCTCATGTAACCATGGGGCCATTCTGACACCCTGAGGCCCCATGGAACCAAGGGGCCACTGTGAATCTGTGGCACCAATGAGAACATTGTGACACTGTGAAGCTCCATGGAAACAAGTGGCCCATCATCACATTATGGGCCCCCATGGAACCAAGGAGACCATTGTTGCTCTGCATGGTCTCATGGATCCAAGGACACTAGTGTGACAGTGCAGGGCCTGGTGTGACCAAGAGGCCATTGTAACACTGAGGAACCATGGAACCAAGGACATCATTGAAGATGACACCAAGCTGTATGTGAGTGTTGATCTGTGTGAGAATAGGAGGGCTCTGCACAGGGCCCTGGACAGGCTGGATGCAGGGCCCAAACCCAACAAGGTGAGATTTAACAAGTCCAAGTGCCAGGTCTTGCACTTTGGCATCAACAACCCCTTCAGCACTACAGGCTGGGGACAGAATGGCTGGACAGCTGCCAGGCAGAAAGGGACCTGCAGGGACTGATGGACAGCAGGCTGGACATGAGGCAGCAGTGTGCCCAGGTGAGCAAGAAGGCCAATGGCTCCTGGCCTGGATCAGGAATGGTGTGGCCAGCAGGAGCAGAGCTGCTGTACTCAACACTGATCTGCCCCCAGCTCTGCACACAGACATTGCTGTTGCAGCTGCAGAGAAGGCAACAAAAGGGCATCTGTGCAGTAGACTTTGCTGGGACATCCTTTAGTTCTATTAAAGCCACCAAGAGTGCAGGTCCTCATTGACACAGTAAGTGGCTCCAGAGAAGGCGGAGAAAAACTAAATAAGAAACGGAAAAACAATGGTTTTACTTTATGGACCATATTTAAAAAACTAAAACATAGGGGAAAAAAAGAACAAAGCCAAAAGAACTATCAAAGATTATTTATATTACAAATTATTTATATTACAAATTAATTATATTACTTGGCCTGTCTCTGCTGCAGCCCCGGCACTGCCACCCCCAGGGCTGTGCCCAGCCCCGAGAGCACTCAGGCTCTACAGAAACACCGGGGCCACCAGGGCACCGGGGCAGGGCCACGGCAGCAGCACTGGAACACCAAGTGCTGCTGCTGCTGGGCACAGCTGCTGGGCCAGCACCGGTCTGCCCCCAGCTCTGCACACAGCCATTGCTGCTGCAGCTCCAGAGAAGGCAACAAAAGGGCATCTCTGCAGAAAAATTTGCTGGGAGATCCTTTAGTTCCTTTAAAGCCACCAAGAGTGCAGCCCCTCATTGACACAGTCTGTGGCCACAGGGAAGGTGGAGAGAAACAAAATGAAAAATGGCACAAGGAATGGTTTTACTTTGTTGACAATATGAAAAAATTAAAACAAAGAAAACAGATCTCCAAAATGAAACCAACAAGAAGTATACAAAATGAGTTTTATTACAAGTGATTTGCAGAAATTGACCAACAGTTTAATGTTTCTGTAACCATCCAGTCATCAGTCCCCACTCTTCAGCCTTGAGCTCCTGGTTCCTCAGGCTGTAGATGAGGGGGTTCAGGGCTGGAGGCACTACCAAGTACAAAACTGAAACTGCCAGATCAAGGGATGGGGAGGACATGGAGGGGGGCTTCAGGTGAGCAAATGCTGAAGTGCTGACAAACAGGGAAACAACAGTCAGGTGAGGGAGGCAGGTGGAAAAGGCTTTGTGCCATCCCTGCTCAGAGGGGATCCTAAGCACGGCCCTGAAGATCTGCAGATAGGTGAAAACAATGAACACAAAACAACAAAATACCAAACAGACGCTAACTGCAATGAGCCCAAGCTCCCTGAGGTAGGATTTGGAGCAGGAGAGTTTTAGGATCTGTGGGATTTCACAGAAGAACTGACCCGGGGCATTGCCATGGCACAGGGGCAGGGAAAATGTATTGGCTGTGTGCAGCACTGAATAGAGAAAGGCACTGGCCCAGGCAGCTGCTGCCATGTGGGCACAAGCTCTACTGCCCAGGAGGGTCCCGTAGTGCAGGGATTTGCAGATGGACACGTAGTGGTTGTAGCACATGATGGTCAGGAGGATATACTCTGTTGTAGCATAGAAAAACAAATAAAAATGTTTGGGAAGCACATCCTTTGTAGGAGATGTTCCTGGTGCTCCAGAGGGAATTGTGCATGGCTTTGGGGACAGTGGTGCAGATGGAGCCCAGGTCGCTTAGGGCCAGGTTGAGCAGGAAGAAGAACATGGGCGTGTGCAGGTGGTGGCTGCAGGCTACAGTGCTGATGATGAGGCCGTTGCCCAGGAGGGCAGCCAGGGAGATGCCCAGCAAGAGGCAGAAGTGCAGGAGCTGCAGCTGCCGCGTGTCTGCCAATGCCAGCAGGAGGAAGTGGCTGATGGTGCTGCTGTTGGACATTTCCTGTCTCTGGCCATGGGGACCTGTTCATGGTCTAAGGACAGTGCAGATTTAGAGGAGATAACTGCAACCAAAATCACAGCCATTTCCCATACACCCTCTTCTGTAACACCAGACAGTCTTTTGTTTTCATGAGTTCTTCATAAGCACCCCCACAACTGTCCTGGTATTCTTGTTTATAAATCCTCAACATTTCTGCTTCCCTCAGAGAGAATAGAGCAAGTTCTTTGAGGTGAAGTGATGAGTGGAGAATGGGGGGAGGTGGTCTGTCATTCTGACCTCTTCAGAATTTTTCTGGGTTTTAAACTTTCTCAAGGGGAGGATGATCACCTTCCCATGCTTCCCCTAAAAAAGTCCCATGCACTGCTGAGAGCGGATGTTACCACAACAGCCCAGCTCCACATTTGTAGCCAAGGACTCACATTGCTCATTTCACCAACCCAGCAGCATTTTCAGTGTCAGAACACATCTGCCTTTCCCCATCATTCTTCTAATTCAGAGGTGCTCTAGGACAGGTTTGCATCCTGGATTGGAGCTCCCAGCCTGGACTGAAATCTCAGGGAGACTTCCAAGTGTCCTTATGATGGCTTTGGATGAAGGGAGATGCAGCTCCTTCCCTGGCTGCACTGACAGCATCGCCCAGAGCCGGGCACTGGGGACGGTGTCACCCTGAGCCAGCTGGGCCCCCTGCCAGAGCCCCTCAGGGCCAGGCAGCTGCTCCCAGCCCTGTGCACTGCAGAGGGAACTGGGCCCGGGGCTGCAGAGCTGCCCCATGGCTCTGCTGCAGCTCTGCCTGCACAGGAGGGGCTGCACGCCTTGGAGCCCCGGCCCTGAGGGCAGAGGCTGGGCTGGGGCACAGGAGGGAGGGGGCTTGTTTAGAGGGAGGGGCTGCACTGGAGGGGCTCCTGTGGATGTCTCTAAACTCTCCCTGCCACAGCATTGCCGGGTTTTGTTTTCTCTCCGTGCCTGATCTTCTCTCTGTATCCTGGAGATTTCCCTCTTGCAGGTGTTTCCCTGTGCCTGATCTCCCTGTGCCAGCACTCATAGACCCCAAATCTCTGTGCACTCTCCTTTAGCCTGACAGAATCGTGCCTGTTTGCAGGGCACTGGCTGGAGGCAGGTTCTGTTTGCAGCTTGGAGAAAGGACAGCCTGAGACTGAGCCTGATGGCTCCAGCAAAGGTGATGCTGGTGCTGTCCATGGGCAGAGTGGCGGAAAGCACATTAGGGATCTTCTGTGAACCTATTGATTACTAAAAGTAACAGTTTCAGATCTCTCAGGCACTTTTGAAAAATCTTAATTAAAAATCAACCACTAATATTTATCCCTCCCTCCCTGCCATGCTCCAATAGTTGGAAACTGAATGCCTGGTCTTTGTAAATTTCCTCATTTTTATCAAAGTCATTGTCTTGGTAATATTGTACAACTGATCAGAACACCTCAGCACGTCAGAACTTCATGAGCATTTCACCTCCACTGCACCACAAATACTCAAGAGTTGTACTCACAGAGTCTGTAGGCATTGCAATGTTCCAGCTTTAGGAGATCACTCCAGGAGCTGCAGCTGCATTGTCCTGCAGCCAGAGGTTCCTGTGCCAAGGGCTGGCAGTGATTCTGCGCCAGGCACTTCTCAGCACCTTCCCAGCCCTGACTGATTGAAGCTCTCTGTGCCTCTGTACTGTGCCTGGGATGGCTGCAGGCAGTGCCCCAGCCCTGCTGGGCTGGCAGAAGAGTCGGTCATCAGGAGAAATGTGCTTTTGAAGCTCTTCTTTGCTCTTTAGGAAGGAGCCAAGCCCAGCTCAGCAGCACAGACACAGCACAAGAACATTAATGAGCCTCTGGGGCTTTGTGCTCAGGCCCTGAACATCAGTCCCTGAGAGGGAGCTGAAGAAACCTCTCCAGACTTCCAAGGCAGAATCCAACTCCAAAGTTTCTTGGACTTTTAATGGGTCCCACTGAGGAACACCACTGAGAAAGTGTCCCCAGGCCCCAGGCAGAGCAGAGAACTGCAGGCAGTGATGACAGGTGGGGACAAAGAGAATCCAAGTCTTGGTGCCCTGGGGCACAGCAGGGTCTGTGCCACCAAGGGCTGGGAGGAGACACCTTGTCCTGAGGCACTGGGGCCTCCTGGCACAGCCCCAGCCAGGCTGGGCACTGTCAGCCCCTTGTCCTGCCCTCAGCATTCCCTCCTAGCCCACATCCCAGTGGCCTTAAGGATCTGCTGGAAGGAGTCGCTGGGGAGCCTTGCTCAGGAATTGTCCTGGGGGCTCCTTAATGCTCTCAGAGTTTTTCAAAGGACTTTGGGTTTTGCTTTTGCCTTGGAGTCTCTGAGACGTTTGTGCAATCATGGCCTCCAATTACCTGCTGTAATTAGTCCCTGGAGAGGCTTTGTCAGTAACAACACTCACTGGGGCTCCTTAATGCTTCAAGGTACTTCAGTTATTTTAAGGTACTTGGTGTTTCCCTTTTGATACAGACTCTGTGAGAAAGACTGTGCAGTCACAGCCTACAATTATCTGCTGTAATTAGTCCCTTGAGAGCCTTTATCAGAAATGACACTCAGTGGGCTCATTAATGCTTCAAGTTACTTCAGTTATTTTAAGGTACTTGGTGTTTCCCTTTTGATACAGACTCTGTGAGAGGTTTCTGCAATCATGGCCCTAATTATCTGCTTTAACAAGTCCCAGGAGAGCTTTGTACTGACATTAAGTGGGGGTCATTAATACTTTGAGATACTGAAGATTTTTAAGGTACTCTGGTTTTTCCTTTCCACAGTGAATCTCTGAGAAGTTTTTGTGCCATCCTGGCCTCCAATTCTCTCCTCCAATGAGTCCATGAGGAGCCTGTGTAAGGGATGGACCTCAGTGGGGTGCATCCATGATTCGAGACACTTTGGGGTTTTCTTTTTACTTTGACTCCTGGAAAGGTTTGTGTAATCTCCTCTCAGACCCTGGAGTTCCAGGGCTCAGCTTCAAATGCACCACGGGGCTCATTAGGATCAAGCAAATCCTGACAAACCATGGCTCTGCCTTGATTTCCCTCTGCTCTAATGCAGTTCATCAGAAATATTTCTGTAGTGGATTTAGTTCACCAATTTGAGATTTCTTGGTGAATGCAGCAATTATTGTAGTGGGTTCAGTCTTGGCTAATTACCAGTGCACTCACTAGAATATACTTACTCATTTCGTCCTGTGTGATAAGATTAGGAGAACGGCAAAGCAGGCTCAAAACTTTAAGAGGGCATAAGGAAAAGTTCATTAATAGCAACTAAAAGAAAGTGTAATAAGAACAAAACTTTCAGAGCACTTCTCCTCTCCCTGCAACCTTTTCTTTCTTACTGACAATATAAAGAGAAAAACCTAAAATTTTCAGTCAGTTTAACCCAACTAGAATAGTCTTTCTTGAGTTCACTTAAGGAGAGGAATCTCTCTTTCATGCTACGGAGACTTCTCCAGAAGAAACACTTCTCTTGTGGCTCAATTTCCATGAATAGCAACTGCCCAGAACAATCTGCAATTGTGACATCCCTCCCAGTTTTTCAAAGATCTTTTACAGTTGTGTATATGGGCCATGCCAACTTATGGGGTATTAGTTAAAAGATGAGCTGTGTAAGAGCAAAGGTTCTCCTCATCTGTTTCTGAAATCATCTTAATCTCTGAGAACAGAGATCTTTTTCTTCTCCCTGTGAAGGCACAGGATCTCATCACTCTTCCCTTTTTCAATGTTTTAACTTCTCATGGGATCACAGCTACTTCAACATTTGCTTACTTTAGCATGGAGGCCTTTGCTGAACAAGTCGAGTCTCCATAATTTTCAATGTGATAAAGGGAAAAGGAGAGTTTGATGTATCAGTTACATCCTTCTCCATAGCTTTACGAGAGGATTTCAGCCCCAAGATCAAGGCATCTCCCCATCCCTCCAATCTGGAACTCAACTTCCCCTTCACTGACCTTGGTGTCTTCATGTAGCTCCTCTGTGTGCCTGCACTTTGTCCTTTTCTCTCACTCGAGGGAGGATGGAAGCACTGAAAGAGTTCATATCTCACCTGGGGCCTGCAGATGTTTCCGTGACCCCAGCTGGGCTCAGTACTTGCAGCCAGACCTGCTCCCTGTTCCCTCGGTTCCATGGGGCCCCATAGTGTCCCAATGGTCCCTTGCTTGCAGGAGGCCCTGAGGTGTCATAATACCCCCTTGGTGACACCAGGCCCTGAAGGGTCACAATGGTCTCCATGGTTCCATCAGGCCCCACAGTCATAATGGTCTCTAGGTTCCATGAAGCCCCACTGTGTCACCATGGCCCCTTGGTTCCATGGACTCCAGTGGTGCCACAATGATCCCCTTGGTTCCATGGGCTCCAGTGGTGCCACAATGATCCCCTTGGTTCCATGTACTCCAGTGGTGCAACAATGATGCCCTTGGTTCCATGGGCTCCAGTGGGGCCCCAATGATCCCCTTGGTTCCATGGGCTCCAGTGGTGCCACAATGATCCCCTTGGTTCCATGAGGTCCCCACGGTGTCCCAGGAATCTTCATGCGAAGGAAAGAACCCAACCCCAGTGTTGCAGGGGCAGCCACCAGAGGCCAAGGCCAGCCAGACTTGACGGTACTGACAGATTTACCTGGGAGCAACCCTTGGATATACAGAATTTTGGAGGTGGAATCCCAATTTCAGACATGGACACCTGGAGGAGAAGGATGGTTCTTTTACATAGAAAAGAAAGCACGGAACACAGATTCAACAGTGACATTTGGGGATCCATGGGGGCTATTGCAAATCCTTTTTGCACCTCGTGACCAAACAGACAGGAGCTCCTCTAATAAACGTTGCCTGAAGCTTTCACCATGACAGGAACCCCTGTGAGTGTCTGGGACATCCTGGCTCTTTGGCAGCCTGGGGACTGCTGGGATGTCACCGTGGAGCCCCTGTGAGTGCCTGTGACAGATGGGTGCCTTTGCAGCCCAAGGTCCCCTGGGACGGCACCATGGAATGGCTGTGACTGCCTCTGACCACAGGGCTCTTTACCATCCCCAGAAACCCCTGGGAGGACTCTGTGGATCCCCTGTCTCTGTCTGTGACATTTCATCTCCTGAACAGCCTGGAGACTCTTGGAAAGTCCCCACGGAACCCCTCTGGAGGCCTGTGACAAATCTGATCCTTAGTAGGCAAACATCACCATACTCCCTGTTGCTATGGTCAGTTTCCATGGCAACAATCGCCAGAATCCCTGTTGCTGTGGTCAGTTTCCATGGCAACCATCACCAGCCCCCTGTTGCTATGGTCAGTCTCTTGGCAGCTCCATGGAGATCCCATGCCAGGGTGGTTGCCATGGACACCAGCTCAGGCCTGCAGCCAGAGCCCATTGCCATAGCAACCATTGGCAGCCCCATCCCCAGGCTCATGGGATCCCAGGACCACAGAATTGGCTGAGATGGAGGGACCCATCAGGATCCTCCAGTCCAACTGCTGGCCATGCACAGGACACCCCAACAATGCCAGCCTGGGCCTGGCAGCGCTGTCCAAACACTTCTGGAGCTCAGAGAGCCCTGGAGCTGGGACCCTTCCCTGGGGAGCCTGGGCAGGGCCCCAGCAGCCTCTGGGCAAAAACCTTTTCCTGACATCCAACCTGAGCCTGCCCCGACAGCTGCAGCCATTCCCTCCACTCCTGTCCCTGGGCACCAGAGGGAAGAGGTTCCCACAGCCCCGGCCAGGAACCGCTCCCAAGGCTGTTGCCATGGCCATCAGGGCTGGGACCAGCTGGGATGCTCGGTTCCATGGGCCGGGGTTCAGGAATGGGATTCCCCAAAATCCTGCTCCTGCTAAAACCGCGCTGCCCTCGCTGCCCTCCCGCCTCCCATGGAAAGCACAAAATGCAAAGATCCCGGGTTGGGATAAGAACAATTTATTTGGAACAGCAACGAGATAAGGAACAAACAAGAACAGAAACAATATTGATAACAGAAGGGATAAATAAAACTGTTTACAGGAAAAACTAAAACACAACTCACTGGGTCTTCCTGGCCACAATTTCCCCTTCCAGGAAAGGACACCCTTCTCCTTAGGGAGTGAGGGTTCCTTTCCTGCCCCTGGAAATGACCTGAGGTGGGAGTGAATGTAATGAGAGGACCATGGCCAGACCCCCATGTTCTTCCATCCCATATTATGTCCCTGGGAGGGGCAGGACAAGGGACTGGTGTCTTCCCAGCATGGATCACAGGGAACAAGGATCACCAAGGTTCTTCCCAACGTGGATCCTTCAATGATGGATGAAGTTGGGGCAGTGAACAAAAATCCTGCACTTGGGGCACTGGCAGTCCTTCCCTTACCAGTGCCTCCGTTGGTGTCGGGTAAAGAATGGGCGGTCTGAGAAGGTCTTCCCACACTGAGGACACTCGTAGGGCCTCTCCCCAGTGTGGATGCGCCGGTGGATGACGAGGTTGGAGTTGTGCTTGAAGCCCTTCCCACACTCAGGGCAGCAAAAGAGCCTCTCCTTGGTGTGCATCCGCTGGTGCTGGAGGAGATTGGAGCTGGTCTGAAACCTCTTCTGACACTAGGGACACTCATAGGGCCTCTCCCCAGTTTGGAGGCGTTGGTGCTTGATGAGGGCAGAGCTGTCACTGAAGCCCTTCCTACATTCCCCACACTCATAGGGCCATTCCCTGGTGTGGATCATCTGGTGGCTTATCAGGGTGCTGCTCTGCCTGAAGCTCTTCCCACACTCCAAGCACTTGTAGGGCTTCTCCCCATCATGAAGCTGCTCATGGGCCACCAGCTTTGAGCTCTGGCAGAAGCTCAGTCCAGCTTCCTGGACCAGGGTGGGTCTTTCTTCCTCAGAGCACCCTGGGCTGGGTTTGCAGCCCCTCCTCATGTGGGATGTCTGAGGTTTTTCTTCCCTGCTGGATTCCTGTGCACCAGAATCGCTCAAAGTGGCCTCTTTCACAAGGTTCTGCCATGGAGATTTTTTCTCCCTGGTCTCCATCCTCAGCTTCTTGTCTGGGGGAGGAAGGACAAGGACAAGATGGGATTTGCCTCCATGCCACAGGGAGGGGGAAGGAGATCCCCCCAGTGCTTCCCCAGCAGCATGGTGTTGGCAGCAGGGCTGTCCTGCAGTGAGGGGATTTTCTGGGCTGGGAGATGGAGCAGGAGAGAGTGGGAGAGGGGCACTGACTTCCTCCTCACCTACCTGGGTGTCCCGGGGCATCTTCCTGTTCCTCGCAGCTTCCTCCTCCATCCAATCAAGGTTTGGGAATGGGAAATCTTTTTCTGGGAGGAAAGCAAGGGCTGAGGAAATTTTCTTTTGTACTGGATTGAAGGCAAACCCGGGGAGAGTCTAAGTCAGAATTACAATTTAATAAGAAAATGAAGATCAAGACAATGATACAGAAACACTGCCTTAAACTGACAGAGTCAGGATATAACCTGACACCCTGTTGGTCAGGGTGGTGGCAGCTGTCCCATTAAATGGTGGCTACAGTCGTGTTGGAGTAATGAACGTGATTCTATCAAAGCAGTGATCCTGTAGAAGGGTCTGGTCTTCCTCCGGAGGTCCAGTGGTGGTTATGGAGCTCTTGTCCTCTGGGAATCCAGCAGGCAAGGTGCTCCTGGTGTTGAAAGCCTCAGCTTATATCCAGGTAGGAATGCTTGGTTCCTCCTCCTGGGCGGAGCATCCCACAATGGGAGGATGGAATTTTATCAGTCCTGCAGTGACACTCAATGGTCCATTCACAGAAGGTTTGGATTAGAGCTGGGTTTGGGTTAAGGGTAGACATGGGATTGGCTTTAGAGGTGGTGTTGGGATTGGGTCTGGGGCTAGGGAGACTGGGCTGGGATTAAATACAGAACCGTGAGTGTGTCTAAATGAGGAGTGAGATTGAGACCAGGATCAGGGTCAGGTTTGGGACTGAGCTCACCCAGAGAAGGACAGGAGGGATGTCACTGCAGGATGTCCCTGGCATCGTCCCAGCCCTCCTCAGGCACCTCCAAACATGGGGGGCAGCTGGGTGCTCCAAGATCCAGGTGCTCCCACACTGCCCCCCAATACCAGGTGTGCATTCCCTGAGGGCAGCCCTGACTGTGACCCCTGGGGCTCTGGGATCAGCCCTCACATCTCTGTGGGAGAAGCTGCAGAGAGGATGAGAGATTTCCTCCCCTCCCTACTTCCTGTGTAAGGGTGAAGCCCCTATTTCTTCTGATGCCTCCTCCTCTCCTCAGCTGAGGATGTCAAACTCCCCAGGAGCAGGAAAATCCCCATTCCCTGTTTGCTTGTGGCCGCAGCCTGGAACATCCACCCAGAACAAAGAACTTTCTGACAGCCCTGCTGAATGACACCAGTGTAGGAGATAGGGTTAGGCGCTCGGAAAATCTCGCGATGTCACGGAAAGCAGCAGAATTCCTCTCCCCCTAACGCCTAGTGATAAGGGATCACCCAACAATGTAGTCCCCCCTAACACTAGTAACTTTCGACTCCTTATTAACCAATTACAGTAAGGTAAGACCCCCTGACGTAGAGAAAAACCTTCCCGAGTATAAAACCCGACGAGACGGGACAATAAAGGCCTTTGAACCATCCACCACGTTGGTGTTAGCGTGTGTTCTTGGCCCGAGTGACCCTGGAGAGTTTGGGTCGCCGTGCCATTTCCTCAGAACCAGGTCGCCTTGCCTTGCATCAGAAGGCAATAACTGGTGCCGGAAACCTGGGATCGAACCAGCACCTGGGGAACGGGGATTCGTCTGGACAGAGGACGGTGGCTGCACAGCTGGCCTTGTGCAGCGGAGAGGACGCCCTCGAATCATGGAAGCAATCACAAAGGTCGTAAGTGAAGTGTACACACAATGGGGAATTGATTCTAAGCTTTAAGATATGACTCTCGCATTGCCGAGATTGATTAAGCTGGGGGCTATAGAAAGCCTCGTGGATATTTTTACACCCGGAGGTGTGGGATAATTGTACGAAAACCCTGGCCAAGGATACCATGTGTTCAGGCTCGGGGAAGGCCCTAAAATCGTGGGGCAGAGTCATCCGGGCTCTGCAAGAAGCTCGACAAGAGCAAGAAACCTGGAAAGCTGCGAGAAGCTGTTTAATAGCCACTCCACAGCTGGGGGTGGGAGCTACGACACAGACCACCCCGGAAAGTGATCAGATTACAGACGGGGATGTGCGGGGGCTAGGGGCGTCCCACCCCCACCCCCAGCCCGAACCCAAAACCCCCGGAACCCCGGGGAGACCCCCCAAACCCCCGCGAAGCCCGCCAGATCCCACCACCCCCTTGGAGCCTCTCGGCAAAACCGCGGCTCCTCTATCCATCCCCCCCCCGCCGATTGCCGACCCGACGCAGGAGGCAGAGCAACGGGCGCAGTGTTTTTGTGGGGGGCTGGTGGAGGAGGCGCAAAAAGCGGCGGGATGGTCAGAAACCGCCCGGATCGATAAAATCTCTCCACCGTCGTATGGGCTCAAAAATGGCGACCAGCCGCGTGGTCAGGGCAGAAGAGAAGAGGAGGAAAAGGGCGGAAATGGAGTCAGCCCGCCTAACATCGCATGCGCGGGAGAGCGGGAAGGGGGGGCGGTCCCCACGGTGGAGGCCAAGACCAATCAGAGCGCTCTATTCAAATTAAGCCCATATAAGGCAAGGACCTCCCCCAGCAGGGGGCGGGGAGACCCCAGGGGGAGGGAATGGTCCGCCCCCCGCAGGAGGGGGCGGGGTCGGAGCCAGAGAAAATGGCAGAGCAGCCCGGAAGTGCTCGGTCACTCGGCTTCCAACTCCAACGCAGACTCGAGCTGGGACGAGTCCGAGAGGAAGTCGGGGAGCTCCAATTCAGATTCTAGCCTTAACAAAGGGAGAGCAGCAGCATACAAGATCTCTAGTCGCAGTGCTCCCGCATGGGTGAAGGGGTCATCAGAGAAAGACCGGACCCTGCTTACAGATTGGCAAAAAATAAAGATAGCCTGCGCCGAGTAGACCCCTTCAGCCAAGCTAGTGTTCCCAGTCCATGTGGGGGAGGCAGGCGAAAACCAAAGAAGGACCTATTCTCCAGTGAATCCAAAAGAGGTACAGGCAATTGTTAAAGCGATTGCAGACAAGGGAATTAATTCTGCCATGGTTAACACACTCATAGACGGGGTTTTTGGGGGGGATGACATGCTTCCCTTTAACATCAAACAGACGTGTAAGATGATTTTCAATGGCGCGGGGATGATTGTTTTTAAACAAGAGTGGGAGGATCAATGCACAAAGGAGCTAGCCCAGATAATGGGACCTGACCATCCACTGCACGGCTCCAGTATACAGAGATTGATGGGTGGAGACCCCACTATGATCACCCCCCAGGCCAAGGCTGAGGGATTAAGGGCCCATGAAGTTATGACAACCACCCGGGCTGCCCGAGAGGCCATTCGTTCTGCTTCCAAAGTAGTGGCTAACCCTGCCCTGTGGTCCACCATAAGACAGAGTGAAAGTGAGAGCTTCACTCAGTTTGTGGACAGGCTTCAGGCAGCATTAGATTCCTCCTCATTACCCTCAGAGGCGAAGGGTCCCATGCTGGCAGACTGCCTACGCCAGCAATGCAACTCAGCCACCAAGGACATTCTAAGACCACTGCCACCTGGGGCTAACATAGCCAACATGATCAGACACGTTGCAAAGGAGGAACACCTTGCTCCCATCCAAGCAGCAGTCCACACTGCAATAACCAGTGTGACAGCATGCCTTAAGTGTGGCCAGGCAGGCCACTTGGCAGTAAACTGCCCCCAGCCAAGGCACCTATCAGTAGCTCCTCCACCACGAAAAGGGGAACTTAAGGGACTGTGCTGGGCATGTGGGAAGAAGGGACATTTAGCTAAGGAATGCAGATCCAGGCTTCGGGGGAAACGGGAGAGGGAGGGGGTGGCCAGGCCATGTTGAGCCCCCTCCCACCTGGAATATGAAGGGGCTCAGCTTCAGCAACCCCCAGTGGGGCAGGGGACCCTCGTACCCCATGCCCCCACAGGGAGCAGTCAATTTTACATCCCCACCTACATTGCAATGCCAGAACTGCACAACACCACCAGTAATGCCTTCGCACCCCCCACCGCCACAAGCCGCGCCAGTGTCACAGGACCAGCAGGGGACGCCCCAGTGCGGGATCCCTGGGTGGCCCTGGCCATGAGAATAGGGAAGGAGCCCCTGATGGTGTGGGGGACATGCCGCCTTTACGGCAGTCAGGATCCCCAAGTCATAGGACTTCAGTTTTGGGCAGACACGGGATCAGACTGCACGATTATTCCCCAACCACATTCGCCCGGGCATTGGCAATTCAAAGAAGTCCCTCCAGTGAACGGACTGGGAGGGCAGTCCCAGGTGTGCAAAAGCACCCAGCTGGTGGCTTTAACACTTCACACAAAAAAGGGACCAGAACAGACAGTAGCAAGCTACCCCTACATTTTGCAAAATTCTCCACCCTTGTTGGGAAGGGATGTTCTTTCCTTGCTAGGATTCTGGATCACAAATTTATCCTGAGGGCCACTGCCCTACACCCTCCGCTGCCAATCAAATTGACTTGGAAATCACCAGACCCCGTATGGGTTGAGCAGTGGCCCCTGACAGAGCCTCGAATGGCAGCCTTGCTGGAACTGGTCGACCACGAACTGCAAAAGGGTCACATATAACCCTCTGTCAGCCTGTGGAACACCCCTGTATTTGTGATCCCCAAAAGGTCTGGAGAAGGCTATCGCCTCATCCACGACCTGAGAGAAGTGAACAAGACGATCCGACCCATGGGTCCAGTCCAGACACTGCTACCCACGATCTCAGCCATCCCCGCAGGGCAGCCGTGCGCAGTGCTGGACATCAAGGACTGTTTCTTTTCAATACCCCTGCACCCTGAGGACAGAGAACGGTTTGCCTTTTCCGTGGTGTTTCGAAACGGCGAGCGGCCCAACCTCCGCTTCCAATGGAGGGTACTTCCACAAGGTCTCGTTGACAGCCCCGTCATATGCCAAATCACTGTGGACAAAGCACTGATGCCGGTCCGACACTCCTATCCCGACACAACCATCATTCAATACATGGACGACATCTTAGTCACTGCACCATCGGCAAGCCAAGTAGATCACCTTGTATCCACAATCACGGAAACCCTTCAGGCCAATGGCTTCGAGATCGCGAGCACAAAGATCAAGAGAGGACTCTGCGTGACATTCCTGGGAGTGGGGATCACAAACTCCCACGTGACACCCCCCAAGGCGAAGGTCTGTCGAGACATCAAAACACTCCGTGACGTGCAACGCCTGGTGGGATCGCTGCAGTGGCTTCGCAACATCATCCTAGTTCCTCCCGAGGTCATGGACCCTTTATATGACCTCCTGAAAGGAAATAACCCCTGGGATCCCAAGGAGCTGACACCGCAGGCCACGAGCTCCCTCGACTTCATCGAAAGCCAGATGGCCACTGGCATACTTGCCAGGCGGAACACAGCCGTTCCCCTGGACCTATACGTCCACTTTACACTGAAGGGGGGAGTGGGAGCACTGGCCCAAGGACCTTCTGAAAAGGCCCGATCGATTCAATGGGTGGTGCTCGGAAGACCTGCTCGTGTGTTTTCCCCGGGAATCGAATGCATCGCTAACCTCATCATGAAAGGCAGGAAACTCGCCTTGAGACACCTAGGGACAGAGCCGACAAGCATCCACCTCCCTTTCCGCAAACAACCAACCTCGGAGTCAGCCACAATATCAGAATACCTGGCCCTTGCTCTCACCGGCTTCGGAGGAGAAATCTCCTACAGAAATCTCCAAGCCACCCTGGACTCAGCTGCTGACTGTAGTCGACATGGACTTGCTGCCAAAGGTCATGGGTTGACCGCAGCCAGGACCAACGGTCTTCACAGACGCTTCCTCCACGACCTCACCCGCAGCAGCAGTGTGGCAGGCAGGAGAACAATGGCATTGTGTCAAAGCGTGTGACCCCACACTGTCAGTGCAACAACTGGAGGCAGCAGCAGTGGTATTGGCGTGCGGACTCTTCCAAGAAGAACACCTCAACATAGTAACGGACTCTATATTCGTGGCAAGGCTTTGCCTAGCCATGGCAGGACCAGGAGTGTCGACATCAGCAGCAGCCCTAATGCTAGAAGAAGCACTCTCCTCGCGACAAGGCACCGTGTCAGTCATTCACATCAACAGCCACAACCCAGTCAAACGTTTCTTCCAGATCGGCAACGACAAAGCGGACGCTGCAGCAAAAGGCGTATGGATGTTGCAGGAAGCCCGTCAACTGCATGAGTCACTCCACATCGGAGCCAAAGCACTGGCGAAGAGATGCGACATCTCGACAGCGGACGCGAAACATGTGGTAGCCACTTGCCCTTACTGCCAGAAGTCACCCCTATGGACCTGTGGGGTCAACCCGAGAGGTCCCAAGCCCTCAGAAATCGGGCAGTCGGACTTCACTTGGTGTGAACTGCTGAAGCCCTGAGCGTGGCTTGCAGTAAAAGTAGAAACTTATGCGGAACGATCATAGCCACACAGCACCTCAAAACAAACTCCAAGGCCACAATTCAGCACTGGCTGGCAGCCATGGCCTGGCTTGGTATCCCCAAACAGATCAAAACCGACAACGGTTCCAATTTCACTTCTAAACCAGTGCAAGAGTTCGCTTCAAAATGGGGCATCACATTAGTGCGAGGTATCCCGCATAACAGTACTGGGCAGGCCATAGTCGAGAGAGCAAACCAGACCCTGAAAACCAAGATAGAAGTGTTGGTGAAAGCAGAGGGCTTTGCCAATGCCATTCCCCCAGGAGATCAGGCGCGTATACTGGCAACCGCTCTGCTGGCATTGAATCAATTCCCTAGGGGAGATGAAACAAACAGTCCTGTTCAAAAACACTGGGCCACTTGAACGCTAGAGGAGGGCCCACAGGTCGTAATCAGAAACGAACTAGGCAAATGGGAACGGGGTTGGAGGTTGATGCTCACAGGGCGAGGGTACGCAGCTGTCAAAAAGGAGGGCAAAATTAGGTGGTGTCCACTTAAGTCAATTAAGCCGGACCTCCATAACGAGCAGAATGAGACTGATGAGAGTTGCGTGTTTCTGTTTACAGGACCTGCTCGTGGGACGTCCTCGTGACGCGTACATCCCCATTCCAGAGGAAAGAGACAGACCGCCAAGCCCCCAGGAAGCGCCCGAGAGACCCGCAGGGGTGGAACCCAAGCATCAAGGGTGTTTCTGTGTGATTTTGCGGTTGGGGCTTGTCGCCAGAGGGCAAGCCAGCCCAGATCACTACCCCCATCGGCCATTCAGGTGGGTCATGCAACACCTTAGTAGTGACAAAGTGCTCAAAGAAATCACCACACCAAACACCCCATCCTTCGTGCTCCGCATCACCGACCTGTTTCCAGGACGACCAAAGTAGACCCCCATTCCCCACACTCCACACACATGTACCTATCCTACTGGTGCCCAGCTTCAAACCCTGGGAAAAGCTACTGCAACCACCCAGGGTGGGGACATTGTGGGCACTGGGGCTGCGAAACCATTGTCACAGATGCCAGACCGTCGGGGCCTGGGTGGGATCCACAAGAGCCCTACAAATTCTTACAGTTCACCTGGGCACCCATCGGCTGCAAAACACCCATCTTCATACGTGGAAACTTCCATTGATATCGCCATAAAATCCCCAAATTTCGGAAATGCACAGACTACAACATGACAGTTTTGCAGCCACATCACCCTAGCTGGGCAACAGGCAGAACGTGGACAGTAGTCCTTCAAGGGTCAAAAGAAAAGGTGAATGTGCGAATTATCAGGCTCCAACCGTCGGCACCCCGAGCGGTCGGACCCAACAAAGTGATTAAAAGCGTGCCGAAAGGGAGAAATGCGACCCACCCCAAAGCCTTGCCCACAAGGGTTGCTGATATCCCGACCGGCCATGCAGAAGCCTTTTAGGTAGACCGTTTAGCCAAGTCAGACTTAGATCCAATCCTCCGTTTGTTAGAAGCTACCTTCCTATCCCTGAACGAATCTAACCCTAACCTAACCGAATCCTACTGGCTTTGTTATGATGTCGAACCCCCCTTTTACGAAGGAGTCGCTTTAAACACTCCCTTCAGTTACTCCACAGCAGATGCACCCAACCAATGTAGATGGGACACCCCCCGCAAAGGAATCACCCTGAGTCAAGTCACAGGCCAGGGCAGATGCTTTGGCAATGCAACCCTAGCTAGGCGGAAAGGCAACATCTGCACCGAAGTTGTCAAACCCAACGGGAAAAACAATAAGTGGGTAGTCCCATCCGCATCTGGGATGTGGGTTTGCCAGCGATCTGGAGTGAGTCCCTGTGTGTTCCTTGCCAAATTCAACGACTCTAACGACTTTTGTGTCCAAGTTCTGATTGTTCCTAGGGTCCTGTACCACGCAGATGAAGAAGTGTACCATCTTTTTGAGGAACCCAGCTGGCTCCACAAAAGAGAAATAGTAACAGGTATAACTATCGCAATGCTGCTCGGCCTAGGAGCAGCCGGAACGGCCACAGGAGTCTCAGTCTTAGCGACACAGCACCAAGGACTGTCACAGCTGCAGGCAACAATTGACGAGGACCTGCAGAGGATCGAGAAATCCATCTCCTTTCTAGAGAAGTCAGTCTCCTCACTCTCAGAAGTGGTCTTGCAGAACAGGCGAGGTCTAGACCTCCTTTTCATGCAGCAAGGGGGCCTGTGTGCTGCCTTGAAGGAGGAGTGCTGCTTCTACGCAGACCACATGGGAGTCGTGAGAGACTCCATGGCAGAACTCCGAAACAGACTGGCTCAGAGGCAGAAAGACAGGGAAGCCCAACAGGGTTTGTTCGAGTCCTGGTTCAATTGATCACCATGGCTAACCACCCGCATTTCTACCCTAATAGGTCCATTGGCAATGCTACTTTTAGCTATCACCTTTGGACCATGCCTGCTGAACAAGCTAGTCTCATTCGTTCAGACCCGCCTAGAACGGGCCAACATCCTGTTCATAGGCCAGCAACAACTGCTGTGAATTCGACCAGGGAACACTGCCAGTCACAAGATTTTCTACCCAAGTTTCCCAAATCCCTTTCTTTGTCAACAACCTCATGCCTCATCTCAGTACCTATGTATATGACTACTTCGTTCATTTGTGAAAAGGGGGGGGGAGATGTAGTAGATAGGGACAAGCACTCGAAAAATCTCGCAACGTCACGGAAAGCAGCAGGATTCCTCTCCCCCTAACACCTAGTGATAAGGGATCACCCAAGGATGTAGACCCCCCTAACATTAGTAACTTTCGACTCCTTATTAACCAATTACAGTAAGGTAAGACCCCCTGACGTAGAGAAAAACCTTCCCGAGTATAAAACCCGACGAGACGGGACAATAAAGGCCTTTGAACCGTCCACCACATTGGTGTTAGCGTGTGTTCTTGGCCCGAGCGACCCTGGAGAGTTTGGGTCACCGTGCCATTTCCTCAGAACCAGGTTGCCTTGCCTTGCATCAGAAGGCAACAGGTTAAGCCACGAGATCTAAGCTAAGTTAAATGCTGCTAAGAGTTGTTCTTTTGCTAAGTTGTTAAGTTTGATGTAAGTTATTATATAAGTTACATATTGTTAAGTGTTATTCCTCTGTGAAATTGCTAAGTCATAGGTTTTAGGTTAGGTTAAGTATTGTAAAAGCTGTTCTTTTGCTAAATTGTGAAGTTGAAGGTATCAGTTAAATTTAAGGTATGAGTTAAGTCCTGTTAAATTTGAGCACTGTTAACATTTTGGGCTGTATTCCTTTTATCCTTGCCCTTTGTGTCCTTTTGTCTGTCCCCCTCCCTCCATTTATCCCCTGCCACAGGGACAGTTCTTGGTTCATTTCTGGTTTGATTGCCCAGATTTTGTTTGGATTTGTTGTTGCTTTGTTTCTGTGTCAGGCTCTGGGGTTGATCTCTTGGAACATCCTCTGTGGGAGGCTGTGGCGCCAGGGGCAGGGGGACCCGAGGGGACAGGGGACCCCACTGTGCATGAGCAGGGTTGGACTGCTCTGGGGGGAGCTGTGAGGGGGGCTGGGGCAGAGTGACCTCACAGAGCTCCTGTGATGTCGGACACCATCCTGTGATGTCACAGCCCATTCTGTGATGTCACACAGCCATCTCTGTGATGTCACCTTATGATGTGAGACATCTGCTCCGTGATGTCACAAATTCATCCTGTGCTGTCACAGTCTGTTCTGTGATGTCACACCATGCTCTATGATGTCACCACCCCCTCAGTGATGTCACAAAACTCTCTCTGTGATGTCATACTGACACTCTGTAATGTCACCGCGCACATTTTCACCTCACAACCAACTCTATGTTGTAATACAGCCATGTCATGATGTCACAGCCTGCTCTGTGATGTCACAGAATCCCCTCTATGATGCTGTAGCTGCTCAATGACCTCACACAACAAACTCTCTGCTGTCACAGCCCAATCTATGACCTCACACAGCCCACTCTGTGCTGTCACACAGCCCCTTGCTGCCATCACAGCTGCTCTGTGCCTCTATGACACAGTCACAGAGGTGCTGCTGTGACACAGCCCCCTCTGGGACATCCCACAGCCCCGGCAGTGCTGAGCCCCTGTGAGCACTGTCTGTGCCCTGCTGGTGTCCCTGAGGGGCCCTGGCAGTGCCCCAGTCCTGCTGGGCTGTGCACAGGAGCTGCTCCTGGCCAGAGCTGTCTCTCTGCAGCGCTGCCCTTGCCTGGACCTGCCTCTGGGCCAGGAGCCCAATGCCCAGCTCAGCAGCACAGGCACAGCAGAGGGACTTTAATAACCCTCTGGAATTTTGGTGCTCTTTGTGTCTGCCCTGGCTAAAGTGCTGCCCAAGTTGGCTCTGTCAGGGCTGTCTTGCAGATGCTGCCCACCCCTGTGCCCTGTGCAGCGCAGGCTGTCCTACGGTGTCCCTGCCCTGCACCTCTGTCCCTGCAGGCTGTTGGCATCCCCTGGCTGCCCCACCTGGCTGGCCCTTCCTTTGCTGACAGCTCTGCCTCCTGCCTGCCTCTCCCTGCCCACACAAAGCCTTGAGCTTGATACCAAAAGGGTTAATTCACTTTTTACTGTGCCTGTGAACTTTCAGCAGAGAAACAAAGCATTCAGAGGCTGCTCTCCCAGCAGGAATGGTTGGAAGAGAAGATGAAGACATCTGGCTCAAGATTGAAGTGATAGAAAAAGCAAGGACTGAATCTGGGAACTTGGGGTTTGTTTTATGGAAATGAGGAAATTTTAATATACACATGGTGACCTATGTGTATATTAAATATAAATATGTATATTATAATATAGTGACCTATATGTATATTAAATATAAATATGTATATTATAATATAGCTTATATACTATGGTATATATTAATATGTACCATAGTATATAAGCTATACACTAGTAGAATCATGTGTCCACATAAGGAGTTATCCCCTGCTGGACCTCAAGCCTGAATAAATGATGCTCTCTGAAACACCAAATTAATATTAAGGAGTCCTATTCTGATATTTTGGCCATTTGGTGACAGCAGAAGCTCACAGAACCCAGGATCTAGCTGTGACACTTGGAACTCCATGGAACAAGGGGTTCATTGTGATGCAGTGGAACCCCATGGAACCAAAAGCTCATTGTATCAGAGCAAGGCCTCATGAAACCCAGGAGACCATTGCTGACAGTATGGAAGCTCATGGAACCATGGCGTCACTGTGAGAGTTTCGGGCTGCATGGAACCAATGGTCCATTGTGACACTGCAGAACCTTTTAGAATGGAGCCGATCATGTTAGGCTATAGAACCTCATGGAACAAAGGATCCATGGTGACACTGTGGAGCTCAGACCATTGTTGAGTGTGAAAGCTTATGGAACCAAGGGTCCATTGTGGCTCTGTAGGGCTTCATGGAACCAAGGAGACAATTTTGACACTGTGGGGCCTCATGGAACCACCTGCCACTGTGACACAGTGGGGCCACATTGAGCCAAGAGGCCATTGAGACACTGAGGAACCTCATGGAACCAAAATCTCTTGTGATGAAGTGGAACCTCATGGAACCAAAGGTCCATTGTTACACTGTGGAGCCCTGTGGATCCAATGGGACCATATTGACACTGTGGTGCTCCATGGAATCAAGGATTCATGGAACCAAGGAAACCATTGTGACAGTAGAGGGCTCCATGGATCAAAGGATTCACGGAACAATGTGGGACTCATTGAACCAAAGGTTCCTTGTGACATTGCAGGGCCTCATGGAATACTGGAGACCATTATGACACCTCAAGGTCTCATTGAACCAAGGGGCTCTGCAGGACCTTGTGGAACCAAGGACACCCTTCTGACACTGCAGGGTCCCACTGAACCAAGGGTCCACTGTGACACTGCTGTACCAAGGAGACCCCTGTGACACGGTGAGGCCTTATGGAAGCAAAGGGCCATTGTGACACTATGGGGCCCCATGGAAACAAGGGGCCAGTGTGACACAGCTGGATCCAATTTGACACCGCCATTGTGACACTGCAGGGCCTTAGGGATTCAACAAGCAGTAACAGGTCTGCTTGGCTTGGCCTGACTGGCTCAGCTGACCTCAGCATGCTTGGGTCACTGTTCTCGTGTGTCCCTGAAACACTGGGGCTCTGGGCTTTCCCTTGTATTGAAAACAACCATCTCTCCTGCCCAGGTACCCATGGCCAAAATTGGTACTTCTCCAAAATTTCCTTCATGCAAGGGTTTCTCCCAGACAAAATCTGCCAGGACAGACAGGTCTGGCTTAATTTGGCCTCTGGTGGTCGCCTCCAATCTGCCCTGGAAACACTGGGGCTCTGTGCTTTCCTTCCTGAGGGAAAGAACTGGCCTTCTCATCCAGGTGCTCATGGGCTGAAATTGGGATTCTTCCTCCAAAATCCCGTATACCTGAGATATTTATATCTGAGATACAAGATATTTATTCTGTTGCTCCCAGATGAAAGCTGCCAGGACAGACAGATCTGTCTGGCCTTGGCCTCTAGTGGCTGCTGTTTACCAGCTCCTGAAAGACTGGGGCTCCATGCTTTCCTTCCTTCATGTGGAACTATGATGACACTTTAGGGCCTCATGGGTCCAAGGGACCATTGTGACACTGTGGGCCCTCGTGGAACCAAGGACACCATTGTGGCTCTGTTTGGCCGCATGGTCCCTAGGGGCCAGTGTGAAGCAGCAGGGCTTTGTGGAACCAAGAGGCCATTGCTGCATTTCAGGGCCTTGTGGAGCCAAAGGGCCCCTGTGGCCTTGCAGGGCCTCATGGAAGCACAGGGACATTGTGACACTTCACAAACAAGGAGAGCATTGTGACACTGCAGAGTGCCACGTAACCAAGACAACACGGAACAGATCTGGCTGGCTTGGCCTGCCCGGGGCCACTTGACAGGTCCAGCTGATCTTGGAATGTTGAGGGCTGCCTCTCATCAGCCCCTGGAGAACTGAGGCTCCATATTTTCCTTCCTATGAAAAAGAACCATCCGTCTTTCCAGGTGCCCACAGCCAAAACTGATACGCCCCCTGAAAAATTCCCTATATGCAAGGGTTGTCCCAGACAAAAGCTGCCAGGACAGAGAGCTCTGGCTGGCCTTAGCCTCTGGTGCTCACCTCTCATCTCAAGGATGCCCTGAGGAAAGTATTTGAACAGGCTTGACTGCTGGGACATCAATGAGTTTCACACTCTTAGATGCTCTTTTGATCATACGTGTCTTTATTTCTCATTGTGTATTACACCAGAAATATTATTTTCAGCTAAAAAATATTCTTACTACTTTACCAGAGTTATCTGAAACAAAACAACCCCTCTACATATGGATCCTCGTCACCTTTATAAGCAAACACAAGAAAAAATCCAGCAGGAATTATTTGTCCCTGTTCCCATCTATCACATCTCCTCTGGAGCTGGAGGTGCAGCCCCAGCACTTGGGACGGCTCAGGAGGTCAAAAGCTCAGCTCCCACACAGAGAACTTGCAGACCCGGAGGTGCTTTCCTTGGCCCCTGCAAGCTCAGCCAGGCTGAGATGGATACTGATGGTTTCTGGGTCAGGCTCTCAGAGCCCAGCCCAGCTCCCTGCAAGCTCTGCCAGCTGCCCTGAGCTCTGGGCAGCACCAAGGGCCTCTCCCCAGCCCAGCCCAGCCCAGCCAGCTCTGGCCCCACAGCTCTGCTCAGGCCAGGCTGCTCTGGGCACTGCCCCATGGCCTCAGCCCCTGACAAGGGCACAGCAGCAGCTGCAGCTGCTACAGGACTCAGCCCCAGCCATGAGGGAAGGTGCTTAGCCAAGGCCAAAGGAGGCTCCCTGGCTGCCCTGCAAAGTCACAATGAACTTTTGGTTCCATGAGTCCCACATTATTCTAAGAATCCTTAGTTCCATGGGGCCTTGTAGTGTCACAATTTTCTCCTTGGTTTCAGGGTGCTACAAAGTGCCACAATTGCCCCTTGACCCAAGGTCACTATGTGACTTTGGCGTCACATAGTGTCACAATGGACTCCTTGGTTCCATGAGGTCTTTTAGTGTCACAATGGACTCCTTGGTTCCATGGAGATGCAAAATGCCACAATAGCCCTTTGGCTTCACAAGGTCTCAAAGTGTAAAAATGGCTTCCATGGTTTCCCAAGGCCGTGCTGTTTCACAATGGACCTATGACTCCATGATGCCCCAGAATGTCACAATGGCCTCCTTGGTTCTGCACTTTAAGAATGCCCCCTTGGTCCCTTGGAGCCCCACAGTGACACTATTGTGCCCTTAGTTCCATGAGGCCCTGCAATGCCAGAATGGTCCTTTGGTTCCACATGGCCCCATGTGTCACAATGATCTCCTTGGTTCCATGATGTCCCGTAGCACAGCGATGGTCTCCTTGGTTCCACAGTGTCAGAATGGCCCCTTTGTTCCATGAAGCCCCACAGTGTCACTGTGGTCCCCTTGATTCCATGAGGTCCTGCTGTGCAACAATGCTCCCTTGGTTACAATGGGTTCTGAAGGGTCATAATGGTCTCTGTGGTTCCATGAAGCCCTGCAATATCCCAATGGACCCTTGGTTCCAAGGTGGCCCACAGTGTCACAAGGCTGCCTTAGTTCGACGAGGCCCTTCAGTGCTGTAGTGGCCCCTTGGTTCCATGAGGCAAAGTAGAATCAGAATGGCGCCTTGGTTCCGTGGAGCACCACAGTGTCACCATCGTCCCATTGGCTCCACAGGGCTCCACAGTGTAACAATGGACCTTTGGTTCCATGAGGTTCCACTTCATCACCATAGACTTTGGTTCCATGAGGTTCCTTGGTGTCTCAATGGCCCCTTGGCCCTGCTGTCTCACAGTGGCAGGTGGTTCCATGAGGCTCCACATGTCCAAATGCTCTCCTTGGTTCTGTGTAACCCTACAGAGCCACAATGGACCCTTGGTTCCATGAAGCCCTACTGTGTCACAATCAAAATTTGGTTCCATAAGTTTCTACTCTGTCAACAAAGTCTGAGTTCTGCAGTATCACCATGGATCCTTTGTTCCATGAGGTTCTATAGAATAACATGACCACCTTGATTCCAGAAGGTTCTGCAGTGTCACAATGGACCATTGGTTCCATGCAGCCCCAAACTCTCACAATGACCCCATGGTTCCATGAGCTTCCATACTGTCAGCAATGGTCTCCTGGGTTCCACAAGACCTTGCTCTGATACAACGGACTTTTGTTTCCATGGGGTTCCACTGCATCACAATGGACCCTTTGTTCTATGAGGTTCCAAGTGTCACAGCTAGATCCTGGGTTCTGTGAGCCTCTGCTGTCACCAAATGGCCAAAAGATCAGAATAGGTCTCCTTAACACTAATTTGGTGTCTAAGAGAGCATCATTTATTCAGGCCTGAGGTGCAGTGGGTGATAACTACTTACATGGAGACGTGATTCTACCAGTGTATCACTTATATACAGTCTCTATGTGCATATTAAAATTTACCCATTTCCATAAAACCCACTCCAAGTTCCCAGATACAGTCCTTGCTTTTTCTATCACTGCATTCTTGAGCCAGATGTCTTCATCTTCTCTTCCACCCATTCCTGCTAGGTAAGCATCTCCTGCATGACTTGTTCCTGTGCTGAAAGTTCACAGGCACAGTAAAAATTGAATTAACCCTTTTGGTATCAAGCCCAAGGCTTTGTGTGGGCAGGGAGAGGCAGGCAGGAGGCAGAGCTGTCAGCAAAGGAAGGGCCCAGCCAGGTAGGGCAGCTGGGGGATGCCAACAGCCTGCAGGGACAGAGGCGCAGGTTTTCTCAGCACTGGAGACATCTTTTTCTTGCTTGTCCCCACCTGTCATCACTGTCACCAGTGTTCTACTCTATCTGGAACCTGGGGACACTTTCTCAGTCCTGTCCTTCAATGGGACCCATTACCCCTTCAAGAAAACTTCAGTGTTTCAATTACTTTTTGAGTTCTTGAGAAATTTTTTGAGGACACTCTGAGAGACTGAGTCTGATGCAAAGAGCACCAAAGTCCCAGAGGATCATTAAAGTCCTTGTGCTGTGTCTGTGCTGCTGAGCTGGGCCGAGCTCCTGGCCCAGAGGCAGGTCCTGGCAATGGCAGCGCTGCAGAGAGACAGCTCTGGCCAGGAGCAGCTCCTGTGCACAGCCCAGCAGGGCTGGGGCACTGCCAGGGCCCCTCAGGGACACCAGCAGGGTACAGACAGAGCTCACAGGGGCTCAGCACTGGCAGGGGCTGTGGCATGTCCCAGAGGGGCTGAGTCAAAGCAGCACCTCTGTGGCTGTGTCATAGAGGCACAGAGCAGCTGTGATGTCAGCAAGGGGCTGTGTGACAGCAGAGAGTTTGTTGTGTGAGGTCATTGAGCAGCTACAGCATCATAGAGGGGATTCTGTGACATCACAGAGCAGGCTGTGACATCATGACATGGCTGTATTACAACATAGACCAGCCTGTGAGGTGAAAGTGTGTGCTGTGACATTGCAGAGTGTCAGTATGACATCACAGAGAGGGTTTTGTGACATCACTGAGGGGGTTGTGACATCACACAGTTGACTCTGCCATCATAGAGGGTGGCTGTGTGACAACAGAGAGTGGGTTTTGACATCACTGGGTGGCTGTGTAATAACACAGAGCAGGCTGTGACATCACAGAAAAGACTGTGACATCACATGGTGACTTTTTGACATCAGAGCATTTTCTGTGACATCACAGTGCAGCTGCATGACATTCCAGGGTGACATCCCACATTTGGTTCTGTTGCATCTCAAGGGTGCTGTGTGACATCCCAGAGTGGGCTGTGATATCACAGGTGGCTGTGTGACAACATAGGGGGTTGTGTGACATCATAGGGGGGCTGTGTGGCATAACAGGGACACTGTGACATCATGGGGGGGGGCTTTCACATCACAGAGATGGCTGTGTGACATCACAGGTGGCAGTGTGACATCACAGGGGCGGTGTGACAACACAGGTGCTGTGTGACATCACAGGGGCTGTGTGAGATCACTGGGGAGATCACTCTGCCCTGGCCCCCCTCACAGTTCCCCCCAGAGCAGTCCAACACTGCTTGTGCACAGCGGGGTCCCCTGTCCCCCCAGGTCCCCCTGTCCCTGGCCCTGCAGCCTCCCCAAGAGGATGTTCCACGAGATCGACCCCAGAGCCTGACACGAGGACTGGGGGCCGGGGCCCTGGGGGTGGCACAAGGGGACAGGGAACCCCCGGCAGCGTCCCTGGGTCCCTCAGGGCCAGAGCCTAGGCCAGGGCTCCTTCACTCTGCTACAAACGAGGCCTTGAGAGCGCTGAAAAAATCCCCAGCAAGGGATCAGCAAAAACCAGATTTAATATTAACCAACAGCAGCACAAAGTTCCTTGGCAAGAGTCACTCTGCTCCTGACTGGACACTTCAGGCACACCAAGGAAACAAAGCAACAACAAAACCAAACAGAATCCAGGCAATCAAACCAGAAATTAACCCAGAACTGTCCCTCTGTGTGTGTGGGACACAAGGACAGTGAGGGCAAGGATAAAAGTAATATGGCCTAAAAGCTTAACAGAGCTAAAATTTAACAGGACTGAACTTAAAACTTAACCTTAACTGATACCTTAAACCTCACAATTTACCAAAAGAACAGCACTTAACAGTATTTAACTTTACTTATAATCTATGACTTTGCTATTTAACAGAGGAATAACATTTAATTATATTCAACTTAGCTTATAACTTCTATTAAACAAACCAATTTAGCAAAATAACAGCTCTCAGCAGCATTTAACTTCACTTCGACCGTCGTGACTTAAACTTCACTTACAGGCCTGACTGACTCAGCTATCCAAGGCACTCCAACCCCTCAGAGAGCAGCATTTCTGCCACATTTCCCCAGCACAGGCACTCCTGTGTGCACACAGATACAAAGAGTCAGTGCAAGGCACCTGTGAGCAATTCCCCTGAGGGCAGGAAATGCTCACTGTGGATCCTTTGCCATCTCCCCAGCAGGTGAAGGGTTGAGCCTGGAGGAGTGGGGGGATCGGCCCAGGCTCTGTGGTTTTTCAGGATCCCCAAGTGCAGCAAACGGGAGAGTTCCCGGCTGGGAGAGGCCCCACTCAGAGGAAGTCGTGGCCCAGGAGAGCTCCAAGGGCTCCTTTTGGAGCGCTGTTTGCAGGGCCCCAAGAGAGGGGCTTCAGTCCCAGCAATGGTTCATCCTGGCCGCACTTGGCAAAAGCAGCTTTCTTTGGCAGTGTGAGAACAGGTATGTTGTGCCACTGAGGGAACAAAAACAGTTCCCAGAGCTGCTTCTACAGAAACCAGGAGCTGGTTGGGCAGCAGCAGTGCCTGGAGCAGACAGTGTTTGTGATGAGCTGAAGAGGAGCTGAGCCCAGGGGCTGCTGGCCAAGGCCGAGGCCCAAGGAGCATTTCTCAGCTGGCAGGGTGGCCTGAGAAGGGGAGGGGGGAATGCAGCAGAACAGGACCATGGAACCAAAGGGACCATTGTGACACTGTGGGGCCCTGTGACATCAAGGGACCATTGTGACACTGTGGGGCCCTGTGACACCAAGGGACCAGTATGACACTGTGGGGCCCTGTGAGACCAAGGGACCATTGTGAAACTGTGGAGCCCTGTGACACCAAGGGACCACTGTGACACTGTGGGGCCTCATGGAATCATGGAGAGCACTGTGAAATTGCTGGGCCTAATGGAACCAAGGGGACTGTGCTGACGCTGTGTGGCTCCATGGAATGTAGGGATCATTGTGACACTGTGAGACCCCATGCATCCAAAAGTCCACTGTGATGTTGCAAGGCCTCATGGAACCATGGAGACACCTTTAAGAGACTTCATGGCCTCAGGGAACCAAGGGGCCATTGTGACACTGAGGGTACTCATGGAATCATGGAGACCATTGTGACACTATTATGCTTCATGGAATAAGAAAAGTATTGTGACACTATGAGGCCTCATGGAATAAGCAAAGCATTGTGACACTGTGGGCCACCATGGAACCAAGAGGACCATTGTGATACTGTGGGGTGTCATGAAATCAAGAGGCCTTTGTGACACTGCAGGGCTGCATGGAACTCAAGGTCCATTGTGACATTGCAGGGCCTCGTGTCATCAGTGGTCCTTTGTGACACTGGGCAACCAAAGGAGACCATTGTGACACTGCAGGGATGCATGGAACCAAGGGGCCGTGGTGACTGTGGAACTCCATTGAAGCAAGGGTTCATTGTGACGCTGCAGGGCTGCATGGAACCAAAGCTCCAGGGTGACACAGAGGGGCCTCCTGTCATCAATGGTCCATTGTGACACTGTGGAGCCAAAGGAGACCATTGTGATACCACAAACCCCCAAGGTCTAAAGGTCCATTGTGACATTGCAGGATCATGGAACAGAAGAGTCACGTGACATTGTGGGGCCTGTGGAACCACAGAGACCATTATGACACTGCAAGGCCTCATGGAATCATTGGGACCATTGTGACACTGCAGAGCCTTCTGGAACCTTGGGGCCATTTTGATATTGTGTGACTCCACTGAACCAAGGGTCCATTATGACACTGCTGGACCCCATGGAATCAAGGCACCATTGTGACATTATGGGGCTTCTTAAAACCAAGGGGACACAGAGCATGTCTGACTGGTTTGGCCTCCCATAAACTGCCTGAGTGGTCCAACTGACCTTGGCATGTTGAGGGTCGCTTCTCATCTTCTGATGAAACACTGGGGCTCTGTGCTTTCCTTCCCTATGAGAAAGAACTGTCCTTCTCCTGCGGGCACCCATGACCAGAACTGGGATTTCACCACCAAATTTCCTTATATCCAGGCATTGTTCCCACAGCAATATTGCCAGGACAAGTCTGTCTGGCAGTGGTTTCACAAGGGTCACCTCTCATCTGGCCCCAAAACCCTGGCGAAGGCTTTGTGCTTTCCTTCCTATGGATAGGAACTGTCCTTCTTGGCCAGGTGCCCATGGCCAAATTTTGGTTCCACCAACATTGCCTACTGTGACAGACTGGGGGAGATTGTTGGCTCAAAATATTTTCTGTGGGGGAAGAAGCTGCAGGTCCAGCCTTGCCCTGCCCTGGAACCCCAGCCCTGCCCTGCCCTGGAACCCCAATCCCCCCAGGGCCTCTATCCCAGCCCAGCAGGGTCTGCCAGTCCCTGGCACAGCACAGGCAATGCTCCACAGCCACCTCTGCAGCCCCCAGCCCAGCTCCTGAGGGACCAAATGCCCAAGTCCCACCTGGGGGAAGGGCCCAGGAAAACCAAGGGGTATTGAAGGCTGACCACAAGGCAAGCACACATCTTGACCCTACCTCCTCTTGGAATTTCCATCTGAACAACACTAGAATCCGGGTGTGGGCGCTTCTCTGTATCTTATTTGTCATTCTCTCTTTGTGTATCTACTTCTTCTATTTCTGTCTCCTTGTAAATTTTGATTAACTTAAAATTGAATGGGCTTACAGTTAGTGAAGTTGAATGGCCCAAGTTAATGCTTTGAGAAGTGTTTGTTTTTGATTGACTGTCATATATAACCTTTGCCAAAGTTTCTCTGATTTTCTAAATTTCTCAGTAAAGGCTGATTGGTTGTTTTGAGCTCCTGAGAATCTCTTGTAGGCATTTCCCCAGTACATCCAACTCAGAAGACACAAAGAATTGTAATTCCTTTTAAATGTCTCATTGAGAGAATTGTTTGGGGGATGGGAGTCAGGGCCTGTCTGTCCTGCTTGGCACAGCCCAGGCAGGGCTTTCCCAGCCACATTCCACACTCCATTTCCCAGCTGGAACCCCTGGTGCCTCTGAGTTGTGTGTCCCCAGCCCCAGGGAAACTCTCCTTGTCTGCCCATTCTCCCACGGTCTCTGGGCAGGGATGGCCTCAGTGGGGGCTGCTGACATCCTCAGCAACTTGGAGGCTGCTGCTGAATTTTCCTGCTCCAGAGGCTTGAAGTGTATTCAGTCTGAATAGATCATATTTAAAAAGACAGTGAGAAAACATTTTTAGGTCCTGCTTAGATTTTTCTTCCTGTTAATACATGGATATATGCAGTCTCCAATTGACACTGCTTCCAAGTACCTCCTCATGCAGTTTGAATAGATATGAAAATCAAGACCCTTCATGGCTGACAATCAATCAGACTCTGTCCCTACCCCAACCCCACCATTTCCCCCATCCAAGCCCTGGCACTCAGAGCAGCCTTGTGCAAATCTGAGCTCCCTCCAGCCCAGGCTGCACCTGCAAATTTCCGCTCCTTGGCTCCAACTCCCACCTTCTTTCCTTGGAGAAGGAGCTGCCCAAGACACAGAGGGATGTTCATTTATTGTCAGCCAACAAGGCACAGCTTCATTAAATGCAAAAGTCATTCTTCTCCCAGGCTCTGCCCTGCACTTGATCCCCAAAACCTGTCCTGTTTCTTTCATCCGTCCTTTACCAGGGACTTTGTGGGACAAGGGAGCTCTGCTCTGGCTATGGAGGAAGTTCCAAGTCCAGCCAATGGAGTGGGAATCACATGTCATCAGATTTCTGTAATTTGAGGGACCAGGAACTGGTGAGACTCAGAGGCACAGAATTATTTTTCTCCGTGGCACACATAAAAAATGTGAACATGATAAATTTTAATAATAATCAAAACATTTCTCTGAGCGCCTTGTGACATCCCAGCAACATCTGACGTGTCCACCATCCACAAGAGATTGCCATACAGGAAGGATTTTAGACACAGACATAAAAAGAGATGTGTGGAGAGTTAGGGGTCTGTGTGCGGAAGAAATTGGGCTGTACGGTCAGTCAGGACATCCCTCCCCCTGCAGTCAGACCTTTGCTCCATACCTGGCTGCACCCAGCCGGACGTGAGCAGAAGGAAATGAGACTGACTGCCCAAGCTATAAAAACCCTTGTGACCCCTCAATAAATGCCATTTGCGGTCCACCACGTTGGTGTCAGGAGTATATGGACTGAGTGACCCTGGGGTTAGGGCCACCGTGCCAGACTAAGAACCAGGTCGGCACGCCTTGAGAAGGCAACATCTGGTGCCAAAACCCGGGACACGATCACCGCCCAGGGTTTGGGGATTGCCTGGACGAGGGACCGGCGGCTGCACAGCTGGCCTTGTGCAGCGGGGGGGACGCCCCCGGACCAGCAAGGAGCATGGAGGCTATCACGAAGGTCGTAAGTCAGATCCACGCGCAGTGGGGTATCAAGTGTAAGCTTAAGGATTTTATTTTCACAGTGCCGAGACTGATCAAGCTAAGGGCTATAGAAAGCCCGGTAGAAATTCTCCATCCGGAGATATGGGATAATTGCACGAAGGCTCTGGCTGAGGAAACCATGTCCTCAGGCTCAGGGAAAGCCCTCAAATTGTGGGACAGAGTTATCCAAGCTCTGCAAAAAGCTCGGCAAGAGCAAGAAACCTGGAAAGCCACGCGAACTTGTTTATTAGCCACGCCGCAGTTGGGGGTAGGGGCAGCGACGCAAACCATGGAGGACTTTGACCCGGTCGGGCACGTGGAGGCGCGAACGTCAGAACCCCCTCAGCGACCGGACTCACCATTGGAGGGGGGGGAGCGCGTGTGGAGGTTTTTGGCAGGGGCTAGCAGAGGAGGCGTGGAATGCTGCTATAATATCGGACCCCTAAGCGGTTGATAAAAAGGCACCCCAGCCATATGCGTTTGAAAATGGTGCCGGAGCACGTGACCAGGGCTGGAATGATGACACGGGGGATGGAAATGCAGAAGGCTCACTGAACAGAGCAAGCATGGGCTAGCGGGGAGGAGGGGTAGCCCCCAAGAAGGAGCCTAAGACCAATCAAAGCGCTCATTTTAAATTAGGTCCTTATAGGGCAAGAACCTCCCCCAGCAGGAGGCGGGGGGAGCCCAGAGGGAGGGAACGGCCCAACCCCCGCAAGAAGGGGCGGGGTTGGAGCCAGAGAAAATGGCTGAGCAGCCTGGAATTGTCCGGCCAGTCGACTTCTGGCTCGGACTCTGACTCGAGCTGGGACGGGCTCGAAAGGTGCTCGGAGGACAATTCCGACACCGACTTGGGCTTTAACAAAAAGGGAGCAGCGGCATACAAGATCACTAGCTGCAGTGCTCCTGTGTGGGTTAAGGGGATATCAGAGAAAGATCGAACCCCGCTTACAGACTGGCCGAAAAAAAAAATGGCTTGCGCAGAGTGGGCTCCGTCTGCCACACTGATGTTCCCAGTCAGTGTAGGGGGGCAGGCGGAAATCAAAGAACCTACTCCCTGGTAAACCCGAAAGACGTGCAGGCAATTGTTAAAGCGGTTGCAGACAGGGGGATTAATTCTGCCATGGTTTCCACACTCATTGACAGCGTTTTTGGAGGCGATGATATGCTTCCCTTTGATATCAAATAGACTTGCAGGCTGATTTTCCATGGGGCGGGGATGATCGTTTTTAAACAGGAATGGGAGGACAATTATGTAAAGCAGATAGCCTTGGTAACGGGGCAGACCATCCACTGCACGGCTCCAGCATACAGAGGCTAATGGGCACAGACCCCACTATGATCACCCCCCCCAGGCGCAGGCTGACGGCCTGTGGGCCCATGAGGTTATGACAACAACCCGTGCTGCCCGAGAAGCCATCGGTGTTGCTTCCAAAGTAATAGCCAGATCATCGCCATGGTCCACTATAAAACAGAGTGAGAGTGAGAGCTTCACTCAGTGTGTGGACCGCCTTCAGGCAGCATTAGATTCCTCTGCATTACCCTCAGAGGTGAAGGGTCCTGTGCTAGCAGACTGCCTACGCCAGCAATGCAACTCAGCCACCAAGGACATTTTAAGATCACTGCCACCTGGGTCCAATGTTGCTGCCATGATCAGACACGTTGCAAAGGAAGAACACCTAGCTCCCATCCAAGCAGCAGTTCGCACCACAATAACCAGTGTGATGGCATGCTTTAAGTGTGGCCAGGCAGGCCACTTGGCAGTAAACTGCCCCCAGTCAGGATGCCCACCAGCAGCTGCTCCACCACGCCAGGGGAGACTTAGGGGACCATGCTGGGCACGTGGAAGGAAGGGGCATTTAGCTAAGGAATGCAGATCAAGGCCTCAGGGAAACAGGAGAGGGAGGGGGCAGCCGAGCCGTACCCAGCCTCCTCCCACCTGGAACATGAAGCGGCCCAGCTACAGCAACCCTCAATGGGGCACAGGGCTTCCATGCCCACTACCCCCTCAAGAAATGACCAACTTCGTTGCTCAATCAATGGCTCAATCAAACCCATCTGCACCTCAGGAATACCAAGAACAGCTCCCTGGAGGCGAGGCCCCTGGGTGGCTTTGGCCATGAAAGCATGGGAACGAGACCCATGGGTGGCCTTCGCCACAAATGTGGGCAAGCACCCACTGATCGTGTGGGCAGTGTGTCGTCTCCACAACAGTTCCGATGACTCAGCCATCTGCCTTCCCTTTTGGGTGGACACAGGATCAGATGTCACCATCATCCCAGACATACACTGGCCTCTGCCATGGAAGCTAGAAGAAGCCCCCATGGTGGGCAGAGTTGGAGGGCTGTCCCGAGCCCACAAAAGCACCCAACCAGTAGCAATAACCCTCTGCAGCAAGAGAGGACCAGGAAGAACTATCACCCTCACTACATATGTTATGTCGGATTGCCCACCCTTGTTGAGGAGGGATGCCCTAGCCCTGCTGGATGTTAGGGTGACAAATTTATTCTAAGGGCCACTGTTGCATACCCACCACTGCCCATCAAGCTAACTTGGAAATCAGTTGATCCGGTGTGGATCGAGCAGTGGCCCTTGTCCAAGCCTCGAATGACTGCTCTCCTTGAGCTAGTTGGCCGTGAGTTACACAAGAATCATATAGAACCCTCCACGAGCCCATGGAACACCCCAATCTTCGTAATACCTAAACGGTCTGGTGAAGACTTTCATCTCCTGCATGACCTGTGGGAAGTGAACAAGAGAATCCAGCCTATGGGCCCTGTACAAACTTTGCTGCCCATGAACTCGATGATACTGAGAGGACAACCCTGTGCAGTGCTCGACATCAAAGACTGCTTCTTTTCTATTCCCCTGCACGAAGACGACATGGAGCGGTTCGCCTTTTCTATCATCTTTCCGAACAACCAGCGGCCCAACTTACGCTTCCAGTGGAAAATGTTACCCCAAGGAATGATCAACTCCCCTACCATCTGCCAGATCACAGTAGACCAAGCGCTAGCACCAGTCCAGCAGAGCAATCCGACTGTGACCATCATGCAGTACATGGACGACATCCTGATCGCCGCACCATCAACAAGACGAGTAGACCAGCTGGTATCAACCATCTCCGAGACCTTAAAGACAAATGGCTTCAAGATAGCGAGTGTGAAAATAAAAAAGGGACCGTGTGTGACCTTCCTAGGAGTGGGAATCACAAGCTCCTACATAACTCCTCCCCAGATGAAATTCCACTGAGACATCAAGATGCTCCACGACATGCAGCAGCTGGTAGGGTCCTTACAGTGGCTCCGCAACATCGTCCTGATTCCTCTTGAGGTCATGAACCCTCTAAATGACCTCTTGAAAGGAAATAACCCATGGGAGCAGAAAACCCTGACACCAGAAGCGATAAGCTCTCTCAACTTCATCAAACGTCAGATGTCAGTGAGCATGCTCACCAGATGAGATTCAAGTGCACAAGTCGATTTGTATGTCCACTTCACAAAAAAGGGGGGAGTGGGAGCCTTAGCCCAAGGACCCCCCGACAAAGTCCAACCGATACTATGGGTGGTCTTGGGGAAACCGTCACATGCCTTTTCCCCAGGAGTCGAGTGCCTCAGCAGCCTCATCATGAAAGGCAGGAAACTCGCCCTAAGACATCTGGGCATCGAACCTTCCAAGATATACTTGCCCTTCCCCAAACAGCTCTGCGTGCAGTCAACAACAATATCTGAATATCTAGCCATGGCCCTTGCAGGCTTTGGAGGAGAGATTCACTACGCGGCAAAACCCCCTTGGACTCGGCTGCTCACGGTCATCAATATCGACCTCCCACCAAAGATAATCGACCGACCGCAGGCAGGACCAACCATCTTCACGGACACATCATTGCTGACCTCCACCGCAGCGGCAGTATGGCAGTCAGGAGAACAGTGGCAATGTGTCAAGACAACCGACCCCACGCTTTCAGTCCAACAGCTTGAAGCAGCAGCCGTAGTGCTAGCGTGTGGACTGTTCCCAGAAGAACACCTTAACATTGTGACTGACTCCATATTTGTGGCCAAGCTCTGCCTAGCCATGTCTGGACCAGGTGTGTCAGTGTCCACAGTGGCAATGATGCTGGAGGAAGCACTCTATTAATGGAAAGGCACCATATCAGTCATCCACGTCAACAGCCATGACCCGATCAAAGGATTCTACCAAATTGGCAAGGACAAGGCTGACGCTGCCGTAAAAGGCGTATGGACACTGAAAGAAGCTCGTCAGTTGCAAGAATCCCTTCACATTGGAGCTAAAGCACTTGCGAAAAAGTGCAGGATTTCTACCGCAGACACAAAGCATGTTGTTGCCACATGCCCCGACTGCCAGAAGTCACTTCTGTGGTCAAGTGGCATCAACCCCAGAAGCCTCAAAGCCTCAGAAATATGGCAAACAGACTTTACACAATGCCAGCTGTTGAGACCCCGAGCGTGGCTTGCAGTTACCGTAGATATGTACAGCAGTATGATTGTGGCCACACAGCATCCCAAGACTGATTGCAAAGTGACCATCCAATATTGGCTAACAGCCATGGCATGGCTTGGAGTTCCAAAACAAATCAAAACAGACAACGGCACAAGTTTCGTCTCAAAGACAGTCCAAGCATTCGTCTCAAAATGGAACATCGCCTTGGTACATGGCATCCCATACAACAGCACCGGACAAGCCATCGTCGAAAGAGCAAACCAGACTCTGAAAACTAAACTGGAAGTACTAGCAAAGACAAAAGGCTTCACCAATACCATTCCCCCGAGTGACCAGGCGCGCATACTAGCAACTGCGCTGCTAGCGTTAAATCAATTCCCTAGGGGGGATGAAACAAACAATCCAGTGGCCCAGAGACACTGGGCCGCTCGAGCACTAGAGAAAGGCCCACGTGTTGTGATCAAAAATGAACTTGGGGAGTGGGAACAAGGAGGGAGACTAGTGCTCACGGAGCGGGGGTATGCAGCCGTTAAAAAAGATGGGGACATTAAATGGTGTCCACTCAAATCTATTAAACCAGACCTTCAGAGTGAAACTCATGAGAATTGTGAGACTTTGTTTGCAGGACTGGATCATCGGACGTCCCCGCAACCCATACGCCCCACTACCAGGAAAGAGAGAGAGACCACCGAGCAACCCGACATCACCTGAGAAGGTCACACCATCAAAATCAAAGCAGCAACGGTATCTCTGTGTGATCTTGTTTCTAGGGTTAGCAGGCAGAGGACAGGCAAGCACAAAACATTACCCTCACCAGCCATTCAGAGTCCTGTATCGCCAGGAAGAAGAGGTGTACTGCTTGTTCGAGGAACCCAACCGGCTCCACAAACGAGAAGTGATAACAGGCATCACCATCGCAATGCTCCTCGGTTTAGGAGCTACTGGCGCTGCCACAGGCATCTCGGCCCTTGCAACACAACATCAAGGACTGGCACAACTGCAGATGACTGTCGACGAGAACTTGCAAAGGATCGAGGAATCCATCTCTTCCCTAGAAAAATCCCTTTCCTCGCTCTCAGAGGTTGTCCTCCAAAACAGGCGAGGACTGGACCTTTTGTTCATGCAGCAAGGAGGCCCGCATGCTGCCTTGAAACAGGAATGCTGCTTTTATGCGGACCACACCGGAGTCGTTAGAGACTCCATGGCCGAACTGAGAAACCGACTAAACCTAAGAAAAATGGACAGAGTAGCTCAACAGGGCTGGTTCAAGACATGGTTCTACCGGTCCCCATTGCTTACCACCCTGATTTCTACCCTAATAGGCCCACTCACTATAATCTTACTAACCCTAATCTTTGGGCCTTGCATATTAAACAAACTGGTGCTATTTGTTAAAAAGTGATTAGAAACGGTTAACATTATGTTTGTCGAGCGCCGACAATTACTTTAAGGCGTGCCAGTTACTAACACACTTACAATTTTATACTAATTTTACTAGCCCATGAAATTTTGTAACCTCTACATTTTATAATTTTATATGATTTTTACTAATCATGAGGGAGGGGGGAAATGTGGAGAGTTAGGGACATGCGTGCGGAAGAAATTGGGCTGTACGGTCAGTCAGGACATCCCCCCTCCTCTGCAGTCAGACCTTTGCTCCATGCCTGGCTGTACCCAGCAGGATGTGAGCAGAAGGAAATGAGACTGACTGCCCAAGCTATAAAAACCCTTGTGACCCCTCAATAAACGCCATTTGCTCTCCACCACGTTGGTGTCAGGAGCATATGGACTGAGTGACCCTGGGGTTAGGGCCACCGTGCCGGACTAAGAACCAGGTCGGCACGCCTTGAGAAGGCAACAGAGCTGATATAAAAAATAAAACTAAAACTAAGATGCTGACTATGGAGTTATTTAATCTTCTGTAGAAATGGGCAACTCCCTGAAGCTCAAAGCATGAAGCCACTCAAGGGAGATGCATTGGAATGACCAGAGAATAGCTGCAGGAGGAAATCTGGAAGCAGCAGGAAGGACATAGATCGAGCTGATCCCAATGAAGACACATCCTTAGACAAGGTCATTTAAAAAGGAGAGCTAGAAAGACCAGAAGGAAGAGAGTCGTGACATATTAGACTGAATGTTGGTGGCAATGGTAGAGAGGAAGATCTGTATTTCTTCTCCTGCCATCAGTAGAAGAATCCAGTAGATCTCCAGGAAATCCACGCTCCTGGTGGAAAAATTTTTCTATTTCTTAAAAGTACACAAGTGACCCAGATAATAAAGATTTTCTGGTATACTGGGAAACTAACAGGTACTAAAACCTGTGCCCCTTTCCAGGCAGGCATCAGTTGTGTGCCCATGAACAGGCAATGCCACTTGTGCCCTGAGGTGCCCAGCTGGGATTGGATCTCTCTGAGAGCACCTGAGAGAGAGCAGAGCACCTTGCAAGCTGCAGGTCCCTGACAGCCTCGCAGGGCTCCTGTCCCATCAACATCTGCTCCGCTCCAGTCTGAAACAGGGCCCAGCATGGTGCCAGGATCATCAGAGAGCTGAGGTGTGTGCTGGAATTCAATGCCCTCCCAATCCCACAGCAGCCCTGCATTTTCCTCCTGCAGCCTTGGTCTCCAGAACAGCCATGGAGGCTCTTTGGGCTCTGGAGTGTTCCTGCAGCCCCCAAGAGCAGCTGAGCTCTGGCTTTGGCACAGTCAGGCCTGGCCAGCGCAGGCCATGCTCAGCAATTGCTTGTGTGTGCCTGGCCTTGCTGTCAGCCCCGGCAGCAGCTGCGTGGCCCCTTTGTGGCCCTGTGCTGGCCCAGCCATGGTGGCCTGGCCCCTGTGCAGGCCCAGGCCAGGCCAGGAGCATTGCGGCTGGGAACGGCCCCTGTGCCGTGGTGCCCACAGCAGCCTTGGGGCTCTGTGCCCCATGGCCTCCCTGCTGGGCAGCCTGGGCCAGCTCCTGCAGAGCCTGTGGCACCTGTGGGGCTGCACAGACAGCCCTGCCCCAGGCTCTGCCGGCCTCAGGGCCATCAGAGAGGCCAGCCAGGGCTGGCCATGGCCGGGAACAGGCCCTGGGCCACACAGGAGGATGGAGCTGGGCCACAGCCAAACTCAGCCCAGGCCAAAGCTGGGCTCAAGCAGCCAGGGCTGCAAAGGCCTGGGCACAGAGGCTGGCGCTGACAAATGTCCTGGGCCCCCTCTCTGCTCTGTCCATGCCACCAAGGGCACAGAGTAGCCTCCTCTCTGGGCCACTTGCCTGTTTGCAATGCCTTGCACAGGCGCAGGCCCTGCCCCACAAGGCCTGGCCTGATTCCTGCCCCTGCACACTCAGCCAGGCTGAGATGGACACTGATGGTTTCTGGGCCAGGGTCTTGGAGCCCAGCCCAGCTCCCTGCAAGCTCTGCCAGCTGCCCTGAGCTCTGGGCAGCACCAAGGGCCTCTCCCCAGCCCAGCAGGCTCTGGCCCCACAGCTCTGCTCAGGCCAGGCTGCTCTGGCCACTGGCCCCACAGCCTCAGCCCCTGGCAAGGGCACAGCAGCAGCTGCAGCTGCCACAGGACTCAGCCCCAGCCATGGGGGAAGGTGCTTGGCCAAGGCCAAAGGAGGCTCCCTGGCTGCCCTGCTCCCCTCTGGCTCAGGCACTGAGAGCTCTGCAGCCCCTGCTGCCATCCCATCTGCCCAGGGCAGCACAAGAGCCCCGGCCTTGGGGCCCTCAAGAGCTGCTCCTGCTCCAGGCCCAGGGCCCATGCCAAAGCTGGGGCAGCCAGAAAGCTGTGCCCATTTCTGTTCATTGCTGCTCTGATGGGGATGGATCCTCAGCCACTTGGAGGTTGCTGATGAATTTTAATACTCCAGAGGCCTCTTCTTTCTGGAGCTCCTCAGTTCAGGAATTCAGTGAGCAAAGCTCATAAATATTTGTTCAAATACCCAAACAGGAAAAACCACTGGGAATAATCTATGTTTTCAATTCTTCTGTGGTTAATTAGACAGACTTCAGAAGAGTATTCAAAGTGAATCTTCTATATTGAAAACAATGCACGTTTGGTTTTCTTTTCCTGTTTATAGATTGATATCAGACATGTCCAATTGATATTAACCCCCAGACTCTTCTAAAGCAGTCTGAATACACATGAAAATCAAGACCCTTAATGGCTGACAATCAATAACACTTTATCCCCACCACCACCCCCACACTTCCCTCATACAACCCCTTGCACTCCTATGGATCTGGAATGGTGTGGCCAACAGGAACAGGGCAGTGATTCTTCCCCTGTGCTCAGCACTGGTTGGGCAGCACTTTGAGTGCTGTTTGCAGTTCCGGGCCCCCAATTTAGGAAGGACATGGAGGGGCTGGAGCATGTCCAGAGAAGGGCAACAAGGCTGGGGAGGGGTCTGGAACACAAGTCCTGTGAGGAGTGGCGGAGGTAGTTGGGGTTGTTTATCCTGGAGGAGAGGAGGCTCAGGGGAGACCTCATCCCTCTCTACAACTCCCTGAAAGCAGGGTGCAGCCAGGTTGGGCTTGGGCTCTTTTCCCAGGGAACAGTGACAGGACAAGAGGACACAGCCTTCAGCTGCACCAGGAAACATTTAGGCTGGACATTAGGAAATATTCTCCATACAACTGGACATTGGAATGGGCTGCTCAGGTAGGTGGGTGAGTCAACATCCCTGGAAGTGTTTAAGGAAAGAGTGGATGTGACACTCAATGCCATGGCCTTGGTGACAAGGTCGTGTTGGGTCCCAGATTGGCCTTGATGCTCTCCAAGGTCTTTTCCCACCTGGTTGATTCTCTGATGATTGTGACAGTGCAAGGCTCTGGGGAAGCAAAGGGTCACTGTGACACTGCAGGGCCTGGTGGCACTAAGAGGACCATGGTGACACTGTGTAGACATGGCAGCACAGAGTCAAGAGGCCATTGTGACACTGTGGGGCTGAATGTAAGCAAGGAGTCCATTGTGACAGTCTGGGTCCTGGTGGAACCACAGGCCATTGTGAACATGCAGAGCCTTGTGGAACTGAGGGGCCGGGCCATTGTGCCACTGTGGAACCAAGGAGACCCTTGGGAGAGCCTGAGGACAATGGAATCAAGGGGCCATTGCTCCATTGCAGGGACTCTGGGAACTGAGGAAACAATTGTGACACTGTGGTGCCCCATGGAACCAAGGGTCCCGGGTGACACTGCAGGATCTTGTGTCACCAGGGCTCCATTGTGACACTGCAGCACCAAGGAATTCATTGTGGCCCTCTGAGGCCTCATGGAACCAAGAGGCCACTGTGACCTTGCAGGGCCTTGTGGAACCATGCAGAGCATTGTGACAGAGCAGGACCTGGTGTCATGATGGGGCCATTGTGACACTGAAGGGCTCCATGGAACCAAGGGGCTAGTGCTGATCCTCAGGGACTCCTGGAATGAAGGAAACGTGTTTGACACCATGGTGGCCCTTGGGACCAAGAGGCCATTGTGACATGGTGGAACCAAGGAGAGCATTGCTGCACTGCCAGACCTTGTGGAACCAAAGATCTATTGTGACACGGAAGGGCTTTGGTGGACCACGGTGCCATTGTGACATTGCAGGGCGCAAGGATCCAAGGGACTTTGTGACACCAAGGGGTCCCATGGAACCAAAGGGGCATCGTGACACTGGGAGGCCTCATGGAATCATGGAGACCATTGGGACACTGGAGCCTCATGGAACCCTGGTGACACCAAGTTGTGTGGGAGTGTGGATCTGCTGGAGGGTTGGAGGGCTCTGCAGAGGGCCCTGGACAGGCTGGATCCAGGGCCCAAATCAATCAAGGTGAGGTTTAACAAGTCCAAGTGCCGGGTCCTGCACTTTGGCCACAACAGCCCCTGCAGCACTACAGGCTGGGGACAGAGTGGCTGGAGAGCAGCCAGGCAGAAAGGGACCTGCAGGGACTGACGGACAGCAGGCTGAACATGAGCCAGCAGTGTGCCCAGGTGGCCAAGGAGGCCAATGGCTCCTGGCCTGGATCAGGAATGGTGTGGCCGGCAGGAGCAGGGAAGGGATTCTTCCCCTGTGCTCAGCACTGCTTGCGCAGCACCTCGAGTGCTGTGTGCAGTTCTGGGGCCCCCAATTTAGGAAGGACATGGAGGGGCTGGAGCGTGTCCAGAGAAGGGCAGCAAGGCTGGGGCGGGGTCTGGAGCACAAGAGCTTTGAGGAGTGGCTGAGGGAGCTGGGGTTGTTTATCCTGGAGAAAAGAAGACTCAGGGGAGACAAGGCGGTGTCAGGGCACAGGGTGGACTTGATCGCCAAAGTAGTTTCCAACCTTGCTGAATCTGGGATTCTCTGAAACCACCCTTGGAGCAGTTGCAGGATGAGCCCCGGGCTTCCTCTTCAGAAGCTCCAGCAGCCCAGGTCCCTCAGCTTCTCCTGCCAGCCCCAAAGCCCATCCTGTCAGTCCTGCAGAGCCTCTTCAGCTCCTCCTCACTGCCCAGAACAGGGAGCCCCAGAGCCAGACACAGCAGCCCAGATGTGCCCCCCTGGCCTGGGGTGCCTCTGGCAAGGGAGCAGCACCAGGCACTGCAGGAGCCTGCAGACAATTCCTGCAGCACTTGCAGGATGATCCTGCTTTCCAAGGGACGTTCTCATGTTTACTATAGGTGGCCTTTCAGTCCTAGTAAAATATCTGTATTGTACTTGAATATCTGTATATAGGCCTTGCCCCGGTAAGCCCCGGGTGTTCTTGATGGGCTGCAGCTGCGATGTCCTTACTTGGGCTGCAGCTGTGGCTAGTGAAGATACCTGGGATAAAAGGGTGTGGTTTGGCAAGTCAGGGAGAGCCTTGAAGGAAAAACGTGTAGAAGGAATCTGCGCCGTGAAGATCTGTAGCCGTAAGAAAAAACTGAGGACACATGGGACTTTAGCAATATGATACCAACAGTATGGGACTCTAGAAATATAACAACACCCATGGGGCCAAGTCAGGAACGGCAATGGGGAGTGGGGCCAGAGAGGAAAGGGCAAACAGGGATGGGCTGTTTGCAGGGGAGGGAACAGGGGTGGGCAATGGGAATTAGTATGTACAAGGGAAGAGGAAAGAAAGCAAAGGTGAAGCCAAGGAAATGCTCAGGGAAGTTTGGGAGTGGCTGCCAGGCAGCCCTGGCTCTGAGCAACAGCGTCTGCAGTGGGACAGGAAACTCCCAGCTGATGGGAACAAACTTTCTGGCTGAGTGCAGAGGCCAGGACAAAGGTGAGTGATTTCCCTGGTGTCCCCAAGCCCTTGCTGGCCCCAGGGGCTGATGGCATTTGTGCTCCCTCAGGTTCATGTCCCCACAGCAACAGCGTGAGGGTGCTCCCCCTGCTGTGTGCAATGCAAACAGGGGCTGCTGAGCCAGTGCTGCTGTGTCTGTGCCTGCAAGGATGGGGCACCTGTGTGAGCTGGGGGAGAGGCCAGGGCTGTAGACGGGAGATGTTGTTGGCAGCTCCATCAGGACGCTCTGGGACGCTGCCCTGGGCTGTGCAGTGCACTGGGGATGGATCAGCCCCTGCTCTGCTGCTCCTTCCCCTCTGCCCCAGGGCCCTTGCAGAACACCAGCTGTTGCTGTCCTCAGCTGCCATGGCAACCCTCAGGACAAAGCGGTGCCAGGGCTGTTCCAGGTACAATTGCAGTGACACTCCTTGGTGCCACCAGGTGCCATGGCAACGGCCACAGGGACCCGTTCCTTGGTTTGGTGCCATGGCAACCAATGCCCGGAGCCCTTGTGATGGTTGGTGGCCATGGAAAGCTGCCCTGGGCCCTTCCTCAGGGCTGGTGTCAGTGCCCCGAGCCAGAGGAGATCCCTTGCTGGGGGCTGTGCCATGGCCACCTGCCCTGTGCCGCGCTGGCCGCTCAGGCACCAGGAACCAGCAGCCACCGGCACTGCCAGGGCCAAAGGCCAGCTCAGCCAGACAGAAAGGGGCAGGGCTGGGCACTGTTTCCATGGCAACCGGCACTGGGGGGGACACCTGGGTCACCTGGCCTGGCAGTTGCCATGGAAACCCCTGGCAGGGACTGAGGGCACCGCCCCTGGCACTGAGACACTGCTGGGCCGGGTGCTGAGCACAGGGCTGAGCACGCAGAGATGGTTTTGTGGTTTTGTTCTTGCTGAGCTGCAGCACAGCCAAGGCCTGTCCTGCCCCTCGTCCAGCCATGCTGGGGAGGGGCTGGGGCTGCGGGGGAGCTGGGCAGGGACACAGCCAGGACAGGGGACCCCAACTGACCCCAGGCATACCCCAGACCAGAGCACATCATGCTCAGGGTATGAAGGGGGGCATTTTGGAGGGAGGGCTTTTGCCTTCCCAGGTAACACTTAGGCAAGAGGGGACCCTGTTTCACCAGTGTGCAGGGTCACTACCAAAGACACAGACACCAACTGAAGGAATTGTGTCATTTATATCATGCACAGCTGCAGAGATTTACAAAAGGGTAAGCTCAGCAAAGCACATCATCATTAGCAATGAATTACAAAAAAAGCTCAGCAATCCATTATAACTCATCATTACATTTTGATGACTAACCCCTTGGTGAAACACCAGAGGTGTTTGTGGCAGACAAAGATTCTGGCTGACTATCAAGGTACACCTTACAGACATCAGTAGTACTTTAGTGACACCGTTCTTCATCCTTTTTTCTCAATCTCATTCGAGTTAGGAACAAGAATTCTGTTGTCCATGGAGCTGGCACCTTTTTAATTCCAGAATAATGCCCCAAGGCCCTTTGCTGTTCAGCTTTACCATGCTGTCTGTGGCTAACAAGGCTTGGGGGGGCCCTTTCCGCTCTGGCTGGAAGGGGCTGGGTCCCAGTCCCTGAGGGGCACCCAGGCTCCTGGATGGAATTGCTGTGCAAGTCCCTCAGTGTCACAGCAGCCTTCACATGGAGCCCTGTGGATCAGAGCATTTTCCAAAGGGGCCCTTGGGGCATACAGGGAGATCTGGTCTGGCAGGATGTGTAAAACCATATCCTGTCAGATCTACTTGTTCTCACACAGGATCCTTGGATGCAGGGACACATTCCATTGTTCCTTCCCAGGTTTCAGGACTCAGAGTTGCCTTTCCCAGGAGTTGCTCCTTCAGCTGCCTTGGGAGGGCCATTTGGCCTCCAGACCCACATTCTGGCTCCATTATTAGGGCTGCTGGATCCAAACCATTTATCTCCACAAATGGTGGTGACTGGAGGTGGATCTCCTTTTTCACAATCGTTCTTAAAATTGCAAGATCAATAATTGTGCTACCCTGTCATGGGGTTGAATAATCCAATCTTGTTCATTATAGTTTAAAAGAATTACTGTAATTTCTCCTTGATATTCTGCATCAATTCCTCCTGCCATGACAGGAACTCTTTACAAGGCCAAGCTCCAAGGGAACAGTTCCCAAAGCAAAGTGTCCTGGAGGAATCTGAATTCCTGTTTCAGAATTGATAGCTCTCACTTGCTTTGAATTTCTCCTAATGTATTCCAATGCATGAAGGGCCAACCCTGCAGCCTCTGGGCTGGCCCTGCCAGGGGCCATCACAGCCAGAACAATTTCCCAGACAGCTCAAGTCTCACTGCCCATGGTTGGATTTGCAAATTGGGGGCAGCCGTGCACAGCCAGGGGGTTCCATTTCCCCAGTGGGCCATTGTAAGGGCATGGAGCACATCTGGGAGATGGGTTCTCCATGGGCAAAGGTTCCTATCTACTCATTTTTTCCAACTGCTCTTTCAACAACCCTTTCACCCTTTCAACCAATCTTGCAGTTTGTGCATAGTCTGGTACATGAAAAACCCTGCAGGCAAAATCACTGTATTTGTCACAGGAACAGACAAAGCACTCTGCATCACAGTATCAGCACACCCTGTAAAAATTGCCAATTTCCTCCCTTCCTCCCTTTTTCATTGTATACAATCTCACAAAGTTGACCACTGACATGAGGGTCCTGGCCAATCCTGTTCTGTAGGGTATTTAGTGTTACATCCCTGAGCACCAAAGATACCAAATTATTAATGTCAGCACTATTTCACATTATTATTATTCTATATGTACATATTGATATGAAAATATAGATATAGACATATCTACATAAATCCATAAATATAAATATGAAGATCTTATTATCCTATAAATATGTATATAGTTATTTATTATATTGATATTTCACTTGCACAGGTGCATATGAGCTCAAGATTAAAACCTTCTCCTGTTGCTCCATGTGGGAGCATTCCAACAATTATTGTTCCTTCTGAAGGTGCTGTTTCCTATGTACTCTCAATAAATTCATCTCTGTCTGCCCAAACCCACAGGGTCTTTTCCTTTTCCATGTGCAATTTTTGGATGCATTTGATGAAATCCAGGGCTGCAGCTTCTTTTACCCGACTGCCCCACTGCTCCCACGGGGCTCCAAACTCAGCCCACTCCAGAGCCAGGGAACTCCAGGGAAGGGCTTCCCAGCTGGGAATTTCTGATGGGACTGATTCCTCAAATTTACACTGAACAAGTGACATTTTGTTAGCATCTGGCCAGACTGTGCCAGTTTTGTTTCACCAGTGGGCAAAGTCAGCACCAAAGACATAGACTCCAACTGAAGGAATCAGTGCCATTTCCTGCAGTTCAGAGCAGCAAACAATCACAAAAGGAGCAGCTCACCAATGCACCCAGCCATCCCCACCAAAGATTGCCTGCAGTGATTAACAAAGATCCAGCAGCATTTACCCTCAGGCTTTACCATCCCCTAGACCCACACAGCAGCTGGGGAAGCTGTCACAGCCAAGGGCTGCAGAGCCACTCCTGGGCACTGGGCAGTCCTGCAGGTGCCTCCAGCCCCAGGTGAGGCTCCAACCCTTCTGGGAGAGGGCCCAGCTCTGACAGTGCTGAATGAACAAACTGACAGCACTGCTAGTGTGGCAACATCTGCTTTCATCCTCCTATTGGGTCCCTCCCAAAGCCTGGCCAGGGCCCCAGGAGGAACCAAAGGAACTGGGAGCTTCAGCCCCAAACAAGGTCAGATGTCAGATTTCATGGCCTTGTCTGGCTTCTAAATACACAAAGGTCAATACATGTTTCACTAAGGAGTGGCTACATCTATCACAGTGCCATTGACCATGCATATTTTATCAGGAAGCAGATACAAAGAAAACCTTTGCTTGGAAGGCTCATCCAGAGGCCATCTTTGGCTCAGGGCCTGCTGTCCAGGCCGCACTCAGGGCTGGTGTCCAGGCCTTGGCACTTCAGGGACGTGGTTTAGTGCTGGGCTTGGCACTGCTGGGTGAGCGGCTGCACTGGGTGAGCTCAGAGGGCTTTTCCAACAGAAAGGATTCTGTGATTCCATGATTATATCCACTGCATTCAGCTGGGTCTATTTTAGCAGCATTACTTTGCTCCAAAAGTTCCCTCTTGCCCAGCTCCTGTGGCCTGAGGCTTCAGCTCCTTCAGCTCCTGGTGCTGAGCTGCTCATGCTGAACGAGACGGCTTGGAGGGAAGAACACAGTCCATGCAATTCCTTCTGGGACATGGAGAGGGGAGGCTGTAAAAACAGGAGCATTGTTTGGTGGGGCCTCCTCTCTGCCCTTCATGCCTTTCAGCGCTTTGAACCAGCCAAGAGCTTTCTCCAAGAGTGCAATGGAGCAGCTGCTCCTGCTCCCAGGCCTGGCTCTCTCCAGTCTCTGCCCTTGCCTGGTTCTGTCCCTCTTGCTGTGCCCTCTGTTTCCCCAGGGCTCGCTGGCTGCTGCCCAGGACTGTGGCACTGGCACAGATCCAGTGCTCCAGAGCCTCCTTTCTGTGCCCTTGGAGCTGCCTGGGCACAGCAGCCTTTTCCATCTGGAAGCTCCCCATGGACAGGGAGTGCCCAGCTCCGTTCCCTGCACAGCCTCCAGGAGCCCAGGGCTGCCATCTCCAGTCCCTGCTGGCACTGGGGGCTCCCAGGTGCCTCAGGCTGCTGTGACACCGCTGCACATGGGAGGGAAGAGGGGCAGGGGCTGTGCTCAAAGTCAGCTCCATCTGCTGCTGCTGCTGCTGCTTCTGCTGCTGCTGTGGGGTCATTTGTGCAGCCTTGGCCCAGAGTCAGGGATCAGATCCTGCCAGTCTCTTCCAGCCCTGGCTGATCAGAGTTTGGGCCTTGGAGCCTCAGGCGGCCAAAGGCAGCTGCTGCTGGTCCCTCTGTGTGCCCGTGTTCAGCAGTGCTGCTCCATCAGTCTGTGCCCAGCAACGGGGATAAGTCTCAGCTCTGCAGGGCCAGGAGCTGCCGCGCTCTGCCTGAGCAGCTCAGCCAGCAGGAAGGGAGCTGCTCCACACGGGAACCAGGAGCAAAGGACATTCCTTTTATAGGACATGTTTTCTATTGAAAGGAAAAAAAGAAAAAAGGAAAAAATTAGGTAAATTGTAAAAGATAGGAATAAAATCCAGGTGTTAGTGAAAAAACATAATGTTAGTGAAAAAACAAAACACAAAGGCTAAGTTAAATTCTTTGCATTAAGAGGTAAATGATCTTTTTCAAAAGAGAACTCAGTTCTTTACATTGTAAATGTGCTGATGGCATGGATCCATCTTACTGACTTCAGCAGCCTTTTAAAAGATTTTGGGCTTTGTTTCTAAACATTTGAAATTTGTATTTGAAATTGAGGTTGAAGCAAGAGGAAATTGCTTTGTGCCCTTCCAGCTCCAAGCAGGACTGGGAATGGAAACTCTGTCAAACCCCAAATCCTTTAGAAGATGACCTTCCTTCTCAGCCTGTGAATGAGCTGCACATTCCCTTTGAAACTGCCAGGAGTTTCTTAGACACACAAAGTCCCACTTACAGCTTTTTGCTCTGGTTTGGAAGTGCAGAAGGGCAATTCTCCATCCACCAGCTCCAGACTGCACTGCCTCAGGAGCACGGCCTGCTCGCCAGCTTTGGCCCACTCGTGGCACTTCTAGAGGAGGAAGAAAGTGCAATTGCACAATTCCAGCCAATCAAGAAGGAAGAACGGGACACACAAAACACCCTGTACAGATCCAGGCATTCAGCTGGGACTGTGGAGAGTTTGGGTCCTTGCCAGTTGCATGTGTGTCCCCAGCTGCAATCTCTGGGCCTGCAGCAGAGTCTCACTCACCTGCCAAAGCAGAAAGCTCAGGCGCTGTGCTCGCAACAGGCTCGTCTGATGCAGAGCTGTCAGAGCAATGTGAGGGCAGAGCCAGCCCAGCTGGGCCCAGGGCTGAGCCCAGCAGAGCCCTGGCAGAGCCCAGAGCAGCCTCAGCACCCGCAGAGCCCGGCTGCAAGGAGAGAAAGCAGAAACTGCCCGTCAGCTGAGGGCTCCTGTGCCCTTGTGCCAAGGCCTGCGGTGCCCAGGCCATGCTGGCTGCGCCCAGAGCTGTGCCCAGAGCTGCCCATCCCTGCTGCCTTTGGCAGAGCAGGAGGGCAGGACATGTGTCCAGCCTGCAGCCAGTCACCGCACATCCAGCTCCCGGCAGTTGCCCAGAGTAGGATGCTCCTGTGCTCGCTGCCAGCTCCCAAAAGCTCTGATCCCACCCTGCCAAGCACACAAGGACCCACCTCACGCCACCCACGGCTGGAAGAAAAGCTGCTCCCAAACCATGTCCTCAGCCTTCTCCAAGGGCATGGCCCATCCACGCCACAGCTGCTCCCAAGCACTTCCCCATCCACACTGGACCACCTAGAACGCTTCCTCTGCTAAAACCAACAACACATTATTGAAAAGAGATTAGATGCAAAAAGGGAAAACAAGAAAAACGGTAAAAACTCCCATGTCTGTCAGGGCCTTGAGGAAGGCCGAACCCCTGCATGTCTGAGAAAAACCCAGCCACGGCTGAGGGAAGCCCACACTTTCTCTCTTCCCCCCTGCACTGGCCCCCAAAATCACGATGATCCCAAAGCAAACAAGGGCAGTGGAGCAGCCCAAGCCCTTCCTTGCCTGCACAGCAAAGCAGCTGTGCACAGGTTCTGGACTCCCACCTCTGCTCCCACCATGGGGCTTTGTTTGTGTCGGGCTGGCTGCCCCAGCCCCAGCCCCAGCCCCAGCCTGGGGCATTGTGGGTGCTGGGGGCTGTTGGCAGGGCCAGGAGCCCAATCCCATTTCGTACCCCCCTCAGCCCAGGATCCAGCCCTGCCAAAAGCAGCTGGGCAGCGACTGAAGAATGAGTTGCATCTCCCCCAGCAAAGGGGGAGTCTTTGGTTCCCCACCACGCTGGGTCATTCCCAAATCTGGGAGAATTTCCCCGGCTGGGGACTCATCTGCAAATCCCCTGTGGAGTTTGGCTTTGAAAAAAGGTGCCAGAATCAAAATCCATCACCTTCAGCCTCCAGTGGCGAGATTGAGAAAGAGCTTGTCATCCTTGATGTCACCCTCGCTGTCTCCAGCAGCAGCAGCAGCAGCAGCAGCAGCAGCAGCAGCAGCAGCAGCAGCAGCAGCATCCCCACTCGGTACAGCTTCTCCAGGGGCTCCTTCTCCTTCCCTGGGGGAAGACCAGGCTCTCAGGGCTCTGCCCAGGGCCCCAGCTGTCAGGGAACCGGGACAAGCAAAACCAGCTGGGATGGCGGCCACCAGTGCTGGGCAGAGCAGCTCAGCTCCAGCACAAGGGCTGCGTGTTCCCATTCCATGACTCCGGTGCAGTGACACAGGCAGCACAAAAAGCTCTGGGTTCCTTTGCTTCTCATTGCCATGGCATGTGTGGGGCTGGAACTTACCAGGGCCCTGGATACTCCAGGGACCTGGAGAACCATTCCCAGCAATTGGGAAAATCCTAGGTGCTCCATCCACCCATAGATGAGGTCTCCAAAATTGCCTCGAAATTGGGTCCAGCTTTTAGAGGCCAAAAAGAACAAGTCCAAGTGTCCTGATGATATTTTCAGCCCAGAAAGCCCTGCTGCTGATGGCACACTCCACAATCACCAGGGGACACAGCTAGGCTAAAGCCCAGACCTCTGCTGGGAGCCTTTCTCCTCAAATACCCTTCAAACAAACCTCCATGCAAGTCACTTGGGAAAGTTTCTTCCAATGATCCATTTCTGGCACATAACTACACAGGGTTATGAGAAAGATTCTAAAGCAGTTGCTCTGGAGTCAAAGAGCCATCACTAAGAGTCCCTGTCATCTATTTGTAGCTAAATTCCACTTTGGGGGAGTTGAAGGAGTTTGGAACGAGCTAGAGAGCGGATCTCTGAGTTTTTTACATGATGCCATTGCTTTTTCTTCTCCTCTACATAGACAGGAAGGGTGAGTTTGGCTCACATCTCCACCATATGGCTCACAAGGCCACAAGACTTGTAGTTACAAGAGCTTTGAAGGATTTCTTGGCCAAGAAGACACGGCCAACAAGGATATTTGTGTTTTGGAGCCAATCCTTCAATATTTCATCTTATGGACTCATGCTACAGTGTAAGCTTCCTTAGCCAATCATGTTATGACACACAAATCTACAGCACTGCATTCTAAGCTTCTTGTTTTCCATTGTAACTACTTTTATTTTTTCTAGATCTTGGACTCCAAAACTCTAAACTTTCCTCCACTTCAACATTCCTCCCCGTGTCTCTGCGAGAAACTAGAAATCTTCATTCTCGCTTCTAGCACCTAAGTTTGGAAGCCCTTTCCAAGGTCTCCGATCAAATCCTGTGTTTAATTCTAAGCTTTGCTGACAAGACCAAAGGTCTGTGATTTCCCTGTATTTGGGTTTTCCACAGCAGCAATGCTGTTAGTTGCAGAGTGCCCAGGATCCGTCTTGCAAGTCAACTTTGTCAGGATCAAGGCAGCTGCCAGGGGGCTGCTTGTGGCCTCTGACAGCCCATTGCTCAGGGCTTGCCAGCACCCCAGCCCCTCAGGGGCTGCCCCAGCCTGGCCAAGCTGCCCGGCAGCAGCGCCGCAGCCCCACAGCAGCTCCAGAGCAGCCCCATCCAGAGGCACCTGGGAGCCCTCAGCAAGGCAGCCAGCAGCACACGGGCAGGAGGACACGGATGGCGCTTCCTGCCTGGCACAGGGCTTGTGGCCATCTCCAGGCACCGCTCTGGCAGGGATCCCCGCAGCCCCGGCCCCTGCCCAGCCGCTCTGTGGGCAGCACAAAGGCTTCAGCAGCACCAGCAAAGGCCAAGGGGCTTCTGGCCATTTCCCCTTGCCCACTGCACACCTGGGCAGCTGGCTGAGCACAAGCACCCTTTTCCCCCTTCACTGCTCCTTCTGAACAATTGTGCCTACAGGGCCTCATCACCCCTCAGCCTGCTGTGCTGCTGAGCACAAGCTTCCTTTTCACTCTTTCCTGCCTCTTGCCCTGCAGACCTTGGGCAGCAAAGAAAAGCTCCTGGCAGTCTGTGTATCATAACACATTCTAGAATTATTTATAGTAATCTATAATCTATAATAATATATACAATTCTATATACTCTATAATTTATTTATTTACAATATAGATAAAAAATGGAAAAGAAGAAAAGAAAAATCTTAAAGAAAAGGAAAATTACCCCTGGCTCAGGTTGCCCCAGCAAAGACAGCCTCCCAGATCAGCTCTCCTCCTCAGTCATCTGGCAGTGCAGCAGCTGAGCCCCGACAGACGAGGACGAGTCGTCCATGCCCTGCGCAGCTGATCGTACAGCCTCTGGATGGTGGAATATCGCTCACGCTGTATTGCCAGGAGGACATGCAGTGTTTCAAGTGCCAGCTGTGACACAGCACTGCTCGTGTCCTCCGTCAGGCGTTCCAGGGCTGCAAGAGAGAGGAACAGAGGCACGGTCAGAGGCGGACCTGCGAGGACCCCAGAAGAGCCCCCTGCAAGAGCCATCCCAGCTGGCTCTTTCCATGGCCAGGAGGGAGCAGGGAGCAAGGGGATCAGCCCGAAGCTGCTGGCCACTAATGGCCCATGTGGCCCTGAAAGCTCCGTGTGCTCTGCCCATGGGAGCAGAGCCCTCCGCAGGCGGGGCAGGGCTTGCAGCTCCCCCCAGCAGCCCCTGCTGTCAGCCGGCTGCCCTCACTCACTCACCAGTGCCGATCAGCTGAAGCTCTTGCTGCTGCCCCCTCAGGCGCCGCCCGGCCATGCCTGTGAACACAGAGCCTGTCACGGCCCCAGCGGCACAGCTCCCTGCCAGCGGCGCTGCCGGCGCTCTGGCCACACGGGCTGCTGGCCCGGCAGGGCTCAGCCCGACCCTTGCCACACGCTGCCGCCCCAGGGCATGGCTGCCAGAGGGCGGCAGCAGCAATGCCCAGGCCAGGCGGGGCTCCATGGCGCTGGGCCCGGCTGGTGCTGCCAGGGCAGAAGCTGGGGCTGGGGCCGAGCTGCGGCGGGCCGGGGAGGGAGCCCGGACTCGGGACTCACCCATGAACCTGACGGCCGCCTCTCGCAGGGGCTCCTGTGGGCTCTCCAGGTAGCGCAGGGCCTGGTGCACATGCTCGGCCGCTCTGCTCCTGTCCTCTGCCAGCTGGAGAGAGTGGCAGGAGGGAAGGGTTGGCGCGGGCTCAGCCCCTGGGCCGGGCGCTGCCTGCACCCAGCCCCAGCCTCTCCTGCCTGCTCAACCCTGAGACGCGGCCAGCAGCTGCTGGCCAAGGGCTCCCAAGGGGAGGGGGCAGAGGGCCGGCTGCTGCCCGGGGAGCCGCGGTGCCGCACCGCAGCCGCGCCGGGCCGGGGCTCCATGGGCACCCGGCTTGGGGCCATGGGAGCCTGGAGCAGAGCCCGCACGGCCTCTGGGTGCAGCAGCGGTCAGGGGCACAGCTGCCAGCCCTGCACACTGAGCACCACCCTCAGGGGCCTTCTCCAACCTGAGGCTGGGGCTTGCAGGCCCTCCTTACCAGGAACTCAGCGAACTTCCACAGCTTCTTCTTCTTCAGCAGTCTTTCAAGATCCCTCCTCTTCAGGAACTCAGCCACACAAAGCAGCGTTTCCTGAGAAGCCTGGAGAGCAGCAGAGACATGGAGATGGCCCCACAGCCCAGGGCACAGGACCCGCGTTCCTGTGCTAAGGCCTTGAGGAGGCTGCAGTCCGGCAGGCGCCAGGGCAGGAGGCAGCCGAGCCCCCTGCCAGGAGGAAAGCAGCAGCCCACGAGTCCTCACCTGTGCCACACGCTGATTCTCATCATGGCAGTGGAAGAAGAGTGGCAGCAGGCTCTGGCGCAGGGGTGTCTTCAGGTCCTTTTTTGCCATTTTCTCTGGATGAGTCACCAAGGTTTGGAAGAGCAGTATGGAGATCAGCTGCACCTGGCTATTGTCCTGTATGAAAGGAAGAAAAAAAGACCTCAGCATCAGCTGCATGGGACTCAGCCTGGCACAGGCCTGCAAATTCACAGGGCATAAAGTGTCTGGGCAGCACCCAGTGGCTGTGGCTGGGAACAGTGAGCCTTACGTGGTCAAAGAGTGGCAGCAGCGCCTCAAGCAGCTGCAGTGTGATGGGGCTGGGCAGCAGCCTGTCACTGTCCAAGATGATAGAGTTGAGTAGCATGACTATCATCATAACTATCTCTCCATCCCACAGGAGCTCCACAAGACTTTCAGTCAGGCTCTGCATGCTCTTGGTCTGTGCAGAATACAAGTTTATGAAATGCTATCTGCTGCCGCAGGGCCTGGAGGCCAAAGGCCTGTCCTAAAGCACTTGGGCAGCTGAACCGGGAGGCAGGAGAGCTGGGAGCAGCTGCTCCAGCACCCAAAGCCCTGCCAAGCCCAAGTGACCGCATTCCCCAGCTCAGCTGCTGCCCCCTTCTCACCATGCAGGGATCATCAGTGAGCTTGAGAAGGGCCCTGAGCGCCAGGCGACGCCTCTCCCTGCATTCACTCTGCAGCTGCCTTGACAAGATTTGCAGGACTCTGTTAACGCCGCGTTCACTCAAGTCCAGCCACTTGAGGACCTGAAAGGCACAGGGCAGTGACAGGGACCCAGCGGGCAGGAGCCTGGAGCTGCACAGGGCTGGGCCCAGGCAGCAGCACAGGGCGCAGGCACCGTGCCAGGCAGCTGTGGCCACGAGAGGGCAGAGAGCTGGGAGGCAGCTCAGCCAGGCAGCGCTGGCCATCAGGCTCGCCTCCACAAGGAACGCCAGGTCAGGCAGCTCCCAGCGTGGCTCCTGTGTGCTGAGCAGCCGGAGCAGGTAGCGAGTGATCCGGGAACACAAGGGGATGGAGACACAGCACATCCTCCTGGCAGGAGATAAAGTAACCAAGACTGTGGGACAGGGGCACCAACCTCTGCCAGGACTGACACACACAGGTCTGGTCTTTCCCCAGCATCCTGCAAGGGGCCCTGGGCTATTTGGGAGGTGGCTCCCTGTGGGTACCCCCCTCTCCCAGCCTTTTCCAATCCACTTGGCCATCCCTCAGTGACAAGGCCCTCTGGCCCACGACCTCGGGGGACTGTGTGGAGCTCCCTGGGCACAGAGCACACATGTCAAAAGGCAGTGGGGACAAGGGGGTCTCACCTGGCCAGCAGACCCACGGCATAGTGGTGGGTGTCAGCACACAGCAGCGTGTCCCAGCTACACCTGCGTTCCAGTGCCAACACCACATCCTCGTGCTGCATTCGGCAGAGCAGGGACTTCAGGGTCTGCACTGCAAACCTGTGTGCACAGCAAAGCCCAGGTCATGCTGGGAGCACTGGCTCCTGCCCAGGGACGTGGCAAGGACAGAAGGAGTGGGATGGAGCACCTGTTGGGGCTGGTGGCAAGGCCGTGCTCTTCCTGGCATTGCTTCCAGAAGGTATCCAGCTTCTCTGGCATATCCAGAGTGCTGAAGAGCACTTGGAAGAGCAGATGCACAAAGAGGTGGAGGAAATGTGGCTCTACTACAGGTAGGACAGGGGGCTCCTCGAGGATCTTCCACATCACCACGGTTGCCTGCAAAGGACAAAGCCCCCCAAGACAGCGCTCAGTGCTGAGGTGTCCGTGTAGCAGGGCCTGAGTGTGTCAGGGAGAGGCCAGGAGAGACCATGGCAGGGGGAGCACGGGGCCTGGTGGGCCTGAAGCTGCCCCTGGGGCAGGTTTCAGGCCAGCACCTGAGGCAGGGACATGCAGTGGGGGAAGGAGGATGGAGAGCTGCTGGAGAGGCGGCCTTGGGGCCAGCAAAGGCCAGTTGCAGAAACTCACAGCCAGGGCAAAGACACCCATTCTGTCCCCATTGGAGGTGCACATGCTGCACTCTGGCCAGCTCCCCAGGACATCCAGGAGTATTAGCAGCGCCGGCTCTGCAGTCCTGGGCGAGCCCATGATGGTCTTCCACATGGTGATGGCAGCTCTGTAGGGTTAGAGCTCTGTCTCAGGGGGGGTCTCAGACACGGCACTGTGGCCTGGGCATCCCTAGGGGCCCGGGCTGACTGCTGGCTCTGCCTCTGCCCACTGGCCCTGGCCAGCAGCACCCAGGCAGCCCAGCCCTGTGGGGACAGAGCCCTGAGGGGCGGCAAGGGAGCATGGCAGCAGGCTTGGGGGCTGACGTGCCAGGGCTGGGAAAGGCAGCAGCCAGAGGGCCGTGGAACTCTGTTGGTGAGACACCTGGGACAGGTGGTACGGGGTGATGGGCTGGGGAGGCCTGAGCCCTCTGGGCAGGTGGGCCCCATACCTGTCACAGGACGGGGCCACACGCAGGAGCGTCATGACTGCGTCATTTGGCTGTGCTTCGGTGAGATCCAGCAGGGCCTTGTCCAGCCTGTGCTCGGCAGAATCATTGGCCATGAGCCAGCGGTGAATGTACCTCACCATGGCGGGCACCTGGAGAAGGCACGGGGAGACTTGGAAAGCTGCCAGGGGGAGCAATGTCCCCAGGGTCCTCAGAGAAGTCCTTCCCTTCCCAGCGCACTGCCACGGCCTCAAAGGCTCCCAGGGACCAGCAGGCGTGGTTGGGGAAGCCACGGGACTCATGGGGAAATTGAAACCTGGCCCCAGCTGCTTACTTGTTCTGGCCTGGCAACACCCTTCTCCAGCAGCAAATCCAGCATGGCGGCACTGGTCTCATGATTGAGGAGCTCTGAGTGTGCTCTGAGCCCAGTGCCCATGGTGCTGGTCTCTTCCTGCCAAATGCTCCTGATGAAGTCGCAAACAAGCTCTAGGAGAAGGGCAAGAATCCGGGGATGTTGCATGGAGTGCTGCACACACGGGGCTGGACTGAGCAGGGACAGCAGGCCCAGCCCAGGTGGGGGTGGCTGCAGCTACCTGCACTGTTCTTCGGAAGCGGCCACGGCTGGACTCCTGCTCTTGTGTGCGCTCCAGGGCTGCATCTGGCAAAGAGCGAGCGCAGCGAGAGCTGAGGGGCTGCGGGAGAGGCCGGAGAACACAGCCCAGCCCTGTGCTCCCCAGGCAGGGAGAGCCCCGGGATGCTCCAGGGGGAGGGAGCACGGCCCCTGCGGGGTGTCTGCCCGGCCCCTCTTCCATCCTGTCCATGGGCATTTCCCCAGGGGATGGGATGGGATGGGATGGGATGGCATGGCACGGCATGGCATGGCATGGCACGGCATGGCGTGGCATGGCATCCCATGGGGCCAAGCTGGTTGCAGCCTCCAGCCCTGCAGCCCAGCTCAGCCACTCACCCTCCTGCGGTGGTTGGAACAGCACCACCTCTTCCATGTCCTGTGCTGGGGCAGCTCCAGGGCCTTCTTCCTTCTCCTGCTCCACCCAGGCCAGCTTGGGCACTCTCGGGGCTCTCTGCTCCATGTCTGTGCCTGGAGCGCGCCCCAGCAGCGAGCCCAGCCGGTGCCGCTCCTGGAGGGCCTCCTGCGCCTTCCCTGCGGGCGGGACGCGGCTGTCAGCGCTCGGCCCGGGGCCAGCAACGGCCCCCGAGCGCCCCTCACCCGCCCCGGGCCGGCCATGCCCAGGAGTTCGCTTCCGGGAACGCGACACAGGAGGCTGGGGGCTGGCGGCCGCGCTGCCGAGCGGCGGAGCTCGGGCCGGGGAAGCCGCAGCGGAGGCGGCGGGAGCGGCCGCGCCGCCTGTGTCCTCCGCGGGCCGCGGGAGGAGCCGGGGCCGGGGCCGGGGCCGGGGCCGGGGCCGAGCTCGGGCCAGGCGGAGGCAAAGGGCGGCGATGCCGCCCCCGCCCCAGGCACTGATGCCCGCCCAGCAGCGCCACCGCCAGTACAGCCAGAGCCGGGCGGAGGCGAGACCGCGGCGGGACGGCCGGGGCCGGGCACGGGACAGCCCCGCCCGGGGCCGGGGGCGGGCCGGGGGCATGGCCGAGCCCGGCAGGGGAGAGGGAGGCGGGGAGAGGAGAGGGACGCCGGGCAAGGGACCCTGAGAGAAGGGTGCCCGACAGCGGGAAAGGAAGAGAAAAAAAAAAAGAAAAAGAGAAAGAGGAAGAAAAACAAAAAGAAAAAGAGCATTCTAAATTATCTGTTTTGTCGCTGCCGCTGCCGCTGCTACCGCCGCTGCTGCTGCTGCCGCTGCCGCTGCTGCTGCCGCCGCTGCTGCGGCCGCCGCTGCCGCCGCTGCAACTGAAGCACCGAGGCCGTTCGTCCCCGTGTCCATTCCCCGCTCGCCCCACGAGCCCCACGTTCGAGCCCCGCGCGCCCCGGGGACAGCCCCTCCATCTGTCCAAACACGGAAACTTTGCAGCGCTGAGCCCAGATGCAGAGCCCTGACTCCTGCACACTGGCACAGCGATTCCCTCTCTCGCTGCTGTGCATTGTCCTTGCTGAGGGTCAAACACTGTCGGGTCACCTTCCCTTGGGGTAGGATTCCTACCTGACCCCAGCACTGCACTTACATATCCAGTGTTGCTTTCCAGTAAAAACAGGGGAAGGAAAACTGTGTGTGGCTCATGGTGTTTTAGAGTGTCTAAAAATCACTAAGTCATCGATCCTAGAGGTGAGGTGCATCTACAATTACTGGGATGCCACATGGAAAAGGAGAGCATAGAAACAAATAGAGGGAAATATCTTGGATTGTTTCTTTCATTTTCATTTCACTTCTGGAAAGCTGTTTCAGTTTTCCAGGAATCTTCTCCTGTCTGCTCTTCACAAGAATCTCTCATGGAGAACGAGGTCAAGCTTCTGTCACAAGATTTGCCACCAGGAAATTATACCACTGGTGCAATTTTCATGATGACTGTTAGTGCTGGCTTAGGGCAAATTTTGGGAGGAAACCTCCAAAAGGGGTTCATCTAGAAAGCAAGTTCAAGCAGCCCCTACACCTACTAGTTCAGGAAAAGACTTCCCTGGAGAAAAGTGAAAAAACCCTCAGTTTATTAAACAAGTAAAGTATTCACAAGCATGGAAAATGAATAATATTAAATAAAACCTTGGACAGTGCTGAAGAGATGGCAAATTCAGAAAGTCCTTTTTGTGGTTTGTAGTTGGCTCACTCGGTCTCTTCTAAGTCCCTCTGGAGCTGGAATGCAGCGTCCCAGAACTCGGTGGGCCACTGGTGTGAGCTGCTGGTGTTTTTCTGGGTTTTCAGTCCAGAGCAGGTTTAAACAGTTCCAAGAAAAAGGAAAGTCACAGACTTCTCTGCCTAAGCTAGCTAAAACCAAATTGCTAGACCTGGGCTGTGAAGGCATCGGGAAATTTCCAAATCTGGGCACTGGCGGTCCCAGCAAACACAAGATCTGGATAGTGCTGGTGCCAGAACCTGCAGATTTCCAAACTTTGGCTTTCTGTGCCAGCAAATCACTGGACTTGGGCTGTGCCAGCACCGGGAAGTTTTCAGATCTGGGCACTGGCGCTGCCAGCAAACACCAGATCTGGGTGGTGTCATTGCCGGCAACAGAAATCTGCCAGATTTGGGCTCTGCTGGCACCGGGAAATTTCCAAATCTGGGTTCTGGTTACATGAAACACAAGATGTGGGTGGTGCCAGACCCAGTAGCAGGAAGCTGCCACAGGTTTTGGATTTCTGTGCCAGCAAATTGCTGCACTTCGGCTGTGCCAGAATAGGGAACTTTCCAGATCTAGGCACTGGCAGTGCCAGCAAACAGCCCATTTCAGGCTCCAGGCCCCAGGAAGGACTGGATCTTGATGCCTTCCTCTTTTCTTTCCTTCTTTCTTTCCTTCTTTCTTTCCTTCTTTCATGGGGTCCTGCTGCCAGCAAACTCCAGATTGGGTGGTGCTGGCAAGGGGAAATTGCCAGGTTTTAGCTTTCTTTGCCAGCAAATTGCTGGACATGGGTGGTGCCAGAAGAGGGAAATTGCCAGATGTGGGCACTGACAGTGCCAGCGCACACCAGATCTGGGTGGGGAATGTGCTGGCACTGAGAAATTTCCTGATGCTAATTTTCTGTGCCAGCAAATTGCTGGAATTATGCTGTGCAGGCATCTGAAAAATTCCGGATCTGGGTACTGGCAGTGTCAGCACGAGACACGGGTTGCTGTAGGTACCAGGTATTTGCTTGGTTTTGGCTTTCTTTGCCAGAAAATTGCTGCACTTGGGCTGTGCCAGAATATGGAAATACCAAGATGTGGGAACTGGCAGTGCCAGCAAACACCACATTTCAGGAAGGATTGGATCTGGACCCATTCCCTCCCTGCCTCCCTCCCTCAACAAGGTGCCAGAGGGGCTGGACAGCAGCCAGGCAGAAAGGGACCTGCAGGGACTGATGGACAGCAGGCTGGACATGAGACAGCAGTGTGCCCAGGTGGCCAAGGAGGCCAATGGCTCCTGGCCTGGATTAGGAATGGTGTGGCCAGCAGGAGCAGGGCAGGGATTCTTCTCCTGTGCTCAGCACTGCTTGCGCAGCACCTCGAGTGCTGTGTCCAGTTCTGGGGCCCCCAATTTAGGAAGGACATGGAGGGGCTGGAGCGTGTCCAGAGAAGGGCGACAAGGCTGGGGAGGGGTCTGGAGCACAAGTCCTGTGAGGAGTGGCTGAGGGAGCTGGGGTTGTTTATCCTGGAGAAGAGGAGGCTCAGGGGAGACAAGGCGGTGTCAGGGCACAGGTTGGACTTGATGATCTCCATGGCCTGTTCCACCCTTGCTGATTCTGGGATTCTCTGAAACCACCCTTGGAGCAGTTGCAGGAGGAGCCCTGGGCCTCCTCTTCAGGAGCTCCAGCAGCCCAGGTCCCTCAGCTTCTCCTGCCAGCCCCAAAGCCCATCCTGTCAGTCCTGCAGAGCCTCTGCAGCTCCTCCTCACTGCCCAGAACAGGGAGCCCCAGAGCCAGACACAGCAGCCCAGATGTGCCCCCCTGGCCTGGGGTGCCTCTGGCAAGGGAGCAGCACCAGGCACTGCGGGAGCCTGCAGACAATTGATCTGAAGGCCAAAGCTCCTTAGCTCCTTCTGAAAGAGCAGGAACAGTTCTTCATTGCAATGTGGTGGAATGCCGGGCACCCCAGCTCCAGGCGAGGACTGGACACAAGTTTGCTCCCACTGAGTGCTGTGATGGGTTCTGCAGGAGCTCTGGGCTCCTGTGCTTGCCAGGCACAATGAGGAGAGAAGGAGCCAAGTGCACTGATGTGGGAAATGGATTTGTAGAAAGCTTTTAGGGCCTAGTAGAAGGCCCACAGAGTATGCATCTGTATATAAACCTTGAGACAAGAAATGCTAACTTAAAAATGCCATGGAATAGGACAGATATTGTTGAGAGAGAAATGAAGCTGGAAAAAATTTCCAAAAGATGGCCTTGCAAATAAGATTTTGGAAAAACAGAGCTATGAAAGATGCATTGTAGTGGGACCCACGAGGGGTAGTTTTAAATAATTGGCTTTAGGGCATCTACAACGTGGCATGGCAAAAGGCTGATAGACCAAGAAACGCTTATAATGTATTATAATTAGGAAATAGTTGGCTTCTGATTGTGATGGCGTGAATTATAAGATCTGTATTGTCTCACCCTTCTCATGAGAGTGAAAATGGAATAAAAGTTATTAAAACACCTCTCAGTTTCCCCATCTCTAGGTCAAGAAAAGAGTATTATCCAACACACTGACATACCTTTGCCTCGAGCATAACCCAGCCTGGACCAAATACACTGAAACGTTTCCCCTTTGGCCCATGTCTCGAAATATCAGGTCTGCTGTTTGACAACTCAGGTTGGGTTGGTGTCAAGGAGTTTCCCTCAGAAATACTGGGTTTGTCTTCCTCTGTGCCTTCCCCTCAGCAGCCTTGGGGATGCTCCTATGTGAAGCCATCTGTCTCACACAGTTTGAGACAACTTCAAACAGGATATTGTGCAATAGGTTGTCTCCTCTAAAGTGTTCCAACAATCCCTTTCCAGCAATAGGAAATTATTACTGATAGATGAAAGTGGAAAACCCCCAACAGTTTATCACCAAACAGAATCCCCCCATGACATGCGTTACAAGAAGGCGCCGGGGTCTCTCTCGGAAGAACAGGAGCTGTCACGGAGCAGTTCCAGCAGCTGATGGAAGCTCGGGGGCTCGTCCGGCGTCGGCTTTCTCCCATGGCACAGCTCCATGGAGCGGGCAGGGCAGTGAAGCAGCTGGGCTGGAGCCCCTCGCTGCCTTTTCTCCCCGGCATGGCTCAGCTCACAGACTCTCGGGCTGGGAGCGGGGCCGCTCCGCTCCTGCCGGCACTGTGTCCCTTGCTTGGACAAACAGTTTCCTGCCAGGAGAGCCCTGCACACTGCTCCACAGATCTTTCATAAAGGCCCAAACCAACTGCAAACACTCTGTCTGCAGCAGCTTTTCACAAAGGGCTGCAGAAATCCAGGACAGCTGCAAGTGAGTGTCGGAAGGCTCTTGTCTTGTTCCTGACAGCAGAATTCTTGATGATCTTGTGCAATTTTATTCAGATGTAACATGAGAGCCGAGGTTTTTTTGTTAAAATACTTTATGATTAATAACAAGCCTTGGGAGCATGAGGTACAGGACTGACATGCGAAAGCATGAGCATATCCTCCAAAGTGGCCAGTTTCATTGTCCATTTTATTACTCTCGTATTTACTCCACACTAATAAGGAAAACCAAGCTTTGCTTGGAGGCAAAACAGGCATGGGATACACTACGGTCCCTCGCAGGCTCAGCAGGGCTGGCAGTGACACAGCAGGCAGTCTGCTTCATTGTGAACCACTACAGAGCTACATCCCAATCTGGTTGAAGTAGTGTGGTATTATTAAGAGCTCCTTTTCTGCATGAGACACAAAAAGGAGATCCCAAATGATCTTCATGCAAGCATGCAGTAAAGAACTGCTCCTGCTATCCTAATGAAGTGTTTGCTTTGGCAATTACATTCTTCCCATTCATCTTTTGATGCAGACACTTCAGGTTTTCCCCCACACCCCTGCAAGGCTGGCAGTTGCTGTTTCCCATTTCCTGTTCTTCCCTAGAGATGGTGCAGTGGCTGCTTTGAAACAAAAAGCCCTGGGATCTGGACAGCTTGAAGGAGCATGAAATGCTAAATAAGTGCTCATATTGGTAACACCCAGGTGTGCACTGCCCAGTCTTCTGCAGCAGCAGCAGGACCATGCATCATTCCTGTTGGTGGATGTTCATGTTTCTGGTGTGCAAGATCAATGACTTTGAGGAGGGACAAAAATGCCCCTCTTCAAACACTGGCTGTGCAAGGAGATGTGAAGTTTCACAGCCTTTTCTAGGATATTTTAGAAAGATCGAAGAGAATATTGTGGCATGGAGTAGGTCCCTAATTTTGTCTCCAGAGAAGTCCCCAAAGGGCACATTCACTCTGCTGCTGAAGGCAACCCCATAAGCTCATGGACCAGTTTTCCCTGCAATGTGCCACCCTGCCTGGGCTTTACGAGGCTGGGACTAGACCCAGAGCTAAGCAAACACATGCAGCCAGGTGACATTGTGTAACATCAGAGGCTGCAACCATGAGGACTTTGCTGTCAGAAGGTTACATTTTGCACTGGGCCCAGAAGTGTTTTTCCCTAAGGCAAAGCAAATTGAAATGTGAAGTTTAAAAGCTTCAAATGACTATGAAAGGAAACTGCAGAATAATTTCTGGAAGTGCAGCATTGTCAATGATCATGCAGCCCACCAACAGCTGGAGCTGAATCCCGAATTGCTTCTTCCAGCTGTGCAGGAATTCATTCCACTGGCAAGCACTGGTCCATGAGAACAAATGATCCCCTAGCTCTGGGCTGAATGGCACCCAGGCTGCAGTGCAGATTTGAGGAACCCTTGTCACTTGTTATTGGCCTCCCATTGCACTCATCCTTCTGCAAACAAGGTGCAAACAACACAGATGCACTGCTGTCCTGGGTAAATATACATACAGGTGGCTTTTCCGAAGCAGTGCATCTTTTCCCAGTGAAATACATGACCTCTTCTTACCTATGGAATTGTGATTGAGGACACCTGTGAGCCAGATCTGTGGGAGATTTCAAAGGAGCAAAGCTTTGGGATTTGGGCACACTTCTCTTGGTTTCTTTGCTCAGGCCTTTGGTGAGCACAGAACACACCTAGGTAGAAAACCTTTGACTAGACAGGATCTTTTGGATCCATTGTCCCCCAACCCAGACCCCCCTGCATCTCTTCATCGAGCACCAACGCAACCTTTTCCCGGCCTCCCCGCCTCTGCCAGCCCCCAGCCCCACCCTTTTCTCTGGCCTGGGACCAGAAGTGCAACTGACTGAAAACAAATGTGACAGAAAGCAATAATTTTGCGCCTTTTATTTACTATTGAAATACAATTTCCTCCCTTTCTCACAAATTTCCTCCCAGTGTCATTCAGCAGGGTGGTCAGAAAGTCCTTAATTCTGGGTTGGTGTTCCAAGCTGCAGCCACAAGGAAACAGGGAATGGGGATTTTCCTGCTCCTGGGAAGTTTGACATCCTCAGCTGAGGAGAGGAGGCACCAGAAGGAAAGGGCAGCTGGGCTTCATCATTCCACAGGGAAGAGGAGGGGAAAATCTCTCATCCTGTCTGCAGCTTCTCCCACAGGGATGTGAGGGCTGATCCCAGAGCCCTAAGGATCACAGTCAGGGCTGCCCTCAGGGAATGCTTGCCTGGTATTGAGGGGCAGTGTGGGAGCACCTGGATCTTGGGGCACCCAGCTGCCCCTCATGTTTGGAGGTGCCTGAGGAGGGCTGGGATGATGCCAGGGACATCCTGCAGTGACATCCCCTCTGCCCCGCTCTGGGTGAGCTCAGTCCCAAACCTGACCCTGATCCTGGTCTCAATCTCACTCCACGTTTAGACAAACTCACAGTTCTGTATTTAATCACATCCCAATTCCAAACTTGTCTAGCCCCAGACCACAACCCAACCCCAGCCCAAAGCCAATCCCATGTCTAGCCTTAACCCCAATCCCAGCTCTAATCCAAATCTCAGCTCCAACTCCAACCCAGCCCCAATTCCAGCCCCTTCCTAAATCCTCAACCCCAAACCAAATCCCAGGTTCTGCCGTTCTGGGGGTTTGCGGGTGTCTCTGTCCCTCTGACACCGATGATGTTTGGCTGGGGTCACACCAGGGCTGAGAGGGACAGAGACTGCCCCGACCTCCGCAGGTGTGAGAAGGTCGGACAACCCCCCCCAGCCCCAAGCACCCTCATCCGTGAGCAGCACCCCTGCCGTGTCCTTTCTCTGGTGACAGCACAGACATTCCTTTGTGCCCAGGTCTGTGCCAGCCCCGCACACAGCACTGCTCTGCGGCAATGGGGACACCGGAAACGGTGCCCGTCGTGTGTCCCCTTTGTGTTGCCGTGTGTCCCCCCATGTCTGGCTGTGTTCCCCTGGCCAGGGAGCTGCTCTGGCCCGGGATGGCCGGGTCCAGCCGCCAGGCCTCGCCGGCAGCGGGCAGGAGCCGGCCCAGGCTGCGGGACACTGCGGGGCTGCCCGGCTGGAAAGCAGCTCTGGCTCCCGCCAGGGAGCTGTGGGCAAGGGGCTGCCGGCTGTGCGGGAGAAAAGCCGCTGGGCCGGCCCCTAAAGCTGCCCTGCAGAAAGGAAGGGGAGGAGGGAGCTCGGAATGTGGCAGTGCAGAGATGAAGGGACAAGTGCCCTTGGGGGCCGCGGGTCGGGGCCAGCCCTCAGGCATGGCTCCGAGCGGCTCCTGAGCCGGCATGAGGGCTGCCTGTAAGGATTGCAGGCGGCAGCCAAGAGCAGCAGCGCCGGCATTGCCAGCCGGGCCCCATGGCCATCTGCCCGTGCCTTCGCAGCCCGTGAGGGCCGCGGGCTGTGCAGCGCGGCTCCTGCTCCCACAGCCGGCCTGGAGCCTCAGGGCTGCCCCGCAGGCGCCGCAAGAGCAGCAGCGGCCTCAGGGCCCGGGGGCAGAACCACAGCAGGGGGGAAGGAGCTGAAGGAGCACCAGGGAGCCTGGGGAGAGGCAGGCTGTGAGACAAGGCTCTGCCCGTAATTTTAACAGTTTTTATTAACCTAATAACTATATACAACTAACTTAGTTATTATATACAAGTAAAAAGTCAAGTTCCTTATGACAGTTGTCACAGGTGTTTCTCGCTTCGGACAAGATGTCCCAGGTTGAGCATTGGGCACTGAGTCCTTTCCAGCTGGCCGGGGGCTGTTGATGTCTGGCGGGGCTGGAGAGGCTGCTCAAGCCCTGGGGCCCATGAGACCTGTCGAGGAGCTGTGCCTGGCCGGTGCTGTCCTGAGGCGGCAGGGCCTGGGCGGTGAAGGACAAGGGTGAGCCGCCACAGGTGCTGGCCCCAGCGCACCAGGACTCAAGGTCTTGTCCCACACTGGGCATGGCCATTCTCCCACGTTACTCCAGCTCCAAGCTCAGTTGCCCCATGTGCCAGTCCTCCTGCTCCATTCTGCCCCTTCCTTCTTACCCCAGACGCAAAATACCCATGCCACGTTACCCAGCTCTGTACACAGAGCCCTACTCATCCCCCAGCTAGCACCCTGCAGATAATCAGCCCCCTGTCGTCACTGACCCCCTCGCCCTGACAGGGCCATATCTGACACATCCTGTGTCCTGATCGCCGTTTGATGCTGGTCATTACGGCCCCTCGAGATGTGTCCATCACCGTGCAGCAGGGTCACACTAGGCTGAGGAGGAGAGGGCAGCTGGCTGCAATGCAGGGCCCAATCCAGCACCCCCCAATAATCCTCCCAACCCAGGTCTCCCTGGGGACTGAAGGCACAGATTCCTCCTGGATAGTCAGCAATGCTTAAAGCCTCAGTCACCATTCTGTGTCTCTACCTTCATCACACCTACCTTGTTGTGGTGTACCAGGAGACGCTGCAGCTGTGCACTTGTATGTGGGGAAGCCTTGATGTTCTGCATCGTGAAACTGCTGCTTTGATGGTCCCCAGAGATCTGAGGCATACGGGGGACACTGGCACAGACCAGCGGCCTCCTGTGGGATGGGACAGAGGAGGCTCAGTGCCCAGCCCTGTGGCATGCAGGGCATCACCCTGCTGTGCCAGGGAGGGCACTAGCAGTGCTGCTTGCAGGGGCATGTCCCTGCCAGCTCCTGTCCTGCTGCTGCAGGAGCCCCGAGCCCATCCCACCAGGCTTGATCTGCTGGCTCTGTCCCCACAGCAAGGTGTGCTGGCCATGGCCATGGCAGGTCCCTGTGCACAGGACACCAGCTGGCAGGAGCTGCGCTATCCCAGCTGCAGGGATTGGTTTTGGGAACTCCTTTCACAGGAGGCACACAACTCCCCACCAAGCCTGAGCTCAGACTGAAAACAGACACAGCTCATCAGATGTGCTTTCAGCAACCTTGGGACAGAGAAGTGGGCCAGACAGAGCAGTGCAAGGCAAGGAATGCAAAAGCCCCCAGCCCTGGGGCAAGCACTGGCCCTCCACAGCTGCCTTCTGCTCCCCTACCCTGCTCCGTCCCCCCAGGCTCTTCTGCCCCAGCCCAGGTGCAGAGCCCTCCTTGCTGTGTCAGGGCTACCCTGCACCCCAGGCGCGGGGAACGTGTCCTCAGAGCCCTTACCTTCGGCTGGGCGGTGGCTCCTTGCTAGGGGGCATCGGCTGCAAATACGGGAGTTTTTCGGAGTGCCTGGGGAGGGCAGGAGTCACAGGTGTGTGGCAGGGTACAACGAACCTGTTCCTGTTGGAGGCAGCAACCCAAGGCCATGGGATTGTAGCCCATGGCATCTCACTGCCTGTAGCCCTTGGGATGAGCCCCCATAGGCCCTGCTGATGGGCAGGGCTGCACAGGGGCTCCCCACATCAGCCCCTCCCAAGCAGACACTGTCACCCCTGTGCCCAGCACAGCGGGTCACTGCTGGCACCCACCCCCCCCCCCCCCATGCCAGCCCTGCTGCCCCTGATGCACTGGTGCTACTCACTGGCCAGGAACCTGCACACTGAGCATGCGGTCACAGGACAGACATGTGAAAGGGACTGGCAGCTGCCTATGGAGGGTGAGGGAAGAGGGCCGGCTGAGCTCCTGGGGCCACAGGCCTGCAGCACACAGGCAGCAGCTCCCTGCAGCAGCCAGCTCCTGGGCAGGTCACTGCACAGGCTCACGGCCATTGCAGGGTGAACCGTGGCCTGTTGAGCCTGTTTCTCCCCATCCCCAAGGTGCTGGCTGATGCCAGGTGAAGGGCACAGGCACCCATGCCACCATCTCAAGCAGCCCCTGCAGCGCTTTCAGCCCCTCTCTGGCACCAAAGTGCCCCCGTGTGCACGGCCAGGAGGGCAGGGCATGGCCCAGCTCAGGGGCATGGTGTGTGACAGCCCTGCCTGGGAGGAGCAGTTGCCATCTCTGTTCCCAAAGCCATCAGAATCTCCATTGCACTCACTTCTTAATCCCAGCGGCGTTTTCACGCAACAGCCTATCCTCGAGTTCCTCCATGTTCCTGTTCCAGGAGTCCTCCAGGTGTTTACGGAAAGTCTTCAGCTTCAGGCGATCCAGCTGTGAACAGGTGCACAGCCTCAGCCAGCTGCTCCAGGATGTGACATGGAGCTCTCCAGGGAAAAGCCTGGAGGGGGAATCCTCAGAGGGATGCTGCCGCAGGCTGTCAAGTCCCAAAGGTGCCAGTTCCTCATGGTGGGGACGAAATACCCCTCACCTTGTCTTCAATTGCATTGCTGAACTGCTGCTGCATGTTGTTCCAGTGCTGCTCCTGGCCTGAAATCTGGCTCTGCAACTCCTGCATCCTCTCATCCAGCTCCTCCATGTTCTCTTCAAACTGGCTGCAATTGACTTTGCTGTCCAAGGCAGCTTTGTCCGCCTTCTAGCAGAGGGGAACGGCAGGAGAGCAGCGGGGAAAGGGATGAGGAATGCCAGGCAGGGCCAGCGTGTGAGGGGCAGAGGGAGGAGTGCTTCCTCCAGGCCATCACGCCCCTTTCAGGCTGCTGTGGCCCCATTTGCCCCATCACCCTGGTGAGCTTGGTCCCACCATGTGAAGGGTGAGGGACCCCATGAGCTCAGGAAATTCCCCCTCCCAAGGGGACAATTTCTGCCACCCAGCCCCCAAGGGACAAGGGGCATTTGTCACCCTGCCCGGGAAGCCCTGGGCTGGCACAGAGGCCCCTTAGACTGAACCATGTCCATTGCAGCCATCATGTCCTGCTGATCTGCACCTTCTCCAGAGACTGGGACAGCATCTTTCAGCACAGAAAGGAACCCATGACACCACAGCAAGGCTGGGGCACACCCCAGGATGTAGGAGCACACTCCTCTCCCCCTTGTCTGCACACACTCTGTCCCTGATTTGTCACAAGCCTTCTGCCCAGTTGGGTCTGTTAGAGACGAGCAAAATGGACGACAAACAGGGTTCACAGGGTGAACAAAAGGGTTGATAGAAGCAATGAGCAAAGCAATGATAAAAAGGACGAGCAGCCAGACGGCTCCTTCTCCTTCCGAATCTCTTGCAGGACTGAGGCCCTCCTCAACACAACTCCTGTTGCCAGGCAACGCACCCCACTCCACTCCTGGGAGCCAGTGGGTCCCATGAAGTCATAGATTAATGGAGTCTTGGAATGGCATGGGCTGGAAGGGACCTAAAAGATCATCTCATTTCACCCCCTGTCAGGGACAGGTAAAGGAACATTTTCCACTAGACCTGGTTGCGGCAAGATCCCATCTAAGCTGGTCTTGGATGCTTCCAGGAATGGGGCAGGCTCTGTTAAGGCATCACCATGCTCACAGGGAAGAATTTCTTCCCAATATCCCACCTATCTTTCCCCTCTGTCATTGTGACGCCATTTCCATGCCAAGCCCTTGTACAAAGTCCACCTCCAGCCCTTTTATAGTCCTTTTAATTCCCATAAAGTGCTCAAAGTTCTCCCAGGAGAGTACAGCCTCATTGTTTTTCTTTTGATCAGTTTAAGATGTGCATCACATCTGAACCAGTTCCCCCACTGCTGCAAACCCTCAGCCTGGTTTGGAGCATCCATTGGGATCAGCCTTTGCCAGGGGGGCTGTGCATGAACCCCTGGCTGAGCTATGTGGGGGGAGTTGTTGGGGCACAGAATCCTTTCTTCTCAGGAGTTCAGGGCAAAAAGTCTCTGTGGGTGAAGCCTTTGGACATTTTCCTCCAAGTCAGGTTTTATGTCAGCTTGACAGTCCATAAAGAAGACAATGACATAATTTCTCCTGCCAATGTCCCCAAGACTGTTGGGGAAGACAAATCAAGTTCTTCCCTTCAATACCTGCCATTTACTAAATGTTCTACTTTAGGTGTCCACAGAGCCCCATAATTACCTTGGGCCGCCTTGATTTGTTACCAAGTTCTCAAGGTAGCACTGACTGTTCCATTAACTGCCACTTTTGCAAAATTTGCTACAGTTTCAGTGAGGTTTTATTGTCCCCTGGGGAATGGCTTGGGGTGACAGGGACAGGGACAACCCTCCCAAGCCCCTCCCAAGCATCCCCCAGGGCGAGAGGCACAGAGACCCCTTGAGCACCTCCTGGGCACTGGACAAAATAAACTTGGCAGAAGTCAAACTTAACTCTGCATAAATCACTTTGAAGAATATTTGCTCTTCCCACAAGTAACTTGTGATGGAAATGCAAACAAATCCCAAATATGAATAAACTGACAATCCAAGCAGTGATGTGGCAATTCCAAGTTTCATTGGTTCCTGCACAGCTCCAGTTTAGCTTCTGGCAGGTTCTGATAGAAGAAAAGAGAAAATTTGGCCCAATACAGATTATTAAAAGGAAGGGGAAGCGCTGTGTAGCTGTCACAAAGGTGACAGGGATCAAGAGAAAAATGATTCTCACATTTGGCAAAGAACCCAAGCCTGGGAATTCAGGAGATATTCAGGAATTTAGGTACTTGAGCTGGGCTTCTTGTAGGACTTTCAGCAGCCTTATGTTCCTCACTGTGGGGCAAATGAACCTTGTCAGTCTCGCTGGTAACATTTGCTCCCTTTCCTCCAATGATTTTAACACACTTTTCAAGGAAGAACAACAAAATATTTTCTTTTCACTGGCCACCCACAACAGCCATTTTCCTCATCAGTTCTCCCGTAAGTTGCTCAGAGGAAGCTGTGTCCAAGTTTCCAAGAGTTCCTCCAGAGAGAACCACAACCTCCTCAGAGGACAGGAACAGTGCTGTTGTCAAAGGCACTCGGGGACAGACAACAGTGCCCTGAACTCACTGTGCCAAAATCATGTCGCAATCAGGTTAAGAAAATTGTTAGAGAGATGCCTCAGCCCCAATTAAGGCGCTAACAAGACCAAATCCAAAGTGGATTTTATTGAACAGTAAATGTGAGGTAGAGAGAGAGATGGAAAGAAAGAGAAACAGGGGGTAGAGCAAGGGAGTGACAGGGACAGAGACCTCCCCTTGAGCAGGTGTAAGAGTCTGTCCAAATTTTCCCTCACCTGCCTCACAATCGTCATTTGAGGACCACTGAAGAGAAGATCCCCCCGTCTCCTCTGTAGGAGAAAGTCATATGCCACAAGGCCCTGAGACCTGAGAGCATTGCTAAGCTACTGTTTCCACAGGTGTTGTTTGCTGTATGCTACACTGAGCCCAATGAGAAGAAGAGGGCACCGTGCCCTTTTTGCAACAACAGCCTTGGAAGCTGCCCCACCTCTCGGTCTGGCTGGACTTCTCCTGAGTGCTGGAACCCTACAGAAGACCCCTCTCACTTGTTTGCAACCACCGTGACACACAGACTGAGATGTAAGAAGCCTCTTCATCAAGAGACCGAGACATCAAACCCCCATGTGAGAAGGCCCCCTCTTATACTTTCCAAGGACTGGGACTGAGACCCCTGAGGAAGCGAAGGGAGTTGACCACATCCTTATTGATCAGCATCGAACTCTGATTTATTGATCCCACTTACACACTTTTAAAGTGGTGTTAATTAAGCTTATACATATTACAAACCCGAGCTCATCATTGGCCACAGATTACACACCAACCCCTCCTTTGTTGCCGAAACCTGTGGTTTTCTTGTTGAGACTAATACTTGTTTTCCTCATCCTGTTATTGACTTGTTATTTATCATTCAAGGCCTCCATGTTTTCCACCATGCCTTTCTCACCACTTCCTCAAGGATGTGGTGTTTACTGTTGTTAAGGGAAAAGCCTGAGAACTTGCTGCTTACAGCTGCCTTTTACTTTTTAACCAGCTGTATATGTTCATGGCCTTTTTTCCTTCAAGCCATGTCTAAGCAAAATTCTCCAACAGACCCCCAACCCAGGGGAGGTGTGTGGGGAGAGGCAAGCTGACCAAAGCGAGATGGATGCTGCAGGTGTGAGCATTGGACCACAAAAACAATGGTTCACGCCCACTGCCGAACATGGACTGTGTGTACCCTTTCAAAACACCATTCTTTCCCCAAAACTACCTTTGATTCGGTTGCAAAATTCATTCTCCCTTCCCCCATTGAAAAAGAGTATAATTGAGGTCCAGATGAACTGCGCCTCTGAGATCTCCCTGACGTAACAGGCGGATCCTCAACTGGACTGGACCAAAGGAGTTCATCTTTACGTTTGGTAGCTGTACCCCCCTCTCCCTCTCTCTTTTCTCTCTCTTTCTCTGTATTTTTCTCTCCCTTAATCCCTCTATCGCATTTTGCTGTGGTCATTCAATAAAGGTGCATTTGTTTTGATTATTACTGCAAATCCCCCTGTACTGTGTCGGCTTTTTGCACCCTGAGATCAATCCATGAACGATCACGAAACCCGTTCATAAGGATGGATTGTGACACTGGGGTTACTGGGAGCTACCAGGCCCATGCTGGGAGCTCTCTGTGCACACAGTGGGAGGAACTGGGAGCAACTGGGAATGGCAGGATGCATGCTAGTGACAACTGGGATGTCCTGGCAGTGACTGGGATAAAACTGGGGGCAGCTGAACCATGCTGAGGTAACTGGGAGTGCCTGGCAATGACTACGAGAATGTTCAGGGCAGCTGGGATATACTGGGAGTGCCTGAGACCATGCAGGGGATGACTGGGACCGGACTAGGAGCGACTGGGAGCCACTGGGAGCGTGCTGCAGGGAACTGGGACCCTGCTGGGGGCAACTGGGGGCAAGTGTGAATGACTGCGGCCCTGCTGGGAGAGACTGGCATCATACTGGGAGTTACTTGGGGCTACACTAGGGGCAACTGGGAGAACTGGGAACACACTGGATCAAAGAGGGAGCAACTGAGACCAACTGGAACTGTGCCAGGGGCAAATTGCATCATAATAAAGAATGACTGGGAGCAACTGGGATCATACTAGGAGCAGCTCCTGGGTGACTGAGTTCTACTGGGATCATCCTGGCAGTGAGGAGGAGCAGCGCGATGGCTCCAGCGCTGGGGCTGGGGGTGCTCCTGGGGCCCCAGGGGGGAGTGGGACCCCCAGCACAGGGACCCCCCTGCTCCCCTCATCCGGCACAGGGACCCCCTGAATCCCCCATTCTGGACATCAGGACCCCCGGCTCCCCTTTTCCCGGCCATCCCATGGCTCCCAGCCTCCAGACTTGCCATGGGCGTCACCCTAGGATGCCCTGGAGCACCTTGGATCCCCATTCCTGCCTTTCCCAGCTCCCAGCCCCACCTTTCTGCAAAAACAGAGACCCCCTGAACTCCCCCTTCCCGAACATCCTGAGTGTTCCCACCCTGGTCCCCCCTTTATGGGAAACCCTGGACTCCCATTTCCTGGGCTCAAGGACCCCCTGGAATTCCCTTCTACCTCTCCACGTCCCTGCCCCTGTCTCCTGTCCCTCAGCTGTCCCCTGTCCCTCGGCTCTGTGAGGCCAGGGACAGCAGCAGGACCCAGGGCAGCCCAGGGGGAGAACAACCCTCAGCCCCAGCTGGGTCAGTTCCCCCAGTTCCCCCCAGGTCACTCCCAGCATGGGCCCTGTGGCTCCCAGTCACTTCCAGTTACACTCAGTGTGATCCCAGTATCATCCCAGTCACTCCCAGTATGATCCCAGTATGATCCCAGCATGGTCCCAGCACAGTCCCAGCTGTTCCCATTCACCCCTACCATAGTTCCAGGCACTCCCAGTATGGTTCCAGTCCTTCCCAGTATGATTCCAATATGAACCCAGTCACTCTCAGTACAGTGCCGTTTGCCCCCAGTATGATTCCAGTCACTCCCAGATACTCCCAGTATTATTCCAGTAACTTTAAGCTTTCTCTGTGATCCCAGTCACTCCTGGTCTCCCCCAGTATATCCCAGTTGTCCTTAATGTGTTTCCACTCACTCCCAGTTGCTCCCAGTAGTTTCTAGCATTATTCCAGTTGCTCATAACCACTCCCAGTCACCTCCAACATGATTCCTGTCACTTCCTGTATATCCCAGTTGCCCCAGCATGGTCCCAGTTGCCCTCAGCCTGCTCCCAATCACTTCCAGTATGATTCCAGAAGGATCCCAGTCACCCTCAGTGTGGTGCCAGTTGCTCCCAGTATGATCCCATTGGTCCCCAGCATGTCCCCATTTCCTCCCAGTGTGATCCCAGTTGCCTCTAGCACAGACCCAGTCCCTCTCAATATGATCCTTCTCTGATGCCATGATGATCCCAGTTGCTCCTAGTATGGTCCTGGTTGCTCCCAGTTGCTCCCAGTCTGATCCCAGTTGCTCCCAGCGGCCCTGTGTTATGCTTTGGAGTGGGAGGAAATTTAGGGAAGTGATGCAAAGTTTTTTGTGTATCTGACAGTCTGTTGAGCTACTGAAAGCTAGACACGCTTTTGTGAAACACACATGGTAAAGACGAAAAAATTCAGAAACTTTTTTTTCTTTGTTGGTCAGCAGGGAGCTGCTGGGTTTTGGCTTCTGCTCTGTGTCTGGGCTGGGCTGGGCTGGGCAGTCTTGCTGCAGGCTGGGCTTCTTTTCTATTTTCTGGGCTGCTTGCTAGCTTCTCTCTCCATGGGCTCTGGTTTGGCCGGGCTGGGCTTCAGCAGCTGCTGGGCAAGGAGACAGGGGAGGCTGTGGAGCTTTAGCCAGAGCAGGGCTGGCTGTGGCTGTGAAGATCTCACTGTCAGGCTGCTTCTTCTTCTTCTTCTTCTTAGCGTGGCTGAGACCAGAGACTTCTGTGGCTGGTGTAGAAAACGAAACACTAACTATAAAGCTGATCTGAACACAACTGAGCCACAGCTTTCTGTTAGTAGTAATTGGTGGGTTAGGTAGGCCTCATGCGTGAAGTTAAGTTTTTCAGTACTTCAGTCTTCTTCTGAGTGAGAGAAAAGAACAAAATGCAAGTATATAAAAAACAACATGAAGACACTAAACTCAATAAAGAAGAAGTTAAGTCTTAGATGAGAGGGCTGAGAAGATGCTTTGTTTTTAGAGCTGAAATCTTCTTGTAAGCTGTAAAGGAGAGGAATAGTGGATTTGTTTTTACTAACAATCTGTGGGTCTGCTGGTAGATAAAACTAGCTCTGGAAGATAAAAGAAATAATGGGAAGGATTCCACTGATTGATGAATGGAAAAAGATATTTGCTTTTACAAATACACTTTAGGTTTGCTGATAAACGAAATGAGAAATGAAAGAAACAATGGGGAAGAAAAACCCCTAAATACCGTAAGAATTAAAAATTAAAAGGGAGGGTTATACATTAGAGGGAAATCTTTGGGAAATCTTCGGTTTCAGGTGTATCAGGGCATCTGTACCTCTCAAGCACCTCAGCCAAAGGGAAAGAGAGAAGGGAAATGTGGCCAGGAAATTAGGATAAAAAGAAGGCTGCATCCTCCAAAAATTCAAGAGATCCCAGGGGAATGCCCCATGGCCTCTCCCTTTATTGGAATAAAGCCAGAAAGGACTCCTCTGTCTCCTTTGTGGACATAAACCTCTGGTGTTTGTGGATTAATTTTCCTAACAACAAGAAAATACTCTTTTTCTTCATAACACATAAAACTATAAGGAGATGAAAGTGTTCAAATTGATATCAAGTAAAGGCTTCTATGTTAAAGAAAGCAGATGTTAAAATAGCTGTAATCCCATGAGAAGTTCGAACAGAGAAAGAGTAGTCTTGTGCTTCTAAAAAACGAAGAAAGGGCTGGGAAAAGGTTGAGTTGGTGCCGGATAAAGGGGTGTAGGGGGGTCTCAGTACTGAGCAAAGGGGTAAAAGGGCATCTGGGTTCTCAGGAATGGGGGTGCCAGGGGGATCTCAGGGTCATGAAAATGAGGGGGGGAGGGCAGGGACGTGGAGAGGTAGAATGGAGTTCCAGGGGGTCCTTGAGCCCAGGAAAGGGGAGTCCAGGGTTTCCCAAAAAGGGGGGACCAGAGTGGGGACACACAGGATGTTCGTAAAGGGGGAGTTCAGGGGGTCTCTGGTTTTGCAGAAAGGTGTGCCTGGGAAAGGAAGGAATAGGAGACCAAGGCGTTCCACGTTGTCCCAGAGCCAAGCCCACGCCAAGTCTGGAGGCTGGGAGCCATGGGATGCCCTGGAAAAGGGGAGCAGGGGGTCCTGATGTCCACAACAGGGGAATTCAGGGGGCTCCTGTGCAGGCTAAGGGGAGCAGGGGGGTCCCGGTGCTGGCAGTGGCGGTTCAGGGTCCCGGTGCCGGGGGTCCCACTCGCCCCTGGCCCCCCCACGAGCGCCCTCAGCCCCAGCGCTGGAGCCATCGCCCTGCTCCTCCTCACTGCCAGTGTGATCCCAGGATGATCCCAGTAGAACTCAGTCACCCAGGAGCTGCTCCCAGGATGATCCCAGTACAGCCCAGTCACTCCCAGTCCTGGCATCCCCCCAGGCCTCTCTGCGTTCCGACCTGTCCCGGCTCCATCCCCGCCCCTCCCGGGGGCTGCGAGGGCTGCGGGAGCGGAGGAGGAGGAGGAGGGAGGGAGGAAGAGGCGGAGCGGGGGAGGAGAGGGGGAGCCAGGCGGCTCCGGCGCTGCCTGAACTTGCAGCAGCCTCTTGTCCCCTCCTTTCAGGGAGTTGTGCAGAGCCAGAAGGTTCCCCCTGAGCCTCCTTTTCTCCAGGCTGAGCCCCCTTCCCTGCTGCCTCAGCCCCTCCTGCTGTTCCAGCCAGGGTCGAATACTAGTGCTGCAAAGAGCACTGTACAGACCTGGCATAGGTGCCTTTGTCACCACATTTTAACCTTTCATTAGTTACACAAAGACTCTTGGGAAGGCCCAAACTGCAGTCAGTCGCCGCAGTGCCAATCTCCTTTGCAAATCCCTGCGGCCCCGCCCGGCCCCGCTCTCGGTGCCGCGGTTGCCCGGTAACCGCGCCCGGGCCCTCAGCGTCTGTGACAGCGGCGCGGCCTCAGTTGCCTGAGAGCGCGGCCCTGGCTGGGTGTGCGCAGCCTGGGCTCCTGCAGGCGGCTGCACCGGGCCATTCGCCAGGTGAATTGTCGGCGTAGAGAATTGCTAAAGGTGCAGAGCATTGGCCTCTGCAAAAAGCTCCGCAGCGTGCAGAACACTGGTGTCTGCTAGGGAGTCCTGAATTTCATTTGAAGGTAAAGACCGACTAAAGTTGAACTTTTTGGTTTTGTTTCATCTGTGCTCTGAAAGAGAATACCAAAGGGAAATAGAGGATGTGATCATGTCAGTGTTCTGGCGCAGTAGTTCAGTGACATGTACACCTGAGAGGATGGCCAATAAATGGTCTACTGATAGTGCTTTTTTCATTGAAGAAATGCAACATTTTCTAAAGATAGTAGTCTATACATTTTTGTCCTATAGTAACTGCTTAAACTGCTTAAAAGTGAATGAGTTCTGTTCAAGTTTCAGTGGGTTTTATCATCTGGGTTTTAAAAGTTTTAGGGAGATGCCTCTGTGTTGAGGTGCAAACGAGACCATATGTCAAAGTCAATGGTCTGGATTTTATGGAACAGTAAATGTGAGGGAGAAAGAGAGAGAAAGAAAAGAAAAAGTGGGAGAGGGGTGGAGGTTGGGAAGGGGGGGAGGAGAAAGAGAGTGACAGAGAGAGATTTAGTAGAAAATATCAGCATTCCATGGATCCCATTGGCCTACCATTAAATCCTCTTGTGGTCTTCTCTGTGGTGAGGTCTGGCAAAATGTAAGACTCCAATGGATTAATGGAGATTTGGGCAAGATGATACCTTGCCCAGGTACCTCCCGGGGGGGGGCAAGTTGGACTCTGTCTCTTGCTACGTTCAGAAAATACAAAATCTTTAGCACCCATATATCCTTTGAGTCTGCCATGAGTTGGGTTCTAGATTTTCAGATTTGTTGTGTTGCTTTGAATGCCTTGCAGCCGTCTGGTGCAAGGCCTCAGGAATGGGTCTGGAGGCACTGTGGAGGTCTTTGCTGGGAGGTTTGTGTGCAAACCTGGCCTCAGCAGAAGAGTCTGTGGCTATGACTTCCCCAGCCTGAACCCAGACAGAGGTGATTTTCAGGCCAGCTGCTGGGTTTGGCTTTGTTGCGGATAGGTTTTTCTCCTCAGCCTTGTTTACTTCTCCCCAGACCTGAGGTAATGGGACAATAGTGTCACCTTGATCTTGTCTCAAGTTCCCTTAGGCGGCTTAACTCACAGTGCCTAGTTCCAGTCAGGAGGCATTTTCAGGGAAGGGTGGGCTTGGGTGGTCGCAGCTTCTTTATACAGTTTTGTCACAATGGGCAGAAAGTCCTTTATAATGATATTTAAGCCATTAGCCATAACATTCCAGTCTCTCATTAGTGTCTCAGCTGTGAGGAGCAGCTGATAGAGCAAGGCTGCTTTAGCCTAAAGAAGAGGAGGCCCACTCTAGCTATTTTTGAGTAATATTTAAGCTACAGCTTTGTCTGTTCAAACTGTTATTAATGTTCAGATTTTTTGCACCAGGTTTCAGTATGATCTAACTTTGAATTGCACAAGGTAGCCATATAGTTCAAATAAAGTTCAACTAACGGCCTAACTATACTGGCTACTTGCACCAAACAAGCGCTTAGCTACTTTCAAGTAATGTAACATTTTTAGCAGCAGAATATGCCTTGAATCTGCCATGAATTGGGTTGTGGATTTTCAGAGTTCCATTGTTGCTCCTTCCAGTTTTGTTGAGGCATTGTCGCTGATCTGCGACATCGTCCCTTTGAAATGGCGTCTGGATTGCCAAAGAAGACACCAACACCTCGTCTTTTGTCCAGGCAAGGGCTGAAGCCTAATACTGTGAGTACCCACTGAGGCTGTGTTAAGGCTGGCGCTGCCCTGGTGTCCCTGCTCTCCCTGCCCCTGTTGTCCAGCAGTGCTGTGAAGCTGCAGAGCCCCTGCCCAGCCCTTTGTGCTGTGCTGCTGTTGCTGGGGCTGTCCTGGTGCAATAGGGAACACTGTGGGATGCTTCAGCTGTGTCTTGCCTGTCTGTGCCAGCAGAGCCGAGTGAAACCAATGTACAGCTGAAGGCCTGAGCATGTGTTCTGTCCCTTTCCCTTTGCCACAGGAATTCCTTCTGTCAGGCTGGGCACTCACCTGTGCTGCTCTGACCATCCTGCCCTTGGGCACCTGGGCATGTCGGGGGGGGAAGCTCAAACTCTGCCCAAAGCCTTGAGAGCCACGGCTGGTCCCAGCTGGAAGAGCTTCCAAAGCAGCTGTTCTCTCCCAGCTCCTGTGTGGGCACAGATGCAGCCCTGCAGGCAGCGCTGGAGCCAGGGCCTCAAAGGTCCCTTGCTGTCTGCAGCTCACTTGGCTGAAGATGCCCCACTGCTGAGGCTCTGTCAAGGAGATGCCTCTGTTTTCTTCTGTGGAGGGCTCTGTCAGCCCAGACAGAGAAAACAATTAACAGGGAGAACTAAAACCTGGACACGTTCCTGTGCACCTCACTCTTGGTACAGTGTTCCTTTCTTGCATCTCTTGGTCTCATCCAGCAGCGATATCTCCTTGCTGTGAGTTCTGAGCGTTGTGCAGGGATGGAGTTCAGGCAGTTCTGAGAGCTCCTCCCCATTCTCTGGAAAGGTCACTGCCTCAATCCAACGAAACGTAAGAGGAAACAAATGCCCAAAGAGCAGAAATCCCCAACCATGTCCCATGCAATCATGGAGAAGCCAATGGGACAGAGCCATATGGCTGGAGTATGTGTGTTCCACTCTGTATTATTAATTCACTGACGCTAAGTATTTCAGCAGGAAACTCCCAGGGCTTCCAGGACTGTCCTAGTGGCTGTGATCACAAGTTATTCAGCAGTGCCACTTGTTCAAGAAAAGCCTTTCTGAACAAGCACAACTCTGAGGCTCTAGCTGGTTTACTTTTGCTTTTCAGCTGCTTCCCTCTAAGTTCCAGAGGGAGAAGTTTCTCAGCAGGAAGAAGGAGGCCAGCACTGGGGAAGGTATCCTGCCCAGAATTGGCCCATTTCTAGACAGGAGTGAGACTCGCCCAAAGGTAGCCTTTTCCTGCTCTTTTTCTTTCTGCTTCCCATGAAGTTTGAAGAGGGTGTGTGTTTGTGACAGGCTTGCCTCCAGCAAAATACCTCAGTGTCCAGGTCCTGCTGTCATTGCAAGGTGCTGGGAGTGGTGGACTGGGAGTCCTGATCTGCACTAAGGCAACACAAATACCCTCTGCTGAAGCTGCTGGGGTGTGCTGGAGCGCAGCTGCCATTGCTAAAACAATGGGAGGAAGGCTGGGGACACAGAGGCCCAAAATTGCCCTTTGCCATTCTCCTGCTGAAGGAGCCACCTCTTGCTTTGGTGTGGTCACCATCAAATGCTTGGGGTCACAGGATTCCCTGCAGAGTGGCAGCGTTGGCCTTTGAAGGCCAAGGATGTGCAGGAATTACTTCAGATTGAACACAACAAATTGCATTACTGCTTTGGGCTGGAACAATGTGTTGGACCCTGACGGGGTGTTAGATTTTGCAGGCTGCCAGATGTCCAGGGGACTGGCCCTGGGCAGAGGGGAATGGATGTGCTTTATCTGGATCAGTGCCTACTCAGAGGTGTGTTTAAAGCTGCCTTTCTGGCAGGACTAGCTCGGTATAAAGCACAGTCCAAACGGGTAGGTGACTGAGGTGGGCTGTTGAGCAGGAAATTGGCAGCAAGAGACACAATCCAGGTAAAGGATTGTCCTGGAGAGGAGCCTTGGGAAGACCTCAGGGAAGGGCACAGCTAAGGGACAGTGTGCTGCAGCCACTCCCTTCAGCGGAATGTGTCTGCTGTGAAGTCACAGAGGAGAGCTGCTTGCATCTCTGCAGTGACAGCAGTGTGGCTGGAGAAGGCAGAGAAAGCAGGGCAGAGTTTTCTCCAAGCAATGTCTCTGCTCCAGAAGCATTTGCTGTTGTTGTGTCATTCCAGACGTGCCTCTAGAATGGCATGAAATAAGATCGCAGTAATGACAAGAAAGTACCCATTTAAAAGCCATTGAAAAAGGAGATACCAACTCTACTTTTACCCAAGTTGCTGAGAAAATAACTGAACCTTATCCTCATTCAGCATTCACCTCACTTGTCTTTTTATTTTCAGCTCATTTGTCTTTTTATTTTTGCCTTTTCCTCTCTTTGGAACACACAAACTTTTAAATACAATGAAAAGGAACAAAATCATCAAAGCAAAAGAAAAGTGTTTCTTAGTAAGGATTCAGCTGAGCCGGGGATGTCTTCCTCCCTGAGAGCCAAGCGCACGCACACAGACCCTCTGAGAAAATGGCAATCTTTGTATCCCCTTTGTACCCGGCTGGGGCGGTCCCTGTGCCCTTTGCCATTGGATGGCTACTCAGGAGCTTCCATTCTCTACTGAGCACCAACTTTTCTGTCCCCTCCCTTCTCGTCCTCCTTCCTTTTGGTCAGGTCTTCAACCCTGTCCCTCTCACTGTGACACTCAACAAACCAACCGGAACAAATGCAAACCACAAATAACACACAGAACCAACAAATTCCATTCTTTTGCTTAATAACCTTTTGGCTTCAGCCAAGTGTCACTGTCAGATTTTGGGGCTGTTTAGATGGTCTGGGAAAAGCCCAAGATGGCCTTGGGTCGCCCGCGTTCCAAAGGACGAGAAGAAACTTCAGATTTTTTCTCGGTCTCGGTGTTTATTAATTGCTTATCTAAAAGATTTTCTCTTGGCCTGACAGAGTTCTGCTCAGCAGTCAGCCATGGGCACACACTGGGAGCCCCTGGGGCGGCCACCTATCTTTATACCCGGAGTTACGTATACAATATTTATCATTTTTCTCCAATACCCTCTACCCTTATTAACCAGTGTTCCCCTAGTAAGGTCCAATCCCAGAGTGCCAACACCACCACAGAAGATGGAGGCCTAGAGGAAGAAGAAGAAGGAGAAGGGCACGCCCCAATTCCTCCATCTTACTTCTCTAGACCCCCCTGTACAGAAATCTTAAACTCTTTATCTCACACTCCAATTAACTTATCCCTTCACCATTCACCCCGGTGAAATCCTCCTGTCCTCATACTGATGTCATCTCCCCTGTGGGATCAAAGTCCAGCCACCAGACATTTCTGGCAACATTCCAGGACTCCCGAGCCCCCCAGGGGTGGTCTCGTTCACCCTGCACCCCAGTTCTGAGAGACTGAGATCCCACATCTCCCCCTTCTGTTTGCACCAAAAAGATCTTTTTCGCCATCCGATTCATTGCACGTTTTAAACATGCAAATATGCATGGGACAACAAGTATGAGGACTAGGAGAACTATTAAAACATAAAACCCTATCTTTAAGATTCCTCTCCAAATGGGAGAGATGTCAAAGAATTCTTCCAGTTGATCGATCCATGATCCTGTGATCTCGCCAAGCTTATTTATGCTGTCCTTTATATTTTTGATATTTTCATGAATTGACTTTGAATGATCTGAGAGATTCATGCAGCACATCCCCTCGAACTCTTCACACCCATGTCCATGAGCGAGCAATAGATAATCGATTGCCGCTCTGTTTTGAAGAGTCGCCTGTCTCACACTACTGACGTCTTTTAACATGTCATCCAATGTGACAGACACAGACCGCGCATGTTTGCTCAACCAACAACCCATGCGGTCGATCTGAGTCAAGGCCACCCCCGATGCTGTCTGAGGTGAGAAGATTGCTGTAGCAATACTCGTTTTCTTGTCCCAAGAAAACATTTCATCATTGCAATCTGCCGTATATTGCTGTATTGATCTTTTTTCTCTGTGCCTTTCCTCTCTTAACATGTTCAAATCAGGCGATAGCATTGAAATTTCCCCAATGCTGCATGGACCTCCCGTGGCATAGCAGGAATGCCGTGCCAAATTCTGTCCCCGCAAATTAAGAACAGACCCCGCGGCAGTTGCACCGGAACTTGGATCGATCCTTTGGTAGTTCTCTTTGTATATTTACACCAAGCTGAGGCATTCTTATAAAATTCATGAGTGGGAGTTAAATCAATAGTTTTCGCCTTTGTGACTTTCGGAGCTTCAAACTGCATGCAGAGTCTCATTGTCATGGACCCAAAAATCTCCAATTCCTGAGGTTCTGTAGAAGCCACAGGAAGCAGGTGTGTCCAAGCACACCACTCTTTTATAGGATTTTTAATGACCTGCGAAATGTTAATTGCAGAGTGCCCTGGAACTGGCCATTCGTCTACTGGCAATCCAACCATGCATGCTGAAAACGGTTTACCTGGTCTTGAATGTGTCAGGCAGATAGTATCTAAATTCGCTGCCCGAGCTAAAGCCTCCCATACATTTTGCCTTGGTTGACTAACAGGTAAATCTCCCCCACTGCTTACTGCAATGACTGAAAGAACGATGCACATAAGCATCATGAAACCCATTACTTCGCTTTTATGTGAAAACCCCCTGGGGTCCTTAGTTTCTTTTTATTTCTCTTCCGGGTCGTTTTTCGCAGTCTGAGTCTCGACTTCTGTCTGAGTACTCGTCTCTTTGTTTCTTGGATCAGCGTTCTCGCGTTCTCGCGTTCGGAATGGCTTCACATGCCGCACCGACACCCACTTCAGACCTCGATCTGTGGAAATACAAGCGAAACCCTTTCCCCAAGAGATTTGTTTGAAAGGACCCTCTATTTGACCTGTTTCTGGGTTTCTGATCAAAACCAAAGGATCTCCCTTTAGCTTTGCCTGTATGTTGTTTAGAAAATGTCTCACGATTGGTGGATCAGGTTCCGAGGATGGATAATCCCTTTGTTGTGTTAACATTTTCTTCTTCGAGGTGCTTTTCTCTTTATATATTGTTGGAAAAAATTGCTGCATTGTTGCAGTCTCGCCACAAGATGGCGCTGTGGCTCCGCTGAGACGACCCGGCATGTCGTGCACTTCTGCCCTCCTGCCACTAGGTGGCGCTATCACCGGCCTCCCTGGCTCGGATGACGGAGCAATCTCGACTGCCCCACTTCCTCTTCCTGCTCGGCGTCTCCCGTGAGGGGAAGGGACTGGGACTCCGAGGGTTTGAACCAAAGGCACCAGATCTGGAGACGGTGTGGAGCCCCGGGACGTAGAATCCCTAACACGGCCCCTCCTCACCCGCGACGTCACAGGGGACCGAACTTGGGTCCGCCCGCGCCCTACTTTCTGCGCCTGCGTGCTCTCCGAGCCGCTCCCTGTGTCCCCCAAGCTGACGTCATCGTCTCCCCCCTGTCCCACCTCCGAGGTCCCCGCCCCTCGGTCTGTCCCTGAGTCCACCTCCTCCTCCTCTGACGTTGTGTTCGCCTCTCCCGCCGGCACTCCGGCTCTCCCCGCGATTCGAGCTGACCTTCGCACCGGGTCTGACGTCACAACCGCGCGCCTCCTGCGTCTCACCACGGCGGCCCTCTGAGGCTGTACATTTTCCCTCAGTCCGCCTCCCGCGTTCGCCGCCCCCGCGCCCGTATGTGAGTCTACACCCCGGTTTTTGCGAATTTCGCCCTCCGCGCGCGTCTCCTCATCTTCACCCGCGCTGCCCGCGTTTGCCGCCGCTTCGCCGCTTTGCCCGCCGCGAACGAGCGCCCCCCCCCCCCGATCCCTTATCTTCCTGCTCCCCCCCTTCTGCTCCTGACTCCTCTACACTCTCTGGAGTTTCAGGATGCCCTTGGGGTTTGTTGCGTTTTTTGATCGGGGGTTTTAATATTTTTTCCTGCTCTCTTTTTTCGAGAGCCCTTTCCCCCTGGCTTTTTAAAGCCAGAGCTAATTTTTTCCCGGAGCTCAGCCCCGTCCCCACCTCTGAGGGTGCCGCAGCTTCTCGCTGCTTTTCCAGTCTTTTAGACTGCACTGAGATGCCTTGTAACATGATTCTTGCCGGCGAGAGTAGCTTTAACGCTGTCTCATCTTTTTTTGTTGCTAAAATATATAAATGCCTATTAATTTCTTGCCAAAACCCCACTTCGAACAACAGACATGTCTCTGCAAGTGGATAATTAAGCCTTGCCCATAGTAACAGCTGTTTTAATTCTTTCTTTGGGATCCCTTCTGTATATAATTCTGCTACACTTTGTAAGGTGGATAAGATTTCCCGTTGTTCCTGGGAGAGTGTGGCCCCCATGATCTTATTTTGGCCTTCTTACCGAATCTGTCGTCAGAGTGGTCTGAAGGCTCCTGTTCTCCGTCCAGCAGATTACAAGAGATGGGTCCAGAGACGCCTTTCTGGTCCCAGTCCAGGCCGCTCTGCTACGAACTGTCTTCGGCAGAAGCTGAGAGATGAAATTCTCAGTGACTGCTGATTTTTGCAGTTCCTCCTGGCCGGTTTTTTCTTTTTCTTCTTTCTTTCTTCAGGCTTCTCTCCTCTGGAGTTATGAGTGCTGTCCTCTTGGTTCTTCAGCTCTTCAGGGCTTTTCCCCCCCCCGAAAGGTTTGGTGGGAGATAGCCCGCACAGCGGACGCCAGTTGTCGGATTTTGGGGCTGTTTAGATGGTCTGGGAAAAGCCCAAGATGGCCTTGGGTCGCCCGCGTTCCAAAGGACGAGAAGAAACTTCAGATTTTTTCTCGGTCTCGGTGTTTATTAATTGCTTATCTAAAAGATTTTCTCTTGGCCTGACAGAGTTCTGCTCAGCAGTCAGCCATGGGCACACACTGAGAGCCCCTGGGGCGGCCACCTATCTTTATACCCGGAGTTACGTATACAATATTTATCATTTTTCTCCAATACCCTCTACCCTTATTAACCAGTGTTCCCCTAGTAAGGTCCAATCCCAGAGTGCCAACACCACCACAGAAGATGGAGGCCTAGAGGAAGAAGAAGAAGGAGAAGGGCACGCCCCAATTCCTCCATCTTACTTCTCTAGACCCCCCTGTACAGAAATCTTAAACTCTTTATCTCACACTCCAATTAACTTATCCCTTCACCATTCACCCCGGTGAAATCCTCCTGTCCTCATACTGATGTCATCTCCCCTGTGGGATCAAAGTCCAGCCACCAGACATTTCTGGCAACATTCCAGGACTCCTGAGCCCCCCAGGGGTGGTCTCGTTCACCCTGCACCCCAGTTCTGAGAGACTGAGATCCCACATGTCACCTCATCTCTCACACCTCCTCTGGTCCTGTGCTCTTCTTACTGATGTCTAAGTTGTAGAGCAAAAAAGATATTTGCAGTTGTGTGGGCCTCGGTTTCCCTGTCTCAGAGTAAAAGACATCCCAAATCCTTTCCCATGGAGTCTCCTGTAAATTCATGGGTTTTACTTACTCCTTGAGTGCTCAGTCAGTGCCCCAGAGCTCTGTGACCACATGGGCACAGGGCTGTGTTTTAGGAAAGTGCTGCCTGGCATTCTGGAGAAAGAAACCTGGAGAAATCCATGCCAGAAGAGCAGCTTGGCTTGAGCCTGCTCTGTGTGGCCCAGCAGCTGTGGATCAGCTCAGAGCAGAGGTGGGTGAGCCGCTGTTTGCCCAGTGTGGGCTGGGCAGACGTGCTCCCCCAGAGTCTGTACTTCACTGGGGATCAGTGGAAGATTCTCCTGCATGAACTTTCCTCCCAGCAGCTGAAGCTCTCCCTGCTCTCTCTCCTCTCCAGCTGCCGTCAGCTGCCCCGAAACAGAGCTGGTTTGGGGTTTCCCCACCAGAGCTGGTATTTCAGAACTTCGTCGCTCAGGAGGTCTCTGAAATGGTGCTGTCTCTCATGAATAAGGACAAGGTAAGTGCTGGCACGCGAAGCTTTAACACTGTGCTGGAAGAGGAGAGTGCTGTCATTCCCTCAGTGTAGAGCAAAGCAAGTTATATGCTGGAGCACATGCAGAAGAAAATGTCTCAGCACCTTCTTCTGCAAGATGGTGGAAATCTTCCTGCTGGGAACTGTCCCCAGATTTTGGCCAGGCGTTGATGGTGTCTATCCCAAAGGAGTTTCCTTCTCTTGAAAGCTCTGGATTGACAGGAATGTTGAGGGCTGTACAGTTCTTACCTGCTCTCATGCTTGGCCTTGGGTCTATAGCACACCCTGGGTGTCCTTGGTTAATCTTGGCTCCTGGTAGGAATCTCTGCCTCTGTCAGCCAGTTTGGCTCCCTTTGTGCAGCTCACAGGCAAAGCTCAGGGGCTGAGCCTTCTGCACTTTATGCTGGAATCACTTCTCACTAATGGCATTGGCCCTGCAGGAACCGTGTTCTGCAAGAGCCCTGCAATCAGAGTGATGGAGCAGAAGCAGTGAGAGGCCTTTAGGTGCCACTTGAGGCTCCTGCTCAGCTTCACCCAGTTCTGCTCAGCTTTTCCAAAAGCAACACGGTGCGCTGCTTTCCCTTTGCAGAAGCACAGCACATCCACAGCCATGTGCTCCTGGAGGTTTCCACCTTCACCTGAAGAAATTGGGATTGTTTTGCAGTTTCCCAAGAGAGCTGAGAGGGAAACAGTTGAAAAATGTCAGTTGTGTTCCACTGTAAAGAGGAAAACTTGAGACCATTTTAATTTCAGTCAGGGAAACATTTTCTCAAGTGAGGCTAGTGCCAAGAGTGGGCTGGTGGGAGGAGACAGGAGGGAGTCCAAATCATCTGGTTTAGACTTTTGGAGAGCATTTTGGTGCTCAGGGGTTGATGATATCAGTGTGCTAGAAAATGCATGTGTGCTCTGTCTGTGAGCCCCAGAGGGCAGAACCTGGCCTGCTGGCTGCAGGCAGGAATGCCCGGCAGCCCAGCTTGCCTTCACAGGCAGCAGGAAGCCCTGGAGAGCCAAGATTGGCTTTGCATACTGGAACCACACTGTCAGTCAGTGCTGGTCCTGTTTCTCCAGGCAGAAAATGCCTCTGAAGCCCCATGGTCAATAGACACGGCCTGTCTGTGTTTCTGTCACTTTTGGCAAGCTGGTTGCTCTCATGGTTTTATGATTCTTCCTTGCTGCTTTACTGCCCATTTAAATTCTCTTTGCCATCTCCTTGTTTTAGGGATTGTCTTGCTGTGTTCATTCCTTCTTTTGCTTTTCAGGTTTGCTTTTATTCCCAGTAAGACCACAGTGTTTGGTCTCCTGTCTTGCTGCTCTGCCTGCCTGACTGTATCCCCCAGAAAGTCCCTACCCAAACCTGCTCTGCCAGAAGGGAATTTCTTCCTTGCCCCACAGTAATGTGCTGGTTTGCTTTTAGGTAGCACATTCCCCCTCTGGAACATGACAACTTGATGCCTGTGTGCAGGCAGAAGCCAGCAGGTTTTTGGCCTTGTTGAATATGCAGGTGACTTGGTTCAGGTGCTGTGTCTCCATCCTGCTGGTGCTGACCTGCTCAGCCCTTCCTTCCCAGCAGGCACTGCCCTATGGCCCTGGCCAAATGCTGGAGCCAGAGAGAAGGGATTCAAGTTCAGCCTTGTGAATGATGTGCCTGTGCCTGCTCAGCTGAAAGTGCTTTGGAAAAGGGGCAGGGGAGGGATGGTAGCAGGGCATGGACAGGTCTCCTCTCGTCCTGTTTCCACAAGTGGCAAAATGATAATTTCATGTCTTTGCTGCAGTTTCTTCACGTGGTGAAGGTCTCCATGGAGAGCTCACCTTACTTCCAGCTGGTGAGCTCCAGCGATGCGTACTGTGCCGTGCCGCCGGGCGCCTCTGCCCCTGTGCGCATCCGCTTCACCCCCAGCAAGAACCAGGTGAGGCTGGAGGAGCCAAAGCACACAATGATCTCCACAGCCATTGTTTTCCCTGCACTCTGGCTCCAGCCCATTGCATGCTGTGAGCTGGGCTCCAGGCGTGGGCAGGCAGCCTGCAGCCAGTCACACCTTGGCACTGCTGGCAGGCACTGCAGCCAGGCCTGACAGGCTCTGCTTCCCCTCCCTGCACATTGCTGAGCATTGCCAAGGGAAGATGCACAGGAAACAGGATGAAAATGACAGAGGGCTGTTGATAGATGTTGGGCCATCTCTAGGTCCAGTGGAAGGGGTATCATTCTGATGGAAAACACCAGAGGAACAAAGAGGTCAGAGAGCTTTCCTCCTTCCTGGACTGCCAACAGCTTCCCTGCGTGCCCCTGGGGTGGAGCAAAGCCGGTGCTTTTTCAGCCCCTCTGTTGTGCAGCCTTGCAGCTGTGCTGTCCCAGAGCACAAGTGAGCATGGCACAGCTGCAGGGCCAGGGCAGAGGACGTGCTGTGCCCGTGAGCCCGGCCTGGCACAGGCACACTGGGCTCTGGGTGCCCTTGGTCAGCAGGAGGTTGCTGAGCTGCAGGGGACTTGGACACCTGCCTGAAGGAGCTGGTGTAGGGCAGGTACAAGCTGCAGGCAGAGCTGTGAGCCCAGAGCCCGTGGCAGTGACACTGCTGGGGCTCTGTCTTCATGCCTGTCGCTGTGCTTGCTCTGTCAGCTGGCACCCATTCTGTGCCAAAGCTGCTTTTGTGGGGAGGTTTGAACAGCAGTGCTGAGGCCCTGGCAAGTCTGATCTCAGTGCTGGGATCTGGAGGGTTCATGTTCTGATCTGGAGGCTTGTTCATACAGAAGGGTTGAGGGCATGGCATGGAAGGGAGGAAGCCTGGCAGGGAAACAGAGAGGCCTTTTCCAACAGCATCCTGCTACCTCTTAGCACTGTTCTTCTCCTGACTTGGTTGGACAGGCAAAGTTAGAGGGGAGTTGTGAGCCAACCGATGTTTCTGCACCAAGCCAGAGGTGCAGGATGTCTTTGGGTGCAGCTGTTTTCTCCTCTTCCTTTTGCTGCTTAGAGTCAGTTGAACACTTTGTCCTATTCTCAGACAGTGGGAATACAGAAGCTTAAAGAGCAATGTCCTGTGTTCCCCAGCTCCATGTTGCTTAGAAGGGGCTTAGGAATTCTTTAACATCATTAAAGTTTAGAGTAAAAATGATGGTGGCCTAGGGCTGTTATCTGTATGACCCAAGTGACACAAGAGCTGAATGCCACTGAGACAGATTTTGCAAAGTGCACTGGTGCCTTTAAAATGTGACATAGTAGTAGAACTTCGTGTTCATTTGAGGGTGCAATAGGTAAATTGATGGCCTTGAAGGGGTATAGGAAATGGTTTTTCTTCTGCCATGGGGATGGCACTAAATGTCCTGTGCTGAGCCAGTTTCTTTTCCTGCAGGATTATTGCCACGAGCTGGTGTGCCTCACTGCAAGGGAAAGGATCGTTGTGCCAATTCGGGCCATTGGTGCCCGAGCTGTGTTGGACTTCCCTGCCCAGCTGGACTTCTCCAAGTGTCAGGTCCAGGTCAGCACCCAGCAGACTCTGCTGGTGCGCAATGTCGGTGCCCGGGCAGCTCGGTACCAGCTGAGCACCCAGAGGTGAGGCAGCTCATCTGTCCCTGTGCAAACAGCTTTGGGTGAGAGCGGAGTTGGGAAAGAGCTACAGAAGGAACCAAGCATCGGATCTGCTGCCCTGCAGCCTGGCTGGAAGTGAGCAGGATGGAAGGCATCTGCTCTTGCTTTCAGTGGCCTTGGAGCTTTCTGCGTCCCAGATTTCCTGGAGGCTGCTGGAACATGTTGGGAGCTGGCTTGCACCCTGCTGAGCACAAGCAGCTTCTGAAATGCTTCCTCAGCACTGTCAGCCAAACAGAGCCATTCTCTGGTGTCGTATTTTGGTGCTGTCTAGATGGTCTGGGAAAAGCCCAAAGATGGCCTTGGGCCCCCGGGGTTCGAAAGGACAAGAGGAAGCTTCAGAATTGTTCTCGGTCTCAGTGTTTATTATAAATTGCTTATCTAAAAGATTTTCTCTTGGCCTGACAGAGTTCTGCTCAGCAGTCAGCCATGGGCACACACTGAGAGCCCCTGGGGCGGCCACCTATCTTTATACCCGGAGTTACGTATACAATATTTATCATTTTTCTCCAATACCCTCTACCCTTATTAACCAGTGTTCCCCTAGTAAGGTCCAATCCTGGAGTGCCAACTCCACCACAGAAGATGGAGGCCTAGAGGAAGAAGAAGAAGGAGAAGGGCACGCCCCAATTCCTCCATCTTACCTCTCTAGACCCCCCTGTACAGGGATCTTAAACCCTGTATCTCACACTCCAATTAACTTGTCCCTTCACCATTCACCCCAGTGAAATCCTCCCGTCCTCATACTGATGTCATCTCCCATGTGGGATCAAAGTCCAGCCACCAGACATTTCTGGCAACATTCCAGGACTCCCGAGCCCCCCAGTTCTGAGAGACTGAGATCCCACATCTCCCCCTTCTGTTTGCACCAAAAGACCTTTTTCGCTTTTATGTGAAAACCCCCCAAAGTCCTTAGTTTCTTTTTATTTCTCTTCTGGGTCGTTTTTCGCAGTCTGAGTCTCGACTTCTGTCTGAGTACTCGTCTCTTTGTTTCTCGGATCAGCATTCTCGTGTTCTCGCGTTCGGAATGGCTTCACATGCCGTGCCGACACCCACTTCAGACCTCGATCTGTGGAGATACAAGCGAAACCCTTTCCCCAAGTGATTAGTTTGAAAGGACCCTCTATTTGTCTGGTCTCTGGGTTTCTGATCAAAACTAAAGGATTTTCCCTTAGCTTTGCCTGTGTGTTGTTTAGAAAATGTCTCACGATCGGTGGATCAGGTTCCGAGGATGAGCTATTTAGGAAATTCAGCACATACAGTGCCTTATTTAATTTCATGTGAGGTGTTGCCTCTGGCTCACCCCTTCTCTGTCTGTCCAGAAGGGATTTTAGGGTGTGATGTGTTCTCTCAATGATTGCCTGACCTGTGGGTGAATGCGGAATACCAAACGTGTGTCTGACACCCCATCTTTTCAGGAATCTGTCAAGCACCCTGCCTGTGTATGTTGGACCATTATCTGTTTTTATCTCCTGAGGCACACCTAATGCTGCAAATGCCTGCAGAAAGTGTCGGCAAGCATGGTCTGCTGTTTCCCCAGCATGTGCTGAAGCAAAGACTGCACCTGAGAATGTATCTACAGAAACATGAACATTTTTGAGCCTCCCAAAAGATGGGTATTTTGTGACATCAGCTTGCCACAATTGAAGACTTTGCAGCCCCCGCGGATTGATGGCCCCGGTGGAAGAAGGTGGCTGCACAAGCTGACAGTCTGGACAAGCACTAATGATCTCCCTCGCCTGACTCTTTGTGAGACGAAAGGACTCCATTAGTGCTTGCGCATTCTGATGAAAGAACGCATGACTTAACCTTGCCTGCTCAAAAATGTCCGGCAGTGTTTGCAAAATGGGCATTGTCAACCTGTCCGCCCGAGCATTCCCTTCCGCTAAAAACCCCGGAAGTGTTGTGTGCGCTCTAATGTGTGTGATAAAATACTCTCTTTCCCTGCTCTCTAGCAGTGTTTTCAAGCTTGTCAGGTATGAGTATAAAACCTCATTACTGACTTCTTTCAAGAGCGAACCCTCCAATCTCTTGACCACACCCGCAACATATGCGGAATCTGTCACCAGATTGAGAGGCTGTTTGAACAACTGAAATGCTCGGACAACGGCTGCCAACTCCACAATTTTTGGAGAGCCCTGAACCATCCTCACGTCTGATTCCCAATCCCCTGTCATTGAGTCTCTCCACGTGATCACTGACTTGTGTGTCTTCCCCGAGCCATCCGTGAACACGGTGATCCCGTCCAAAGGTTCTTCACTTATCTGTGGTTTTGCTCTATAGCATATTTGCGATTGCAGTATTCTGTGTTGGGGAAAGTGGATTGTGCAAGCTCCTGGGAACGCTAACAATGCGATTAACAGGTCTTTCGATTGTTGCATTGCCCAATCGAAGTAGTCTTGTTTCAGAGGTAACCTGATGACTGAGAATTCTCTTCCTGCCATTGTCAGCAGCCTTGTTCTCGCCTTTATGATGATTTGTGCTGCCATCTCCAGATCTGTGAGAATCGTTTTCGCGGGCCTGTGCGGTAGGAAAATCCACTCTATGATTATCAAAGAGTCCTTTTGTGATTCATCCCATTGGAAGATCAAACCATGGAACTGCGTTTTCTTCCCCAGCACTGCCAACTGAAAAGGCAACGATGGAACAAATCGGTGTGCCTGCCTTTTCTGTATCGCGTCCGAGATTTTCTCCAACTCTTTTCTTGCTTCTGGTGTGAGTGTCCTGGGAGAACGAATGTCTGTGTCTCCTCTCAAGAGATCAAGCAGTGCTGGAATGTCACTATTTGTGATTCCCAAAACTGGTCTCATCCAGTTGATTTCTCCCAAAAGCTGTTGCAGATCATGCAAATTGTTGACCTTTGTGCTGATCTCCACCTTTTGAGGCTTTATTGTTTTCTCTGAGATTTTCCACCCTAGATATTTCCAAGGTGCAACCTCTTGAATCTTTGAAATGCTGATTTCCAGACCTGCCTTTTGCACCTCTGCGATCACACAGTCACGAGCTTCTTGCAGCTCCTGTCGTGTTGATGCTGCAATGAGCAAATCATCCATGTAATGAATGATCTTCGCCTTCGGAAATTTCTTTCGTGCTGGTGCCAAAGCTCATGCCACGTACCATTGACAGATCGTCGGAGAATTTTTCAGGCCTTGTGGAAGACAGACCCAATGGTACCGCTGCAGAGGCGTTTCCCTGTTGATACTCGGGACTGAAAAGGCAAATCTCGGAGCATCATCTGGATGGAGTGGGATACTGAAAAAGCAATCCTTGAGGTCAATGACCACAAGCTGCCAATCTCTGGGAATCATCGAGACAGATGGAAGTCCCAACTGAAGTGGCCCCATGTCTTCTATGACTTCATTGATCTTCCTGAGGTCGTGTAACAACCTCCATTTGCCCGACAGCTTTTTCTTGATGACAAACACCAGAGAATTCCAAGGGCTGTCTGTTGGCTTGATGTGTCCCTTCTGCAATTGTTCTTGGACCAGGTCTTTCAAAGCACTCAATTTTTTCCGCTCAAGGGGCCACTGATCCACCCAAACTGGATCATCTGTTTTCCATGTAAGCTTCAGTGTGGCGAGTGCTGCAGTGACCCCTATTAAAAATCCATTTCGATCTTCGCGCCCCATTGTGCCAAAAGGTCCCGACCCCAGACTGTGATCGGCTTTTGAACGACAAAAGGACGAATGATCGCCGTCTTATCTCCTGGTCCCGTGACAACGACGGAATTCTCACTTTGCAGACACAGAGATGCTCCCCCGATGCCTGAGAGAGAGCCCAATGGCGCGACCAAGCTCCAATTGCGTGGCCAAAAGATGTACGATATTACTGTTACATCCGCCCCTGTGTCGAGCATACCTCTGATCGATATTGTCCTGTCCCCACATGTCAATTGGCACGTGAGCGTGGGTCGGTCTCGACCTATGTGCTTCACCCATGTTGTATGTACTTCAACATGCTCTTTCATAGGGAGACCTTCTTCGTCGAAGATTGACATGACCTCTCCAACTGCGTGTGGTGGCAATGCAAAGGCTCTTGCAACCACAGTATTTTCCGGCACAGTCAATGGTGGACGAAGCGCTCTTGCCAAAACTGTTAACTCTGTATTTTTGTCTGCTGAGACAACTATCGGATAGACAATGAGCCCAAGAATACTGCACTTATCTTGTCCAATTATCAAAAAATCTTGTTTCTTGTATGAGTCCCCGCGGATACCTGTTGGTATCTCCGCATGACTTTCATCTAGAAAGCATACTAGTTTTGAAGCTGCCAATGCACACTGTGCCCCTGGTGGGAGGAGGTCTGGGTCACTGTGGAATCGACTGAGGGTTTTGCTGAGGGTATCTGCTTGTCGCTCACTGATGACTGCCCTGTCTGTTCTTGTGACACAGCCAGTACTTGTGTCGGAGCACGCTGGGGATTTCTCGCGCTCAATTTCCCATTTCCCAGATGCGGCAACGGATTTCCTTCCACATCTGTCCGGGAATAACATTCTTTCACAGAGTGTCTTCCTCTTCCGCACCGTGCGCAAATTGGTCTTTCCGCTCTCTGGGCTGGCGTTGGTATATGTGTCCGTGGGCAATTCCTTTTCATGTGCCCAGATTCCCCACATCCGTAGCACTGTCCTCCTTGGGGTCTGTTCTTTTTCTGCATTGCCGCAAGAACTTTGTTGACATTTTCATCCTGTTGATGGAGTAATTTCTCGAACATCTTCTCCAATGTCTTGTCCTCTGATTGCCCTTCTGAGCGTCCCTTTAGCTGTTTCTCCCATTCCTCTTTTAATTCATTCTTTACAATCGCTGCGACGTGCTGAGGCGTCCCCACCTTGCTGCATGCCTCCACCATCTCTGCCAAGGATGGCCGTCCTGGCATGGTGCTAATCACCCGTTGACAATCCGGGTTGGCATTGCCGAAAGCTAAATTCTCCAAGAGAGGCCTCTTCACTTCTTCTATTGTCACCTGTCGATCCACGGCTTGCGTGAGTTGGTCGATGAATGACATGAATGGCTCTGTGGGACCTTGCCTGATGCAAGAGAACGGGACATCCGGAGCTCCTGTCGGCGTAATTTGCATGATTGCCAATCGCGCTGCTTCTTTGATGTCGCCTAACACTCTTCGTGGAAGCCGCGCTGCTTGTTCCCCTGGATTGTCATCTGGAGGATCCCCTGCTAATTGCCCTTCTGTGAGGTTCGCATTCGGCCCACCTTGGTATCTGTTCCGCAACTCAGCAAGATATTTTCTCCACCTTTTTTCCCAGATAAGACTCTGTGTATCAGTGAGGATCATTGCCACAATACTTCGAATGTCATATGGTGTGAGATCATACATAGAGAATGTCCCTCTTAATAGCTGTTTGAAGTATTGTGAGTTCAGCCCAAAAGTCTGAGCTGCCTTCCCTAAGTCTTTGAGTGTCTCATGACCCATCCTTTCCCACCTTGGATTCTGTCCCTGGGCATCATATGTCACTGGCATTGTCAAATCCCCTGATCCCGGGAATAAATGCTTTTCCTTTTCCAATGCTTCTCTGATTTGCCTCCAATCCATTGTCTTCACCGGCTCTTGAAACCCCTCTTCATCAGATTCCATTGGGATTTGCATGAATAATGGTGTTGTAGATGTCATCGGTGATTCATGGTGTCTCATTTTTCGCCTTGAGGTTTTTGGCCTTGCTCCTAAATCCGAAAAGGAAACTCGAGGATCCTGTTGATATTTCTTCTTTACTGTATCGAATGAATGCAAGAAGCTTTTTGCTGCTTCTGCTGCTGATAGCATCCATGTTGGGACACCTTCCGATGCTGTGATCCTTATGACATCTTCCCCTTGTAGCTGTTCTTCATCTGAGCTTTCATCTTCTTCATGAAATCCCAAAGTGGATGGATAATCCCTTTGTCGTGTTAACATTGTCTTCTTCGAGGTGCTTTTCTTTTTATATATTGTTGGAAAAAATTGCTGCATTGTTGCAGTCTCGCCACGAGATGGCGCTGCGGCTCCGCCGAGCCGACCCGGCATGTCGTGCACTTCTGCCCTCCTGCCACTAGGTGGCGCTGTCACCGGCCTCCCTGGCTCGGATGACGGAGCACTCTCGACTGCCCCACTTCCTCTTCCTGCTCGGCGTCTCCCGTGAAGGGAAGGGACTGGGACTCCGAGGGTCTGAACCAAAGTCACCAGATCTGGAGACGGTGTGGAGCCCGGGGACGTAGAATCCCTAACACGGCCCCTCCTCACCCGCGACGTCACAGGGGACCGGGCTCGGGTCCGCCCGCGTCCTACTTTCTGCGCATGCGTACTCCCCGAGCTGCCTTCTGTGTTCCCCAAGCTGACGTCATCGTCTCCCCCCTGTTCCACCTCTGAGGTTCCCGCCCCTCGGTCTGTCCCAGAGTCCAACCCCTCCTCCTCTGACGTTGTGTTCACTTCTCCCGCCGGCACTCCGATTCGAGCTGACCGTCGCACCGGGTCTGACGTCACAACCGCGCGCCTCCTGCGTCTAACCGCGGCGGCCCTTTGAGCCTGCACATTTTCCCTCAGCCCGCCTTCCGCGTTCGCGTGTGAGTCTACACCCCGGTTTTTGCGAGTTTCGCCCTCCACGCGCGTCTCCTCATCTTCACCCGCGCTGCCCGCGTTTGCCGCCGCCGCCGCGTCGCCGCTTTCACCACGAACAGGCCCCCACCCCGATCCCTTATCTTCCTGCTCCCCCCCTTCCGCTCCTGACTCCTCCACACTCTCTGGAGTTTCAGGACGCCCTTGGGGTTTGTTGCGTTTTTTGATCGGGGGTTTTAATATTTTTTCCTGCTCTCTTTTTTCGAGAGCCCTTTCCCCCTGGCTTTTTAAAGCCAGAGCAAATTTTTTCCCGGAGCTTTGCCGCTCCGCCCCCTCTTCTGAGGGTACCGCAGCTTCTCGCTGCTTTTCCAGTCTTTTAGACTGCACTGAAATACCTTGTAACATGATTCTTGCCGGCGAGAGTAGCTTTAACGCTGTCTCATCTTTTTTTGTTGCTAAAATATATAAATGCCTATTAATTTCTTGCCAAAACCCCACTTCGAACAGCAGACATGTCTCCGCAAGTGGATAATTAAGCCTTGCCCATAATAACAGCTGTTTTAATTCTTCTTTGGGATCCCTTCTGTATATAATTCTGCTACACTTTGTAAGGTGGATAAGATTTCCCGTTGTTCTTGGGAGAGTGTGGCCCCCATGATATTATTTTGGCCTTCTTACCGAATCTGTCGTCAGAGTGGTCTGGAGGCCCTCAGTCTCCGTCCAGCGGGTCACGAGGGATGGACCCAGAGGCGCCTTTCTGGTCCCAGTCCAGGCCGCTCTGCTACGAACTGTCTTCAGCAGAAGCTGAGAGATGGGATTTCTCAGTGACTGCTGATTTTTGCAGCTTCTCCCGGCCGGTTTTTTCTTTTTCTTCTTTCTTTCTTCAGGCTTCCCTCCTCTGGAGTTATCAGTGCTGTCCTCTTGGCTCTTCAGCTCTTCAGGGCTTTTCCCCACCCGAAAGGTTTGGTGGGAGATAGCCTGCACAGCGGACGCCAGTTGTCGGATTTTGGTGCTGTCTAGATGGTCTGGGAAAAGCCCAAAGATGGCCTTGGGCCCCCGGGGTTTGAAAGGACGAGAGGAAGCTTCAGAATTGTTCTCGGTCTCGGTGTTTATTAATTGCTTATCTAAAAGATTTTCTCTTGGCCTGACAGAGTTCTGCTCAGCAGTCAGCCATGGGCACACACTGAGAGCCCCTGGGGCGGCCACCTATCTTTATACCCGGAGTTACGTATACAATATTTATCATTTTTCTCCAATACCCTCTACCCTTATTAACCAGTGTTCCCCTAGTAAGGTCCAATCCTGGAGTGCCAACTCCACCACAGAAGATGGAGGCCTAGAGGAAGAAGAAGAAGGAGAAGGGCACGCCCCAATTCCTCCATCTTACCTCTCTAGACCCCCCTGTACAGGGATCTTAAACCCTGTATCTCACACTCCAATTAACTTGTCCCTTCACCATTCACCCCAGTGAAATCCTCCCGTCCTCATACTGATGTCATCTCCCATGTGGGATCAAAGTCCAGCCACCAGACATTTCTGGCAACATTCCAGGACTCCCGAGCCCCCCAGTTTTGAGAGACTGAGATCCCACACTCTGGGAGGCCACGGGCACGTGGCTTTGCAGTGGTCCTGGAGGGGACCTCTGGAAATCATCTGAGCAAACACACTGCTCAAAGCAAGAGCAGTGTCTGGGGGTTGCAAGGTGCCATTGGGAGACATGGACCTGTCTTTTGATGCCATACAAGGAAACAAACATGTCAATGGACCTAGTTATAAAAGCAGAAGAAAACAACCTTTTAAAACCCCTCCATACCTTATCTTTACTGCCTGTCAGGTGCAGTAGTGATTCATTGAGAGGATGGATCTAACAGGATGGGAAGTGTCTTAAGGAGCAGCTCACAATTAACAGAGAAAAGCCCAAAATTTAGCTTTCCAGGCCTATGTCTTGGCAGTGATTTTCCTTTGGTTCTTACAGTGTCAGGGATGTCTCCTTCACAGCTCTTCTAGCTGTGGGCTCAGGGAACAGTTTAGGGTGTTGGCTGAAATTCAGAGGAGTTAAGTTTAGCTGTGGAGCTTGTGTCTTTGGGTCTTGGGGAGCCAGGTGTGTGCGAGAGATGAGTGCTACAGCAGGAACAGAGGAGTCTGGTGGGTACAGCCCAGGGATGGAGGAGATGCGGGGGCTGATTTGCACTCAGTTTTCCAGACCTGACAGCTGAGTCCTGAACTTGGCTGGATCCTCTTCTCCTGATAATTTGAAAAGAAGAATACACCTTCTTTCTCAGGCAAGCTCTGAAGTCATCCCTGGAATGTTATTCCCATCCTGCCACCTGAAGGCAGGAGCATGTAACATGGGGCAGGAGTGGGAAGGGAATGGAATGGAAGGTAGTGCTGAAGCATGGCCAGGGATTCCCCTAACTGGCAGCTTCTCTATTGCGGTGAAATTTCTGGCCAAAGACTAAGAACAGAATGCTGTGCCTTGCCCCCAGCAGGCCCTGATCCCCCCAGCCCCAGCAGAGCTGCAGCCGTGCTGGCATCAGCCCCGGGGCAGATGCAGGAGCACGAGCACTGATCTGGCTCTGGGGCTGCTGGGGCCTTGTCTTTCCTCCCCTCCCTCCAAAGTCTCACGTCCAGCACATGAACATTGCTGGCCCAAGGCTTCTCCATCAGCCAGCAGTGATGTTCTCACCAGTGGCAATGGGAACAGGTCAGCCCATAATTACAGCAAGAGGTCCTTAATGAGCAGAACCTGAAGCGAGTTCATCAGCTGTTACTACTGACATGAACAAAGTTCAGCTTGGCGGATGTTCTCTTTGTTTTTGTGTGTGATGCATTCATCAGCAAAGTCCCCAGAACACATTTGAAGTGACAGATTGACCAGCAACAAAGCACCAAGGCCAGGAATTTTTGTTTCCTCACTGGGGCTGTAGAAGGGCACAAAGCCCAGCAGCTGCTGGGCAGAAGCACATTTCCCCTGAGCTGTCCCTGAGCATCAAAGCACAGAGTCTTGTGTTTGTCAGGCAAGAGCTGTTTACCTGGTGACTAAATCCTGATTGCTCCTGTTAAATCCAAAGTGCACCAACACATCTGCATCATTATTTCCAACACATTGCACAGAGTTTCTCTGCTGGGCCAAGCAAACAGTTACCAGCCTGCATGACAGCCCAGAGTCCCAGACTGCATTGCTGGTAAACACACAGAAACCTCCTGTTCTGCTTCCTTGATGTGCTCCTTCTCATGGTGCTTCATTTAGCTGGGATTGGACCCTTCAGACTGTAAATGGCATCATCCTTTTGGGTTTCCATGTCACTGTATTGCTCTAATCTGCATTTGCACTCTTTCAGAGTTTTGATTGCTCCTTTTCTTAGAGCAGCTTTCATTGAAATGCTTAGAAAAGTTGCCCCTTTTAGGCTAAATCACGATGATTTCAAGGTAAAATAAACCAAAGAAGCACACTGCAAATGCAACAGGAACTATTCCTTGGTCTTCAGGGAAAAGTTCCTTCTCCCTGTCTGATTCCTAGGGTGTAATCTCCCAGGACAGGGAGTGCCCTAACATTTTCATCTCTTGAGATGAGTTTTATAGGCAGCAGGAAAAGAGAAATTCCTGAGGCAGTCAGTGTCAAGTTGTGCATGCAAATAGCTCTGAACCCTCTCTGTGCTTTTCACAAACCATTCTCTGATGGGATTGCTGGCAGTGGGAGCCTTGAGGCTCATTGCAGAGAGCTGGATGCAGAGTATGGGGAGCTGAGGTCATTTTACCCCCAGGATCTTGTGAGGGCTGGATCTTGTCAGCAGTGGCTCGGTGGCTGTTTGTGATCCTGTCTGTTCTGTCTCTTGTGCTGCCTGTGCTTGGTTTGCTCCCTGCTTGGCCAAGGGCGCTGCAGGGAGCTGCAGTGCAGCAGGAATCTCTGGCCAGGTGTCCCCCAGGCCTGACCCCTCTCTCTGTGTTGCAGTCCTTTCTCCGTGGTGCCGGCCACAAGAGCTCTGGGCGCTGGTGACACCGTGCAGGTGACAGTGGCATTTCACCCGCTGGCCAGCGGTGCCCATTGCGGCTCCCTGGCCGTGTGCTGCAGCTCAGGTGAGTGCTGGGCCCTGCAGGGCACAGGACAGTTCTGCACATGGCTGCCTGCTGTCCATTCCCTCCAGAGGTGCCTGCCCTGTTCACCTTTACCCCAAAGCAAACTGAGAACTCCTTGGTGTTTAGGGGCTTGAGAAAGGCAAAGATTTTTGACTGCTGTTTTGCTGGGACTTGCTGAGTGGAGGAAGGAGGAACTCTGATTCTCCACTACCATGTGGCTATGCCTGGGTGAAGTTTTATTTGATTCCTGGGCAGTGCTGTAGGTGAGGTCTCCATCAGACTCTCTCCAATGCAATGGGTTTCTTGCACAACTCTGTCCCATATGCTGCTTCTCCACTGGCTTGCCAAGGACCCTTTCTCTATGTGGCCCTTACACATAGATGTAGTTTCTGCCTAATAACATTTTCAGGCCCTCAAGTTCCTTTTTTGTGTCGAATCAAAACAAATTTTTCCCTGTCCCCATTTCCCAGGCTGTTCAAGCTGTTACAAACCTCTCACATCTATCTCCCATTTGATTTCTAGACTGAGGGATCCCATTCAATCTTAATGTAGAAACTGCTCGGTACTCACTGATCTTTCCTTTGTCCCTTTCTTATTTGATTTGCAATGCTCCAGCTTGGTTTTTCAGATCAGAACAGTATAAAATATTTAAAGACTGATGTGGCTGTGGGTTTGGACAGGGAGATGATTTTCATGGTGCTCATTCTGTAGTGGTTTTTCACATTGCAGAGCCAGGCTGGTTGTGTTTCCTCACCTGTGTCCCCTCCTGCTGTGGGCTGTCACTTCACTTGTTCCTCTGGGCCTCCTTTTGCTGCCCACCTGCCCCAGGCATATTTGCTGGTCAGCAAGAAGGGATCCAAGGCATCAGGAGAGACAGGAGTCTCCTGGGATGCCCGGGGAGAGCCTGGGCAAGGCAGGACTGAGCAGGGCTCCTCAGCCCTGTCACCTGAAGGACTTGGATGCAGAAATCCTGGTGATCTGAGTGGGTCACTGGAGCACATGGACCAATCTCCCTGTCCATCCTGTCACCTTGGGGCCAAATCTCTACAAACACCCTCAGAAATAAGGTGTTTGAGGAGGTGCCCAGGACATCCTCACGCTGTACACACAGAGCTGAAGGATGTGATCAATGGAGTGGTCCACAGTACTGCTCCTTCAGCGCAAAACTGGGACACTTTCTTCTGTGCCCTGTGCCTTGCTCTGTTCCTTGTGCTTCCATCAGCCAGTGAGCTGAGCAAAGACTCCCCTTTGCTTTGTTCCAGGTGAAGAAAGAATCCACACAAAGCTCCAGGGAGAAGCTGTAGATGTCAACGTTGGGCTGAGCACAAATTCCCTGGAGCTTGACACGACTTTCACCACCATGTCAAGCCACAGAACCCTGTTCATTGAAAACAGGAGTAACATCACAGCCCACTTCCAGTGGAAGGCTTTTGCTGCTGAGGAAGAAGAGAATGAAGAGAAGAGGAGGTTGGTTTGAAAGATGCATTTCAGTGAGATACAGGCCCAAGACTGAGCTAACATGTGGCCTCAGGGGATGTTGGTGCTTTTGAATGGTTTAGGCCAAGTAAACCATGCCTGGCACTGGGGTGTGTGTCCCTGGGCTTCAGGAGCTCAGCACTCAGCATTCCAGGTCATTTATACTCCAACCAGGGATGGCATTTTGGGAAGGAAAGGTTGGTTGTGATGACTGGATTTCCTCAGGTCCTAATTGGGCTCTTGTCTCTCTTCTCTTCTTTCTACATGACCTGGCAACATCCTTTAACATTTCCTGAGTTGCCAGTCCCTCTTTCCAAAGGTGACACACCCTCTTTTTTCCCCTTAGTTCCTTCAAAAGCTCCTTCCCCATGCGGGCTGGTTGTGTGTCCCTGTGCTGCTGTCAGAGAGGTTTTAAGCTCTCAGAGCAGAGAGGATTTTTTGTGAGAGAAGATAGCGCAGGATCCTTTCCCTCTCAGGACATTCTAGTGCCATGCACTGGGATGGGATCCAAAAAGCTCTGGCTCATGAAAAGGTCTCTCCAGGAGTTTGCTGTCTCCCTCTTGCACAACAAAGTTCCTTCCCCTCTCAGAGGCTCTGTTTTCATGCATATTGCATATATAAAACTTGAATGTCCCTGAAGGGATTCGGTGCCTGAATTCATCAATTTCCTGTGGAAGTGCTCTGGGATGCTCTTGTGAAAGGCAGAGTAGGGAACCGGGTAGGTCCAAAATGGAAGAAACAAAGAGTGATGCTGGTAACACGTAGCTGCAAGCCAGCTTTGTCTCCCCTTGCCAGGAAAATGCTGCAGTGGGTGCTCTATGATCTTTCTGTGCCCTCCCGAGCAGCTGAGTGGGAGGAAAAGCCACTTGAAATGGCTGGTTGATTCTCCCTCAGCTGTGGCAGAGGCTTTGAGGCAGGAGGTTCTCTGGAGGGATGCTGTCTTTGGAAACCTCTGCTGAGCTTGCAAGTGTGGAGTGAAACTCCCTGCTGGGCCAGGGAACAGCAAGTTGTCCTCTGATCCCTGTGGGACCCTCATGGCTTGGGCTCAGCCTTTGCTGGGGAGCTGCTGCTGCTCCTCCTCAAGTGCTTTGCTCCCCTGCGCTCACACTTCTCTCTGCAAATCTGTGGCTCATGAAACCATCTGCTGGCCTTGTCTCTCCCTGGGGCTGCAGGAAGTGTTTGCTGTGGCTGCCGAAAGAGGTGTCCCAGGAAAACTTCCCAGAGGAGAAAGAAACAGAGAAGGTGAAGGGCTCTTGTGGAGATCACAGTGCCCTCCTGAGCAGCATGGTCCAGGAGAAGATGGCAAAGGTGCAAGAAGACCCCATCCTGTTCTCTGATGACATTTTTTTCATTGAGCCAATGGTAAGTGATAGCTGAGAACATTCTCTTCCTCCTTCCCCCCCCGTCCTCCCACCCACGCTACTCCCTACACCCACCCCTTCCCCGGCTGCGGTCACTGGGCAGATCCTCAGCTGGCCCCATGTGCTGGCAGGGAGGACATGGAGTTTCTGGTGAGGCTGCAGGGCTCGCTGTTGAAAGCATTTGTGCCCTGCAGGCTCCAGGCAGGGCTGGGAGCCTGACAAAGCCCAGCTCTGCTGCCAGGCTGGAGCTCAAGGCACTGCCTGCGTGTCCTGTCAGTGTCCCAGGGAGCAGTTCTTGTAGGCAGGGGCTCCCCCCACACGTGGGGCTCAGCAGAGGCTGTTGGAGCACTGCCAGCTCACACACTGACCTGGAGCTTGCAATTGTTCCCTGGCAAAAGGAGGCCAAATTCAGCCCAAGGTTAATGACAGAAATGCCAATCCCCTCCTGTAACCATGCCTTGCACTATTTCTGAGTGTCCCTTCCAGCGTCATCTGTGAGCCTGGACACAAGGGTGGAAGGTTGAAATGGGCCTTTGGAGTTGTCCTGCACACAGGGACAGAAAACCTTGTCGTTTTCTGGTGATGCAAGCAAACTGCCACATGCTCCCATCAACCAGAGCCTTGATTCTGAGTACTGGCATTGTGAGAGATGATGAATGCCTGGTGTGTGCACAATGCAACATCCCTTCTCATGTTGGAGTAAACCCTAGAATAATGCCAGCCTCTGCTTTCTTTCAATACAGGTTAAACTAATATTTTTATTTCCAAGGACGGGGATCATGTTCTCTTCTTGGTTACAGCTATGGCCCATCTAAGGCCAAGAGCCAGCAGGGCACAGTGGCAGTTGCATCCCACTGTAGCTGACAGCAGCATGATGTGCCCAAGAGCTTGTGTCAGAGCAGCAGGAATATTGTGGAGAGTGGGAGCTGATCAGCTGAGCATTGAGAGCTGTGTTGGGCTGGGTTTGGAGTGTTTCCTTGGCTCCTTGTGTTGTTCACTCATCACTGATGCTCTAAACAAAGGCTTACAGGAGGGTGGTGAAAACAAGCAATGTGAAGTTTGCAAAGCAAGGTTTTGCTGTCTCTTTCTGCTGTAGGAGGGAGAAATCAGGCCGAATTGTTCAGCTGAAATCAAGGTGACCTTCAAACCCCTGGAAGCACTGGAGTATGGAAGTGTGGCTTACTGCAGCATCTCAGGTGCAGCTCCTTTGCCCTGCCTCTCTCCCCCTCAGTGAAGCCATGGTGCCAGCCTGAGCCCGCTGGGCTCCCATGGAAGTGCTGGGAAGAGTCCCTGGTCAGCAGGGCAGTGCTGGCACATCCCCCCTGGCCCTGCAGCTCCCAGGGAGTCTCCCGTGCCAGGCCAGGGCTCAGGATGCTGTGTGTGCCTGAGTGATCCCAGAACAGCCCAGGCAGTGCAGGGAGAGGTTTTCATGCCATGGCTTTGCCAGCATTCCCTCAAAGGCCAGAGAACTCCAGAGCAGAACAGCTTTAGTGAACAAGCACTCAGCCCCTGCAGGCCCCTGGCCTCCAGGATGGCTCCATTTGCCATGGATCCATCATCAGGTGGTAGGAGCCGAGTTAGAAATGGGCTCCCTGAGCCTGGATCACCTCCCAGTGCCCAGACAGCAGCAGAGCAGAGGGGGCTGAGCCCCCCTGAGCCCGGGCTGTTGGTAGAGGGAGCAGCCTTGGCCAGCAGCTGCTTCTCTCCCTGTGTGGCAGTTGTCACCTTGCAGCTCTCAGTCTGTGGCAATAGAACACAGTGCTGAGTGTCACAAGGGGAGCACTTGGGCAACAAAGTCCTGTGCTCCTGGGCCAGGGAGTTTGGGAATTGCCAAACTCCATAGGAGCTTTGTGCCTGCACTGAATGGATTTCAAAGCTCCTCTAGGTGCATGGGAAGGAAACCACAGAATCACAGTATGGTAAGGATGGAATGGACCTTAAAGATCATCTAGTCCCAAGGCCCCTGCCATGGGCAGGGACACCTCCCTCTAGAGCAGGGCGCTCCAAGCCCCATCCAGCCTGGCTTGGAACACTTTCAGGGCTGGAACCTCCACAACATCCCTGGGGAACCTGCTCCAATGCCTCACCACCCTCACAGGGAAAATTTCTCCCCTAATGTCTCACCTAAATCTCCTTTCTCTCCATTTCTACCCATAACTCCATGGCCTGTCACTACAGGCACCAGAGATGTTTTAAACTCAGCAAACTGGTGGCTCAAATTGGAAAGCAGCCCAGGAAATGGGTTAGAAATTGCAAGTCAGCCTCAGGGGATATGTCCTGAGGGAAGAGAAGGGTGCATATCTTCTCCTGCAGCATCAGGAGCTGGTTGCATCCAGCTCAGAGTCAGGGACTAGCACTGAGGCAGCCTGGAAAATGCAGTGGAGCAGAGGGAATGATTGTACTGCAATGGACATCTCTCCCCAGGCTGTGAGAGCAGGCTGCCCCTGCAGCTCAGAGGGGAAGGCCAAGGACCCTTGGTTGAACTCAGCTCTCCTACTCTGAACCTTGGGAACGTTTTCGTCAACACCCCCCATGTCTATGAGGTGAGCAGCAGGGCTTGGGATGGATGCTGATGGCTCCTGAGGCAGCAGCAAGCCTGGTGCAGCTGTGGAATTGCTGCCAACCTGGGCAGCTGTGAGCAGGGAATATTTGATGGACTGCTGAAATCTGGGCGTCACAAAGGTGTGTCAGTTGTTCCTGAAGCCCCAGTCCCTGCTTTTGGGCAGCCTTCCTTAGGGATCATCTGGGAGGCTTCCTGCAAAACAACTCCTTGGCACGTGAAACCCTCACTGGCTCCAAAAGCTGCATGTTCAGAGGCTTTTGTGGCAGTGCCAGACACAAGGCACCTTTGCACTGGGCTCTGCAGAAGCAGCTGCAACAAACTGGCTGCCTTTGAGCTTCAGCCCACTGCCAACAGCTCCCAGCCAAGTGTCTTCTGCTTATTGCTGCAATCACAGGAAATCCTTGGGAGTTCTCTCCCTTGCTGACCAGTCCCTCACCACACTTCAGCCTCGGTGCATCTCTGGCTCTAGAAAGAGAAAAGTGTTCCTGGGCATAAAGCAAAGGGTTTTTCTACCTATTTGCCTCCCCCCCACTAGAGTCAAGCTTGCAAAAACTTCATGAGGCACTGCATCATGGCCGACACTTTCAAAATCTTGGGCTGTGGATGGGAAAGACGCTGAGTTTTCTCACCAAAAGATGGTGCTGTCTGTACGTTTTGATGCTGATGCCTCATTCTCAACTTATTGTTTTCATGGTCTGGAAAAAGTGAATGAGCAGATGGTGCTGTTGGAGCTGTGCTCACTGGGGCAGCAGCAGCTCTGGGGTGATTCCCTACGCAGCTGCAATCAGTCCACGTTGCTCTCAGGGCCAGCTCTCAATGCACTTGGTGCTGCTGAGCAGAGGGGCACTGCTCTGTGTCCATGGGATAAGCCCAGGGTGACTGCAGTTCTGTGGAGTTGCCACTGCTCTGCGTGAAAACCCAAAGGCAGAACTTGTCCTGTTGTATCTTTGGACTTCTGCCATTCAGCAGCACAAAGCATCTTCTGCCTTTTCTGGGTGTTCATTGCATCATTAGAAAATTACTCACAAGAAGGGAAGATTCCACACGTATTTCCATTTTGCTTTCTTGCTGCTGCAGGTGAAACTGATGAACCAAGGAGCTATTGATGCTCCCTTCACCTGTCTCCCTTCAGCCACCAACATGGGTTTGTGTTTCAAGTTTGCCCCCGAGGAGGGCATCATTGCAGCAGGTGGGAGCCAGAGTATGCAGATCTCCTTCAGTGCCACCGTGCTGGGGAGCTTTGAGGAGGAGTTCCAGTTCAGTGTGGCTGGATCTCCTGTGCCTGCCATCCTGACCATCAAGTAAGGACCCTGGGAGCTGGGTGGGCACATCTGTAGCTGTCTCGGGAACATCCCCCACCTACCTCTTTTTGGGGTGGAGCAGAGGAAAAAGGTGTTTTCTGAGGTGTGAATCTCTGCTCTGCTGCTGGCATTGCTTTAGCGTGAGGCTGCCTGCTGCCCTGTGTGGTAGCTGGGAGCTGGAATGACTCCTCCCTGCAGGGATCTCCCTGTGCCTTGGGCCATGGCAGGCAGTGGGATGGATCAGCTTTGGGCAGCAGCTGCTCTGGGATGTCCCACCTGAACCCCCAGCAAGGCCCCCAGGGCTTTGCAGATGGGCCAGCCTGGCTGATTCTGCAGCAGCAGCAGGGTTTGTAAAACCTTGTGTGAATAATCCATGCCAGATGGGCAGCAGCAGCCTCAGCTCACCTCTCATGGCCATGCTGTGGGGCACAAGCTGTGCTCCCAGCTCCTGTGCCCAGAGGGCTCTGGTGCCTCCTTTGCACAGCCAGCAAAGGGCTGATGTGGGAGTCAGGAACTGTGCACCAGGAACTGTGCCAAGGACTGGGGCACCATCCCGTGGGCAAGACACAATCCTGGCCCAGCCAAAGGGAGAAGGGCGGGTCATAGGAGAGGCAGAGCTCAGTGCTCAGCACTACAGCAGCGTGAGGCCTTGTCCCTGCCAGCCTAAACCATGTGCTGCAGGATAATGGAGTGGAAGCAGGAGAACTGATGCTGGCTGCTCTGCAGCTTTGGAGCTGGGCTGCTGCTCTTGGGAGGCACTGGCTCCAGGCAGTGAAGAAATGAAAACAATCTGCACTGCATGATGCCAATGAGATATGGGAGATGGTGAAGAGGAACAAGGAAGTTATTCCTTAGCAAGAGAAAAGTGGTGAGCAGGTGCGCCCGTAGTGGAAAAACAGTGACGCTGCCTTTGTTTTTGGAGGAAAAGTGCTGCTTTTTCATTTGGAAATCAAGAGTGAACCTTTCACCATCAAATAATTGATTCTCCTCTGTCCCTCCCCCAAAGTGGCCATGGGGTGTTTCTGCATAAGCAGCTTGCTCCTTGAGCAAGGGCAGGTGTCTCTTGTTGAGATGTGCAGAGCAGAGCCAGGGGCAGTCCTGTGAATGCAATAGAGAACACAGTTCACTGGTTCTTGATTTTGAACCAAAAGGCAGAGTGGGCACTGATTGGCATCAACCATGAAATCAACTGGTGAATGTTGTGCAGCTTCAAGTGCTGATTTCAGTGGATGTTGGTGGCTCTTGGAGTGTGTCTGCTGAGTTGAAGGACAGGTGAGGTGCTGTGCTAGATTCAGGACAGCCATGTTTGGTTGTTGAAGCTCTTGCTCTTGGCTGTGCCAGCTGGTGCACTGCTGACAAGCTGGTCCTTTCCTCTAGGATTCATCTGTGCCCTGGGTAGAACTGTTGCTGCTCTTTTCAGAGGATGTTTGGGAATGTCCTGGACTCGTGTCTCAGAACAGTGTCTGTAATGATTGTGTCATTGAGAGAATTGAGAAAGCTCCTCCATGGGAACAGCAGTTGCAGCTCAGAAGGAGCAAAGCAGGGAAGCTGTGGCTGGAAGGGCTGCTTACAGAAGTTTGTGGGGACACCTTGATGTCCATACCATTGCAGATGGGGAAACTGAGGCACGGAGCCATGTCTGGGTGTGTGTTCAGGGTCCTTCATGGGACCCCCAGCAACCCGGGGGCTTCTCCTGCCTGCCCTGTGCCCAGAGCCCATCAGGGGCTGTTGGCTGCTGCCCCTTGGCTTGAGCTGCCTCCTGTGCCCAGGGCCCTGTGCTGAGCACACGGGGCTGTGTTGGTTGGAAACCCAGGGTGCCCTGAGCCCAGGTTTTGTGCCCCCGAGCCACGACAGCCGCACCTTTGCAATGCCTTTAACCGAGCCATTGCGTGCTCTGTCCTCGGCCTGCAGGGGCAGCGTCACGGCACCGAGTTTACACTTCGACCTCGCTGAGCTCGACTTCGGGGACATCTCCTTTGGTGAGTGTTCCCTGGGCTGGGACACAGCCTCAGGGATGTGTGCCTTCCAACAGAAAAGCATCCCTCACTCCTGCCCTGCCCCAGCAGCCTCTTCAGGCTGTGAACTGCAGGGCTGCTGCTGCTGCTGCTGCCTCAGGGGGCATTTTGCCATTGTGGGATCCAATGGAAGCAAGGAATAGGAAGGCAATATTTTCTGGTGTGTCTGTGCTGCTTTAAAGGACAGATGTCTGCCAAGGAAGGTGGGAATCTTGCTGCAATGGAAAGTTGAGCCCCTCCCTCCAAATGATTATCCCTTTGAAATGACAGGGCTCCCAGGCAAAACTGTGGGAAAAGGAATAACAGTTCTTTGCTAGACTGTCTCAGGAGAGCACAGACAAGAAGGCAAGAACAGACATTTCCCAGATGCCAAGTCCTGTTTTTCCCCTTTGGTAGAGGTCTGGTCACAGCAGGAGGAGCTGTGGGCGCTGGCAGGGCAGGGATCCCCCCCAGCTGGTGCGGAAAGGGAAGGGAAGGAGGAAATGCTCCTTTTGCAAAGCCCCAGAGGGCAGGGGGATGTGGGCAGTGCCCAGCAGCAGCAGCAGCAGCAGCGGGGCAGGCAGGCAGGGTCGGTGCCAGCGCTGAGCTGCAGCCAGGGCAGCCCCGGGCCAAGCACAAACCTCCCGCAGCAGCAGCGGCCGAGCTGCGACCCCCGAGCGGGAGGAAGGGAAGCTCCGCTCCCTGCCCAGCCTCAGCTCCCACTGCACAGCCGCCCACGGCATCATGCCACAACTCCCAAAACCTCCAAGGGAAAAGCCCAGCCCAGGGCCGAAACCCCCCAAAACCCCCCAGAACCCCTATCCCCCTTCCCAGACCAACGGCAACATTCACTGCCAAGCGAAAACCCAGAACAATGAAGTTCATGAACTTCTGAAGGAAACTCATTGCCTTTTTTGAGCTGCTTCTTCCCCAGCCTGCTTTACCACGGAGGCACTTGTCAAGTTGCCTTTGGAAGGAAAGAAACACGAAAGGCAAGAGATGGAAATATGGGTCTGAAGCAGGAGATTGATCCTGCTGAATCCAATTTCATTCCTAAGGGCTCTTCGGCTGAAGGCAGCTGTTGTGTCTTTGCTTCTTTGTAACTCTTGACTGTTGTCTGCATGTGCTGGCCTCAGTCTCCTTGGAGGTTTTGACATCTGGGTTTGTCCTTTTTGTGCCTCTCTTGCCTCCCTGCTGGAGTCCCTGCTGGAGCTGGCAGTGGCCACTTGGATGGGCACAGAGAAGCTGTGGGCTGCAGCTGCAGTTGTTTTTTCTCCCCATCTGTGTCCCAGATGCTCTTGGTGAGCAGGCCTGGGGAGAAGTCTCCTCCCCACAGAGCTGGCCAGCCCAGCCAGATGTGCAGTGCAGAGCAGGCTGTGGCTGCTCTGCGCGCTCTGCAGGACATCCCTACCATGAGTGGCTGTATCTCTGGCTTTGCAGGATGGAAAGCAAATCTCAGAGCCTAGGTGGGGTAAACCCTTGCAGGCAGCACTCTCAGTGAGCAGCATGGCTGTGATGTCCCCGTCTGTTGGGTGAGGTGGGACCTGGTTCCTAATTGCTAATCTCAAAGCAAGGCTTGGCTGTGCCCCCAGTTGAGTGGGCTCTGAGCTTTCACGTGCTCAGTCTGTTTGGCCCAAAGCAAGAGATGCCTTAAGGATCCTGCAGAGAGAAGCTGCATTAGGGTGCTTTGCCTCACGTTCTAGTTCCTGATTCCATCCTCCCTTTATTTTGCTGTAGCTTCTTCTCACTGACAACTCACTCTTTATATGTCTTGAAAAAGGTGGGAGTGTTGGCAGGCTGAGCAGGGAATTGGACAGCTTGAATTCTCAGAGTAAATGCTGGGTCTGGGTGCACACTCATCACTGAGAGAGAACTGGTGCTGGTTTGGGGCAGGTGAGGGAGCTCGTCCCCATCCCAAAGAGAGAAGCTTGCAGTGTTCAGCAGGGCTAGGAGTGGGCATTTTCAAGGCTGCAGTCTGGAATCTGTGTCAAAGGGAACTAAGTGACGATTAATTCCTCACGCAGCTTCTGGGTGAGCTGTAGTTCAGACCATAAAGAGCTGAATTCCAATCCCACTTTGATCCTGCCAGGATCTTGCCCCCAGGATCATGCCCTGCTGGGTGCCTGAATGGATATTTGTGTCCTTGCCCAGGCTTTCCCTACACGCAGCCCTGCCGCCTCACCAACAGCTCCGCGGTGCCCCTGACGTTCCAGCTCCGCATGTCGGACGATGGCACGCAGCCGGCTGTGGACAGCGTGGATCAGATCCGCAGGGACACCGACCCGGCCTGGAGCAAGGGAATCCATTTCCATGTGGAGCCCAAGGAGTTCACCCTGAATCCCAGCCAAGGCACCATCCTCCCCCAGGGACACCAGGACATCGAGGTACGGCAAGAGCCCAGCCACAGCCGCTGCAGCACCAGGGCTGGAGCTGCACTGCAGGGTGGGAGGGCTTTAGCTCTGGTGCCAGCTTGGAGCATCCTGGCACTGAGAGATCTGCACTGCTGGGGGCCTCTGCTAGCTGGCTTACTCGGGATGTTCCTCAAAGAGCACTGTTTGCTTTCCAAAATCATATGCCTGAGTTCACAGACCTTATGGTCAAGGCCTGAAGCCATTCTTGTGTTTTTGAGAGCGATTGATTTGATTGCAACGGGGCAGAGCAAGGATGAGGGCAGAAGGTGGCTGTCAGAGAGATGTCATTGTATCAAGCAGTGAGCTTTTCTTCGTGGTGTCATTTCCCCCCTCCTGGGGAGCAGAAAGAATTGTGTTCACTGCAGGAAGCTCCAGTGGAGACAAAAAAATCTGCAGCCATGTGTAGCGGTTCAAATTTATTGTATTGATTCCTTGTTAAGTGGTTTGTTCTGTTGTACCCCGTGTTCTCCCCGAGTTGGTTTACCCCTGGGATTTACCTTCCCTCAAAGCTGTCCCTCATGCCATTCCCTGCCCCTTGTTCCAGCTCTTTCCCTGCCTGTCAAACCCAGCCCCTTTTGTTCCCCAACCTTCTTTGCCAATTTAACCTGGAGCCAATCCCTGTCTGCAATGCCCCTTTGGAATTCCCCTATTCCTGGAGGCCCCATTGGCCCATGTGAGCCATCCTCCCCACCCTCCTACCCAAAGTGGCCCCAGACACTTGATGTAATCCCCTCAGTGTTCCCCTGAGGATTCCCTTTTGGCTTGCTGTTTGTATTCACCGCCTGATTTGTATCTGTACAAAAGCCCTTGCACAGGAGTGTCCAGGGCTCTTTTGGCTTTGATCCTTTTGCTTGGAATAAACCCTTCCTTGTGGAACTTCAAGACAGAGATCCTCCTCCTTTCTCCTCTGCCTGGTCCCATTGGTGGCTTGTCTCTTGTGGCATAGAGCAAGAGGCTCTGAGGGTTCTGCCTGTGGTCAATGCCCAGCCTGCGGCAGTTCTGGTTCTGAGGGTTCTGCCTGTGGTCAGTGCCCACCCTGGGGCAGTTCTGAGGGTTCTGCCTCTGGTCAATGCCCACCCTGGCACAGTTCCCCACTCCTGGCGTGGGGCCGCAGTTCTCAGAGCCAGCCCGGGCCCGGGCTCCCAGGGCAGCCATGAACTGCCCAGCACCTGCTGGGCCACACTTTGCCCTCAACCTCGTGCTGTAAAGCTGAACTCATTGTGGTCGAGTCAGATTTCCTCTGCATGGATGTCTTTGTAGCCAGATGAGAAATTGGCCCCATAATTTGAATGCAGTGGTGCATGGAGCTGTAGTCTAATGTTTTAATGTAGCTGACCTGTGCCCTGATAGCAAGGTGTGTTTAGCAAATCTGGTATTGCCAGAAGGCTTTTGTTACTCTGAGACTGTGCTCTACACATGGAGCAGCAGAAGAATAAAGGCCAAATCCTCCCTCAGGAACTGGAGGATATCACCCGTGGGTAATGAGCTTCTGTAAGGAAGCATTGACTGTTCTTCTCTTCCACCAGGTGACCCTGTGCTCCAACACGGTGATGGAGTTCTACCGGAGGTTGCTGGTGGACCTGGAGGGTATTGGCAAGGGAGTGGCAGCCCTGATCATCACAGCCAGGTACCAGCCCTTGCCTGGCCTCCCGCAGGCACTGCCTTGCCCAGGCTGTGCTGGCTGCAGCTGCCAAGGAGAAGTGCTGCTGAATGCCCTCATGTTGTGCCAGCTGGACATGAGAACAGCAGTGCTTGGGCAGCAGCCTGTGGTGAAAAGCACATTTGCTCACAGCCCAGCATGGTCCTGAGCCCTCTTCTAAAGGCACCAGGAATGATATCATTGATTGGCCTTGTTTTTGGTGCTTGAGGTGGAACAAATTTCCTGAGGGCTTCCTCTCCTTCAGGCTGCAAGAGGTGGAGTTGTGCTGGTTGTGAGCACCGTGCATTGGTTTGGGCCACAGCAAGCAGCTGCTGAGAGTCAGGCTCTGGCTCTGTCCGTGGGGGCACATGGCAGGGGGGAAGTGGCTCCCAGCAAGAGTGGGGAGGGCAAGGTCTGACAAGGGGAAAGCAGCCCTTGATGTGGCAGGTCAGCTCCAGTTTTTGTCCTTCCCTCTGCTTCCCGTTTTGAGCTTTAATGTCGTCAGAGTTGAGAGCAAAAGTCATTGTTGCTGCAGCAGAATTCCATGCTGCTGTGCTGCTGTGGGTGTCAGTGTGATGGCCAGAGGGATGCAGCTCCCTGGTGCTGTTCCCTGTGCCAGGCAGAGCCATCCAGGCAGTGCCTGGGCTGCCATTGTGTACAGCAGGTGGAGCTGGGGCCAGGCAGTGCCTGGAGCTGTGCAGTGAAGGAGCCAGGGAGCTGCAGGGCCTGGCAGGGGCTGATCAGCCCCTCTGTGGGGCAGCTGCTGTCTCGTGCCCTCCAGGGCTGGGGCAAAGAGCTGAGTTCTCAGGCAGGGCAACAGCACCATGGCAGAGAAGGGAGTCATTTTTACGGAGACCCTGGAGTTGTGTGTTCCTTGAGCCTTAGGGAGCACTGATCCTTGTTGGCAAGGCTCCCCCAGAGCTCGTGGGTCACTGGCACTGTTCCAGGAGTCCTTGCAAGCCTTCTTGGGTAAAGCAGGGGCTGAGGCAGCTGTGGGGCAAAGTGCTCTGCCTGGGGCACTTGGCAGCCTCTGGGTGCTGCCTCTCAGGGTTTGCCCCTCCTTGACAAGACATGTTGGAGTGGGAAGAGGTAGAAGGCAATTTATCCCTGTAGGGCTCTTCAATGTGCATTTGACAGTGACCAATGTATTCTGCTCCATTTCACAATCTTTGGGGGTAGGCATTCTCCATTCTCTCAGTATCTCTGATTGTCCTGGGGTCATCTCTTTGCCCAGATGTCTCGTTCCTGAGCTCCAAGTGTCCTCCCCAGTGCTGCTGTGTGATGAGTGCCACCTGAAGGTGCCCTATGAGAGGAAGATCCTCATTAGGAATCCCAGCCACCTTCCTGGCTGCTACCGGCTTATTCCCCAGGTTTGGCATCACATCCACCTCCTCCTGTCAAATATTCCTGAGGAGATTATTAGGGGAACAAAGGGTTTGGATAAGACCTTGCTGCTTTCTATTCAGTCTTAAAGATCTGCTGAGAACACGATCCTACCCAAGTGTAAACTTGAGGAGGCAGTTTAAGCTCCTGAAAAAACAGTTGATGTTCTAGTCATCAGGGTGTTTCCCTGTGGGAGATCTTAGAGGGTAGTGAAAAGCTGCTGCACCCACAGACACCAGTGCCTGTGCTGGCAGCCTCCTTGCAGGATGCCCTGGGAGTGCTAAACCTACAATACTTGCATCTTGTTTGTGCCTTTGACCTTTGTCCTGGGGAGTTTTAAAGGTGTGTGTAAGTTGCTGTTGTGGTGGATGTTAAGGAGCCTAAAGTTTCTTGAGAAGTCCCTCTGAATCTGCGTTTCATTGTGTCCCTTCCAGAAACGCAAGGAGGACTCTGCTGTGCTCTACTCCAGCCCCAAGCCCTGTGGGATTGTGCAGCCCCAGAGCACAGCAGAGATCCCAGTTGTGGTGGCAGTGCAGGCCCTGGGCACTCATCGCACCAACGTTCTCATCGGCGTGTTCGGGGATGAGAGAAACCCCCTGGTGAGGGCAAGGGGAGATGTGAGCCTGTGTGCAGCTGCTCCTGGCAGGGTGCACAGGGACAGGGATTGTGCCCGGGAAAACAGGCACAGGCTGCTGGGGAGAAGGACAAGAGGGATGGGGGCACAAACAGCTCCTGCCTTAGAGGTGGGAATCTCAGTGTCTGACACAGAATGGAGTTGGGCTAAGCTGGAATCCAGGGGCATTTGAGTTCATTATTCTTTCAAATGCTGTTAACTTTGGAAACATCTGTTTGAAAATGTCGTCTCTCTGAGTGCAAAAGAGGATGTCAGAAGACTTGTGGGAACCTTGAGCTTTCTGTAAAAGAAAGGAAAGCTGGCATTTGAAGAGTGTTTGCAAGGACTGAAACTTCGATTAAAACATATGGAAATGGCAATGCCGAATTCCCTGGATGGCACCAAACATCTGAACCCGGGCCATCGTGGCACTGCCTGTAAATCAGTGAACAGGAAGGAAAGGCAATGCAGGCTGTGCCAGGGAGCCTGAAGTTTGACCAAACAGTTGCTTTCAACTATCAGGCTGCTTCCCTTAAAGAGGAGGGTTTCTCCCCACCAGAAGAACCAGTTGTTTAACTGTCAGGCTGGTCTTACCTAGAGATTTCTTGCAAAGATAAAAGCTTTGGGCCAATAATTTTTAGTTTGAAAGGTTCTCTTACCTTAATCCTTTTCAATTTGGAGGTGAACATGTAATTTTCTTTTTCCCCAAAAGCCCAGCATTTCAGCTGGAGAGTGGTAGCTGTCAGGTTGAGCTGTTGAAGCTTTTTTAGGTTTGTCTGTTGTGGTTTGTTTTGGGTTTTTTTAAAATCTTTCTTGCTTGCTTCCTGGAACAGAGAGCACAATTACGAAGCTCAGGACGGCTGGCAGAAATCTCCCCAAGCCCAAGGCTGGCAGAGCTTGGCAGGATCCCAGCACCACAGCCTGTGTATATATGGAAGGATGGATGGATGGATGGATGGATGGATGGATGGATGGATGGATGGATGGATGGGCAATGCGACCTGAGTCACCTGGGAGTGTTGTAAAATGTCAACCAACCCCCCAGCGGTGTCAGGGGAACATTCCTGATAAATCCCCGGCGGAGCTGCCGAGTTTCTGGCCTTGGGCACTGGGTGGGCTGTGCTGGCTGGGCACTGGCTGGGTCTGCCCCTCGGTGTCTCAAATCTCACCTTTTTGCTGCCTTCTCTGTCTTTTCCTCTCCCACTGTGCTTTTTGCATCCCCACCAGGTGTTAATGCCTGTCCTCTGTAGTTGCTCAATGCAAGCAGGTACAGCTCCTGCAGCACCTCAGTGCCATCCCTGGGCTGCCTTTAGAACAGACCTGCCCCAGCCTGGATTGGGAAGGGCTGGATCAAACCATTTCTCAGTTCAACGTGCCAGCACTCAGCCAGGGGCTGCATCCTTGCCAGGAGCTGCTCGTGCAGGTGTCCCTCCCTCCCTCCCTCCCTCCCTCCTTCCCACTGCAGGTCCCTGGTCATAGTTATTTGTTTTCCAGAGATGAGCTCCACCCACCTAAATTCAAACCCCAGCCACCGAAGGAGAGGAGAACCAGTCTGGATTGCCCGGCAACTCGATGGAGGCACTTCAGGACTGGAAAGGAGGAGGCAGCCAGAGCCCTGAAAGAAGTGCAGGATTTTACCCACTCTTCAGGAGCAGAGGTAGATTTTCTTGTACACCTACTGCTTGCTTTGCCTCCCCAGCCTGCCAGCACCAAGTCCTGCTCATGCTGAGCTCCCTTTTTGCTGCCCTGCTGTGCTGTGCCCTGACAGTGGGCTGGGCAGCAGGGCCAGTGGCTGGACATGGGCTGAGGGGGAGGGAGAAATAGGAGAGTTTTCCTTGGAGAAGCTGGCTCAGATCCTACAGGCCTGTGCTGAGTGTGGGATTTTTTGCCTTGTTTCCTTCCCAATGTAAGATGAGGCTTTTCTCTGCATCATCATGGTAACACCTCCAGCTTCCCTCCCAGAGCAAGCTGGGATGATCCTGATCTCCATGGAGCCTCTTCCCAAAGCAGCCAGACTCCCTGTTTGCAGGGCTCTGCTTTCACCCAGAGCTGCTATTGCACTGCTGGCCCTGGAGCTGTCTGACAAAGGGAGACTTTGCAGAGGGGCTGTCTCTTCTTCCCAGCATAAAAAATGGCTTGTTTTTTGGGTGCCAGCACCAACTCCTGAGCACCCTCACCTGCCTCGAGGCTTGGAGGGATTCAGGTGCTCCCTGGACGTGGCGCACACTGCCCTGGGAGCAGAGAAGGCAAGAGGGAATCTGTCTCCCTTGCCCATTGTCAGTGTGGCAAGCAGGGCTGGAGCTGCCAGTGCCACTGGGGGCCCTCAGCATTGGCCACAGAGGGGCCTCCCATCCCTGCAGGCCCATCACAAAGTGCTGCTGGAGCAGCTGCTTGTTGGAGAGGCCGTGCAGGACACGTTGCAGGGCTGCCCAAGGACGCTGTGCAGCACCTGTGGAGGGCACTGCTCCCCCTGGAACTCCTCAGGTGCTCCACAGGAAATTTTTGCAGGAGCTTTTGCTGTAGCACCTTGAGAAAGAAGCATTTAAATCAGAGAGAGAGGGGAAGAGCCTGAGGAGTCAGATGAGCTGGGCTGGACTCCTTCCCTCAGCTCCAAGAGCTCTCACTCTGAGTCTCCTCCTTTTCTAAAAGCAGGTCGTTTTAAAACTTTTTAAAGGCAATTTGTGCATCAGAGAGAATTTCTACTGCCAGGAGACATCCTAGTTCACTTTCATGTAATGTACTAATTAATGCATTGAGCTGTGAGTATGGGAGAAGATTTTCCCCATGGTCCCTGCACTGGTCAATGGCATGGATGCAGGATGAGGTGAGGGTGATTCTGGCAGTGTTTGGGGAATAGGCCCCTCTGGCTACAGCTGCACTTTGCTCCAAGATGCTCCATTGGATCCATTTCCATGCTCAACACCTCAATCTCTCCTGTCTTCCATCCAGGCTTTCAATATCCTGCCACTGGCAGGTGTGCTGCAGCCAGGAGAGAGCCAGCAGGTCTCCTCCACCTTCTCTGGCGACCTCAACACCACCTGCAATGTCCCGGAGCTGTGCCACATGGAGGCAGGCTCCACCTCTGAGGTGCTGGTGCCCAGGGAGGCCTCACGTGTCAGCTCCTCCCTGAGCCCCCAGGAGATCAGCTGTGGCTCTCAAGCCCCTCTCAGGGACAGGTGAGTCAGCCTTCCATGGGTTCCTGCTCTGCCATGGGTTATTGTCCCTGCAGGGCTTCCCTGCTCCAAGGCCTCTGAGCTCAGAGGAGCTGCAGAGCAAAGGCCAGCAGCAACACAGGGATGGCCACTCTGAGCTCCCTGGCTGCCAAGAGAGGAAGGACCTTCTTCTGTTGAGACAGAACATCTTCTTCTCTATTTGAGTTCTGAGCCCTGCTGGCTTAGCTGCTGTCTGCGGGGAGCTGGGCTCTGGGCTTGCTTTGGCACCGCATCTAGAGGTGTCTTGAAGTCCATGGCGTTGAGTGGCATCTTCTTCATCATCTGCCTTCTTCACCAGAACAGTGGGATTGTGGTATGGGCAGGCGTGGGGCACAGAGCAAACCTTGCTTTGGGTCCTGCTCCTGCCACAGATGAAGTCCTTGCACTGCTGATCTGCCAGGGTTCTCCTTATGGTGGTGCAGCAGCCAGAAAAGCTCCTGTCCTTTAGGCTCCCCTGGAGCTGCAGCCGTAGGCAAGCACAGGAGAAGCTCAGCTCCAGCAAGGCAGCCCAGCTCAGGACACACAGGCCAAGTGTGGAGCTGGGAGTGGAGGTGCTTAAAGCAAGCCTGTGCATCAGGACTTCTTCAGGCCAGACTGGAGTTGGTTTCATGGGGAGGAGATGGACAAGGCTGCTTCCAGTGGTTTCCATGGCAGCCAGCACTGGTTTGCTTGGTCCCAGCTGGGTTACAGCAGGAAATCTTCCTGACACGAGCCTGTCTTGCAGGAGAGGAGTTCCTGCAGCCTTTGCTTTCTGACTGATAGGATTGTTCTCATGAAGGAGCAGGCTAGGAGTCGTTAAAACCAAAGATCACGGACAGAGACTCTCTAAATAATTACAGTTAGACAGTGGGATGTTTATTAACACCAGCAGGCGGCACCAGAGCCGTCCCTAAAAGGCGTGCCTGCGTTGTCCGAGGTTCTTTGCCCTCTCTTTATTTCCCAAGATCTTACATAAAATACATCTGCACAACCCCAGCACCTCCCATCCCTGCTCTGTATGAAAATGAGGTCATTGGTCCTTCACTCCTGTGCAATTCTTCCCTTGAATTGGGTTGGTGGTCTCGAATTGGGTCAGTGGTCTTAAGGGATGAAGTCAGGAATGTCTTCATCAGGTCTCTGTGACCCTCTGGCACCATCCAAGGTCCCCTGCTTAGTGATTGATTGACATCAAGCCCAGGTGCTAACCATTGTTCTACTGGTTTCAAGATGTTCTTATAACAGTTCACTTCCTCCACTTCCCTCTAGAAAGAAGCTCCTAATGGTAAACAATAGAACAATCAGCTCCAGCTTAAGCATCTCATAATCATTAACCTATGGTCTGCCTATCTAACCTACATCCTGATCAATGGGAATTGCTTCTAACCCTCAGCTGAAATCTGAACTCTTTAAAATCATGCTTCAGCTATGCCCAGGGAGAAGGGGGCTGAATGAGCTGAGTAAGAACTGTAGGAGAGCTAAGCAGATGTCAGCAATCTGTGCTCTGCTTTAAACTGGGAAGCCAAGAGACAAAGGGCGTTTCCAGGCACCAGTGCAGAGAGCTGCTGGATCCGCCTTTGGCAGGGGCTGGAGGGGTCTGGCTGTGCCTTCAGAGGGAGCTGGCACAGTCAACACCTTATGATAGCAAAGCTCAGGTTTGGCTGGTCCTGGAGGTCCGCTTCCACCCATGCCCTCACTTGGGATGTTCCCAACCTCTGTGGGTTGAGGAGAATTCACGGAAATGGCCTCAGGGTCAAGGAATGAAGTGCAGGGCCAGTCAGGACTAGGGAGCCCAAGGTTCTGGTGGGACTCTCAGCCATGTTTTCTGTTTTGTCTGCAGAAGGGAGCTGAAGGAGCCAGCTCAAAAGCTTGAGCAGGAGGAGGCAAAAGCCTTAGAGGAGGAAGAGAGGAGGAAGGAGGAAGAGAGGCAGAAGAAGGGAAAGAAGAGTGTCTCTGTTGGCAAGCAACCTCCAATACCAGTAAAGGGGAAAACCAAGACCCGAGAGAATAAGGAAACCAAAATCCCAAAAAAGGAAACCAAAATCCCAGAGAGGAAGGAAATCAAAATCCCAGAGAAGAAGGAAAGCAAAGCATCAGAAGGGAAGAAAATCAAAGCATCAGAGAAGAAAGACACCAAAGCATCAGAGAGGAAGGAAACCAAAATCCCAGAGAAGAAGGAAGACAAAGACCCAAAGAAGGTGGAACCCAAAGCTCCAAAGAAGGGAGAACCCAAAGCCGTCAAGAAGGGGGGAACTGAAATCCCAAAGGACTAAGCTAAGATGGAGAAGAACTCTTTATTCTTTATTCATACAACTCATTTTACACAGTTTAACAGACCTTGTGTGCACCTTTAGTTCGTTCAAAGATTTCTTATCAGTTAGTTGAATATTGGTTAATAAAATAGATTTTACTTGTGCATCAAATCTCTCTATTGTATTGTTTACCTCTTCACTGATTCTCATGGGACAAATTACTTGTTATTGCAGGTGCATTTGTTTTTCACCCTCAGAATAGAATGGTCACAAAGTCTCATTCTCAAAATAGCTTCACATGGGAACTTGTAACTGCTTAGTTGCACACAGAAGAGATGATAGGCCAGCTATTGATATGGCTGAACAAGGCTTCATTTCAAAAGGCTTTTCTTTTATCATTATTCTACCTGTCTATGACATCTCCCGTGGTGTCCTTGGACCCACATTGTCACAACTGACCCACGGTTCCATGAGGTTCCCCTGTGTCACCATGGTCACTGTCAGAGGCTGGATGAGATCAATGTCCTGAGACACCCTGGGATGAGCTGTCAATCAGTCACACAGTGGGTACAGTGCTAACCCAGCCCTGATTGCCTGTGTGATCAGAAATCCCACCTGGGGGAGGCTCACAAGGGCCCGGCTGCTTAAAAACATAGAGCACAAGGTGAGCCCCTGGTATGGACTCTGCCTTCTCCTGGGGTTTGTGTCGCACCCACACTGGAACCCTACGAGCTGTTAGTCATATGTGTGTCTTTCTATAGAGCTTCTGTCTTTCTGTCTCTCTCTCTTTCTTCTCCTTCTAATGCTCTTTATATGGAACATTTTTGGATACCCTAACAGCTTGCGTGTTTTAATGTTTCCAGGATAAATGGGCTAAGTTAATGAAGTTACTGCTATGATAAGTGTTTTATGTGTAATTTGATGTTGCGTTAAATCCTCTTCCAAAGTTCTTGATTTTTTGCACTTTGCCAGTAGAATTTTGTGTCATTTTGACCTCTTACGAATATCTGCTTGGTGTTTATCCTGTGCACCAAACTCGAGTAAAGGTGGCAGATGAATTGGTGAATTGGCATGCAAACCCCAAACGGAGCTCTGGGTGCGTGGAGGATCGGGGCAGTGTGAGTCGCGCACAATCCCTGGAGTGCGGGGACACGGGTCCCTACCAGGGTTTGGGGTGCCCCGAGTACAGCAGCAGCACTGAGTAGAGCCAAGAGGGCCCCAGTGCCCAGGGTGGAACGGCGGTGCTGGGGGTTCAGTGCGCCGCGGTTCAGGTAAAAACCATAAACCCACTGGAGGCCCCTTGGGGTCACACGGCAGGGAAGGGCTGTGCTTACAGGGCAGGGCAAGGCTGGACCTGCCCCTTCCTCCCCCCTCCACACACAAAATGTTTAGAGCAGACGATCTCCTCCAGTCTGTCACAACAGGCAGTGTTGGAGGTGAAATCCCAATTGTGGCCATGGGCACCTGGCTGAGAAGGACAGTTCTTTTCCATGGGAAGGAAAGCACAGAGCCTCAAGGTTTGGAAGGCAAGTGAGAGCCTCAGCAGGCCAAGGCCAGCTAGACTTGTCAGTAATTGCAGAGTTTGGATTTAGGGAATTTTGGAGGTAGAAACCCAATCTCAGCCATGGGCACCTGGAGAAGCAGGACAGTTCTTTCCTTAGGAAGGAGAGCATGGAGCCTTTCCCAATGTTTTGGGGACGGATGAGAGGTGACCCTTGTGAAACCACTGCCTGCCAGACTTATCCTGGCAATATTCCTATTGGAAGAATCCCTGGATATAAGGACCTTTGGAGGTGAAATCCCAATTCTGGCCATGGGCGCCTGGAGCAGAAGGACAGTTCTTTTCCATTGGGAAGGAAAACACAGAGCCCCTCAGTGTTTCAGCAGCAGATGAGAAGTGACCCTCAACATGCAAAGGTCAGTTGGACCAGTCAGGCAGTCCATGGGAGGCCAAAGCAGCCAGACTTGTTCTGTGTTCCCTTGGTTTTGTGGGGCTCCATATTGTCACAATGGTTCCTTGGATCCATGGGGCCCCGCAGTGTCATAATGGTGACTTGATTCCATGGGTTCCAGAAGTGTCACGATGGCCCCTTGGTTACAAAAAGACTTGCAGTGTCACACTGGCCCCTAGGTTCCATTGGGTCCCACAATGTCACAGTGGCCCCTAGGTGTCATAAGGCCCTGCAGTGTCACAATGGTCCCAAGGATTCCATGAGCCCTTGCAGTGTCACAATGGTCTCCGTGGCTCCCCAGGCCCCACAATGTCACAGGACTCCTCTGTTCCATGAGGTCTGGAATGTCACAATGGACCTTTGGACCCTGGGGTTTTGCTGTGTCACAATGGTCTTCTTTGGCTCCACAGTGTCACTATGGACCACTGATGACAGGAGGCCACTCTGTGTCACCCTGGAGCTTTGGTTCCATGCAGCCCTGCAGTGTCACAATGGTCTCCTTTGGTTGCCCAATGTCACAATGGACAACTGATGGCAGGAGGCCCTGCAGTGTCACAATGGACCTTTGGTTCCATGCAGCCCTGCAGTGTCACAAAGGCCTCTTGGTTTCATGAGGCTCCACAATATCACAATGGTCCTCCCAGGATCACAATGGTCTCACTGATTCCGTGAGGCCTCACAGCGTCACAATGGTCTCCATGTTTCCATGAGTCCCCTGAGTGTCACAATGGTCTCTGTGTTTCCATGGTGCCCCTCAGTGTCACCATGGCCCCTTGGTTCCATAACACCCCAAGGTGTCCAAGTGGTCTCCATGGTTCCATGCAGCCCCACGCTGTCAAAATGGCCCCTTGTTTTGATGAGGCCTCTCAGTGTCACAATGATCCCTACATTCCATGGAGCCACACAGCGTCAGTACAGTCCCCTTGGATCCATGAGGCCCAGCAATGTCACAGTGCTCTCCATGATTCCATGAGGCCCCACAGTGTCACAATGGTCCCTTGTTGTCACAGGGTCCCACAGTGTCACAATGGTCCCTTGGTGTCACAAGGCTCCACAGTGTCACAATGCTCCCTTGGTCTCACTGGGTCTCACAGTGTCACAATGGTCCCTTGGTGTCACAAGGCTCCACAGGGTCACAATGCTTCCTTGGTTCCATGGCCCTGTGCTGCTGCATTCCCCCCTCCCCTTCTCAGGCCGCCCTGCCAGCTGAGAAATGCTCCTTGGGCCTCAGCCTTGGCCAACAGCCCCTGGGCTCAGCTCCTCTGCAGCTCATCACAAACACTGTCTGCTCCAGGCACTGCTGCTGCCCAACCAGCTCCTGGTTCCTTTAGCAGCAGCCCTGGGAACTGTTTTTGTTCCCTCAGTGGCACAACATCCCTGTTCTCACACTGCCAAATAAAGCTGTTGGTGCCAAGTGCGGCCAGGATGAACCATTGCTGGGACTGAAGCCCCTCTCTTGGGGCCCTGCGCACAGCACCCCAAAAGGAACCCTTGGAGCTCTCCTGGGCCAGCGACTCCCTCTGGGTGGGGCCTTTCCCAGCCGGGAACTCTCCCGTTTGCTGCACTCGAGGATCCTGAACAATGACAGAGCCTGGGCCGATCCCCCCACGCCTCCAGGCTCAGCACTCTGCCCACTGGGAAGATGCCAAAGCATCCTCAGTGAGCATTCCGTGCCCTCAGGGGAATTGCTCACAAGTTCCTTGCACTGACTCTTTGTGTCAGTGTGCACACAGGAGTGCCTGTGCTGGGGAAATGTGGCAGAAATGCTGCTCTCTGAGGAGTTTGAGTGCCTTGGATAGCTGAGTCAGTCAGGCCTGTAGGAAAGGTTAAATCACAAGGCCTAAGTGAAGTTAATTGCTGCTTAGAGTTGTTCTTTTGCTAAGGTGTTCTTTTGCTAAGTTGCTACCTTTAGTGTAAGTTATAAACTAAGCAAAATATTGTAGAGTTTTATTCCTTTGTAAAATTGCAAAGTCAAAAGCTTTTATTTAGGTTGAATGCTGTTACACTCTGCTCTTTTGCTAAATTGTGAAGTTGAAAGTATCAGTTAAGGTTAAGATATAGGTTAAGTCCTGTTAAGTTTGAGCTCTGTTAAGCTTTTAGGCCATATTCCTTTGATGCTTGCCCTCACTGTCCTTGTGTCACACACACACACATAGGGACAGTTCTCAGTTAATTTCTGGTTTGATTGCCTGGATTCTTTTTGGTTTTGTTGTTGCTTTGTTTCCCTGGTGTGCCTGAAGTGTCCAGTCAGGAGCAGAGTGACTCTTGCCAAGGAACTTTGTGCTGCTGTTGGTTAATATTAAATCTGGTTTTTGCTGCTCCCTTGCTGGGGATTTTTTCAGCGCTCTCAAGCCCTTGTTGGTAACAGGGTGAAGGAGCCCTGGCCCAGGCTCTGGCCCTGAGGGACGCGGGGACGCTGCCGGGGGGTCCCTGTCCCCCTGTGCCACCCCCAGGGCCCCGGCCCCCCGTCCCCGTGTCAGGCTCTGGGGTCAATTTCGTGGAACATCCTCTGGGGGAGGCTGCGGGGCCGGGGGCAGGGGGACCCGGGGGGACAGGGGACCCCGATGTGCACGAGCAGGATTGGACTGCTCTGGGGGGAGCTGTGAGGGGAGCCGGGGCAGAGTGACCTTCCCAGTGACCTCACACTGCCCCTGTGATGTCACACAGCCCCTGTGATGTCGCACTGACCCTGTGATGTCACACTGCCATCTGTGATGTCACACAGCCCTTGTGATGTCACACTGACCCTGTGATGTCACACTGACCCTGTGATGTCACAGAACCAACTCTATGTCCTCTTGTGATGTCATACAGCAGTGCTGTGATGCCACAGAAGTCTGATGTCACAAAGTCACCCTGTGATATCACAATCTGTTCTGTGATGTCACAGCCTTCTCTGTGATGTTACACCGCTACCCGGTGATGTCACAACCCACTCCCTGATGCCACAGAGCCACCCTCTCTCATGGCAGACTCTGCTCTATGGCTTCACATCCTACTCTGGGATGTCACAGCCAGCTCTGGGATGTTACAGCCAGCTCTGTGATGTCACCATCCCCTCAGTGATGTCACAGAACCCTCAAGAACTCAGTTCTGTTGAAACCCTGAAGTTTCTTGTACTTTGAAGAGATCCCTGTCAGGGACACAACTGAGAAAGTGTCCCCAGGTTCCAGCTAGAACAGAACCCTGCAGGCAGTGATGCCAGGTGGGGACAAGCAAGGGAAAGCTGTCTCTGGTGCTCCCCACAAGCCCCACATTGGCTGGAGATTGTGCCTGTGAGACTGAGAGTGAGTGACTGAGTGGCAGAGAGCTCCCAGGGGTTTGGGCGTCTGATTTTCTGTTCCTGTGGGTGTGCATTCCCTCTTCCATTGGGGGCAGCTACGGGAAATACTCATTCCCAAGCTGAAAAGGATGTTTTTGTGAAGTTTTGGAGAGTTTTAAATTTAGAGGGGAGTTATATTTCTGAAGGGAGTTTAAAAGGGATTGTTCATGGTTATTTGAGGAGCTTCCTGATATCTCTATTGATTCTGTCTATCAGTTATCGTTTTGGGATGCTGTCGGGGAAAAGCTTTATATTTTACAAACACAAGGGGTTTTAAAAGTTGGGAAATTTTATCTGTTGTTTCATTCAATTTATAGGATCATTTAAGGAGTTCATGGTTCCAACCCTTTTCCCTGGTTTATTCAACCCGCCCTTCACGTTCCCGAACCCAGGTTCCCTGAGAACAGGATGGGAGATGGCACCCGCCCTTTGGCACAGACAAGCCATCTGCTGTCTGCCATCTCCCCTCCTTTTCTGTCCTCTCCTCAGGGTGGTAGTGGCCATACTGCCTTGAGATATTCCCTCACCCACATTCCTTCATTCCCTAGTTCTAATCCTCCTTCCTATAAATCATAAGACGGCAATACTCCTGTTAGAGAGACCGCCATTTTAGATTCCCTCCCACCTTCATCCCCATTTCCCACCTTTGCTTCAGGTGCCTCCTCTGTGACGGGTCTCGCCTTAATGTTGAATTCCACCGCTGCATTGGGTCCCTCCCCTGTCATCAGAAAGCTCCTCCCCGGCGCAGGCTCCACCTCTCCACTTCCAGACCCCTTCTCCAGTCCAGCTTCTTCCAGTTCCCACATCACTGGAACCGGACATGGGGCCAACTGGAAGGAAGCCATTTGGGCTACCAAAGGCCTTCAACGCCAGGCATTGCTGGTTGGCAGAAAGGCCTGCGCCTGTGCCAGCAGACCTGCCTCCTCTACAGAGGAAAAGTGATAGCTTATCTGAGAGTGAGGATGAGCCCAAGGATTCTTGGCAGAGGATGCGGAGAAAAGCTGCAAAGGAGGGGGACTGGGAGGTGATATCCAAGATTCAGGTGGTGTGCAGTATAAGCAGGGGCCAAAACCTAAATGGGAATCCATAGGGAATAGATTCCCATTTAGGTTTTGGCCCCTGCTTATACTGCACAGGTGCCACCTGAATCTTGGATTCCCTACCTCCATAGGGAAATGAATGACTTAGTAAAGGCTGCCAAGGATTATGGGAGGGGTTCTCCCTATTTTAACAATTTGCTGGACATGCCATTTACTGCCCACACAATGGTATCACAAAATTTAAAACGGTGTATGAAAATTATATTGTCACCCGATGAATTTATTTTCTGGAAAGGAGTTTGGATAAAAAAAGTTCATGAGTTACCAAAAGGTTATGTTGAGGAAGAAGGGCGACAACACCTCACAATGGACTGCATTACCAGGGAAGGAGACTATACTAGACTGCAGTATCAGGCTGAAGTCTTCCCCCAGTCAATACTGGAAGATCTCAAAGGCGCTGCATGGTCCACCCTCCTCCAAGCACCTGATAATTCTGCCCCCCACACTGACTTCACTGACATTCACCAGGGCCCGGATGAGAACTATATCAAGTTCATAAAGCACCTTATGAAAGCCCTGGAAAAACAGGTAGATGATCAAAAGGTCCAGGATGATCTTATTAGCAAATTAGCTTTCTATAATACCAGTATTGACTGCAGAAAGGTTCTTCACAGCCTCCCCCTTGACCCTGAGCCTACCATTGCTCAGATGGTTGATGCTTGCATATTCCAAGCGGTCTCAGACCGTGACTCCAGCCTAGCCAAGGCCACCAGCCAGGGTGCAATTGAAATGCTGGTTGCAGCAAACGTGCTTCCCCACAATACAGAATGTAATAAAGGCAGTGGAAACTGTTATAACTGCAGGAAAACTGGACATGTAACAAAAGATAATAAATACAAGAATACTGTTCTGGTTTTTTACCCAACCCTCAGTCCTACAGCCATTACCCAAACTGTTCCTGAAGCCAACAGCACTACCAGCCCTCGGGAAACTCCCAGCAGAGCACGAAATGACACCAAATATGAAGTTATTTGGTCCCACCCTTCCATTGGTGAGAGATGACCTAGGTTACAATATAAAGATGTACTCTATTCCCATCCTCAAGAGCTGTTGAAACAGGAGGGGTATTGTTTTATTCCTTATCTCCTGTTAATAGGCCTATCAATGCCTTTCTGCATGACTCAGAGATAATGCCCTCCAGGAGCCATTTCTGTTTAATGGACCCACCTCATGACTCATAGAATGATATCAGCCCATTGTGAGATGCTCCACCCAGGGGGGAAGAGCTAAGCATGCCCCCCTGGATATTATCTGGGCTTTGGGACAAAACAAGCTGCCTTTCCACTGGATTCCCCAGAGCAACAGCTGCCATTTCCACTGGAACTTCAGAGGTAGGCTACACCCTGCTACAGGATCACTGCTCCAACATAACCACATCTGCCACTCCAGGAGGACTGCAGCCACCATTCCAACTGGACTGCTATCAGCACCCTGACCAAGAGAGTGACAGGTTATATTCTGACTTTATCAGTGTTTTTTCTTATGTATTATTGCATGATTTTTGATTTTTTTTTCCTAATAAATTGTATTTCTGACATCGAGTCTCTCTCTGGTTTTGCTTTCAAATCAGAACAAATGGAAAAGCCTGAGTGGGTTTCCTGAAAAACAAACCCACCTCAGAAACAACCTGCTCAGTCCAGACTGCCTGGAATGATGTCACCTTTCTACAAGGGACAGTGTGAGCAGAAATGATCTCTGGGAGCAGAATTCTCTGAGTCTTGCACCTGAATTCTCTGTCCCTGTCGTTTCCCTGGATCTCTGTTGCAGATGAAGCTGCTCCTGCCATCCTCACCTTTTACCTCTCTCTTGAATGCAAACAGATGTTCCCAGGTGTATTGATTTTTCAAAGTTTCTACAAAACTTTTTTGTTCCTCATGGAGCGAAGGGACCATTTTGGCACTGAGGAGGTGACGTGGAAGCAAGGAGTCAATTATGACCCTGGGGTCCCATGGAACCAAGGGGCCATGGTGACACAGCAGGGCCACGTGGATCCAGTGGTCCATGGTGACACTGTGGATCCAAGGAGACAATGGAGACACCCCCAGAACCTCGTGGAACCAAGGAGTCCATGGTGACCCAGCGGGGCTGCATGGAGCCAATGGCCCATGGTAACACTGCCCATCCAAGGAAGACATTGTAACAATGAGGAAGCTCATGGAGCGAGGGAGGCCATTGTGACACTGAAGAACTTCATGGCACCAAATATCCATGGTGACACAGCAGGGCATCATGGGAACCAAGGAACCGCTGTTGGCAGTAAGGACACTCATGGACCCAGGGGCCCTTGTGGCACTGCAGAACCAACAGAGCTGCTGGACCTTGTCCACTGGCCCTGCAGAGCTCCTTGGGAAGCATAGCAGGAGCAGCACCCTGGGAGCCTCGGGAATGCCCCTCTGGGATCCATGGCACACACTGCCAGGGGCTGGAATTCCCATTCCCAGGCAGGAAAAGATGCTCCAAGTGGAGCATGATCTTACAGTGACATTTCACTGCCAGCCTTCATAGCTTCACCTGTGGTTGTTGTAGCTCTGGGAGTGGGAAATAAATCAGGGCAGGGTCTTTGGTGGGAGCTGCCCTGGGTCAAGAGAGACACTGAGAGAGAAACAGAGCAGGCAAAGAAAGGCAGGAGAGAAAGAAGGGCACAAACACAATCAGCTGCGAAGGTGGCACTCTGAAAAACAAACTGGAACTGACAAAAAATGAATGGGACAGAAATCAGTCATTCTGGAAGTTTTATTTACTATCAAAATACAGGCCACACACCCAGCCCCACACAATCCCAATCCCACACCCTCAAATTTGGATGCCACTTCTCCCAATCTCCTTCCAACCCCCTCTCACCCTGGACACTGTGGAATCAAGTAGATTTGTCATGGGACTGAATTTTTCCTAGGTGGGAATAAGGCATTTTGACATGGATTGGTCAATTTTGGGGTAAAATTGAGGTGTTTTCAATGGGATTGAATCATTTTGAGGTGACAGACCAATCTATCTGGAATTCTGGAGTGCAAAGATATGGAGAACACTTGCTGAAATCCCCCAAAAACCCACAAATCCTACAGAACAAATGTTCACAAACCATAAATTCCACCTCAAATACCTGTTAAATGGTGGGACTTCAGACATCCTTGATCAATTACTTTCATTTTAGTCCTGTTTCAGGTGTTTTTAAGTGATAAAGACAAATCAGAAGAAAATTAGGGCCAAAAGGATAACCAGCCAGGTCTCCTCCCAACATGGATCACTGGGAATGTGGGTCACCAGTGTTCTGACCAATGTGGGTCCTCCCATGGGGGATGAAGCTGCGCCAGCGCACAAAGCTCCTCCTGTAGTTGGAGCACATGCAGGGCTTCCCTTACCGGTGCCTCCGTTGGTGTCGGGACAAGGTAGAGCTGTTTGAGAAGCTCTTCCCACGCTGGGGACACTTGTAGGGCCTCTCCCTGGTGAAGCCCTAAAGCAGATAGCCTTCCAGAAGTAATGGGTTAAAACATAGAATAAGAAGCATGTAAAGAAGGGCCTGGCACTAGAACACACGGAGAAAGCACAGCACCAGGAAAACAGAGCAATAAATTAGATAAAAGGTAGAGCATCATGACAGGGGAAGAGATAAGTATAGGAGAAACTAATAAGCTGAGCAGGTTTAGAGCCAGCAATGTCAAAACGACCCTATGGGTTTTGCCAAGCCACGGGATCCAAGCCAAATACACCGGGAATTGACCAAATTAGGAAAAGAGTTCAAAAGTTTAAAGAGGAAGACTCATCAGAAAGACCCCGTCTATGATGAAGGCAACAGGAACGACCACCTGAAAATTCCCCAAAAGAGATGTCTCCACCTACGCTCCGCCCACGCTCCGCCTACACCACGCCCCATATGAATATGCATGATTATGTACCTGATCTGATGTAATCCTATACCCAAAATTGTATATAAGACTTGCTTTGCTATGAGAACTTAGAAATCCATTTTGTGATTTCTCCGACGCGTCGCTAATAAAAATACCTCCTGCTTAATTGACTTAAGCTGAGTCTGATTAGGCAGTCACCCTGCCTGTTTGGGGCAAAATTTGGCATCATTTTCTGGCGACCACGAAGGGACGTATGGCACCAGACAGGAGATCCAAGCCTTAAGGGTCCTCCCCCGGGCCCGGGTCTGGGGTCGGGGTCTTCTGGGCGCCTCTGACGGCTTTTCGTCGGGAGAAGCTCCTTCCCTGGACCGGTGCTCTCGGATGGACGCTGGCTGCATCTCCTGCTCAATTAAGAGGTATTTGAATTGCCTATTGGCTTTAAGAGGTATTTGAATTGTTTGTTAGTTTTGGGATAAAGCGCTTTGTTTGGAAAACGAGGGTCAGACGTGACCGCTCGCAGGGTAAGCCGGAGGGACGCCTCGGTAAAAATCCCTGATTTTACGGGTTAAAGTCCCGTAAATACGGGTTAAAGTCCCGTAAATACGAGTTAAAGTCCCGTAAATAGAGTACAAAAGGAAACGACTAGGTTATGGTAGAGAAGAGTTGAACTTGGTATCCTTGGTTTGTTTTGCTGTATGGGAGATTGCCTATTGTTCTTTGAGAGCGGGAGAAAGATGTGTTAATTGGTGGTTTTATGTGTTTGTCTTATGTGTCCGCTGTAAAATTTTATAGGGGATGCTTTTATTACTTTCTATGTAAACAGATTGGAAATGTATGTGCATGAACTTGGCAAACTGGTATCTCACGGTCTGCAGGCGACCTCTCGTGGCCCTACCTGGTAAACGGTCCGTTCTGATATAGACCATAAGGCAGGAACTGTTTCATAAAGATGTGTGGGTGAGAGTGAATGAGACGCAGCATCGCTGCGAAGCGAGAGGGAGTCCCGCTCCGCATTTCCTGTTCTTCGCGAGAAGCCAGGTCGGAAACGGACAAAGCGATTGGAAATTGTGTGTATGAAGAGTTAAAATCAATTGACATACAGTATTTGCGAAAAGAGACTGTTCCGGTTAAACAGAAAACGCAGACACAGGGAATAGCCATGGGAAGCCAACAGAGTAAAGATATAAATATGAAAACCCCTTTAGGATGTATCTTAAAACACTGGAAGGACCTGGGAGGGATTCCAGGGGGAAACATAAGTAAAAAAACACTTCTTAAGTATTGCACACAATGGTGGCCTCTGTACCGTCTTGATGACGGAGAAAAGTGGCCACCAGAGGGGACAACTAACTATAATACCATTTTACAACTTATGCTCTTCCTCCGACGGCTCAATAAATGGGATGAGGTAATATACGCAGACATGTTTTTCACCCTAAGGAATAAACCTGAGTGGCAAAAGGGATGTGGAATTAATGTAGCCCCTCAGGACCCCCTAGTATTGGCTTTGGAAAGAGATAAGAAAGGTCCGAAGTCAAAGGACCGTTGCTGTGATGCATGCAGTATTGGACAGCAGTGTCTCAAGTTAACAAGGAGGGATAGTGGAAAGGAGAGCGAAATAAGCTTGTGGGAATACCATCCATTCGCTCCAGGGCGAGAAGGACCCCTTCCCGGACCAAAAGAGGAACAAGGGGATCCTAGCCCATTAAAGGAATTGGAGCAGTGGTGGAAATCTAAGTCTGGATGCAGTCCTCAGAAACTAGACAACGGCTGGGAGGAGGGTAGCCCATCAAAATCGGGGATTAGCGAGGGAAAGGGCAGCCCTCAGGAACTAGGTAGCCCACAGGGGTCGGGGAGCTATGTTGACAGCCCACCCAGACTGGAGCTCGAAAGGGAAGAAGGCAGTCCATTGGGAGAAGAGAGCCGGGGGGAGACACGCAGCCCGCCCAAGCTTAGTCCATACGGGGATAGTAACACATCCAGAAATGGGGGTGACTGTAGAATGGAAACTAACACACCAAGGACTGGTGTTTGCAGAATGGAAACCAGCACACCAAAGGCTGGGGACAAGAGCGACTCATGGGGGGGCGACGTCCCTGAATTAAAATATAAGGGGAGTGGTAATGTGACATGCGAAAAGGAGACAGAGAACAACTCGCAGAGATTGAGTATAATAATACAGATAAAGGATAAAAGAGATGGGAAAGCAGCAGAGGATGAGAGGGGTAGTAGCCCGGGGCAGGATAAGGGTCGACAGATATTAGGGGGACGACAGACCCAGGACGGGAGTCGGACAGACTGTGTAATAGAGATAGGAGGTGAAAATGAAGAACTGGACATAGAGGCACAAGAAGAGAACCCCGGGGCAAGGACCAGTCACTCGCATTATACCAGATCTGTGGCACGGGGAGAAACAAAGCAAAGAGAGGAGGGGAACCATACGATAGCTCCTCTCCGACAAATTATGCCAATGGGGAAAAGACTAGAGTAAAGGTGCCGTTCTCGACAAGTGATTTGAACAATTGGAGGGATGAAGCAAAAAATTTTAGGAGAAATCCGGAGGGAGTAGCAAAGAGATTTGAATTAATGGCGAAGAATTTAGATATTGATTGGGAGGATATAGAAGTGATGCTGTCGGAGCTGACAGATACAGAAAGGGGGCTTGTGTTGGAAACAGGGAGACAACATGCTCAAGTGTTACCGGGGAGAATAGAAGATAATTTTCCCAGCAGTAAACCAGAATGGGACCCAGGTAACGCGGATCATTATCAACGGTTGGTGCAGTATAGGAAACTGATAGCGATGGGCTTGCGTAATGCAATCCCTAAGGCTATCAACTGGTCAGTGCTATATAACATCAGGCAGGGAAAGGATGAGACCCCATCGGAGTTCTTGGACAGACTCAGGGCGGCAATGAGACAATACACACCCCTAGACCCGGCAACAGAAGAAGGGAAACAGCACCTGCTAGGGTTAATGATGGGACAGAGTAACCCAGACATCAGGAAGAAGTTACAAAAGCTTGAGCACCCAGCAAACAAAAACCTAGAGACACTGCTAAATGAGGCATGGAAGGTATATAATAATAGAGAAGCAGAAGAGAAGAAAAAGGAAGACAGGAGGATAGCCCGAGTGGTGGCTGTAGCAGTGGCAGCTCAAAAGACAGGTTACCCGGAACCTGGAACTCGAGGAAGGGGTAGAGGCAACCCAATGGGAAGGGGAGGGAGACTCCAGCCCCACCCCACTAGGGTAGGGCCAAATCAATGTGCGCACTGCCTACAGATGGGGCACTGGAGGCGAGAATGTCCCCAACTGAGGGAAAGATTTATGGCCACTACCACCACCACACATCAGGATAGTGAATGACGGGGACCGGTGGGCCGTACCCTAGCAGACCCACTGGTTAAAATGGAGCTAGGGGAAGGTAAAAAGGAATTGCGATTTTTAATTGATACGGGAGCAACTTTTTCGGTTTTAAATCAGGAATTGGTACCTAAAAGTGATGAATTTGTACAAGTTGTGGGAGCAACAGGCCAACCAGAAAAAGCTTACTTTTTGAAACCCATTAAATACAAAATTGGGAAACAAATGGGAATACATCAGTTCCTGTATTTACCAAATTCGCCAAAGCCCTTATTGGGAAGAGACCTATTGGAAAACCTGGGAGCCATAATAAAGTTCAACAAGGACAAATTGGAATTTCAAGTAAACGATGAACAACTGATTACAGCCCTAAGCCTAACAATCAGTTGTGTGGAACCCAAACCTGAGAACCACAATTTCGAGCAAATCCTGAGGAAGACTTATCCATTGGTATGGGCTACAGATATACCTGGAAAATCAAAACGAGCGACACCGATTGTTGTCGAACTTAAGGTCGGGGCAAGACCGGTGGTAAGAAAACAATACCCTCTGAGGATAGAAGACAGAAAGGGAATTGAGCCCATAATCAAAAGGTTTTTAGAACTAGGGTTATTGGTAGAATGTGAATCGGACTTTAATACACCGATCTTGCCAGTAAAGAAACCTAATGGAACGTATAGGCTCGTTCAGGATCTGAGGGCAGTAAACGAAATAACCAAGACATTACACCCGGTGGTTGCTAATCCATATACGCTTTTAACTAGGCTAAAGGATAGCCTGGCCTGGTTCACCGTATTAGATTTGAAAGACGCATTCTTCTGCCTTCCCTTAGCCCCCGAGAGTCAAAGGATTTTTGCCTTTGAGTGGGAATCAGTAGATAGGGGGAGAAAGACCCAACTTACCTGGACACGGTTGCCCCAAGGCTGGTCTAACTCGCCCACGATCTTTGGGAATCAGTTAGCCAAAGAATTAGAACAATGGGAAGGGCCGCCGGGAGATGGCGCTCTCCTGCAGTACGTAGACGACCTCCTAATAGCGACAGTGACGGAGGAAGAATGCATTGAATGGACTATTTCCTTGTTGAATTTCCTGGGTTTAAGTGGATATCGAGTCTCTCAACAGAAAGCACAACTGGTGCAAAAGGAAGTGGTGTACTTGGGATACGAAATCTCCAGAGGACAGCGATCCCTGGGAGCAGCCAGGAAAGAGGCCATCTGCCAGATGCCCAAACCAGAGACGGTGAGAGACCTGCGCGCCTTTCTGGGGATGACAGGTTGGTGTCGGCTATGGATCTACCAGTATGGGATACTCGCTAAACCATTGTATGATTTGCTAAAAGAAACCAAGAATGTCCTAGTTTGGACTCCCGAGGCGGAAGGGGCCTTTAAGAGGCTGAAGCGGGAGCTGATGAGAGCACCAGCCTTAGGTCTCCCAGATGTGTCAAAACCATTCTGGCTATTTTCCCATGAGCGGCAAGGGATGGCCCTAGGAGTACTGGCACAGCAGTTGGGACCACACAAGAGAGCTGTGGCCTACTTCTCCAAGCGATTGGATGAAGTAAGTAAAGGATGGCCAGGCTGTCTGAGGGCAGTGGCCGCAGTAATAATTAACATAGAAGAGGCCAGGAAGTTTACGCTGGGCCAAAAGGTGACTGTGTTAGTATCCCACACTGTGTCAGCTGTGCTGGAACAGAAAGGCAACCATTGGTTGTCGCCTTCCAGATTTTTAAAGTACCAGGCCATCCTGGCTGAATCAGATGATGTAACCATTCAGGTAACTAATATTGTGAACCCAGCTTCATTCTTAGAAGGAAGAGCTCCAGCAGAACCCATCGAACATGACTGCCTGGAAACAATTGAAGCCGTCTACTCCAGTCGCCCAGATCTCAAGGAAGAGCCGTTCGAAGGCGCGGACAACTGGTTTTCGGATGGCAGCAGCTTCGTGAGGCAAGGAGTAAGAATGGCTGGCTATGCAGTCACCACTACAGAGAGGGTAATTGAGTCAAACCCCCTGCCTGCAGGGACTTCATCTCAAAAAGCAGAGCTGATAGCCCTGACCCGAGCCCTGGAATTAGCAGAGAACATGCAAATTAATATATGGACAGACTCTAAATATGCCTTTTCTGTCGTACATGCTCATGGAGCCATCTGGAAAGAAAGAGGACTGTTGACTACACAAGGAAAAACAGTCAAACATGCAGGAGAGGTTCTGCGACTGCTGGAGGCGGTCCAACTCCCAACACAGGTGGCCATAATGCATTGCAAGGGGCATTTGAAAGGCAATACTATTCCAGAAATAGGGAACAGGAAGGCAGATACAGAAGCTAAATTGGTGGCCATAAGAAATAAGGAAGCGGAAATAGCGGCCCTAATACCAGGGGAGCTGGATATCAATATCCAGCCAGATTACCAAGAATCAGATCATAAGTGGATTCAAAGGAATAAGGGCAAAATACTAGAAAATGGTTGGGGTCGATTAGAAACAGGACAGTTAGTGATACCAGGAAACGTGATGTGGCAGTTTGTGAAGGCAGAACATGAGAAGGCCCATTGGGGCCTAGATTCGCTTTACCAATATTTGCAGACCAGAATAGCAGGACCAAAATTATTTACTACTATAAAACACGTTACGTCCCAGTGTGAACGGTGTCTGAAGAACAACCCAAACACAGGAACCAAAGTACACCTAGGAGCTATAAACCGAGGTAAATTCCCAGGTGAGATATGGCAAATTGATTTTTCTGAACTCCCAAGAAAAGGGGGGTTTCGGTACCTGTTGGTATTAACTGACACATTTTCTGGGTGGCCTGAAGCATTCCCCTGTAGGACAAATAAGGAAAGAGAGGTAACTAGAGTACTATTGAATGAAATTATTCCACGGTTTGGGGTACCGAAGAGCATTTCTTCAGATAGAGGTACACATTTCTGTGCAAAAGTAGTGAAAGCAATAAGCAAAGCATTACAAATCAATTGGCAATTGCACACGCCCTACCGTCCACAGGCCAGTGGGCAAGTGGAAAAGATGAATCATCTTATCAAACAGCAAATTGCTAAAATATGCCAAGAGACTAATTTGCAGTGGTATCAAGCTTTGCCTATTGCTCTGCTGAGATTGAGAGTCAAGCCAAGATCGAAGGAAAAGTTAAGTCCTTTTGAAATTCTATATGGTAGACCTTATGCTATGCAAGCTGTAAATGGGGATGTCATAGACCAGATTGGTAATCAATACATTTACGATTATGTAATTACGGTGGGGAAACAGTTTGATAAGAATGCTGCTGTGATGATAGAGCACCAACCTAAGCAACCGGATTACAAATTGCATCCGTTTAACCCCGGGGATTGGGTGTATGTTAAGAATCTTTCAGGAAAACCCCTACAAGAAAAGTGGGAGGGACCTTTCCAAGTGCTGCTGACTACCTTCACCGCGGTTCGGATCAAGGAACGACCTACGTGGATCCACTATTCACGGGTCAAGAGAGCTCCGGAAAACCAACAAGAGGAGATTAAACCTGCCCTAGATGTACAGACTTCTGAGTCAGCTGTCTCCGCAGGATCACGTGAGAATCCAACATAAACTAACATTGACTTTGCCAAAACCTTTATCTCTCATAGCAGAATTTAATGCCGAAGCTAGAGCTGCATTGCGTAGCACGCCAATACAGTGGATAGGGTGGGTCGAAACGTACAGTCAACAAGGACCTGACCCACAGGGCCCTATTCACGATCGGCCGTGTTTTGGATGTGGGGAAAGAAATTGTGTGGGACTAATTGGATTTCTTTGTGGAGGTTGCGATAGAAAATTTTGGAACGTACAAAGTTGTTTACTGGACCTCCAATGTTATGAGTGTAGCTGCAAAGAAGCAAGGGAAAATGACGACTATTTGGCCTTAGAAAAATTCGCCAACAGACCCATTTTAGAGGCTAAGGAATTGTTTGAAGCTCCCGAACAAATTGTATTAGGGTGGTGCCATTGGAAAGTACACCGCTGGTTACAATATTGTTTGAAACTTAGTCGTTCTAAGGTTTTATCGACCCGTTGCTATTCTTCTGTCCCACGACATCCACTAACAAGTGACCAAATTGGACCCTTTAAAAAACAAAGGGATTTAGACACTGAACTAGAAAAGGCTATTTTACGAGTAGAACAAATTCACATCAAGCAACGAGAACGCCAAAAGAAACAAAATTGACAGCCAGACATTATGACCCCGACTCCACCCCAAACCTTTACAACTCTGATCATTGGACTCTCGATAAGTATAGCTCTTCCCCAAGACTCTTCCCCAATAGACCCATGGTCTCATGCACATCAGTGTATCCACCCGGAATTAGGAATGAGCGGACCCTACTTCGAGGTTTATGCCTTACGTAACAATCAGCCATATGCAAGTAAAGTATGGCATCAGCCCTCCATGATAGCATACAAGGGAGACCAAATCCAAATTGGGTGTCGAGAGCTTGACCCAACAGGAGAAAGAGGAGGAAAAACAAGGCGGCTGGTATTAACAATTCAACCCTCGATGCCAGCCTCTAAACAAAACCTAATTACCTTTAGTCTAGTGAAAATGGGCAAACCCATTGCCTGGACTCAACAAAAGGGCCCAATTTCATGTCAGTGGAGCGACTTCAGGGAAGATCCACCTGGATCACAACCCCGAAACTCGGTGATTTATAGAGCATCTAGTGGTCCTGAGGGAGGAGAAGCACTGTGTGAGATGGTATTTAGATTGGATCAGTCAATGACGTTCACATGTGAAAGGGAGTTAAAAACACTGGGACAGGGTTTTAGCTCCCTCGGGCGTGTTTTCGGGCGTGCTGCCGAATATAGGATACAATTACCAGAAGATGTGATCCCATTGTATCCAGATCTAGACTTGCCTCAAGAAACCACCCTACCAGTGGAGTGTAAAGCAGTACACAACCTAACCTTTATAGGGCCTCAGGTGATAAGAAAATCTAACGAACTAAAATTATTGTTGGACCCCACTTATTCCCTGAAAAAGGTGCAAATGAACATTCACACCGATATTACTTATTTGCAAAAAGATTGTCGACCATTTATACAGCAAAGCCTTAAGAGATAGAATGCATAGCTAGCGACAAAGTCTCATCACAGAAAAACAAAAAGAGATCTAAGTAAGTAGATTGGCACCAGATTTGGCATAGTAAACACAATAGATCAAGAAGTATTAGTAAACAAATTAAGTACCGTCACATCGAGCTTAAGAAAGCTTAAGGTGCCTCTCAGTACATCCATGCTTACATTAGCTGAAACACAATCGCTAGTGGTGAAATTACTAGCCATAGTAGCAAACCATACTGCAGAAGATTTTGTAAAGCTCACTGACTACACAGGAGAACTCAGCAGAGACGTTGCACTCGCTATCCAATGCTCTCAGACGCAACAATGAGTACAATCAGTAGCAGCAAGAATAATGAGAGAAAGAACGTCAAGTATATTACCTCAAGAAATAAGGGAAACAATATTAAAAGACAATCACACTACACAATTTGAGAGAGACCATCAGGCTTGGTGGCAACTAGTGAACTTCACCTATGAGCCTCAACAAGAACACATTGAAGCCTATGTCCTCACCATTAGTGCAGCAGAAGAAAGAGCTATCTTTCCCATCCTCACTCTAGGGACAATACACCAAAAAGTCGTTGTTAAGCCAATAAACCATAACGTCTAGGCCAGTTATGATTACACCAAAAATAGATGGCAATCGGTTAGCACAGAAGCATGTATCCCTAGAGGACAATTAAGCTATGTTTGCGAAAATGCTGTAGTAGAAGCCAAAGATTTATGCTTAGATGCTGAAAATAGTGTATGTACCTTAGAAATGCTTCCGCATGATAAAACACAATCACAAGTTTACTATATAGGAAATGGGTGTGCTTGCGTAAGGACAGTTTGTGACAACGTCACTATAGATAATTGCCTAGAAGAGACTAACAATACTAACTTTTGTGTATGCAACTTTACCAAGATCATAGGTTGTGATTTTCATTACACTGTCCCAATAACTACCCAACAGCTAATTAACACAAATTTCGACCTATATCAAGAGATACCGAAATTACAAATAGGGATGGACGTCAAAATCCTCAAAGCAATGTTTGCACACCCTGAAGTAAAGAAATTGGTGCAAAAAGTGAATCAAACAACTAAACGAATGGTATGGCAGATAGAACACAATTCAGAAAAGATAAAGAATGTCCTGACCGAAGTAGAACAAGTAGGCCAGCATCACTGGTGGGACATCCTTACAGGATACTCCCCAACAGCTACACAGGTCTTCCATTACCTGGTGCACCCAATGCTAGTAGTAATTGTAGCTTTGTTATTACTAACTCTTACAAACATCTGTTTGTGGTGGAAATTAAGGGGCATAATGAAGAGGACCCAAATGATTTGGGCAATGGTACGAGCCTATCAGCGTCCTGTGGGACCAGAACTTGACGAAAGAATTCGTAAGTTACTAGGAAAAGGGGGGAAATGAAGCCCTAAAGCAGATAGCCTTCCAGAAGTAATGGGTTAAAACATAGAATAAGAAGCATGTAAAGAAGGGCCTGGCACTAGAACACACGGAGAAAGCACAGCACCAGGAAAACAGAGCAATAAATTAGATAAAAGGTAGAGCATCATGACAGGGGAAGAGATAAGTATAGGAGAAACTAATAAGCTGAGCAGGTTTAGAGCCAGCAATGTCAAAACGACCCTATGGGTTTTGCCAAGCCACGGGATCCAAGCCAAATACACCGGGAATTGACCAAATTAGGAAAAGAGTTCAAAAGTTTAAAGAGGAAGACTCATCAGAAAGACCCCGTCTATGATGAAGGCAACAGGAACGACCACCTGAAAATTCCCCAAAAGAGATGTCTCCACCTACGCTCCGCCCACGCTCCGCCTACACCACGCCCCATATGAATATGCATGATTATGTACCTGATCTGATGTAATCCTATACCCAAAATTGTATATAAGACTTGCTTTGCTATGAGAACTTAGAAATCCATTTTGTGATTTCTCCGACGCGTCGCTAATAAAAATACCTCCTGCTTAATTGACTTAAGCTGAGTCTGATTAGGCAGTCACCCTGCCTGTTTGGGGCAAAATTTGGCATCACTGGTGTGGGTGCGCTGGTGGATGCTGAGGTGGGAGTTGTGTTGGAATCCCTCCCCGCACTCAGGGCAGTGGAAGGGCCTCTCCTCAGTGTGAATCCGCTCATGCAGGAGGAGATGAGAGCTGATCCGAAACCTCTTCCCACAATGGGAACACTCGTAGGGCCTCTCCCCAGTGTGGATGCGGTTGGTTCCTGATGAGTTCTGAGCTGCAGCTGAAGCCCTTCTTACATTCCTCACACTTGTAGGGCCATTGCCCGGTGTGGATCACCTGGTGGCGGATCAGGGTGCTGCTCTGCCTGAAGCTCTTCCCACCCTCCAAGCACTTGTAGGGATTCTCCCCATTGTGAAGCTGCTCATGCACCACCAGCTCCGAGCTCTGGCTGAAGTTCCGTCCACCTTCCTGGCCCAGGGTGGGTCTTTCCTCCTCAGAGCACACTGGGCTGGGTTTGCAGCCCCTCTTCCTGTGGGATCTCCAGGGCTTTTCCTCTCCACTGGATTCTTGTGCCATGGAGCTGCGCAAAACAGCCTCTTCCACGAGGTTCTGCTGTGGGGATTTGTCCGCCCTGGTTTCAATCCTCAGCTCCTTGTCTGGGGCACGAAGGACAAAGAGAGGATGAGATTTGCCTCCGTGACAAAAGCAAGGGGAAGGAGATCTCCCCAGTGCTTCCCCGGCAGGACGGCATTGGCAGTGAGGTTGTCCTGCAGCTGGGGGCTGTGCTGGGCTGGGAGATGGAGCAGGAGAAAGGGGGAAAGGGGCACTGACTTCCTCCTCACCCGCCTGGGTGTGCTGGGGCATTGTCTCGGTTTGAATAGACAGGTGTCTGCTAAGGAAGGCAAGAGCCTCCCTTCAAATGGAAAATGTAAACAACCTCCTTCCAAACAGTTATAATTTTGAAATTATGGGGCTCTAAGGAAACAGATATGGGAATAGGAATAACAGCTATTTAGCAGGAAAATTAAAATATAAACACAATAGTACAAAGAAAAAACACTGACAGATTCAGAATACGACCTTACACCCTGTGGGTCACAGTGGCGGTGGCAGGGATCCTGTAGAACAGTGGGGTTTTCCTCTGAAGATCCAGTGGTGGTGGTGTTGGGCCTGGTCTTCCTCTGGCAATCCAGTGGAAAAGGCTGACTCTGGTCTTCCAGCCCTCTGATTATATCCAGGTAGGAATGCTTGGCTCCTCCCTCTGGGTGGAGCTTCTCACAATGGGATGATGGAATTTTATCAGTCATGCAGTGGCACTCAATGGCCCATTAACAAAAGATATCTCCTGGGAGGGAGGTTGGGTTGTGAAAGAGATAAAGAAAACTGCCCAAGTAACATAAGATAACTGCCCCATCAGATAGGAATAGAATACACCCCCACTGTCCAACCTAAGATAGCTGGGAAATGCTTTGCAGTATTCTTTGTCTGTGTGTCTGTGTTCGTGTGTATTTTACACTCAAAGTCCCCCAAGTTTCCAAGAGGTTTTCTTTGGGGTGTTGTCTTGTCCCTGTGTCCATCTGCACCTCCCGTCACTCTGTCACTGTCACCTCCAGCCATCTCTGAGCCCACCGGCGCCTCCCAGGTTTGCACTGAATCCCTCCCTCCTGCCCTCCAGCACCAGCAATGACCATGGCAGGGAGCTCAGAACAGGAGCACCCAGGCCAGGGCTAACGCCAGGATCAGGAGCACCTGGCAGAGGCAGGAGGAATTCCCCATTCCAGGGGCTGCAAGGGCTGCAAGGGGGGCACCTTTGTCCCCTCCCAGCCCCAGGGCTACAGACCAGGGAGGAGATGCCTCAACTGCCTCAGCTGAATTGCTTCCCTCAGCCCTTGGCCCAGGAAGTCTCCGGCTGGAGCACAACCTCTAGAGGAGAGTTTCCACAAGGAAGAGAAAATAAAGGAACTGTTTCTTCCCTTTCTCTCATCCGTGCCCTGTGTGCTCATTTTCTTGTCATCTCTTAGCAAAACCAACAAAAAAGCATCTGCACTGAGGTGTTTCCCAGGGTCGGTTCCTAAATAAGGCCAAAGGAAGGTTTTCTGCCACGGAAAAAGTGACAAATGTGGGATTTGTTCAGACAGTTGAAAACATGACAATTTCTAAGCACTGGAAATCCAAAGACTATAAAAACTGGAGTTTGCAGTTGTAATGGTCCATTGTCCTCCCTCTTCCCACTGCTGATTTGTCACATCCCAACTCTGGAGGAGCAGATTATGGAAAGAAGACCTGCAGGGAGTGTTGGAGGCCTAATCCCAGAGACTGGAAGAAAGAGTGAAATCAAGAAAAGATTTCCAGTTGTTTTCTTATCATATTGACCAGAAATAGCTCTATAGTCCATATGCAATATCCAGATGAAGAAGCACGTTCCTGGTTTTATTTCCAAATTGCAGTACTTTGGAACATCTTTCTGGATGAGAACAAACCACAGGCCAATAATTGACCCACTTTGGTTCCCAAAGCAGAAATCATTCAACTTCTACCAAGATGTCTTCCTCTGCAGGTGTCCCAGATTGCAAGGCAAAATGGATTTTATTTGCCATCTGTATGGCAGTTTTCCTTATCTCTTCCACAACTACTCCTCCCTCCAGGGGTGAAGGCATCTGCTGATAACAGCCTATTGAATGTCACTGCATGGCTGATAAGAATTACAGCATCCCATTGGGAGATTCTCTGCCCAGAGGGAAGAGCCAAGCATTCCTAACTGGATAGAATCTGGAGATTCTGGAATAGCAGCACAACTTCTCCACTGGATTTCCCAGTGGAATAGCAGCTGCCTCTTCCTCCACTGGACCCTCAGAGAAAGACTACACCCTTTTCTATGGGAGCCCCTGCACCAACAGAACCACACCTGCCACTCCAGGAGGACTGCAGCCACATTTCCAATTGGATTGCTACCAACAGCCTGACCAACTGGGTGTCAGGTTGTGTTCTGACTCTGTCAGTGTTGTTTGACTGTACTGCATTGTTGATTTTATCCTTTTATTTTCTTCCCTATTAAATAACTGCTATTTCCGGCTCCTATACTTTTTATTTTTTGCCTGAGAGCCCCTTAATTTAAAATTATAGCAATTCAGAGGGGGAGGGTTCACATTCTCCATTTCATGGGAGGCTCCTGCCTTCCTTAGCAGGCACCTGTCTTTCAAACCAAGACAGCAGGACAGAAGGCACTTTGATTCCTTATGTCCCAAGTTTCTCCTGAGTTCATGACTCATGACTTCAGATGAACTGGAATGGTCCTGACTGCACAAAAGCAGCCACAATGAGCAGGATCAAATGCCCAGGTCACCATTAATTGCACTCGATCCACGCCTTGCACAGCCCAGCAGCAATTCCTGCCTGTGTCCCCAGCTCTGGCTCAGCCAGAGGGGCATCGCTCTGGTGTGTGCGGGACCGGCTCCTGCAGGACACAGCGCTGGGAGCCGCTCTGTGTCCCACAGCTTCAGCATCTCAGGCACCGCTCCACAGCTGTGGGGCTGTGTCACCACTGTTCCATGGCTGTAGCTCCTGTGCCACCACTGTTCCATGGCTGCAGTTCCTATGCCACCACTGTTCAATGGCTGCAGTTCCTGTGCCACCACTGTTCCATGGCTGTAGCTTTTGTGCCACCACAGTTTCATGGCTGTAGTTCCTGTGCCACCTTTTCCATGCTCACTCCTTCCTGTGCCACCTTTTCCATGCTCACTCCACTGCTGTTCAAAAGCTGTGTGGTGCAGTTTCAGCACGGTTCCTCAGCTCCTCCACCAGTGCTCCACTGCTGCTCCAACACTGCTCATCTACCACTGTTCCACTGCTCCTTCTCTGCTCCTCCCCTGCTCCCCTGTTCTTCCACGGCTGCTGCTTCTGTTTTAGTTCTGCTGCCACAGCTGCAGTGTCACAGAGAGGGGAACGTTCGGGCAGCAACCGCTGTGGGGTCACAGAAACTGGGACAATGGGACTGCCACAGCTGTGGTGTCACAGAGAGGGGAACACTGGGGCTGCCACAACTCAGGTGTCATGGAGAGGGGAATGTTGGGGTGGCTGCTGCTGTAGTGTCGTAGAAGGGACAACTGAGGCTGCCACCACTGAGGTGTCACAGAGAGAGGAACGTTGTGGCTGCCACCACAATGGTATCATACACATGAGAATGCTGGGGGCTGGGGGCTGCCTCTGCTGTGGAGTCATAGAGAGGAGAATGTTGGGGCTGCCAAAGCTGCAGTGTCACCAGACAGGGGACTCTGGGCCTTCCACTGCTCTGGTGTCACAGAGAGGGGGACTTGGGGCTGCCACAACTATGATGTCACAGAGAGGGAAATGTTGGGGCTGACACTGCTAGGGTTCCACAGACAGGGGAATTCTGGGGCTCCCACTGTTGTGGTATCATAGAGAGAGGAATGTTGGGGCTGCCATCCTTGTGGGCTCAAAGACAGGGTAATCTTGGGGCTGCTGCCCCTGTGGTGTCCTACAGAAGTCAATGCTGGAACTGCCAACTCAGTGGTATCACAGAGAGAGGAATGCTGGGGGAGTCACTGCTGTGGTGTCACAGGGGAGCATTTGGGGCTGCCACCCCTGCAGTGTCACTGAGAGGGCAATGTTGGGCTTGCCACTGTGGTGCTGTCATAAAGAGGAGAATGCTGCGGGTGCCACCTCTGTGGTGTCACAGAGAGGGGAACACTGGGCTTGCAATTGCTTTGGTGTCATAGACAGGGGCACATTGGTATTGCCACTGCTGTCATGTCACAGACAGGGGAACTTTGAGGTTGCCATCATTGGGGTGTCACTGACAGGGGAATGCTCGGTCTTGAACATCTGTGTTATCTTAGAGATGGGAACGTTGGTGTTGCCACCACTGTTGTGTCACAGACATGGAAGCACTGCCAAACCTCCCCTGGTGCTGTGCCCACTCCAGTGCTGCTCCTCTGTGACACTGCACTGCCTCCTGGGGACATTGTCACACTGCAGTGTCTCCTGGGGACATTGTCACACTGTGAAGACTCATAGGACTGTAGGGGCCCTGTGACACTCCAGGGTCTTGTAGAATCCATGGAAGCAAGAGGAGACTGTGAAACTCTGGGACTTCATGGAACCATCCATTGTGATACCTCAGGGCCTCATTCTTTCCAGGAATCCTTGTGACACTGCAGAATAAATGGAACAAAGGGGACATTGTGGCACTGTGGAGTTCATGGAACTGAGGGGATGCTCTGAGACACTGGTGCCTAAAGATGCTCAGGAACCATTGTGAAGCTGTCGCTTGTGGAACCAAAGGGACACTGTAGCACTGTGGAGTCTCAAGGAGTCCAGAGGCCCTTGTGACTCAGTGAGGCCAGTTGGAACCAACGATCCATTGGGATCCCCCAGAACCTTGTTGTGTCCCGGGATTCTGGTGACATTGTGGGGCCTCATGGAACCAAAGGGACACTGGGACACTGTGTGATCGCAGGGAGCCAAGGGGACTCAGAGACACTGTGGGGCCTCCTGGCTCTCAGTAACTTCAGACACTTGTGTCCATCTACAAGGGGGCAAAAGTCAGCAGCCTGAGCCTGTTGATCCAGAATATTCCTATCTCCATGGAGGGTGTTCCTGCCAGCTGTGGTGTTTGTGTTCTCTCTGCTCTCTGGGGGAATTGCATCCTACAAGAGACACTGACCACTCCAGCAGCTGACACCACAGGGCCTCCTGTGGGGTGGGGGCAGAGGCATCTTTCACTCCATTATGTTGCTCAGAGCCCATCCGAGCTGGAATGTTTCCAAGGATGGGGCATTCACTGGCTCTCCACCAAGGCTAACGGAGAAAGCAGGGCACTGGGGGAGGCAGCAGGGAGAGCAGACGCTGTGCTGGATGAGCGAGGGAAGAGGATGAGTGCAGAAGGCACAGCCCACCAGGAGGCCACCAGGCAGAGCTGTGGAGCCTCCCCAGGTGAGAGTGACCTGCCCAGGGAGTGCCCTGCTGCCCTCAGGACTGTGCTGCCACCCTTGGCAGAGGTGTTTTCCCAGCAGGATGTCCCCTGGTCACCCAGGGCCGTGCCGCTGCCCCCGGCGGGAGGGCGCCGTCAGCTGAGTGTGCCGTCCCTGGAGTCAGTGGTGGAGGTGCCTGGAGCAGCCTGGCTGTGTTAAATGAGCACCCTGCAGCCCCTCCGTGCCCTGCCGTGGCTGCCAAGATTCCTGAAAGGACTGGCTGCTGTGCCCTCTGCTGCGGCTGTGCCCTCTGCTGCCCACCAAGGGATGTCTGAGTGCTCAGCCTCATTCCTGTGCCTGCAGGCAGATCAGTCGATAGAGCGACTGGGAGATGGGGGTTCGCTATCCAATAGAGTGGCCGTTAGCCACCCTGGGGGTGGGCGCCAGAAGCGAGAGCCCCCCTCAGGGTTTGCCCCCCCCGCCTCACCGGGTAAATGAAAAAGCAATCAGAGTAGTGGTATTTCACCAACGGCTGGGACGCCAGCGGGCGGGTCACCCCGCACTGCCGAGCGCATGCCCGGCCTCCCACTTATTCTACACCTCTCATGTCTCTTCACAGTGCCAGACTAGAGTCAAGCTCAAGAGGGTCTTCTTTCCCCGCTGATCCTGCCAAGCCCGTTCCCTTTGCTGTGGTTTTGCTGGATAGTACGTAGGGACAGTGGGAATCCGTGCATCCATTCATGCACGTCACTAATTAGATGATGAGGCATTTGGCTATTTTTCAAACACATATAAATAATATATGTTCCTTTTCCGGGTTAAATAAAGGTGGCCCGTCCACCTTGGAAAAATCCGGTAAATTGTTTCAAATACAGTAAATTGGTCTGGATTGGGTGGTAATTGATGCGTTATGAATTAAAGTCTTTGTCCCTACTCACTATGAGCTACCTAACTGGCTTGTGGCTTCCTTACGAACCTAGCTACTCTCTAGTTTATTAAAATGTAAAAGTGATACAAAAAAAAAAATTGCATACAAGAATCAACATATTAAAACAGCAATAAAAATCTACAAAACATTACAAAGTACAAAAAATGCAAAAATTCACTACCCTGAATCGTGTAATCTTCTGGCCCTACTGGTGAACATATGTACAATCTCCACAGACGATAGGAGTGCTTCTGTGGATAAAGTCTTTGCAACCATCGCTTGCCTCGATTTGGAGAGGCCAAGTGTACTCAAAAGTTCAAAGTTCCCCTTGTACCATTTCCCTCGCGCTCCAAGGGGAAAGCCCATAGAAACAACGTCCTTTGCGTTGGTGAGGCTTTGCACCTTGGTTTCCAAATGTTTGCACTTGTTTACTTTCTCTGCAGCCACTTCTTCCAGAGATGTTCTGGAGGCTTCGTATCGTACTGTCACTTTCACGATGAATGCATGTCCGTCCTTAACAGATATCAGATCTGGTTTGTACAGCTTCTTGATGGTTTCCCTTATGGGTGGTTCTTTGAACACTACCCAGTCCCTCTTCTTCGCCTCCTCAATAAGCCTTTCACAGATATGATTGTGCCTCTTGATTTGAGCGTCCTGAATCAGTGGGCAGTAGCCGAGGATTAGGGCGCAGGTTTCGTTGTCCGCATCACAGTGCCTCCAGGCCTTGATGTAATTTTCCTCTCTACCCCAGGAGAGAAATTCTCTTGTGGGGTAGAAGTTGGCCCTAAGTTGTAGTGTAGTGAGGAGTTTCCTGTGAGGAATGCATCTATAGTATTGGAGCCAATCACTACTAATTTTATCACCTTCAAAGCTTTTAATTCCACGGCCTTGGGATACTAATTTGGTCCATTTCTTGAATTCTTTTCTCCGCCAATCACAAGGTTTAGGAAATTTAGTTTTAAGGGTCGGTGCTTCCCACTCCGAGGTTGTGCCTGCACTGTTGGATGGTTCATTCGCCGGTAGTGCTTCCCAAAAGGAGGGTATCTTCTCGCTTTCCCCTCCAGCTTGAATCCACAATTTCTTATACAGTTGTTCCATTTGATCTTTCTCTAGGAACTCCTTCATTGTTTCATCCGAGGACTGTGCAATCCAGTGCAGTCTCCGGGCCTGTACACTGGGGATCAGTCCCGCCAACTTGGTGACGCCCAAACCGCCGTCCTTCGTGCTCGAGTACAAGATGGCACTGCAGGTGCACGGAGGTAGTTGCAGCCAGTCCTTGACCGCTGTTCGGATCTTCTGGTCAAGGGCTTCAAGGGCCCCTGTTTCATTTGTGAATGGTCAGCCAGGTAGGTCAGTCGAGGGATGGTGTATGTTTTGAGGATATCAAGTATTTGCAGAGGTTTAAGTGGAGCTTGATCAATTCATTCAAGCCAGAATTCTAGTTTTGTGGGGAGGTTGGCTTTTGCTATCCCAGTCCAGGGGTCAAAGTGTAGGCCAAGGTATTTCTTATATTCCCTGGGGTTGATCATGTTCAGGGGTGCGCTGTTGATGGTCCATGCAGCGCAGTTATTGAAGGTGTAAGAGTCTTTCGTGGGCTTGATGTAGAAGCCGTGGCACTTTTTCCCTTGTGTTTTGAGACCGGTGAAATCGCAGAAGGTCTCTAATATCTTGATATTTGTTTTCATGTTTTCCCAGGAGTCACTCAACAAGACCAGATCGTCGGCGAATGCCACTGCTGTTATACTACTCTGTCCTCGGTGGAATCCTTTACCACTCTCTTCCAGCTTGCACAACAGGGGGTCCATTGCCAGGTTAAATAAAAGGGGTGACAGCGGGTCACCCTGCTTTACTCCAACCCGGATCTGGATTTTGTCTGTGTGTGTGTTCATTTTTGTGGTGACATACATATTGATGTCTTTGTACATATTGTTCATCAGGCCAATGATGTGGGGATCCACTCCCCTCAGCTGCAAAGCATGTATGATGTGATGGTGGCTTATGGTGTCAAAAGCCTTGGCGATGTCCACAAATACAGCACCCAGTGGTCTGTGTTCACTTTAGGCAGTCTGAAGTATAGTTTGCAGGAGTTTCAGGTTTTCAGAGCATACTGCTGCTCTAATAAAGCCTCTTTGCCTTGGGTTGAGGGGGCACGCTTTGCTCAGCCTTGCTTTTACAATCCTGGAGAACAGTCTCAACAAGATGGAATTGATTGTGATAGGCCTCCAGTTATTAATGTCCTTTAAATGTTCCGGTTTTGTAGATTTGGGAATCAAAACGGTTCTGCACCCCCTCACCATGTCTGGGATCTCCCCAGATGTTAACCATAAGTTGAAGAGCTCAGCCGTCCGGGAATACCTGGGATCCATCTTTTTGATGTCCCCAAGAGTAACCCTATCTGGACCTGGAGTCGAGCCCTTGCTCATTTCCTGCACATTTCTTTCAATTTCTTTGGCCGTGATTAAGCCTCTGAAGGTGCTGTTGTCTGCCTTCCCATTAATTTCAAAGTCCCTGATGCCAGCAAAAGTACCAGGTGTTTCCCATCTGGCTTTAAATACCGAGTAAATTTCACTGGATGATATATCCCAGGACAAACACTCTACGTCATCCAAAATAATTTTTGCTAGTTTCCCCCTGTCAAGATGGAATAAATGCTGAAAGCAAAGGTAATTACCTTTTTTGATCGCTCTGTCCTTCATCCACTTCTGAAATGGCTTTCTTGGTTGCTTCTCCTGGGTCTCCTTCCCATTTTACCACGTGTAGCAGTTCTTATCTGGCTTATTGATTCTAGGCATCCAAAGCAGTCCTGCACTGCCTGATTAATCATTGTCAGCATCTCCTGGCCGTCCATCAATTGCCTGAATGCTCTGGGGAAGTGGTTAATTGCTCCAGCTGATAAGCGTTCCTTGACTGTCTTTTGGTAATGAGTCTGCAGCTGCCCCGCCCTCTGCTGGTTTCTGTCGCTGGTTGTCCTTATCAGGGCGTCGTCTTAATTTATCCATTGTTTTCTCTGTCGTGGTTTGACCGGAAATGGGACATCTGGGATATGTTGTTTTGCTGTGGTTACCAATGGGTAATTGGAATTTAAGATGGGCACCTAGTTTGACCAGTGGGACATTTGGATCCGCCTCTTGAGACTACGAACCCAAGGGGTTAAAAGCAGGGCCCTTGGCCTTCGGAGCCCTCTTGGGATTTCCGGCCTGAAGAAGTCTCTCCCCCGGCCCAGTTTCTGGCTGGGCTGGGGGAGGGGAAAGCCACGTGGCCCATCTACGGTAGGCCCGGGTTCGGAGGAAGGGTGGCAGACCCTTGAGCGACCAGTTTATTCCCCCCCCCAGAGAATGCAGCCCGTGCTCGAACTGTATATCTTGAAACTTGATATCATGTGCCGGCAGGCAGCACGGCTGGGAGGAGAAAGGGGGGGGGGGGCAGCGGGCAGTCCGGCCGCCTGGGAGAACTTTTAACCCTTTGGGGAATGAAGGCTTCGCAGAACATTGCCTTTCCTGGGAAAGGGACAGGAGTGGAAGATGAAGGAAGAAAATCAGGCCAGTAAGGAGGGTCTGGCAAAGGGAGAAGAGAGATGTTGAAGGAATGGAGGAAGATAGAGTGGCAGTTTTTGCTGGACTCTTTTTTGTTGTATTTCCATGGACTGTTTCCTGGTGAGGCAGAGGCTGTATTGCAGGGGGAAGCGGAGGCTCGGCGTCAAGAGAGTTTGGTTTTGAGACCCCTCGGCCCCAGGGGGTATAGAAGACATGGGGGGGGACAGAGGCCCCAGGATTGTGACTGTACTCTGCTTGGAACGAGACGAGGCATTCTTAAAAGGCCCTGAAGGCAGGCCCCTGCCCCATCCCATGCCAGGTGGTGAGAGCACCTCGGCATGGAAAGGAGATGTCACGAGATAGCAAGATACCGGGCGGATTGCTGATTGTGACAAGAAGTCCGTGGCACAAGGAAGGACTCCGTCTATCCCTTATGAGCTGAAGATTTGATTTTTTTTTCCAAAGGGTGGTGCCAGACCGAGTGTGGATAATTTTTGGGAAATGTAAATGTGTTTGGGAATTTGGTGGGAGGAGGATAAGGAAGTGTTTCTGTGTAGTTCTCATTCTCCTTGTTTTTTTCCCCTGTGTGTGTGTAGGTTAGTAATTGTGTGTGTAGTTTAGTAATTGTGTGTGTAGTTTAGTTAATAAACTTCTCTTTATGTTTAAGTTGGAGCCTGCTTTGCTTATTTCCTGGCCACATCTCACAGCAGATATCAGGTAAAAGGTATATTTATGGGGGCCCTGGCTTTGCCAGGCCTAAACCATAACAGGGCAGCTGGCCTCCCTGGCAGATGGTTCTCCCCAGGTCCATTGTCCACGGTTCTTGCCTGGGATTGCTGACTCAACCCAGGTTCCATTCCCATGCCCTCAGCTGCTCTCCTGGTGTGATGACTCACCTCAGTTCCTCTGTCAGCTCCATCTGTTGGTTTCCTAGGCAGCAATCTTCTTTTGTAACTAATTTGCTTAGCTGTTTTTGTTGTTATGTGTTCGGCAATAGGTTTATTAATGTTTTTGTTTCCCTCGAACTGTGCCTCCAGTCTTATCAGCAGTTCTTCCTCCTCTTTTGTCCAGCATCTTTTGTGGGCTCCTGGATTTGATGTTTCTTTCAGTTGAGAAGCAATGATCCTTTCTTGGTTTCTTATCAAAGGATGTGCCAATCTTTTGTGTTGCCCCAGGCCAATTTTGGTTCTGAAGTCTCTGCCGCATACTTCACAGATCCACTCTCCAGCTGGAACCCTTTCAGTTTCTGGACCTCTGCATTTTGCAAAATGACAAATAACACTATGATAGTTAATATTTTCCTTTACACACTTGGCACACTGAAAGCAAACCCTCCTTTTCCAGTGCGACTCCTTTAGATGTTCAATCAGGCTTAACACAGAGTTTACCCGGGTACCACACAACAGGGACAAGGTGGATTTTTGTCAGGAACAGTCACCTTCACCATGTTATCCGGTGACTGCCCTCCGTGTTCCCCAGGCACTAGAGGCAATGCCTCTGGTGTGCCTTCACTCACCTTTTTGCCGCTTCCCTCACCAAGCACAAACGGTTCAGTGTCTCGTGGGAGGCTAGGATCTGAGTCTGAGTGCCCACCGATACCCTGGACAGGCGTACTGGCAGCCCCCAGACCACCCACCCCCGCCCCCCTAAGGACAAAATCCGGATTTTTAGCCATCGAATTGGGGCCACATTTACGGCGAGAACGGAGTGGGTGGTCACTCCACTCCGGAGCTCTTTGCCCCGTCTGCAACCGGGGAGCTAGGTTTCAAGCAATAAGCCAGCGGCCTTTACCAAGGAATTTGTTTCACCGAATTTGGTAGGAGTTCATTGGTGACTTGGTTTGGAAAGACAGGAGTCTGCTAAGGAAGGCAGGAGCCTCCCCTGAAATGGAGAATGTAAACCCTCCCCACCCCTCCGAATTGCTATCAATTTTAAATTAAGGGGCTCTCAGGCAAAAATATGGGAGCAGGAAATAACAGTTCTTTAAGAGGGAAAAGAAAAAAATTAAAGGATGAAACAAAACAATGCAGTACACCAGAACAACACTGACAGAGTCAGAGCCCAACCTGACGCCCTGTGGGTCACAGTGTTGGTGACAGTCCAATTGAAAATGTGGCTGCAGACTTCCTGAAGTATCATTTGTGGTTCTGTTGGAGCAAGGGGGATCTGTAGAGAAGGATGTATTCTTCTTGTGAAGATTCAGTAGGAGAAGAGACAGCCGCTGTTCCTCTGGGGAATCCCGTGGAGAAAGCCATGCCGGTATCTCAAAAACCTCTGGATTATATCTGGGTAGCAATGCTTGGCTCCTCCCTCTGGGCGGAACATCTCACAATGGGATGTTATAGTTCTTATTAGTCATGTACTGACATTCAATAGTCTGTTATCAGCAGATGTCCCCTCCCAAGGGAGGTGTGAATCTGGTCACTCAAAGAAAGAGATAAAGCAAACTGCCCACTTGACAAAGGTAATCTGCCATACAGATGGTAATGGAAAACATCTTGCATGCAATCTTCAACATTATCCACACCTTTTTCTATTTCCATCTGCACCACAAAAACAAAAACAACAACAACAAAAAAATTTCACACAGTTCTCACTTAAGACTAGGTCTCCCTGTTGTACACAATGGCTTTCTCCATCTTTCTGCATTACCCACCAAGTGTAAACAGGTCATTGAGCAAAAACAATTCCATGGATGGTTTTGTCTTTGCCTGAGATGGGATCAATCCAAACAGTCCTTCCTAAAATACCTTTCATGTGTACAACAGGGACTTTATTTCCATCCACTGTGTGCAGGGGTTCAGACTGGGCAGGACCAGCTTGATTTATGGAGCCTCTGGTGTTGACCATCCAGCTGGCTTTTGCTGAGTTCATTTCCCAATTTCTAAAAGTCCCCCCCCGAGTGCCTTCAGGGTTGTTTTAAGTAGTCTGTTACACTGTTCAACTTTCCTGGCAGCTGGTGCATGATAAGGAATATGATATATTCAATACCATGTACCCTGGCCCAAACATTGATAAGGCCATTCTTGAAATGGGTCTCATTTTCTGACTCAATTCACTCAGGGGTGACATGTCTCCACAGGATTTGCTTTTCAAGACGCAGGATGGTGTTCCAGGTTGTGGCGTGAAGCACAGGGTAGGTTTGCAAACATCCAGTGGTGGCTTGCACCATGGTCAGCACGTAGCGCTTGCCCTAGCGTGTCTGGGGCAGTGTGATGGAGTCAATCTGCCAGGCCTCCCCATACTTGTACTTGGACCACCGCCCACCTTACCAGAGCAGCTTCACTCGCTTGGCCTGCTTGATGGCAGCACACATCTCAGTCATGGATAACCTCTGAAATACTGTCCATGGTTAAATCCACCCCTTGGTCTTGTGCCCACTTATAGGTGGCATCTCTACCCTGATGACCTGAGGCATCATGGGCCCATTGAGCTAAAAACAACTCCCCCTTATGTTGCCAATCTAAGTCTATCTTTGACACCTCTATCTTTGCTGCCTGATCTACCTGCTCGTTGTTTCGGTGTTCCTCATTAGCCCGACTCTTGGGAACATGAGCATCCACATGGTGGACTTTCACAGGTAGCTTCTCTAACCGAGCGGCAACGTCTCTCCACTCATCAGCAGCTCAGATGGGTTTTCCCCTAGGCTGCCAGTTGGCTTTTTTTCACCTTTCCAGCCAGTCCCAAAGAGCATTGGCTACCATCCATGGATCAGTATAAAGGTAGAGCTTTGGCCATTTCTCTCTCTCAGCAATGTCCAGGGCCAGCTGAAGAGTTTTGAGTTCTGCAAGTTGACTTGATCCACCCTCTCCTTTGGTAGCTTGTGCAACCTGTCGGGTGGGGCTCCATACGGCTCCTTTCCACTTCTGGTTCATCCCTATGATGAAACAGGAACCATCAGTGAAAAGAGCGTAGTGTGTTTCCTCTTGTGGCAGTTGGTTTTAGGGAGGAGCTTCTTCAGCACGTGTCACTGGTCCTTGTTCCTCTTCATCAGTCAGACAAAAGTTCTCACCTTTGGGCCAGTTTGTAATTATTTCCAGAATCCCAGGGCGATTCAGGTTTCCAACACAGGAGCACTGTGTGATAACAGCAATTCATTTACTCCATGTCGTGTCAGTGGCGTGGTGGGTGGAAGGAACCTCGCCTTTGAACATCCACCCCAGCCCCGGTAGTCAGGGTGCCAGGAGAAGTTGTGCTTCTGTATCAGTCACCTCTGAGGCAGCCTGGACTCCTTCATAGGCAGCCAAGATTTCCTTCTCTGTGGGAGTGGAGTTGGCTTCAGACCCTCTGTATCTTTGACTCCAAAATCCCAGTGGTTGGCCTCAAGTCTCCCCAGGCACCTTCTGCCAAAGGCACCAGGACAAGCCATGGTTCCCGGCTGCAGAGTAGAGCACGTTCTTCACCTCTGCTCTTGTCCTGACTGGGCCAAGGGCAATCACATGAGCGATCTCCTGCTTGATCTGGGCAAAGGCTTGTTGCTGTTCAGGACCCCAGTGGAACTCATTCCTCTTGCAGGTAAAGAGGGCTCACAATCTGACTGTATTCAGGAATGTGCATTCTCCAAAACCTATGGCACCCAGGAAAGCTTCTGTTTCCATCTTGCTAGTTGGTGGAGACATCGCAGTGATTTTGTTGATGACCTCAGTGGGAATCTGATGCAGTCCGTCTTGGCACTTTACTCCCAGGAACTGGGTCTCTCAGGCCCGTCCCTTGACTTTGTCCTTCTTGATAGCAAAGCTGGCTTCTAGCAGAATCCTGATGATCCTCTCTCCTTTCTCAAATACTTCCACTGTCGTGTTCCCCCACACAATGATGTCATCGATGTACTGCAGGTGCTCTGGAGCCTCACCCTTTTCCAGTGCAGCCTAGATCAGTGGCACCATGGCAGATGGTGGGGCTGTGCTTCCACCCCTGGGGCACTCGGTTCCAGGTGTACTGCACTCCCCTCACGGTGAAAGCAAACTGAGGCCTGCATTCTGCTGCCAAAGGAATGGAGAAAAATGTGTTAGCAATGTCAATGGTGGCAAAGCACTTTGCTGCCTTGGACTCCAGCTCGTACTGGAGTTCCAGCATGTCTGGCACAGCAGCGCTCAGGGGTGGAGTCACTTCATTCAAGCCACGATAGTCCACTGTCAATCTCCATTCTTTGTCAGACTTGTGCACAGGCCAAGTGGGGCTGTTGAAGGGTGAGTGGGTCTTGCTGACCACCCCTTGGCTCTCCAGCTCACGGATCATTTTGTGGATGGGGATCATGGCATCTTGATTCACCTGACACTGCCGGCGATGCACTGTCTAGGTGGCAATTGGTGGTCTTTGCTCTTCCACCTTCAGGAGTCCTACTGCAGATGGGTTTTCTGATAGCCTAGGCAAAGTGTTCAACTGTTTGGTGTTTTCTGCCTCCACAGCAGCTATGCCAAAAGCCCATCTGAGTCCCTTTGGTCTTTGTAATAGCCGTTCAGGAGGAAACCTATGCCCAGAATACACGGGGCCTCTGGGCCAGTCACAATAGGATGTTTTATCCACTCTTTCCCAGTCAGGCTCACCTCAGCTTCTAAAAGGGTCAATTGCTGTGATCCCCCCGTCACCCTGGCAATGGAAATAGGTTCTGCCCCCACATGTCCCAATGGTATTAGGGTACACTGTGCACCAGTATCAACTAAAGCATTGTACTTTTGTGGTTCTGATGTGCCCGGCCATCGGATCCACACCATCCAGAAAATCCAGGTTTTCCCGTGCCTCTCACTGGCTGGAGGCAGGACACCTCTAACCCTGGGTATTCATGGTAGAGGTACCTTCCAGGGGATCTGACAGATCATACTCAGCAGCTCGGTCATGGGAGGTTGAGGCTACCTTCACTTTACTGGAGTTCCCTTGATTTGTGTTTCTCTCCTTGAGCTGACGCACCCGTGCTGCCAGGACAGAAGTGCGTTTTCCATCCCACCTTCCCATGTCTTCCCCATGGTCACGCAGAAAAAACCACAGGTCAGCCCGTGGGGTGTACCCCCCCTCTCTCTAGCTGGGGAACGTTGGGCTCTGACTCTGGGGCCTGTGACTCACAGCGGTGCAATGTGGGAATTGCTCCTCCTCACCTCTTCCCTCACCACCTCCCTCATCTCCTCTTTGAGGTCCTTAATCACAGCAGAGACATGAGCCTGCATCAGTCCATTGATCATACTTTCATAATTCCTAAGCTTGTTAGCTACAGAACCCACTGTCTCTTGGTTGTTATCAGCATTAATTGTTGCAATAAAGGTGGTGTATTTTGCCAGGTTTGCCAGTCTCCACAACATTTGCCCTGTGCACCTGACTTTGTCGAGGTCATTATCATGCTGTCCATCCCTCCCAAAGAGTACCTCTAATTCTGCCACTTCTCTCAGCTGTTGGATCCCTTCCTCAAGGGTCTTCCAGCACATTCTATGGTGCTGGTCCTGCATTCTTTCTCTGTGGACAAATCTCTCTCTGACACTTATTAAAAGCCGCTCCCAGAGGGAAAGAGACCCTGGCTCCTTTACAACAATCTGATTGATACCTGAGTCGTGGGTCAAGGGTCCCAAATTCCTTGCCTCACCATCATCCAGCTGGACGCTTGTACTCATAAGATCTCAGATGCGAAGTAGCCAGGTTGTATAAGCCTCACGTCCCTGTCATACAATGTCTTTGTGCAGATTACGGAGACTTTTGTACGTCAGGGACTTGGTGTAGATCGCAACCTCTGGCTCCCCTGTGGGTTGTGAGGGCCTTCTTTTATCTGGGTGCTCTGCTTTTGTCTTAGATCTCTTTGTTTCTAGAGGGGCAACTGCTGCTGGCTGTGTCTGCCTTTGCAATTCAGCCGGAACCTGGACAGTTGTAACATCTGTGGGTTCTGCTGCCGCACTATTAGACTTTCCCTCTTCAAGGCAGAGGGAGGGCTTCTCACCAGCTGGGGAAGTGTATTCCTTCAGCATCCGGCCCATCTCACGTATCTCCTTCACCAGACCCCCCAGCCAATCTGGGTAGTTCACATCTGGGGTGGGATGTGGGGCAGGGTCAGGGTCTGGGGCAGCAGCATCCCTAGACTCTGATGGCGTATTAGATTCTGGGGTTGGTGTCAGGGTGGTTATCCAGGTTAGTCACCCCTTCTCTCTAAATGCTAAATAGAACAGGCCTATCAGCAACACCAGCCACTGTATGATATCATTAATATTTAGAGTGGATCTGAACCCTTCAAAAACTGGTGGGGCGGACCCAAAGAGATGGCTAAAGGGTTGGGAGAAGATTTCACCTGGTGTCATTTCCTTATAGCAGGTGCCATTATTAAAGTAACCTCAAAAACATACTGTTAGTGTGTGATAGCTGTGAATCTGTGTGCCTGCTTTCCAGAGGAAGTTAAAAATCCATTAATTCCTCACCTTTTTCACCCATAAAACAAACCGGATAACAGACACAGTAGCCTTGGTTATAGGACCAATGTTTAGATAAGGGCCTATAAATGGGAGAAATACAGCCATGATCACATGCCACCCAAACCAGGGCCAGCTGGACCACATGGCATCGCATAATGAGGTTTCTATAGTTACACACAAAAATTAGATTACTCAAGAACTGTTATTCCTTTTTTGTTTCTGTGCCCTCCAGCCGCACGTTAGGCGCCAAAACCTGTCTTCGTTTGGAAAGACAGGAGTCTGCTAAGGAAGGCAAGAGCTTCCCCTGAAATGGAGAATGTAAACCCTCCCCACCCCTCCGAATTGCTATCAATTTTAAATTAAGGGGCTCTCAGGCAAAAATATGGGAGCAGGAAATAACAGTTCTTTAATAGGAAAAAAAAAAAAGATAAAATAAACAATGCAGTACAGTAGAACAACACTGACAGAGTCAGAACCCAACCTGACACCCTGTGGGTCAGGGTGTTGGTGGCAGTCCAATTGGAAATGTGGCTGACGCCCTCCTGAAGTGTCAGATGTGGTTCTGCTGGAGCGGGGGGGGGGATCTGTAGAGAAGGATGTATTCTTCTTGTTAAGATCCAGTAGGAGAAGAGACAGCCGCTGTTCCTCTGGGGAATCCCGTGGAGAAAGCCGTGCCGCTGTCTCAAAAACCTCTGGATTATATCTGGGTAGCAATGCTTGGCTCCTCCCTCTGGGCGGAACATCTCACAATGGGATGTTATAGTTCTTATCAGTCATGCAGTGACATTCAATAGTCTGTTATCAGCAGATGTCCCCTCCCGAGGGAGGTGTGAATGTGGTCATTCAAAGAGAGAGATAAAGCAAACTGCCTACTTGACAAAGGTAATCTGCCATACAGATGGTAATGGAAAACATCTTGCATGGCAATCTTCAACACCAACGCACACCAGATCTTGGAAGGGAATGTGCTGACACTGAGAAATTGTCAAATGTTCACTTTCTGTGCCAGCAAACTGCTGGAATTATGCTGTGCAGGCATCTGAAAAATTCCAGATCTGGGCACTGGTGGTGTCAGCAAACACAAGATTGGGCTGGTGTAGGCACCAGGTATTTGCCTGGTTTGGCTTTCTTTGCCAGCAAATTGCTGCACTTGGGCTGTGGTGGCACAGGGAAATGTCCAGATCTGGGCATGGGCAGTGCCATCAAATACCAGGTCTGGGTGGTGACAGACTTGGCACCAGGAAATTGCTGTGTTTTCTCTTCTTTTTCCAAAAAATTGCTGCTCCCCTATTGGTGCATCCCCACCTTATCTCCAGCCCTGGCTCCCTTCTCCATTGCATCATTTGTACCCTGACCCCTCCTGCCTTCCTCCAGTTATATACCCTGGCCCCAGTCCTGCTCCTGGCTCTTCGCCTCTGGTTCCCTTCAGCAGATGTTGTGTTCCTGCTTGTTCCTGTTTCCCTCTGCACCCTCACTTCCCCTGGACCCTTGGATTTTCCCTTAGTAAACCCAGCTGGATCTGCTCTGCGAGGAGTCCTCTCGTCCCTCTGCTGAGGCTTTGATTGCACCATACGGGCTCAGGATCTGCTGGGCTGGGGGAGTTGTCAAGGCAGCCCCAAGTGGAGACGCTTTCGGTGCTGCAGGCACCTGACAGCACTTGCCTGGGGAAGCTGCTCTGGCCACCCGCAGCAACCAATTCCTTTTTCCAAGCAGCAGCTCCCAGCGTCCTCCTCCGAAGCCCAGAGAGAGAGGGAGCAGCTGCCCTCAGCCCTGTCCTTTACCGCATCCCAATTCTCATGGAATGTCCCCCCTCGCAGAGAAACTCCCAGACAAGAGAAGTGCGACCAGATCCCCTCCTCCCCTGAGCTTGATCACTTCTTTTGTTTCTTAATGATCCAGTCCATCAGAGCGGTGGTATTGCACTGAGAGCTGGGACACCAGCAGGGGATCACCCCACACTGCCCAGTGTGCACCAGGCTCAACAAGGTCTGCTTCCCCCCTGATTCCACCAGGCCTCTTCCCTTGGATGTGGTTTTGCTGGATAGTGGGTCAGGACAGTGAGAATCTCCTTCATCCATTCATTCACCATTTAGGACCCTGCAGACACTTCCTCAATTTCTCTCCAAGATGACCCCACCCACCAATGAAGTCACAGCTCTTGTCCATCTGGTCAAAAATCCCCCATGAGGACACTCTGGTGTCTTCTCCAAGGGCACAAAGCAGCAAAACCCCCTAGGAAAATCTTCCCCCTTGGGCCCTGCGCCTCCTTGGGTGAGTTCCAGAGCAAACAGTCAGGGCAGTGGCCTGAAATGTTTTCCCAGCTGAGTCATAAGACTTCTCTGATGGATCCACATTGTCCCTGGGGAAAGAGATGTGCAGAACCCGTCACTAATGCCCTGGAATGTCAAACAGGAATCACAGCCATAGACAGCTCTTCAGAACCACTTCACCGTGGATTTTCCTTCCTGGAAGCCCAAGATGTCTGAATGTCCTCCTGGTGCCTCAGGCCCTGGGTAAACAGGGCTTGTCAGAGATGCTGGCAGGGCACCAACACTCCTCCTCCTCACAGGGCACCTCTGTTACCCCAATTAGCTCCGAGTGGCATCCTGGGGACAGGTGCCCACTTCCCCATGTGCCTGGGATGGGCACATCCTGCTCGGGGCCAGTGCTGGCCTGGGCCCAGAGCCAGGGCCATGACCCAGGTGCTCTGGGAGGGCTCCGTGGCTGCAGGTGTGACAGGATGAGGGGCAGGGCAGGGCATATTCCCCTCTGGACAGTGCTCCGGGCATGGATCTTGGTCGGGTTTGGCATCTGCGGGGAAAGGGGTATCGGGTTGTATGGATGTGGGAATTGTCACTGCTGAGCCATTCCCCAGCCCTCAGCCTTGTCTGCAGGTGATCAGCATTGCCCAGTGCTCCCCAGTGTCTGCAGTGCCGGAGATGCCAATCAGCCATCTGATCACATGTCCCTTGTTCCCCTTGTTCTCCCACGTGTTGGGTTTGGGGCCGGGCTCAGCTCTGGGGTGTCCCCCAGGGAAAGCTCTGGGAGGGGAGGGGCAGATCCCCCAGGAGATGGGGGATCTGGCCCTGGGGGCTGTTGGAGGATGGATTGTGTTGGACTGGGGGTTGTCCCCACAGGGTCCCCAGGTGCCTTTGGCTCCCTGCCTGCCCCCCTTGGCCCCCCAGGTGCCTGGGCCCTTCCAGGGGCAGCTGCCCCGTGCAGGAAGCTGGAGGCATGCCGGGCAAGGGGGCTGGATCCGTGCCACAGGTGGGGTGGGATGGAATCTGTTCCAGGGCTGGGCTTGTGGCCAGGGCTGGGGGCTGTGCCAAGCCGGGCTTTGGCCTGGGGGCTGGCAGGGAGGGTGCGGGGAGGAGTCCCGGCAGGGATAAAGGTGCTCCTCACCTGCTGCAGCCTCAGGCAGCGCTGCCCAGAGCGAGAGGAAGATGAAGGTGGCTGTGCTCAGTGTGGCCCTGCTCTTCTCCATCCTCCTCCATCCACAGGCCAAGGTAAGGCACCAGCCAAACGCTGTCCCCACATCCTGCCCTTTCTGGCCTCCCATCCCACCCTTTTGGTCCCTCCTCTGTGTCCCATTCAGGGTCCCCAGCTGCCCTCCCACTGATGATTCCTGAGGCCTTTCCTTTCATGTCCCCCCTCAATCGTTTGCCTTTCTTTCTGGCCACTGCAGAGGGGTCCCCCTGTACAATTCCCTGACTCACCCCCCAATCCCACACCATCTCCCAGTCTTGTTGGTTTTGTCCCCACCTGTCCTCATTCTCCTGTCCCCACCAAGCCCCTCTCTTGCACTCCCATGTCCCTACACCTCAATTCCTTTCTCCTCCCCTGTACCTCACACGCTGCTCCTTCCACACCCCTAGCCCTGTCCCCTGGACTCTCAATGTTTTTGGGTCTCCCCCCACCTCAAACAGATCTTTTTGGAGGCCCTGAATTCCCACCCCTCCTCCTGCACCCTGCTCCCTGCACCTGTGTGTCACCCCAGCCCCACAAGGTCCAGTCCGGACCCAGCCTTTGTTCTCCTTTCCAGGCACTCCTGTAAGGAACCCAAGATGATCTGCGGGAGGTGAGTGGGCTGCTGGCATTGGAGGGCATCCCCTAAGGGAATTGGGGGGCAGTGCTGTCCCCCCATCCCTTGCTGGCACCGGGGACATCCCAGTGACCAGCGAGGTCTCCTGGTCTCTCTGCAGTTGGATTTAGACAATGTCGCGGTCCTGGAGACACCTCTGGTGGGTACCACGAGTTCTGCCGGTGCCAGACCCTCCCATTGCATGGCCACCACAGCCCAGGCCATCCCAGTGTGTCCCAGCACAGCCCAGTGCACCCCTCCTGACAGCCCAGACAATGCCCTGCCCCAGGGCTCCTCCCCAGTGAAGCCTTTGCCCAGGGCCCTGCTGCATTCCACCCCTGTCACCCCAGGACCCCCTGGATGAGCCAGGACGCAGCCCCTGCCCCAGCTGTGGCTCTTGGCCAGGAGCCCAGTGCTTCTGGGCAGCAGCACAGCAGCTCCTGCACCCCATTGCTGCCACAGCCCCTTCCCCAAGGCCCCCCTGCTCTCCCCTGCCTCCCAGTGCAGCCCGCTGCACCCATTGTGTCTCTAACGCTGCCTTTTCCCCAGCCCCCTGTGGCTGAAGAGCTGCGGGCTCTCCTGCGACAGAAGCGCCTGGCTGCCTCTCTTGATGCCTAGGTGAGCCGTGCCTGCAGGGACAGGGCTGGAGACAAAGCCCATCCATGTCCCAGTGGGCTCCAGAGGTCACGTTCTGGGGTTTGTCTTTTAGGGTGTGAAGGACCAGTGTACTTTTTCCTCTCCAGTGGCATGAGGAGATGATCATCACTGGAGGAAACCCCTGAACTCTTTGAGCCCTGGGCCATTTCCCCTGAAGAATCAATCATCAAGAATCAATAAATCCTTTGAGCAAAGCTTTGCTCTGTGTCCATGTGTGTCCATGGAACTGGATTTCCTCCTTTCCAGTGGTCCAGGGAAGTCAGGCCAGGTCTGGGCTTTGCTACCTTTACACAGTCTGTGCCTTCCCCCAGACAAATGGTGTGTTGGGAGTTGTGCAGAGTCCAGGGGGAGTGGGTTGATGGGGGGGGGTGGAGGTCCAAGTGGTGAGAAAGGCAGTGGTTCACTGTCAGCATGGTAGGAATGACCTGGGTTTAAAAGAAAAAGAAGTAATTTCAAAGAAACTTTCTTTTACAACTTTTTCTCCCCGTGAGAAATCACCATTTACTTCTCAATATTTTGAAAGGTCTATTAAAAACTTAATAAAACTTACAAAAAAAGGACTAAATAAGGAAAAAGTTACAGCGCTGGGAGCCTCCCCCACTTGGTGGCTGGTAACCACGTGGCTGGCTCATCCACACAATGGCCGCTCTCCCTTTTATATCCTTGCTGTTGCAACAGGCAGCCCTAGCTCCTTCCAAAGGCTGTCTGTTGACTCTTGGTCACTGTCCATTGGTGTAGACTGCTTTCGTGGAACTGCATTGGAGGGCAGGTGTTGCTAGGCCGTGCCTCTTAGGAACAATCTGCCCCTCCCCAAATGCCCGGACTACCAATATCAGCCCGGGATAACAATGCTGGGTGGGGAGGACACATTGCAGTAACATAACTATACATCTGTACAACTTCTCTTAACATACTTATCATGTTCACCCTTTAATTGGGAGAGCCAACCATCTCATTACTCATGTCTAACACTGTGGCATTCACATTCTCTGAAAAAATCCCTTTGCCCAGGATTTTTCTCCTGGGAAAAGGATTTTTCTCCTCAGAGAAAAAGGAAAACAATTCTTATCTCATTTGCTTTTCCTGTGTTGTGCTCATGTGCAGAATGTGTTTGGAGATTGTTTACCCACAGGTGATTGTTTGATTGGATTCTGGTGTGAGTTATTTTGACTCATTGGCCAATTATGGCCAAGCTGTGTCGAGACTCTGGAAAGAGTCACGAGTTTTCATTATTATCTTTTGAACATTCACTAAGAATCCTTTCTCTGTTCTTCAGTATAGTATAGTATAGTGTAGTATAGTATAGTATAGTATAGTATAGTATACTTTATTATAAGATAGTATTATAAAGTAATAAATTACCCTTCTGAGAACATGGAGTTAAATGCATCATTCCTGCCTTCGTTGGGCAACCCTGCAAATAGAATATTACATCCCCAAAATTCTTGATTTACTCAAAAGAATTTAAATGCCAAAAAAATCTTCCTATGTCAAAAGTATGTTGAAATTATTTATTGGTCTTGAAATTTGGTTTCCTGGCGGGATGGGGCTGCTGGGTCTACCTGTCTATTGGGCACTGTGGGGCTCTGGGGTTTCCTGGGTGAGGGGCCCTACACGGTCACCTGTAATGCCTGGCCACGGTGGGGTAGAGCCACCGCAGTGTCCTGGAAAAGGGTGAGTGGTTCTACCTGGCTCTTGGGTCGTTCTTGGCCACTGGGTCCATCGGCTCCAGCAGGACTTGGGTGAATTTTGGGGTGGGCCAGGTGGACCAGTTGTCCCCGGCCATCCTGAGAGCTCACCAGTCATGTTCGCTGACTCCAGTTCCAATACTGAAGGAACCACTGGTGCCAGCATCGCCCCAAGGAAGCCTCACAGCAGAACTGGCACAGGGCATTCCCCTGGCAGAGGGGCAGGGAAAATGTCTTGGCCATGAGCAGCAGAATGGCCGGAAAGCCGCTGGTGCAGGAGTTGCCCACCCCAGCAGATTGAAGGCAGGTTTGGGTTGCATTCCTGCTGTCCTGGCAGTGAAATTCTGAGCAGAGGGCACAGAGGTGTCTTCTCCTCGGGGCTCACAGGTGACAGCGAGATGCTGTGGGGGAGCTGAGCCCTGCCTGAGGGCAGACTCAGCCCAGCAGGAGCCCCGGACTGACACCGCGCTGGAGTACACAGCTGGCTCAGGGGCGCCGCATGCCATGAGTGGGGAACAGCTTCCCCTGAAACAGGGAGAGCTGAACCTTGGAGCCACCTGCTCCACAGCTGGAATGGTGTCAGTGTCAGAGAGCAGACTAAAGAGGAGAGGGAGGCCTTTGGTGTGAGATTCTGAGGAAACTTTACTCATCAGAGGGAACAGGCACCAAAGAGCCTCAAGCACCAGTGTGCTCAGGATTTTATAGAGCACTAGAACTGTGGGTGGGCATGATCGCTGAGCCAATAGGGAATCAGGGAGAGAGGAGCAAAAGGAGGGGAATACATCTCAGGGACCAATGGGATAAGGGGGTGGAGAGGGCAGGTCACATGGGCCAATGGGGCATCATCCATGAGGGGAATTCCCGAGGGGCGGAACCTGCAGGGGAGGGGTTTACAGGAGACTGACAGGGAAGGGTCCAGAACAGGGGCAGAGTTTACAGGGATGGATAGGGAAGGCACTGGAATACAAGGTGAGGATTATAATGATTGAAGGGTAAAAGGGGAGGGATATAACCTGGGAATAATCCAGCTTGGGGAAAGACAACATACAGGGGGTGAACTGGAACAGACCATCCAAAAAGCTATGAAATAAAAGGGCACTGCAACAGCGCCCGATATAGAGGGATGCAGGACACGTTTTATGGTGCAAAAAGAAAGGATCGATCCTGTGCTAGTTTTATACGGTCTTTTTATAGGCCTTTTTGTAGGGTTTTTTAAGAACATCTTCTGTCTATCCCCAGTTGGTCAGCAACAAGTTGTTACCCAGTATTGACTGGTCACTCAAACCCCTGGTGTGTATGTGCAGGAAAAGTTGTTTGTGAGAGATAGTTTTCATTTTTCTGTCTAAGAGGGAAAATACAGTTTATACAGGTGGCTGGTGTTAATCACAGTCTTACAGCTCTTTTTCAGGGAGAGTAGGTTGTTTTCCACAGTCCTAGAGCTCTTTCTCAGGAAAAACAAGTTGTTTTTCACTGCTCCACATCTCGGTTCTCACAAAGAGTTGTCAGCTTTCTCATGGCTTCTTCCTCTTGCTGGGATTTATTAAAAGGCCTTCAAAGGATTCACCTTGAGTAGGACAAAAGCCCAGTTGAGGCTACACTCAAAATAGATGACTGGTCAGGAGTTTTCACACTTTTATAAGGTTTGGTCCATTTAAATATTGGGGTTAGTTGTCCAGTTACAGCCTCAGATTATGCAGTCCCATCCTCCCATTTTGCTTTTCTCAATTCGCTGTTATTTGCACTTTTTGTGCCTGAAACTGCAACAGTGTCCGGTTCTGGGGCTGGAAAAGGATTGTTTTGTCTGACTACACTGTGAAGAGAACTTGCTAACCCTGTGTATGAAGTCCAGAGTTACAGACTAATGCAGTAGAGAATCTGGAAATATGACAGCTAAAACTGAAGGCATCAGCCTGTTCTATGTTCCCTTGGTTCCATGGGGATCCACAGCATCACAATGGCCACTTGTTCCCACGAGATTCCCTGATGTCACCATGGTGTCCTTGGACACACCTGGTCACAACTGACCCATGGTTCCATGAGGTTCCCCAGTGTCACCATAGTCACTATCAGAGGATGGATGAGATCAATACCCTGAGACACTGTGGGATGAGCTGTCAATCAGTCTCACAGTGGGTACAGTGCTAACCCAGCCCTGATTTCCTATGTGATCAGAAATCCCACCTGGGGAGAGGCCCACAAAGGCCTGGAGGCTTAAAAACATGGAGTGCAAGGTCAGCCCCTGGTATGGACTCTGCCTTCTCCTGGGGTTTGTGTCTCACACACGTTGGAACCCTAGGAGCTGTTAGTCATATGTGTGTCTTTCTATAGAGCTTCTGTCTGTCTCTCTCTCTTTCTTCTGCTTCTAATGCTCTTTATATGGAACATTTTTGGGTACCTCAACAGCTTACGTGTTCATTGATTTCTATGTCAAATGAACTAAGTTAATGAAGTTATTGCTATGATAAGTGTTTTCTTTGTAATTGGATGTTGCATGAAATCCTCTTCCAAAGTTTCTTGGCTTTTTGTACTTTGCCTGTAAAAATTTGTGTAATTCCTGACCTCTTGCAGATATCTGGCTGGTGTTTTCCCTGTGCACCAAACTCGAGTAAAGGTGGCAGGTGAATTTGTGAGTTAGCACGCAAACCCCAAACGGAGCTCTGGGTGCGTGGAGGATCGGGGCAGTGTGAGTCGCACACAATCCCTGGAGTGCGGGGACACGGTCCCTAGTGGGGTTTAGGGTGCCTCGAGTACAGCAGCAGCACTGAGTAGAGCCAAGAGGGCCCCAGTGCCCAGGGTGGAACGGCGGTGCTGGGGGTTCAGTGCGCCGCGGTTCAGGTAGAAACCATAAACCCACTGGAGGCCCCTTGGGGTCACAGGGCAGGGAAGGGCTGTGCTTACAGGGCAGGGCAAGGCTGGACCTGCCCCTTCCTCCCCCACATACATAATGTTTAGAGCCAACAATCTCCTCCAGTCTATCACAACAGGCAATGCTGGAGGTGAAATCCCAATTGTGCCCATGGGCACCTGGCTAAGAAGGACAGTTCTTTCCATAGGAAGGAAAGCACAGAGCCCCAAGATTTGGAAGGCAGGTGAGAGCCGCAGTAGGCCAAGGCCAGCTAGACTTGTCAGTAATTGCAGATTTTGGATTTAGGGAATTTGCAGGTGGAAACCCAATCTCAGCCATGGGCACCTGGAGAAGCAGGACAGTTCTTTCCCATGGGAAGGAGAGCATGGAGCCTCCCCCAGTGTTTTGGGGACAGATGAGAGCTGACCCTTGTGAAACTACTGCCAGCCAGACTTATCCTGGCAATATGCCTATGGGAACAATCTCTGGATATAACGAACTTTGGAGGTGAAATCCCAATTCTGGCCATGGGTGCCTGGAGCAGAAGGACAGTTCTTTTCCATTGGGAAGGAAAGCACAGAGCCCTAGTGTTTCAGCAGCAGATGAGAAGTGACCCTCAACATGCAAAGGTCAGTTGGACCAGTCAGGCAGTCCATGGGAAGCCAAAGCAGCCAGACCTGTTCTGTTTTCCCTTGGTTTTATGGGGCTCCATATTGTCACAATGGTGCCTTGGATCCATGGGGCCCCGCAGTGTCATAATGGTGACTTGATTCCATGGGTTCCAGCAGTGTCACAATGGCCCCTTGATTACAAGAAGACCTGCAGTGTCACTGGCCCCCAGGTTCAATGGGTTCCCAAACTGTCACAGTGGCCCCCAGGTGTCATAAGGCCCCGCAGTGTCACAATGGTCCCAAGGATTCCATGAGCCCTTGCAGTGTCACAATGGTCTCCGTGGTTCCCCAGGCCCCACAATGTCATGTGACTCCTCTGTTCCATGAAGTCTGCAATGTCTCAATGGACCTTTGGACCCTGGGGCTTTGCTGTGTCACAATGGTCTCCTCTGGCTCCACAGTGTCACAATGGATCATTGATGACAGGAGGCCACTCTGTGCTGCCCTAGAGCTTTGGTTCCATGCAGCCCTGCAGTGTCACAAAGGCCTCTTGGTTTCACGTGGCCCCACAATATCACAATGCTCCTCCCAGGGTCACAATGGTCTCACTGGTTCCATGAGGCTTCACAGTCTCACAATGCTTTGCTTATTCCATGGGGCCTCATAGTGTCACAATGGTCTCCATGAGTCCCCTGAGTGTCGCAATGGTCTCTGTGATTCCATGGGCCCCTCAGTGTCACAATAGCCCTTTGGTTCCATGAGGCTGTAAAGTGTCTTATTTGTCTTTTCATGGTTCCACGAGGCCTTGCAATGTCACAGTGAACCTTTGGTTCCATGGAGTCCCACAGTGTCACAATGGCTGCCTGGTTCCATGACACCACTAAGTGTTATAATGGTCTCCATGGTTCCATGAGGCCCGGTGGTGTCACAATGGACCCTTGGCCCGATGTGGCCTCTCAATGTCATGATGATCCCTACATGCCATGGAGTCACACAGCGTCAGTACAGTCTCCTTGGTTCCATGAGGCCCAGCAATGTCAAAGTGGTCTCCATGACACCATGAGGCCTCACATTGCCAAAATGGTCCCTTGGTCTCACAGGGCCTCACAGTGTCACAATGGTCCCTTGGTCTCACAGGGCCCCACAGTGTCACAATGGTCCCTTGGTGTCACAAGGCTCCACAGTGTCACAATGGTCCCTTGGTTCCATGGCCCTGTGCTGCTGCATTCCCCCCTCCCCTTCTCAGGCCGCCCTGCCAGCTGAGAAATGCTCCTTGGGCCTCGGCCTTGGCCAACAGCCCCTGGGCTCAGCTCCTCTGCAGCTCATCACAAACACTGTCTGCTCCAGGCACTGCTGCTGCCCAACCAGCTCCTGGTTTCTGTAGGAGCAGCCCTGGGAACTGTTTTTGTTCCCTCCGTGGCACAAGATCCCTGTTCTCACATTGCCAAAGAAAGCTGTTGGTGCCAAGTGCGGCCAGGATGAACCATTGCTGGGACTGAAGCCCCTCTCTTGGGGCCCTGCACACAGCACTCCAAAAGGAGCCCTTGGAGCTCTCCTGGGCCAGCGACTCCCTCTGAGTGAGGCCTCTCCCAGCCGGGAACTCTCCCGTTTGCTGCACTCGGGGATCCTGAACAACGACAGAGCCTGGGCTGATCCCCCAACTCCTCCAGGCTCAACCTTTGCCCACTGGGGAGATGCCAAAGGATCCACAGTGAGCATTTCCTGCCCTCAGGGAAATTTCTCACAGGTGCCTTGCACTGACTCTTGTGTCTGTGTGCACACACGAGTGCCTGTGCTGGGGAAATGTGGCAGAAATGCTGCTCTCTGAGGGGCTGTTGTGCCTTGGATAGCTGAGTCAGTCAGGCCTGTAGGGAAGGTTAAATCACAAGGTCTAAGTGAAATTAAATGCTGCTGAAAGTTTTTCTTTTGCTAAGTGGTTACCTTTAATATAAGTTTTATGTTAAGTTCAATATTGTTAAATGTTATACCTCTGTTAAATTGGGAAGTCATAGGTTTAAGTTAGGTTACATGCTGTTACGCTCTGCTCTTTTGCTAAATTGTGAGGTTGAAACTATCAGTTAAGGTTAATGTATAAGTAATGTCCGGTTAAGTTTGAGCTCTGTTAAGCTTTCAGGCCGTGTTCCTTTTATCCTTGCCCTTGCTGTCCTTGTGTCACACACACACACACAGAGGGACAGTTCTCAGTTAATTTCTGGTTTGATTGCCTGGGTTCTGTTTGATTTTGTTGTTGCTTTGTTTCCCTGGTGTGCCTGAAGTGTCCAGCCAGGAGCAGAGTGGCTCTTGCCAAGGAACTTTGTGCTGCTGTTGGTTAATATTAAATCTGGTTTTTGCTGCTCCCTTGCTGGGGATTTTTTCAGCTCTCTCAAGGCCTCGTTCGTAACAGGGTGAAGGAGCCCTGGCCCAGGCTCTGGCTCTGGGGGAAACAGGGACCCTGCCGGGAGGTCCCTGTCCCCCTGTGCCACCCCCAGGGCCCCGGCCCCCCGTCCCCGTGTCAGGCTCTGGGGTCGATCTCGTGGAACATCCTCTGGGGGAGGCTGCGGGGCCGGGGGCAGGGGGACCCGGGGGGACAGGGAACCCCGCTGTGCACGAGCAGGGTTGGACTGCTCTGGGGGGAAGTGTGAGGGGGGCCGGGGCAGAGTGACCTTCCCAGTGACCTCACACAGCCCCTGTGATGTCACACAGCCCCTGTGATGTCACACTGCCCCTGTGATGTCACAGAGCCCCTGTTATGTCACACAGCCTTCTCTGTGATGTGACACTGCCCCTTTGATGTCACAGAGCCAACTCGATGTCACCTTGTGATGTCATACAGCAGTGCTGTGACATCACAGAAGACTGATGTCACAAAGTCACCCTCTGATGTCACAATCTGTTCTGTGATGTCACAGCCTGCTCTATGATGTTCCACAGCCACCAGGTGATGTCACAACCAACTCTCTGATGCCACAGAGCCACCCTCTATGATGGCAGACTGTGTTCTATGGCCTCAGACCCTACTCTGTGATGTCACAGCCAGCTCTGGGATGTCACAGAACCCTCAAGAACTCAGTTCTATTGAAACACTGAAGTTTCTTGTACTTTGAAGAGATCCCTGTAAGGGAGACGACAGGGAAAGTGTCCCCAGGCCCCAGGCAGAGCAGAGAACTGCAGGCACTGATGGCAGCTGTGGACAAAGAGAAGCCAAGTCTTGGTGCCCTGGGGCACAGCAGCAGGGTCTGTGTCACCAAGGGCTGGGAGGAGACACCTTGTCCTGAGGCACTGGGGCCTCCTGGCACAGCCCCAGCCAGGCTGGGCACTGTCACCCCCTTGTCCTGTCCTCAGCATCTCCCTCTAGCCCACATCCCAGTGGCCTCAAGGATCTGCTGGAAGGAGTCCCTGGGGAGCCTTGCTCAGCAATGGCCCTGGGGGCTCCTGAATGCTCCCTGCAGGGACTGCAGGTTTTTCAAAGGACTTGGAGTTTTGCTTTTGCTTTGGAGTCTCTGAGAGCTTTGTGCAGTCATGGCCTCCAATTATGTGTTGTAGTTAGTTCTTAGAGAGGCTTTGTCAGTAACACCACTCAGTGGGGCTCATTAATGCTTCAAGGTACTTCAGTTCTTTCAAGGTACTTGGTGTTTCCCTTTGGATAGACTCTGGAAGATATTTGTCCAATCATGGCCCCAATTATCTGCGTTAATTAGTCCCTGGAGAGCTTTGTACTGACACTCAGTGGGGCTCATTAATGCTTTGAGACACTCAAGGTGCTGAAGGTGCTTTGGATTTTCCTTTCCACACTGAGTGTCTGAGAGGTTTTTGTGCCATCCTGGCCACCAATTCTCTCCTGCAAGGAGTGCATGAGGAGCCTGTGTTGGAGAGGGACCTCAGTGGGAGCCATGAATGCCTGGAGAAACTTGGGGTGTTTCCTCTGCCTTTGACTCCTGGCAAGGTTTGTGCAATCTCCTCCCAGGCCCTGATGTTCAAGGGCTCAGCTCCAATTGCACAGTGAGGCTCATGAGGATCAAGCAAGTCCTGACAAACCCTGGCTCTGCCTTGATTTCCCTCTGCTCCAGTGCAGTTCATTAGGACGGTTTCCTTTGACAGTTATGGAGAAATAGTTCAAAGAGCTTCCAGGAAATATGTAGTCCTATTTTAAAGGGTGTCTTTTATTGCTGTTCCTATTACACAAGAGGTGATTGCAGCATTCAGTGACTGATATTGATCCAGGGACTCTCCTAAGGAGCCCTGGCCTGCTCAGAGTAGCTGTGCCTTGAGCTCTGAGCCAGTGTAGACAACCTTGCTCCACATTCCCCAAGCCCATTGTGTCTCTCCTCACTCACCTGGAACCTGCTTTGCTTGAAGAACTGGCTGCACACAGCCAAAGAGGGATTTTCCTTCTTTGAGTTTTGAAGCAATCTAAAACTCCTGAGTTTCCCCATTGCAAACAGACATCCTCCTCAAGTGTGTGCCAAGCCTAAGCTGCCACCAGGAGCACTCCAGACCTGCCCTGGGCCAGCTGTGAGGGTGGATCATCATCCCAACATGCAGTGGTGCCATTGCAAGGGACTGTTGCCATGGACACTGCAATGACCCCACTGCTGGGTTTGGGTGCCATGGCAACCCCCATCAGTTCAGGTTTCCTTGGAAACCAGCCCAAGGAGCCATTTCTGCAGCCAGGTTCCATGGCCACTTGCCTGCAGAGCTGTTGCTGTCCTCACCAGCCATGGCAACCCTGGGACAAAGCAGTGCCAGGGCTGTTACAGGTACAATTGCAGTGACACTCGTTGGTGCCACCAGGTGCCATGGCAATGGCCACGGGGACCCGTTCCTTGGTTTGGTGCCATGGCAACCAATGCCGGAGCTGTTGTGATGGTTGGTGGCCATGGAAAGCTGCCCTGGGCCCTTGCTCAGGGCTGGTGTCAGTGCCCAGAGCCAGAGGGGATCCCTTGCTGGGGGCTGTGCCATGGCCACCTGCCCTGTGCCGCGCTGGCCGCTCAGGCACCAGGAACCAGCAGCCAATGGCACTGCCAGGGCCAAAGGCCAGGTCAGCCAGACAGAAAGGGGCAGGGCTGGGCACTGTTTCCATGGCAACCGGCACTGGGAGGACACCTGGGTCACCTGGCCTGGCAGTTGCCATGGAAACCCCTGGCAGGCACTGAGGGCACAGCCCCTGGCACTGAGACACTGCTGGGCCGGGTGCTGAGCACAGGGCTGAGCACACAGAGATGGTTTTGTTCTTGCTGAGCTGCAGCACAGCCAAGGCCTGTCCTGCCCCTCGTCCAGCCACGCTGGGGAGGGGCTGGGGCTGCGGGGGAGCTGGGAGGGGGACACAGCCAGGACAGGGGACCCTAGCTGACCCCGGGCGCACCCCAGACCAGAGCACATCATGCTCAGGGGAGAAAGGGGGGAACAGGGAGGAAGGGGGGAATTTTGGAGGGAGGGCTTTTGCCTTCCCAGGGAACACTTAGGCAAGAGGGGACCCTGTTTCACCAGTGGGCAGGGTCACTACCAAAGACACAGACACCAACTGAAGGAATTGTGTCATTTATATCATGCACAGCTGCAAAGATTTACAAAAGGATAAGCTCAGCAAAGCACATCATCATTAGCAATGAATTACAAAAGAAACTCAGCAATCCATCATAACCCATCATTACATTTTGATGACCAATCCCTTGGTGAAACACCAGAGGTGTTTGTGGCAGACAAAGATTCTGGCTGACTATCAAGGTACACCTTACAGACATCAGCAGTACTTTAGTGATACCGTTCTTCATTCTTTTTTCTCAATCTCATTCCAATTAGGAACAAGAATTCTGTTGTGCATGGAGCTGGCACCTTTTTAATTCCAGAATAATGCCCCCAGGCCCTTTTCTGTTCATCTTTACCATGCTGTCTGTGGCTAACAAGGCTTGGGGGGGCCCTTTCCCCTCTGGCTGGAAGGGGCCGGGTCCCAGTGCCCAAGTGGCACCCAGGCTCCTGGATGGAATTCCTGTGCAAGTCCCTCAGCGTCACAGCAGCCTTCACATGGAGCCCTGTGGATCAGAGCATTTCCCAAAGGGGCCCTTGGGGCAAACAGGGAGATCTGGTCTGGCAGGATGTGTAAAACCATATCCTGTCAGATCTCCTTGTTCTCACACAGAATCCTTGGATGCAGGGACACATTCCCATTGTTCCTGCCCAGGTTTCAGGACTCAGAGTTGTCTTTCCCAGGAGTTGCTCCTTCAGCTGCCTTGGGAGGGCCTTTTGGCCTCGGGACCCACACTCTGGCTCCATTATTAGGACTGCTGCACCCAAACCCTTTATTTGCACAAACAGTGGTGATTGGAGGTGGATCTCCTTTTTTCACAATCATTCCTAAAAATGCAGTATCAATAATTGTACTACCCTGTCACAGGGTTGACTAATCCAATCCTGGTCACTATTGTTTACAGAATTACTGTAATTTCTCCTTGATATTCTGCATCATTTCCTCCTGCCATGACAGGAACACTTTGCAAGGCCAAGCTCCAAGGGAGCAGTAACCAAAGCAAAGTGTCCTGGAGGAATCTGAATTCCTGTTTCAGAATTGACAGCTCTCATTAGCTTTGAATTTCTCCTAATTAATTCCAGTGCATGAAGGCCCAGCCCTGCAGCCTCTGGGCTGGCCCTGCCAGGGGCCATCACAGCCAGAACAATTTCCCAGGCAGCCCAAGTCTCACTGCCCATGGTTGGATTTGCAAACTGGGGGCAGCCGTGCACAGCCAGGGGGTTTCCATTTCCCCAGTGGGCCATTGTGAAGGGCATGGAGCACATCTGGGAGATGGGTTCTCCATGGACAAAGGTTCCCATCTCCTTATTTTTCCAACTGCTCTTTTAACAACCCCTTCACCCGTGCACCCAATCCTGCACCTTGTGCATAATCTGGTACATGAAAAACCCTGCAGGCAAAATCACTGTATTTTTCACAGGAACAGACAAAGCACCCTGCACCACAGTATCAGCAACCCGTCAAAAATAGCCAATTTTCTCCCTTTCTCCCTTTTTCATTGTATACAATCTCAAAAAGTTGACCACTGACATTAGGGTCCTGGCCAATCCTCTTCTGTAGGGTATTTCGTGTTACATCCCTGAGCAGCCAAAGCTACCAAATTAGTATTGTCAGCACTATTTCAGGTTATTATATAATTTCATAGATAGATAGTGATATAGAAATATAGATAGAGACATAAATAAATTTGTATAAATAGATATATTGAGGTCTTATTATACTATAAATACATATATAATTATTATGTACATAGATATTTCACTTGCACAAATGCATATCAGTTCAAGATTAAAACCTTCTTCTCTTGCTCCATGTGGGAGCATTCCAACAATCATTGCTCCTTCTGAAGGTGCTGTTTCCTATGTACTCTCAACAAATTCATCTTTGTCTGCCCAAACCCACACGGTCTTTTCCTTTTCCATGTGCAATTTTTGGATGCATTTGAAGACATTCAGGGGTGCAGCTTCTTTTACCCGACTGCCCCACTGCACCCATGGGGCTCCGACCTCAGCCCACTCCAGAGCTAGGGAACTCCAGGGAAGGGCTTCCCAGCCGGGAATTTCTGATGGGACTGATTCCTGACATTGACACTGAACAAGTGACATTTTGTTGGCATCTGGCCAGACTGTGCCAGTTTTGTTTAACCAGTGGGCAGGGTCAGCACCAAAGACATAGACTCCAGCTGAAGGAATCAGTGTCATTTCCTGCAGTTCAGAGCAGCAAAGAATCGCAACAGGAGCAGCTCAGCAATGCACCCAGCAATCACCACCAAAGATTGCAGCAGTGATTAAGAAAGATCCAGCAGCATTTACCCTCAGCCTTTACCATCCCCAGACCCACACAGCAGCTGGGGAAGCTGTCACAGCCAAGGGCTGCAGAGCCACTCCTGGGCACTGGGAATTCCTGCAGGTGCCTCCAGCCCCAGGTGAGGCTCCAACCCCGCTGGGAGAGGGCCCAGCTCTGACAGTGCTGAAGGAACAAACTGACAGCACTGCTAGTGTGGCAACATCTGCTTTCATCCTCCTCTTGGGTTCCTCCCAAAGCCTGGCCAGGGCTCAAGGAGGAACCAAGGGAGCTGACTTTGACCATACAGCCCCAAACAAGGCCAGATGTCAGATTTCATGGTCTTGTCTGGCTTCTAAATACACAAAGGTCAATCCGTGTTTCCCTAATGAGTGGCTACATCTATCTCAGTGCTAATGACCATGCATATTTCATCAGGGAGCAGATACAAAGATAACCTTTGCTTGGAAGGTTCATCCAGAGGCCATCCTTGGCTCAGGGCCTGCTGTTCAGGCCGCACTCGGGGCTGGTGTCCAGACCTTGGCACTTCAGGGGCGAGGTTTAGTGCTGGGCTTGGCACTGCTGGGTGAGCGGCTGCACTGGGTGAGCTCAGAGGGCTTTTCCAACAGAAAGGATTCTGTGGCTCCATGCTAATATCCACTGCATTCAGCTGGGGCTATTTTAGCAGCATTACTTTGCTCAGAAAGTCTCCTCTTGCCCAGCTCCTGTGGCCTGAGGCTTCAGCTCCTTCAGCTCCTGGTGCTGAGCTGCTCATGCTGAATGAGACGAATCGGAGAGAAGAGCACAGTCCATGCAATTCCTTCTGGGACATGGAGAGGGGAGGCTGTGCAAACAGGAGCATTGTTTGCTGTGGCCTCCTCTCTGCCCTTCACGTCTTTCAGCGCTTTGAACCAGCCAAGAGCTTTCTCCAAAAGTGCAATGGAGCAGCTGTTCCTGCTCCCAGGCCTGGCTCTCTCCAGTCTCTGCCCTTGCCTGGTTCTGTCCCTCTTGCTGTGCCCTCTGTTTTCCCAGGGCTCGCTGGCTGCTGCCCAGGACTGTGGCACTGGCACAGATCCAGTGCTCCAGAGCCTCCTTTCTGTGCCCTTGGAGCTGCCTGGGCACAGCAGCCTTTTCCATCTGGAAGCTCCCCATGGACAGGGAGTGCCCAGCTCCATTCCCTGCACAGCCTCCAGGAGCCCAGGGCTGCCATCTCCAGTCCCTGCTGGCACTGGGGGCTCCCAGGTGCCTCAGGCTGCTGTGACACCGCTGCACACGGGAGGGAAGAGGGGCAGGGGCTGTGCTCAAAGTCAGCTCCATCTGCTGCTGTGGTTGGTGCTGCTGCTGCTGCTGCTGCTGCTGTGGGGTCATTTGTGCAGCCCTGGCCCAGAGTCAGGGATCAGATCCTGCCAGTCTCTTCCAGCCCTGGCTGCTCAGAGTTTGGGCCTTGGAGCCTCAGGTGGCCAAAGGCAGCTGCTGCTGGTCCCTCTGTGTGCCCGTGTTCAGCAGTGCTGCTCCATCAGTCTGTGCCCAGCAACGGGGAAAAGCCTCAGCCCTGCAGGGCCAGGAGCTGCCGGGCTCTGCCTGAGCAGCTCAGCCAGCAGGAAGGGAGCTGCTCCACACGGGAACCAGGAGTAAAGGACATTTCTTCTGTAGGACATGTTTTCTATTTAGAAGGAAAAAAAGGAAAAAGGAAAAAACTAGGTAAATTGTAAAAGATAAGAATAAAATCCAAGTGTTAGTGAAAAAACATAACACAATGTTAGTGAAAAAAACAAAACATAAATGCAAAGACACATTCTTTGCATTAAGAGGTAAATGATCTTTCTCAAAAGAGAACTCAGTTCTTTACATTGTAAATGTGCTGATGGCATGGATCCATCTTACTGACCTCAGCAGCCTCTTAAAAGATTTTGGGCTTTGTTCCCAACACTGGTATTTGAAATTGTGCTTGAAGCAAGAGGAAATTGCTTTGTGCCCTTCCAGCTCCAAGCAGGACTGGGAATGGAAACTCTGTCAAACCCCAAATCATTTAGAAGATCACCTTCCGTCTCACCCTGCAAATGAGCTGCACATTCCTGTTGTAACTGCCAGGAGTTTCTTAGAGACACGAAGTCCCATTGACAGCTTTTTGCTCTGGTTTGGCAGTGCAGAAGGGCAATTCTCCATCCACCAGCTCCAGACTGCACTGCCTCAGGAACACGGCCCACTCGCCAGCTTTGGCCCACTCGTGGCACTTCTAGAGAAGGAAGAAAGTGCAACTGCACAATTCCAGCAAATCAAGAAGGAAGAATGGGACAGACAAAACACCCTGTACAGATGCAGGCGTTCAGCCGGGACTGTGGAGAGTTTGGGTCCTTGCCAATTGGATGTGTGTCCCCAGCTGCAATCTCTGGGCCTGCAGCAGAGTCTCACTCACCTGCCAAAGCAGAAAGCTCAGGCGCTGTGCTCGCAACGGGCTGGTCTGATGCAGAGCTGTCAGAGCAATGTGAGGGCAGAGCCAGCCCAGCTGGGCCCAGGGCTGAGCCCAGGAGAGCCCTGGCAGAGCCCAGAGCAGCCTCAGCACCCGCAGAGCCCGGCTGCAAGGAGAGAAAGCAGAAACCGCCCGTCAGCTGAGGGCTCCTGTGCCCTTGTGCCAAGGCCTGCGATGACCAGGCCATGCTGGCTGCACCCAGAGCTGTGCCCAGAGCTGCCCATCCCTGCTGCCAAAGGCACAGAGCAGGAGGGCAGCACATGTGCCCAGCCTGCAGCCAGCCACGGCACATGCAGCCCTCAGCAGCTGCCCGGAGCAGGATGCTCCTGTGCTCGCTGCCAGCTCCCAAAAGCTCTGATCCCACCCTGCCAAGCACACAGGGACCCACCTCACGCCACCCATGGCTGGAAGAAAAGCTGCTCCCAAACCATGGCCTCAGCCTTCTCCAAGGGCACGGCCCATCCACACCACAGCTGCTCCCAAGCACTTCCCCATCCACACTGGACCACCTGGAACGCTTCCTCTGGAATAACAAACAACACATTATTGAAAAGAGTTTAGAGACAAAATGGGAAAACAAGAAAATTGGTAAAAAGTCTTATCTCTGTCAGGGTCTTGAGGAAGGCCCAACCCCTGCATGCCAGGGAAAAACCCAGCCATGGCTGTGGGAAACCCACACTTTCTCTCTTCCCCCCTGCACTGCCCCCCAAAATCACGGTGACCCCAAAGCAAACAAGGGCAGTGGAGCAGCCCAAACCCTTTCTTGCCTGCACAGCAAAGCAGCTCTGCACAGGTTCTGGAGTCCCACCTCTGCTCCCACCATGGGGCTTTGTTTGTGTCAGGCTGGCTGCCCCAGCCCCAGCCCCAGCCCGGGGCACGGTGGGTGCTGGGGGCTGTTGGCAGGGCCAGGAGCCCACTCCCATTTCGTACCCACCCCAGCAAATGCCCCACCCTGCCAAAAGCAGCTGGGCAGTCACTGAAGAATTACTTGCATCTGCCCCAGCAAAGGGAGAGCCTTTGGTTCCCCGCCACGCTGGGTCATGCCCAGATCTGGCAGAATTTCCCGGGTGGGACTCATCTGCAAATTCCCTGTGGAGTTTGGCTTTGAAGAAGGTGCCAGAATCAAAGTGCACCACCTTCAGCCTCCAGTGGCCAGGCTGAGGAAGAGCTTGTCATCCTTGATGTCACCCTCGCTGTCTCCAGCAGCAGCAGCAGCAGCAGCAGCAGCAGCAGCAGCAGCAGCAGCAGCATCCCCACCCGGTACAGCTTCTCCAGGGGCTCCTTCTCCTTCCCTGGGGGCAGACCAGCCTCTCAGGGCTCTGCCCAGGGCCCCAGCTGTCAGGGAACCGGGACAAGCAAAACCAGCTGGGATGGCGGCCACCAGTGCTGGGCAGAGCAGCTCAGCCCCAGCACAAGGGCTGTGTGTTCCCATCCCATGACCCCGGTGCAGTGACACAGGCAGCACAAAAAGCTCTGGGTTCCTTTGCTTCTCATTGCCAAGGCATATGTGGAGCAGGAACTTACCAGGGCCCTGGATCAAAGTGTGCCTGTGGCTCTCTCCCTTCTTCTATGGCAGAGGAATATCCCACATCCAAGGATCACAGAACAGGTCTTCCAGTGTGGGTCTGTCCAAGGAGTTCACGGATAAACACCACCTGATCAGGTCTTTGCATTCTGGGAAGAGAAAGCAGAAACTGCCGGTCAGCCAGAGAAGGCTCCTGTCTGCTTTGCCCCACTATTCCCACACCCAGGCCATGCTGGATGTGCTCAGAGCTGGGCCTAAACTTTCCCATCAATTCCCTGTTTTGGAGGAGAGCAGGACATGTGCCACCTCCTCAGCAGCTGCCAGAGCGGGATGCCCACTAGCCCGCTGCTGGCTCCCAGCACTGGGATTCCCCCCATGCCCAGAGAAGAGGATCCACCTTGAGAGAGCCCTTGTGGTAGCGGGAGCTGGCCCCAGCTGAGGTTCTGGCCCCTTCTGAAAGGGTGCTCCCCGCAGACCATCTGGTGCAGCAGGATGCCCAGGGACCAGACTGTTGCTGCCTCGCCATGGTACCAGCCAAAGTCGTTCCATTCCAGGGGGCTGTAGGACAGTGTTCCTATGGAATACAGATGGAGTTCATCAGGGGGATGCTGCTGCTCCCAGAGCCTGGCCCCAGCATCCCTGGGTGTGCGGGGGCTGCATCAGGGGCACACAGCGTGACCACTGCCCTCTCGCCAGCATCTGGGACTTGTGCACAAAGTTAGGGTTGGAAAAGAAGCCTCTGGTGTTGGAAGAGGGCAGCCCTGGCTAGGCCCGACCATGACATGCAAAGGAAAAACCCACTCCATGCTGGGGAAAAAACATGCCCTTATCCTCCCTGCCTGCATTTCCCCAAAAATATTATGAAGCCAAGGGAAACAGGGCGAGTGAAGCAGCCCAAGCCCTTCCTGTCATCTGCATACCAAAGTGGCTGGGGCAAAGGTTCCGCCCTCCCTCTCTGTTACCCCAACCCACGGGGCTTTTGGTTGGGCTGGCTGCCCCAGCCCAGCCCTAGTCCTGGGCAGAGTGGCTGGCAAAGGCTGCCAGCAGGGCTGGAAGATGGCTGCCCACCCAGCCCTGCTCTAAAGCAACCCAGCTGAAGATTCAGTGCCCTGACTGGCAGCAAAAGGGAGAATCCCCGCTGCCACAGCCAGCTTGGGCTGGGAGATGTTGGGCCATGAGATGTCAGCAGCGGGAGCACAGCCCTCTGCAGGCTCACCTGCAAAGTGAGTGTAGACTGTGTCCTGCAGGTAGGTGCCACAGCCAAAGTCAATGAGTTTGGCCTGCCCGGTGTCCAGGTCAACCAGGATGTTCTCTGGTTTGATGTCGCGGTGCAGGACCCCGCAGCTGGTGCAGTGCCGCACGGCCTCCAGCACCTGGCGGAACAGCTCCCGTGCCACCTCCTCAGGCAGGAACCGCCGTGCCCGAATGAAATGATGCAGGTCCTGACACCGCTCTGGCCGCTCCAGCACCATCACGATGCAGTTGGGGAGCTCGAGCCACTCCAGCAGCTGGACCACACCGGGGAAGCCAGTGGACACCCTGGCCAGCAGCACGATCTCCAGGGGTGCGCTGGTGCCGTCGGGCTGCGGGAGGAGCACGATGCCGTCAGTGGGGCCGTTGCAGTGCCAGGCCTGGGGAAGCCCTCAGCCAGCCCGGGATGCTCTGCGCCCTGCGCTGGCCCCACGCCCGCTCTCTCTCGGGGCGTCCTGGTGGCTCCCACCGTGCCGGGCGCCGGCTCATCCCCGGCCGGCAGCCCCGGCTGCTGGCCCCGCTCACTCACCAGCTCGCCCCAGTGCCGGACGCGGTTCCGTGGCACCCTTTTGATGGCCACCTGCAAGCCAAGGGCAGCAGCGGGGTGAGCTCGCCGCCCGCACTGCGAGCCCCATCCTCCGCCCTCCGCCCTCCTCCTCCTCCATCCCCTCCTCCTGCGCCCGCCGCCGGCCCCGCCGCTCACCGGGGCGCCGTCCGAGAGCCTCGTGGCCGCGAAGACTCTGCCGAAGCCGCCGCGCCCCAGCAGCGATCCCAGCCTGTACCGCTCCTGCAGGGCCTCCTGCGCCGTCCCTGCGGGCGGGACGCGGCTGTCAGCGCTCGGCCCGGGGCCAGCAACGGCCCCCGAGCGCCCCTCACCCGCCCCGGGCCGGCCATGCCCAGGCGTTCCATCTTCGGAACGCGGCACGGGAGGCTCGGGGCTGGCGGCCGCGCTGCCGAGCGGCGGAGCTCGGGCCGGGGAAGCCGCAGCGGAGGCGGCGGGAGCGGCCGCGCCGCCTGTGTCCTCCGCGGGCCGCGGGAGGAGCGGGGGCCGGGGCCGGGGCCGGGGCCGGGGCCGGGGCCGGGGCCGGGGCCGGGGCCGGGGGCGGGGCCGGGCTCGGGACTGGACCTTGCGTCGGGTCTGGGGCCGGGCTCGGGCCAGGCGGAGGCAAAGGGCGGCGATGCCGCCCCGGCCCCAGGCACTGATGCCCGCCCAGCAGCGCCACCGCCAGTACGGCCAGAGCCGGGCGGAGGCGAGACCGCGGCGGGACGGCCGGGGCCGGGCACGGGGCAGCCCCGCCCGGGGCCGGGGGCGGGCCGGGGGCATGGCCCGGCCCGGCAGGGGAGAGGGAGGCGGGGAGAGGAGAGGGACGCCGGGCAAGGGACCCCGAGAGAAGGGTGCCCGACAGCGGGAAAGGGAGAGAAAGAGAAAGAGAGAGAGAGAGAAAGACTATTCAAAACTATCTGTTTTGCTGCTGCTGCCGCTACTGCTGCCGCCGCTGCTGCTGCCGCCGCCGCTGCCGCTGCTGCAACTGAAGCACCGGGGCCGTTCGTCCCCGTGTCTGTTCCCCGCTCGCCCCACGAGCCCCACGTTCGAGCCCCGCGCGCCCCGGGGACAGCCCCTCCGTCTGCCCAAACACGGGAACTTTGCAGCCTTGAGCCCAGATGCGGAGCCCTGACTCCTGCGCACTGGCACAGCGATCTCCTTCCTCGCTGCTGTGCATTGTCCTTGCTGAGGGTCAGACACTGCCAGGCCACCTTCCCTTGGGGTAGGATTCCTACCTGACCCAAGCACTGCACTTACACCTCCAGTGTTGCTTTCCTGTGTGGAAAGGAAAACTGTGTGTAGCTCATGGTTTAGAGTGTCTAAAACTTGCCAAGTCACAGATTTTAGAGGTGAGGTGCATTTGGAATGAATGGGATGGAGAAGCAGTGCAACATGGAAAAGAGGAGCATAGAAATAAATAGAGGAAAACATCTTGGATTGTTTCTTTCATTCTCATTTCCCTTCTGGAAAGCTGTTTCAGTTTTCCAGGAATCATCTGCTGTCTGCTCTTCTCAAGAATCTCTCATGGAGAACAAGGTTGAGCCTCTGTCACAAGATTTGCTACCAGCTGCAGCTTCTCTTAGCTTTCCACAGTGCACAGTGTGTGCAGCAGGACTTTTGCAGCAAAGCAGAACAAATGTTAGGAGAACTTTACATGTCCGTTCTTTTCCTGCTGGGCTGGGGAGTTGTGCCACTGGTGAAGTTTTCATTGTGACTGTTTGTGCTGGTTTCAGGCAAATTTTGGAAGGAAACCTCCAAAAGGGGTCAGTCTAGAAAGCAAGTTCCAGCGGCCCCTCCCCCTACTAGCTGAGGAAAAGACTTCCCTCCAGAGCGGGTTTAAACAATTCCAAGAAAAAGGAAAGTCACAGTCCGAGGAACTTCTCTGCCCCAGCTAGCTAAAACCAAATTGCTAGACCTGGGCTGTGAAGGCATCAGGAAATTTCCAAGTCTGGGCACTGGCGGTCCCAGCAAACACCAGATCTGGATGATGCTGATGCCAGAACCTGGAAATATCCAAAGTTTGGCTTTCTGTGCCAGCAAATCCCTGGACTTGGGCTGTGCCAGCACCAGGAAGTTTTCAGATCTGGGCGCTGGCGCTGCCAGCAAACACCAGATCTGGGTGGTGTCATTGCCAGTGACAGAAATCTGCCAGATTTGGGCTCTGCTGGCACCAGGAAATTTCCAAATCTGGGCACTGGTGCAGCAAATGCAAGATGTGGGTGGTGCCAGACCCAGTAGCAGGAAGCTGCCACAGGTTTTAGCTTTCTGTGCCAGCAAATTGCTGGACATGGGTGGTGCTGGAACAGGGAAATTTCCAGATCGGGGCACTGGCAGTGCCAGCAAACACCAGTGAAACCTTCTGGTCCTCGTCCGGACCGTTGACCAGTGGTTTCCCTGAGAACCAGCTCTGGCCACTTTACAGACAGAGACTGCTTTCATCTGGTTGTGTGGAAACAGAACTTTACTGAAGGCAAACACAACAAACAGGATGGCGTGCACAGTACAGAGAGTGAAGCAGAAAAAAGCCTGGGTCCAGGATCTAGCAGGGATATTTATACATTTATTTATGGGGAGGGGTTAAGGTGGGATCTGAGAGAAGGATCCAATAGGAAGGAATGATTAAGAATATTACAATTTTGCAGCAAAAAGTAACCAATGGTAGCAAAGAGAACTCAGAACTTTCTAATAACAATCTGCATAACTGAACAAGAGGATTATGGGAGGGAGCTCCTGCTCACCCTAAAGAGGGTTTTCCCACAGCCTTAAGCCGAGGTCTCCTTCTTTTAAACCAACCCAAACACAGCAGATCTGGGCGCTGCAAAGTTTGGGCTTTCTTTGCCAGAAAATTGCTGCCTTTGGGTTTTGCTGGCATCGGGAAATTGCCAGATGTGGGCACTGGCAGTGCCAGTGCACACCAGATCTGGGTGGGGAATGTGCTGGCACCGGGAAATTGCCAAATGCGAACCTTCTCTGCCAGCAAATTGCTGGAATTATGCTGTGCAGGCATCTGAAAAATTCCGGATCTGGGCACTGGCGGTGTCAGCAAACATGAGATTGGGTTGCTTTAAATACCTTTTAAATCCAGGTATTTGCTTGATTTAGGCTTTCTTTGCCAGCAAATTGCTGGAATTGGGCTGTGCCAGCACCAGGAAATTGCCATGTTTGGACACTGGCAGTGCTGGAAAACACCAGATCTGGGTGGTGCCAGCCCCAGGTATTTGCCAGGTTTTGGATTTCTGTGCCAGCGAATTGCTGCACTTGGGCTTTGCCAGCACTGGGAAATTTCTGCATCTGGGCAATGGCAGTGCTGGGAAACTCCAGGTCTGGGCAGCAACAGAGCCAGCAGTGGAAAATTGCCAGATTTTGGGGGTTTTTGCCTGCAAATTGCTGCACTTGGGCTGCACCAGCACCAGGAAATTTCTGGATCTGGGCACTGGCAGTTCCGGGCAACACCAGTTTGTGAGAGCTGAAATGAGGGATGTGGGACTCCAGGCGGCTCTTCAAAGTGCAGTTTATTGTATCCAAGGTGATACAGCAGTCCAGAGTCATGGGTGACAGAGCCTGTGCCTACAGCTGTCAGCTCCAGCTGCAGGCCTGGAGACCCTTAGTTTAGGTTACAAATGCATGATATACTTTTCTTTGCTGAGCATCTTCACAAAATAGAACCAATCTATACCTTAACTTTTACCTATAGCCAATCATAACTACTATCATTACCATATTCATGTTACTGTTCTCCAATCACTAAAAGTTAGTACATTAAAGTTTAAGCTAAAAGTTGTTTTCCAGTTTTCTTGCAGTGGAAAATTCTGAGACCTTTTTTCCTACTTGCAAAATTTGCTGACTTGTTTGCCTGTGCTATCTTTCTGCTTGGTAAAATCTTCTTGTTTGAGGTGGGCTTATCCTTTGCTCTAAGTCATAAAAACCCCTTCTAACTAACATACACTTTGCCTTCTTAGCTATCCAAAAAGACTGGCTCATCAATTCTTTTCTTTTATATCAAAACTTGCTTTCATTTATATTCGTCTTCAGACATTACATTCAAAAATCTTTCAGCCAAGCATACATATCTGTGAGACTTTCTTGTCAAACTGCATCCCTGTATAGTGGTCAAGTGCTTGAGGCCAGGAGCACCTGGACAATGGGAACAGTTCTTTCCTATAGGAAGGAAATCACAGAACTCCAGGGTTTTGAAGGCACATGAGAAGCAGTCCCCAGAGGCCAAGGCAAGCCAGACCTGTCTGTCCTTGCAGCTTTTGTCTGAAAGCAACCCTTGGATATATGGGGAGTTTTGGGGTGGAATTCCATTTCAGCCATGGGTTCCTGGACAGGAATGACAGTTCTCCATAGAGGGGCAAGGGCCCCTCACAGCTGCTCATGGTCCCTCACAGCCCCACATGGCCCCTCACGGCCCCTCACGGCCCCTCACAACCCCTTGTGAGATGCAAAGCTGTGTTTCGTGGTACAAACAGGCAACGTGTGTACTTGTGAATGAGAAATGTGTGGATACCTACAATGGGATAGTTGTGAATTCTAGTAATAACTGAGGAAAATAAAGCTATGAAAAAGACTTTTGAACCTATCTTTTGTTTGCAAATTAACCCTAGTTGATTTAGGAGCATTTGAATTAAAGTGTTATAGATGTTGCTTTTTGCTTGCATTTAATCCATAAAGAGTTCTGCAATAATAACCTTTTGAAGTATAATTTTAGAATATTACTTGTATTATTTAAACTGTAGCTTTGGAATATATATAAAGGAAATATGCTTATCTCACGCCTTATTGAAACAGAGAAAAACAGCTTGAAAAAGGAAGATGAACATCACTTCAAGGGTTTATGGTTTCGACCAAAGGGAAGCTGGACATCACTGTTATGAGATTTGGAGTCTCTGCAATTAAAAGGTGGACCCATATCTGGGGAGCTGGACTCCACCAGATGGAATTAGTCTTTCTTCTTTTGGAAACTGGACCGTCACCATCTGGGGATACTCCTTTGAGATACATCCTGAGAAATTAAAATCACAATAGTTTATAGAATTGTGATGTAATAATTTGGAATAAAAATTGCTGATGAGTAAAAGATTGGAAATAGAAACTGCTGAAAAAAACTGATGGGTACCCCTGTAAATACCTGTAACCATCAATTATCGGTATGCAGTTGGAGGGAAAACTTCCCCCACTGTACCTGGCGCTGTATTGCTCATACTTTACCATATTAAATAATAAATCGATTGCTGCTTGAATATTGGACTAGTCAAGCTTCTGATTCATAACACCCTCACGGCCCCTCACAGCCCCTCACGGCCCCTCACAGGCCCAGTCCTGGGGCTCCTCCCAGAGGAGGGGTCGGGCCCTGCTTGTTCCCCTTTCATTTCAGTCCCTTCGTTACAGCAACAAGAAAAGAAAGCTGAAATGGAGCGTTTCCCCAGCGTTTCCCTCGGGGTTAACTGCGGGCTGAAGCTCTGTGCTGGCGCTGGCTCCAGCGCCACCATCCCTGCAGCCGCCAGGCCTTTGCTCTCCCCCCGTGTCCGTTCCCTGTCCCCGAGTCCCGCCCGGCTCTGGCAGCAGCAGCAGCCGCAGCGCAGGGGGCGCCGGCCCGGCCCAGCTGGGGCTCCGGGCCAGGAGCAGCAGCAGCGCCGGCCCCTTCCCGCCTGCTCCTGCCTCGGCTCCCAAGGGCTTTTAACAGCTCAATTCTGGAGCAGAGCAGCCAGCACCCACACACAGCCCTGACTGCTCAGGGCCCGCCTGTGCTGCCCTGAGCCAGCCCTCAGAGGAAGAAAGGATCGGGCTCCAGCGCTGTTTTCAACGCTCTTTTACTCACCCTGAGCTGACAGCAGGAGGCTGCTGGTGCCCTTTGCCTTGGCAGTTGGAGATCACGGTTGCTCTTGGGCCTCTTCTGCTTGCCACCTGAATTTTATCAGTACAACTGCACTTGCCTCTTTCAATCACTGCTGCCCACTGTGCTTTTGTGATGGTGAACTCAGTGTTTTTGTCACAGGCATCATGATTAGCAGAGACTGAAATGCTCACAAGTCCTTGAGCACCAAGTCGAGGGGAATGAAAGCATCACAGACCACTTTTGCAGCACTCAAACACAGCCCTGCTGCTGGTGCTGTTGAAATAGAATCAACCTACAGAGACCATCACAGAAATTGCCTCTGGAGTGGCAAATCAAATGAAAAAATCCACCAGGAGAACGAAAATACTGAAGTTGGCTGCCTTCATTGCTTCCTCAGAGCAGCAGAAAATGGAGATGCCCAGAGGTATTTTGCACTGCTGCTGATCCCAGTTGGAGCCCTGCCCTCTGCAGAGTCCCAGCGGGAACCTGAGCCCAGGCCGGGGAGCTCCCAGAGTGTCCTGGAGATTCTTTCTGCATTCGATCAGGCTTGCATTCCCCAGCAAGTCCCCAACAAAGCCTCCTGTTTTCTTGGGTTAGAACAGGCACAATGAAAAACTCAGCAATGGCACAACTGCCCAGCCCACAAGGAAAAGAAAGGACAAGTTGTCAAGGAATCCAAACATTTGTCTTGCTTTGCTGCAGAAGTCATGCTGCTCACGGTGTGGAAAGCCAAGAGAAGCTGCAGTTGGGGGCACATCTTGTGACAGAAGCTGCACCTCGTTCTCCAGGAAAGGTTCTTGAAAAGGGCAGACAGGAGTGTGGAGAAGATTCCTGGGGAAGTGAAACAGCTTTCCACAGGTGAAATGAAAATGGAAAGTGTTATGTTTGTCCAATTATCTCATCATAAAAAAACCCAATAGTATTAAAAGTAGTAGCAATTTTAATTGAATAGTTAAAATAAAAAAAATATAAAATTGGATACAATATAATTTGATTAAAATAAGAGATAATTTGGTTCCAATAATAGCGCATAAGCAAACGATAACCGCGGGGTATGGAGGGCAGGGTTCTGGGACTCTTGCCACCTCACGTACAAGCTTGCCAAGTGAAAATCACCCCTTATATGCCATGTGTCAATACCATCTCTTCTCATTTTCGGTTCATCATATCTCTATCTCCGCCCTCATTACCACCCTTATCACGCATGCGCCACCACTTGGTTTGGTGTTCACTCAAGTCTTTGGGGGTCATTTTGGATGAAGACCTCTCCTCTTTCTCTTTGTCTTTTAATTCACCTTTGGGTTACACATGCGCATCAAGCCAGTACAATGTAAGCCAAGACTAACGTATCACTGCATCTACATATCAAGGAAATAAATCCCTTATAATTAGCATTTTCTGGTACCCAACCAGGTTCTTGGTCATTTTCAGCAACTGTATCTTCAGCTTGTTTCCTGTGGTCCTTGAGAACATCTGCTGGGAAGGGGGGGGGGGGGGGGGGGTGGAGCCCCTCCTCTCCCTCTCTTCTTTAGCATTTAACTATTTTATTATTCTCAAATATTAATTACTGTATCATTATTGATTACTGTTTCAATCTTTATCAGCACGAATCATACCTATTTATCACAAATCTCTCATTTCTCTTTTTGATCATTATGATTGGTGCTACATTTACAAAGCTGTGCCCTGATGTCTTCTATATTTTTCAGAATTTTGGTTTTCTTGTTGTCCCTTTTCAGCTTCAAACTTTTCTAGCATTTCTATTACTGCTTCTAGTCTTTCACACTTTCAAGTTTAGTTAGCATGTCCTGGTCTATTTCAATCTTTTTAAGTCCTTTTTGTCTTTAACAGGGGTTGATTTAGCTTTTAATACCATTATAGATCTTGGTTTTCCTTTTTCTGCTGATTCTGAATCTAGAGACATTGTTGAAATTTGCATCTTTTGAATCACTGAGTGAATTAGCCTAATAAAATACAAAATCATACAAGGCAGAAACATAAGTCCTAGAATTGAGCATAACAACATGAACTCTAACATTTTCCTCCAAACACTTCTCAAGAGGTTACCCCACCAATCAGTTTTCAAGATTGAATTCCACTTTTGTACCGGCACATGAGCTACTCTTTTAATCTTTTTTGCAAGTTCTGTGATAGCTTCTCCATAATTATCAATTTCTACATAGCACTCAGATTCATTAAATCTCCTACAAACTCCTCCTTCTTTTGCTAACAGATAGTCTGGGGTGATCCTGTTTTGGTACACAAACACCCACATTCGTGTATATTGCCTGGCCAACATTTTTAAAGCATCGGAGGTGCGATTTGACACCACCTCTACTACTGCTTGGAGCCTTATTAATCGATTCAACAGATAAACTGGGGTCCTATATCTCCATGACCCATCCTGAGCTCATGTTGCTGGGTCATAATATGCTATAATTCGTTCTGCAGGCTATTTGTCCTCCCCCCAGTTTTGATTCCCTCCTGCTGTTGGAAAATTTAAATTCAAATCTCCTTTATTCCACTGCAGGGTTTCATACAGTGGAGTTCCTAGCACATTGCTCCTAGACCTCAGTAAAACAAAGAAGGAGGGTTGTATTACTCCCAAAGTACAAGTTCCTCCCCATTTTTGAGATAACTCACTGTATGCCCGTTGCCCACAAATTTAATATATCCCATCTGGGGCTTTCCATTTCTTATCAGTTTTCTCCGGTTGTTCCCAATAAGACCTCAGGCCGTTGATGGACTGGTAGGGGTTAGCTCCAGGACTTCTGTACCAGCATACATTAATCTGTTCATCTTATTCACAATTTATTTCTTTTATTGGTCCCCAATATCCAATGGGGTTTTCAGGTCGCCAAATTTTTGAATGATTATCCATATTAACCACCAACGTGGATTTACAAGGAGTATGCCCTACTATTTTAATAAATTTCCTTCCTTCTCAAGTTATACAAATGGTTCCAATTACTTGATGGCTTAAAATCCATCCTTCAGGTCTCTTCAATGTTCCAGAAATTTGGGTGTGGTTCTACTTTAAAAATTGCTCTGGAGCTAAGCTCTCACTTTTCTACGGCCATCTTTTAGCCATTTTTTAGACCTCTACAAATCTCACATTTGGATAATTCCACTTCTGTAGCAATCCTTTGCATCAATCCTACAAACCGATTCTTATTCAAGGCTGGCAAATTCCAATCTTTGAAGTACTGTTTTAGCTGTTCATACAATTCAGCTAATTCTGTTGACTCTTTTCTCTTGTTCTTTCTTCTATTCCCCTTTGTTTCTTTTTTTTTCTTTTATTTTCTTTTTCAATTTTTCTTTTAGTGCCCGGCCTCTTATACTTGGATCATCTTTATTATGATTTCTTTCAAAACAAAAAAACCTTTCATATTGAGGGCCAATCTGATTACTAGGGGGATAAGGAGCTCGTCCATTATATCCCAATTTTTTTTCTACCCAATACATCTTTCCTTCCTTAATACAAACATCTATAACACTGCTGCGATTGTAGCAGGCAGAACTAGCATATGGGTGTGTTACAAACACAGATTCCACCTTGTCCTTAATCCACACAGGTTGATTACAATAGCCACAAATGTTGAAATTGCTGGGACTTGGTTTTTGCCTTGTTTGCTTTTTCATTGCTGAAACTCTGTCCAGTGTGGCTTTCTGGCTTTGGCCAACTGCCCAGGGTACCAGAATGATCACAGTGAAAATAATCCTCAGGAAATCTACCATTTTACCTTTCTCAAGGCCCCTTGGGTTGCAGCCAAGGGCCGAGATGCCAGTCTTCTTGGTAGCAAAGGTAATATCCCGGCATCTAGTCACCGGTGCTTTTAGTATTTTTGGTACCCATAGCCCCACAGAGTTTGCTTGTCTCTTTTTAAATGCCGTTTCCCAGTTCTAGCTGGTTAAGAAGCAATAATTAAAACAAAAAGAACAGGGAAAAGATTAGGCCGGAATACCATAAACCTGTATTTTCCAAAATTTCAGGGATGTGCCAACTACAAGAAAATTTTTCTAATTATTTTGTGCTTCAAGGGCGGGGAGTGCATTAAGTCACCATCTCCAATAGGCACACTCGCGGCGCCAATGTGCCCCTGGAATGCGCCTATGATGTGGTGTATAGACTTCTTCTCCACCACAACTATCAATTTTGAGACACTGGTCTATAATATTATGAGTTGCTCGTTCTCTTATTTGTGCTATAGCAAATATAGCAAGAACCAATTGATCTAAGTTTTCTATTAATCTAATTGCTGCTGGAAGGGTCTCATCTCCCAGTCTCAAAGGTATCCCAAAAAAAATTATTAACAATATGTTCTATAGTTAGCTGGCTAAATACATAACCATAGCAAAGCAAGCAAATAAATTGTCTCTTCTTTTCTTCTCTCTTACTTTCCACCATGAGTTAAAGCAAAGTGTGCAAACAATACATATTCAGGGATGACACCTTAAACCATGTTTACTGCACTCCCAATGTTTTACTTGTCTCTGCTCTCTTTCAACAACAGCTGTTATCAATCTCAGTTTCTGGAATTGCAGTTCTGTAATCAATTCTAATAATGTTGCTGGTGCATGACCCTGGAGGAGATCTTCAATCTTTTTAGGCCATTCCCACTGATTCAGAAAGTCTTTTATTCTTTTTCCACCGGCGTTCTTCTGCCTCCGAGCTCAAGGGAATTGCTGTTAGCAGCCATCCAGGATGCCTAGTTCATTCTTAATAAATCAGGGTTAATATAAATCAACTTAAATCCCACCATATTATCACATTCTTGGAATTTCATGTTCCAACAATATTTTAGCTACAGTTTGAACTGTAGCCCGAGCTGCTGGAAATGCTTTAACCCACTGAGTTAATTCATCTATTATAATTAACAAATATTTCCACCGACCCACTTTAGGCAATTCTATAAAATCAACCTAGATCTTTTCAAATAGCTTGTAGGCTCTTTTGCATCCTCCAGAGGGAGGGGTTTTTAACACTTTCTTTTTTACTTTTTGACAGGTGAGACACCCCTGGGTAATTTGCTTTCCAATTTCAAATATCCTTATACACCCATAAAATTTTAAAAAGTGATCACAAAAGGCTCTTGTTCCCCAGTGTGTCCGTCTATGCAAGTTATCTAAGATCTAATGTGCCACTGGTTTTGGCATCATAATCCTGCCATCAAGAAAAACTCACTTTCCCTCCTTAAATGTTGCTCCTAATTTCTTTATAGTTGCCAGTTCTGCTAGTGGAAGGGAAAGTGTCTCCTGCTGAATTTCTATTTTTTGTAAGATCATTATTTCAGTATCTCTTTTTCTTAAGGTCACTCTTTTTGCTTCTTCATCAGCCAAATTATTTCTCTGATCCTAATATCCCTCCCTCTCTGGTGTTCCTTTACATGAACTACTGCTATTTTCTTTGAGCCTTTTAAAGCTTCAAGTATCTGAATTATCAATTCCCCGTGTACTAACCCTTTCCCTTGAGTGCTTATAAGTCCCCTTTCTTTCCAAATTTTTCTAAAAGTATGTACTACGCTAAAAGCATATTTGGAGTCTGTATAAATAGTCCCTTCTTGCCCTTTTAGTATTAATAATGCACAGAGTAATGCATACAATTCACAGGCTTGTGCTGACCAGGAGGGACTAAGGGGACCAGACTCCTTTACCCTAAACTTTTTCCCACTTCACCTGAATGCCAACCCGTGTCATTAATTTCTAGATTATCTTCTTCAGTTAAAGAATAAATTTTAAGTTTTCCTTCACAGGGTTTTATCTGTAAATTTAAGGCTATTATTAGATCTCTGCCTAACAAATTATTCTTGGCCTCTGATAACAACAATAAATCATTTACTCCAAATTTGTCATCTGTTTTAATTTGCACTCCTTTTATTACAGGAACAGGGAAAGCTTCTCTCGTAATTCCGATTACTGAAACTCGCTCACGACTTATCTCACATCCCTGGGGTAATTTTGTCACTGTCGACTGAGAAACTCCTATATTTACTAAAAATATAACTTATCAAGGGCTCTTCTGGTGGCGTTTCTGTCTCCTTCATTAAACAGAGCCTCTGACCTCCCTGAAAAGTTTCCTCATCGTGCTGTTTTTTCCCACAACTTTTTTTGTAGGTGCTCCTTTTTATAATAGTAAAAACAGGTGGGTCCTGCACCCTTCAAGGCAGGGCAAGAATTTCGTAAGTGCCCTTTCTTGTGGCGGGAAAAAGCACACAGGTCCCGTGTTCTTAAAAATAGATCCTGACATCTGCAGTTTGTTTTTCCCTGCAGATTTTTTTTCTTTTTTTTCTTTTTTTTCTTTTTTTCTGTATTCAAAGCTGCCTGCATTTCTCTAACTGCCACCACCAAAATTCTGACATCTGCTTTCTGCTTTTTCTCATCTCTGTTCACACACACCCTTTGTGCTTCTCTCAGTAACTCCTGAAGTCCCCTGTCCTGCCAGTCTTCTAATTTTTCCAGCTTCTTCCTGATGCCGCCCCTCAGGACTCCAAAAGGCAGCATACTTACTCTCTTCCTGGTTAACAGGGTCTTTTGAACTCACATACATATTTAGAGCCTGGCAAATCCAATCCTCAAATGATCTGAACTTGGGCCAATATAAATTATCTTTCTGGATCATTTCTTTTGTCCATTTAAACATGTAATACTTAACTATTTTCTGTTTACTTTTTCTCTTTTGGGATTCTCATTCATCCCACAACCGTATCATCATCCCCAGTGGGCTGTCCTGAGGAATGCTACCCCCCCGAGAACCCCCCTCACGGTTCCCAGATACCTCAAACCACTGCGAATTTTTCCTACAATTCGCAGCCCCTGGGTCAAGGAACTTTTTCCCTGACCCATTTCTGGCGGCAACAAACTAAGAAATCCCCGGTACCAGGAGAGTCTTAGTTTCCCACACTCACCTCGTGGCTCAACTTCCTCACTTACTACTCTGCCACACTGCCTTTTTAATCTACCTGTTCCACTCCTATCTCTCCCTCTGCAATCTACTTGTTCCACTCCTATCTCTTCCTCTTTCTCAATCTATTAGCCCCGTCCTCTCACCATCTAATCACATACTAAATTGCCTGCTACCAACCCATCCAAAGAAATTGAACCTCTTCATTCACTCTCTCAGTCTCCCCACTGAGTCAATCCCTCCTGCCCAAGGACCTTCCCACAGGTGCCTGGACCAGGGATCCCCTCCTTCCCCCTGGGTCAAACCCTCCCGGGGTCCCCACTCATTCACTTTTCTTTCATTTCCCTCCTTTCCCGGCCGGCCTCCTCTCGGACAGCGCGAAAACGCGGTACTAGGAGGTCCCACTCGCTTCTGGGGTCCGGGACTGCCCAGCCCCCATCTCAGACACTCCACACACACTCACACTTGCATACAGCCGCCCCCCGACGCAAAACCTCATGATACTCACAGCCTCCTTTTCTCACAAGGGTCTTCATGCACAAAGCAGTTTTCTATGGGTACTCTCTCTCCTACAAGCCGGCACTCTGATGGGAGCCTCTCTTGCGTGCTCTTAAAAACTAATTTGCTTATGCATTATTGTAAAAAAGACTCTCTTTTCCCAAGGGAGAGTGGTCTAGCCTTGGGACCACTTAAAAGTCTGGTGGGGAGCTCCTTCCCAGAAGCTATCCACCTCCTTGGATTTAAGAGAGTCCCGGGTATCGGCACCAAAATTGTTACGTTTGCTCAATTATCCCATCATAAAAAAGCTAAACAATATTAAAAGTAGTAACAATTTTAATTGAATAGTTAAAATAAAAAAAATTAAAATTTGATACAATATAATTTGATTAAAATAAGAGATAATTTGGTTCCAATAATAGCGCATAAACAAACGATAACCGCGGGGTACGGAGGGCAGAGTTCTGGGACTCTTGCCACCTCACGTACAAGCTTGCCAAATGAAAATCACCCCTTATATGTCATGTGTCAATACCATCTCTTCTCATTTTCGGTTCATCATATCTCTATCTCCGCCCTCATTACCACCCTTATCACGCATGCGCCACCACTCGGTTTGGTGTTCACACAAGTCTTTGGGGGTCGTTTTGGATTAAGACCTCTCTTCTTCCTTATTGTCTTTTAATTCACCTTTGGGTTACACATGCGCATCAAGCCAGTACAATGTAAGCCAAGACTAATGTATCACTGCATCTACATATCAAGGCAATAAATCCCTTATAATTAGCATTTTCTGGTACCCAACCAGGTTCTTGGTCATTTTCAGCAACTGTATCTTCAGCTTCTTTCCTGTGGTCCTTGAGAACATCTGCTGGGAAGGGGGGGTGTAGTAAACCCCTCAGCTTTAGCCAGGGCCCCTTGGAGAATAGAAAGCTGACACAGCGGCAAAGAAGTTTCCTGTCTCCAGGGACATCCGCCTTGTACCTTATCCCTATAGCCATGTAAGGCAATATGTTGTTAACCCTACTATTGGTCACTTATGGTCACTCTAACACCTTTGCCATTGGTCAGGATTGGATCCGGGCCAAGGGTATAAAAGTAGCATACTGTACCCCTACTAACTCGGAAGAAGAAGAGCTGAGACCCTTCACGAACCCTTCCAATAAAGCCATACACGTGGAACAGCCGACGTCTTCTCTCTCTACTGTCTGCTGGAGCCTTAGGCCAAGGGAAAAGCTACCTAGCAAGCAATGCTGAAATCACAAGAGCTGCCTAATCACTAAGAGCTGAATATTCCCTGCTTGCTAGGGCTGTCCTGTGGCCTTGGCCTGAGAGCGAGCTGGCATCTGGCACCCAGTCCCCTTGGAGACTGAGCTCTGGAGCTGTAATAGCTTGCCTAGGATAAGACCAAGCAAGGCTCATTTTGGGGGGGGTGGAGTCCCTCCTCTCCCTCTCCTCCTTGGCATCACGACTTTTAACTATTTTATTATTCTCAAATATTAATTACTGTATCGTTATTGATTACTGTTTCAATCTTTATCAGCACAAATCATACCTATTTATCACAGTAATATATCTTGCTAATTCTGCACTTGGAGGAATTACTCAGGTCTGCAGTCTTTATTACACACCCTGTTCTAAAAGACTTTTATGCTATTTTCCCTCTCTCTGTGTTTTCACACTTGTTCAACAAGGTTTTCTTTCTAAGAATATTAATCACAATATCCCAAAGGATTAAAAAATGCTTAGGTATTTTTTCCCTAAGTATTTACTGAAGAAAAATAGTAATAAAAAAACTGTATACATGCTAGATATAAAATACAAACAGAAATAAACTTGAGAGTTCTCCCAAAAACCTTAAGAAAAAAACCCCATGTATTCTATAAAATCCAGAGTATTCATCTACAGCATACAAAAACGGGCATGTTCTAGAAGAGAAAATTTGTGCAACAGTTCTGCACAGAATTCTATGCTTTCAAGCTTTTTGCGCTTCAGGGGCAGTGCCATTCTCTGAACTGTAATGCTCTGAGCATGTTCTGCTCACCATGGCAGCTTTCTGCTCTGCCCTGGTACAGATCATCCTCCCAGCAAAGGGGGAGTGCAGCCACCACAACTCGCAGCACCTTCCCACAGAGCAAGAACCTGAAGGACAGAGATGGCTTTCACCAGCTGCTGCGGGTTCTAATAGTTTGCCACCTCTCAGCTGCCGAAAGCCTGAATTTCTGTGTTGCACTGTGTTAGTTTATTGAGTCAAATGTTCTGTTATATAGTGGTATGTTCAAGTGCTCCCCGAGTTATTACAGTTAGCTTCTCCCCTATGTTATGCCCTCCTACCCAAGTGTCCCTCGAGGAATCCCCTCCCTCCTCACCAGATTTTTCCCTGTCTGTCAAGACAACCCATCCCCTTTGCCCCATCCATCAGCCCAAACCCTACCCTTTGTTCCAGAAAGTTCCCTGTCCCTCACCCTAAGATCCAATCCCTATGCCAACGCTCTCTCCTCCCCTTGTTCTGATTTGTTGTAGCCCTCAAAACCACACCCCAAGAGTCACTTATTGGTTACTGTATGGTGTCCACTCCCTGTTTTGAAACATTTTAAAAATCCGGTCACAGGGATGTTGGGGGTTTTTTCAACATCTGTTCCCTTTGGGAATTCTTGCCTGCACGACCTTCCCCCCGCCTCTCCTGATGAATTTGCTGCACTTCATGCCGCAGAAGAGCCTCCTCTGCTTCCTTCACTCGGTCCTCCAGGGTCTCTACTGCTGGGCATTTGGCCTAGAGGTTCTGGCTCAGGCAAAACCCTATCCTAGCCAATTCCCCCCTCTTGCCATTGTCTCTGGAGCATGACAGAGCTAGCCAGGGCTGCGGAGGGCAGTGACAGTGACCCATGCCCTGGCATGTCACAGCCCCCAGAGCCACACCTGTCAGGCCACAAGCCCCAGCCCTGCGGCCCACTGCCGGCCTCAGGGGCTCCTGGGCATCCTCACCCTGAGTGCAAAGGCAGCCTCAGGAGCCCCCAGGGCGCTCTGGATCCAGGCTGCAGACACCCTAAAGCCATCACTGAAAGGGACATGGATGGGGACTGCAGCTGGATCTTCCAGTGCTCACTGCTCCTGACTACTCTCTAAGTGAACCCAAACCTCATTGGCAGCACCTTGAGCACATTGACCCTGCTCGCCCCTCCTGGAACCTGGTGTTCCCACATCCTGCACCAGCCCTTTGCAGGGAGTGACCAGCTCCCAGCTGCTCTGCTACCCTGGCCTTACTTTCTGTTTGCCAGCAATGAACTTAACAGATACACTCCTGAGAAACCTAGCACAACATTTGCTTCTCAGGAGTTCTTTGGCAAAAAGACTCCACTAATCCCTAGTTTTTGCACAGAGAAGGAGGTCCTGACAAAGCATGAGGCAGAGGCAGGGCTCTGGCATACGAATTCCTGAGCCACAGGATTCCACTCATTGTCATTCTAGCTACTTTGCTGATATTTTAGAGCCAGTTCTGGACAAGGGCTGCTGCTGACAGGATAGGAAAACGTGGAGAAAAAAAGGTGCAGGAGACAACAAAAAAAAAAACCAAGGGGGAAAACCCTTAGAAATACAGAACTCAAGAGAAGTCCTTGGAAATGGGTCAATAGAAAATGCCAGCAGCAGTGAGCAGAGCCCGAGCTTGCTAACTGCTACCCCAGGGGCTCCTCAGTCCCCTGCTGGTTTGTGTCTGATGCAGCCCTGCCTGGAAAGGGCTCCAGGCTCTGGTGTTCCCAGCTTGCTCCAGGCTACATTCTTAGCAGCACTGAAAGAAGAGGTGAAACAAAGAGCCAAAGTGCTGCCTGCAAACTCTTCTCCTTCAGTGCCACTGCCAGAGATCATCCCTCTGTCAGCTTGGCACTGTGCCTGCTGCATCCTCGTCCCTGTCCCTCGCATCAGCTCCTGCACATCATCAGCACTCGCTGCCCCACAGAACAGAGAGAGCTGTGTCAGAAAAGCAAGGAGTGCATTTTCTTGGCCTTTCTAACAGACACAAGAAGCATGAGTCCAAATAACTTTGTTGTTTCTTCCTGCCCTCGTTTTCGATAAGTCTTTTCTGCTTTAATGCAAAATCCTCTTTTCATACATGGATGGAATGATCTGGAATTGGCAGTTGCTTCAGGCTGTCAGGCACCATGGGAGTTTTCTCTTGTCTCTGATGAGGATTTGGTGAATTTTCCATTGGTCACTTGGTGGTGTCACCATGGGCTGAGCTCAGCGGCCGACTCTGCTGTCCCCAGGGGATGCATTGGGACGCAAAGCCCCTCAGGGCTGGAATTCGGGGTTGGGTGGGCTCGGAGCGCCCAGGGCCTGGGCCCGTGAGGAGCTGCTGCTGGCGCTGGCTGTGCTCGGCCCGCTGTGCCGAGCAGCCACGGCCATGGAGACACAGGCGGGAGCTGTGGCCGAGGCCGGCAGGCGGCCCGGGCCGGCTCGCAGCTGCGAGGACGCCGGCAGCCTGTGCCCTGAGGCCAAGGACATGGTGGGCGGTTTGCGGGCAGGGCTTTTCCGAGCCGGCCGTAATGTGCTGCCTCCCGTGTGAGCCCGGCTGCGGCAGAGGCAGGCGGGAGCGCGGCGGGCCCGGCAGCGGCGGGCAGAGGCCGCAGAGAGCAGCAGCCCGGCCGGGCCCGCTGCGGAGCGGCAGGGAGCTGCCGGGCAGCCCTCGGCCGTGTCTGTGCGCACAGGGCAGGAGCAGAGCCCGCAGACGAGGCAGGAGCCGCGGCAGGAGCCGGCCATCGCAGCAGCTCGCCGTGCCCGGGGCCGCAGCCGCAGCTCTCCCCTGCCGGCCACGGCAGCAGCCGCTCGCCTCCGAGGCTCTGGCGCTTCCCGAAGACGAGGGGCCCGGCCCCCAGCACGCCCTGGAGCCCCGCAGCGAGAGGAGCCGCCGGTGCCGCAAAGGGCAGCGCAAAGGGCGCAGGGTGAGGAGGAGGACATGAGGCTCACTCTGGGCCGCGCTGGGGCAGCTCTGCCTTGTCAGGCTTCGCCTTGAGCCCTTTGCTTCTTTTCCATGAGCCCTGATCCCCGTCCTTGGCCAAGGGCCCTAGCAGCCCTTTCCAGGGCTGCAGGAAAAGCTGCCACAGTCACAGAATCACAGAATCCCTGGCTTGGAAGACAGACACTTTCAAGATGATCGAGTCCAATCTGTGGCCTAATACCTCAACTAAAGCACGGCACCGAGTGCCACTTCCAGTCTTCTTTCAAAGGCTTGCAGGGTTGGTGAGTCCACCAGCTCCCTGGAGGGGTCTGTCCCAGGAAGAACCAAGATAACACTGGGGCCTTCTACCCCCTGGCGCTTGGAGCTCTGGAAGTTTGTCTTTCTGCTTAGGCAAAGGCCATGGAAAAGGACTGGGAAAAGTAGTCACTAATCGAGTAGCCTACAGAGCTCTAAATTGATGTGCAGGGAATACAGAAAAGACAGAAGAGAAAAAAGGCAAAACTCAAATGCCATCAGGAAAGTCTTGGGCATGAACACATAGCTGCAAAGGGTCTTCTCAGCCCTATTTCTTTGTATTTCTGGGAACCAGAGGAATCCTGCTTGAGCCTCTGGGGAGATGGGTTTGGGAGGTAAAAGTTCATGTCTTTTTTCTCCTTCGGGCAGCACCTGTTCCTAGCATCAGCTGAGCCTCTCTCCAGCCTGATGCCTGTTCTGATTGTTGCAGCAAAACAACTGATGGCAGACAGAAGACACTGACACTTGCAGAGACGTGACTTTTTCCAGTGCCAGCTGGGAGTGGGAGTCAGAAGAAAAACTCCCAAAAGCACAACTCCATTGGAAGATTGCCTTCCTTTTCGTTGCGTAAAGAAGCTCTAGATCCACTTGTGAATTGTCAGTTGTTTGTTAAGGATGGGAAGTTTTCTTTCATGATTTTTTTCATGTGGTTTGGAAGTGGAGGAGGCTCTCGTTCATTCACAAACTCCAGAACAAAGTGCCTTTGGAAGATGGCCCACGTGGCAGTTTTTGCCCAGCCATGGTACTTGTGGATATAGAAAAGCAAGGGCAATGGTATTTGCAGCCAAAACCCAGCAAAGCTTGGCTCAGCCAAAACATCCTGGGGAGAGAGAGGCCTCCAGCTGTTCCTAGAAATGAGCAGAGTTCCAGCCAAATGGTTGTGTAGCACTGAGTGCAATCTCTTTGCCTGGATCAGAGCCTTGCTCAGCTGAAGAAGCAGAAGGATCAGCAAGGAGATCCCAAAGGCCCCTCACATCATTTTGATTTTGCTCATCTTGTGTAAGTTTGCAACTAAACGTGTTTGCAGTTGTGCTAATGAGAGAAAAAAAAAAAAGTAAATAGAGGCTTTACGGTGGGGCCATGATATTCCACAAGAGGAATCACTGGTGTGCATTTCATTGGACCTCTCTAAATCCTATAAAAGTATTGTAGCCCTGATTTAAAATAGGCCGATATGAACCAACTTGGAGAGACAGAAACTAAAATGGCTTATGGGTTTTTTTTTTAAGAGTGAGAAAAACTACCCGAAAGGTGTTGTTTTGTGACATTTTAAAATATACTACCTCATAATTACCAACTGCAATAAATCAAGAGTTTAAAACGGAGTGTTTAGGTATATGAATAATTAAAACCACAAAAATGTGCAGATATGAATGCATGTTTTCATAAAAATCATGAAATTATAGACAAAAAAACACATGCCCTGAACTACAATGCAAAGGCAGGTAGAACTGTACTTGAAAGAGAAGACTCTCCTAAGGCTCCATGAATGAATGCACTTACGCAGCCCTGGGGATGCCAGTGAAGGAAACCATGTGTCACATAATGCATGTGTGACCAGACTCACCAAACACCACCTAAACATGGAATTGTTGCACCTCTCTAGGAGAGGCAGAAATTTATAGAATTAACTGGGGACTTGAGGGCAGAAGAGGCCGGAGGAGGAAAAAACTCTGAGGGGAAAAAAATATCTGGAGGGGAAAACATCTCTGCCTGCTCAGAATTGGTCGAGGGAGCATGTCTCTAATCCTCTCCTGAAAGGGATGCTTTAGGTGAGCTTTGCACCTCCAACTTCCTTGGACCAGAGCTAGGAAGATTCAATTATGTAAATGTTACATAGATAGATAAATAGATAGATAGATAGATAGATAGATAGATTGATAGATAGATAGACAGACAGATCTCATTACTGAAATCTCTCTTTACTGTCCTCTCTGTTGCTACACACATCAGAACTTGGTAGCCAGTGCCCCACTCAGCTACAATCCTGAACTTGCTCTCCTGTTGCTTCAGTAACGCGCACTCTTGGGGAATCTGGAGCATGTGGGTCCCTATGGAATGCAACCAGACACCCAGAGCATTGCACTGGGAACTGCACTCTTTGTGCATCTGTGCTCGGGCAAGTTCTTCTCTTGGACTCGACCACACTGATGGTGCTGAAGTGGCTGGAATCAGAAATGCAGCCCAGCCCCTCCCAGCTCTTGTGATCTCTGAGCACCAGCTGGAATGCAAGGGCATTGATTTCCTGCTCAATTCCCAAACACAATACACACGATTCCCTGGGCAGCCAAAAGACACGGGAGTCATTAACCTGAAAGTGATGTGTTTCTGCCAGTGCTGGAAAAGGGTAGGAAAGATTGCGAAAAAGTTCCCTTGCTCCCTGGAGAAGGAGAAATTACACAAGGCTTCCCCTTCTAGCAAACAAACAAACAAATAAACAAAATATGAAAGTGTTACCTACTCCAGTGTCTAAAGCACTTGGATGCAGTGAAGGGATGTTTGGCAGGGAAACAGCCCTTGTGCTGAGCATTGGCTCTATGGATCTAAGGCAGGGATCTATGGAAGTCTGCCTGAAGGTCCCTCAGGAGCCCCCATTGTCCAGGCTAAAGCTCCCTCAGCACCTCCTCCCTGGCCTTGTGCTGCCCCCCCTTGCCCAGCTCCCCTGTCCTTCTGTGCACTCGCTGCAGCCCCTCCATGACTTTCTTCTTCCCAGGGCCCACAGCTGCACACAGCACTCCAGCTGTGGCTGCAGCGCTGCCCAGCACAGGCCACGCTCACTGCCCTGCTCCTGCTGCCCCGCTGCTGCTGGCACAGCCACCGTGCCCTTGGCCTTCTTGGCCCCCTGGCCCCACGCTGCCTCATCTTCAGCTGCTCACGGCCGCCAGCCCTGCGTCCTTTTGGCCCACGCAGCTCCCCAGCCACAAAGGTGCCCAATGCTCTTCAGATACTGCATGTGCCGTTTCAAGATGGCCTTCCTTTTCCACCACCTCATGTTCCAAGTAGATATCGTGAAGTTTGATAGGAATAGGAGTCTAAGTCACTCTGTTTAAATTAAAATGATCTAATTCAACTGTACAGGAAATTGCTCTTATTTAAATTTTCCCTATCTGCTGTCAGCAAGCATCGTTCTCTTTTCAAAAGTAGGTTTTTAGTTCTTCAAACTCTGAGAAGGAGATTTACAAATATCTATCGCTGCCTTTGTTACTTTTGTCTCAGGCGTGGAAATGGATTTTCTTTCAGCCTCCCTAGCTGGCCCTCTACAGTCTACTGCTACTGACCAAGCTCACATCTTCCTCTACAATTCTTAAACACCAGGGACATGAAATGTTCCTTTCTCACTCACCTCAGGATCTTCAGCACTGCTGAATACACGCTTCAGGTGACCTGTAGTGGGAAGGGAAAATGAACAGAATGCTCTCATGAAACTGCCTGGGCTGCTGAATCCCACAGAACAAGTCAACCCAAACAGAGATGATTTCCTGTTTCACAACATCCCTCCCGGAGACACATTTCATTCACACAGCCAGTAAGGGATATGGACAATATTCTTGGCTGTGCCTACACTGCAGCCAGTTTAGCCAGTAAATGAATACAAATATGATCAAGAAAATGCAAATTGTTCTTTAACACTCAATGCTCCTGTTCTACCAAAGACATAAAACAGCTTCTGAAATCCTCTCCTTCAGGTACTTTTTTTAATTTTTTCCAATCAGTTACATGCACTAATTCTCATTAACTTGCAGGAAATGGTTGCCCAGAAAAGCTTCCCAAAATTCCCCTGAGCAGCGGCGGTTTGATTTTGGAAGACCACAGCAGCACCTCTAGGGTTCAGAAGTAGACACTCACTGCTTTAGAGTTTGCACTTCCTTTCAAAGGGAATAACTATTTTAGCACTCAGTAAAAGGTTATTAAGTTAGACAGTCAAATCCTTTCATGACAAAATTTAAGAAGAAAGAAGCTTTCTCTGAATTCTGGGAACAACTGCAGAGTTTTTGGAAGGCCTTAAAGAACGTCTGCCAGTCTACATTTTCAAAGCTGTCTTGCTTGTCCCAGCAACCTGAGGAAATGACAGACTCTGCTGCCACAGACTCTCCCGTGGAGGGAACCGAAGCCCTGCATGTTCCCCTGCAAATGCTGCCCCTGTGGCTACAGACACCCCCTTTATAGCTGAACCTCTTGACAGGAGCTTTACCAAACCAGTGGCATCCTAATGCTCTTTCTGTTTCAAAATCAGAAACTCAGCCACTAAGAAAGAGCAGGAAGACATACAAAAGCCAGGTTAGGATGCAACCAGACCTAAGCAGAATGGAAAACTCTACTTAAAAACAAAGTGTGTCACGTAATACGCGGAAAAACAAACACCATAAGCAGCAAAAGCTGCCGTGGCCAGATGGTGAAACATGGTAGCAGTGTTTTGGGAGTTCACCACAACACTGAAAGACACAAGACTCTTGTCAGTGGGCAGCTACCCACTGACAAATTACCCAACCAGGAGGATTCTCCTGATGTGAGCCAGCACTAGAGCTGCGCTGACACTCAGGCCTTCCGTGCACCAAGGCAACCTTCTGATGTCACTACGACAAGGTGGCAACCATGCACCGACATCACAAAGCAAACGCTCCATGTTGGTCTGTGAATTTATGCACAGCAATAACCAACCTTCCCTACAGCAAACACAAAAGAGTCTGGAAAGTTCTTCTCTGTCACAAAGCAGCACAAAATCCCCTCATGGGCCAAACCTTGTTGTTCAGGGGATCCAAGAGGAACTCCAAGAGTGTCCCATAGACCTACAGCCTGTACCCCAGCTGAGCACTCAGATGGGACACAAGCAAAGGAAACCAGGCCAAGAAAATGGCCCACAGCATTGCACATGTGAGAAATGACTCTCACTTTTAAAATTTTAAAGGTTTAGTAAACCTCAACAAACGACTGAATAAGGAAAAATTGCAGCATTTGGAGTCTCTGTGACTAGCAGCCATGTGCTCATCTACAAAAACGATGCTCTGCCTTTTATACCCCTAGCTCCTCCAAAAGTTTTGTCAGTCAACTCTTTCTCTGCTGTTCCATTGGTGGAGATTACTTTCTTGCATCTTGACTGGAGGTCAGGTGTTGTTACACCCTGCCTGCTGGTCGCAAGCCAGCCCTCCCCAAATGCCCTGACTACCAAGGCTATTACAAGGGGGACGGGAAAGAGGACTATGGAAGGATATATTACAGTATCATCACTACACATTTGAACATCCACATAACATCTGCTTCTTAATTGTCAGAGCCAACCATTGCCTTACTCATCCAGAACACACAGAACCAGGAGAGAAGCCACTGTTGGCATCACAGCTGAAATGCTTCCTAACAAATCTCCCCACATATTTGCACCTTTATTGGACATGCCCAGGGCTCCGGTGTGTGTACATCTCTGCCTTTCTTCCCCTTTGGCAGCAGTCGAACTGGCAGCATCTGCCCGCCAGCAGCAGCTGCTCCAAGCTGGGAACGCCACTGGCACTGCTGATTTCCAGAGGCTTCTGTGTGCCAGGGGAAGCCAAGGCAGGAGCGGGTTGAACGGTGCTGGCGCTGCTGCTGCTCTGTGCCAGAGAGCCCCGGCTGGGCAGGGCACGGTGCCCACTGCGCTGCGGGCTGCTTCTCCTGCCACAAACAGGTAAACCAAAGGGAAACAGCTGGAAAAGATTTCATTTTGACCATTCTTACCTGCTCAACACAAGTCTTCAAAATGAATGTTACCAAGGAGGACCTGATCCCTGCTGCCAGCTCAGGGTTAGAAGAGAGGCAATACTTGATCTCAGCACTGGGTGTGTGGGGAATCACTTCCCTAATACGTGCACACCCAGCAATCTCAGTTACTAGTTTGTATCCTTGGATCTAAGACATATTCAATACTTTGCTGAAACTCACAGACTAAATAGTCCGCCAAATTATTTGATTTACTCATTGATACTTTTGACTTATTGATACTTAAAGCACTTCTCAGCATTTACTGACATGAGTATAGGAGTGTCCTGCAGGTTCCTGCTGGCCTTTGTCACAGGTTCAAGAGGAGACCCATGCACAAAATAACCAAGGACAAAACGGGGATTGCAAAGAAAATTCATACTATTAGTTGCAATAGCAAATAATACACAGCAACCACTGGATTCCTAAAAATCTGCTGAGTAGGAGAAGGAGATGGAGCGTGGTGCTCGGCAGCAGGGGCAGGTAGGCAGTGCACTTTCAGGACATCCCCTGGATCAAAACGCTGTGCATCTCATTCTTCTCACCCTTCCAGCTCAGAACCAGGCCTTGTATCTCCTGTTCAGGAGTGGAATTTCCCAGTTATAGCATCGGCTCACACATGGCTGGCGTGTGAGATGAGGCCATGAATCCAGGATTTAAAAGAACTGGAAGAGTTAAAATTTTAGCAAGATTTAGTTATGGGGAAAGAGTGTAGCAAGAAGAGTTGAAATAATAAGGGATAGTTAATTTTTTGCAGGTAAGGTAGTTAAGGCTAGGGTAATATATCACTTGCCTGTCTTTACTCTGTTACAAGAAGCAGGATGGGATGCGGATTTCTTTGTGACAAAGAAGAGGACCGTAGCCTGCACCTGGGCCCCGAAACTTCAGCTATAGCCAAGGGGTGCGAAAGCCTGCCAACAGGTCATAAGGGAAGAGGTCAAATTGAGGAAGACGTCTTGGCCTTCATCAGAAGGAGGCCATTCCCCACTTTAAAACCCACCAACCCATTTGAAGTGAAAGACTGCAGTAATGTGAAGGAACTTTGGACTCAATTATAATACATTTTAATTCAAAGGAGGGTAGGCAGTGTTATCTAATGAATATGTGTTAGGTTTTTTGGGAATTATATGAATGTGTAAGATATTTTAGATGAGTAGAGATGAGAGAGAGAGCCAGTGATTCTTCACACATGTCTTTAGGAGACAACTCCTCCTGTGCCTGGCTGTAATAAACACACCACCTTCTACCTTTAACTGTGGTGAGTTCTATTCCACACCTCATTTGGTGACCGCGGCAGGAACGCTTCTCTGCTCCAGTGAGAACAGCCGGGCTCTGGACGTCTCTGGGCGCTGCCAGGACATTCCTTTCCTGGAGGCACCTCCGCTCTCGGCTGTTCCTCGTGGGGGACAGACAAGACTGCTGGGACTGTGGAGAAAGGGAACGTTTAACTCTGTATAAAGTAACCCGTAAGGCGTACACAGGAAAAGGGCTGTTCACAAGTCACACAGAGATGTCCTGCGCACAACGTACGCCTGTACAGTCTGGGTTTGGGTCTGGCTGCTGGCAGAAAGCATTTGCTGTGTCAATAAGGACCTGCTAGCAATTCTGGGGGTGAATTGAGCAAATCCTGTTTTATTGCTGCATTTTTTCCTGTGTGTCGTAATTGTGGTTGTGTTTTCAGTATGTCAATGTTTGAGGAAGATGATGTGAGTGGATGCTGTTGTGATTTATGGTGTGTGTTGTGTTGAGAAAAGTGAGCACTCTGTTCCCTCATAAAGAGATACTCCTTTTCCCGTGAGCCTGTGTGTGTGGACTTTCTAATTGCAGGGGTTGGTACTCCCTGTGACACCTGGTGCTTGGGTATACAGGGGGGTTGAATGGTTTTTCTCCCACACTGTGGTCATTTGGGACTGCACGGTTGTGTTTGGGGAGATTTTAGGATTTTGTTTGCAACAAGTGCAGCAATTTATGCAGAAAACTACAGTGTGGTGATTTATTATGTTGAACTATGGTAGTTCCTTTCTACCATCCCCTTCCCCGAGGGTTTAAAGTCTCCTGCCACGAGGTGGACGCTCTCTTTCCTCCCCTGGACATCCTCTTTCCTCCCTTGGACACTCCTTTTCTCTCCTGGAGCTGTTCTCCATTAAAGCTGTGGGACTTTGGTCCTGGGAAGAGAGAGGGCCTCTCATCTTTTGCTTTTGTCCTTGTCAGTGTCACTGGGCCCAGAGCTCACCAAACTGATCCCCCACAAGGTGAAAACTGACAAATGGTCCCATATACACAGCTCAGAAATTGGCGACATTTCTGATGGACTGGGGTGTTCGCCACACTTTTGGAATTCCCTATTCCCACACAGGTCAGGCAATTGTTGAAAGGATGCACCACACTCTAAAACCCATTCTAGATCAACAAAAGGGGAAGTGGCCCAAGCAACACCTCTGATAAGGTTGAGCAAAGCTTTAGATGTCTTTATGCTTTGAATAGCTCATTTGCAGGACCTAATCCTCCAATTTTTAGGCACTTTTCAAACAGCACACAGGAAAAATTGAAAGAAAATCCTTCTGTTTTGATCAGAAACCTTGAGTAAGGATAAATTGAAAGACCATTTGCACTAATCACTTGGGGCAAAGGGTAGGCTTGTATTTGCAAAGGTGCCGGACCTAAGTGGGTCCCCGCGAAGGACGTGAAACCATCTCATACACAGGAGCACACTGACAATTCCACCCACAGGGAAATGAGCACGCAGACGTGAGCCGCACGGAGAAGCTACGGTTCATGCCAGACGTTCCCTGTTCAACCTGTGAAAGCTACAAATCTTGAGTTTGATGTTGGTTTTTGGACTGTGAAAATGGTTTGTATCATAGATCTTTTTCAGCAAAAACGTGGTGTCCATTGTGTTCAAAAGAATTCCAAGATATCCAAATTTGTAAAAATTGAAGGTTAGAGGGATGGTTTGGTGCCCTATAGTTGGCCAGTCCCTGACCAAGTGCTAAAAGATTTTCTTGAGAACTGAAATAGATGGGGAAGCTTCTGCCAAAAAACAGCTGAACAGGAACATGGAGCTTGATCAAATGATACACTGGCACTTGTGTGTTTTTCTTGCTTGCTTTTGCTGTGCATACATGCCTGTAGATGAACCAAAAATGAATGTTTGCCTTGCTTTAGCCAAGTCAGCAGGCTCAGACACCATGTGTTTGACCAATTTGAGCCCAGACAAACCCTTTGCAACCTGTTTGGTCGGTGTGCCTGTGCCAGCCAAGGAGTAGCCAATACCCAATGGTGACAAATATTGGTGTGAGGCTGCCAACGAGACCAATCCCATAACCAGCTGGCATCATTGGGCCCCTGATCTTCTTAAAGCACCTTCTGAACCTCAAGAATTCAAATTCCTGGTTCATTGGTGATGGAATTTGTGCTGAGTTTCAGTACCAGGGAGATCCACAGTTAAATGTTACTCCCCATCATCCTGAGGACAGATACTCAAGTTTGTGGTGCAATTGTACTACCCCAGTGCCCCCTGAGGGTGAAACTGCTGATGAGTAGATGACCTAGGTGAGTCCCCATGACAATGAGCAACAGAATATTGGCTCATTTGTGGAGATAGAGCCTGGCAGGACATTCCCTCAAAAATTAAAGGTGGCCCATGTAGCATCAGACAACTCACTGTGATAGCACCTATCGTTAAAAAAGCCATCAAGAGAAAACAGAGAGAAAAAAGATGTGCCCATCATTATAAAGAAAACTGTAATAGCAATTTCAGACCCTAGGGCCCTGCAAAATGAGGTACATCGAATTTATTTCTACATCAACTTGCCTAGGGCGAGGCATTGAAACCATTACACCGATTGGGGTGTTGGCTGAAGAAAGAAGACAGTGCGACTTCCATTGCAATTAGTGACATGATGACTGATATTAGTGCTGTCAGACATGCAGCCTTACAGAACAGAGCAGCAATTGATTTCCTTAGCAGCCATTCCATGTGTTCAGTGTCACCCCCATGTTCCACACTGTCACTGTCAGCTTTGACAGCTTTTGGACTGTGTTTGAGAAGTCAAATTTTTCTGACTGTTGAAGGGCTTTGGGGCCCAGAGTTCTTGTTAGGAACAAGGGATTAAGTGTGTGAGCCATGGAGTTGTTGGACCAGGTGTTTTGTGTAAGTGGTGAGAAGGGTTTCTTCCTTTCTGTTTCTCTTTCAAGGGGAATATTAATGTTGCCCCTGAGTCCTCAGGAGGGGAGCCTGTGGACTGAGCTGCAGCAGAGGGAGCTTTGCCTGGCACCGAGAGCTGTGGGAACAATTCCCAGGAGCCTGAGGAGCCTGGTAAGGACAGAGCCCCCACTGGTTTAGAGAGGGGTGAGATGGCTGCTCTGAGCCTGCCTCTGGCAGTGAGGGAGATGAGAAGGGTTGAGTTCCTCTCTGCAGGCTTGGTGCTTCCTGGTGCCTTGAGTTCAAATCCTGCACTGGCACAACCTGCCTGAGCCCTGCCCTCCATGCTCCTTGAGAGGCTCTGACACGGAGTCCTCTGAGGGAATCCACAAAATTAGAGGGTTTTGGGAAAGCTGAAAAAGGCAGGTCTCAGATACAGTAGAGCTGTTTACAGCTAAGCAGCAGCCATGAGATAGGTCAGCAGAAAAATTATTTAACCTGTAGAAAAGCAAGGACAAATAGAACAATGATCTGTGTATTAATGCTAGTCTAGAAGACCCCTCTAAGCTACAGAAAAGTTTATCTAGCAAGATATTGGGAAGGTTGAAGCTTAATAATGGAGCTCAGTGCATTGTGTTTTAAGGCTTCCAAGTAGGTATTGTATTTGACATAAGCGAGCATTGTTTTAACCAAAGGTACCTGTGCTTATAGTGATTGGATAGAACTACTGTCAATGTGCTTTTGCTTTGTGTGATTGGTCAAAAAACTTATAAAGTAAGTTGTAACGCTAAGTTCTTTGTCTACTGCCTGGGATGTGAGCTGCTGGCATCTTCCCATGGTCATACCCATGCAATGAGACTGATGCTGGAAAACAAACAGCTTGAGGCGCGTTCCACAGCAGTCCCGGCCCATTCGTGATTTCTACATAGCCCCTGCCAGCGTCAAATGGCACGGCTTGATTTGCAGGGCAGGCAGTCTTAAACATCTGCAATATCCTATCAGAGTCCTAGTATGGCTTCATTCAAAGAAAGAGGAGAGTGCACCTAACACTGACCACTTGTTAGGCAATATCTTCCACCTTGCCCTTGTACCCCTACAGAGAGGCTGTCTGCAAAATGCCCAGAACACCATCCAAATCTGCAGCAAGTACAGGAAAATCAGGCAGAGAATCTTTCTGTTTTCAAGGTCCCCCTTCCTAGGCGACTTGACCCTTTCTACCTGATTCTCACTTGAGATCTACCCATGATAGAGCACTGCAGGAAAACACTTTAAAGGGTCATTAACCAGGACCTGCTTGGAAAGCAAGGGTAGAAGCTCTTTCCCTCCCTGATGGGATGCGGGCTGGCAACTGCTGCTCTGAAGATGTGCAGCAGCTGATCCTCTCTGGAGAGGCCATGGAAGGGCTGTGATGGTCTATGGGAACCAGAGGAATGATGAGCTCAGGTTGGCATTTAAGCTTCATGGGAACAAGCAGAATGAAGAGCTCACAGTGGAGATGAAATTTGCCTGTGCCTGGCTCCTCCGAGGAAACCCCAAGAAGTCCAGATGAAGCAAACACCTTCTCCCAAGAAGCCAGGAAAACCTCAGAGTCCTGAGCACCTGCACTTAGCCTGGAAGGGCCTGGAGGCAGCTCTGAATCCTCAGGTGAGGCAGCACTGAGGTCCTGGTATGAGAGCGCTGTGTAGCAGTGAGGGAAGGAAAAGGGAAGCAAAGGGAAGGCTGGGTCACTATTGGTCTTTGGGTGTGTTTCCCTTGGCAGCAACTGTACTTCTTTCAGGGAAAACAAAAGCTCCCTGAATTGTTAAAACTGAAAATCAGGAACAAAGACTCTCTAACTAGTCAAAGTTACAAAGTGGTACATTCATTACGCCAGCGGGCGGCACAGGGGAGGGTCATTCCCCAAATGCGTGACTGCTGGCCGGGCTCGGCTCGGCTCGGCACAGCACAGCAGGATCCAGCAGGACAGGGAAGGGCAAGGCAGGCACGGAAGGGCAGGGCAGGGCACTGGGAGCAGTGACAGGCTCTGTCCCCACGCTGCATGCCATGCCTGGGTCACCATCGGGGGCAGAGAGGAAGGACATTGCTCTTGGCTGCAGAAAGGAGGAAAAGGGAGAGTTAGAAAACATTCATTTGGACTCCTTTTCAGCAGACTAGCTGGTTTCATCTCACCATGTCTCCCTGTCTTTGGCAGAATTGGCACATTTCTCGTGATTCGGAGTCAGCTACAGCAGCAGGAAGGGGCAGCAATTTTGTCAGCATTGATATCAAAGCCAAAGTGCTGCCCCATGGATGGATGTTGCTTTCTTCAAGAGATTTCTGGCCTTGAGTTGTAGTGAATTCATACTGGTGTCTTCCCAAACAGACTTGCTTTTTTCTTTCCTCAGGAATCACCTCTTCTTTTTCTTCCCCCTATCTGGGGAGAGCTCCAATGCAAATGCCTCCTGCAGCCAAGTTCTGCCACTGTAGACTGACAAAGGAGATCTTGCAGTGGGGAGAGACTCCCTAGAGCTGCTGTGGAGAGCTGAAGGGGGAAGCTTTGTCCCTTAGTCTTGAAGTCTTGTTGGGGAGCTGCTCGTGCTCAGGGGGACAGACACTTATGATGTTTATCCAAGCCTTGCAGGTTCATTCCTGAGCTTCCTGACACGCCACAGAGACTTTGGGGTTGTCATATTGGCAAACAAATTACAGTCTGGGCGCTTCTTGAAATGCTTCAGTTATTCTTTTTTTGCTTTTCTGCAGAAATGTTGTCACCATCTATTCCTTCCAGAGAATCTTTTCCTACTTTTTGGGGGATTCCTTTTGCTGCCCTCCCAGATCAGCCCAATTCCCAGGGCTCCTTCCCAAAGTGAGCTGCAGCCCATGCCCTCCACTCTCCAGCTGGAACAGAAGGAAGCACAGTTTGCTGTTGTGGCAGTGGAGCTTCTCTCTCCTGCCTGCTTTCCCTTTGGGACAGGTTGGTGTGTGCTCATTTGGTAAAGGCAGGTTTAAACTCTGAAGCAGTTGTGTTTCAAACTGCTCCCTTCTCCAGCTCTTCTGTGGGTATCCTTGGACAAAAGGCCTCTTGGTGGGAGCTGCCAGTGGCAGTTTAAGGAAGGAGGTTGATATTTCAGGGCTGTGACTGCTGAAAGCAGCTGGTTTCTGGAGGTGTCCAGAGCTGGGAGTGGCTCATTTCTCACCTGCCTGCAGAAAAGGAAGTTGCAAAGTGGGAATTTCATTTGTGGAGGTAGGTCTCAGGGGTGTTTGTCAAGAGACAGGCTGGCAGAGAGGCAGGTCTCATGCTAAACTGGCTGTGTGTTTGTTTTGGTGGTGGGGAGGGTCAGAGATGCAGACACAGACACCAGCTGAAGGAACAGTGTAATTTACTGTAATGCAAAAGTGCAAACAAGAGTCAGGAAAGGATAAGCTAAGCAATGCACCTCAGCATTATTACAAAAGGGTGCCTCTGGTGATTCAGGAAGATCCATCACCAGGTAGCCCAATGGTTTCCCCTTCATCCAGAGCTGCACATCAGCTGGGGGAAGCTGTCCCAGCCAAGCCCTGCAGAGCCACGGCCGGGAACTGGGAAATCCTGCGGTGCCTCCACCTTTGGCGGCCACGAGGCTCCCGAGAGCACTGTGAGAGTAGCCCGGCTCCGACAGTGCTGGACGAGCAATGTGCCCGAGCTTCTGCTGGGGGCACAGCTGGTGTCATTCTCCTCTTGGTTTTTCTCCATGAGCCTGCCTAAGAACCAAGAGAGCTGGCTTAGATCCAGCACCTCCAGGCAGGGCCAGACATGGCCTTGTCAAGATTCTAAATGCTGAAAGGTTTCCCCAGGGAGTGGACACCTCGATCCTACTGCTAACAACACTTTTGTAATGGGTGGATACATAGATCCACTTGCTGTTTGTGTCCTTACCAAGTGCACCGGTAGGGTTGAGTTGCTGAGCACATGCACAGTTCCATGCAATGCCTTGTGTTCCTGAAAGCTGTACATCCCAGTCTCCTCTGCAGAAGACACAGGCTATGAAAACAAGGCCAACTTGTTACCTAGGTTTTCTTCCCTCAGGACTTGTTTGACACAATATTTTTTCGAAGGACTGCATTTGCCTCTCCTCAGCTTTCTTATTTAAAGAAGAGAGCTGAAGGAGTTTCAGGCATGAGAGTGCCTGATCTCTCTTTCCCTCTAATGGCTCTGCCTCTCAGAGTCCCGGTTACCTGCCAGTGCTTTGGCACGGGAGTCATTCCTTCCCTAAACTCCATTCCCTAAACACAAGTGGACTTGAACTGCAAAGCCTCTCTTTGCAGTGGGATTGCTTTTGCCCTACAGCCTCCATGGGCAAGGGCTTTGTGGGAGCAGGGGCCATCAGAGCCTGTGTCCTGAAACAGAGCCAGGAAAAGGAGCAGATCCTGCTGCCTTCTGCTACTGCTGATCCTAGCAGCAAGTCCCCTGACAGTTCCTTCAGGGAACTTCACACAAAGGGCTTCCATCATATCAGTGCTTGTGAGACCTTCTTGCTTCCCAGTTGTCCTCGATTTTGGAGCATCTCAGCACTTGTGTCCATGGCCCTTCCTTCATCCCCAGCCTGCAGCAGTCACAGTCACTGGTGCCTTCCCCCTTGCTGCAGCTCATTTGCCAAAGTGCTGCCAAAGGCAGCAGAGCTGGCTCAGGATCCCTGTTGGCTTCTGGTCTCTGGGATGAGCTTCAGGGGGACACTTGGAGCACTTCCTAAAGAGCTGCTTGTGGGATGGGGGGTGGATTTGTCCTCCCCGGTGTCAGACACTGAAATACAATAGTTTATGCTTTAAACATTTTTATGAAAGACTTTGACCTACTACAGCAGAGCTTTGTTACAAAAGCTGCAGAGATGACCACCACATCCTGAATTGGGCTCTGAGAGGCCCTACAGGGTTCTCTGATGAAGAGGAGATAAAGTAACAGCTCAGGGGCATTCAGGAAGCACAAGCCAATGCTTTCAGGGTGGAGATGACAGCCCCAGGGCTATCAGCTGCCAGGTTCACACAGACCCTGGCACCAAAGCTGGGGGCAGAGAGGCTTTGGGTGAGTGCTGGAAAGCCTCTGGTGAGAGGCAGTGGCCGCCCATCCTCTGCTGGGCAGAGCCCAGCTGTGGGGTCCTTCACAGGGGGAAAGCTTGTCCACAAGAGAGGGGGTGATGTGCCCCATCAAAGGGCCCCCAAAGGGGTGCCCAGACCCTGCACCAGAGCACTGCAGCACGATGCCACAGACCCTCAGGGCAGCAAGGGACAGTGTCCAGCTGGCCCCCCACAAGGGAGGCACCTGGGCATTCCACCTCTCAAAGCGTGCGTTAATCCAGGGAATCCCTCACTCGTCAGGATGTGTGGCAGTGTGGTGTGGGACCCTCACCACCAAGGAGACCAGATGGAGGAGAGCAGCGAGACATGGTGGGACCCTTGGATGGGTGATAAAGCTGTCACACATAACCCCTGCCACCCTCTCCCTGTCCCCCCACCACCCATGCACACTTCCTTCTCCTCCTTTCTTTTCTCTTTGTTTCTCTTTGCCTCTTTTACTATTCAGTAAATTACACCAATTTAGCACAAATCACAGAACACCCATCACGACTGACAAATGGCATTTCTTGCAGATTGCTACAGCCACACTGCTGATCCACAAATACGCAAGAATCAATTTCAGCTGAAAAATGTTGTTTATTACAAATTGCTACACCCACGCTGACAATACAGAACTATACAAATCTCAATTTAGGTTAAAACCAGGAATTTATTAGATTATTACAACCAGTCTGTGTAAAAATATACAAATACTAACTTCAGTTAACAAAACTAAATTTATTGCCAAACTCCACAACAACTCACTATACACAAAGATCAATTAGGCGTTTAACAACTTAATTTATTACATATAACTACAAACGAATAAATAGCAACACAACTGTATATATAGGAAACAGAACTAAACACAGACATAACAACATCCTTGTATACTTAGATAGAAATATACACATAGATGTAATTACAAACAAATACGTATCTATACACGTACATATACACAGAGTATACATCCCTAAACAGCACACATACAGAAATAGTCCTATACAAATGGGAACCCACAAATGTGCATATCCAAATGATAATCCATCTCTAGACATTTATACGTAACAGACACGTCTACAGATGGATAGACATGTCTATCCAAATGGATAATGCAATTCTAGACATGTCTACACGGAACTCAAAGCAGAGGGATCCCAGCTGCCCCATCTTCAAAGCCTCTCGCTTGGTCTCCTCCTCCCGTGCAGAGCAGCTCCCCTGGACAGGGACAGCAGATGGGACATCTGGCAAGCAAAGGGAACACTCAGTGAGTGTGGGGACCGTTTCCCTTGGCAGCAGCTGCACTTCCATCAGGGCAGAGGAAATGTCAGAGCCTCCCCAGGGGGTCAGAAAGAGAAAGCAGCCGAGCAGCCAGGCTGTGGTGAGCGCAGCCGCGGCGGGACTGTCCCGCAGCCCGGCAGAGCCGGCACAGCTCCCGGGCCCTGCCGGCACAGCTGCCTTGCCCAAGGACAGTCCCTGTGCCAGGCGGGGCAGCTGCGCTGAGCAGCCCCAGCACGGGCAGGGCCCGCTCCTGCCCCGCCGGGCAGTGCCCATGGCCACAGCCCACGGCAGCCTCAGCCCCACCTGTCTCCCCGGGCCTGTGGCCTCAGCCGGGCTCTCTCCAGGCTGGCAGCAGCTGGGCCCCGTTCACTGCTCTCGCTGCTGGCCTTCAGCTCCTCCCTGCTGGCTCCCGTCAGTCTCCGGCTGTCCTCAAGGTCTTCATGGCAGCTGTGGCAAAAGCAGAGCCTCTGGAATTGCTTCCAAGGCCTGGCAGAGCTGCAGCCCCGGAGCCCTCTGTGCTCTCTGCTGGCCCCCTCTATCCCCTCAACCCCGCCATGCTCTTGGTGAAGCCCCAGCCACCTTCAGTTTCTTCAGCCCCTCACAGTCCTCTCACGCCCCTCAGTCCCTTCTGAGCCATACCGTCCCCTGAGACCCACCACCCTGCCAGCCTGTGCCACTTCCCTGTCACCTCGGTGCCACCATGGCCTGCGGCTGCCCCACAGCCCTCAGCCCCAGCAGCAGCTCAGGGTCACCGTCCCTTCAGCGCCACGGCCCCCTCAGCCCCCTGAGCCCCCTCAGTCTCACCGTCCTTCAGCAGCTCCTCAGGGACAGTGCCTGGGGCCAGCGGCAGCTCCCACCGCTCCAGGGACAGCCGGGGCTGGAAGTGCTGCTCCGCCCGGCCCGGCCGCCAGCTCGGACCCAGCACAGGGACAGGGGACACAGGGGGCACCGGGGGAAAAGCAAGAGGTGAAAAAGGCAGCCGAGGGGAAAAAGAGGTACAAATGCAGCCTAGGCCTACACAAACAGCAATCCTTCCATCAATCTCTCCATCTAAACATTCCTATTCCTCTTACTATATAACTATACACATTTATAAATCTAACTTCATATATATATATATATATATATATAAAAATATAAATATTTTACTCTACACATATAAAATTCTAACTCTGAAAATCTATAAATGTCTACACATTTATAGATGTAAATATACATCTATAAATGTATATATATAATAAAATATAATTATATCCCATCTATAACTATATACATATCCACATTTAATTATACCGATCTATCAATATATGTCTACATAAATAGAACACTATCATCTATAAATGGAATTATAACCACTAATAAATAACCATATAAATCTATAAATATATCTACAAACAGAGGAGTTCTACCTGCCTGATGGTCACAGGCTCTCCCCTGTCTCTTCCAGCCCTCCTGGAGATGTTGGTCAGATGGCATCTGGGAAGCAAAGGGAACACTCAGTCAATATTGGCCCTTCTGCACCTTTCCCTTGGGCAGCAATTGTCCTTCTACCAGGGGCTGTCAAAGATGACCTGAAAGGCAGACTCTCACTTGGCAATTTGAAGCAATGTGCCCTTAAAAGAATGGGACCATTCCAAGTGTTCAAAAGTGTGCTTCAAAACACTGAAGTATCTCGATAAAGTCTCAGCCCCACAGTGCAAAGGGCACCCAGGAGAGCTCGAAACACAGACAGTCCCCGCTGCCACAAGGAAGCCCGGCCTTGTTCTTTCTCTGAGCTGACAGAGAGACCTCAGTCCTCCCTGAAATGGCTGAAGCTGAAGGTGCTGGGAGCTGAGTCATGAACCAGCTCCATTACCTGGCATCTACAAACTGCCCTCTGCAGTGAGCAGCAGCTGCTCCAACTCGACCATCAGCTCTGGCAGCAAGGGCTGGGAGGGACAGAGCTCCCTAACAGGTCTGCAGGCTGCACCAGCTGGGCTAAGGGATGGATCCACAGTGCTCCTTCTCTCCTCTTAGGCCTCCCTAATCAGGGGTCATTCAAGCTTTTCCTTCTGATACTGGAGTTACTGTGATTTTTCAATTGGTTGGCCTCTGATGCTGTGCTCCTTGTTTTTCTTGTGGGTCAGGACCAATACCAGCAGACTGGTGCTACATTCAGTCAGTGATTTGGACTTCTACCCTGACTTTTTGCTCTTTTTTTCCCCTGTTCCTTCAAGAGTCGCTCAGCCTGGCCACCACTGGCACCTTGCAGTAAATTTATCCACCAACTTCAGCAAAAACTGGGACACCCGGCATGGTGACACAACTCGCACAAGGTCAGGTTTATTCCCTGCTCTCTGCCCCAGCAGAGGACTCAGTGTCAGAGCCTCTGGAGAAGCGTGGAGGGCAGGGCTCAGGGAGGTTGTGCCAGCGCAGGATTTGAACTAAAGGCACCAGGAAGCACCAACCCTGCTCAGAGCAGCCATCTCACCCCTCTCTAAACCAGTGTAGGCTCTGTCCTTACCAGGCTCCTCGGGCTCCTGGGAACTGTTCCTGCAGCTCTTGGTGTCAGATGTAGCTTCCTCTGCTGCAGCTCTGTTCACAGGCTCCCCTCCTGAAGAATCAGGGGCAACACCAACATTGTCCTGAGCAGAAAAACAGAAAGAAAGGAACCCAAAGATCACTCACTATTCTGCTGGAATTGTATCAGGGATACAATAACTCTCCTTCTCCACTCCCAAAGGACATGGAGCACAGAGGAGGGAACACTGTCCACATAGTTCACATGACAAGCCTTTTAAACTCAGGATTCAGGGGGCCAAGGTGAAACTGAAGCTCTTACAAAATCACCTTTGAGATAAAACATGAACACAGAGAACCAGAAGACACCACGTGAGGGGACGTGCCCCCACGCTCTGACCCTGCCTTATCCCAGAGCTGTGAGAAATCAGCCAGCACAAAGCCAGGGGCTCTCCTTGCTGCCAGCACAGCTGCCAGCCCTGCCCAGGGCTGTGTGCTACAAACCCACAGGCAAAGCACACATTTCTGCCTGGCAGTCTCAGCACCCCCAGCCAAGCGCTCACACAACCCATCACAAGGTGCTGCTTCTCGGAGCCCTCTGCTGCCGCCCCGCGCGTGTCATCCAGGCAAACATTGATGCACCCAGGCTATTTCCAGGATCACATTTGTGATCAGTGGCAAAAAGCTGTATATCGTTATGGTAGGGAAAAAAACCAACCCAAAAGACAGGAAAAGCCAGACAACCAAGTAGTGTTTCTGTTCCACTGAGGAAGCAAATGGCCACAATGAAGCAAATTACCTTTGGACACAAAGATATTCTCCCTATGACCAGTTTCAGAATATTCATCTCTTCTGCCATAGTCCATCCATCAGAACCCTAAAGATTCTAAAGATGGTTCTGAGCCTGCAATGTTTCCTTTTATTATGGAATAAAATGCTTCTCTAAACTGCTATGTGTGACTTTACAGAAGACAAAAGTCGTCACTTGAGAATAAGGTATTGGTAAATCCAAAAAATCCCACTCCCCCCCTTGAGTCATCATCACAACTGTACTGCAGGCAATGGGTCAGCACATCAACAGAAAGACAGACATTCTTTGGCCAACAGTGTAATAATCTGCAAAGGACAGAGAGCTGCAGCTGCAGCCCAGCCCCAGCCACGGCTCTGGGAGCACCTACATGCACGGCAGGGCTCACACAGCAGCAGCAGCTGCAGCCCAGCCCTTGCTTTGCCTTGGCCTTCCCACCCAAAAGAGGCACAGCCCACATCTGCTGCAGCTGCAATAGAGGCACCTCTGGCATGCCCCTCCCTGCACGGGACACTTGGCCTTCAGTGCCACTTCTCCAAACACTCTTGTCCTCTTTCCCAGCAAGTAAAACCTCTTCTTCATTTCTTCTTCATCTCCTCTTTTAGAAATCTTTCTTTACCAAGAATAATTCAATAACTAAATAATAATGATATAAGTTCAATTAAAGAAGCCTTTGCTTGTCAACCATGTAACAAGGTTCAAAAGCTCTCAGTCCACCCCCTTTTATCCCCATCCAATGGAATTACCTGCGCAGAGGGAGATCTTTCAGACAGGGACCTCCTGATCTCCCGAATCATTTTCTCTACAGCAAGGCCCAGATCTGCTGGTGGCCATTCCTCCTCCCCAGGTGCGTTCTGTGCTGAGCTGGAGGCCGTCCATGCTGCACAAGCTGCACTGCTGGGCGGAGCACTGGGCCCTGAAGTGCCCAGGGTGGCTGCAAGAATCCAAACACATTGGTCAGGCTCCACAACGTGGCTGTGGGACACAGAGCTCTAGTGCTGCTGTGGATCAAACATCACGGGAAGCACACAGCAAAACCAGGCAAAGAATCTTTTGGCCTCCTAGGTGCCCCTTCCTAGTAGGCTCGACAACTTCTGGCCGAGAATGGCAGAGCCTTGAGGCAAACTACTTCAAACGGTCACTTTTCAGGACCTTTTGGAAAAACAAGGTTACAACTCTTTTCGTACCTTGTGCGTCGTAGGCTGGGGGCTGCTGCTCCCTGTGGAGCTGCTGGAAGCTGCTGGGCTGGATGGCGAGCACCTCCCGCTCGGCCGGAGGCAGCTGCTCCCTGTGGAGCTCCTGGAAGCGGCTGCGGGGCCCCTCCCGCCCGAGCGGCAGCGGCCGCTCCCCGTGGAGCCCGAGCAAGTGGCAGGGCGGGATGCCGAGCACCTCCCGCTCGGCGGGCAGCGGCCGCTCCCCGTAGAGCTCCTGGAAGCGGCTCGGCCCCTCCCGCCGGGCCGGCAGCGCCCCCTCCCTGTGCAGCAGGTGGAAGCTGCAGGGCGGGCGCCGGGCGAGCAGCGGCCGCTCCCCGGGGGGCTGCTGGAGGCGGCCGGGCCGGGGGCTGCGCAGCTCCCGCCCGTCCGGCAGCGGCCGCTCCCTGTGCAGCAGGAGGAAGCCACTGGGCGGGCGCCCGGCCGGCAGCGGCGGCCGCTCCCTGGGCAGCGGCGTGAAGCGAGCGCGCCTGTGCCGCCCGTCCGGCAGCGGCCGCGCCCCGGGGAGCTGCTGGGAGCAGCGGGGCGGGCGCCTGCGGCCATCCCGGCCCGCCGCCGACTGCTGCCTGTTGGCCGCGCTCCGCCGCTTGATGCGGAGCAGGAGGTCGGGGCGGTCGCGGCGAAAGCAGGGGTTGCTGTAGTGGAGCCAGGCCCCGGCATCGCCCGGCGCAGCCGAGCCGAGCCAGCCCGGCACCTTGCGGAAGCCGTAGCGGTAGAGCTGCCGCACGAAGCTGCGGAACTGCGTGGCCCTGAAGGTGTGCGGGACCGGGGCCGGCCCATGGCCACGGCCCCTGTGGGCGCGGCCCGAGCTGAGCAGCTCCCGCTCCAAGAGGGAGCGGTCGATGAGCAGCCCCTGGGCGCGGCTGTCCCAGCGCACGGAGCGGACGCGGGGGCTGTTCACCAGGCGCCAGAGCTTGGCGGGGAAGGTGCGGGCGCTGAGCCCGGCGGGCAGCGGCAGCTCCGCCATGGCGTCGACTGCCGACTGTGGCCACAACGCCCGCAGCGCAACGGCCGCGGCTGCGCCGGCGGCGCGCGGCCTGAGGGGGGCGCTGCGCTCGGGCCCGCGCGAGCCCAGCGCCCCCCGGCGCGGGCCGGACTTGGCGGGGACGCGCGCGGCAGAGCCGGAGCTGCTTGGCACAGCACAGCACGGCACGGCACGGCACGGCACAGCAGGTTATCCCCACGCTGCATGCCGTGCCTGGGTCACCATCGGGGACAGAGAGGAGGGACATTGCTCTGTCTTGGCTGTGGAAAGGATGAAAAAGGGTGATTAGAAAACATTCATTTGGACTCCTTTTCAGCAGACTAGCTGGTTTTATGTCACTGTGTCTGCCTGTCTTTGGCAGTGTTGGCACATTTCTCGTGATTCGGAGTCAGCTACAGCAGCAGGAAGGGGCAGCAATTTTGTCAGCATTGATATCCAAGCCAACGTGCTGCCCCATGGATGGATTTTGCTTTCTTCAAGAGATTTCTGGCCTTGAGTTGTAGTGAATTCATACTGGTGTCTTCCCAAACAGACTTGCCTTTTTCTTTCCTCAGGAATCACCTCTTCTTTTTCTTCCCCCTATCTGGGGAGAGCTCCAATGCAAATGCCTCCTGCAGCCAAGTTCTGCCACTGTAGACTGACAAAGGAGATCTTGCAGTGGGGAGAGACTCCCTAGAGCTGCTGTGGAGAGCTGAAGGGGGAAGCTTTGTCCCTTAGTCTTGAAGTCTTGTTGGGGAGCTGCTCGTGCTCTGGAGGACGTACACCAATGATGTTTATCCAAGCCTTGCAGGTTCATTCCGGAGCTTCCTGACACGCCACAGAGACTTTGGGGTTGTCATATTGGCAAACAAATTACAGTCTGGGCGCTTCTTGAAATGCTTCAGTTATTCTTTTTTTGCTTTTCTGCAGAAATGTTGTCATCATCTATTCCTTCAAGAGAATCTTTTCCTACTTTTTGGGGGATTCCTTTTGCTGCCCTCCCAGATCAGCCCAATTCCCAGGGCTCCTTCCCAAAGTGAGCTGCAGCCCATGCCCTCCACTCTCCAGCTGGAACAGAAGGAAGCACAGTTTGCTGTTGTGGGAGAGGAGCTTCTCTTTCCTGCCTGCTTTCCCTTTGGGACAGGTTGGTGTGTGCTCATTTGATAAAGGCAGGTTTTAACTCTGAAGCAGTTGTGTTTCAAACTGCTCCCTTCTCCAGCTCTTCTGTGGGTATCCTTGGACAAAAGGCCTCTTGGTGGGAGCTGCCAGTGGCAGGTTAAGGAAGGAGGTTGATATTTCAGGGCTGTGACTGCTGAAAGCAGCTGGTTTCTGGAGGTGTCCAGAGCTGGGAGTGGCTCATTTCTCACCTGCCTGCAGAAAAGGAAGTTGCAAAGTGGGAATTTCATTTGTGGAGGTAGGTCTCAGGGGTGTTTGTCAAGAGACAGGCTGGCAGAGAGGCAGGTCTCGTGCTAAACTGGCTGTGTGTTTGTTTTGGTGGTGGGGAGGGTCAGAGATGCAGACACAGACACCAGCTGAAGGAACAATGTAATTTACTGTAATGCAAAAGTGCAAACAAGAGTCAGGAAAGGATAAGCTAAGCAATGCACCTCAGCATTATTACAAAAGGGTGCCTCTGGTGATTCAGGAAGATCCATCACCAGTACCCCAATGGTTTCCCCTTCATCCAGAGCTGCCCATCAGCTGTCCCAGCCCAGCCCTGCAGAGCCACGGCCGGGAACTGGGAAATCCTGCGGTGCCTCCACCTTTGGCGGCCACGAGGCTCCCGAGAGCACTGTGAGAGTAGCCCGGCTCTGACAGTGCTGGACGAGCAATGTGCCAGAGCTTCTGCTGGGGGCAAAGCTGGTGTCATTCTCCTCTTGGTTTTCTCCCCGAGCCTGCCCAGGGCTCAAGGAGGAACCAAGGCCAGGTGTGGCCTTGTCCATTTTCCTCATGCAGAAAGGTGAAGATGTGTTTCACCAGTGAATGGATGCAACAATCCTTTTGATAATAACACTTGGTTAGGAGCAGATAGATAGAACATTGGGTTGGGAAGGTCATCTAGAGAGCAGCTTTGGCTCAGGTCCTGTTGTTGAGGCTTCAGTCAGGGTCTGTTGTTCAGGCCTTAGTCCTTCAGTATTTTGTGGTGCAAATCACACCTGTGCAGAGCTGCAAACAAACAAGTCTGTCCTTAGCACATTTGAGACAGGGAACAGGATTAGCCCTGCAAGGCCGCGCTAGGGCCAAGAGCAGAAGGCCAGCACCCTGCTTTTGCCCACAGGCAGCCCTGCAGAGCAAGCAGCCCCTCCTGCCCAGGGGCTGAGGTGCCCGAAGCTGCCTCCCCGCTGTGCAGCTCTGCAGAGCCCGCGGGGCGCAGGGTCCTGGGCAGCCAGGGCAGCCCGGCTGCCTTGGGGCACAAGGAGTGCCCCAGAGAGAAGCTGCTGCCCTTTGCTTTGGAACTGCTCCTCAGAGTCTTGTCATTAATCCACAGTGTCTGATGTGTTTTCCTTTCCTCTCCCAAATTTAACACAGCTTTTTGAGAAAACTGACTGATGTAGCTGCTGCTGCTGGTGGTGGTGCTTTTGTCTGCAGGTGAGGGCAGGTGATTTGGACCAAGGACAGAGTCCATTATTAACACCCCAGCTTTGCCAAGTCAAGAAAACCATTCAGAATTGGGCTACCACTACTGAGCAGTATTCCTAGGTTTTGGAAAGCTACCACCTTAAGAAACCCGACAGATTTTCCTCCAGGAGGACACCAGCAGTAGCATGATGCCAATGTTTTCCACCCCTTTTCTGTGTCTTTTAAGAGTTCCGCAGTGCCCAGCAGGAATGAAGCGACATGTGATAATGGGATTTGAGAGCTCTCTGTTGTTCATTGCCACATGAGTGTTCATGACAAGCTGGACACCCCACTCGTGGCTCTGTTGAGTTAAATTCATCCCAATTCTGTGCAAACAGCAGCCCTGAGGTGCTGAGAAGAGCAAGCACAGTGGGTGGGTGTGCATGCACACACCCGGGGGCTGACTGCTCTGTGGGCAGATGGTTTTGCACTGTTGTAAATCTTCACTATCCCAAGCTGAAAGACTATTTCAAATATACATCTTAAATGAAAATATATATCAAAAAATAAAACTGTCCAAAAATACATGTGCATTAAATTTCATGCATATTATATATTATATATTTTGATTAATATAATAATAACATAACATAATATAATATAACATAATATAATATATACATGAGATCATTTTTGAAGCCATTGCTTGTGGGGGATATTAGATGATCTCCTAGTGTTTGTACATTTTTGCTTTCTGCTACTGCTGATCCTAGCAGCAACTCCCTGTGAGTTCTTCCAGGTAACTCCACACAAAGGGATTCCATCATTTCAGTGCCTGTGAGAGCTTGGCACTGAAATGCCAAGTTGATTCCCGGCTCTCCAGCCTCCCTCTGGATTTTGGGGCATCTCAGCACTTGTGTCCATGGCCCTTCCTTCATCTCCAGCCTGCAGCAGTCACAGTCGCTGCTGCCTCCCCCTTGCTGCAGCTCATTTGCCAAAGTGCTGCCAAAGGCAGCAGAGCTGGCTCAGGATCCCTGCTGGCTTCTGCTCTCTGGGATGAGCTTCAGGGGGAGACTTGGAGCACTTTCCTAAAGAGCTGCCTGTGGGATGAGGGATTTGTCCTCCCCGGGTGGCTCCTGCTTGGATTCTGTGCTCATGGAGCCCCGGAGTTTTCTCAGCAGCCTCTGCAGCGAGTTCTGAGCCAACGTGGGGCTCTGCTGCCAGCCCAAATCTGCGCTTCCCCTGCCCAGCCTGAGTGCAGGTGGGGCATGTGCTGGGCATGGCCGGAGATTGGCATGGCCAAAATCCTCCAGCATTTACATCTGCCCATGGCTTTGGGTAGCACAAATCTACACTTACTGCAGTTGAAAGATTGCATTTATTGCAGATAGTTACACCCGCACTACTAATGTACAAATACACAAACATAACTTATGTTTAAAAATGAAATTTATTATAAATTACAACACCTGTGTTACCAATATAGAAACACAGAAATATCAATTTATGATTAAAATCTAATTTTTTCTGAGAATTGTGCTATGTAAATATATACAAATATCAACTTCAGTGAAAAAAAAATTACTTTATTGCAACCCTCTGCAACAACTCACTGTACACAAATATTGAAATTACTGAACTGAAGTTTAACAATTAAATTTATTACATATTACTACAACAATACAGCCCATATACAAATACAGAAACATCAATATCCCTTTCCAAAGAATCTCAGATCCAGAACTAAATAAATAGAATTTTAGAACTATACAACTCCATACATAATAAATAGAAGTAAATACATATATAGGCATAACAATACAGAGATGTAAACATGCATTACATATTTCATGACATATAACATGACAATATAATACAAATATAACAAACCTATCTATAAATACACAAATATCAATGGACCAATAAAAAAATCCATACAACCCCAGCAATAGAAATGCACAGCTACAGAGCTGTACAAGTATGTAAACAGATGAATATACACGCATCAATATAACAATATACACACATACTATCCCTATACAAATATCAGTCAGTGTATGTAAATATCCCTATACTTGTAACTATCCAAATCTAGCTACACATCCATAAACAGCGCTAGATCAGGAGGGATTGCAGCCGCTGATGTTCCCAGGCTCTCGCTCAGGCTCCTCCTCCCGAGCAGAGCAGCTCTCCTGGACAGGGACAGCGGATGGGACATCTGGCAAGCACAGGGAACACTGAGTGAGTGTGGGGACGTTTCCCTTGGCAGCAGCTGCGCTTCCATCAGGGAAGAGGAAATGTCAGAGCCTCCCCAGGAGGGTCAGAAGGAAAAGCAGCCGAGCGGGCCAGGCTGTGGTGAGCTGTTCACTTCTTTCGCATCCCAGTTGCTCTGAGGGAACTCCCTCATGTCAGGTTATTGAACCACCTCTGCACTTATCAAGACTGTGGCCCCCAATCAATCAGCATTTATGTCTCCAGCTGCTTGCACCAATGACAGGGAATGTCCTCTAACAGTGCTGGGGCACAAAGTTACCTTGCACAGGTCATCTGACAGGGCCTTGTTCTTCCTGTGCTTCCTGTGTTTCTCCTTACCTTCCACTTGGAATTTTTACAGCATTTCTTTTTCTTTCCCCTTGATCAGTGCTGAAATGTGTGTTTCTCTTCCAAGTTTCAGTTTGTTCAGTGATTCGCTCAAGCCTTTTCTCAGAAGCTTTTATCAGGGAATTGAGTGTTAATTTCAGCAATTTTGGTGATTTTCTGTGAGATTTATGCAAGAGTCCTGTTCATTGGGCACCATTTAGGAAGGTACAAAAGAGAAAAAGGATGTTCTGTAGGTCAGTTCACTAGTGGAATATTCATGCATAGAGAGAGTGATTAGCTGAATTTTACATCTACTCCTAACCTGAAAGTGCAACAGGTAATTTGGGGAGAAATTAAAGCCCGATTTCTCCTTCTACCAGCCTGTATTTAAATGTAAAGTAAATAGAGCAGGGTGAGAATGTCAGTGTTCAGTTCCTGAAGTGCCTTATTAAGGTGTTCTTAAAGTAAGGGAGACAAAATCTGGGTGGGCATTCCTAATTTCCAGCCACTCATTGTCAATTTCATTGACTCTGAAAACAGCAGAGATGTGCACATCATACCTGATCAATCCATTTGGGGATGGTTTAGGTTCAGATTCTCTGAGGCTTTAGATTTTTAGATCTCTAGACAATGCTTCCAGGAATCTAAATAGCTTTCAGAAATTAAACTTTTTTCCTTTTTTCCTCAGTCTTTGCACTCATGTGCACCAGAGACCTTCAGTGAATGGATTCCACTCTAATCCATCTCCAAGCTGAATCTCCCAGCTGTGTTCACACTGGTGGTTTGTGTGTCTCTTCTGCACAGTGCAATTTTAAAATCTTCCTTCCTTATTATCTCTGCCCTTCCTTTTCTGTTTTAGCTTGCAAATGCATGCAGATCTATCAGAAATGATACACCTAATTTCTGACGCATCAGTGCCTGTCTAGCAATTTCATTTTATCCTGTTCTGATGTCATACTAGCCTTCTATGTTTTATTCTAAGTGGACTCCTGTTTTCTTGCATGTGGAAGTTTTACAATGCAATGCTCTCATTCACCTGCTTTCATTAAATCCTTCATTAACATTAGCATAAGTAACTGTGTGATTCCCTTCTGCTTTGTAGAAGATTTGGGAAACTCAAGACCTGCTCAGCTACAGAAAAACATACATGGTGCTTGGTAATTCCCCTAAGAGCTTAAGTTAATGGTAAACAACTGCAGCTTATTCATTTTGCAGAAATTGGGAGAAAAGACATTTCAAATATTGAGGAATGTAGTGCAATATTGATGGGCATCCCTCAGTTATGCAGACAGACTGATGTCACTGGCAAAATTCCCTCTTTTCCAAAGGTTTTCATTCGCTTTGGCTGTGCTTCGTATGGCTGCAGGTCACATTTCCCTTGGTTTAAGGAAGTATCTTGGCAGTTACTCTTGGGGATATATCTTGCTAATTCTGCACTTGGAGGAATTACTCAGTTCTGCAGTCCTTATTGCATGCTCTGTTGTAAAAGACTTTTATACTGTTTTCCCTCTCTCTGTGTTTTCACACTTGTTCAACAAGGTTTTCTTTCTAAGAATATTAATCACAATATCCCAAAGAATTAAAAAATGCTTAGGTATTTTTTCCCTAAGTATTTACTGAAGAAAAATAATAATAATTAAAAAAAAACTGTATGCATGCTGGATGTAAAATACAAACAGAAATAAACTTGAGAGTTCTCCCAAAAAACTTAAGAAAAAACCCCATGTATTCTATAAAACCCAGAGTATTCATCTACAGTATACAAAAATGGGCATGTTCTAGAAGAGAAAATCTGTGCAACAGTTCTGCACAGAATTCTATGCTTTCAAGCTGTTTGCCCTTCAGGGGCAGCGCCATTCTCGGAACTGTAATGCTCTGAGCATGTTCTGCTCACCATGGCAGCTTTCTGCTCTGCCCTGGTACAGATCATCCTCCAGCAAAGGGGGAGTGCAGCCACCACAACTCGCAGCACCTTCCCACATAGCAAGAGCCTGAAGGACAGAGATGGCTTTCACCAGCTGCTGCGGGTTCTAACAGTGCCACCTCTCAGCTGCCGAAAGCCTGAATTTCTGTGTTGCAGTGTGTTAGTTTACTGAGTCAAATGTTCTGTTATATAGTGGCATGTTCAAGTGCTCCCTGAGTTATTACAGTTAGCTTCTCCCCTATGTTATGCCCTCCTACCCAAGTGTCCCTCGAGGAATCCCCTCCCTCCTCACCAGATTTTTCCCTGTCTGTCAAGACAACCCAGCCCCTTTGCCCCATCCATCAGCCCAAACTCTACCCTTTGCTCCAGAACGTTCCCTGTCCCTCACGCTTAGATCCAATCCCTATGCCAACGCTCTCTCCTCCCCTTGTTCTGATTTGTTGTAGCCCTCAAAACCACACCCCAAGAGTCGCTTATTGGTTACTGTATGGTGTCCACTCCCTGTTTTGAAAGATTTTAAAAATCCGGTCACAGGGATGGTGGGGGTTTTTTCAACATCTGTTCCTTTGGGAATTCTCAGCTGTGAACCTTCCCCCTATTTCTCCTGATGAAATTGCTGCCCTTTACACCGCAGAAGAGCCTCCTTTGCTTCCTTCACTCGGTCCTCCAGGGATCTCTACTGCTGGCATTTGGCCTAGAGGTTCTGGCTCAGGCAAAACCCTAACCTAGCCAGTTCCCCACTCTTGCCATTGTCCCTGGAGCATCACAGAGCTAGCCAGGGCTGCGGAGGGCAGTGACAGTGACCCATGCCCTGGCATGTCACAGCCCCCAGAGCCACACCTGCCAGGCCACAAGCCCCAGCCCAGCCCTGGTGCCCACTGCCGGCCTCAGGGGCTCCTGGGCATCCTCACCCTGAGTGCAAAGGCAGCCTCAGGAGCCCCCAGGGCGCTCTGGATCCAGGCTGCAGACACCCTAAAGCCAGCACTGAAAGGGACATGGATGGGGACTGCAGCTGGATCTTCCAGTGCTCTCCAGTTCTGACTACTCTCTAAGTGAACCCAAACCTCATTGGCAGCACCTTGAGCACATTGACCCTGCTCGCCCCTCCTGGAACGTGGTGTTCCCACATCCTGCACCAGCCCTTTGCAGGGAGTGACCAGCTCCCAGCTGCTCTGCTACCCTGGCCTTACTTTCTGTTTGCCAGCAATGAACTTAACAGATACACTCCTGAGAAACCTAGCACAACATTTGCTTCTCAGGAGTTCTTTGGCAAAAAGACTCCACTAATCCCTAGTTTTTGCACAGAGAAGGAGGTCCTGACAAAACATGAGGCAGAGGCAGGGCTCTGGCATACGAATTCCTGAGCCGCAGGATTCCACCCATTGTTGTTCCTAGCTACTTTGCTGATACTTTAGAGCCAGTTCTGGACAGGGGCTGCTGCTGACAGGGTAGGAAAATTTGGAGAAAAAAAGGTGCAGGAGACAACAAAAAAAAACAAGGGGGGGAAACCCTTAGAAATACAGAGCTCAAGAGATGTCCTTGGAGATGGGTCAATAGAAAATGCCAGCAGCAGTGAGCAGAGCCCGAGGTTGCTCACTGCCACCCCAGGGGCTCCTCAGTCCCCTGCTGGTTTGTGTCTGATGCAGCCCTGCCTGGAAAGGGCTCCAGCCTCTGGTGTTCCCAGCTTGCTCCAGGCTACATTCTTAGCAGCACTGAAAGAAGAGGTGAAACAAAGAGCCATTTTCTGTCCTGCCTGCAAACTCTTCTCCTTCAGTGCCACTGCCAGAGATCATCCCTCTGTCAGCTTGGCACTGTGCCTGCTGCATCCTCATCCCTGTCCCTTGCATCAGCTCCTGCACATCATCAGCACTCGCTGTCCCACATCATGAACAGAGAGAGCTGTGTCAGAAGAGCAAGGAGTGCATTTTCTTGGCTGTGAGATGCAAAGCTGTGTTTCATGTCAGGCACAAACAGGCGATGTGTGTATTTGTGAATGCAAAATGTGTGGACCCCAACAATGGGAGAGCTGTGAATTCTAATAATAACTGAGGAAAATAAAGCATGGAAAAAGACTTTTGAACCTATCTTTTGTTTGCAAATTAACCCTAGTTGATTTAGGAGCATTTGAATTAAAGTGTTATAGATGTTGCTTTTTGCTTGCATTTAATCCATAAAGAGTTCTGCAATAATAACCTTTTGAAGTATAATTTTAGAATATTACTTGTATCCTTGAAACAGTAGCTTTGGAATATATATAAAGGAAATATGCCTATCTCACACCTTATTGAAGCAGAGAAAAACAGTTTGAGAAAAAAAGATGAACATCACCTCAAGGATTTATGGTTTCGACCAAAGGGAAGCTGGACATCACTGTTATGAGATTTGGAGTCTCTGCAATTAAAAGGTGGACACACATCTGGGGAGCTGGACCCCACCAGATGAGGTTCATCTTTCTTCTTTTGGAAACTGGACCGTCACCATCTGGGGATACTCCTTTGAGATACATCCTGAGAAATTAAAATCACAGTAGTGTATAGAATTGTGATGTAATAATTTTGAACAAAAATTGCTGATGAGTAAAAGATTGGAAATAGAAACTGCTGAAAAAAACTGATGAGTACCCCTATAAATACCTGTAATCCTCAATTATCAGTGTGCAGTTGGAGGGAAAACTTCCCCCACTGTACCCAGCGCTGTATTGCTCATACTTTGCCATATTAAATAATAAATTGATTGCTGCTTGAATATTGGCCTAGTCAAGCTTCTGATTCATAACACTGTTAGCTGTGCTCTTCTATGGGCTGGCCATGGCACTTGGTAATTAATATGCTGTCATGCTGTGAACTGAATTCACACCTTACAGGGCTGTGTTTTCTGGGCCTGGTGGATCAGTGCCCACTTCCTTCCTCTGCTCCTCCTCACTCCAGGACTGTAGGAGACCAGCATGGGGTCAAAGACCCTGCAGTATCATTATTCTCTAGTAATGCTCAGAGGTCCTCTAAGGGCTGTGTAATGCACAGCATCTGGGTGTGGGGCATGTGCTAAGGAGAAAGAAAGAGTCTGTGAGAAAGCTGAGCTGCTCTTACATGGGACTGCAAAAATGACAGGGACTTTTTGGCATATAAAGCTTTCCTTCCAGGTCAGGGACCAGGGAAGGCCTAATCAGCTGTGGCCCCACAAAGCAAGTCTGTGCTAACTCCCAGCACCAAGTGCAGGGGTGTGGGGCAGGGCTCCTGCAACAACAGCACAGCTCTGTGGAAGAGCCCAGCCTTGCATCTGGGTTCCTGCCTGCTTCCCCTTTAGAGACAGCTGTGGCCCTAGGATTTGTGTCTGAGGGAGACACATCCTTGGACCTCCTGATCTTTCCCAAGTGGCCAAATGGGGATGCACCAGCAGCACTGCTGGGAATGTGCTGGCTCAGTGGCTGTTTTTGAGACTGTGCCCCCCATATCAGCTTTATGTGTGTGGGGGGGGGGGTGCTGTGGTGGGTGTGGTTACACACTCACTGGCCTTGGCAGAGCACAAGTTGGAACCTTGGAAGGTTCCAGCTGCTGTAAGGCTCAGGAGGCAGAGCTGGTGCTAGGCACAGTGTGGCACTGTGCTGAGGGAAAGGTGAAAACAGTTAATAATCCACCCTCAGCTAATCACTGAGGGCTGATGGGAGGCACAGGCTTGGTGGAGCTGCTTTGTACAGGCCAAGGTGCTTATCAGCTGTGCAGTGTCCCCAGCAGCCCCTGGCAATGCTGGTGCAGCTGAAGGACAGGCTTGATGGGTCTGGTGCAGCCCCACAACCTCAGACACTGCGGCTCCACCGTGCAAAGCAGCATGGCTGAGCTGGTTGTTGATCAGGTAAGGGCTCAAATATATTTTCTGCAACTTGCTCCAGCACAGTTCAGCCTGGAAAAAAGGCATTTTTCCAAGTGTAGGGGAGTCAAGCCCCAATAAATGTCAGCTGAGCCCTGGTGCTGGCTCCCCTGCATGAAGCCTCAGTGAGGCACCAGGGCCTCCTGTCAGCAGGAGGGGAAGGGAGATCAGAGTTGTTGGAAGAATACGTGACTGAAGGCTGAGCACAGGGTTGGTGGTGCTTTGCGTGGCTCTTGCATGACATCCAGGCTGGCTGTGGCAGTGTAAGCCAACCTTTTGTTTTGCATCAGGCTTCATGCCAGAGCCAGCCCCTTTCCAGCCTTTGGGGTGATTACAGCTGTTGCTCTATATTTCTCTCCCTTCTTTTTTTTCCAACAGCTAGTCTACCCCAGCACCATAGGCAGGCAGTGATGGCTGCCTGTAGCTAACAAGACAAACTGAGATCTGCCTGCAGAGCCATGGTAAGGTGTCCCTGGGCTTGTGAGACAGGCCAGGACAACACAAACTGAGGCCACAGCCATGCTGTGCTTTCAGTTGAGCCTGTGGTGGAGCTGCTATGCTTGTAGTCAGCATCCAGATGGGGCAGGTGACATATCTGTCTTAGCTGGGACAGAAACAGAAGTACAGCCCTTGCACAGCATCCTTCTGCTAGGCTGTGCTAAGCTCAGGGGCCTGTAAACTGGCCCTTAAGACCTAGGTCTCCACTCCTTGCCCAGATCCCCAGCCTCAGGGAGAAGGACTTGGGTTTAGGAGCCATGGCTTTTTCTTCCATCAGACTCCATTAAGAAAAAGTCAAGTTAAGCAGTTCATTGACATTTAAAATACTGTACAGTGTGTAAAACCAAATATCCCCCTCCCCACAACAATCCCGTGCTCTCAGCGGATGCTCTGGTGAAGAATCCCACTTTTGGCACTGTTTGCCTTCTCTTTTCTCCTTCTTCTTTATGGGATCCATCTCAAAACAGCTCCAGACCTGCACTGTTTCATTAGCAGCTGCTGAGGACACTGTTGTACCATCAGGACTCATGGTCAGGTTCAGGATTCTATCAGTATGACCTGAGGAGGAGAAGGAATGTGCAATCCGGGATGAGCTGATCAGCACATGCACATTTACTCCTGTATGCTCCCATGAGCCCTGCCAGCTTGCATAGCTGTCCCCCCAGTGGCTGTGGCAGCGTGATTTCAGACCCCAAGCACACACTTGGATCAGTGGTATCTCTTCCACAGCCCCGTGGGCATGCTTTACTCCTAGCAGCATGGCCCTGGATACTGTCCTGTATCAGTGATGCTGCAGGCTCAAACCAAGGAGTGCAGCTGTCTTCAGCCTCTAACAGCCCCCCCACACCCAGGCCCTGTCCACCTACCTTGCAGCTCTGCAACCTTGGTCATTGTTGGATAGTTCCATATAATCAGCTCATTCTGTGCAAAGCCATGGGCTGAAATGACCTCCTTGTAGTTTGTTGAGCATAGGATAGAAGAGACCTGCACAGAGGCAGTAACACAGGTGAGACGAGGTCCTTGCGCTGATGCTCACCACTCGGAGGTGAGCATGGTCCCCCTCCTTCCCTGTGCCTTTGGGCCTGAGGAGCCAGCAGCTCTGTCGAGGTGTGCTGCCAGAAGGTGTTTGTCTCCAAGCTGATGTTCATATCTCACCTGGGAACGGGTATCAACAGCACTGAGGCAGGCGCCAGAACACACGTTCCAGATGCGGATATGTCTGTCATTAGTGCCACCTCCAGTGGCTAGAACATTCATCTGGCATGGGCACCACGCCAGGCCTGAGCGAGGAGAGTTCATTTTAAAACATACAAGAGGCAACCTGCGCCCAGCCAGTGCTGCATGCCTGCCTTGCACACACATATCTGCCCGTGGCAGCTCTGTGCTCACCTTGACAGCGCCCTGGTGCTGAGTGAAGGTCTGTAGAAGAGCAAAGTCTCCACCCCCACCTTGGGTGCATGGCCAGACATTCGCCAGACTGTCACTGCCACCACTGGCCAGGTAGTGGCCATCCAGAGACCATTTGAGTCCGCACACCTCCTCTGTGTGGCCAGCAAGGGTGGCCACGTGATGCTCAGCCACTCGGACATTGTGGTGATGGATGTGCCCAGTCCGTGCACCACTGCAGAGAGAAGAGAAGGCTTACAGAGTCAGGCTGCACATTTTCACCCAAATCCATTTTTGTTGTTGCAAGACTGCTATACCTGCCACTGGGTTTCAACCAGTGTTACCAGCAACACAGGTCTGTTGGTGTGAGTGAAACACCCAAACAAGCTCTTTACAACTTCAGCACAAATTGCAATACAGGAAAGAGGCCTTCTCCTCACAGCCCCAACAGATAAGGCTAAATAAGAATCCCAAGCCAGGACAAACTTCTCTCTGCCATCCCTAACCCATGCCACACGTAGATTGAGGGATAGGAGTTTGCAACAACTGGAAACTGCCCTTGACCCACTGCTTTACCTGCAGAGGATGCAGCTTTCCAGCTGAGGGTTCCCACAAGGCCACAATGGCTGGTCATGGTTCGGAGACATTTCTGTTGCTCAACGTCCCATAGCTGGAGAGGCAAAGCAAAAAGTTCTTCAGAAGAAACCCAATCCTGTTTCTATGCCTAGGAACCTCACTGCACAGGCTCTCTCAGCTTACTCAGTAAGGGAACAGAGAAAATGTGTATCTCATGACTATAGCACAGAAGGTTACGCTACTTATCAGAAAAGCCCCAAACCAAACCCTGCCTTGCACACTGGGCAGTTCCACCCCACACCAGGGAAGACAAGTCAGGTGCATGGCATCCTTCCTCTGCCAGCCAAGGCCCCACAGTTCTGTCAATCCCTAGAAAACACCTCTAGTTTTAGTCCTGCATTCACCTGAACCTCAGCACTACTTGTGCCAACAGCAAGATAGTCTCCATCTTTAATCCATGACACAGAGGAAATGTAAGGATATGGATGCTCCGTCTGCAGTAGGGGGATAATCTCCCTAGTACTGTAATTCCACAGATAAACAGCGTTGTCCAGAGCCACTGCAAGGAAGTTCTGGGAGCTCCAGTCTACGAGATTCAGATCTACAATTTGAAAGCAATGCAGGTCACACCATGCTTGGCTAGAGAGCCCTGCCCTTCACCCGTGCTGATACAGCAGGTGTGGGTGCACATGTGCACACACACACGTACAGGTGAGGGGCAGCCTTCTGAGTGTCACTATGCCCAGCTGCTGGGGCCAGGTACCCTGCTCCAAGGCACCTACACAGTGCCCTAGACCACTGTCCCTGTAAGGCCACACAGGGACACTCCAGAAGTGGTCTGTGCTAGCCTGGGTACACAAAATAATACAGACAGCCCAGTCACACTGTCCTAGGAACAGCAATCCAATGCAGAATGTTCTGGATGCCCAGCACTCAACCCTGTAGCCTACTTACAGTAGTCATTGAACATCTCTGGTGCATCCAAGACCCAGTCTGGCTTTGAGGGAATATATCTGCTCTTCTTCCTGCTGGATCCAGGTGCCATTTTCTGACTGTAGAGCACTTTCAGGTTATTCTGATAGCCTGTGTGCAGGGGAACAGGTTTGTTAACCTGAGTTAGTTTCCTCCCAGCTGAGTGCTGCTCACCCAACTAGGAATCCCTTGGAGTGAAAATAAAGTCCTAAGAGAAACACTCACAAGCCTGCCGTGCACGAAAATCACTGGCAGAATGAACTGCTGAACAGGGGTGAGCTACAATTTGCTCATTCATGGAAACAAATTTAACAAACACTTGGGTTTTTGAATCCCATTATATTTAGTTGCAGTTTAAGCTAGAAAATGCACAGCAGAGACTTTGATGCTCTTACAGACTTCATGAAGGCTTGGAACCTGTAGTGCGGGTGACTGTCACCGACATCTTTTCATAAAAATCCTTTCTTTAGGATTTTTCTCCCTTCTGAGAAGCTGTGGCCTCAGCAACAAAATGTAAACAATGGTTATCTGCGGCTGTGGAATGCAACAGGTGGATGCGTGATTGGTCTTGGGTGAATGTTTGGATTTACTGACAACTCAGAGCAGAGCTGGGTCTCACTCTCTGTTGAGACACAGAAATTTGTTTATTTATTCTTTTTCTATTCTTAGCTTAGCTAGCTTCTGAGAACTTTCCTTCTATTTCTTTTAGTATAGTAATAATGTAATATATATCATAAAATAATAAATCAAGCCTTCTGAACATGAGGTCAGATTCTCATTTCTCTCTCCACCCTGAAGACCCTTGCAAGCCCTGTAACAGGTGACCAACCGGCAGTCATAGCAACTCTCCTAAATAAATTCACTGTAACTGTTATGCCCTCCCTCGACCTCAGGAACCGTAAGAAAGGAGACTCCAGCCTGTACAGCTCTCAGAAACCAGTTGATTTCTCCTGTGACCACACACAGATCCTCTGTGTTGCTGTTCCCCTAACCTGATCTCTGCTGCTGATTCAGCTCACAACGACTCTGTATCATACCTTCTGGAGCATTCTGTGGTTTTCCACTGAGGTGGAGGATCTTTGCCTCTTCTACATCAAAACCATTCAGATTCACTGCCCAGGCTTTCTGTTGCTCCTACAGAGACAAATCACCCTCAGTGCAATGCATTTAAAACAATTCCCACACTGCAATTTAAACAGACACCTAAGTCCCCTTCTCTTAGAATCTGAAGATGTTTGACTGTGCTGCAAGGGTCAGTCACACAGAGGCAGGTCAAAGCAGTTTTCCCTCAGACTTACATGCATCGTCCTGCTCACATTTTCACACAATGGCAAACTCAGTGTCATTGCCAGTGGGAAAAGCCACAGCCACAAAGCGACCAAATGCTTCATAAACAGATTTCAGAACACAGTGTAAAACATTCCAGAAGTGTTCCCTGTGGAGACATTGTCCTAGAATAGCTACCACCAGCAGTTTCACTTTGCATAGGCTCACAGCTTTGTGTTTTTGTTGCCTGCTACATTTTAAAGCCTCATTAGTCAAAGGTAGATTTTGCTGCTAGAAGCAGCATAGGCTTAGAGTGCATGGCAGTCTCTACAGCTTCAATCTCATCCTAGGCTCCTGAAGCCCAGAGCTGCAAGTAGTGATGGCTGGGACTTGTCAGTCCCATGTGCCCACTTGATAGAGTAAAGGGGCAGGAAGGAGTAGCGGTTGTGAAGTAATTGTAACTTAGCAACATGCTCACCTTCTTGGTAGGGGAATCCTCATCAGGGTCATTCTCTTTGGTTAGGAGGAAATTTGCCATCTCCATCTGCATAGTGCTGCGTTTGGGAATGTAGCGATCCCCCCCAGCCTTTGTGGGGGTGCTTTGAATTCTGGATCCAGATTTACCTGCATTCACATATGAAAATATTGTCTTACAGCTATTTAACAGCCTGTATTAGAGCTTTCACAGGAGCAAACCCAACACTCCTCCACATCACACCCAACAGACAAGTAGGACTCTGAGGTCTCATGCCACCCAGTCACAACTAACTTATATTTTCCTCCCTGCCACCAAGTTGGTTAGGGACAGTGTGGTGCAACTCCTTGGGTCTAGTGCAACAATTCCAGAGTCCAGAGATAAGGGGAAGATACTAAAACGCTCACAAGATGTAAAGCTGTCAGCTAACAGTCCTGCCCACACTCGTCCTAGCATACAGTTGTGCCAGCAAGGCTCAGCTGGGCAAACAGCAGCTCACCAGCCCCAGCGCTAAGAGCTCTGCCCCTAATGCTGGCAAGGAGGTGGGTGGCTGTCAGGAGCACAGCTCACCTCCTCCTGCCTGAGCAGCAGCCAGTAGGGCAGCGTGGCAGGGAGCCCAGAGCCCCATGGCTACAGACAAGCATTCTGGGCGAGGCTCCCGCACTCAACCTCTGTCGCTGGGGGCCGGCGCTCACCGGGTGTCTTGGACGGCGTCTTGCTGGAGCTGCGGGAGCGATTGGTCGGCTTCATGGGTGACACGCCGATGGGACTGGGCCCGGGGCCACTCTCCTTGGCCTTGCGCTGCCATCGCGTAGGCGGCGCATTCGGGATCAGCGTGTCCAGCTTCAGCAGCCCGCGCAGGTCCGCCTCGAACAGGAACTGCGCCATGGTCCTGTGGGCGGGCGGCGTTGGCTGTACCCACCAGCCGGGCTGAGCCTACTCTGACAGGCCCCGCCGGCCTCCCCACCACCGGACCGTGCAAGCGCTCCGGCTGCTCCTCCCCACCAATGGACACCCCTACGCTCCCCAACCGCTCCTCGGGACACTCCATCAGCCTATACACCCTCCCTCCACTCCTTGGGGGTCCTTGATCAGCCGGCACCCCTTCCAGCCACTCTTTGGGGCTTCCTCCGATAAGCGACATTCTCCCGTCCCCTGCCTTTCAAGGGCAATCTCGTCCCTGTTCTTTATCCTCCCCACCGTGCTTTGCCTCTGCCCTGTGCCCCTGGGGCTGCTCTTGGCCAGGCAGCCTCAGTGGGAGCCAGCACTGGCTGCAGCCCCAGCGGGCCCCCCAGGACAAGGCCCAGCAATTAGGAGGCCAATGAAAGCTCTGGGCAGCAGCAGAACCCTCAGCAGAGTTCTTTGGACAGTCATGGACTGGCCACACCTACACTGCAGCCTCACTGGCAATGTTTCCTATGTACAGTAGACTTTCAAAAGAAGCTGTTTGAGGGAAAGGTGAACTAAACACTCACTGTCTTCAAATAAGTCCAAATTCGGACAGAGCATAAGATGAAAATAAGCTCCAAAACAAGCTGGCCTGCCAGGAACCCCAGCCAGCAGCCTGTTCCCTGACAGAAACCCCTTCCAAGGCCCTTCTGGGCATCAGGAACATGTGCTGTGGTTCCAGCTGCACCTGTGGGAGCAATGGGGAGCGTGAGCCCGTGCTGTGCTGCACTGCTGAGCTGGCAGCACGGTGGATGCGGGCAGGACATTCTCCGTTTCCCCCAGAGCTGGGGCCTGCAGGCACCTTGCTGCCCCTTGGCACAGGCTGTACCACCCAACAAAGCCCAGCAGGCTGGGAGGAGAGCCCGGGGGCAGCAGGAAGCTGAGAGAAGGCCCTGCTCTAGAACTGAGGGAGTTCCACCAGAAGCAAACAAAGATGGTAACTTGAAGACATTCCCACTGTGCTCAAAGTTTGTCTGAGAAGACTAAGATGTTAGCTTGTCCAAAATCCCAGGAAATATCTGGGAAATGGTTTTATGTATGTTGGTTGTGACCAGATAAAAAGATCCTGTGGGAAAAGAGCCTCTGCAGCAGGCTGGCGGGCTGAAGGGGTCTTACTTCTTCCTAAAATAAAGATTACCACTGAAATGCAATTTTATTTTTTTATTGTATAAGGGGAAAATATTTTCCAGACCTCTAAAACCAGTTTCAAAAATACAGATGTCTTGTGGAAAAAGGAATGAAACATATGGGGATTTCTCTATACAAGAGATATTTCTAAATATTTTTAAAAATGAAAAGTGAAGAAAAAATGAGGTCATTTTTTTGGATTCTAAAACTACTTAGAAAAATCTTTAACTACTATAGGAATTGGGAAGAAATATTTGGGGGTGTCTGTCTACAGAAAAAATATTTTGAAATATTTCTACAAATTTCTAATATCGAAAAGTGAAAAACTAAGCAACTGGGGTTGCTTTTTCTCGGGAGCCCCATGCTGCTGCCTGCCCCCTGGGCTCCCCCAGCCCTGGGGACCCCGCCGCTGGTCACAGCAGCCCCTGCCTGGCTCCTGCCTGCCCACACCGTGGGCATCCACGGCTGCTCCTGGCCACGGAGCTCAGCCAGTGCTGCTGCCCGCTGGGGTTTGCTGCTGCTGCCACCCAGACACTGGGGTGACGGCACCTTCCCTGTAGTGCAACTAAAGAAAGGGCCATCACCCAGACTGGCAGAGAGCGGGGATAACTTCAGTGTTGTTTAGAGGGCAGGACCAGGGGGTTCAGGGGCACAGGAAGGGACATGTTGGTCTCAGGAGGGGCTGGAGGGTGCAGGGCTGCTCCTGGGGTCTAAAGAAGAAGTCAGGACGGGACAGAGGAGGATCAAAAAAGAGATGGAAGTAGCTTGGGGATATACATGGGACGAGAAGGTGGCAGTGGGATCTCCAGGAGAATAGGAGATTTCCTTGACAATGGCTGTTCTGGAGTCTTCTTCTCAGAACTCTTGAACGGGCTACCCAGGCTCTTCTAACTGCTGGAGGAGCTGCTCTTGCTCTTTGGGTGTGAGGTGCAGCCACCATCTTACAACTCCTGTCCAGAGGTGGAACTGTGGAAAGAGGAGGTGGCTGAGGCCCCAGCTGCCAGTGGCACAGAGGGAGCCTCTTGCACAGCAGGGCCCAGAGCTGGCAAGGCTCCCCAGCACAGCTGGAGCTGCTGGCACAGCTTGGCTCAGCTGCACAGCTGTCCCTCAAGGCCCCGGCCAGCAGGGCACGGCTCTGGCCAGGCTCCCTGGCCAGGAGCGAGCCCCAGAGCGCCTCTGCCTTTCAAGGGCAATCTTGTCCCTGTTCTTGCTCCTCCCCACCGTGCTTTGCCTCTGTCCTGTGCCCCTGGGGCTGCTCTTGGCCAGGCAGCCTCAGTGGGAGCCAGCACTGGCTGCAGCCCCCGCAGGCCCCCCAGGACAAGGCCCAGCAATTAGGAGGCCAATGAAAGCTCTGGGCAGCAGCAGAACCCCCAGCAGAGTTCTTTGGACCATCATGGACTGGCCACACCTACACTGCAGCCTCACTGGCAATGTTTACTGTCTGAAATACAATTTCAAAAGAAGCTGTTTGAGGGAAAGGTGAACTAAACACTCACCCTTTTCTCTTCCAGCAAGTCCAAATTCGGACACAGCATAAGATGAATATCAGCTCCAAGAGAAGCAGGCCTGCGAGTAACCCTAGCCAGAAGCCTGTTCCCTGACAGAAACCCTTTCCAAGGCCCTTCTGGGCATCAGGAACATGTGCTGTGGTTACAGGTGCTGCACCTGTGGAAGCAATGGGGAGGGTCAGCCCGTGCTGTGCTGCACTTCTGAGCTGGCAGCATGGTGGATGCGGGCAGGACGTTCTCCGTTTCCCCCAGAGCTGTGGCCTGCAGGCACCTTGCTGCCCCTTGGCACAGGCTGTGCCACCCAACAAAGCCCAGCAGGCTGGGAGGAGAGCCCGGGGGCAGCGCAGCTTCTTGGGCAGTCGCTGCTTGGAGCGACACGGGCCAAACCCATCCCTGAGCAGCCCCTGCCAGCCCTGGCCCTCCCTGCCCCGTGACAGCTCCCCCAGCCCCAGGGCACAGAGTCAGGCCCTGTCAGGACCCAGCGCAGCCCCTGCCCAGTCGGGAGCCAAGGCTGGCTCTGGCCCTGGGCTCGCGGCAGGGCTCCCGCTCGGGGCTGCTCCTGTGCCTTGGGCCTCTGGGCACTCAGGGCCAGCTCCAGAGCAGCTGCAGTGGGAGGGACGTTGGTGCACGAGTCCCCTTTCCCTGGGGCTGTGAACGAACTCCAACGGCACCTCCAGCTTTGGCTGCTGCTGGGCCGTGCAAGGGCAGGCCCTAGTGGAAGAGCTGCAGCCACCCAGCCCTGCCAAGGGCTGAGCCCTGCTGAGCCTGGCACAGCAATTACCTTCTGAGCCTGTGCCCGTGCCCATGCCTGTATTTGGCTTGGCCTTCCTTCCTGCAGCAGGGGATGCCAATTGGCCTCGGCTTCTTTGGGGAAACACCTCCTTCTGTCCTGCCTTTTGGCCTATCACTTGAGAAACCAAAAGTACACCTTAACAGACGGAACTATTCTTCATTACTTTGATGGCATGTTCAGAACGTCATGCTTATGCAAAATCATGTCAAATCAACAAATCATCTAGGCTTTTTCCGCTGGGCCAGGGCCCACCTTCCTCCAAACAGCTGCAAGTGCTGAGCAGAAGTTGTGAGTAGATCGTGCAGGGCGAGGGCACATACGGCCATGGCTCTGTCCTGGCGCCTGCAGAGATGCCCCCCTGGCTGAGCTTTGGGCTCTGAGCTGGCAGCTCTCCCAGGGGAAAGGCCTTGACCTACCTTCACCATCTCCCAGAGGCTCAATCCTGAATGTGGGCTGGGAAGCCAGATCACCTTCACCAACAGGCTCAGCTGCAAAGAAAGGCAGGACAGAACAGCTCCAATGGCACTGCTGAAGATTCTCCTTCAGGCCCGAGTGGCAGTGAGGGCACCTGGGTGATTGGTGCCCTCCAAGGCACTCCCTTGGCTCTGCCTTCCACTCAGGAGCAGGGCCAGGGAGACCTTGTGCCTGCAGTGGCCCCACACTGGGATTGAAGGAGCCCCTTGTGGGGCAGTCGGGGGCAGAAAGGACTCCCTGGAGCTGCCAGCACCTCCAAACCCAGCCCCAGGCAGGGCCAGGGCTTGGCAGAGGCAGCAGGAGCATCTCAGGCTCCCTGGGGGCAGCAAATGAGCTGAGAAAGGCTCAGCCCCGGGGCACAGCCCTGGGCCCAGCCCCTTCCCTCTCTGCTCTTCTCTGTGGCTGCACAGAGCACACAGAAGGCCACAGTGGCATTGCACATGGGAGGAGGATGGACAGCAAATTGCCCCTTCCTCCCTCTGACAGCGATCCTGTGGGATCCCTCAGGGCTCCAGAAGGGAGCAGGGTAAGGTTTCCAGAACTGATCAACCTTCAGTGAAATTTAAGGGAACTGTCTCATGAGTAAACTCTTGCCACAGAGCCACGGATTATTCTGTCAGGAAAGGTACATTCAGAACATGCTTCCAACATCTGGCAAGGTCTTCAAAGTACCATTCACCAGCATTTCCCACTAATCCAAGTCATGATCCCAGTCGAGAAGGGAGCACAGATCCTACAGAAGCATTTCCATGGTGTGCAGGGATCCCCTTCTCCCTTGGGGTATTGGGCACTGCAAAGGGGTGGAGTAAGGCTGTGGGAGCCTGTGCCTCCTGGTCACTCTTCACGCTCTTTGCAGGTCCTGTGCAACATGCCTGGAGGGGCAGCTGGAGCAGCCCAGGGCCCTGGGGCTCTCTCCCTCCCACACAGGAAATCCTCACTAAATGCTTGGGCAAAGCTGCAGTGCCACTGCTGTCACTCCCAACCTCCGTACCTCCCTCCTGCTTGCCCACCTGCCCATGGAACAGCTCCCACAGCCCACGGGCACATAGCCAGGCCCTCTCAGGACACACTGGAGCCTTGCTCTCCCCCTCTGCCCTTTCCCCACCATGGGCACCCCGTGCAGCCGCTCCCAGGTTTCGGGACGTGTCTCCCACTGAGGGAGCTCAGCAGGACAGCTCAGTACCCGAGTGCCATGAGCCTGCTGGGGATAATTTCTCTGGGCTGTGCCCATCTTGTCCGGGCTGTGCCCGTAGTGCCAAGCAGTAGAGAGGGCGGCTCAAGCCTCAGCAGGGCTCAGGCCCAGAGGCACAGCAATTACCTCCTGTGGCTGTGCCTGGCATCGCCTCCCTTCCTGCAGGAAATGCCACCTTCCATAGAGCCCCTCTGTCCATCCCTTGAGAAAGGAAGAGGCACAGCTGGATCAGATGGAATCATTGCATATCCCGGAGGTGGCCTCTTCAGGAGGCAATACCCTTCCAAGACATGGGTAATGATCAGGAAAATCCAGATCCCCCCAGGCCTTTGGGGCTGGCTATGGCCCTCCCTCCTCCAAGCAGCCACACCTCAGGATGTTACTGGGGACCGGGAAAATGCAGGGGATCCCTGCTGAGTTTGGGCTGTGGGGCAGCTGATGCCCAATGCCTTCCTGCAGAGGCTGGGGAGAAGCTGCAGCCAGGCCAGGCTGGGAAACAGCCCTGCAGGGCATGGAAGCAGCAGCGGGGCAGCGAGGCTGCCATGGATCCCTTCCCGCTGTTCCAGGCACAGCGTGTCCGGATGTGCAGCCAGAGCCCTCAGCTGCTGAGCCCCAGGACAAGGCTGAGGGAAATGCTCTCACCATTCCCTTTCAGCAGTTCTGTCACTATTCGTTTCAAGATGTTGTTTGGCTCATGTGGTTTCTTGTGTCCTGGGGCTTTGTTCTTCCCTCTCAGAGGACCTTAACGGAAAGTAGTTCCATTTCCTAGGAATGGATGCCACAGAAGCAGGGCTCAGCCTGTGGGGTCATCAGGGACAACACTACTCACCCCTGCGATGGGAGCCAGGCTTCTCTGTAGGAATAAGCAAAGGGGCAGGAAAAGTCCTCCCTGCAGACACATCTGTAACACAACAGCCACAGTAGTTTTTGTAACCTGGTTGCTGTGAAGTTGTCAACAATTATTACTGTGTAGGACAGTGAGAACATACCTGAAGGAGGCTCCAAAGGCTTCAACACTTTTCTCAACCAATCTAATGGGGAAGCCTTTCCAGCACCCTCATCTAGAACGGAGCACAGATGAGAACATTTTTCAGGGTGTGTTGGGATCCCCTTCTGCTTTTGGGAATTGGGCACTGCAAGGGGGTCGGGTATGGCCGTGGGAGCCAGGTGTGAATGGACAAGGTCAAACTGCACAGGGGCCTCGGGAGCTCTGGGCAGGCTCCTGGTCACTCTGCACCCTCTTTCCATGCCCTGTGCAACATCCATGGTGGGACAGCTGAAGCAACCCAGGGCCCTGGGAGCGCTCGCTTCCACAGCTGCAAATCTTGCTAAATCCCTGGGGAAAACTGCAGCAGGCAGTGGCACAGCTATCCCCCTGTCCCCCTCCTGCCCTTTCTCCCTCCCTTTCTACCTACTTCTATCTCTCCAACCGTCTTTCCACTGGGACAAATTCCCCAGCACACAGGCACATGACCAGGCCCTCTCAGGAGACACTGGAGCCTTGATCTCCCCCTCTGCCCTTTCCCCACCATGGGCACCCCGTGCAGCCGCTCCCAGGTTTCGGGACGTGTCTCCCACGGAGGGAGCCCAGCAGGACAGCTCAGTACCCGAGTGCCATGAGCCTGCTCGGGACAATTCCTCTGGGCTGTGCCCGTCTTGTCCGGGCTGTGCCCGCAGTGCCAAGCAGTAGAGAGGGCGGCTCAAGCCTCAGCAGGGCTCAGGCCCAGGGGCACAGCAATTACCTCCTGTGGCTGTGCCTGGCATCGCCTCCCTTCCTGCAGAAGAGGCTGTCCATGAGCCACTGGTTCTTCCAGGAAATGCTTCCTTCTGCACAGCCTCTCCATCTGCTTCTGGAGAAAAGAGAGAGCTGGATCACATTGGACTGTTCCCCATTGGAGAGGTGGCATCTTCAGGAGGCAATGCCTCTCAAAGACATGGTTAAGATTCAGGAAATCCCTTTCAACTTTCTGGGTAGGGCAGGGCTCTCCCTTCTCCATATAGGTGCCCCTTCTGATTTGCCGGGAGATAGGAAATTGCAGGGCATCTCATGCCTGTGGTGCAGTTTGGTCTGCCTGTCAGCTGATGCCCAATGCTTTCCTGCAGAGGCTGGGGAGAAGCTGCAGCCAGGCCAGGCTTGGAAACTGCCCTGCAGGGCGTGGAAGCAGCAGCGGGGCAGTGAGGCTGCCATGGATCCCTTCCTGCTGGGCCAGGCTCTCAGCGTGTCCAGATGTCCAGCCAGAACCCTCGACTACTTAGCCCCAGGTGAAGGCTGAGGGAATGAACCCACCTTGTCCTGCCTGCTGCATTTCCTTCAGCATTTCCCTCATTTGTTCAGATGGCTCATGGGGTTTCTTCTGTCCTGTAGCTTTGTTCTTTCCCCTTGGAGGGCCTTAGAGCAACACGGTTCCATTTCCCGTGAATGGATGCCACAAAAGCAGGGCTCAGCCTGTGGGGTCAGCAGGGACACACTACTCACCCCTGCGGCGGGAGCCTGGCTTCTGTGTAGGAATGATCACAGGGACAGGAAAAGTCCTCCCTGCAGACACATCTGTAACACATCGGCCACAGAAGCTTCTGCCATCTCTGCTCAGCTGCACGGGCACCACTGAGCCGCAGGAGCGGTGAGGGGATCGCGCAGGGCGAGGGCACACACGTGCATGGCTCTGTCCTGGCACCTGCAGCGATGCCCCCCTGGCCGAGCTTTGGGCTCTGAGCTGGCAGCTCTCCCAGGGGAAAGGCCTTGACCTACCCTCACCATCTCCCAGAGGCTCAGTCGTGGATGTGGTTAGGGAAGCCAGATCACCTTCACCAACAGGTTCAGCTGCAAAGAAAGGCAGGACAGAACATCACCTGTGGCACTGTAGGAGATCCTCAGGCTGCAGGCAAAGCTCAGCCCTGGGGCACAGCCTTGGGCCTGGCCCCTGCCCATTCTACTCTTCTCAGTGGCTACACAGAGCACACGGAAGGACACAATGGCATTGCACACGGGAGGAGGATGGACAGCTAAATGCTCCTTTCTCCCACTGACAGCGATCCTGTGGGATCACTCAGTGCTCCAGAAAGGAGCGGGGCAAGGTTTACAGAATTCTTCAGCCCTGATTTGACTATAACGAAAATGGCCGATGAGTGAGCTCCTTCCACATGGACACTGATTATGTTGCCAGTAAAAAGGAAAATTCAGAACTTGCCTCTGGCATACGCCATGACATTCAAAGTGTCATTCACCTGGACTTCCAAATCTTTCAAGGCGTGATCCAAATCTAGAATGGAGCAAAGACCTGAACCATTTCCTTTGTGTGCTGGGATCCCCTTCTGCTTTTGGGAATTGGGCACTGCAAGGGGGTCGGGTATGGCCGTGGGAGCCAGGTGTGAATGGACAAGGTCAAACTGCACAGGGGCCTGGGGAGCTCTGGGCAGGCTCCTGGTCACTCTGCACCCTCTTTCCATGCCCTGTGCAACATCCATGGTGGGACGGCTGAAGCAACCCAGGGCCCTGGGAACTCTCACTTCCACAGCTGCAACTCTTGCTAAATCCCTGGGGAAAACTGCAGCAGGCAGTGGCACAGCTATCCCCCTGTCCCCCTCCTGCCCTTTCTCCCTCCCTTTCTACCTACTTCTATCTCTCCAACCATCTTTCCACTGGGACAAATCCCCCAGGACACGGGCACATAGCCAGGCCCTCCCAGGAAACACTGGAGCCTTGATCTCCCCCTCTGCCCTTTCCCCACCATGGGCACCCCGTGCAGCCGCTCCCAGGTTTCGGGACGTGTCTCCCACGGAGGGAGCCCAGCAGGACAGCTCAGTACCCGAGGGCCATGAGCCTGCTCGGGACAATTCCTCTGGGCTGTGCCCGTCTTGTCCGGGCTGTGCCCGCAGTGCCAAGCAGCAGAGAGGGTGGCTCAAGCCTCAGCAGGGCTCAGGCCCAGAGGCACAGCAATTACCTCCTGTGGCTGTGCTTGGCATCGCCTCCCTTCCTGCAGAAGAGGCTGTCCATGAGCCACTGGTTCCTCCAGGAAATGCTTCCTTCTGCACAGCCTCTCCATCTGCTTCTGGAGAAAAGAGAGAGCTGGATCACATTGGACTGTTCCCCATTGGAGAGGTGGCATCTTCAGGAGGCAATGCCTCTCAAAGACATGGTTAAGATTCAGGAAATCCCTTTCAACTTTTTGGGTAGGGCAGGGCTCTCCCTTCTCCATATAGGTGCCCCTTCTGATTTGCCAGGAGATGGGAAATTGCAGGGCATCTCATGCCTGTGGTGCGGTTTGGTCTGCCTGTCAGCTGATGCCCAATGCTTTGCTGCAGAGGCTGGGGAGAAGCTGCAGCCAGGCCAGGCTGGGAAACAGCCCTGCAGGGCGTGGAAGCAGCAGCGGGGCAGTGAGGCTGCCATGGATCCCTTCCTGCTGGGCCAGGCTCGGCGTGTCCAGATGTCCAGCCAGAACCCTCGGCTACTTAGCCCCAGGTGAAGGCTGAGGGAATGAACCCACCTTGTCCTGCCTGCTGCATTTCCTTCAGCATTTCCCTCATTTGTTCAGATGGCTCATGGGGTTCCTTCTGTCCTGTAGCTTTGTTCTTTCCCCTTGGAGGACCTTAGAGCAACACGGTTACATTTCCCGTGAATGGATGCCACAAAAGCAGGGCTCAGCCTGTGGGGTCAGCAGGGACACACTACTCACCCCTGCGACGGGAGCCTGGCTTCTGTGTAGGAATGATCACAGGGACAGGAAAAGTCCTCCCTGCAGACACATCTGTAACACATCGGCCACAGAAGCTTCTGCCATCTCTGCTCAGCTGCACGGGCACCACTGAGCCGCAGGAGCGGTGAGGGGATCGCGCAGGGCGAGGGCACACACGTGCATGGCTCTGTCCTGGCACCTGCAGCGATGCCCCCCTGGCCGAGCTTTGGGCTCTGAGCTGGCAGCTCTCCCAGGGGAAAGGCCTTGACCTACCCTCACCATCTCCCAGAGGCTCAGTCGTGGATGTGGTTTGGGAAGCCAGATCACCTTCACCAACAGGTTCAGCTGCAAAGAAAGGCAGGACAGAACATCACCCGTGGCACTGTAGGAGATCCTCAGGCTGCAGGCAAGGCTCAGCCCTGGGGCAAAGCCCTGGGCCTGGCCCCTGCCCATTCTACTCTTCTCTGTGACTGCACAGAGCACATGGAAGGACACAATGGCATTGCACACGGGAGGAGGATGGACAGCTAAATGCTCCTTCCTCCCACTGACAGCGATCCTGTGGGATCCCTCAGTGCTCCAGAAAGTAGCAGGCAAGTTTTACAGAATTCTTCAGCCCTGACTTAACGTTAACAAAAATAGCCGATAGGTGAGCTCTTGCCACTTGGACACTGATTATTTTGCCAGTAAGAAGGGAAAATAAGGACTTGCCTCTGGCATTCGCCAAGACATTCAAAGTGTCATTCACCTGGACTTCCAAATCTTCCAAGGCGTGATCCAAATCTAGAATGGAGCAAAGACCTGAACCATTTCCTTTGTGTGCTGGGATCCCCTTCTGCCTTTGGGAACAGGGCACTGCAAGGGGGTTGGCTAAGGCTACGGGAGCCAGGTGTGAATGGACAAGGTCAAACTGCACAGGGGCCTGGGGAGCTCTGGCGGCCATGGTGCCTTGCCCTCTGCCAGTCCCGTAGCTCTTGCTGCCACCGCTGTCCTGACAGTGCTGTCCCAATGTCAGCACCACTGCTGCCACTGCCGCTGCTGCCGCAACAGTTGTGCTCAAGGACTGAGTGCTCGCTCCTTGTGCTGCTGTGCAGCCACCGGGTCTGGCACCTCTGTGACCTCAGAGCCAACTGTGACCTCAGCCTGCTGTGACCCCTGAGCCTGCTGTGACCTCATGGCTTCAGCTGTACCCCCAGAGTGCGCCCGCATCTGTACAAATGGACTGCCTTGATTGTTTTTGTGTATCCCAGGTCCATTGCTCAGCAAAACCTTATTCGTCTCCTGCTGACATTGTGGGTCAGACTGTGTCCATGGAGATGCTCTTGATGGCTTCCCTCTTTTCCTGGGCTTGCCACTGGAGGAGGTCCAGGCCCAGATGATGCCAGGGAAGGAAATGTGCCCTCAGCCCAGGGACGCTCAGCATGGGCTCCCCCAGCCCTGGGGACCCCGCCGCTGGTCACAGCAGCCCCTGCCTGGCTCCTGCCTGCCCACACTGTGGGCATGCATGGCTGCTCCCGGGCACGGAGCTGAGCCAGTGCGGGCTTTGCTGCTGCTGCCACCCGGACACTGGGGTGACAGCTCCATCTCTTTATTGTAACAGAAATGCTGGGCCAAGCTCTGCCCACCTTCAGTAGGGGCCAGAGATCAGGGCCAGTGCCTTCAGGGGGAGGGGACCTTGTTTGGGTGGTGGCAGCACCTGCACAGCAACAAGCTGGTAAAGCAACTGCGACAGGGGCATTGAGCATGGGCATGGCGATGGGGAATGTCTGGTACGGGTGTCCCAGACTGAGGTGTTTGGCTGCTCCTGTGAAGCTGCAGATGGACGCCTGTTGAGACAGGAGGTTGCTGAGGTCCCAGTTGCAGCTGGCACACAGAGACCCTCCTGCCCAGCAGGAGATTCCCACTGTGCTCAAAGTTTGCCTCTGAAGTCTGAGAGGTGAGCTTCTCAGAAATCCCAGAAAATATCAGGGAAAAGGTTTTAGTTGGTTGTTGTCACTCGGTAAGAATGTCCAGTGGGAAAAGAGCCTCTCCAGTATGCTGGGTGCCTTGTGATGACTTAGTTCTTCTTAGAGTAAGGATCACCAATTAAATTCAGTTTTATTTTTTACTCTGCAAGTATTTAAGTGTTCTACCTTTTTCAGAATTCTACAACTACTTTGAAAAATCCTGAACTCCTGTGGGAAAAGGGAAGAAATATATGGGGATTTTTTTCTACAAAAACTGTTTCTGAATATTTTGAACAATTTCTGCTATGTAAAAATCCTGAACAATTTCTGCTATGTAAAATGAAGACAAAATGGGGTCGCTTTTTCTCAGGAGCCCCGTTCCCAGCAGCTGTCTGCCCAGCCCTGGCTGTGCCCAGACAAGCAGCTCTGCCAGCGCTGGTGGTAGCACACAGACACCTGAGCTGAAGGCCAAAGATGTTGGTGGACTCAGGCCCTTCCCTGGCAGGAGGGCTGCACCACCTGGCCTGGCTGGACACCAGGGCCGGCACCTTTGGGGACAGAGGGTCCTGTTCTGGGTGGTGGAGGCAACAGCATGTCCCCAGCAATAAGCTGGTAATGCAGCTGTGGGGAAGGGACAATGGACACTGGCACGGAAATGCAAGATGACAAGTCCAGTTGCTTCTAGAAGTGTAAAAATGTTCAAAGTTCTTCTGAATTCTAAAATTACTTTGAAAAATCCTTACCGAATATGGAAAAAGGGGGCAAACTTTTGACAATTTCTTTATTAGGAAAAAAATAAACCCTACCTATTTCTAAGAGTTTCTAATTAATAAAATGAAGAACTAAGCCAAAATATGGTGTCTCAGGAGCCCCATGCTTGGCCACTGCCTTCCCACTCACGGCTGTGCCCAGACAAGCAGCTCCGCCTGTGCTGGTGGTAGCTCACGGACACATGAGCTGAAGCCCAAAGACATTGCTGTACTCAGGCCCTTCCCTGTCTGGAGGGCTGCACCTCCTGGCCTGGCTGTAGAGCAGAGCCAGCCCAACTGGTGATAGAGGGTCCTGTTGTGAGTGGTGGTGGCAACAGCATGACCCCAGCAACAAACTGGTATTGCAGCCATGGCAGGGACAATGGACACTGGCACAGGAATGAGAGATGACAGGTCCAGTTCTCCCTGGCTGAGTTATTTGGCCGGTCTTGTGAAGCTGCAGAGGCGCTCCTGTGAAAAGAGGAGGTGGCTGAGGCCCCAGCTGCCAGTGGCACACAGGGAGCCTCCTGCACAGCAGGGCCCAGAGCTGGCAAGGCTCCCCAGCACAGCTGGAGCTGCTGGCACAGCTTGGCCCAGCTGCACAGCTGTCCCTCAAGGCCCCGGCCAGCAGGGCACGGCTCTGGCCAGGCTCCCTGGCCAGGAGCGGGCCCCAGAGCGCCTCTGCCTTTCAAGGGCAATCTCGTCCCTGTTCTTTATCCTCCCCACCGTGCTTTGCCTCTGCCCTGTGCCCCTGGGGCTGCTCTTGGCCAGGCAGCCTCAGTGGGGGCCAGCACTGGCTGCAGCCCCAGCGGGCCCCCCAGGACAAGGCCCAGCAATTAGGAGGCCAATGAAAGCTCTGGGCAGCAGCAGAACCCCCAGCAGAGTTCTTTGGACAATCATGGACTGGCCACATCTACACTGCAGCCTCACTGGGAATGTTTCCTATGTACAATAGACTTTCAAAAGAAGCTGTTTGAGGGAAAGGTGAACTAAACACTCAGCCTTTTCTCTTCCAGCAAGTCCAAATTCGGACACAGCATAAGATGAAGATAAGCTCCAAGACAAGCAGGCCTGCCAGTAACCCTAGCCAGAAGCCTGTTCCCTTACAGAAACCCCCTCCAGGGCCCTTCTGGGCATCAGGAACATGTGCTGTGGTTCCAGCTGCAGCACCTGTGGAAGCAATGGGGAGGGTCAGCCCGTGCTGTGCTGCACTGCTGAGCTGGCAGCACGGTGGATGCGGGCAGGACGTTCTCCGTTTCCCCCAGAGCTGGAGCCTGCAGGCACCTTGCTGCCCCTTGGCACAGGCTGTACCACCCAACAAACCCCAGCAGGCCGGGAGGAGAGTCTGGGGGCAGCGCAGCTTCTTGGGCAGTCGCTGCTTGGAGGGACACGGGCCAAACCCATCCCTGAGCAGCCCCTGCCAGCCCTGGCCCTCCCTGCCCCGTGACAGCTCCCCCAGCCCCAGGGCACAGAGTCAGGCCCTGTCAGGACCCAGCGCAGCCCCTGCCCAGTCGGGAGCCAAGGCTGGCTCTGGCCCTGGGCTCGCGGCAGGGCTCCCGCTCGGGGCTGCTCCTGTGCCTTGGGCCTCTGGGCACTCAGGGCCAGCTCCAGAGCAGCTGCAGCGGGGGGGACGTTGGTGCACGAGTCCCCTTTCCCCGGGGCTGTGAACGAGCTCCAGAGGCCTCAAGGACTCCAGAGGCGCCTCCAGCTTTGGCTGCTGCCGGGCCGTGCAAGGGCAGGCCCTAGTGGAAGAGCTGCAGCCACCCAGCCCTGCCAAGGGCTGAGCCCTGCTGAGCCTGGCACAGCAATTACCTTCTGAGCCTGTGCCCGTGCCCATGCCTGTGTTTGGCTTGGCCTTCCTTCCTGCAGCAGGGGCTGCCAATCGGCCTCTGCTTCGTTGGGGAAACACCTCCTTCTGTCCTGACTTTTGGCTCATCACTTGAGAAACAAAAAGTACACCTTAACAGATGGAGAAATTCTCCATTTCTTTAATGGCATGTTCAGGACGTCATGCTTATGCAAAATCAGGTAAAATCAACAAATCACTGGTCTTTTTCAGCTGGGCTAGGACCCACCCTCCTCAAAACAGCTGCCAGTGCTGAGCAGAAGTTGTGAGTGGATCGTGCAGGGCGAGGGCACATACGGCCATGGCTCTGTCCTGGCGCCTGCAGCAATGCCCCCCTGGCCGAGCTTTGGGCTCGGATCTGGCAGCTCTCCCAGGGGAAAGGCCTTGACCTACCCACACCATCTCCCAGAGGCTCAATCCTGAATGTGGGCTGGGAAGCCAGATCACCTTCACCAACAGGCTCAGCTGCAAAGAAAGGCAGGACAGAACAGCTCCAATGGCACTGCTGAAGATTCTCCTTCAGGCCCGAGTGGCAGTGAGGGCACCTGGGTGATTGGTGCCCTCCAAGGCACTCCCTTGGCTCTGCCTTCCACTCAGGAGCAGGGCCAGGGAGACCTTGTGCCTGCAGTGGCCCCACACTGGGATTGAAGGAGCCCCTTGTGGGGCAGTCGGGGGCAGAAAGGACTCCCTGGAGCTGCCAGCACCTCCAAACCCAGCCCCAGGCAGGGCCAGGGCTTGGCAGAGGCAGCAGGAGCATCTCAGGCTCCCTGGGGGCAGCAAATGAGCTGAGAAAGGCTCAGCCCCGGGGCACAGCCCTGGGCCCAGCCCCTTCCCTCTCTGCTCTTCTCTGTGGCTGCACAGAGCACACAGAAGGCCACAGTGGCATTGCACATGGGAGGAGGATGGACAGCAAATTGCCCCTTCCTCCCACTGACATCGATCCTGTGGGATCCCTCAGGGCTCCAGAAGGGATCAGGGCAAGGTTTCCAGAACTGATCATCCTTCAGAGGAACTTAAGGGAACTGACTCATGAGTGAGCTATTGCCACACTGACACAGATTATTCTGTCAGGAAAGGTACATTCAGAACATGCCTCCAATATCTGGCAAGGTCTTCAAAGCACCATTCACCAGCATTTCCAAGTAATCCAAGTCATGTGCCAGTCGAGAAGGGAGCACAGATCCTACAGAAGCATTTCCATGGTGTGCTGGGATCCCCTTCTGCCTTGGGGAATTGGACACTGCAAGGGGGTGGGGTAGGGCTGTGGGAGCCTGTGCCTCCTGGTCACTCTCCACGCTCTTTGCAGGTCCTGTGCAACATGCCTGGAGGGGCAGCAGGTCCTGTGCAACATGCCTGGAGGGGCAGCTGGAGCAGCCCAGGGCCCTGGGGCTCTCTCCCTCCCATGCAGGAAATCCTCACTAAATGCTTGGGCAAAGCTGCAGTGCCACTGCTGTCACTCCCAACCTCCGTACCTCCCTCCTGCTTGCCCACCTGCCCATGGAACAGCTCCCACAGCACACGGGCACATAGTCAGGCCCTCTCAGGACACACTGGAGCCTTGCCCTCCCCCTCGGCCCTTTCCCCACCATGGGCACCCCGTGCAGCCGCTCCCAGGTTTCGGGACGTGTCTCCCACGGAGGGAGCCCAGCAGGACAGCTCAGTACCCGAGTGCCCTGAGCCTGCTCGGGACAATTCCTCTGGGCTGTGCCCGTCTTGTCCGGGCTGTGCCCACAGTGCCAAGCAGCAGAGAGGGCAGCTCAAGCCTCAGCAGGGCTCAGGCCCAGAGGCACAGCAATTACCTCCTGTGGCTGTGCCTGGCATCGCCTCCCTTCCTGCAGGAAATGCCACCTTCCATAGAGCCCCTCTGTCCATCCCTTGAGAAAGGAAGAGGCACAGCTGGATCAGATGGAATCATTGCATATCCCAGAGGTGGCCTCTTCAGGAGGCAATACTTGTCCAAAACACGGATAAGGATCGCTAAAAGCCTGATCCCTCCAGGCCTTTGGGGCTGGCTATGGTCCTCCCTCCTCCAAGCAGCCACATCTCAGGATGTGACTGGGGACCGGGAAAATGCAGGGGATCCCTGGTGAGTTTGGGCTGCTCGGCAGCTGATGCCCAATGCCTTCCTGCAGAGGCTGGGGAGAAGCTGCAGCCAGGCCAGGCTGGGAAACTGCCCTGCGGGGCATGGAAGCAGCAGCGGGGCAGCGAGGCTGCCATGGATCCCTTCCCGCTTTTCCGGGTTCTGCTCTGACATGAGGGCCCCTGGCTCACTCTAGGATCTCTCCCAGGTCTCCTCCCACAGCTTCATCCACAGCTCAGCCCCAAGGGCCAGACAGGTATTAGGAATTTCACAGCCTACCATTGGTGACTCATAGTCAGAATGCACAGAAAAACTCTAGCTGTGTTTCAAAATACCAGATACTGTGTTGCTTCCTTCCCACTGCAGATTTTCCATTGCCCCAGCCTCAGCCCCTGGCAGCCTGCCTGGATGTTCTCCCCGCGCCGCTTCTGCAATCCCACTCGTCCAGGGCCTCCTGGTTCTGTGGGCAGCTCTTCGGGCCACTGAGGCCCTGTTCCTCCTTTGTTTGTCAGCATGTCTGAGTGAGAGATGATTCAGGGGCTCAGCACCAAGGCCTCCAGCAGCAGTGGTCAGTTCCTGAGTGCACTCGGTGGCCACAGGCAGCTGCCCATGGCTCTGGCAGGGATGTGAAGGGGAGGCCGTGCAGGGGAGCAGTCCCCACGCCCCAGCCTTGCCCATGGGGGCCTGCAGCCCGTGGGGATGGAGCAGCAGTTTCTGGGCTGACAGAGCCAGCAGCTGGGCAGTGCAGCACACACTGCACACATCTACTGCAGGGATATGTTAGCAATATTGTGTATACATACACTCCAAATTGAAAAAAATCAGTCTAAGTGTAGCTTAATTTCAGAGGCATTAGGGAAGAATTATTACCGCTGCTTTCCTGGCTGAGTTTTGGAACATTATACTTTTTTTTAATACTTTATAAAAACAATCTCTGAGTCTGGAAAGGGAGTTTTTCAATCACAGGGGTTCTTGCTTCACTCCAGGAAAAGTGTAATTCAGTGTACCAGGGAGATTTTCTCTTAACATATTGCTGAGTTCTCATGCTGCCACTCATTAGTAGAGATAAAATAATTTCTCACTGTTTATGTTTGATTTTTGTTTGGAAACAGTAGGGAAGAAATGTATCCACTGTGAAGATTTGGTTCATGTGGATCAGTTATTATTTCAGCTGCCTAAGTTGAGGGAGGAATTCACAGAGGTTATCCCAGGCAGAATCTGGTGCTGATGCTTGTGCCATTGGAGTCTGGAGTGGGCTCTTTCCTAGCACAACTCACCACACTGAGCTCCTGGGCATATCTCGTTTGTTTTCTGGTTTTTACTACTAAGAACAGCCAGCATCATTTACCAGTACCTAAAACAGATTTGTTGGTTCCTCTGAATCAACTCACACTGTGGGTTGGAGTTTCCCCAGGTTTCAGCCTGGAGAAAAGGAGGCTCAGGGGGAGCCTCGTGGCTCTCCACAAGTCCCTGACAGGAGGATGGAGCCAGGTGGGGCTCTGCTCCCATGGGAACAGGGTCAGGACAAGAGGAAAAGGCCTCAACTTGCACCAGGAGAGGTTTAGATTGGAAATTAGGGAACATTTCTTCTTGGAAAAGGTTGTAAAGCATTGGAACAGGTTGCCCAGGGCACTGGTAGAATCACCATCCCTGGAAGAGCTCAGAAGACATGTTGATGCGGGACTTGGGATGTGGTTTAGTGGTGAACATAGTGATGGTGTGGTTGATGGTTGGAATTGATTATTGTGAAGGTCTTTCCCAACTTTAAGGATTCTCTGATTCCATTATTCTAAACAACCCAGTGATAACATAATCTAATCTCTCTTGGTGTACATGACTTGGTTCACTCTCTGATGTTTTCTCCACATCCATGTGCCAATGCATCTTCCAGCACATGGAAGGAACAAACCAGGTGTGAAGACTGGAGAAAGAAAATGAGCCCACATCACTTCCTTGGGAAGAGAAGAGAAGATCTGGCAACTTCCAGAGGGGAGGAGAAACAGAAAAAAAGGTTTGAGAAGCTGAAGTAGTGGCAGAGGTACCAGGGAGAAGAAATAAGAGGTGAGAGAAATGGTGGCTATGAATTGCAGGGCAGGCAGAGGACACCAGTGACCCAAACAGTTTGGCACCTCCTGGCCATTAGGCAGCTGACCCCAAAAGTTCATCTCTGCTCAAAGGGCATGCACAGCCTCGCCCACCCAGTACAGGTGCAGGAACAGCATGAGGGAATGGGAGAGGAGTGTCATAAACAACCTAAATACTGTCCTGCATTTCCAGCAGGTTTTGCAGCCTGTACTGAGCATCTCAGTCCTGGCTGCACTGTTCCCAGACACCAACACCATTAGATCAGAGGGAGCTGATTTAATCAGTTGTTAAAATAATCAAATCATTTCAATTTGAAGTCAAGTCATTTGAATGATAAGGACCATTTAAATCTTGCTGCTCAGAAGGCAGAAGATTGGGCTGAAGCCAGAGCTTTGAGGAGCAGCCAGATAGTGACAGGTAGAGCCAGGGAGTGATAACATGGCACCCACCTCAGTTTGGGAAGAATCATTTGCCCAGCAAGAGCCCAGCTCCAAAGCAACATCCCTGGAAACTCTGCATCATAAATAGCAGGGAGTTCATTCATAGAGCAAAAGATTTCCTGGCCTTATTTACCCTTCCACATTTGCTGCAGCCCTTCATTTCAAAAGCCATGTGAGTACCCTGTGCTGGAAGGCTTGTCCTTCCCCTGCTCCTCACTCTGCACCAAGATGTTCTCTGTTCTGCTGCTGACCAATGCATCTCCTGGCTCCCTACCACTGAAGGAAAAGAAATCTATTTACAAGACACAAACAGCTTTGTGTAAATCACAGCCATGGGCTGCCAGTTGTGTGCTCTCCCAGCCCAGCAGTGCCTCCTTGCCCCAGCACAGAGTGCTGCACTAGCGCAGCCCCAGGGACGTGTTGCTATTAGGTCATGTCACCAGGGACTGGAAAGCACCAGACAACGCTCTGTGTCTTAAAAATCCAGATGTGTGATGATTATATCTCATGATAGCCATCATAGATCCTGTGGTAATGCTATTTCTAATAATTTAGCCTTCAGGAGTTCTTAGGCTGGGATGAGCCCATGCTCCGAGCTGGAGCAAACTGTGTGCTCGGGTCTACTGTTTGAAACAATCACTGTGGTCCTAGTGCTGCCTCGTCTCTGAAAAGATGGAGCTGTTACATTCTCCTCAGTCCACATGGTGGAACCAGATAATTTCTAGTTTGGAGTGTGGTAAATAGGTATGATTCTGCGGATAAAAATTCAAACAGTAATCAATATTGATACAGTAACTAATATCTGGAAATAATAAAATAAGTTAAAAATAGTAATGCCAAAGAGGAGAGGGAAAGGAGGGGCTCCACCCCCCCTTTTCCCAGCAGATGTTCTCAAGGACCACAGGAAAGAAGCTGAAGATACAGTTGCTAAAAATGACCAAGAACCTGGTTGGGTCCCAGAAAATGCTAATTATAAGGGATTTATTGCTTTGATATGCAGATGCAATGATACGTTAGTCTTGGCTTACATTGTACTGGCTTGGTGCACGTGTGTAACCCAAAGGTGAATTAAAGGACAACAAAGAAGACTACAGGGCCTTCATCAGTGACGACCCCCAAAGAGTTGTGCGACCACCAGACGCAGTGGTGGCACAAGCGTGATAAGGGTGGTAATGAAGGCGGAGACAGAAAAGTGACGAACCGAATATAGGAGGAGATGGCATTGACACATGGCATATAAGGGGTGACTTTCACTTGGCTGGCTTGTACATGAAGTGGCAAGGGTCATTGAAACCTGCACTCCGTACCCCGCGGTATCTCTTGCTTATGCACTATTATTGGAACCAAATTATCCCTTATTTTAATCGAATTATATTGTATCCAATTTTATATTTTTCATTTCAATTATTCAATCAAAATTGTTACTACTTTTAATATTGTTTGGTTTTTTTTAATGATGGGATAATTGGGCAAACATAACAGGAGGATGTACAGCAATGCTCAAACCACTAATATCACTAAATATAGTTGCATCAAATTAAAGAAGAATACCCTTACTTTCAATTACACTCCCCTTTTTTACCACCTGATTACATGATAATACATTGTTATAGTTCTTTCCCTATATTTCTTCTTTCTATATGTGGACCATCTCAGGGCTGCAGCAGGAGTGGAAGCACCCGGGCAAATGACTCATCTCCCTCAGGCCAGATGTGGATTTTGACCCAGCAAACCAGAGGAACACTGACATAAAGGTAGAGTTTTGTGTTATTCAGGGAAAAAACATCACAGCAAATGACTGCTTGGAGTTTGGTGTGTTTCCTAGAAGATTTGCAAAGTAAGTATGAAGGAAACATCCTTACTGTTTATCACAAAAGGTCAAGTGTATGAACACCTGCAGCTGCAGACATCAGAAGGATGCTGTGTTTACAGCAGGCACTGCCCCACTGTGCTTCTGGGAGTCTCTAGCCCCAAAGAGAGCTTGTTCAGGCTGGGGGAGATTTCAAGAGACAGCAGGAGGCTCCCTTTTTCTCTATGCTCCCCTTTTCTTTATGCTTCTTAAAAATCCCTCCCCTCTTCCCACTAACTGTGCAGGCACTGTTGGATGCAGCTTCCAGGGGCAGAGTTCTTCTTGCTGTGATAGTGCCAAGCTCGCAGGGCCCTGCAGGAGGGACCTCTGTGAGCAGTGGGATTTACACTCTTTAACAGCAGCCATGTCCCAGTGAAGCGGTCAAGCTGGGCAAGGATTGTCCTTCCCGGACGGCCCGGCCAGCTATCCAGCACCGCTCGCAGCAGGGCAGCACTGTCCCAATCTCCGTGGCTCGGGACAGCGCCTAAGGCAAACACCCTGTGCTGTGACAGCAGCCACACCTTGCGGTGGGACGTGGCATGGCTTATGGCTGCAGCCAGCAGAAAGAAGAGAGCGCTCTCCAGCTGTGGGGAATCCAGGCTCACTGGGTCCCAGGGGAACCGACAGCTGGACAGGGAAGGGGGGAGATACTTGCAACAGCTTCTAAGGAGGGAGGGAGACAGGGGAGGAGTCGACCCTAGGGCGAATAGAGTTTTAGATGGGAGTGGAATACAAAAGATTGACTTTAGAGAACCCCAATGGGGATAACTTGAGGGTGGGGCCCTGGTCCTTGAACCAATCACTCAACGCTCTCGCTGGAAGTTTCTAGAGAGAAGGGTGTGAGCGCCGAGTGATGGACAGGGCACTGGGGAGGGATTTGAGAAAGGATACATTAGTCTCCAAGGCAACTGGGAAGGAGTTGGGATAACTGGCAGCACAAGGGAAGGGGAAGATAACCAGCGCAGAACCATTACATTGTAGGGGGAACAGAAAAGTCCAACTTCTACAGAAACAACACAACATCCCAGGACAGTCCTGGCACTGCAAACATGTTTTCCCTCTGCAGTTTGCAGTAACAGTCAAGGAGCATCCAAACTCTTGCAAAGCAAAGCTTGTTTAAAGGATGGGTTTAGTGCCGGTGAGCTTCCAAGGACTCCTCCTTTGAAGCAGCCTATGCAGGGGGACTCTGAAGTGTCCCTGTACCCTCTGAGTTTCAGACAGAGCTGGGAAAACATGTAACCCTCCGCTCACCGTCCCCAAGAGCAGACAAGATGCCGTCCCCCTTTCCCGGAGCTGGGGGATGGAAAGGAGGCTGGAATGGCAGTGATGGGTGGGTTTGTGGCCGTCCCATTTCCAGCAGTCTCTGCCTTCCCCCACTGGCCTGGCGGGTGCTCTGCAGCTTCTCCCCGTGAGAATACCCTCTGCCCCTGTGCAGAATTCAGGAGTAATGCACTTCTCTCCCCTTCCCAGAAATCAGGCTGTGTGAGTGTCTTTGCATATGTGCACATGCCAAGTTTTAGCCCAAAGAGAGTTTTAGAGCTGACTTACAACCCACTGAAATAATTTTATTATGGAAGCAGTGACATAACTTGATAGTAATGCACACGCACCACTCCAGTGCTGGGGGTTTATAGGGCGTTTATGAGGTGTGTGTGCAGGAGGTGACATCCTCAGTACATGCAGAGCTGGCAGTACCTGGCTGGAACCCTTCCAGCGAGGGGCTGGTGGCCCCAGGGTGTCTGACAGCACTGTGGAGGTGGCTCCTCACACAGCAGACCTGGGAAAGGGACAAGGACATGAGTTCAAATAGCTCACGGCAATGGTTGGCAGGAGCTCCTGAGAAATTCTTCTCCTTAGTTCTGATGGGCAACAACAAAACAAATTTGGTGGGTGCAGCTATTGATCATCTTCAGGTGAGCTCAAAGCAGAACTCTTCCTCCAACCCCTGCTGGAGATTATCTGCTCTGTAGTGCGGCCCACTGGCCTCAGAGCCTTTCAGAGCAGTGCGTTTCTGCTGCCACGGGCCGTGAAATGAGATGTCCTGGCTGGTGCAGTTGTGTTTGAGGGAGCTGGGACACCTCTGAACAGCCAGGACACTCATGAGCATCACTGGGGACCAAGTATTAATTAGAATGTAAAATTTCATCTGCAGTCATCTTGCATTACTGCTGTTAAGAGGACAAATCTTCCATTGCCCTGTGATTTCTGAGTGTGCAGAGTCATGGCTAAAGCTGGGCTGGAGACAAGAAAGAGAAGTTTTGGCCAATTGGCCACCAATTCATGTGTGAGTGGTATTCAGCACCCAATTTGCTTTGCAGAACCAGTAAAGGTGAGAGGCTCTTGTAAACCTGGAAAAACATGTTTGTGCTACAGCACTTGATTCCAAAATTCTCCTAGGAAAGAACAAACACACCTTTGTAAAAAACATTGTGTGGTTTCTATTGCCCATCCCTCTACTGTGTGAGAAGCTGCCTGGAGAGCAATACTTGTTCAGCTGATGTTCTGAAGGGATTGATTCAGAAGCTATGACAAAAATGCAGTATGAGCAAAAGACCAGCTTCAGTTTATAGAGTCAGGCATCACAAAAGCTGGAAAGGATCTCCAAGGTAAATGAGTCAGTCCTTGATCTGATATCTGCACTTAGCTGATCTGCAGGGACCTCTGTGATGCCATTTTTAGTGAGTTCACCTATGGAGTTTATGGGGTGAGCACAAGAAACAGAGCCCAGATTTGACACATGAACAAAATATGTGGGATTTCAAACTCCCCACAGCCCTCGGGTCACCTGTGCAGCTGCTCACCTCTTGCATGGGACCAGCTGCTGTGAGCACCACAGAGACACAGGATTTTAGCCTCCAAAGGCATCTGTGGTTTGACTCCCTCATCTGTGTGTCACAGGGCCCAGAAGATCAGCTCTCTGCTGCAGGGAGCTGGCAATTCCTCTATTTAGCACTTTCCTGGCAGTGCAAGAGGTAAGAATGGGAGAGGTGGACAGCAAAGTCCAGCTTCATCATTTCTGGTAAGATCAGATGAAAATACTGAGAAGTTATTTTAATGTGAGAATAGGGAATAGTTTTAATATTCAAGATGATTAATTTACAACAAATTCTAAGTAGATTAACTATACATACACCATGTTTCTTTCCCCAGATGATCATTTATCCACATAACTTTGCAAACCAACAATTAGAGCAGCATTCCCTGTGCTCTGATAATACTCTCTGGTGTTCCCAGGCTCAGGCTGCTCAAGTGAACGAGGCATGGGCTGTGCAGCAGCTGAGCGTGGCTGTAACAGCATCGTGGAGTCACGAAGCATCATGCAGGAAAGCCTGGGGCTCCTGTGCCAATGGAGTTTCAGGGCAAAACTTGTAGTAGGCTGGTGTCTTCTTGCTTCCAGTCTTTTCCTCCTGGCTCTTAAATAGTGGCCAGAGGATGAGGTTGGTTGGGGCTTGGTTTATCTGCAGTTCCAAAGCAGTGCATCACTCTGCAGTCCTGTGAGGGAAGCCTTTGGTATCTTTCCAGTCTTTAGTTTTCCTCAATTATTTATCTGAGGGTTGCTTAATTGCTAAGTCTCCTACTTTTAGATAATATGGGGAGGTGTGAAGGAATGCTGTTCAGACACCAACTGGTCCCTTCTCAGCTTCAAAGTGCAAATAGAAATTCTCTCCCTGTTCTGTCTCTCGGGCTGCGGTGACACCGATGGCTCTTGCTGAGCTCTTGCCAAGGCTGTAGCCAGGGCACAGCCCTTTCCCATCTCCTCCTGGGCAGCAGGAGCCCTCTGGGACTGGTTTTGAGAGCTGTGTCCTGAGAGGAGTGCAGGCAATGCGTGCAGGAGGAACCTGTGGTGGATTCTGCGTGTCATATTTCAGCAGACATTCACTGCAGCCTGCTGCAGAGTGAGACAGTTCCTGGTGTCTGTGTAACCAGGTACTTGGTCAGATGTTAAGAAGAAATTCCTGCCTGTGAGGGTGGGCAGGCCCTGGCACAGGGTGCCCAGAGCAGCTGTGGCTGCCCCTGGATCCCTGGCAGTGCCCAAGGCCAGGCTGGACACTGGGGCTTGGAGCAGCCTGGGACAGTGGGAGGTGTCCCTGCCATGGCAGGGGTGGCACTGGGCGGGCTTGGAGGTCCCTCCAGCCCAAACCAGTCTGGGATTCTGTGATTCTTCTGTCTTTATTTTCACTTGTGAATTGATTCCAAGTCTACAGTGGTTTCAATGCCTGAAACCCCTCACTGGGGCTGCTCCATCCCTGTGTGCACCTGGAGGAGGAGATGGTGAGCACGCAGCTTACAGTCCTGCTGCCCTTTCTCCTAAAACTATAAACACCAGGCTTTTCTCAAGTTTTCTATTTTCATTCCACTCTCACCCCTCAAAGTCTTGCCTATTTGTCAGTCCTTGAATAAGCCCCATTTCTCTCTGGCATGGTGGGAATGTGCAGGATTTCTGCTGGGTGCCTTGATGCCTATAGGTTTTGGGGTCAATGAGCTTCTGCAGAGCTGTGCTCATGCTGGAAGTTAAACCTTGTCTTTAAAGAGTCTGGAAGAGCAGTAAGGAGGATTTTAAGCTCCTCACAGTAGAAGCTGTGTCCACTTGGCACCTACAGCCATTCCAAGGCAGACTGTGAAGTCTCCAGAACAGTTTGATGATGCAGTGTTGAAACAACATTCTGCCAGTGCTGGTAAACTGCCATGGCTTGGCTGAACTACCTATAGCTGAAGAACCACATATGAATTTGCATTTTCAGAGGGAATTTCCCGTGAAGTTTGAATGCGCTTTTTTAATGACAGCAGCCTATTCAACACTGCCTTGGCTCACCTGAAGCACTCTTGGCTTTCACTGAGTGTCCACGTTCACATTATGGCTGTTGAATTATCAGAGAAGCTGTTCTTGTTTTCCAAAAAACTGTTCTGAATTCTCCACTAAATGCTAAGCAGAGCTCTGTTGTGCTGCCATTTTTGGTGAGGTTTCAAATGGTTTATTTTTGTGCTATGATGAATTTTAATAATTGCTATAAGTATGGTATTAGTCAAAATGAGGGAGAAAGAAACCCAATTATTAAACTAGACTTCTGTGACTGGAATCTACAGCTGATATATTAAAGCCCAACTATCATGCTTAATAAATAACTCAACCCGCTGACAATACTGGAAGAGAAAATAAACATTTTTAATGAGATAACTGATCATTATTTCTTTTCCCTCCCACCATTAGAGCAATATGTTGCAGTGTATCAATAAACAGTAATTTTATATCATATACACTGCGTGCTTTCAGCAGTGCTTTGCTATCTCCTGCTTTCCCAACACCACTTTTATGGAATTAATGCTTTTTTCCAAGTCTTCCTTTGCTGCCGTGGGCTGTGTAAGGCCTGAGGGAGCCAGTACCGGCTGCAAATGTTACTCAAAATGCCCTGTTTGCACCTGAACCCAAGAGGAATGATCCACATCCCCAGGGACAGGGACCTATTTGTGAGGACTTTCTGAGCACTCTGAAGCTTCTGATTCAGCTTCTCACTCAGCACAGCTCCTCCTCCTGCTGCAGCCGAAACCTTGGCATTGTGGAAGAGTAAATGCCCCTCAGGCCCAGTGGGTTGGGAGACAGTTCTCTGCGCAGTAAGGCACCTGCCCACCCTGAAAGGTGTGCTGATATCACCTGGAAAGGCCCACCTTTGGTGGAGAAGCTTCATGACCAAGATTCTCCCCAAATTATTTCAGAAACCTGGTGTCTTTCAGTGATAAATGTTTTTGCAGAGGATGGATAGGTTCTGCTTAAGCAGTGTCCTCAGTCACATGTGGGAACAATGTCACAGGCTGTGCCACCCAACCAAGCCCAGCAGGCTGGGAGGAGAGCCCGGGGGCAGCAGGAAGCTGAGAGAAGGCCCTGCTCTAGAACTGAGGGAGTTCCACCAGAAGCAAACAAAGATGGTAACTTGAAGAGATGCCCACTGTGCTCAAAGTTTGTCTGAGACGACTAAGACAGGAGCTTGTCAAAACTCCCAGGAAATACCTGGGAAAAGGTTTTATGTATGTTGGTTGTGACTAGGTACAAAGCTCCTGCGGGAAAAGAGCCTCTGCAGCAGGCTGGCTGGCTGAAAGGGTCTTACTTCTTCCTAGAATAAAGATTACCACTGAAGTGCAATTTTAGTTTTTATTGTATAATGGGAAAATATTTTCCAGAACTCAAAACCAGTTTCAAAAATACAGATGTGTTGTGGAAACAGGAATGAGACATTTGGGGATTTCTCTCTACAAAAGATATTTCTAAATGTTTCTAAAGATGAAAAGTGAAGACAAAATGAGGTCACTTTTCCTGGATTCTGAAACTTCTTAGAAAATTTTTAACGACTATAGGAATTGAGAAGGAATATTTGGGGATGTCTCTCTACAGAAAAAATATTTTGAAATATTTCTACAAATTTCTAATTTCGAAACCTGAAAAACTAAGCAAATGGGGTTGCTTTTTCTCAGGAGCCCCATGCTGCTGCCTGCCCCCTGCGCTCCCCCAGCCCTCGGGACCCTGCCGCTGGTCACAGCAGCCCCTGCCTGGCTCCTGCCTGCCCACACCGTGGGCATCCACGGCTGCTCCTGGCCATGGAGCTCAGCCAGCGCTGCTGCTGGCTGGGCTTTGTTGCCGCTGCCACCCGGACACTGGGGTGACAGCTCCATCTCTTTATTGCAAGAGAAGAAGGGGCCATCAGATACTCCTGCAGAGGTGGGTCAATGTCTGTGTTGTTTAGAGGCCAGGACCAGGGGGCTCGGGGGCAGAGGAAAGGACATGTTGGACTCAGGAGGGGCTTGGAGGGTGCTGGGCTGCTCCTGGGGTCTCTAAAAGAACTCGGGAATGGGTTGGGATGGGACAGAGGAGGATCAAAAAAGAGATAAAGGCAGCTCAGGGATACGCATGGGCAGAGGAGGTGGCAGTTGTGAGGAATGAAATCGTGGGGATGAGAGCTCTTTTTCAGAGTAGTTATTGGTAGTTAATGTTAATGAAGTTGATAAGGTCTTAATTTGAAGTGTTGGTCTGTTGTTAAACATTGAATGTTAGAGTTCTAGGACTTGCCTTCAGTTGCCGTTGCTAACTGTTACTATTTCACCCTGTATTTGTATCTCTCCTCGTCATACTCTGTATTTGTACCCCTTGTTAGTCTTTTGTTAAACTTTGAATGTTAGTATTCTAAGACTTGCCTTTAGTTGCTGCTGTTCGATGTTGCTATTTTACCTTATATTTGTATCTTTCCCTGTCATACTCTGTATTTGTTCCCCTTTCTGTCTCACCCGGGATTTGTATCCATTCCCCTCGGGAACCACTTCCCCTACTCCCCTGCTCCCAGGAGGACTTGCACCCGGACTGAATTCAAATGAGAGGCTGTGGGAACTCTATGAACCCTCTCAAAACAACGAACTAGCACACAGACTTTGACTTTAGCCCATCAGAACCACACTAAGTCACCCACTCTTGGCCAGAGCCGGATTCTGTCCTGTCACCATAATTTTGATAGTACCCAGCTTGGAAGATACCCCTCGGCTGTGAGCCAATATTTGCCTTCCTAAGGACCTTCATGAGGACAGAAGCCCCAGCTCTGCTGAGGGACAAAGCTGTGCTCCTCCTCCTCCTCAGTGTCGTCCAGTGGGAGCAGTGGCGGTGTGAGCGTCCCCTCGGGTTCCCCAGCCAGAGCTGTCTTTAATAAAGGCGTTTTTAAAGGAGCTGCTCTCCTGGCCCTATTTATCACAGCTTGGGGACTCCTCCAGGATAGCCACATCCGAAGAGGACCGAGGACGGGACGGCCGCCCGCCCTATTGGGCCTCCAGGGAACAGCTGGCTACGCCGGACCTGGGAAGACAGCCTGGGACTGGCAACGCAGAGGAGCGCCGGGACCTGGGAAGAACCGGTGGCGGGAGTTGGAGGCAAGCGAGTGGCGAGTGAATGAGACGGGGGCTGGCAGCTCGGACCCCCGACGTCAGTGAGGGCCCCAAGTACCGCGTTTCTGGACTCCCCTGAGGGAGCCAGCTGGGCATGGGGGGAAGTGAGTGGAATCAGTGGTTGAGGTGCCTCCAAAAGGGGCAGGACGCCCCCTCCTGGTTAGGAGGGGTACAAGGGAGGGGCCAGAGGGAGCCCCGTTGGGACCTAACCCCAGACCTAGCCTTAGGGTACAAGGGAGGGGCGAGAGGGAGCCCATTGGGACCTAACCCCTGGGAAGTGAAAGGTCAAGCCCATGAGTGTGGGTGAGGTTCCCCTCCTTTTCCCAAGTATGTGAGTAAATTCCCCATACTTACCAGTGTGAAAGACAATGAGTGCTTGAGCAGTAAAAGAATATTAAGTGTTGTTTTGCCCGTCTGTAGTTTTTGTTCGGGTAAGGGCACCTTAAGATTTCAGTTAAGAACCAAATTAGAGTCAGTATGGGAAAGTGTTTGAGTAAAAGAAGAAGATTTGGAAGGGAAGATGAGAAAAAAGATAATATTCCCGCTGATAGTCCTCTTGGACAGATGCTAGATCAATGGGACACTCAGGAGGCCACAAAAGGCTTAGACAAAATAAAAATGATTCACTATTGTATGGAAGTCTGGCCTAAGTTAAACCTGCAGGGGGAGTGGCCGTGGTATGGGACAAGAGATCCATGGATGGGTTCCCAATAAATCAACACCTGAAAACCCAAGAATGTCCCAATCTTGAGCACTTAACATATGCTGCATGTTGGCAGAGGGATACCACTGGCAGTGAGGTTACAAAAATCTGTAAACTACAAAAACAGGAGGAAAAGAATGAGGGAAGAGAAGAGTTAGTGTTAAGTGGGACCCAATTGATTACATTTCTCCTCCTCCATTCCCTCCTATTTACCTGGCAATGTCCCAGGCTGCTTGTTGCCAAATGAGGACTTTGTTGGGGATGAGCCATTTGTCATGGGTGAGGGGAGACTCGGACACTCAATATGAGTGATAAGCAAGTTCCGTTTATTGAAGAGAGCATCAGACACTTATACACCAAATAATAAGCTTATGAATATTCTGTAAGCCAAGCAATCTATTGGTTAAACTATACCATCAACTCTTCCTCATTCCTTTGGGCCTACATTCCCTATTTCCCACGTCTCTCTGTCCACTTGTTATCATACCCAGCTAGGCCCAAGGACACACTATCTTGCAGGTGCAAAAACTCAAACTAGCTGTGTTCGGTACTTTCCCAGCTCCTGGTCGGCTAACAAGCAAATGTCTACGTGACCTCTGTCATGTAGCCATTTCTCCACAATTCCCCTGTTTTCTTGTTGCACAAGCAAGGTTTGATGGGCTAACTGTGTCACACTCTTTGCAACACAAGAATAGGCAATTCTAACAACTATTACATTACAAGCAGTCTTCTCAGCTAGCAAGGTTTCTCTCTTACAAGGGATCTAAGCCAGGGAGACAAACCGAAAAGGCTATCACTATTTATAGGATATGCTATATGACAGATACAAAAAGGATTTTATGTGCTACAAGGCTCAAATAAAACTCAGGTGTGCTAATACAACCTACAAAAATAAGCTAAAGGAGCAACATGTGCGCGGGTTTCATCTGCGTCGATTGTCTGGTAAGTTTGCTTTCCATCTTCAAACAGCAGATATACTTCAAATAGGAATGGCTCTACTCACAAATGCTTCTGATTGTCTCTTTTAACTAAACTTTCTCTGATGTTCACGACAACACCTTGCACACAAGTCATAAAATAAACGCCTATCATAAAAGCATAAATCTATCTAACATCACTTAAACTTAATAGGACTTAGACTTAAAATACTTAAACTTAAAATATTTAAACTTAACAGAACTTAGCATCACTTAAACTTATCTTTACTTAAACTTAAAAATTAATCTCAACAAACTTTAACTTAGCAGAACTTAAATTTAACAGACCTTAACCTTAACAGAAAAACTTAACAGATTTTCAAATCAACAGAACTTACATATAAAATCACTTAAATTTAGCAGAACTTAACTTTAACAGAACTTAACTGACTTTATATTCTACATAACTTAAACCTAATATAATTTAAATGTAACAGAATCTAACTTCATTTAAACTTAATAACACTTTAACTTAACAGAAATGAAACTGAAAAAAATTTAACGTTAACAGTATTAAACATTTAATGACACTTAATAGACAATTAAACTACTTAGCAATGGATAGAACTTACTATAGAAATATAATATAGCATTTACTATAACTTACTTACAGGCCTGACTCTAAAATACTAAGCTAAAACAACTTTCTAAATGTGTTTGCTACAGCATTTTTACACTTGAATGCACCTAAACATAAGGAGTTTGTTCAAGGTATACCTGTGGACAAATTCTTTTGAATTCAGTGCTTGCTTTTACATGTACCACATCCAATCAAAGCTCAAAGAATTCAAAAAGCACACTTATTACATCTTACTTATACAATCGCTTTAACACATCTTTAACATTTTTAAATTTTTCAAAATACAATCTCAGAGTTTGATGTTCCACGAACTGAGTTATCTGGGCTTCTGATGTTTAAAGTCTATTAATGTTAATACAGGTGATTTTAAGACAGCATAATGGATGCTAAGCTAAATTGGCTGAAATCTGGCTCAAAGCATTCACCACGCTGATTTCTCTTTCACAGTCTCTGCCAGGAAGAACAAAAAATCTTTTTAACTTAGGTGAGGAGCGTCTTGAAAGTAATGCTCTTCGGTGTAGCTTATTTATTATCACTGGTTTCTTAATTGCAGTAGGGATCTTTTCTTTTGTTGACAAGAGTCACATTTATTACGGCTATTAGGTCTAAAACTGAAGCTTCTGCCGGCCGCGGGGCGGAGGTGGGAAAGTAGTCACGCTTGGAAGGCCCTGGGATCGGGCTGCTGCTGCTCGTGTCGCTGTGGTGCAGTAGGTTAACGGAGTTGCTGCTGGACGCAGCGCAGCATTTCGGCGGCGCAAGTCGTGGCCCCACGGCGGGGGCCCCCCCCCAGCACTGCGCCCTCTTTGCGTCGTCGCCGCTTCAGGCTGCCAGCAGGGCACGGCGGGCCCCCCATGGGCTGCCCGCCTGCCGCTGAGTTCCGCGCACCCAGCCTTGCCGGTGCGTACCGCACCGCACCGCGGGCACGGCACCACCCGCCTCGCTCGGGCTCTGTGGCTGTTCGTATTGCTGCTCGCTGAGCGCCGGCTGGCCGCACCAAGTTTTGCACCCCGGAGACACTGTCCATGGCAGCGCCGGCTGAGCCGCGCAGCTATACTTGGAGTCTGTTAAGGTACAGTTTGTTTAGGTTGCCAAGTCGAAACTAAAGCCCCCACCGGCTGCGGGGCGGAGGGAGAAGCGCTCGCACTGGAAAAGCGCTCTGGTCTTGCGCCGCTTGTGTCGGAGCGGGTGAACCCCCTGCGCTGGGCTCCTTGTTTCGCGAGACTCGCCGGCAGGCTGACTCACTGCGCGCGCCGCACCCAGCGCTGCACCCATGGCGGCGCGGGTCGCTCCCCCAGTGGCGGCTCCGCTCCCCCTGCGGCTGCCGCCGCTACCGCCGCTGCAGCGCAGCATCTCAGGTGAGCCGCCCGCCGTGGCTGCTCCCCACGGCACAGCGCCCATGCCGAGTTCGGAGTGGCACAGCCCCGCAGGTGCCCCGAGCCGTGGCTGCTGCCGCCATCACAGCAGGGTCGCTGACCCACTGTGCATATACTTGCAGCGCCAGCACCACAACGCACGTTTTTTCAAGTCTATATGCAGCAATCTCTGGAATTCTCTTCCCAAGTCGACAGCCTAAAGTCCCCACTTTTCTAAAAAGCAAATCTATACCCTGTAATCCTCGTTTCTCTAAAAAGCATCTAAAAAGGTGATTAGCTGCTTGCCTTTCCATTACCTTCTAACCTGATAGTCAGCGCTGCTGCAGCCCTTTGCAAAACGTTGACGGCATTCAATCAGCTGGACTCTCCTGTGAGGTCGCCAGGCATTCAGTCAGCTGGACTCTCCTGTGAGGTTACCAGGGCACTGAAGCGCGCCCTTTCGCCTTTTTACTCCTCTGTATGGTCGCCTAAGGCAGGGCCCACTTTTTGTGCCTCCCGGGCTGCGTCGGGACTGACACCCAAATACTGTACCAACCGTGGCTCGCAGGCCCAAATCTTCTGTAAAGTCCGTAGGGTCTGTAGGGTCTGTAGAGTCTGTAGGGTCCATAGGGTCGCTGTTCGGGCACCATTTGTTGCAGAATGAGGACTTTGTCGGGGATGAGCCGATTGTCGGTGAGGGGAGACTCGGACACTCAATATGAGTGATAAGCAAGTTCCGTTTATTGAAGAGAGCATCAGACACTTATACAGCAAGTAATAAGCTTATGAATATTCTGTAAGCCAAGCAATCTATTGGTTAAACTATACCATCAACTCTTCCTCATTCTTTTGGGCCTACATTCTCTATTTCCCACATCTCTCTGTCCACTTGTTATCATACCCAGCTAGGCCCAAGGACCTGGGGCACCATCTTGCAGGTGCAAAACTCAAACTAGCTGTGTTCAGTACTTTCCCAGCCCCTGGTCAGCTAACAAGCGAATGTCTACATGACCTCTGTCATGTAGCCATTTCTCCACACTTACCAGTGAGCATTTTCAGTTCTGCCACCCATGTTTAGAGCAAGTTTTCTGTGACGCACTGCACCAGGTCAGTTCAAAGAAGAGCATTAGGAAGTATCCAACTGTATTTTCTCTTCTTTCTTCTGTGTACATGCTGCTTTTTTGAGCACTCTGGCTTTCTGAGCTCCCTCACATGTCTTGATCCTTTTCTGGATAACCAGAGGGATATCAGGATTAAATCCTGTCTCAGCTCTGAGGTCTGGCTTTTGAAGAGCCCCAGTCATCCTCTCCTACTCATCTCATCCTGGTCTTGGTGGAAATATTATGCCTTCATGGGATTGTTATTCAGCTTTGGGGCATTCTGGCACTGCTGTTCAGTGAAAGATTTTGAGACTTTGAAAGGTTTCCTGGTGTGGCAATGACAATCCTCAATCCTAATGCTTGATGGGGGTTGCAGTTGCCTCAGTTGTGAAACCTCCTGAAAAACATTGTTTGTTCTTTTCTCCTTGACTTTTCCTTGACTGTTTCCATCAACAGATTAGGAGGTTTGGGGATATCTTTTCAAAGTGAATTTCAATTAATCTCCTGTCTGGCATTTCAAAGGGGAAAAGTGGTTTGGTTTTTTTTAACCAGCACCTGCTTACCATCCAATTAGCTAATTGCCTTTAATTAACCATAATACATTCCAGGAGAGCAAAATAACAAGGGAACAAAATCAAGTGGTGATGACTCTGTGACTGAACCTGGGCTTCCCCTTTCTCAGGTGCAGGATTCTGGGTAACCCTTTGCTGGCCACTTTGAGCTCTGCCATGCAGTGCATTGGGTTTCTGGGGAGGGAAAAGCATCCAGTCCCTCACCTCCAGGTTCACATCTGCAAATCCAGAGGCCAGTGGATATTTCTGTCCATGGGATTTGCACACTGGATGCCCCACAGGATTCTGGTTGTGAGCTTTCCTCAAAAACATGGTGAGATGAGGTGTGCAGGACTCATTTCTTCAGAAGGGCAGGAGATACCTCTGAAGGCCTCCCCTAAAGGGCCTCCTTACTCAGCAGTCTGACACAGATTTGCTTCTGAAGAGCTTTGTAATTTGTCCTTACTATGTTCTGTGTGTGATTTAATGAAAGCCTTTTTCTCTACTGTAATTGAGCTCTTAATCTCATCTGAAAAGCAGAGCACAACCTCTTCAGAGATGGTGTTTGAGTAACAGCCTCTTTGTGTTTCCTCTGCTGTGGTGCTGCTCATGGAGTTGCTCACTCCTGATTTAAGAACAAAAAATAAACAGATTTCTCTGAGTCAAAAATACATCAGTGATGCCACATAGAGTAGGTTTGAATAAAAAACTCTTTTTTCTATTGGGCAAGAGATCTTCCAAGCAAGATCTTTCCTGGTTCTGCAAAGAATATGATGGAGTGAGTTTTCCTTAGTGAGCCCCTGAGGTTTCATGCAGGTGATGCTCAGAAAATGGCACATGGGCATGGCAGCTGTCAGCAAAACAATTGGCTCTAGGCAGGTAAAAGTTGGCAGCAGATAAGAGTGGAAAGTCAAAACAACTTGCTGAAAAACTTGTAAGAGGAATAATGACTTCAGTGAAAATCCCTCATCTTAAAGCTTCAAAACACATTTTTACAAAAATCCACAAAGGTGTCCTGATTTTGATCAGTCTGATCTTCCTAAATAGCATTTTACAATCAGAATTAGGAGTTGAGAGACACTAAAGGAGGCTCATCAGAGGATTTTTCATTGTGACCTTCGTATATCTTTTTTACTGTGCTGTAGTTTGGAAGGAGGCCCCAAGCTCCAGCTGCAGCCTGGGGAGATCCTGTTGACCTAAACACTCCCCAAAGCTGCTGTGGGGCTGACCCAGAACCAGAATCTGTATGGAACTGGGTAAAATACTTCCCACTAGAAAACACTTGCAGCTTGATGGTGATCCACCATTCCCAGTTCAGACCACAGGCAGTGCCAGTAGTGACCAGTTTGCTGCCTGCTCTGTGCAGAGCTGGTGGCTGTGAGTGGCAAAGCTGTGGGGTGAACAGGCTGGTGGCTTTTTGGGGCACACAGAGCCTTCCATATCTATTGAAGTGAAGGGAGAAACGACCATCCTGGTAATGCATCGAACTCCGATTTATTGATCAATCAATCACCTTAAATAACAGTGTTAACAAACTTCATGCATATTCTGTAAACCAGATTCATGATAGGCTAACAGAGAAAACTCTAACCACTCCTTTTGTTTTAGAATACCTACAATTGTTTATTAAAAACAGAACCAGTGTTCCCAAAACTTCTACATCTGTTCCCAGGGTGCCAGTCTTTCCCAGAGATAGTGTTCTGCTTGTTATGGGAAGACTGTCTGAGAACTTCATTGTTTATAAAGAGAGTCTAATTGTTTATAGAAATCAGAAGGCTGAGAACTGCTTTACTTTTCCCTTATACTTTTCTCTCAATTGTATGTCTCATGGCCTTTTTCTTTAAGTCATTCTCCGACACATATCTACTGCTTTGTCCACACTAGAGAGTGGATTTTCCTAGAGAAATACCTGCAGAGTGGGAAGGATGAAGAGCAAATCATTCCCTGCCAGTGGATGCTGTGCTTGTTGCAAACACGAGTTACATCTGGTAGGAGTCCTTGCTGTCAACCCTCAGGGATTCCAGGCTGAGATCAGCTCAGCTCTGTCATTTGCCAGGGGAGTGAGGATCAGACTCCACCACACCTCCAGAGCTGGGGATGAGTGGGTTGAACCACATCCAGAGCCAGGATGAGGAATGGGCTGTGTTTTGTCTTGCCATGCACAGCAGATATCCTAATTTAAAGCTGTGCTGTCTTCCCAGATTCTGCTTCTTCCTCTGAGAAGACCCATCCATTTTGATCCTGTTCCTTTCCACCCATCCCTCTAAAGATCTCCATTACTGGAGTAATTGGCACTATTGGATCAACTTTTGATGTGATGAGCAGTGGATTTTTGTAGTCAACATGCCAATTTAAAGTGCCACAAATAAAAGATCAATTACTTCTTTCCTGGAGAAGAAATTAAGATAAAATCTTTCAATGTAATGGGCTGAGTGTACAAAGCTAAAGAGGTAGAAGATTTAAATGAGACTTTCTCCTGAGAGGATGTGTTTTTAATGTAAAAGTAACAAAAACAACCCAAACAGTGAGAGAGCATCACTTGAGCTGCACCTCTGTCAGTAAGGGATGGATCCCTCCTGCTCTTTCTCCTGCCTGGGGCACCTGTGTGGGGCTGGTTGTCCCTGTCATTTACCTTTTGATTGCACAACCATTTCTTAGAAAACAGTTGGCTCTTCAGACTCTCCTGGGCATTCAAGTGAGTCCAGGAGATGTGGGGGTGAGCTGATAAGTGGATTTGGATGGTCCTGGCTGTTAGGTGTTGCTGTGTTTCCTGATGCTGGTCTCCAAAGCAATCCCTGGCACGCTGCTTTTGTGGAAGGCAGAACAGCTCTGTGCTTGAAATTACCTGTTCTGGGGAAATGCAATGAATTTTCTGCTAGGAACTGCATGTCAGCAGAGATGGAGCCTGAATTAGGGATCTGCCCTTGTGGGGATCCCTTACACTGACACAAAGCTCTCTGTGCCTCTCCAGAGGGCTGTCACCCTACAGAAACATGTCACTTCAGGGCAGGGAGGGGGATTTGACATCACAAAACATCGGGGAAAAAATATCGAGGCAAATTCTCCTTTTCTGGTCAGGAAAACCAGGGTGTGTGCCTGCTGTGTTCCACAAGCAGCAAATCAATTGCTGAGAGATTTCTGCTGGGAGATTTGTGCTTTATGAAATTCCTGCCAGTGGCAGAGGGCTGGGGAGCTGGAAAGGATAGCGCTGTCTTCCTCCCCTCTGCTGCTTTAATTGTTTGTAATGATTTAATAAGCAGCACTATTCTTCCCCACAGCAAACACAGGTGGCATTTTATTACCTTTACTAGGGTCCCTGTTTGGAATTTCTTTGCTGTATTTCCTTCTTTGCAGGCTTGGTCCAAAATTTGGAGAGGTCAGTGTAAGAACTGGACTTTGTGCTGTCAATATTCTGAGTGTTGAGCCAGCACCGAATCCATGCAATTTTATGGGAAAGAAATAATAAGGACAAATGACATGATTTAAACAAGGAAATGCTCTTGGCTTTGGCATTTTATGTGCACACCAGGAGTGAAAGAGCAAAGCAGGTACAAGCTCCCAGTACTTGCAGAAGAATAAATGGAAATAACTTCCCGTTTAGGCTGGGAATCAGGAGAAAATGTATACTCATCAGAAGGGTGTTGAAGTGGAGCAGCTGCCTAGTGACAGCAGGCAGGTGGAGAAGTGAAACCCAAAATTAAAGGCTTTTAATGTGGAGTTTTTTAGATGTTGAGGTCTTTAGAAGCAGATTTTGTGAGTCCCATGGGCAATGGAGGTGACTTCCCAGGGGAGCATCCCTGTCCCATGCCTGGGATCTGCTGCCCTGGTCCCACAGAGTGATTTGGGTTGTACCTGATGGCTCAGCAGAGCTTAGGGAAATGCCTCAATATTGGTTGGATTTGAATGGCATTTGGGTCAAATCGAGTTTCTCCTCTGAGGGATGGAGTCTTGACCTCTCACAGGTTTCGCTTGAGTATTTTTTAATCTGTCCCCCACCCCAAAAACCCCCCAGCAGATCCCCTTCTCCTGCCACTCTGTGTCTCCCACAGGTGTGATCCTCAGAGCTTTTCCCTTACACTAAAAGAACTGGAAATCGGCTGGGTTTTGTTGCCTCTTGGCAACAAAATTGTCTCCTATTGTGCAGCTCAGGGGGAAAGAAACCTCTTCCTCCCTTCAGTCTGCTGCAACAGTGTTTTGTTCCTCTTTGTGAAGAACCAGGAAGAAACACTTCTTTTTAAGATGAGGGAGCCCAATTCAATTCCGTTATAATTTTGAGCAAAATAACCTAGTTATTTATGTTGAAAGTCACTCCAAAATTTTGAAGAGATCTTTTTAGAAAATGTTTCTCTTGGTGACTGATTATGAGTGGGTATGGGAAGAAACTCTTTGCATTGAACCACTCAAAGCAGTAATTTCTTCCCAAAGAGTAGATGTAATTACATTTTTGGGTGAAAAAAAAATAAGTAGTAGTGGACCAAAGGAGCTTCAAGCTGATCTCTGTTTGCTGCCAATGACTGAATTAAATGCACAGGGTTCCTATCAGCTCTGCCAGACAAAACGTTGTATTTGGGTTATTGGGGGTTTTGTCAGAAATCTTTGTAGCATGAATAGTTCATGGACTTATCTCTGCTGGCTTCAGCCATTCCTGCTGTCCATCATATCTTGCTATTATAAGGCAGCTCTTTTCATTATGTTGTCTTTTAATTCAGATATCTGAGCCTTTTTCTACTTCTAGTCCCACTTTTCAATAGGACAAACATTTTCACATTATCTGTGAGTGTATTCAGTGGTGGCCACACAAGTGAAGGCAAGGAGCTGGCAGGTGATATTTTATGAAACTTTCTATAATGGGAAAAAACTCAGCATTCAATTTCCATCTCCTTAGAAATCTCTATTTCTTTTCTTGTCTCTTGTGCTCTTTGTGGCTGGTCTGAGTTTAGTGCTTGGAAATGCAATTATATGGATTCCAATTCTTTTGAGAGAGACTAATCTTGTACACAAAGCCAAATAAATTTAACTTTTCAGTATTAAAGCAGTTTGACATCCAGGTTGGGGACCTAGCAGTGGTTAGTGCCTGGCCAGCCTCAGAACACCGAGTTTATCTGATTTAGGTGAAATTTCATTCATTGGAGACAAAGTAAAATTGCCTCTTATTTGCTCAGCACTAAAAATCCATCTGAAGCTGATTGCCAAGTGATGGGATTAACTCCTGCAATGGCACCATGAAATGAGAGACCAGGAGAGGAATATTTAAAAAAGGCATTTCCAACCATGTGCAGGCCCTGATGTCCTGCTGTTGGCTTGGTGCTGTCAAAGGGGCTGATTTTGATGGTTTTAGAGGCACTAACCTGGGCAGTGAAATGCACCTCAGGCAGCAATTGCTTCTCTGGTGTCTGCAAGTGCCTTTATCTCCCTTCGTGCTCCTCAGAACTGAAATCCTGCACAGACCGAGTGAATCTGAGGCTTTGGGAAGGCCCAGTGGTGACAGATTTTGGTGAGATTTGAGTCAGGAGATGGAAGCAGCAGCTGAAGGGGCTGTAATCTTCATCCTTGGGCTCTCCTGCAGGCTGATGCGGTGTGAAGGAGGCAGGGATTCCATAAAGCAGCTTCTGTAGCTCCTGGGGGGAAAAAACAAGTGGTAAGTTCTTTAATTTGTTAGAGTTTCAGGCTGTGCTGCACCTCAGGGCCAGGCTCTGCCCCTCTCTGCTCCAGCTGGTGCTTCCCTCTCTGGTTTTTATTTGCAAACCACCTCTCTGACCAGCTTCCACTTTGCTTTAAAAATTCAGCACCACGTTTGTGGCTGAACAGGTTCCAGAGCCGGGGAGAATGGTTTGAGATGCAATTTGCATCACGGAGTTGTTACAGCAGGGAAATTGTCCCATCCCTCCTGCTAATCTTGTTCTGAACATTGAAAAACTCTTCAGCTTCTCTCATTATACTTAAATTTGATTACTGCTTTGATTTCACACCTCTTTCACGCAGGCTTTTCCTCTCTCCTTGGCTGGAATTCTCTGAAAAGATAAATTTTATCAAGCCTTGGGGCAGTTCCTGTCATCTATCTCTGCTCCAAATGCTGCTTTTAATTATCTTGGGAACCTGAGCAAGAGGGAAACTGGGAGGAGTTTAGTGAGAAGAAAAGGAAGGCACAGAGGCCAAAGTGTAAATGCAGAGTCTGGGTCACCAGAGTCTGCAGTGCTGTGGGGATCTGGGCCATGCAAAGTGATGTTTTTCTCTGTGAATGGCTGATTCCTTCTGTATCTCCTCCTGAAATTCCTGTGCACGAGGGCTGGTGCTGGAACTGCAGCCACACAAACTCCCCATGGAGTTGTGTGGGACACAGTGGGAATCATTTATTTGCTGTTTTTGGTGAAAAGTTGTGACATGAACCTCAGTGTCAGGGAGGTGACACGTTAATGCTGCTGCTGTCAGACAGTGCCCACACACTGTGTCTGGAGACAGCTCAGGAGAAGATGAAGAAAAACCAGGATTAAATCCCATGTGCCACTGAACTCTATCAGAGATAAACTGCTTGGAGTGAAGTCTGTGAAGTGACTGGGGAGAGCTGGATGAAAGGGACAGCTCTGAGAAGTGTGTGGTACGTCAGTGATGTCCTAACACTCATCTTTGCACAGAGATGAAAAAGTATCAGTTTGCATGGCGTGAATGTCTGGTGTGGAAACTGTGTGTTGCACAAGCTGTGCTGAGCTCATCCGGCTCTGAAATATCATCTCTGCACCTTAGCCAGGAACAGCAGCAGAGTTCTGAACAGATTAATAAAAATCAGTCATAACCCAGAAGCAAACCTTGGCAATACACATCTGTGGCAGGTGAGGAGACCAAAAGCTTTCATTATTGTTCAATAAAAAAATCCTCTGTCTTGGCATTAAAATGCTTTAGTTTCAGCTCTGCCTCAGACCATCAATGTCAAGTGTTTCTCTGGCTGTTGGGGGTAGGTTCTCCCCCATAGCTCTCTGCAGGTTGGTGCTAATTAAAGATGTTCTGTCAGGTTCAGATGTTTTGGTGCCTGACCAGGGAGTGCAGAACAGGGATTACAAGTGCTGACATTTACTGTACTAGAAAGTCCAAGGGATAAATTTGTGCCAATTAACACCTTTAACTAGGAGGATCAGTTCCTGTTGTGCTTGTACCAGAGTCTGGGCACAGACGGGGTTTCCAAGGGAAATCTTGGTCCATGTAGGGCTGGGGCTCCCTCCAGGCTGGTCCAGCCCCTCAGGGTGCTCAGGAACAGGGGTTCCCCACAGCCCAGTGCACCCTCCTTAGCCCTGGGGCTCCCAAGGGCAGAGCCATGGCTGAGGCTCTGCAGGAGCAGGCAGGCTCAGCCCTGCTCCAGCATGGGATCCCATGGGACAGGGCACGCTGGGATTTGCCCCTGCAGCTACCAGGTGTGTCCAGAGAAACTGCAGGGAGGGGGTGACCTCTGTCAGTGGGACCCCTCTGTGCACAGGTGCCCCCACTCCTGGGGTGGCTGTGCCAGCTCCCCAAGGGACCTCCAGCCCTGAGAACCTGGAGCAAGTTGAAACCACAACTTTGCAAATGCTGCCTGGGCCCAATGCAAATGGTAAGAGAACGGGGGTGTGAAAAAAAATTGTTTATTACAGAATTGTTTATCAACAACAATACAGAACAATTTTAGAATGTAAGAACATTTGCAACAACAACAACAATCCATAGAACATATATACATAAGAACCTATCTAACTAAACTATATTAAATCTATTTGTAGAAGACAAAATATTCTTAAAGTCTTAAGTCCTAAATCCTATTCTAAATACAAAAAACTGTAGAACAATGTAGAACTGTAGAACTATGTACAAAAGGGTGCCATCGCTGTCTGGAATGCTCATCAGTGCTGGAAGAAAAGCAGGTGCCATGGTCACTGCAGTCAGGCACAGAGGGCTCTTCCATGTGTCCCCAGGTAGGCACATGTGGGCAAAGCAGGACTCTGCTACCAGAGCTGAGCCTGGCTGGCTGTGGGATGGAGCTTGAGTGGCCCAAAGTGAGCACAGGACAGGCAGTGTGTGGCCACCAGACTCCAGTTCGCGAGGTGCCATGTCTCTGCACAGGGACCAGCCTAGCTCCAGTCGGGCAGCAGGGGACCCACTCTGCCTGTGGGGATCACGTGCCTGTCCTGCTGCTGGCATTGGTCTTCATCCCAAAATCATATCCTCTTCCTCATCTTTTATATCAATGTCCATGTCCTCAATGTATTCTTCCATTTCCACTTCCATCTCCTCCTCTTCCTCATAAACATCCACTTCCGTTTCCTCTTCCACATCCACCTCCATCTCTTCTTCCATATCCATATCCACCTCCATCTCTTCCTCTTCAGTCTCTTCTTCCTCCATTTCCACGTCCTCCACTGTAGGAGTCTGGATGTCCACCTCCATCTCTTCCTCTCTGTCCATGACAGCCTGCAGAGGTGGCAAAACCTCAGAGTGGGGTCCCTGTCCCACACCATCCCCACAGAGCTGCAGCCCACTCAGGCAGCTGGAGGTGTCCACCTCCATGGAATGGCACCGTACCTCCCTCAGTTGACAAATGAGACAAAGCATAAACATGAGCATCCTGAAGTGATGGATGACAAAATCCAGGCACTAGGGAGCTCTCAGGACTGATGGGAGTAGCAGAGGGCAGGTGGCAAGAAGGGCGGCAAGAACGGTGACGAGGGTGAGCAGGAGCGGACTGAACGGTTGGCTGACACAAGAGCCAGTGTTGAGTTGTTCTCTGTGTTGGGTGGTGGCAGTTCCAGTTGGAACATGGGATGTGACATCACACAGATCCCAAGATTCCAGGGTCAACAGAAGTGGTCACTGGGGATCCCTGAATGGTTGGGCTTGAAACGGACCCTGAAGATCATCTTGTTCCAAGCTGAGCAATCTTCCCCCAGACCTTGGGGGAGCCCTGTTCTCAAGGATGGGGCATGCACAGCCTCTGTGCCCAGCCTGGGCAGTGCCTCAGCACCCTCAGTGTAAAACAGCAGCTTCCTTAGATCCAGCTTCAATCAATCAGCAGTTGAAAGCCATCCCCCTTGTCCCATCACCACAGGCCCTGTTGAACTCTCTGTCCCCTTCTTTCCTGTGGGACCCTCCCAGTCCTGCACAGCCACAGTGGGGCCTCCCAGTGTCTCCTCTTTTCAGGCTGAGCATCCCCAGTCCCACTTGGACAGCAGTCAGTCAGATCAGGGGATGTCAAGGCTGAAGGGTAGCAAGTAGCATCAGGAACTGAGAGATGGAAGTTTTAGACCCAGATTTGCCTCTAAATGTACAAAATTAATAACAGTGGAGGGAAAGATGGTGGGACACTTGGTCTAACTGGTGAATTTTATTTTTTTCTTCTTTTCTGTCATGCTGATGGTTTTTCTGTTTGAAAGGAAGCTTGGCACAATGTCCACTGTCTTCTCCATTTGTGAAGCACCAAGCAGAGTCTGGGCAGGCTGATGATGCAGAGCAAAACCTGCAAATATACTGGTGATCCTGAGTCTAGGGATGCAGCTAAACCCAGCCAAAAGTAATTTCTGGAAAGTCAAGCCTGGTTTACATTTTCTTGAGTTTGGCTATGCCAACTTAACCAGTCATTTATAAAAAAGCAAATAAAAAGCTCAAACCAAAACAGACAAAAACCCAAATAAACAAACCCACACAAACCAATCAAACAAATAAAAAACCCCAAATAAAACCAAAGGGAATGAGGAGTTAGTGTTAGTTTTGGGGATATCACAGCAGGCAAATGGCTGCTTCCCACAGGATCACCATAAAAAGCCACATAAAACAGCTGCTCCAAAATATACCCAACAGGAGAAAAATAAAAAGTGATACATGGTAACTTTGGGGGCAGCTCCACATTAAGGTGAAGGATGAGCAGTGGTTCAGACCCAGCATTCCCCACCCTCCAGGCTGCTGTTTGCTCCTGATAAAAGACCCTTGCAGGACTGTGGCCCCTCTCAGTGCAGTGTAAATCATCCCCACAGCTCTCAGCTGAGCCACTGGCATTTCCAGAGCAAGATCCAGGCACAATCCTGAGCATCTGTGGAAGATCCTGAGCATCTTCATGCCTAGAACCACAAAACAGCTCAGGCTCTCCCTGGACTGGGTTTTCAGGGGAGGTTTCCATATGCCTGTGAGATCTGTTCATCCCTCAACATATCTGACTTTATGTACAATGATGCATTTTTGTTCCTTCCTTGTTCCTGTGTGCCAGTGAGGAAGAATCCATGTGAATGGAGGATGTTGTGCACAGGAACATTTATTCCTGGATTGCCATTCTGCTTCACTGTCACTCAGCTGAACATGGTCCTTTTCTAAGAGGGACTTACAAGAAATGTGTAGGAATTTTGGCTCTGAGAGGAGCAGAAAGCACATTTTCTACACCCCATTCCCAGCAGATGCAGTTTCCCTGGCAGAACAGTGATTGCCATTCATCTTCCTGGGAAGATTGTGAAGACATTCAGAGATCACAGGTTCAGCTGGCCTTTGGCTTTGTGTCCCTCATTTCAGATAGCCAGTTTCAAGGGCCATTGAAAGAGGCTCATGTTTGCCTTGCTACCCAGAAGTGCTGTAGTTATTTCTAGGAGAAAACAAAAAATTGATTGTCCTCTGGTGTGGTAGAAATCCCACCACAATTGTGAGTCTGTGAGCAAAGACAGCCTGTGCTTTTTGGGGCTGTAACAGCTGAGAGTGTGGCACAGCAGTTTTTATATTATTTTTAGAGTGCTGAAAACATTGTTCGCAAAACAATCTTTCTCTCCTGTCTTCTGTCATAAACTGTGGAACAGAGAAAATGGAAAGGAGCAGAGGTTTGTTTAAATTGACTGGGGTTTTTAAAGTCTTAAAACAGTGTCAGCTTGATGCATGATACTTTAGAAATTGGATTAGTAGCACATATTTCATCCCACCAGAGAAGTGGGATTGAAGACTTCCAACAACAGAGACACTAGATGTGCAAGAGCTCAGTTTTCCACCCCTCACACAAGTGTTTTGCTGTACTATTTTAAGCAGCTCAGCCAGATATATTAAAATATTGCTCCAAACAACAGCAGAATGAAAATGTTCCACCAAATGGGGAAAAATAAGAAAAGTGGGCGGCAGCTCTTTCTGAAGAGCTTGTGTTGATTTTGCAAAGTTGGATGCAAACAAGGTTTGCCATATTTCTTTCCTAGAAAAATGTAGATATTTAATAGAAATCTGTGTCTGAGGCTGCTAAATTGGGTATGATTTTAGATCTGGGTGGAGCAGAACAGGTTCCAGAGAAGCTGTGGTTGTGTCACCCTTGGAAGTGTTCAAGGCCATGTTGGATGGGGCTTGGAGCAACCTGGTCTAGGGGAAGTGTCCTGAGTATGGTGAGTCCATGGAAAGAAACTTTTGGTTTTCCTGAGATGCTGCCCTTGCAAGGGGAGCTCACAAATACCCCATAGTTTGAAATGCTCTGAGCAGAACCCAGCTGTGCTTTCTCACAGGTGATGAGGGATTTTCACTTGTATTTTATGGGGGATTTTCAGAGGGCAGTGCAAGAGTATCTGAGTGTATTTGACAGGCAGAGAGGGCCAGTGTGGCAGCAGCTTAATGCAATGGAGCTTTTCCTTCTGTGACCCTGTATAACCTGAGGCACTCTGGGGCTCTTGGACCCGGCAGCTGGACAAGTTAATCATTGTAACAAGTGATAAATTAACCTGCTCCACTCTCCTTAGCATGGCTGTGATGAGCATTAAGTAAACCAGTGAGCCCTTGCCAAGGTGGGAGCTTGTTCTTAGCCAGGGAGCAGGGAGAAAATATTGCTTGGAGTCAATAAAGCAACTCTGCTTCCCCAGGAAGAGGAAAAGAAGTAATTAAATATGTGAGTGCTGCATGGAATAATTTGCACAAGGATATATCTTGTCTGCTATGCAGGAATGTTCCCAATCAACTATGCTTCTCCTGACCTTTATTTTTCTGTATTTCTAAAAAATCATAAAAGAGACTCTTGATTTAAAAAAAACCAAAGCACCTTGTATGGAGGCATTTTTTCCTTTCTTCAGAGTGCCTCTTTCTTTTGGTCCCTCCAGAGCTCTCACTTCATTTCTGCTGTTCCTTGGAGCACAGGCTTACCTCTTTCCTGATCCCCTGGGCTTGTTTTGCCTCTGGGTGTCATGAACACTATTAATTGTGGGGTTTTTCTCTCCATCTTAAATCTGTCTCTTCAAGTGGTTTACCTTCATTTACCTGTTCGAGTGATGGATTTTTCTCACCTTTTATTACTTAGTGCTTTTTCTTCATTCTCTAAACCCAACTTCTCCCTTGCCCTGTGGCTGTTAGATGCCATTACAGGAGCATTCATTCTTTCTCTGCTGCTTGTCTGAGCTTTCACAGGGAGCTGAGAGCTCTTTGGGGTTAAACTTGACTCACTTCAGTGCCTTCCTTGATGCTGCCTGTGTACTTGGACACTTTAAGGGAATAAAGTCTCAGTGTGGAGATTACAGCTGTGAAATAATGGCTCTTTTGAAGAAGACAAGAATGCTGTTGTCAATCTTTTCAAGGATAAACTGAGCACCTTCTTTTTGGTGAGAACCAGGCTCAGCTCAGCACAGAGGTGGCTGATGCAGGTACCCAGGTTTGGAGGGAAGGGTGCAGCTCCTGGGGGTGTGTTTGTGGGAGGCTGTAAGGTTTGTGTGGGGTCCTTGGAGCAGTGGGAACACCCCACTGGGAGATGCACATCAGGAAATGGGTGCACAAAGGGCCTGAAGTGTGACCAGCTTTGGTGAAGCTTTCCATAGGAAAAAATATTTTTACTGGGATTTTGGACAATTTGAGGCTCCTTCTCATATCCTTTGCCTGAGGAAAATTCCCCCTTTGCAAGAGTGTGGGAAATCCTGAGTTCACACTATGAAAAGCCCTGATCATTATATTTTTTTTTTATTTTTCAATGTTGTCATCCCAGCAGGAGTCAGAGAAAGAGAATACGTGTGACCTGCCTGTCTTTGACTTCGTGACAGGAACAATGCCAAGGGGAAGCTGGTCAGAGGAGCATCACTGCTCTGTCCTTAATTTTCCTGCACAACTGAGGATGATTTAAGAACTAAGGCACAGCCAAGACCTTTCCTCCTCCTGTGCTCATCAAGCAATCAGTGCCTCATCACACCTCAGTTTCAAACACCTCGTTTGCATCTGGCTGACCTTGACTGCCCTCCCTGGATGGGAAGATGAAGAGGTGGAAGTGTGAAAGATTGGGATTTTATGGGTGAGTTGTGAAATAGTGTCTGGTGCAGGCTGGTTCTGTGGAAACATCGTGTGCTGTGCCATGGAGGATGAGAGTAAATGGATTAAACAGGAGATAAAAAGGGCAAGGCACCTGGTTAGCTGCTGTTGAAGAAAATGGTGGGGAAAAAAATACATGTAAGAAATATGTCAGAGATGGTCATTAACTGCACTGCAGGGTCAGAGCTCCTTTAGTAATTGGCCATGTAGTGAATACTAGAAATTATTTAAAAAGTTCCTAAGTGACTGAGGGCTTTTAGTGAATGGTTGGGGGAAACAAAGGAATACTGTTTCTGGCAGAACTTTTATTATAATTTAAGCATCATCCTCTTTTTGAGATAACAGCTGCTTTGAATAAACTGAAATATCTTCTCCATTAGCTCTGGCAGGAACTGGATAAAGCTCTCATTCAGGTAAACTTTAACATTTGTCTGTAGAATAATAAATTTAATGAGAGTCATAAAATGTATTGTATGAGTAAGGATTGTGCTTAGGGCAAGAAGAAAGAGTAATTAGGAGTGGACAAAACATGTATTATAGTGGGGAAATTATAATTTATGGTGGTTTAACTAAGCTTAACTAAGCTAAACTCAGCTTAACTAAGCTGAGATAAAAGTCTACCTTTGTTGCAGGCTAAGCTCTAAAACAGAATTCTACTAGAGCAAATTTGGTCTACAGACAGACCTTTGGATACAAGTTTACCTCTGGTTCGAGAAAGCTCAGGGCTTGAGCAGCATTTTATGGCTTTGCTCTTGACCCTTGGGCTATAAATGCTCCTGTAAAATTAATGCCTAAGTTATAGCTTCTACAAATTTCTAAGAGTTCCAATGGAGAAAGGTCCACCTGGACTTTGGGGACAGTTTCTCAGAGCAGAACATTTCAAGGTGCCATTAAACTGCATTCAAACTCTCTTTTATTGGGGCATAAATTTCACAGCCTGGTCTATCAGCCTGACACGTTCTTTGAGAAGAGACAAACTTTACAAGCCACTTTAAAAATAATTTCACTGCCAGGTTTGCAGCTCTGAGAACATTAATAAACTGCAATGGCTTTTCACCCTGCAGTAGCCACTAAGTAATTATGATTGTCTGTAGGCAGACTAATGAAACCAGCTGTTAACAACCTAATGAGAATTTTTACCAGCCCTCTGCTCCACAGACACATCCCTTTTCTGTCCCTGATTATCCTGCACCCAGTGCTTCCCAGAGAAGTTTGATGTTGCTTGATAGTCAGGTAAAAACTGCTTTATTCTGTAGGAGTGGTGATGCTTCACCTGGGCTGCTGCCATGCTGGGGTCACATCACAAAGTCCAGTTTCTGCAGGAGCTGGGGAGCATGGAGAGCTCTGATAGCACAGCATGGCAAAGCTGGAGTGGAGGATTCTGGTTGAGTGTGCCCCTGGTTTAGTGGCAGACAGCATTAGTGATTGATAAATCTTTAGTTCAAAGATAAGGTGTTGCTGTTTTGGCTCTAATCTTAGGTTGCTTTCAACACAGTTTTCCCTGGCACTTAAGATACTTTTCTCTTGCTGTCAGTACTCTGTCATTCCAGATGACCTTTAAAGGTCCCTTCCAACCCAAACCATTCCATAATTCTTTGGATACACGATGAATAGCAACATATATTTTACCCTTATTATGGGTGATATTACATCATGTCTGGCCTTTTGGGGCTCTTTCTTCTCCAGGTCCTTGTGACTACACTCACTCCTATATGCTCTTAATTTTTTCTGTTGCTTACCTATTGCAGAATGAGGCCTTTGTCGGGGATGAGCCATTTGTTGGTGAGGGGAGACTCGGACACTCAATATGAGTGATAAGCAAGTTCCATTTATTGAAGAGAGCATCAGACACTTATACAGCAAGTACTAAGCTTATGAATATTCTGTAAGCCAAGCGATCTATTGGTTAAACTATACCATCAACTCTTCCTCATTCGTTTGGGCCTACATTCCCTATTTCCCATGTCTCTCTGTCTACTTGTTATCATACCCAGCTAGGCCCAAGGACACGCTATCTTGCAGGTGCAAAAACTCAAACTAGCTGTGTTTGGTACTTTCCCAGCTCCTGATCGGCTAACATGCGAATGTCTACGTGACCTCTGTCATGTAGCCATTTTTCCACAGAAGCCTGCCTTTATGCAGGCACAGGGAGAGTGAGTGTTGAACCAAATCAACTTCCAACACACTGGGCCAACCTCCAAAGAGTCCAGTTTGTTCTGCTGCTTCCTTCACGAACACTCGTTGCCTGCCAGTTTGCATTTTTCCCATTTCTGCTCAAGACTAGGGAATTTGGGATTTTAGACTGCTGTCAGTCTGGTAGCACCCATAACCTGTATTGGGCTATTGAAAACAAAGAGTTGGCATCACTGAATCTCTGGTCTGTTTCATCTCTAAGTTAGGAAATGTTTCCCTAAGCCTTGGTAGCAGTGATCTTGGTTCTAACTTGTGTTTTCAACAGGGAATTTCCTGTTTTATATTCCAAAGATTGATGGGGTTTCTCTGTGTCTTTGTAGGGGATGGAAAACCAGAAGGCTGAAGGCCCATCTGTCAAGGAGCCGGTGAAGGAGAGGAACGATGGCTCAGAAGAGCCCCAGGCCACATTGTCTGCTAGCAAACGATACTGAGCACTTTTGTCAGATGTGACAAAGCACATGACAAGCTTTACATGCCTCTTCCTCAGGAAAAACTTTCTGGCAGAGATGACCAATGCCACAGATTATTTCCTTTCCCTACAAATGCTCTAGGATAAAAAATGTCTACTTGTGCATTGTGCTGAACACAACTTCTCTGGAGGGATTTCCACAAAAATGGAGAGACAAACAGACACCCATTGGTTGCAGCTCAGACGATCCAGTGCAGTGGCAAGGGCAGTGTTGTGGAGGCTGGGAGAGGGCCAAGTTTCTGCTGCCTGATTTGGGACAAGTAAATTCAAACAGGATTTTTTTTCATCTGAGTGGAGTCTTTTTCAGATGGGTGTTTTCATGAGAAATCTCAGTCTGGAAGCAAGATGCCATTCTACAAAGATGCAGTTCTCATCCATGTGGTTTGGCCTGGCTGAATCATGGTTTTCTTATCTTCAAACAGCACCAAGTTTGAGTAGTAAGGAGCAAGGCAATTCCTGAAAAACTTCAGTCAACAGGTGTCTGAATGTGGACTTTTTGTCTTGATATTCCTGTCCTTCATGTAATTTGCTTGATGGACAGCATGTTTGGTTTATTTCCCCCTGTGCTGCAATCAGCATTTAAGACAGGAATTTGCTCCTTGCTGTCTATTCATGGCAGTTGCAGAGCTGCTTTTACCTGTTCTCCTCTGATAGCAGAGGGGATTTATTTAGCTCTGTCCTGCTCAGCAGTGGCAGGAAAGTGACCACATGCCTCAGTAGCACAGCTGGCATCTTCCTGTGCTCATGGAAGAGACAGGTTGATCCAGGAGAATTGTTCCCAGTGGGGTTGTTAAGCTGTGCATCTGGTCTCTAGGGAAGCAAATGAAAGGTAAGTGTAGTTCTGGGATGTCTGGCTTCTGTTTTTATCTCCCTTACTGATTTTCTGAATCCTTCAAATATGGCCCTGTTCATCTGTTCAGATGCATCTGAGCCACTTTTCCAGATTGTCATGCCTGGTTGTAGAGACACTTCTCCAGAGTGATGAGTTTCCTTATTCTAAGACACACACGTCCCTTATGAGGAGGCATTTAAACTTGGAAGTAGTGTCTCTCTTTCTGCACAAAGTAATGTGACCTGTGTGCCCTGGCAGCCATCTGAAGATAGATCAGATGCATCTCAACCTTGGTTTTCCTGAGTGAGCAGTGGTGAGAATGTCACTGGCAGATTGTCTCCCATAATGATTGTCATGAGGTCCACATTGTTCTTCAGAGCCTCATGATTTTCCAGCTTGAAATCACAAAATTGGGAAAGCTGCTCAAGATGTTTTGCTCACAATTAACTGAAGGTATTGTGTGTGGCTGCAGCTCTCTCCACAGAGAACAGCAGGCACAACTTTGCCAGGCATTGTCCTGGGGAAGGCTGTGAGAAGATCAGAGAAAAGAATGAGAAACAATTCTTATCTTCACTTGCTGCACCTGTTGTTGTGAACACGTGGAATGTGTTCTGGAGATTTGTTTACCAAAGGGTGATTTCCTAATTGGCCACTGGTGATGGTGTTTTGGATTCAATTGGCCAATCTGGTCTGTCTGTATCAGAGTGTCTGTAAGGGCGATGAGTTTCTGTATAGTACAGTTAAGTATAGCATAGCATAGTATAGTATAGTATGGTAGAGTATAGTATAGTATAGTATAGTATAGTATAGTATAGTAAAGCGATTGATCGGCCTTCTGGAATCATGGAGTCAATGCTAATTATTTCCACTATGGGGATGCCATGCTACGATAATTATCACCACCAGGTCCTCATTTGGTTTTATTTTCCAGGGCGAAATCTCCCTCTGATGGACACCTCCTACCCCGTGCAAAAGCCCAGGTCACGTCACCTCCAGCTGTGGAAGAAACAGAGCTGCTCCAGAAGCTTTACCATCTCCTGGAAGCCAAGGGGTTTCAGACAAGGATGGAAGGAGTGGAACTCCTCCGAGACCTGTGCAAAACCAGCCCCCAGCTCATCTCCACTAACATTGCCCAAGTATGTAAGGTATCTTCACTGCTCCTTTCCTTTAGCTCCTTTCCTAAGCCTGTAGCAGCAAAGTTAATTCAGTGTGTCTTGGCACTCCATCCTGTCTGTTTGGGACCCGCTGGTCCGTCTTACCCAGACAAATGTAATTCAGTTTCAGGCTTCAGGACAAGTTATTTCAGTCCAGCTGTATTTGTCTGGCAGGTGCATATTGATGCTGTTCATCAGATGATGGCAGAATTTTCTGCTGGTGTAACTGCTGCTCTCTCCTACTTCCAGTTGGGTTAAGTGAAGGGAATCCAGCCCCTGAAAGCACGGCAATTGTTCTCTAGACCAAAAATAGGTTTGCATAGGGAAGAGAAGTATCAGGCTGGGTTGGTTTAAACCCAGATGTTTTTTTAAAGAATACTTCTATATACTCCATCTTATCTTACACAGGCACAGCTCTGGCTACTCATTTCCATCCTTGTTCCTTTTCCTCTTGGTAAAGACAGTGCTCACCCTTCTTGGAGGTCTTTTTTTCTCTTTGGAAAAGGAGGAAAACAGCTAAGGACTCATCTCTGCCTTCTCCTCCCAGTAGCTGCTTTTTCCCTTTTTCCAGGAAAAGGTGCCTGATAATGAGGCTGTCAAGGGACTGAACCTGCTCTAATGAGAGCTGTACAGCACCTTACATTTCAGAAGTCCGCCTGTTACTTAGAGAAATGGTCCGGATCCTGGAAGAGTTGATCAGAGCCCTGCAATTCTCCAGACACTGGTTCTGAGACAAACAAAAGAAAACTTAGATCTCCGCCAGCCATAGTTTTGGCAAAATCATAATTGCCCTCAGTACTTGAGGCAACTGTATAGAAAGCTGGGCATTGTAAACATCTGCTTGCATTCAAAGCAAAGGTAGTCTTTAGCATTAATAAATGGAATTGATTTAATGATTTATAGATGGAGAGAAATACCATAAGAACTATTCTGTCCCCAGCCAAACCTCTTAAAAACAGAAGAAAAGCTTTCAACCAGCATGAGGCTGTGCTACCATTCCAGTGAGTGGCCTACAGGAAAACAGTGAAATAGTGCAAGCGAGTGCTGACCTGACAGAAAGGATCACTTTCATCTGTGACATTTCTGACTGCTACATCCACTCTTCAAACAAGAACATTTGAATCCAGCTTTCATGTGGCTTGTTCTCTTCACAGATTTTTGATTATTTTGTCCTGAGAATATCTGACAGCCACAAGAAATTGAAGCAGAGGGCGCTGGATGTGCTGGCTGAAATCACAGGAGCCCTGAAAGATGCCTTGAACCCGGTGATCATTGGTTTGGTGGAAGGAATAACAAAGAACCTGAACTCAAAGGATCCCAGGGTTCGTGGAGCAGCTGTGAAAGCACTGGAAGAATCCATTGCTCATTTGGGTAAGGCTGAGCCCTGGCAGGGACTCTCCTCAGCTTCGTCTCTGTCTCTCCTGCACAAGAGAGCGCTGAGTGCCTTGACAGCTGCTCTTGTCTGTGGAACACTCCAGCTGACACCCACCAGAGGCTGTGCCGGTGCAGTCCTTATGCACCATCCCCAACAGGCTGGAATGGGATCAGCATTTCCCAACAGTCCCAGGAGCCCTTGGCTCTCTGCTGCTTGTCTGAAGAGCAAGTCCTGGGCTACAGCTCTGCTACAGTTCAGAGGCAAAGGGAGTTTGGAGTTTGCTTGGGCCCCGTCTGATTTCCCAAATGAACAGCTTTGCGGTTGGCATGAAGGGACACTGACCCATCAGAGCTTCTGCAGAGCAGCCACCTGGAAGGCTCTACATTAGAGGCATTAGCTGCCTATTTTCCACTTTTCTTCTTTGTCTTCTCTGTTCAAAGGGGAACTGATGATTCACCAAGTTCATTTCTTTAGAACAAACAGGTATAAACCCAGCTGTCAGTGATGCCTTGTTCCACATGTTGTTTTGCATGGGGCAAGATGGCCACAGCAATTACCTACATAGGCAAGGGCTGCTGTAAATTCCTTTGCCACACACATTTATGTCAGCTCTGAAAATTCCGTACTGGGGGAATATGCCTGAAAAAAGGAGTGTTGAAGAGGCAGGTCTTCAAGGGGAGTTTCCACTTTCTCCTCCCCAGCTGCTCTGTGAGCTCAGGAACTGCCTGACTCAGTGCCTTTCTGTGTCCCAAGTATGGGGCTCTTCCTTTTTGCTCTGGGTTGCCAAACCTTTTCACTGCTTCCATGTGACTAAACTCTTGAGGTCCCTGGTGTGAAATGTTTTAACACAGCTCCTGGTACAGCAGACAAGTTTGGATTTACAAATGTGAAGGGAGAGCTTTTCTTTTGGAATTTAAAACCCTGCCAAGTAGGCTGGAAGGAAAGAAGGAAAGGATTCATACATCTGCAGAAATGTACTTTATTTTATAAAATGAGGTTGGCCCTGCCCTTTCTCCTATGACCTGAGAAAAGTGAGCAGAAACGTGTGTTTCCCTTGTAGATAAAGTGTCACTGCTGAAAGAGCTCAGCTACCAATGGAATCACCTGAGTGGCCAAGCCCTGCTGGATGTCACCGAGCGCATCACAGGTATGGCCTCCCCTTCTGAGCCAAGAGCTCTTCCCAGGGAGCATTTACAGGGAATGCCTGTGAGCAGACAGCAGAGCAGCTCCTCCAAACCAGGAGGTGCTGAGCTTGTCCCTGCTGCCCCATAGCCAAGGCAGGTGGGTTTGGCAGGTTTTCCCTGGCTGCTGCAGAGCTGGGCAGCACCTGAGATGGGGGCAGCGCTCGGCCTGGGGCTGAGCTCTCACTGGGGCATCTCAGAACCACCTCCGGCAAAGGGAGGGCTAAAAATGCCCCAGCTGGCTTCTCTCTGGGAAGCTCAGGGACATCTGTGATCTTTGAGGGGAAATGGTGGCAAATGCTGTTTCAGGGCATCAGTTTGTTTTGTCCTCACAGAATTCTTGTTTTTCTCTTGGAAAGTTTTGAGGCTGAACCGTGCAGAGCCTGGGGGTCACAGCTTAGGCCAGAACTCAACAGAGGTATCAGAGGCATGGGTTTAGTGCAAGGCAGCCTCTGGGGCACAGGGACAGAAGCAGAGTGCTGAGGCTCCCTGCCTGTGCTGTCACAGTGGCCTTGGACTGAGCCTTTCAGGGTGTGCAAACAGTGTCTGCCTGTGTCAGTGCTGTCCAAAATGCTACAAATGCAACTGATAATTGATTCCTCAGGGGAGCTTGCTATGTCAGCAATAGCCAAGGAATGGAAAAAGGATAATCTCAATATATAGCAGAGAAGATGATTGATAGCCTTGCTTTAACTGGGGCTAAATCCACTGCTAATTATGCCAACATCTTTGAATGCAAGGTTTAATACACTTTGTGTCTTCATTAGGAATCTCAAAAGGGCATGTTCACTGATTGGGAATGTCAAAGGTCCTTTAAAGAGCATTTGAATAAAGTATATCTCCAGCAATAGGGCATTTAGTTTAGCAGTTCTTTTGACCTCTTTTTCATAAAAACGATTTAACCATAAATTAGGACTACTTTAGAAAGAGCAGATGCTCGCTCTGCAATTCAGTAGGAACAGACAGGTGCTCCTTACGTTCAGTAGTCACCGATGTCTTTAATTGCATTTAAACTCAAATGAATTCCCATTTTAAAATGGGTACCATAACCCTTTCCTGCTTAGCAGAATTGGTTTTGGGTACTTGCAGGAGCTCTTTCAATGCTGATGACTGCTGGTGGATTAACAGCATAGAGAAAATGTAGTCTCTTCTGCCACAGAATATTAAATGCTGCTAAATAACATTTTGTCTGATCAGAAAATAAGAATGGTCTCGAGAGCATTTCAGGTTTTGATCTCTCAGACAAATCTGCCATGCAAGAAGCCTGTTGGTAGTAACTTTTTGTCTGTGATTGATATAGTTCAGTTCAGAAAACGGGCAGAGGTTTCAGAGACAATATGAGAAAACACTGGTGTTTTGGTTACATTTCAGTCCCCTGTGTAGCCTTTTTCTTTCTCTATGCCCCTATTTGAGTGGACATTACAAGAAAAAATGCCATTAACGTTGGGAAGGGAAGTGGCATTAAAATGTGGAGATGCCCAAATGCCACAGCAATGGGGTCTGAGTAATTACCTAAGGTTTGAAACAGCTCTTTGTTGGAAGCCCCAAAAGCATTCTGCCAAAGACACCAGCTGGTCACTGATGTTTCTCATCCAGCTGTCAGGCAGCAGCCATCTCTGGTGGGCTTGAGTTTTGAGGTGTGTTCTAACCCTGCCCTTTGCTGTGTGCCACTGAGCAAAGGGAAGAGCCAGAATAGACGTTTGGCACTTGACATCAAAGTTACAAAAATGGAATCATCCCTTTTATTAGAAATCTCTCCATTTCCTCTCTATGGTGCATTTCCAAATCTTCAGTGTGGGTTTAGACAATTTGTTAATGGAAATCAAAGGCAATTGGACATTTCATTCATTGTTCATGCAGAAAGAGATTGTGAAATAATTTAGTAAAGGTAGGAAGTCTGCCACGGGGACAAGGCTCTGGTTGGAGCAATTAGTGCTGAGGGGTGGGTGGTTCTCTTTCCAGGATGCTGAGCTGCTTTGCCCGTTTCTGGATCAAGGGGCTCTGGTGCTATTTTGCTGCTCTTGGCCAGAGAGGCTGGCAAGAAGCAGAAGCAGAGGCAGATCCTTGTTTGCAGTGAGGCTGGTGGGTAAGGAGCTGTGTCTCTGTCCCGGCAGTGCTTGTGCAGGGGGTTCATGCCAGGAGCCCTGAAGTCGTCCAGCACGACGCCCTGCCCGTGCTCTGGTCCTGCCTGGGGAACAAGGCGCTGCCTGTGCAGAGCGCCAACGTCCGCACCGTGGCCACCAAGCTCACCTCTGCCCTGTGCAAGCTGATGGGCACCCAGCTGAAGAAATGTGCTGCCAGCAAGCCTCCACATGTGCGGGAAAACCTCTCCAGAATGCTGGGCTGGTGAAGGTGAGATGTTCTCCAGAAAGCTGAGGAAGTGCTGAGTTGGACACCTCTGGATTTGCCTTTTGAGCTGTGCCAAAAATGACAAAATCCTAAGGAAGGGTGTGCATCTGCCCCTGCTCTCTCCATTGCCCTTCCTAGTCATGGCATGGGGGGCCTGAAGCAGCTCCAGATGGAGGACAGGGTGAAGGCAATCATGGCTCAGCCTCACAGAGAGGTGAGGGGGGAGCTGGGCCAATCCCTGCTGGGAGGAAGGGTCTTGTGGCAGCCCAGAGAGGCTGTGCACATTGCCAGGGAACAGCTGTGCCTGCATGTGCCCCTGCAAGGAGCTGTGCTGCTGCCAGTGCCCCTGGAGCTGTAGGGCTGCTGAGCTCTGGGGCAGGCAGAGGAGCAGGAGGGTGCATGTGCAGCTGAGCCATTCCTGGGGAGCACAGGGCTCTGGGCTCCCTGCTGTCCCAGGGCAGCCCAGAGGCCAGGCTGTGCCTGTGCCAGCTCTGGGCAAGTGGTTCAAGGTTTTGCCCTGGCCTGCCTCAAGTGTCTGCCAGCAGGAGCATGTTTCCCTGTGCAGCTGTTTAGACATTTCCAGGAAATGTGTCCCAGGAAATATGGAGCTTCAGATGCTTTAGGTTTGCATTGTGGCCTCTGTTTAACTTTGTGTCTCCACTTTGCAGATCTGGCTGGTTACAGTCTTACTGAGAAGTTTTCTCCAGACTCTTCCAATGTTCCCTCACCCACAAAGTCCTCGCCTCCCATCCAGAAGAGCTCTCTTTCCTCCAAGCTCAGGAAGAAGCTGCTGCCTGTATGAAGAGTGTTTGAAGAACAGGATTGATGTGTTAAGCTCGATAGCTACAGCTGTACATATGTTCTGATCTTTAGATGTAGTTTTGAATTAATGTCTTTTGATTCTGTCTTTAAGTTTTGATGACATATTTTTAACTCTATATATTTTATTTTGATGATGAAAAAAAAATAAATAACATTTAAATAAACCAAGAGGAGAATGTGAGACCAGGACCTGCTAGCCTAGAGATTATGGGAGTGCAGCTCACTCAATGTGCCAGTGTCTCACCACATCCTTTCCTCATTCTGCCCAGCCTCTGCTACTCTCAGCTTCAGTTGCTGCATGTCTTGCTCTGGCAGCTCATGTCCAAACAAAACTGTGTCCCTGCTGAGCACAGCAAGGAGCGGCCACAAAGTGGCAAGTTCCCCAGTGAACATCAAGGCAGAGACGTGGAAGTGCGGAGGATAAGGACAACTCTGGGAGGAGAAGCTGTTCTGTGTCTCTGATGATGGTGCCCACACCCTGAAGCAGCAGCCAAGAGAAGCGCTGGAAGCAGACGGGCGCAGTTTTGGGCAGCACAATAGAAAAAGTTATGAAGCCATTAGCCAGAATGCAAAGGAGGACTGCAAGGATGGAGTGTGGTGTGGAGGGGAAGGCCTAGATGCAGCTGAGGCCACTTTGTTCAGCCTGGAGGAGGGTAAAGGGCGTCATTGTGGTTTTCAACGTCCTCCTGATGGGGAATCAGAGGGGCTGCTGCAGCTCTCGTCACTGTTGGGACCAGTGGCAGGACTGGAGAAAAGGGCAGGGAGCTGGGACAGGGCAAGTTTCATTTCCATAGCAGGAAAAGGTTTTTCACCCAGAGCATGGTCGGGCACTGGGACGGGTTCCCCATTGACGGAGCCCGGGCTGGCTCTTGGGAAAACTGCGGCGCTGCGCCAGGAGCGGGGAACGGCCAAGGCGTGGGTCCTGCCTGCGGCTGACCCTGGTGAGCCACTGCCCAGTGGTTCAGGATCTACTAACTGCGGCATGGAGCAGGCAAAAGAGAAGGAGGAGGCTCCTCGATTGTGAGGTTCCAAAGGCCAAGGTTTATTCCAAGGGAAAGATTCAGCACGAAAGAGCCGCCAGCACTTCTGTGCACGGGATTTTATCGGGGTACAACTCAGGGGGTGGATACAAACGATTGAACAAGAAGGAATCTGCAGGGGAGGAGCGAGGGGATTCCATCAGTTGCTTGGCACTAATTAGGACAGATGAGAGGAGAGGGTAGGTCACATGGGCCAGTGGGGGTTCCAGCAATAGAGGAATTCCAAAGGGATCCTCAAAAGAGAGGATCGGTGTCTGCATGCTGAGGGCAGCACTTGTATTGTTGAAATGAGCCCAGTTACCCGTGCACAATCACAGGTGTGTTATGTGGGAAGGGGCTGTGCCTGTGTGAGATCTGCTTGCACAACTATTACAATAGAGTCTTTGAATGAAACTACTAATGTTACTAACTTCTCTATTTGTAATTTCACAACAACCAAAAGTGGATGCGACTTCAGCTGCACCACACTAGAACTTCTCTTGAGATTCTGCAGAATGCACATGATGGGTACCACCAAGTGCCCAAATTCCAAACTGCACAGGACGCTAACATTCTAAAGCAAATGCCGTACCAGCCTAATATAGAATGGCTAGTGGCAGAAGTCAAAAATGCATCTCACAGAGCCTGATGGACACTCAAATCCGGTATCAAAGTTGTTACCAAAATCATCACCAAAAGAGAGAAAGAAAGAGAACATCATGAGTCAGATGTCTTCTTGTGATGGACAAATCTGGAACCACCAACAGCTCCTCAGATTTTTAGCTTCCTCAGCAAACCAGTTCTAATTTTAAAAAATTACCCCTCTCCTCTTAACCATCATAAACCTATGGATGTGGTAGAAAATTAAAACAGCAGCAGAGCAGTACATATGTACTGTGGACTGTCCAGAGGATCTTGCAAAAGAATTTGCATCAGGATAAAGAGAACAGCTGAATGAAACAAGGCCTTTGTTTGACATAAGCACAAGCAATTCACATAAGTAAACAAGTACTTGGCACAGACCTACACAAGCACTTAGCACCAGTTAGCTTTAGAAAAACCTGACTGGCCTAACTTGACAGGAGAGGGACTTGACAAAAAGCTTTAGACACATTCTACCAGAAGAACTAAGGGCAAGTGTAAAATGAGCCCTGTGCAGGGAAGCCATGAGGAAGAAGTGCTGCTTTAGGGCATGGAGGCCGCTCCTGGCCAGTGCCTGGACATGAGCTTCAAGTACAGGAATCTGACAGAATGTATTTCTAACGCCCTGCCTATTGAATCACCTCAGCAGAGACAAGATGGATGGTATTTTGGAGATCCATTTCTGACATCATCCCACTGAAATGTACATGTGGCAGAGAAGCATTTTAGCGGCGTGCAGACCCCTGCCCTCCTGCCACCTCAATAAAAGGGCTTTTGGCAGACAATGCATTTGTCTGTCGATTTCTTTGAATTAGGGAGACCCTTCAGGAGTGCTGTTGGCCATCCCTTGTGTGTGGCCATCCCCTGTGTGGATCTGCAAAAGCTTCAAATCAGCTGCCTCAGCTTCCAGGGCCTCTCTTGGCCAGCATCCTGGCGTGGGTGCAGGGCTGCTGCCAGGCACTGCTGCGACCCAGCGCGACAGGACCGGCTGTCTCGTGTCCACGGAGCAGCCCTGACACAGCCAGGGCCATCCCAAGAGCAGAGAAACGCTCACGGGTCAGCAGAGAGGAGCAAGGAGCACTGGGCTGCTCTCAGGGTATCTCAGCATGGTGCTCCAGTGGAAAGGGCAGGCAGGCCTCCCACATTCAGGGCATCCCCTGCATCAAAAGGATGGGCATTTTGTCCTTTTCATCCCTCCAACCCAGAATCAGGCCTGACATCTCCTTCTCTGGAGTGGAGTTTTTCCCACTGTACCTAGGACAGGGATTGCAGCTCGCCTGGCCAGGCCACTGCCCTCACTCACCCTTACTGAGATCCTGGAGCTCTTCCTGCTGCTCCTTCATCATGGGAAACCCAGCCATCTCTGAGAACAAAGAGTTCATCTTGGCCCCAGCGGCACAGCTCCCTGCCAGCGGCGCTGCCAGCGCTGTGGCCACATGGGCTGCTGGCCCAGCAGGACTCAGCCCGGGCCCTTGCCGCACGCTGCCGCCCCAGGGCACGGCTGCCAGAGGGTGGCAGCAGCAATGGCGAGGCCAGGCAGGGCTCCTCGGTGCCGGGCCTGGCTGGCGCTGCCGGGGCAGCAGGCAGGGCCGGGGCCTGTGGGCATCCTGAAAATCAGAGCGTTTTAGGATTGCTACAAAAGGCAGGCCTCAGAGACAGCAGAAGTGCGATTAGAGTTAGGCAGTAGCTATAAGATTTGTCAGCAGAAAGTTTTTATAAGAAGTAGAAAACTAAGGAAAAATAGGACAATTGTCTGAGTATTAATGCTTGGCTAGAATTCCTCCCTAAGCTACAGAAAAGTTTATCTACCAAGATATTAGGAAGTTTTAAGCTCAATAATGAAGCCCTGTGGATTGTATGTTAATGCTTACAAGCAGGTATTATATTCAAAATAAGCAAGCATTGTTTGACTGAAGGTACATGCGCTTACAGCGCTTGGATAGAACTCTTGTCAATATGCTTCTGCTTTGTGTGATTGGTCAAAAACTTTTAAAGTAAATTCTAACATGAAGTTCTTTGTCTGCTTCTGGGGATGTGTGTGACTGTGGTCACAGGGGTTTTCAGGTGAAAGGAGAGACAAGAATATTGACTTTATGTTCAGAAGGCTTGATTTTTTATTTTATTATATATATCTTTTTTACATTTAACCTATACTAAAAGAAAAGAAAGGAAAAGGTTTCCTCAGAAGCTAGCTCAGCTAAGAATAGAATAGAAAAGAATGATAACACAGGCAGCTCTCTCAGACTCTGTCCGAGATAGCTCCATCTTGATTGGCCATTAATTATAATTATCTAAGAGGGGCTAATCACAGGCGAACCTGTTGCATTCTACATCAGCAGACAATAATTGTTTACATCTTGTTGCTGAAACTGCAGCTTCTCAGAAAGGAGAAAAATCCTAAGAAAGGATTTTTCACAAAAGATGTCTGCGATAGATGTGAGCTGCTGGCATTTTCCCATTGTCATAACCATGTAATGAGACTGATGCTGGAAGATAAACAGCTCAAGACGCGTTCCCCAGCAGTCCCGTCCCGCTGGTGATTTGTGCAAAGACCCCCAGGAAATGATAGGACCTAGCTGTGGCAGGGTGGGGCAGGGTGGGGCAGGGCGGGGTTGGGTGGGGCAAGGTGGGGCAGGGCGGGGCCGGGTTGGATGGCGCAGTATAGGGTGGAGCATGGTGAGGTAGGGCCGGGCTGCAGCAGGGTGGGGAGGGGAGGGGCACGGTGTGGTAGGCTGGTGCAAGGTGTGGTAGGGTGGAGCAGAGTAGGGTGGGGCAGGATGGCGCAGGGGTGAGCAGGGTGGGGCAGGGTGGAGTAGGGAGGGCATAGGGGAGGAGAAGGAAAAAGGATGATTGCGCTCAGCCAGCTGCCCAGGCGTGCAGTGGGCAAGGGGAAATGGCCAGAAGCCCCTTGGCCTTTGGTGCTTCTGCTGAAGCCTTTGTGCTGGTGACAGAGCGGCTGGGCAGGGGCCGGGGCTGCGGGGATCCCTGCCAGAGCGGTGCCTGGAGATGGCCACAAGCCCTGTGCCAGGCAGAAAGCGCATCCGTGTGCTCCTGCCCGTATGCTGCTGGCTGCCTTGCTGAGGGCTCCCAGGTGCCTCTGAATGGGGCTGCTCTGGAGCTGCTGTGGGGCTGCGGCGCTGCTGCCGGGCAGCTTGGCCGGGCTGGGGCAGCCCCTGAGGGGCTGGGGCGCTGGCAAGCCCTGAGCAATGGGCTGTCAGAGGCCACAAGCAGCCCCCTGCCAGCCGCCTTGTTCCTGCCAGAGTTGACTTGCAAGAGGGACCCTGGGCACTCTGGAACTAACAGCATCAGTGTTGTTGGAAATCCAAATGCAGGGAAATCTCAGACCTTTGGTCTTGGCAGCAAAGCTTAGAATTAAACACAGGATTTGATGGGAGACCTTGGAAAGGGCTCCCAAACTTAGGTGCTAGAAGCGAGAATGCGGATTTCTTGTTTATAGCAGAGACATGGGGAGGAAAGTTGAAGTGGAGGAAAGTTTAGAGTTTTAGAGTTCAAGATCTAGAAAAAATCAAATCAGTTACAGTGGTAAACAAGAAGTTTAGGATGCAGTGCTGTAGGTTTGTGTGTCATAGCATGATTGGCTAAGGAGGCTTACACTGTAGCAGGATGTGGGAACCCAGGAAATTCCTCTGGCTGCCCTGCAGGACTCGAGACCCTGTCAGAGGGCTCAGAGGCCTTGGAACAGAGCCCAAGACCCCTGTGCCTTTGATTTAGCCCTTGGAAAAAACAATTACCAACCTTGTAGGAAGAATGACAAGCCACAAAGGTTTAAGCAGAATGACAGTGAATTTATCACAGAGTGGAGAAATAGATTTTGGGGCGTTTTAGAATGGGGCTTCAGGGGGGAAGATGAGGAATCTGGGCATGTCGAGCCTTTCTCCTTCTTCTTCTTGGCCTCCATCTTCTGCTGTGATGTTGGCACTTTTAGGCTGGTTTAGAGTAGAAGCTCACTGTCTAATGTAGATGATAGGTATGGGAAAGTAATGGCAAATATTGTACACGTAGTTGTTTTTAGTATAAAAAGATAACACCGCTCCACGGGAGGCAGAGTGCCTTAGACTGTCTGGCTGAGCGGACCTTGGAAGAGAGGAGAAAGAATTTTATAGATAAGATACAATAAACAACCTGGGGACCGGGAAATGAAGAGCTCTGACTCCTTCTTTGACCGCCGGGCTGGGAAAAGAGACTTTCAAACTTATCTTGGGGTCACTCTGACCAGCTAGAGACCCCGAGAGCACGAGTCCATAAGACGAGATACTGGAGATTGGGTCCAAAACACAAATATCCTTGTTGGCCGTGTCTTCTTGGCCAAGAAATCCTTCAAAGCTCTTGTAACTACAAGTCTTGCGGCCCTGTGAGCCGTGCGGTGGAGATGTGAGCAAACCTCACCCTTCCTGTCTGTGTAGAAGTGAAGAAAAAGCAATGGCATCATCTAAAAAACTCGGAGCTCTGCTCTCTAGCTCGTTCCAAACTCCCTCAAATCCGCCAAAGTGGCATTTAGCTACAAAGAGGTGACAAGGACTCTTAGTGCTGCCTCTTTGACTCCACAGCAGCTGCTTTAGAATCTTTCACTTAACCCTGTGTAGTCATGTGCCAGAAATGGATCATTTGAAGAAACTTTCCAAGTGACTTGCATGGAGGTTTGTTTGAAGGGTATTTGAGGAGAAAGGCTCCCAGCAGAGGTCTGGGCTTTGGCCTAGCTGTGTCCCCTGCTGATTGTGAAGTGTGCCATCAGCTGCAGGGCCTTCTGGGCTAAAAATATCATCAAGTCACTTGGACTTGCTCTTTTAGGCCTCTAAGAGCTGGACCCAATTTCGGGCACATTTGGAGACCTCATCTGTGAGTGGATGGACCACCTAGGATTTTCCCAGTTGCTGGGAATGGTTCTCCGGGTCCCGGGTGTAAAACAGGGCTCCCCAGCAACTGCGCATCAGCAAAATGATAAACAATTGTCTTGGTTTGAAGAGAGAGGTGCCTGCTAAGGAAGGCAGAAGCCTTCTCTGAAATGGAAAATGTAAATCTCCTCCCTTCAAATGATTCTCATTTAGAAATTCAAATGCTCTCAGGGAAAGATATGGGGATAGGACTGTGCCTGCAGAGCCGGGCAGTGTTTGCTGATGGTCTGAGCCCTTCCCAAAGATCCTGTGCAGGCTGTCTTAGACACCTGGGGGGGCCAGGCATTCCTTCCAGCCTGGGCCACTTTGGCTGGGCTGGGGGCGGCCCCAGGGCAGAAGGCAGTGTGTGCTAGGGCCCTGGGTGGCACGCTGCAGCACGGTCAGGCACTGGGACGGGTTCCCCATGGACACAGCCCAGCGGAGCCCGGGCTGGCTCTTGGGAAAACTGCGGCGCTGCGCCAGGAGTGGGCAACGGCCAAGGCGTGGGTTCTGCCTGCGGCTGAACCTGCTGAGCCACTGCTCAGTGGTTCAGGATCTACTAACTGCAGCACGGAGCAGCCAAAGAGAAGGAGGAGGCTCCTCCATGGTGAGGTTCCACAGGCAAAGGTTTATCCCAAGGGAAGGATTCAGCAGCATAGAGCCGCCAGCACTTCTGTGCATGAGATTTTATCGGGGTACAACTCAGGGGGGCGGATACAAAGGATTGAGCAAGAAGGAATCTGCAGGGGAGGAGCGAGGGAATTCCATCAGTAATTAGGACAGATGAGAGGAGAGGGTAGGTCACATGGGCCAGAGGGGCTTCCAGCAATAGGGAATTCCAAAGGGGTGGTGCAGTCAGGGATTGGTCCAAGGCAAAAGTGACAGGGAAGGTTGAGGAATAAAGAGCTGGATTATCTTGAGAGGCAGGGAAGGAGCTGGAACAAAGAGCGGGGAATGGCATGAGGGACAGCTTTGAGGGAGGGAAAAACCTAGGGGTAAACCAACTTGGGGAAAATACGGGGTACATGAAAAGAAACCATTCTACCATAACTGATAAATAAACACGAACCGGAACACCCCAGGGAAATGGGCACAGCATCAATCCCGTCTGAGTTTGAGAAGTGTTTGAACAACTTGGAGCAGTCACTCAAGCTTTTAGACACTACATCCAAAGTCAAGGGTAGTGACCTCTAGGTTTACATGAGTATATACTCCTGAGTATGACTTTAGGCAGTGTTTTAAGAAACTCGTTTTATGTCCGATCATACCCCAAATCCTTGTAGATTGTGTGGAATGTGGAATCCTTTTGTTTTCACTGCTTGTTAGGACTATCAAAAAGAATATTCGTGCTGGGTGACTCAGAGACAGCCTGTGTATGTTAAGTGTAGTCTACAGGGGATAAAGAGAAGGAAACAACAAGTACTAATACATCCGGCTAAGTTTGGAAATTTAGCTAGCATGAAGAATGAATAACACAAGAAGTAAAGATGGTATTAATAAGAGTCCACTAGAATGTAATTTAGCAGATGAGAAAGATTTGGGAGGAGGCCCAGAGGGTAATTTTTCATGTAAGGTAATCTGATGAAATACTCTTACCCAATGGTAGGCTTAGTATCAATTAGAAAGTGCTGAAAAGTGACCCCCTAATGGAACGTTATGATCCATTGTTACAGTTGATGTTATTTTTAAGACAAGGAGAAAAATGAGATCCAGTGATATATGCAGACATGGTTTTTACCCTGAAGAATAAACCCAAGTGTCAGAAAGAATGTGGCTTTGATTTGGTCCCACAAGACCTTTAGTCCTAACTTTGGAAACAGATAAGAGGCAGAAAAGAAAGAGATGTCATTTAGCACTCAGCATAAGGCAGAGATGTTTGAAATGGGCTCAAATTCACCAGGAAGATTGTGTTCTAGGTGTCCAAGACTTAGAGCTGAGTTAGCCCAGGCCAGCACGGGTACACTCCACCTCAGGCAACCACTCCGGCACCTGAATGAAAGCCAAATGGCCGTGAGGATGAGATGAATAATCGAGGTGAGGGGACAATTTCAGGGACCCCCAGTGACAACCAACACAAGGAATAAAACCAAGAAAGCTTGGCCTTTAGTCACCCCCTTAAGGCAAGTCTTGAGTCCCCCAGGAGAAGCCATGTGGGTGAACATCTGCTTTTCTACTAGTGACCTCAAGAGTTGGTGGCAAAAAGTTGAAAAGGATAGAGAAAACGCTAGCAAAGCAGCAAAAAGATTGGAGTTCATAGTCAAGAGTCAAGAGCCAGACTGAGGTGATAGTGATTTCATATTGACAGAGATAACAAAACCAGCAAAAGAGTTGGTGATCAAGGTGGCCAGAGCACGTGTGCAGGGACAAATTGCTAGTGGAGCCTTGCAAGGTACAATGGACCAGCTGTGTCCTACTGCAAGCCCTTTGTGGGACGCGAACAATGCAGGCAGCTGTGCAATGTTAACTAGATACCAGGACGTAGTCACATTGGAATTAAAAAATGCCCTTCCAAAAGCAATAACTTGGTCAGTAAGAGATAACGTTACACAGAGACAGCACAAGTCACCCACTGACTTTGTGGACAGGCTCTTAGCAGCTGCATGTAAATGCGCAGCCCTGCATCCCTGGTCGGATATGGGAAAGAAGCAGCAGTGGGTTTCCCTGATGTCAGGGCAATCTAGCCCAGATGTCAGGCAGAAATTTCAGAAGCTGAAAGAGCCTGTCAAGAGAGACTTAAAGGCGTGAATGAGAAAAGCATAGAAAGTGAGTGTTTATCAAGAGAGAGAAAATAAAAAAGAGCTCCCTGCAGCCATGGTGGCAGCTCTGGATTGGCACCAGGCAGAGGCCAGACGTGGGCGTGGATGAAGCAGAGGCAGGGACGAAAAGAGCAGAGGCAGAGGAGGTTCAAAGCAGCCACAGACCAAGCTGGGGCCAAATCAATGTGCATCTTGTAAGAAATCAGGACACTGGAAATAAGGCCAGTGCCCAGAGTTAGCAGACAAAGTACACAAAACTCTTGCAGCCACTCTAGATGATAAGAAATGACCGAGACTGGCAATTCTTACCCTAGCAGGTTACCGGTTTAAATACAGCTAACGAATAATAAAGAAGTTGAATTTTTAACTAATTGTGGAGACACATTTTCACTCTTGAATCAGGCACTGATACCCAAAAGTGAAAACTATCTTCAAGCACTAGGAGCCACTGGCCAGCCAGAAAATGCATTCTTCCTGAAACCACTTCAATATAAAATCAAGTAGAAAATGGGAATACATCAGTTTCTTTATTTACCAAACTCACCCAAGTCTGTCCTATGCAGGGATTTGCTTGAAAATTTGGAAGCAACAGTTCCGTTTAGAAAAAGAAAACTTCAATGGAAGGTACCTGAACACAAATGAGTGGTTTTAGCAGTAGGACTGACAACTGACACCAGACCAACAAACAAGAAGAACTAGTTAGAGGAAGTATTGAATCAGTTATACCCAAGAGTATGGGATACTGATAGCCCAGGAAAATCAAAACGAGCAGACCCTATGAAAATTGAGCTAGAGACAAGAGTTAAGGCAGTAGTCAGAAAGCAATACCCTTGAAGATTAGAAGCTAGGAAAGGAATAGAGCCAACAATCAATGAAATCCCTGACATCAGGACTATTGGAAGAATGGCAGCCAAAATTTAATACTGCTACATCAGCAATAAAGAAACCTAATGGAACTTAGAGACTAGTGCCAGATTTCCAGGCAATTAATGGTTTATACCTTACTAGCTTACTAGCTAAGCTTGGAGATGATTTTATTTGGTGCGGGGAAGGTCCATGGGCAGGTGCTGTCGAGAGCCGTTCCCTCATGGTCTGAGAGACCAGCTCCCCCAGCCCACCCTGCTCTCAGGCCCGGAGGTTGTAATGTGCGCTCGACCGGCAGCCGAAGGAGGGCTCTTGACACAGTGTCTGATGCAACAGGGTTTTTTGAAGGTAGGTCAGAGGGTGCAGGTTGGGTGAGGGTGAGAAGAGGGACAGGAAGAGGCAGGAGCACAAGCACTGTAACACGACACCTAAGGCACCTGCAAGCTGCTGGGGAAGCCTCAAGTCTGCTCAGTGAGCCGCGTGTGCCCTCAGCATTGGGACAGCCACCTTTCCCTCAGTGAGCCTCACATGCCAGGGTCAGCAAATCAAGAGGCACCAGCCATGCTGTAGGTGACTCAGAGCGAGTGCAGAGGGTCATGGTGGCCAGGGGCCAGAAGCAGGCAGAAAGCCATCGGGGCTGGGGAAAAGGCTCTGCTCTGCTTACAGCGTGGGCTGAGGGCTGGGAGAGCTCCATTTCCCCCTTGAGATGTTGGAGATGGGGCCTTTCAGCCTCCTGATAGGGCTGCAGGCAGCCAAAGGAGTACGACGACACAAGGCCGAGAGCAGCAAAGCAAAGAGCCAGCCGTGCGCAGCACAGGGAGGTGGCCCAGTGCAAAGCCAGCATGGCACCCTGAAGGTGCCTGCTTCACTCTCATGTGTCCCTGGCCTGGGAAGGACAGGAATGTCCGTGGTCCAAGAGGGCCTTTCTGTGGCCCCTTTGGGCTCAAAGCTGCTGCTCTCTGGCTCAATGGGGCCTAAAGCCACAGAGCTCGGCCTCCCCCACAGCAACAGGAACAAGACTTGGATATCAGGCAGTGGAGCTCAATGCCTAAGGCTCAGGGGCAGGGGCCTCCAGTCTGGAGCACAGGGAGGGCACACGCCCAGCCCCACAACAGCTGGCCTCACAGCCCGGAAAGGCCAGGACCAGGGTTCCACGCCTGATTCCAGGGGGTCCCTCCCACTAGCCACTGACCTAGAAGCACCAGAGCAGCCGGCTGTCAGGATCAAGGCGGCTGCCAGGGGGCTGCTTATGGCCTCTGACAGCCAATTGCTCAGGGCTTAGCAGTGCCTCAGCCCCTCAGGGTCTCCCCCAGCCTGGCCAAGCTTCCCGGCAGCAGCGCCGCAGTCCCACAGCAGCGCCGGAGCAGCCCCATCCAGAGGCGCCTGGGAGCCCTCAGCAATGCAGCCAGCAGCACACGGCCAGGAGGACACGGATGGCCCTTCCTGCCCGGCACAGGGCTTGATGCCATCTCCAGGCACCGCTCTGGCAGAGATCCCCGCAGCTCCGGCCCCTGCCCAGTCGCTCTGTGGCGGGCACAAAGGCTTCAGCAGAACCACCAAAGGCCAAGGAGCTTCTGGCTATTTTCCCTGCAACACCGCACACCTGGGCAGCTGGCTGAGCACAAGCACCCTTTTCCCCCTCTTCTCCTATGCCCTACTGACCCTGTGCAGGAAAAGAAAGATCCTGGGACTCTGTGTATTGTAAGATATTCTATTCTATTCTACTCTAAGATATTCTATACTCAACAAAAAGGAAAATACAAACAGAAAAATCTCGAAGAACAAAAAGAAAATCCCTGCTGGCTCAAATGGCTCCAGCAGACAGTCTTGCAGGTCATCTCTCTGCGGAGCTCCAGCAGAACAGCAAAGCAGTGCCGCACAGACGAGGCCGTTTCCTCCATGCACTGCGGAATTGATCTCGCAGCTTACGCCATGGGGAGTAGGGAGCTCTCTGTACGGCCCGGAGAACTAAACAAGATTCAACTGCAGCATCTCTGATTGCAGGACTGCTGTCATAGGCCATTTCTTCAAGGGCTGCAAGAGAGAGGAACAGAGGCAAGGTCAGATCCCGCATGTGCAGGGAGCCGAGGAGATCCCCCTGCCAGGGCCATCCCGGTTGGCTCTTGCCATGGCCAGGAGGGAGAAGGGAGCAAGGGGATCAGCCCGAAGGTGCTGGACATGAATGGCACACGTGGCCCTGAAATCTCTGTGTGCTCTGCCCACGGGTGCAGATCCCTCCGCAGCCGGAGCAGGGCTTGCAGCTGCCCCCTCCAGCCCCCTGGAGCGGTCAGCCCGCTGCCCTCACTCACTCACCAGTGCAGATCAGCTGGAGCTCTTGCTGCTGCCCCCTCAGGTGCCGCCCGGCCATGCCTGTGAACACAGAGCCTGTCACGGTCCCAGCGGCACAGCTCCCTGCCAGCGGCGCTGCCGGCACTGTGGCCACACGGGCTGCTGGCCGGGCAGGGCTCAGCCCGGGCCCTTGCCGCACGCTGCCGCCCCAGGGCACGGCTGCCAGAGGGCGGCAGCAGCAATGCCCAGGCCAGGCGGGGCTCCACGGCGCCGAGTCGGGCTGGCGCTGCGGGGGCAGCAGGCGGGGCCAGGGCCGACCTGCGCCGGGCCGGGGAGGAGCCCGGGCTCGGGACTCACCCAGGAACCTGACGGCCGCCTCTCGCAGGGGCTCCTGTGGGCTCTGCAGGTAGCGCAGAGCCCGGCGCAGGTGCTCGGCCGCTCGGCTCCTGTCCTCTGCCAACTGGAGAGAGCAGCAGGAGGGAAGGGTTGGCGTGGGCTCAGCTCCTGGGCTGGGTGCTGCCTGCGCCCAGCGCCGGCCTCCCCTGCTCGCACAGGCCTGAGGCGCGGCCAGCAGCCGCTGGCCAAGGGCTCCCGAGGGGAGGGGGCGGAGGGCCGGCTGCTGCCCGGGGAGCCGCGGTGCCGGCCCGCAGCCCTGCCGGGCCGGGGCTCCAAGGCCACGCGGCTCGGGCCCACGGGAGCCTGGAGCAGAGCCCGCGTGGCCTCGGGCTGCAGCAGCGGGCACAGCTGCCAGCCCCGCACACTGAGCACCGCCCCCAGGGACCTTGGCCATGCTGAGGCTGGGGGTTCTCGGCTGCTCTTACCAGGCACTTGCCAAAGCTCTGATCCAGGTGTAGCATTTGTTCGATGTCCCTCCTCTTCAGGAATCTGGCTGAGGAATGCAGCGTTTCCCAGGAGGCCTGGAGAGCAGCAGAGACGCAGAGATGGCCCCACAGTCCAGGGCACAGGAGCATCCCAGTGGCACAGGCTGGAGGAGGCTGCAGCCCGCAAGGTGCCAGGGCAGGAGGCAGCCCAAGCCCCTGCCAGGGGGACAGCAGGTGGCCACAAGTGCTCACCTCAGCAACAATCTGATTCTCATCATGGCAGTGGAAGTAGAGAGGGAGCAGGCTCTGGCGCACGTGAGACTTGAGGGCCTTTCTTCCCTCTTCTGTTAATAAGTCCAGCATCTCTTGAAAGACAGCCATGGAGCTCAGCTGCAGCTGGATATCATCCTGGATGAAAGGAAAGGGCAAAAGACGTAGGCATCAGCTGCTTCAGGCCCCCCAGGGCACAGGCCTGCATCTGCACAGGGCACCAAGGGTCCGGACAGCAGCCAGTGGCTGTGGCTGTGGGCACAGAGCCTTACGCTGTCAAAGAGTGGCAGGAGCGCCTCCACCAGCTGCAGGGCGATGGGGGTGGCTATGGGGCCACCATTATCCAGGAGCAAATATCTCAGTAAAAGAATGCTCATCCTGATGATGTCACTGTCATTTTCCTCCAGGAGCTCCACAAGACTTCCAGTCAGGCTCCGCAGTTTTTCGGCCTGTGCGGAACACCACTTTGTGAAAGGCCGCCCTGCTGCCGCAGGGCCCAGAGGCCACAGGCCTGTCCCAAAGCACTGGGGCAGCTGAAGCGGGAGGCAGGAGAGCTGGGAGCAGCTGACCTAGCGGCCGAAGCCCATGCAAGGCCAAGCGACAATGTTGCCCAGCCCCCCGCTGCCTGCACGGCTTCAGCCACTGCCCCCTTCTCACCATCAAGGGATTCTTGCCCAGCACTACGAGGCCTCGGAGTGCTAAGTAACGCCTGGCCACGTGCTCGCTCTGCAGGTTCTGTGCCAGGATCTCCAGAATGCTGTCACTGCATTGGCTCAAGTCCAGGCACTCGAGGACCTGAAAGGCACAGGGCAGTGACAGGGGAGCCGTCCGGCAGGAGCCCGGAGCTGCACAGGGCCGGGCCCAGGCAGCAGCACAGGGCACGGGCTTACACTGTCCTGGCAGCTGTGGCTGTGAGTGGGCAGAGGGCTGGGAGGCAGCTCAGCCAGGCAGCGCTGGCCTTGAGGCTCACCTCCACAAGGAATGCCAGGGCAGGGAAATCCCAGTATGGCATCTCTTCTCTGAGCATGGCGAGCAGGTAGAATGCAACCGCGGAACAAAAGTGGATGGCTAAGCGGCAAATTTCTCTGAAGAGGGGAAAAAGGAAACAAGAGCCTGAGCTAGTGAGGCAAACCTCTCCCAGGCGTGACTCATCCAGTTCTCATCTTTCCCCAGCACCCTTCCAGCAAAGGGGCGTGGGCCATTTGGCAGTTGGTTGCTCATGGGCACCCTCCTCTGCCAGCCTTTTCCAGTCTGCTTGGCCGTTCCTTTAGTGACAAGGCCCTCTGGCCCATGGCCACCACAAACACTTTGTGGGCCATCTGGGCACAGAGCAGCAATGTCAGAGGCAGTGGGGAGAAGGGGGTCTCACCTGGCAAGCAGAGCCATGGCAAAGTGGTGAGTGTCAAGAGAGAGCAGCGTGTCCCAGGCACACCTGCGCTCCATTGCCACCACCACATCCTCGCAGCGGAGAAGGCAGAGCAGGGACTTCAGGGTGCGCACTGCAAACCTGTGTGCAGAGCAAAGCCCAGGTCACACTGGCAGCACTGGCTCCTTGGCAGGCCACGTGGCAGGGACAGGAGGAGTGGCATGGAGCACCTGTTGGGGCTGGTGGCAAGGCCGTGCTCTTCCTGGCATGCCTTCCAGAAGGTGTCCACCACCTCTGGCATATCCAGAGTGCTGAAGAACACTTGGAATAGCAGATGCGCCAATAGGCGGGGGAAATACACCTTCAATATCCGTGGCAGACAGGGCACCTGGAGGATCTTCCACGTCACCACGGTTGCCTGCAAAGGACAAAGCCCACCGAGACAGCGCTCAGTGCCGAGGTGTGCGTGTGGCAGGGCCCGAGCGTAGCAGGGAGAGGCCCGGAGAGACCTTGGCAGGGGGAGCACGGGGCCTGGTGGGCCTGAAGCTGCCCCTGGGCCAGGTTTCAGGCCAGCGCCTGAGGCAGGGAGATGCAGTGGGGGAAGGAGGATGGAGAGCTGCTGGAGAGGCAGCCTTGGGGCCAGCAAAGGCCAGTTGCAGAAACTCACAGCCAGGGCAAAGACAGCCGTTTCGTCCCCATCGGAGGTGCAGGTGCTGTACTCTGGCCAGCTGCCCAGCACATCCAGGAGGATCAGCTGCGCCAGCTCCACAGTCCTGGCTGAGCCCATGATGGTCTTCCACATGGCCATGGCAGCTCTGCAGGGTTAGAGCTGTGTCTCAGGGGGGTGTCAGACACAGCACCATGGGCAGCTGAGCTGGCTGCCATTTCTGCCTGGGCCCACTGCCCCCCTGCCAGCAGCAGCCCGACAGCCCAGGCCTGTGGGGACAGAGCCCTGAGAGGTGGCAAGGGAGCATGGCAGCAGGCTCAGGGGCTGTCGTAGCAGCGCTGGGAAAGGGAGCAGCCAGAGGGCCCTGGAAGTCTCTGTTGCTCAGACACCTGGGCAGGCTTTACAGGGTGATGGGCTGGGGAGGCCTGAGCTCTGTGGGCAGGTGGGCCCCGTACCTGTCACAGGATGGGGCCACACGCAGGAGCGTCATGACCGCGTCATTTGGCTGTGCTTCGGTGAGATGCAGCAGGGTCTTGTCCAGCCTGTGCTCAGCAGAATCATTTGCCATGAGCCACTGGTGGATGTAGCTCACCATGGCAGGCACCTGGAGAAGGCACGGGGAGACTTGGAAAGCTGCCAGAGGGAGCAATGTTCCCAGCTTCCCCAGAGAAGTGCTTCCCTTCCCACTCCATTGCCATGTGGCCTGAAAGGCTCACAGCAACCAGCACGCGTGGCTGGGGAGGCCAAGCAATTGCTGGGAGGATCAAAGCCTGGCCACAGGCTGCTTACTTGTTTTGGAGTGTATAAATGTTCCTCTACAAGCATAGAGAGCAAGGCAGCACTGGTCTTGCTTTGGAAGATGGGCGAGTACGGTCTGAGGCCTACGCCCGTGGCGATGGTCTCTTGCTCCTCAATTCTCTTGAGGAAGTTGCAAACGAACTGTAGGAGAAGGGCAAGAAGCCGGGGATGTTGCATGGAGTGCTGCACACACGGTGCTGGGCTGAGCAGGGACAGCAGGCCCAGCCCAGGTGGGGGTGGCTGCAGGTACCTGCGCTGTTCTGCGGAAGCGGCCACGGCTGGACTCCTGCTCCTGTGTGCACTCCAGGGCTGCATCTGGCAAAGAGCAAGCGCAGCCAGAGATGAGGGGCTGCGGGAGAGGTCAGAGAACACAGCCCAGCCCTGCGATCCCCAGGCAGGGAGAGCCCCGGGATGGCCCAGGGGATGGGGCACGACCACTGCGGGGTGTCTGCCCGGCCCCTCTTCCGTCCTGTCCTTGGGCATGTCCCCAGGGGATGGCATGGCATGGCATGGCACGGCATGGCATGGCATGGGGTCAGGTTGGCTGCAGGCACTAGTCCTGTGGCCTAGCTCTGCCACTCACCCTCCTGTGGTGGCTGGAATGGCTCCAACTGTTTAGTCACCAGTGGTGAAGCAGCTCCAGGGCCTTCTTCCTCCTCTTCCCCCCAGGCCAGATTGGGCACTCCTGGGGTTCTGTGCTTCATGTCAGTGACACTAGCTTCTTGCAGAAGAGATACCTTGGAAATGCTCCAAGGGCACCAAGTCCCACACACTGCCCTCAAGGGCAGCTGCGAAAGAGAAGCCTCAGGGAGACCACGGGTCAGCAAGTCCTGTGGTCTGGCCTCGAGCTCAGCTAAAAGAACAATGCCTCAGAAAACTTCCAGGTGGGAGACGAACGAGTGCGCTGTGCGGGGGCTCCTCACGGCACCGCTCTGTCCTGTCCTGTCCCATTGCGTTCTCCCAGCACCCGGGCACGCTTCTATTTCTCACGTGTCACAAAGGGACCTTGGACACCGGGTTCCATTCCATGTCACAGTGACCGTGCTGCAGTGTGTCACCAAGGGCCCTTGCACACACTGCCGCCTGCCCTGGGGCTGCCCCCAGCCCAGCCAAAGTGGCCCAGGCTGGAAGGAATGCCTGGCCCCAGGTGTCTAAGGCAGCCTGACAGGATCTTTAGGAAGGGCTCAGAGCATCAGCGAACACTGCCGTGCTCTGCGGGATCAGGGCAGCAGAAGGAGCCCCCATGGCTGCCGACGCAGCCACGCTGGGAAGGGCACAGGGCCTTCCAGGGAAGCTGGCAGGGCCTCCTTGGGACACGTCCCGGCCCGTGGCCATCCTAAACCCACAGGTGTGACACGCACAAGGAACGTGTAGGCCCGGGCACCAATGCTGCTCTGAGCCCTGGGGCCTGGGCAGCGCTGCCATCAGCAGTTGGAGCAGAGTCCCTGGCCAAGCAGAGCTGCCACCCCCCGAGCCCTGGCAGTGCTGGTGCCCGTCTGCTGCCCCAGAGACCTGTGCCCCCAGGGGCTTCTGTGCCACAGGGAGCCAAAGCCCACATGCATTAGGGGCTGTGCTCCTTCCTGCAGGGGCTGATGGCAGGAGCACCTGGAGCAACTGCTGGCAATGTTAGCATTCAAAACACATAATCACATAGGGATTATATGCGGTGCTTTTTATTCAAGAGCTCTGGGAATCGGGGTATATTCAACCCAAATCTGATTCCGACCATACATCCGAAAGGATCATGTTTTATACTTTATCTTTATATAAATCCATGTTAATTATTAAACTTATATTGTTCTATTGTATACATATATTTAGCCCCTCTCTGAATTTTCAGCATAGTTTCTCAATATTCTTCTTTTGGTTATATAAGAATTACATTTAATTACTAAACAATCATCACATCTAACAATTATATAATATATCATGCTGCTTACGCAGGTGCAGTTGATCTGGGAAAGCACAAAGCCTAACATTTTAGATTCTATCTTTAACTTTTTCCAGGGCTCCACTATCATTCTCCCCCCTTTGAAAGCACTTTCACTTCACTATAGGTGTAAATGTTCACTTGATACAGTCCTTTATTCCTCAGTTCGTACTTGGTTCTTCAAATCCAGGGTTGATGTAAACATTGTCGTGGATGCTGTTACGAACTGGAGAACCAGAAGATGGTGGGCGTGGATCTCGTGTTAGTGCCTTTATTATCCTCTGGTTCCAGGACGTTTTCTTCTGTATCTCTCCCTTTAAGATGCTGTAAACGAACCAAATTGCTAAGAATACAATTAGTAAGATTATCACGCTCTCAATGATAGATTTTAATCCATGAACTCACATTCCACCCTAATCTATTAAAGATTTTTCCTAACCAACTTGTAGCCAAATCCTTTTGCTCTTCTTGTGCTTCATGCTCTATTTGTTTCAACTGATTGATGTCACATTCAACATCTGCAGTTACATTTGGGATATGAACGCAGCAATGATCAACTTGTCCCTTTAAGAATCCACATACTCCATGCTCTTTCAGGAGTAACATATCTAGGGCCAATCGATTTTGTAAAGTAATTTTTGTGGTGGCTTGTAATTGTATATTTAATTCTTTAAATCCTTCCCAGGTGACTCTTGCCAGTCTACCTACCTGACCTGTAAGTTTGTACAGCATCTCTCTGCTCTTATAGTTTGCTATAGGACCAAGCAATGACTCTAGGGCCCATCCAAATTTCACTCCACTAGAGGGTTCTTGCCAAATGTCATCTGGATTTTCATCGTCTAGAACTTCTCGTCTTGCTCTTATCTGCAGAAGTTCATGTTTTCCATTAAATGGGGACTTTTTCCAAATTGGACATAAGGTTGGGAGGCCTAAAGTATTCTCCTTTACTTTCCCGTCTACAGGCAGATATGTTGTCCAGGTACCATCACTTGCTGCCCATACAAATTGTCCTGGACCTCAGACTATAACCCTGGTACACCCTATAATTACTCTATAATTTACTCTGCCTTGTTTATGTTTGATCCCTCTGCAAGCACAACCAATTTGTAGGGCTATTGTCAGGGGTGGCATCTGCTTTATCTCTACATCATCTGAAGTGCAGTTTAAAGTTTTATTACATGTCCACCAACTTACTTTGTCTGCCCTCGTTCTGCTACTAGTGTCAGTGTTCGTTATTGCTGGATCTGTTTCATTCTCAGGGCCTTCCCACTTAATACACCAAGGGGTTTTTGCCATATATTGGAATCTTTGAAGAATACTCACACACCACACACTGTCCCAAGGTTCTATCTGATCTTTCCTATCCTTGGCCTCACATTTCCATACAAGAGTGGTTTCTGTAACTTGCCTCGATTCGGGTACCTGTTTACATGTAATTGTTTTGTTCTTTTGCATTTCAGGTAGTTTTGATGTTATGATTCTCCAATTTACTGGGTCTCCTGCTGTCTTTGGCATTGGCAGACAGGCAGTTATTCGACTGGTGTTTTGCATTTTGGCAAAATCTTTGACTAATCCAATCATTACATTCTAAGCCCGAACTGCATTAGAAACCTTTATCACCTGTGTTTCTGTTTGTACCTCTCTCTTCATTCTAGAATGAAGAATGGTTAGTCGATCATTTTGCACTCCACATCCCAAAGATATTAATAACCATAACATTAGCACAATTACTGATAGCATTCTGAAAGCAATTAAACACATCTTATCTGCAGCCTTTGTTCATTCCAGAGTTTATACAGTCTGTGATCCAGGATGGACTTTCTTCACTCAGGTATAGTGCATCCAGGGGTCCACACCGGCTACTTTGACTGCTGTAAAGGTGGTCAGTAGTACCTGATGGAGTCCACTCCACTTTTCTTTCAGCGGTTCCTCGTTCCAGTTCTTGATGTACACCTCGTCTCCTGGATGTATGTTATGGACTGGGTTCTCGAGAGTCAGTGGTCTATTCCACACGAGGATACTCCAGAGCCGAGCTAAAGTTTTCCCAAGAGACAGAACATAATTATACACTTCCTTCTTTCCTGTGATGTGTACATTAGGGTTCAGGAGATTCATATGGTTTCCCATACAATATCTCATAAGGACTGACTGACATCCCACTCCTAGGCTTTATCCGAATCCTCAACAGTGCTATTGGCAAAGCCTGGGGCCACTGCAATTTGGCTTCTTGGCATATTTTACTGGTTTGCCTTTTTAGTGTCTGATTCATCCTCTCTACCTGTCCAATTGTCTGGGGTCTCTCCGAATTCTTCCTAGCTGTGCTTGTCGCCTGGCCACTGGGTTATTTTTCAAGCAGATATCACATTTTGTCATTACTGATTTTGCCATTGTTAACATCCGTACTGAAATTAAACTCTGCTTTAGCAATTTTACCAATGCCTCTGCTCCCCAGTGACATTCATTATGTTTAATTTATAGAACTTCTCTCATTATCAAGGGGGGTACCACTATTTGTCCTTGTGCAGTCACATACCATCCCTGTGATCTCTTTTGTGCATTTAGCAAATGTGCCAGTCTCTCATCTTCTACTGAATATTTTGGTTTTGGAGGCAAATTGAATTGGGATATATTAAGCTTCAAAGGTATCAATGCCATTGTTGTTTGTACCTCTCGAGCAACCTGTCGGGCTGCCCAGTCTGCCTTTCGATTTCCCTCACAGATTTTGGAGTTTCCTGATTGGTGTGCTTTGCAGTGTATGATTGCCACTTGTTCAGGTTTTTGCACTGCCTTTATCAATTGCAGGACTGCATCCTGATGTTTAATGTGCATACCCCGAGAAGATAACAGTCCTCCTTCTTTCCATAGTGCTCCGTGTACATGCACCACTCCAAAAGCATATTTTGAGTCAGTCCACATACTTACCTTTTTCCCTTCACTTAATTCTAGTGCCCTGGTTAAAGCAACCAGTTCTGCCTTCACGGCAGATGTATTTGGTGGTAATGCCTTTGCCTCCACTGCTGTATTGACTGTTGTTACTGCATATCCAGCGTATCTGGTTCCGTTTTCCACGAAGCTGCTCCCATCTGTAAACAGCTCCCACTCAGGCTGCTCTAGTGGGACATCTTTCAGGTCTTCTCTTGCTGAATGGGTGTACTCTATTACTTCTACACAGTCGTGTTCTAATGGGCCTTGTTCAGTTGTGGTCCCTAGGAACAAAGCTGGATTCAAAAGGTTAGTTGTTTTTAATGTGACATCCTGCTCAGTCAGGACTACATGGAATTTCATCATCCTGCTGGGAGATAGCCAATGGCCCCCCTTTTGTTCTAAGACAGTGGTTACCATGTGTGGTACACAGACATCTATGTGCCTTCCCATAGTAAGTTTCCTGGCTTCTTGTATCAGGATCACAGTAGCTGCGACTGCCGGCGGACATGGGGGCCACCCGGCACTTATGTTGTCGAGTTGTTTGGAAAAGTAGCCCACCAGCCTTTTCCAGCTTCCCAGATGTTGGGTCAGGACTCCCAGTGCTAGGCGCAGCCTTTCATGTACAAACAACTGAAAATCTTTAGACAGATCAGGTAACCCTAATGCTGGAGCAGTTGTCAGTGCTTCCTTTAATTTTAGGAAGGCTTCTTTCTGTGGTTGCCCCAGGTGAATGGCTGCATCTTCTGAGCTTCATACAGGGGTTTCGCAATCAGTCCACAGTCCATGATCCACAAGCGACACCATCCTGCCATCCCGAGGAAGACTCGCAGCTCATGTAAATTCTGGGGCTCTGGAATAGCACAAATAGCTTGGATATGGTTAGTACCTAGTTTTTGTTGCCCTTGTGAAATTTAAATCTCAATGGTTACCTTTATACAGGTTACTTTTTCTTCTGTAGCTATTAGTATATCATCAACATACTGCAACAATAAGTATTGGTCTCTTGGTACTAGCCCATTTTCGGTCCAAATCTCCAGTTCCTTTGCCAGTTAGTTTCCAAATAGGGTCGGCGAGTTCTTGTCGTGTCCAGGTGAGCTGGGTCTTTCTTCTGTTCCCTGGGTTTTCCCACTCAAAAACAAACAGTTTCCTACTTTCTTTCTCAAAGGGTATGCAGAGAAAGGCATCTTTTAAATCAATTACAGTAAACCACTTATAAATCCCCTTTACGGATGTTAGCAATTTGTGAGAATTTGTTACCACTGGATAAATGTCCTTTTTATTTATTGCTCTCAAATCCTGCGCTAACCTATATTCAGATATTTGTTTTCTTTACTGGAAATATTGGTGGATTAAATTCTATTCTATATTTGTGGTGAGTTCTTGAACCTGTTCCACAGGTTCAGCTAGTTATATTCTCCTAACACCATGGCTTTGGCAGCATTTCCCTGCTTGAACTGATTGCCCTGGTCAAACTGGTTATTCAAGCTTGGACAATTTCACTTCCAATGCCCCTCCTGCTTACAATACACACATTGATTCAGGCTTAACCTTTGTGTGACTGGTCTCTTACCGCGGATATTCCTGTTACATCCCCTGAAATTTGGGTCACCTTCTCCTTGTATTACTGCCAATAGATTCTGCTGCTGTCTGTTACTAGCTTCTTTTTCCCGTTTGCTATATGCCATCCAAGCAACCTCAAGTAACTTATCCAAATTCCTTAATTCTTCCCCCTCTGATTTTTCCAATTTTCTACGAATGTCATCCTGTGATTGGCCCAAGAATATAAGAGTGAGCTGAACCTTTGCTTGCTCTGTATCCATTTGGAGGTCTGTATATTTCCTTGCTACCTCCTTAAGCCTTTCCAAAAACGCAGTGGGAGATTCCTTCTTTTCCTGTCGAACCTCATATAGTTTGGACCAATTTATAGTTTTGGGCACAGCGTTCTGAACTCCTATTTGGATCCACTCTTGATATTTACATAATTTCCTCATATCGCACAATAAATTAGGGTCACAATTTGGATACTCAATTGGGAAATTCACATCTAAATTCCCTGTTACTAGCCCATATCTAATATCTTCTCTTGCCCTCTCTTTGGCTGCCTTAAGTACCATTTCTTTTTCAGTAGAATCCATCAGAGTATCTAATATTACTTGTATGTCATCCCAGTCAGCATTTTGAGTTTTCATAACCATTTTTACTACGCGTGCCATTTTATCAGGATTTTCTCTATAAGTTCCGGCTGACTGTTTCCAAATAACTAAGCCTGCAGCGGAAAAAGGAACTTTTACAAATACTGGCCCTTCCATTCCGACACCTTGTTGTAAGGGGGCAATCACAGTCCGTTTTTGTTTGCTTATGCCTTTTCTATGCACAACTGGGGCGAGCTTTGACCGACTCCGGGTTCTGTGGGCAACTGGGGTCACTGATTCATTACCATTGCTATCTTTTTCATTCGCATACCTCTTTCTCCTTTCTATCACAGTTAGGTTTTGCTCATCTTCCGAGGAAGAGGGACCGGGTGATGATGGGAGAGGAGGATAAAGAGGGAAAGGTGTACTAGACGAGACGGGCTCAGGACTAGGTGGGTGAGGAGCAGGTAGTGGGATAGGGACAGGTGAAACAGGTGAAACAGGTGGGATAGGGTTAGGTTCTCTTGTAGCTTTCTTAGCTCCTATTGGAGCTACTTGTAATTCAACATCTGTATAATTTTCCCTACTCAAGCTTTCTTTCAATGCCAAGTGTTCTAAACAACGTTCCTCACAAACCCCACACTTTGCAGATGTTTTAACCACTAATAATCCACATTCATCCTGCCATTCTGGCTTTCCCTGTAAATAGAAAACCAGATCAACATATGGGACTTCATCCCATTTTCCTTCTTGTTTACAAAACGACATTAATCGCGAAATAGTGTTATATTGCAGAGTACTGTATTTTAGCCATTTTTTGCCATTCTCCAAGGCATATTCTGGCCACCATGAATTACAGTAATCAATCAACTTAGTTTTACGTAATTCTTCCCCAAAGTTACCCTGTTTCCAATGTGCTAATAAGCACCCCAAAGGAGAATTTTGCGGGATAGGGGTGTTACTGCCCAAAATCCCTTTAAATTTCTCCATTTCAATTACACCACAAATGCTGAACCCGCAATGCTTTTGTGATTGTCTTATGGAACGGCGCCTAGGCTTGTACCACCAGGAATTCCTTTAGCCCAACCAAGCGTAGCTTTTGCTGTGTCTTATTTGGCAGGCATCCAAAACCAAACCAAAGTAAAAAAAGCACCTTACCTTTCTCCTGGGGACGTTGTGAGCGGCAGGAGCGGTCACGGCCAATGGGCTCCCCAAGAATCCCTCGGTGCCGGCTGGAGCGTGATCAAGTCGCGAACTCACTCAGCAGCACTCACAATGGTTCCATCTGGGTCGCCAAAATGTTAGTGTTCAAAAACACATACTCACGTAGGGATTATATGTGGTGCTTTTTATTCAAGAGCTCTGGGAATCAGGGTATTACCCAAATTTGATTCCAACCATACATCCAAAATGATCATGTTTTTATACTCTATATAACTTTCATGTTAATTATTAAACTTATATTGTTCTATTGTATACATAAATTTAGCCCCTCTCTGAATTTCCAACATATTTTCTCATTATTCTTCTTCTGGTTATATAGTAATTATATTTAATTACTAAACAATCATCACATCTAACAATTATGTACTTTATCATACTGCTTACGCAGGTGCAGTTGATCTGGGAAAGCACGAAGCCTAACATTTTAGATTCTATCTTTAACTTTTCCCAGAGCTCCACTATCATGGAGAGAGCTGATGTGGCTAGCAAAGGAGCAGGTGCAGTGTCCTCTTGCATCTTTGTGCTGTAGGTTTTTGAACTGATAGAAAGGAATGGGCCCCCAAAACTGCAGAAGCCCAGGCACCACTCGGCTCTCCTGCACAACTTCCTCCACTGCTGCCTGCAGGCAGACGAGGACAGGCGCTGCTCTGCCCAGGAACTCCTGCAGGTAAGAAAAAGCAAAGGGGCAAAAAGCCCTATCAGCTGAGGACACCTGCATGAAGGGATGAGGAGGAGTGTGGGCCACGTGGCGCAGACAGCTCCCAGGACAGGAAGGTGCAGGGGGACATGCTGCCCTCGGTGCTCTTGGTGTGTCTTCCTGGTAGCCAGGGAATCCTGCTTGAGCCCGTGAGGATGGGTCCTGGAAAGTAAGAGTTCCTTTCTTTGTTCTTTTTCTTCTGGGCAGCATCCCTTTGTGACCTCAGGCCATCCTGCCTCCATCCTGGCTGCTCTGATCATTTCAGCCAAGCAAGTGCAGGAAGACTGGAGAGGAGACACCTGCACCTGAGGAGACCCTTATGCCCCGCCAGCTGAGAGGAGGGAAAAGGGGATGTGTCATCTTGAGGCAGAGCTTCAGCCATCCCCCAAGTATTAAGAGGAGCTGTGCCCTAGATAGGAAATGTGACATTTTTCATATTTGCTCAGTTTAGGTCTTAGGTTAGGTTAGGTTAGGTTAGGTTAGGTTAGATTACGTGTGTGTTAGGTTAGGTTAGGTTAGGTTAGGTTAGGTTGGGTGTGTTAGGTTCCATTTAAAACTCTGTTGTTTTTTCTTTCTCAAAAAGATGAACGTTTAAAAAATTAGGAAATATAGGGATCAACTTCTAAGGACTATGGTGCTGTTGGCACACTATATACAGCCACAAACGGAATGGGACACTCTGAATCAGTGTCATGAGCTGTTTATTTCAAACATCAGTCTCAGTACATTGTTAGGACAATGGAGACAGGATATGTTTACAGCTCGCTGATTCAAATGGAATGCCAAGGAAACGTCACATTACAGGGTAGCATAAAACCCTCTCAGCCTAAGTTTCAGCCAATCACACATAGAGCAAAACATATTGACAATAATTCTATCCAATCATATGAAACACACGTAACAGTAGTTAACAAAATAAGGACTTATTTTCTAACACAATGGCTCGTTTATGAGAGACAAAGCACAGAGGCTCATTCATACTAACCTTCTAAAGATATACATTAAATAAACTTGTTGCAACCTATAAGGGTAAATCACAGGGGCTTATTGTTCTATTTCTCATGTCTGCTCTACTGCTTAGAAAACTTTTTGCTGTATTAGCAATGTTCACAAATCTGCTGTCTGAGGCCTGTCTTTTTTACCACTTTCTCAAAACCCTCAAATTTTATGAATCCCAACATTTGGAACATAGATAGCTTAGATAATAGAGGATTGTTTAGCTTAGAGTAGAGTGTTGTTAATTTAGGGAAGCTCTGAGGTATCTTTTAAGTAGAAACGAAAGAATTGTCATAATAAGAATTAAGCTGTGAGAGGAAAAGCTGGGCTGCAGCCCAACTGGAGCCTGCAGGTGCTCCAATCTGTCAGCCTGAACAGGCCACCTGCAGGACAGAAGGATGAAGATGGAGAAGTGGCGAGGGGATACTTTGTTTCAACCCGAGTGCCAATAAAAGTCTAAAATATCCAGAGTGTTGTAAGACTCCCTTCCTTGCCAGGCTGTAGCTAAGGGGACAGTCCCTTTCAGAGGCCCAAAGAACATAGTGAGGTAAGCAGCTTTGCTTGCCTGAAGTGTGGAATGCCCGTGGGAAGCTGAGAGACTTGTGGGTAATGAACGCCAGGAGATGAGCTCACATTCAGGACAACACTAGGAGGCAGATGTGCAGTCCTTGCTGGGCCTCTTGTCTTGGAGATGTCAGGGTGATCAGCAGCAATCACCATTTGGTTCCCACCCTCCTCTCACTATGTCACCTATGGGATGGAATGGCATTGTCATAGCGGCTTCTGGCCCTTCCTCCCTGATTCTCTTTTCCTCCCTTTTCAACCCAGAGTCCCAGGGCCCATCTGGGCCAGCCTCATCCCCCACGGGTGTGTGCAACCACCAGGGCCTCCTCAGAGCCCCATTCCCACTCTGCTGCTTCCTTGGCCTTTTCCCACATCTGGGCCAGCCTGCTGTTGCCAGCTGTTGGGCACACACACACACAGCATACCACACCTATCAGGGAGCAATTTGATGCAGGAGCCCCTGCTAACCACGGCTCACCAGCCCGGCACTTTTCCCACCCAGCTGTGGCTCCATATGGACTCCATCTGCTGGGATACCCACTGTGAGGGACTGCTCAGGGCCTGGATGCTCCTTGAATGGTGCCCACAGGCCTGATTTCCACACCTCCCCATTCCTCCTACCCCTAAGGCTGCCTCAGCCTTCTAAACACAATTTTTCTTACTCTAATGGCTTCCTGTGCTTTACCGCATACTGTAAGCAGGAGTACACAGTTTTGATTGTCTTTAATCTAGAATTAATAAAAAGAAGTTGGAAGTGCTACAAGAATTTGTCATTTCAAATTTGAAGCAACTGCAAAAAGTAGAGAAGCTTTCTGTGCAGCTTTTCAGTGAATTTAAAGTCTCCTTCCTCTTCACTCACTTTCAGCATATCTGTTGATTTTCCTTTGCTGTCATCTCTTAAGCTTCATCACTTGTCTATGGATTTGTAAAAACACCCTGAAAACCCAACCCAAATTTACTATCCTTTGTATTTCTCCTCTTCTGGAAAAGCTGAGGCTCCTGTGATCTTCTCCTGTGATCTAAACTGTGATTCCCACCTTGGCTCTGGCTAAGAGCAGAACAAATGGAATTTGTTACCTGCTAGTAAGATCTGCTAGCAAAGGTCACAGTTAGAGCTAAGCATGATGCTTCTCTCCCTCCGTTGAATACACATCTTTGTGTCTAGGCCTGGGGATTTCCAGGAGCACCTGGAAGCTACTGCCAAGGACAAAAGTCTCACTCTTGCTGGTTTGGACATGGATTTTTTGGTAGGATTTTGATCTACATCTACAGTGGCCTACAGGAACTGGATCTTTGACACAAAGTGCCTTCAAGCAACATTTCAAAGCATAGTGGGCAATGAAGTCCAGATACTAATGAGTTGTGGTTTGCTTGAACTCTGTGTAACATCTGGTACAATATCCCAAAACATGTCATTTTTGAGTGTTTCAGGCATTTAAAATTCAGGCTTATTCTTGTCAACACTTTTCTTTCCTCCCTTCAGAAATCTGCATGCCCAGGTACTAATTTCTTTCTCAGTTTGTTGACAAGTTACCTGTCAGATAATACTTGTTTCTTGACCCAGAGATGGGGCAACTGTCGCCATTAGGCCAGACGTGAAATACACATGTGATCAGGGTACGAGAAGAAAAAAGTTTTTTTTATTTTGCGTGTTCTCTGGCTTATACGCTCTTAACCAAGTGTGATCTTAAGTCCGCCGCTTGCCTTGGCTTGCAGGTGGCCATCAAGCGAGTGTCCCAGGAGCGCATCTCGGAGTGGGCGCGGCTGGTGAGTGAGCGGGGCCAGCGGGAGGAGCCGGCGGGGCGTGCCGGGCGAGGCCCGGCAGGGCGGCAGCGAGGGCAGCAAGCGCAAGCGTGGAGTGAGTGGAGGCCGCGCAGCGCCCCGGGCCAGGCCATGGCGAGCCGTGGCGGGGCCGGGCAGGGGCTGCCCGAGGTGCGGTGCAGCATCGGCCCCGCTGACGGCATTGCGGTCCCCCCGCAGTGCAAGGGCGCCCTTGTGCCCCTGGAGCCGGCGCTGCTGTGGAAGGTGTCGCGGCCTGGCTTCCGCGGCGTCATGCAGCTCCTGGACTAGTTCGAGGTGCCCGAGAGCTTCGCGCTGCTCATGGAGCATCCGCAGTGCTGTCAGCACCTCTGGTACTTCCTGCACGAGCGGCGGTTCCTGACGGAGGCCATGGTGCAGGGGCTGCTCCGCCAGGTGCTGGAGGCCGTGTGGTGCAGCAGCAGCCGGGGTGTCCTGCACCGCCACATCAAGGCCGAGAACGTCCTCATCTACCTGGCCACAGGTGAGGCGAAGCTTATCGACTTTGGCTGCAGCACGATCCTCCAGGACACGTTCTACACCCAAATGTCAGGTGAGCCCAAAGCCGGGGCCCAGCAGGGCAGCAAAGTTCCCCCCTCGGCTGGCAGAGGGGGAAGAGGGAGGGAAGGAAGGAGGGAGGGAAGGAGGGGGAATCCTTCTTCAGCCAGCTGTAGCCAAGTTGCTTTTTGGCAGGGCAGGGGCTGGCTGTTGTGGAACGGGAGCTGGCTGGGAGGGAGGGAGTAGCATGGGCCTGATGAGCTGCGCCTATGTCCCATAGGAACATCAGAGTACAGCCCACTAGAGTGGATCCTCTTTGGCTGCTACCATGGCCAGCCAGCCACCATCTGGTCCCTGGGCATCCTGCTCTATGAGCTGGTCTGCAGGCACCTTCCATTCCACACCAATGAGGACATCGTCCGGGACCAGCTCTTCTTCCCGCCACGGGTGTCTCAAGGTGGGGATGCACCTTCAAGGCATGAGGGGAAGAACGGGATTGGGAGGGGCAGCTGGCGCATAAGCGTCCTACTCTTGCAGCTGGTGAGGAGTGGATCTCCTGGGCTCAGCTGGAGGAGGTGGCACCTGTGCCTCTGTGCTGGTGTCCTCTGCAAGAGAGGATCAATAGGAAGCTTTTGGCTGTAGCTCTGAGCACTCCTGGTGGCTTGGGCATTGTGGAATGTGGGAGAGCATGGACAGGAGCCCCTTCCTGCTGAGCGGCGGTTTCTGGTTTCTCTCCGCAGAGTGCCAGCACCTCATCAGGTGGTGTTTATGCATGGACCCCACAGACGGGCCATCACTGGAGGACCTTTTTGAGCATTCTTGGCTGCAGGAGCCCTGCCTGGCCCAGGAGACAGCAGAGATTCATCCCTGTGCACAGTAGGATCCAGGAGCCAGCATGTAGCAGCGGCACGCGTCTTGTGGCGCTGGAAGAAAACCCCAGAGCATTTCCCTGTGGCCACAGCGCTGAGGAGAGAGCGCAGCCGAGGAGATGCTTCCGCTGGTCCCCGTGAGCTGTGGAGGGAGCGGATCGATGCTGCCCATCCCATTGGAGAAGTGGTGGCAGTGCGGTGAAGGTGCCACAGACTGGGACAAGGGAAACATCCCCCTGCAGCTCAATGGCATCGTGACGTCCCCACAAGCTGAGGTACAGCTGACATGTTCTTCTGGAGCACGACGTGGAGCTGGGAACACCATCCTGGAGCCCATTGTCTTTGGCTGTGGCCCCTGCCTGGAGGACACGCTCTGCGCCCCGATGGAATCAAGATGAGTCCCCAGCCGGCACCGGGGCGGGGGGATGCTGGTGCTCCCAGGCACGGCAGGGCTCGGCCTGGCCATGCACCGGAGGTTCCCCGCTCGGCAGCACTGGGGAATATTAATTGTTCCGCCGGCCGCTGAGCTGCTTTTTGGCGGGACACGGGACTGATGTTGTGGAAGGGAAGCCAGATCTTGGCCTTGCTGACAGCTTCTGCCAGCCAGCCTGGCACGGGCTGAGGTGGGGGCACCCAGCCTGACAAAAGCATCCATCCATGTGGATAGGGGCAGCAGAGGGGGCAAGTTCCGAAGCAGTGCCCCAGCTGGCCTGCTCTGCAGGCCCTTGAGGAAGGAGCGCCTTTATGGGTGGGAAAGGTGGGGAGTGCCTTTATGGGTGGGAAAGGTGGACAGATTTAATTCTCCCATGGAGTGGTCAGACCCTCCTCAGGCCCGTGAAACAGTGACAGGCTTTGTGCTTTTTCTTGTTTCCAGGTCTTGTTTTGAATTGACTTTAATGCAATTGTTCTTTGTTTTCCCCAGGAGGATTACACCTGGTGCCCGGACCGGACAGGGAAGCACCTGCAGCATCCGGGGAGCGCGTCCAGTGCCAGCGCTACCCCAGGGGCCAGGGTCTGCAGAGACAGCCCCTTCCAGAAGGATGAGGACCTGGTGCATGATTGGCTCCTCTCCTGGCAGCAGCTCTCCAGAGGTGGGCACCCGGCTCCACAGCTGGGCTGGCAGAAGGGCTCCGGGCAAGCAGCAGCGGGCACACGGGCATGCCGCTCCTGCAGCTGCTGAGGAGGTTGCTGTGCCCTGATTAAGCAGAGGAGGTGGAACGTTGCCTGCCCCACTGCCCTTCTCTAAAAACAGAGAATGGTTCGGGAGGTTTGGGCTCTGAGCACAGCCAGCAGCCTGGCCTGGGCACAGCCATGGTGGAACAGGGGGACAGGAGCCTGCTGTGACTGACCGTGGCTCTCTGGTTTCTCTCCGCAGGCTGCCACCACCTCATGCCATGGGAACAGCCCCGCTCGGCCTGCCAGGCTGAGAGGGCTGGAGGGTGGCCGGTGTTCATTTGCTGTCAAAAATAAATTGGGATTTTTTTGTCATCGTCATCATTGGAGAATTTCTTTCATCCTTTTCCAAGCTTTTGGCCTCCTGTGATAGATGGATGTGATTAGTTCTAACAAAATTGTAATTATTTCAATATTTTTGGAAAATAATTGGAAAGGTATATGTGATTAATGTTATGAAGAAAATGGGTTTCTTTGTAGATGATACCTGTGGGAAACAGGATACAGGAGATTGGAATGGCCTTGATGAACAAAATTTAGGAAGCCTCCCAAGTCAGAATTGGCATCAAGACAAAGTTAAGACAACTCCCAGGACAGGATCGGCCGTGACATGAATAACGCTGGGACAATTCCAGACAGGGAGTCTAAAATAGTGCTCTTATCTATAAAATAATGAGGCTTAATTGGAGCATAGTGCTTACTTACATAACACAGGACTTGGGGCACAGGCACAACCTGTCAAGTTATTCAGAGGACAGCGAGGAAGACTGTCAGCCTTCATCCAAGGAGAGCACCAAAGAGCCAGAAGCCCCCTTAGCCACAGCGGGAGCATGTGCTGTATGTGTGGTGATGTAGATTTCAGGAATTGGAAATAGGAGGAGATTTACAGGAAAATATTGATGAATATGTATTAGCACACAGTATATAAGCTGTGTTTGGATTCTTTTGCCTTTTGCATGTGAGGCAGGGTGGGAAGCCCTCCCCAAACCCCGATCGATCGGTTTTGCTTATGCTTTATCCAAACCACTGCCAAATTTCTTCTTGTAACTACTGGGTTCTATTTGATTGTATTATTTTATCTCAGTAAAACTGCTGCTAAATTTTAAGTTTGTGGTTTATTAAATTAGACATATGGGACTTCATATATAACATCAGGAATATAACTTAATCGTTTACGAAACCAAAATGAATATTGTTCAGCTAAATTAACAAGGACTAGAAAAGCATTCCAGACCTAATCACAAAGGATAAAGTAACAGAAATGATGATACTTGATGAAATGAATACATTTTTGCTTAGTTAATAGCTCAGTCTCCTCTGGCTTTTGATCTCCTCCCCAGAAGGGGTGCAGTTCTTTGATCTCTCCTTCACGAGGGGCACAGTCCTTAGGGTTTGGTCTTGGCTTTGGCATGGGGTGTTGTGTTTTGGATGATGATGACTGCCAAAAACACCCCTAAAATTGCCCCCCAAACCCCCAAATCTCCTCAACTCCTCCGCCCCCAAACCTCCCCCCAACCCCCTCAGGATGAATTTTTGGGTTAATTTCAGGTAATTTTGGGTGATTTTGGCACCTTGTGGATGCCGAAGTGGGCATAGGATTCAAACCCACCCAAAATTCCCCTTAAAATTCCCCTAAAATCCCTACAAGTCTTCCCCAAACCTCCTCAGGATAGATTTGGATGTAATTTTGGGTTAATTTCCGGTAATTTTGGGTCGATTCTGGGTGGATTTTGGGTGGTTTTGGTACCTCCTGGACAACAAATTTGACGTAGGATGCAAACCTGTTGCATTCTTGTTGTAGTCATATTTCTCAGGTCCCACACACTGCACCAAGCTGCTCTTTTCTGCTGTGCAGTTCTTCGTGTGTCTTCTCAGGGGCTCCTCCTGGGCTCTCGACCCACCCCTATTTATTCTAGTTACCCTCAGGAGCCACAGCTGCTGCCCAACTAAGGACTTTGCAGCTGTAGCTCATTTGGAGTAACTAGGACCCACACATAGATCTTAACAGGGACTCTCTCCATAACAATACATACATATGTTCAGGCCCCCACACAAACCCAGCCAAAATCTCCCCAGATTCCCTCAAAACTCCCCTAAAATTCCCCCAGAGCTCCTCAGGATGGGCTCTGAGGTAATTTTGGGTGGATTTGGGATAATTTTGGGTCCTTTTGTGACGCGTGAGGGCCCCGGGTGCAGGGCTTGGAGGGGGCTGAGCAGTGGGGCAGGAAGGGGGGGAGGGAAGGAGGTGTGAAACCCCCCCGAGGATCCCCTGATGGGGACACCCCTAAAAAGTTTTGGGCCAGGACTGAGAAACGAGCGGGACTTTTGGGTTTTTTTGTCTTTAGGTTGTTGTTTATTTTTCTATCGTCAACAGTTCAGCACGCTGGCTGCACACCAGACTTAGCGTAAAAAGAGAAGGCACCAAAAGTCACAGGACACAAGGTTCAAGGTGTTTTAAAACGATTTTGTCCAATTAAATCTTAGAATGCATTTTATTTCTACCTTTCAGCCAGTGACTAATTCTTTGTCTGCCACTCAGCATCTGCATTGCCGCTCTTTCCAACCAATCACCCTGTGCTCCCAACACAGGAGAAAATGGAGTAGATGAAGGACAAGGAGATCAGACAATGCCCAAAATCCTCCATCCTGTCTTCTGTTCACCCTCATACTAAAATCCCAAAGCTCTCAGTTTTTCATCCTGTGATAAACTACGCTACTATCTATTTCACACACTCGTAGATTCCAGTTCATCCCAAAGCCTTGGAAGCTTTCTCCATGGACAAAGGTCAAAAGCAGTGCTCTCCAGGGAATCAGGGCTTCTCAGCACAGGCAGGGAGACACACATACTAACTTTTAGTGATTGAAGAATAGTAACATCAATATGGTAATTACAGGAGTTATGATAGGCTATAGGTAAAAGTAAAGGTATAGATTGGTTCTTCTGTGTGAAGATGCTCAGCAAAGAAGAGTCTATAATGCACTGTAACCAAAGCTAAACGGTCTCCAGGCTTGTGTGCAGCTGGAGCTGACAGCTGTAGGCACAGGCACTGCCACCCACGATCCTGGACTGCTGTAACATCTTGGATACAATAAACTGTATTTTGAAGAGCTGCCTGGAGTCCCACATCTCTCATTCAGGTTCTTACGGGAGAGGGACACGGGGTGATGGAGAGACGGCAGCAACTCTGTGCCGTGCTGGCAGTTCCCACTCCTTGCTGCACTCAGGGGAACCAAAGGGTAAGGACAGATATGGGCAATGTTATAGATACATATTATAATATTGGCTTTTCGCAAATATTAAAATGGATTTTATATGCGTGGTGTTAAAGTAACTTTGTTGTAAAGATACAGTTTTTATTTCTGTTGTTAATTAAGCTCAGTGGAATAGCTGCTTGTGTTAAACTGCCTGCTTGGATGGGATCACATCCAATGCACACAGGATGTGGACACCTGTATAGATCTGCCAACTATCAGCACTCCCCGTCTGAAGGCAGAGTGGACCAAGGCCCAAAAACTGGCGGTGATAAAGAGCAGGAGCCAAAACCACAGCCAAGAAACACACATGCTCTGAAAAGGCAGACCCAAGAGGGGCCATGTAAAATTGTTCCTGGAATATGTAAAGTAGTTTATGGATATGCGTGAGGTTCTATGAATATGCAACAGGCTGATGTAAAGGAAAGGTATTTCAGGGGGATCCCCAAAGGTAACAGGGTGCTCCTGGCTGAGTGCCAAGATGCACCTGACCGTAATAACCTTTGCTCCATGGTCCTGGTCTCCCATTATCCATTATTAAACTTTGTACATTTTAACAGGAGAGTGAACGTGTTTTTCCCTGTGAAAAATGCCAATCATTTGTTTTTACAATTTTAAAAGCTTAATAGTAGTAAAATGGTTATAAAAATAGTAACACAATTAGAGTAATAACGATTTGGACAAATTGAATTAGGACAATATGAGGCAATAAAAACAAAGACTTACGGATGTCTGGGTACCTTTTTCTGAGCATCACGAGCCCAAAAAAGGACACCCGTTAATAAAGCATTAACCCTCAAAAACAACAGCCTGTTGCATATTAATGCACTTCATACATGATGCATAAATTCCATTCAAACACAGGATTCTGTCTGGTCAGTGTCAACTTCTTCCCTCTAATCCTAATAGCGCCTCTGAGGCTGGAAGAAGTTAGTTTCTTCTGATAAGAAGGCAATAAATTCTTTTTCTCTTAAAGATCTAGGTGTCCTGTGGCTGCTATCTTGCTGCAAGTCCTTTCTTTTAAACAATGCATCTTACATAGCATAGTTTCTATTTTAACAATTTTTATAACCTAAAACTATATTTAACACAGTACTTAAGAAAATTAATACAGCATTGCTTTCTAACACAACACGTATAATATTCATTTTAATATTTCCGAAAAGCCAATCATAAAATATATGCATTTTTCACACGGGGGATGACCCAATGAGACATCCCTGGGGGTGGGAGGGATTTTGACATTTTGTGAGCTATCTGAAGGGGATCTAGGGAGAAGAGGTACTGAAGAATGGGTTAGGGTAGAATCCAGGCCGGTGTGATCAGTACAGACCTGGACAGGGGGTAGAGAAGGAGAGGAGATGGCAGACAGCAGGTGGCTCGTCTGTGCTTTAGAGCAGTTTCTGTCTCTCATCTTAATCTTGGTATCAGTGGGTTCAGGAATGCTGGGGGCAGAGCACAAAATCTGGGTTGAATATTAGAACTTTGAACCCTTGAGAAAACTCTATAAGTCATGTGAAAAATTGGGTAAAATTTTGTGACTCTTACCACTCCCTGAGTTTGCAAAAGAAAGAGTCTTCCCCCTAACTGAGTCCCAAAATGCTCCATGAAGAACTGAATCAACAGAAATGTCTGGGAACTCCTTAAAGAGCCAATGAACAAAAGGCTTCCAACTTCCCTTAGTAAAAGTGTTCCCCTCTGAAAGGAGAACCTCCCTAACTGGAACATATATGTCCCTCTCAGCTTTGGATAATTGGTTACCCATAGCTGCCCCTTATGTAAAGGGTCGCCCACCCACAGGACTAAAATATCACCCAAGGATCCTGCACTGCACTGTCCCGCAACTCACTGCTCTGGCGCTCTGGATGCGGGTGTTTCAAAATGTTCCATGGGCTTCACCAGCTGAGCTGGCCCTCCTGCCCCTTGAGGGTGCCAACGCTGCCTTCAGCAAGCCCTGATAAAACTCAGGTCCCACTCCAGGGCGGAGGCTGACCCGAGGCGTTTTTCTATCCAGTGACAGTGGAACAGCCGGATCATCACTGGAGTCGCTCTCAGGAATTTTCAAAGATGGTCCCTCTTTGGGCAGCACTTTTTGCGGCATGTCCACAGCCAGCCTCTGTGAGACACCTGCACTGCCAGAGCTGGGAGCAGGCTCGCTTAAACTGCTGATGAACGAGGCAAGAGAGGGGTCTTTGTGTGGAATTCCAAACACTGTGGATTGTGCTGAAGAGGGTCCAGGGCCAGAGACAAAATGGCGCTGGGAACACAGGGTTTATATGGGGGATAAAAGGGTCTTATATGCAGCAACCCAGGACCAACAGGGGAAAAGACAGGTGAGAACAACTTGGGGGAGTACATATAAAGAAAAAAAAAAGTTCATCATACCAAGAAACCCTGTTGAATCCCCAAAGGCCTGCAAAAGCCTTTGGGCAAGATCATTGCATTTAGAGGAGTGTCTCACTTTAATTCATTATCTTTGCCCTTAGGTACTGCGGTTCCAGTGGTAGGCCCCTGGACCTCCACAAAACTACTACTTCCTGAGACTTCATTGCTGGGTGAGGAGCTCAGTTGTGCTGAAAGCAGAGGCCTGTCCCGGCAGCTGTCACCCGAATGGGGCCCAGGGGCCAGTGACCACTGCCAGCAGCAGGAATGCGGGCATGGCGAGGATGCCCTGGCTTGGCTTTTGTCTCTTGAGCAAGGCGGGCTCAGGGCAGTGCAGAGCAGGCTGGGAAGCAGAGCCCAGGGCCTTTGGAGGCTGCAAGGCTTAAAGATCAGCCCCTGCAGCAGCCCAGATGCAGGTGCCCCAGTTGCCAAGGCTGTGGTGGCCTTGAGAGTGTGCAGGTGGATTTTGCATGGCTGTGGCCTGCTGCCGGCTCTGGGCCCAGGAGTCCCTGTGGCTGCAGCAGGAAGGGTGGCTGAAGGTTTGCTGGCTGCTTTGGTGGCATGGCTGCAGGGGCCAGTGCTGTGAGAGCCCCCTGTGTGAGAGGTGGTGAGAGCTGAGCTCTTGGGGACAGCGCTGTGCCCCAGGCCAGGAAGAGCAGCAGTGCCCAGTGGCAGGAGTGGTGTCAGTGGGAGCCCCTGTGAACAGGGACCCCCAGCCCCAGGGTGCCTGTGCCAGCACCCCCAGGGACCTCCAGCCCTGCGAACTCGGATGAAGAGGAACCCACAAGTGTGCAAACGCTGCCTGCGCCCAAAAGAATGGCAAAAAGTAGAGATGTTTTAAAAAGAAACAGTATTTATTTGCTGAAGATCGGCAAAAGCTCGGATTTACAGAACAAGTTTCATTATAACAATCCTTATAACAACAACAACAACAATGTACAGAACGTATTTACATGGGATCTGATGGACTAACAATCTTCAAACGTATTTACAGAAAACTTCTAATATACTGAACGTATTTACAAGCAACTTCCAAACTTTGAAACGTATTCACAAAGGCATCCCAACTGTGCCATCGTCTGCATGAGTCCTGGAAGAAAGGAAGCAGCAGAGCTGGACTCAGCTGGCAGCACTGGGCCCAGCAGGGCTGGGAGCTGGGCCCCAGGGGCTGGGCCGGGCCTGGCAGGGCTGGCGTGGCCCCAGGGAAGCGCAGGGCAGGCCGGGACTGGTGCTTCTGCCACCACAATCCAGACCCCCTTTAGGCACCATGTCCCTGAGCGGGGCCATCCAGCCCAGCCCCAGCCTGGCATCAGGGGACCCAGTGTGTGTGTGGGCAGGGCATGGGAAGCATCTGCCTGTCTTACCTGTGGGGCTCCATCTTCATCCAAGGACCATGGGCTCCTCCTCATCCTTCTCGTCCACTTCCATTACCTCGATGTCATCCTCCTCATCAACCTCCATCTCTTCTATGTTGTCCCCCTCCTCTACTTCCCTGTCCTCAACAGGATCTTTCTCGTCCACCTCCATCATCTCCTCCCTCTCCAGCTCCATATCCACTTCCATTTCCTCCACGGTGTCTCTGGCACTCTGCATGGGGCAGCACAATCCCCCATTGGGCTTCCTGTCCCACACCATCCATTCCCACATGGCTGCAGCCTGCCCAAGCCAGGTGCCCCCTGCCTGGCATGGCACTGTACCTCCACTGGCACAGCAGTGCACATCCTGCTGCGATTGGCACTCCAGAGTAGGCGGCAGGAAAAGCCCAGTCAGCAGCAACACCTCAGCAGTGAGGGGCAGAGCACACAGCGAGTGGCAATTGACCCTTGGCAGCCAGTGAAGTGTCTGCTCTGCTCGTTTCCAGGTCCTGGACATTCCACCTGGAACCCTCTGGGAGCTGTGATGTCACTGAAATTCCATGCCCACTGCGTAGTGGGAGATGGGGATGGCAGAATGATCAAATCCTTGAATGGTTTGGCTTGGAAGGGACCCTAAAGCTCATCTGGTTCCAAGCTGAGCAGCCTCCCAGCACACCAGGTTGCTGTGGCCCCTGTCCAACCTGGCCTTGGATGTTCCTGGGGATGGGGCATCCACAGCCTCTCTGCACTGGTCCCTGTGTCCGGGACAAGCACCCTGTGAGTAAAGAACTTCTTCCCATCATCAAATCTCTTCCACCTCTTGCAGTTTGATCCCATTCCCCCTTGTCCTGTCACTACACTTCCTGACAAAGAGTCCTCTCCCTCTTCCCTTTGGGTTAGTGTCATGGTTTGGGCCTGGCACAGAGCCAGTGCCCTCATGAGAATACCCTCTCCCTGGTGTCTGCTGTGAGATGTGACCAGGAATAAGCAAAGCAAGCTCCAGCTTAGAAAAAAAGAAAACTTTATTACCTAAACTACAAGAGAAGAAGGAAGAAAACTATAAGGGAAAAAATTGAAAACCTTACAAAAAGCACTTTCCTCCTCCCCACCACCAATATTTCCCAATCCGATACATTCCCCCAAATCACCAACTGCCCAGTCTGGCACCACCCTTTAGGATATTCAAACTTCAGTCCATGAAGAGGAGAGGAGTCCTTCTTACACCACAGGCTTCCCCTGGAAACACGCTGAAACCTCGTGTGCTTCCATGTCACTCAGCACTGCCCAGAAAGTCCTTTTGCCATTTGTGACATCTTCCTTCCATGCCCAGTGCTCTCACCACTGTGCATGGACCAGAGCTGCTTTTAGGGTTGTCTTTTAAGGATGGCTTGTCTCACTCCAAAAAGGCACAGTCTCTGCTTTGGGACATCTGTCCCCCCCATTTTTATCCAACCCCCTGGGGCCGAGGGGTCCCCACAATGAACCCTCCTGGTTCTGAGGCACTGCCTCCCCCTAAATGCAGTCTCTGTGCCACAGGAATAAAACTGGTTCAGTCTATGGCTACACAAGAAGAGTCCAGCCAAAAGGCCACTCCAATCATCTCTCTCTCCACTCAGCAAGCCTTCTCCATGTCCTTCGGGCCAGATCCTTGTCTCATCTCATCTCTTATCTCCCGTCTTATTCAGCTCCGAGGAGGATCAGCATTTTTTTGCAAGGCCCCAATCATGAAAGAAAAGGGTTAAAAATTTCAGTCTCTGTCTGTCCCAGAACTCCGGCACTCCCACACTTGCTGCTGCTCCGGCCGGGCACCTCCTCCCTCGCTGCATTCCCCCCCTTTTCCCCTCCTGGGCCGGCTGCTATCACATTCGTCGTCGCCAGCTCTCCCTCTCTCTCTCCGGGGGGGAATGGCTGCCTGACGTCTCTTGGGGCTCCTCCACCCTTCCATCCTCCAGGGCCTCCTCACCCCCCATCTCTGTCCAGGCCCAGGCGTACCACATGGCTGCCCCTCCCCTGCCCAGCAGCAGCGGCTGGACGGGGGAAGGGAGATCCGACCTCCGTCCCTCGAAGTCCCAAGAGAGCCTCCCAGGGAAGCTCTGCTTTTAACCCCTGTGTTTTCTCGGAGGTGTGTCCAGATCCCACTGGCCACATCAGGTGCCAATATCAAAATCCGAGCACCCATTGGTTTGACCACAGTATCCCAGAATTCCCGCTTCTTCCTGGTCAAACCACCACACATGCTAAACGGGCTGTGTGTTTGTTTTGATGGTGGAGAGGGTCAGAGATGCAGACACAGACACCAGCTGAAGGAACAGTGTAATTTACTGTAATGCACAAATGCAAAAAAGAGTCAGGAAAGGATAAGCTAAGCAATGCACCTCAGCATTATTACAAAAGGGTGCCTCTGGTGATTAAGGAAGATCCATCACCAGATAGCCCAATGGTTTCCCCTTCATCCAGAGCTGCACATCAGCTGGGGGAAGCTGTCCCAGCCCAGCCCTGCAGAGCCACGGCCGGGAACCGGGAAATCCTGCGGTGCCTCCACCTTTGGCAGCCACGAGGCTCCCGAGTGCGCTGTGAGAGTAGCCCGGCTCTGACAGTGCTGGGCGAGCAATGTGCCAGAGCTTCTGCTGGGGGCACAGCTGGTGTCATTCTCCTCTTGGTTTTCTCCCCAGGGCGTGCCAGGGCTCAAGGAGGAACCAAGGCCAGGTGTGGCCTTGTCCCTTTTCCTCATGCAGAAAGGTGAAGACGTGTTTCACCAGTGGATGGATGCAACAATCCTTTTGATAATAACACTTGGTTAAGGAGCAGATACATAGAATATTGGGTTGGAAAGGTCACCTAGAGGGCAGCTTTGGCTCAGGTCATGTTGTTGAGGCTTCAGTCAGGGTCTGTTGTTCAGTCCTTAGTCCTTCAGTATTTTGTGGTGCAAATCACACCTGTGCAGAGCTGCAAACAAACAAGTCTGTCTTTAGCACATTTGAGACAGGGAACAGGATTAGCCCTGCAAGGCCAGGCTGAGGCCAGGAGCAGAAGGCCAGCACCCTGCTTTTGCCCCCAGGCAGCCCTGCAGAGCAAGCAGCCCCTCCTGCCCAGGGGCTGAGGTGCCCGAAGCTGCCTCCCCGCTGTGCAGCTCTGCAGAGCCCGCGGGGCGCAGGGTCCTGGGCAGCCAGGGCAGCCCGGCTGCCTTGGGGCACAAGGAGTGGCCCAGAGAGAAGCTGCTGCCCTTTGCTTTGGAACTGCTCCTCAGAGTCTTGTCATTAATCCACAGTGTCTGTCGTGTTTTCCTTTCCTCTCCCAAATTTAACACAGCTTTTTGAGAAAACTGACAGATGTAGCTGCTGCTGCTGGTGGTGCTTTTGTCTGCAGGTGAGGGCAGGTGATTTGGACCAAGGACAGAGTCCATTGTTAACACCCCAGCTTTGCCAAGTCAAGAAAACCATTCAGAATTGGGCTACCACTACTGAGCAGTATTCCTAGGTTTTGGAAAGCTACCACCTTAAGAAACCCAACAGATTTTCCTCCAGGAGGACACCAGCAGTAGCATGATGCCAATGTTTTCCACCCCTTTTCTGTGTCTTTTAAGAGTTCCGCAGTGCCCAGCAGGAATGAAGCGACATGTGATAATGGGATTTGAGAGCTCTCTGTTGTTCATTGCCACATGAGTGTTCATGACAAGCTGGAAACCCCACTCGTGGCTCTGTTGAGTTAAATTCATCCCAATTCTGTGCAAACAGCAGCCCTGAGGTGCTGAGAAGAGCAAGCACAGTGGGTGGGTGTGCATGCACACACCCGGGGGCTGACCGCTGTGTGTGCAGATGGTTTTGCACTGTTGTAAATCTTCACTATCCCAAGCTGAAAGACTATTTCAAATATACATCTTAAATGAAAATATATATCAAAAAATAAAATTGTCCAAAAATACATGTTCATTAAATTTCATGCATATTATATATTATATATTTTGATTAATATAATAATAACATAACATGATATAATATAACATAATATAATATATACATGAGATCATTTTTGAAGCCATTGCTTGTGGGGGATATTAGATGATCTTCTAGTGTTTGTACATTTTTGCTTTCTGCTACTGCTGATCCTAGCAGCAACTCCCTGTCAGTTCTTCCAGGTCACTTCACACAAAGGGATTCCATCATTTCAGTGTCGGTGAGAGCTTGGCACTGAAATGCCAAGTTGATTCCCGGCTCTCCAGCCTCCCTCTGGATTTTGGGGCATCTCAGCACTTGTGTCCATGGCCTGCAGCAGTCACAGTCGCTGCTGCCTCCCCCTTGCTGCAGCTCATTTGCCAAAGTGGTGCCAAAGGCAGCAGAGCTGGCTCAGGATCCCTGCTGGCTTCTGGTCTCCGGGATGAGCTTCAGGGGCACACTTGGAGCACTTTCCTAAAGAGCTGCCCGTGGGATGAGGGATTTGTCCTCCCCGGGTGGCTCCTGCTTGGATTCTGTGCTCATGGAGCCCCGGAGTTTTCTCAGCAGCCTCTGCAGCGAGTTCTGAGCCAACGTGGGGCTCTGCTGCCAGCCCAAATCTGCACTTCCCCTGCCCAGCCTGAGTGCAGGTGGGGCATGTGCTGGGCATGGCCGGAGATTTGCATGGCCAAAATCCTTCAGCATTTACATCTGCCCATGGATTTGGGTAGCACAAATCTACGCTTACTTTCATTGAAACATTGCATTTATTGCAGACAGTTACACCCGCACTACTAATGTACAAATACACAAACATTAACTTATGTTTAAAAATGAAATTTATTATAAATTACAACACCTTTGTTACCAATATAGAAACACAGAAATATCAATTTATGATTAAAATCTAATTTATTCTGATAATTGTGCTATGTAAATATATACAAATATCAACTTCAGTGAAAAAAAAATTACTTTATTGCAACCCTCTGCAACAACTCACTGTACACAAATATTGAAGTTACTGAATTGAAGTTTAACAATTAAATTTATTACATATTACTACAACAATACAGCCCATATACAAATACAGAAACATCAATATCCCTTTCCAAAGAATCTCAGATCCAGAACTAAATAAATAGAATTTTAGAACTATACAACTCCATACATAATAAATAGAAGTAAATACATATATAGGCATAACAATACAGAGATGTAAACATGCATTACATATTTCATGACATATAACACAACAATATAATACAAATATAACAAACCTGTCTATAAATACACAAATATCAATGGACCAATAAAAAAATCCATACAACCCCAGCAATAGAAATGCACAGCTACAGAGCTGTACAAGTATGTAAACAGATGAATATACACGCATCAATATAACAATATACACACATACTATCCCTATACAAATATCAGTCAGTGTATGTAAATATCCCTATACTTGTAACTATCCGAATCTAGCTACACATCCATAAACAGCGCTAGATCAGGAGGGATTGCAGCCGCCGATGTTCCCAGGCTCTCGCTCGGGCTCCTCCTCCCGAGCAGAGCAGCTCTCCTGGACAGGGACAGCAGATGGGACATCTGCCAAGCAAAGGGAACACTGAGTGAGTGTGGGGACGTTTCCCTTGGCAGCGGCTGCGCTTCCATCAGGGAAGAGGAAATGTCAGAGCCTCCCCAGGAGGGTCAGAAGGAAAAGCAGCCGAGCGGGCCAGGCTGTGGTGAGCTGTTCACTTCTTTCTGGCATCCCAGTTGCTCTGAGGGAACTCCCTCATGTCAGGTTATTGAACTACCTCTGCACTTATCAAGACTGTGGCCCCCAAATCAATCAGCATTTATGTCTCCAGCTGCTTGCACCAATGACAGGGAATGACCTCTAACAGTGCTGGGGCACAAAGTTACTTTGCACAGGTCATCTGACAGGGCCTTGTTCTTTCTGTGCTTCCTGTGTTTCTCCTTAACTTCCACCTGGAATTTTTACAGCATTTCTTTTTCTTTCCCCTTGATCAGTGCTGAAATGTGTGTTTCTCTTCCAAGTTTCAGTTTGTTCAGTGATTCGCTCAAGCCTTTTCTCAGAAGCTTTTATCAGGGAATTGAGTGTTAATTTCAGCAATTTTGGTGATTTTCTGTGAGATTTATGCAAGAGTCCTGTTCACTGGGCACCATTTAGGAAGGTACAAAAGAGAAAGAGGATGTTCTGTATGTCAGTTCACTAGTGGAATATTCATGCATAGAGAGAGTGATTAGCTGAATTTTACATCTACTCCTAACCTGAAAGTGCAACAGGTAATTTGGGGAGAAATTAAAGCCCGATTTCTCCTTCTACCAGCCTGTATTTAAATGTAAAGTAAATAGAGCAGGGTGAGAATGTCAGTGTTCAGTTCCTGAAGTGCCTTATTAAGGTGTTCTTAAAGTAAGGGAGATAAAATCTGGGTGGGCATTCCTAATTTCCAGACACTAACTGACAATTTCATTGACTCTGAAAACAGCAGAGATGTGCACATCATACCTGATCAATCCATTTGGGGATGGTTTAGGTTCAGATTCTCTGAGGCTTTAGATTTTTAGATCTCTAGACAATGCTTCCAGGAATCTAAATAGCTTTCAGAAATTAAACTTTTCTCCTTTTTTCCTCAGTCTTTGCACTCATGTGCACCAGAGACCTTCAGTGAATGGATTCCACTCTAATCCATCTCCAAGCTGAATCTCGCAGCTGTGTTCACACTGGTGGTTTGTGTGTCTCTTCTGCACAGTGCAATTTTAAAATCTTCGTTCCTTATTATCTCTGCCCTTCCTTTTCTGTTTTAGCTTGCAAATGCATGCAGATGTATCAGAAATGATACACCTAATTTCTGACGCATCAGTTCCTGTCTAGCAATTTCATTTTATCCTGTTCTGATGTTATGCTAGCCTTCTATGTTTTATTCTAGGTGGACTCCTGTTTTCTTGCATGTGGAAGTTTTACAATGCAATGCTCTCATTCACCTGCTTTCATGAAATCCTTCATTAACATTAGCACAAGTAACTGTGTGATTCCCTTCTGCTTTGTAGATGATTTGGGAAACTCAAGACCTGCTCAGCTACAGAAAAACATACATGGTGCTTGGTAATTCCCCTAAGAGCTTAAGTTAATGGTAAACAACTGCAGCTTATTCATTTCACAGAAATTGGGAGAAAAGACCTTGCAAATATTGAGGAATGTAGTGCAATATTGATGGGCATCCCTCAGTTATGCAGACAGACTGATGTCACTGGCAAAATTCCCTCTTTTCCAAAGGTTTTCATTCGCTTTGGCTGTACTTCGTATGGCTGCAGGTCACATTTCCCTTGGTTTAAGGAAGTATCTTGGCAGGTGTTCTTGGTGATATATCTTGCTAATTCTGCCCTTGGAGGAATTACTCAGTTCTGCAGTCCTTATTGCATGCTCTGTTCTAAAAGACTTTTATACTGTTTTCCCTCTCTCTGTGTTTTCACACTTGTTCAACAAGGTTTTCTTTCTAAGAATATTAATCACAATATCCCAAAGGATTAAAAAATGCTTAGGTGTTTTTCCCTAAGTATTTACTGAAGAAAAATAATAATAATTAAAAAAAAACTGTATGCATGCTGGATGTAAAATACAAACAGAAATAAACTTGAGAGTTCTCCCAAAAAACTTAAGAAAAAACCCCATGTATTCTATAAAACCCAGAGTATTCATCTACAGTATACAAAAATGGGCATGTTCTAGAAGAGAAAATTTGTGCAACAGTTCTGCACAGAATTCTATGCTTTCAAGCTTTTTGCGCTTCAGGGGCAGTGCCATTCTCTGAACTGTAATGCTCCGAGCATGTTTTGCTCACCATGGCAGCTTTCTGCTCTGCCCTGGTACAGATCATCCTCCCAGCAAAGGGGGAGTGCAGCCACCACAACTCGCAGCACCTTCCCACACAGCAAGAACCTGAAGGACAGAGATGGCTTTCACCAGCTGCTGCGGGTTCTAACAGTGCCACCTCTCAGCTGCCGAAAGCCTGAATTTCTGTGTTGCACTGTGTTAGTTTATTGAGCCAAATGTTCTGTTATATAGTCGTATGTTCAAGTGCTCCCCGAGTTATTACAGTTAGCTCCTCCCCTATGTTATGCTCTCCTAACCAAGTGTCCCTCGAGGAATCCCCTCCCTCCTCACCAGATTTTTCCCTGTCTGTCAAGACAACCCGGCCCCTTTGCCCCATCCATCAGCCCAAACCCTACCCTTTGCTCCAGAAAATTCCCTGTCCCTCACCCTTCGATCCAATCCCTATGCCAACGCTCTCTCCTCCCCTTGTTCTGATTTGTTGTAGCCCTCAAAACCACACCCCAAGAGTCGCTTATTGGTTACTGTATGGTGTCCACTCCCTGTTTTGAAAGATTTTAAAAATCCGGTCACAGGGATGGTGGGGGTTTTTGCAACATCTGTTCCTTTGGGAATTCTCAGCTGTGAACCTTCCCCCTATTTCTCCTGATGAAATTGCTGCCCTTTACACTGCCGAAGAGCCTCCTTTGCTTCCTTCACTCGGTCCTCCAGGGGTCTCTACTGCTGGCATTTGGCCTAGAGGTTCTGGCTCAGGCAAAACCCTATCCTAGCCAGTTCCCCCCTCTTGCCATTGTCTCTGGAGCATCACAGAGCTAGCCAGGGCTGCGGAGGGCAGTGACAGTGACCCATGCCCCAGCATGACACAGCCCCCGGAGCCACACCTGCCAGGCCACAAGCCCCAGCCCTGGTCCCCACTGCCGGCCTCAGGGGCTCCTGGGCATCCTCACCCTGAGTGCAAAGGCAGCCTCAGGAGCCCCCCAGGGCGCTCTGGATCCAGGCTGCAGACACCCTAAAGCCAGCACTGAAAGGGACGTGGATGGGGACTGCAGCTGGATCTTGCAGTGCTCACTGCTCCTGACTACTCTCTAAGTGAACCCAAACCTCATTTGCAGCACCTTGAGCACATTGACCCTGCTCGCCCCTCCTGGAACCTGGTGTTCCCACATCCTGCACCAGCCCTTTGCAGGGAGTGACCAGCTCCCAGCTGCTCTGCTACCCTGGCCTTACTTTCTGTTTGCCAGCAATGAACTTAACGGATACACTCCTGAGAAACCTAGCACAACATTTGCTTCTCAGGAGCTCTTTGGCAAAAAGACTCCACTAGTCCCTTGTTTTGCACAGAGAAGGAGGTCCTGACAAAGCATGAGGCAGAGGCAGGGCTCTGGCATACGAATTCCTGAGCCGCAGGATTCCACCCATTGTTGTTCCTAGCTGCTTTGCTGATATTTTAGAGCCAGTTCTGGACAGGGGCTGCTGCTGACAGGGTAGGAAAATTTGGAGAAAAAAAGGTGCAGGAGACAACAAAAAAAAACAAGGGGGGAAACCCTTAGAAATACAGAGCTCAAGAGATGTCCTTGGAGATGGGTCAATAGAAAATGCCAGCAGCAGTGAACAGAGCCCGAGGTTGCTCACTGCCACCCCAGGGGCTCCTCAGTCCCCTGCTGGTTTGTGTCTGATGCAGCCCTGCCTGGAAAGGGCTCCAGGCTCTGGTGTTCCCAGCTTGCTCCAGGCTACATTCTTAGCAGCACTGAAAGAAGAGGTGAAACAAAGAGCCATTTTCTGTCCTGCCTGCAAACTCTTCTCCTTCAGTGCCACTGCCAGAGATCATCCCTCTGTCAGCTTGGCACTGTGCCTGCTGCATCCTCATCCCTGTCCCTTGCATCAGCTCCTGCACATCATCAGCACTCGCTGTCCCACATCATGAACAGAGAGAGCTGTGTCAGAAGAGCAAGGAGTGCATTTTCTTGGCTGTGAGATGCAAAGCTGTGTTTCGTGTCAGGCACAAACAGGCGATGTGTGTATTTGTGAATGCAAAATGTGTGGACCCCAACAATGGGAGAGCTGTGAATTCTAATAATAACTGAGGAAAATAAAGCATGGAAAAAGACTTTTGAACCTATCTTTTGTTTGCAAATTAACCCTAGTTGATTTAGGAGCATTTGAATTAAAGTGTTATAGATGTTGCTTTTTGCTTGCATTTAATCCATAAAGAGTTCTGCAATAATAACCTTTTGAAGTATAATTTTAGAATATTACTTGTATCCTTGAAACTGTAGCTTTGGAATATATATAAAGGAAATATGCCTATCTCACACCTTATTGAAGCAGAGAAAAACAGTTTGAGAAAAAAAGATGAACATCACCTCAAGGATTTATGGTTTCGACCAAAGGGAAGCTGGACATCACTGTTATGAGATTTGGAGTCTCTGCAATTAAAAGGTGGACACACATCTGGGGAGCTGGACCCCACCAGATGAGATTCATCTTTCTTCTTTTGGAAACTGGACCGTCATCATCTGGGGATACTCCTTTGAGATACATCCTGAGAAATTAAAATCACAGTAGTGTATAGAATTGTGATGTAATAATTTCGAACAAAAATTGCTGATGAGTAAAAGATTGGAAATAGAAACTGCTGAAAAAAACTGATGAGTACCCCTATAAATACCTGTAATCCTCAATTATCAGTGTGCAGTTGGAGGGAAAACTTCCCCCACTGTACCCAGCGCTGTATTGCTCATACTTTGCCATATCAAATAATAAATTGATTGCTGCTTGAATATTGGCCTAGTCAAGCTTCTGATTCATAACACTGTTAGGTGTGCTCTTCTATGGGCTGGCCATGGCACTTGGTAATTAATATGCTGTCATGCTGTGAACTGAATTCACACCTTACAGGGCTGTGTTTACTGGGCCTGCTGGATCAGTGCCCACTTCCTTCCTCTGCTCCTCCTCACTCCAGGACTGTAAGAGACCAGCATGGGGTCAAAGACCCTGCAGTATCATTATTCTCTAGTAATGCTCAGAGGTCCTCTAAGGGCTGTGTAATGCACAGCATCTGGGTGTGGGGCATGTGCTAAGGAGAAAGAAAGAGTCTGTGAGAAAGCTGAGCTGCTCTTACATGGGACTGCAAAAATGACAGGAACTTTTTGGCATATAAAGCTTTCCTTCCAGGTCAGGGACCAGGGAAGGCCTAATCAGCTGTGGCCCCACAAAGCAAGTCTGTGCTAACTCCCAGCACCAAGTGCAGGGGTGTGGGGCAGGGCTCCTGCAACAACAGCACAGCTCTGTGGAAGAGCCCAGCCTTGCATCTGGGTTCCTGCCTGCTTCCCCTTTAGAGACAGCTGTGGCCCTAGGATTTGTGTCTGAGGGAGACACATCCTTGGACCTCCTGATCTTTCCCAGGTGGCCAAATGGGGATGCACCAGCAGCACTGCTGGGAAGGTGCTGGCTCAGTGGCTGTTTTTGAGACTGTGCCCCCCATATCAGCTTTATGTGTGTGTGGGGGGGTGCTGTGGTGGGTGTGGTTACACACTCACTGGCCTTGGCAGAGCACAAGTCGGAACCTTGGAAGGTTCCAGCTGCTGTAAGGCTCAGGAGGCAGAGCTGGTGCTAGGCACAGTGTGGCACTGTGCTGAGGGAAAGGTGAAAACAGTTAATAATCCACCCTCAGCTAATCACTGAGGGCTGATGGGAGGCACAGGCTTGGTGGAGCTGCTTTGTACAGGCCAAGGTGCTTATCAGCTGTGCAGCGTCCCCAGCAGCCCCTGGCCATGCTGGTGCAGCTGAAGGACAGGCTTGATGGGTCTGGTGCAGCCCCACAACCTCAGACACTGCGGCTCCACCGTGCAAAGCAGCATGGCTGAGCTGGTTGTTGATCAGGTAAGGGCTCAAATATATTTTCTGCAACTTGCTCCAGCACAGTTCAGCCTGGAAAAAAGGCATTTTTCCAAGTGTAGGGGAGTCAAGCCCCAATAAATGTCAGCTGAGCCCTGGTGCTGGCTCCCCTGCATGAAGCCTCAGTGAGGCACCAGGGCCTCCTGTCAGCAGGAGGGGAAGGGAGATCAGAGTTGTTGGAAGAATACGTGACTGAAGGCTGAGCACAGGGTTGGTGATGCTTTGCGTGGCTCTTGCATGACATCCAGGCTGGCTGTGGCAGTGTAAGCTAACCTTTTGTTTTGCATCAGGCTTCATGCCAGAGCCAGCCCCTTTCCAGCCTTTGGGGTGATTACAGCTGTTGCTCTATATTTCTCTCCCTTCTTTTTTTTCCAACAGCTATTCTACTCCAGCACCATAGGCAGGCAGTGATGGCTGCCTGTAGCTAACAAGACAAACTGAGATCTGCCTGCAGAGCCATGGTAAGGTGTCTCTGGGCTTGTGAGACAGGCCAGGACAACACAAACTGAGGCCATAGCCATGCTGCGCTTTCAGTTGAGCCTGTGGTGGAGCTGCTCTGCTTGTAGTCAGCATCCAGATGGGGCAGGTGACATATCTGTCTTAGCTGGGACAGAAACAGAAGTACAGCCCTTGCACAGCATCCTTCTGCAAGGCTGTGCTAAGCTCAGGGGCCTGTAAACTGGCCCTTAAGACCTAGGTCTCCACTCCTTGCCCAGATCCCCAGCCTCAGGGAGAAGGACTTGGGTTTAGGAGCCACGGCTTTTTCTTCCATCAGACTCCATTAAGAAAAAGTCAAGTTAAGCAGTTCATTGACATTTAAAATACTGTACAGTGTGTAAAACCAAATATCCCCCTCCCCACAACAATCCCGTGCTCTCAGCAGATGCTCTGGTGAAGAATCCCACTTTTGGCACTGTTTGCCTTCTCTTTTCTCCTTCTTCTTTATGGGATCCATCTCAAAACAGCTCCAGACCTGCACTGTTTCATTAGCAGCTGCTGAGGCCACTGTTGTACCATCAGGACTCATGGTCAGGTTCAAGATTCTATCAGTATGACCTGAGGAGGAGAAGGAATGTGCAATCCGGGCTGAGCTGATCAGCACATGCACATTTACTCCTGTATGCTCCCATGAGCCCTGCCAGCTTGCATAGCTGTCCCCCCAGTGGCTGTGGCAGCGTGATTTCAGACCCCAAGCACACACTTGGATCAGTGGTATCTCTTGCACAGCCCCGTGGGCATGCTTTACTCCTAGCAGCATGGCCCCGGATACTGTCCTGTATCAGTGATGCTGCAGGCTCAAACCAAGGAGTGCAGCTGTCTTCAGCTTCTAACAGCCCCCCCACACCCAGGCCCTGTCCACCTACCTTGCAGCTCTGCAACCTTGGTCATTGTTGGATAGTTCCATATAATCAGCTCATTCTGTGCAAAGCCATGGGCTGAAATGAGCTCCTTGTAGTTTGTTGACCATAGGATAGAAGAGACCTGCACAGAGGCAGTAACACAGGTGAGACGAGGTCCTTGCGCTGATGCTCACCACTCGGAGGTGAGCATGGTCCCCCTCCTTCCCTGTGCCTCTGGGCCTGAGGAGCCAGCAGCTCTGTGTAGGTGTGCTGCCAGAAGGTGTTTGTCTCCAAGCTGATGTTCATATCTCACCTGGGAACGGGTATCAACAGCACTGAGGCAGGCGCCAGAACACACGTTCCAGATGCAGATATGTCTGTCTCTAGTGCCACCTCCAGTGGCTAGAACATTCATCTGGCATGGGCACCACGCCAGGCCTGAGCGAGGAGAGTTCATTTTAAAACATACAAGAGGCAACCTGCGCCCAGCCAGTGCTGCATGCCTGCCTTGCACACACATATCCGCCCGTGGCAGCTCTGTGCTCACCTTGACAGCGCCCTGGTGCTGAGTGAAGGTCTGTACAGGAGCAAAGTCTCCACCCCCACCTTGGGTGCATGGCCAGACGTTCGCCAGACTGTCACTGCCACCACTGGCCAGGTAGTGGCCATCCAGAGACCATTTGAGTCCGCACACCTCCTCTGTGTGGCCAGCAAGGGTGGCCACGTGATGCTCAGCCACTCGGACATCGTGGTGATGGATGTGCCCAGTCCGTGCACCACTGCAGAGAGAAGAGAAGGCTTACAGAGTCAGGCTGCACATTTTCACCCAAATCCATTTTTGTTGTTGCAAGACTGCTATACCTGCCACTGGGTTTCAACCAGTGTTACCAGCAACACAGGTCTGTTGGTGTGAGTGAAACAGCCACACAAGCTCTTTACAACTTCAGCACAAATTGCAATACAGGAAAGAGGCCTTCTCCTCACAGCCCCAACAGATAAGGCTAAATAAGAATCCCAAGCCAGGACAAACTTCTCTCTGCCATCCCTAACCCATGCCACACGTAGATTGAGGGATAGGAGTTTGCAACAACTGGAAACTGCCCTTGACCCACTGCTTTACCTGCAGAGGATGCAGCTTTCCAGCTGAGGGTTCCCACAAGGCCACAATGGCTGGTCATGGTTCGGAGACATTTCTGTTGCTCAACGTCCCATAGCTGGAGAGGCAAAGCAAAAAGTTCTTCAGAAGAAACCCAATCCTGTTTCTATGCCTAGGAACCTCACTGCACAGGCTCTCTCAGCTTACTCAGTAAGGGAACAGAGAAAATGTGTATCTCATGACTATAGCAGAGAAGGTAACGCTACTTATCAGAAAACCCCCAAACCAAACCCTGCCTTGCACACTGGGCAGTTCCACCCCACACCAGGGAAGACAAGTCAGGTGCATGGCATCCTTCCTCTGCCAGCCAAGGCCCCACAGTTCTGTCAATCCCTAGAAAACACCTCTAGTTTTAGTCCTGCATTCACCTGAACCTCAGCACTACTTGTGCCAACAGCAAGATAGTCTCCATCTTTAATCCATGACACAGAGGAAATGTAAGGATACGGATGCTCCGTCTGCAGCAGGGGGATAATCTCCCTAGTACCGTAATTCCACAGATAAACAGCATTGTCCAGAGCCACTGCAAGGAAGTTCTGGGAGCTCCAGTCTACGAGATTCAGATCTACAATTTGAAAGAGCAATGCAGGTCACACCATGCTTGGCTAGAGAGCCCTGCCCTTCACCCGTGCTGATACAGCAGGTGTGGGTGCACATGTGCACACACACACGTACAGGTGAGGGGCAGCCTTCTGAGTGTCACTATGCCCAGCTGCTGGGGCCAGGTACCCTGCTCCAAGGCACCTACACAGTGCCCTAGACCACTGTCCCTGTAAGGCCACACAGGGACACTCCAGAAGTGGTCTGTGCTAGCCTGGGTACACAAAATAATACAGACAGCCCAGTCACACTGTCCTAGGAACAGCAATCCAATGCAGAATGTTCTGGATGCCCAGCACTCAACCCTGTAGCCTACTTACAGTAGTCATTGAACATCTCTGGTGCATCCAAGACCCAGTCTGGCTTTGAGGGAATATATCTGCTCTTCTTCCTGCTGGATCCAGGTGCCATTTTCTGACTGTAGAGCACTTTCAGGTTATTCTGATAGCCTGTGTGCAGGGGAACAGGTTTGTTAACCTGAGTTAGTTTCCTCCCAGCTGAGTGCTGCTCACCCAACTAGGAATCCCTTGGAGTGAAAATAAAGTCCTAAGAGAAACACTCACAAGCCTGCAGTGCACGAAAATCACTGGCAGAATGAACTGCTGAACAGGGGTGAGCTACAATTTGCTCATTCATGGAAACAAATTTAACAAACACTTGGGTTTTTGAATCCCATTATATTTAGTTGCAGTTTAAGCTAGAAAATGCACAGCAGAGACTTTGATGCTCTTACAGACTTCATGAAGGCTTGGAACCTGTAGTGCGGGTGACTGTCACCGACATCTTTTCATAAAAATCCTTTCTTTAGGATTTTTCTCCCTTCTGAGAAGCTGTGGCCTCAGCAACAAAATGTAAACAATGGTTATCTGCTGCTGTGGAATGCAACAGGTGGATGCGTGATTGGTCTTGGGTGAATGTTTGGATTTACTGACCACTCAGAGCAGAGCTGGGTCTCACTCTCTGTTGAGACACAGAAATTTGTTTATTTATTCTTTTTCTATTCTTAGCTTAGCTAGCTTCTGAGAACTTTCCTTCTATTTCTTTTAGTATAGTAATAATGTAATATATATCATAAAATAATAAATCAAGCCTTCTGAACATGAGGTCAGATTCTCATTTCTCTCTCCACCCTGAAGACCCTTGCAAGCCCTGTAACAGGTGACCAACTGGCAGTCATAGCAACTCTCCTAAATAAATTCACTGTAACTGTTATGCCCTCCCTCGACCTCAGGAACCGTAAGAAAGGAGACTCCAGCCTGTACAGCTCTCAGAAACCAGTTGATTTCTCCTGTGACCACACACAGAGCCTCTGTGTTGCTGTTCCCCTAACCTGATCTCTGCTGCTGATTCAGCTCACAACGACTCTGTATCATACCTTCTGGAGCATTCTGTGGTTTTCCACTGAGGTGGAGGATCTTTGCCTCTTCTACATCAAAACCATTCAGATTCACTGCCCAGGCTTTCTGTTGCTCCTACAGAGACAAATCACCCTCAGTGCAATGCATTTAAAACAATTCCCACACTGCAATTTAAACAGACACCTAAGTCCCCTTCTCTTAGAATCTGAAGATGTTTGACTGTGCTGCAAGGGTCAGTCACACAGAGGCAGGTCAAAGCAGTTTTCCCTCAGACTTACATGCATCGTCCTGCTCACATTTTCACACAATGGCAAACTCAGTGTCATTGCCAGTGGGAAAAGCCACAGCCACAAAGCGACCAAATGCTTCATAAACAGATTTCAGAACACAGTGTAAAACATTCCAGAAGTGTTCCCTGTGGAGACATTGTCCTAGAATAGCTACCACCAGCAGTTTCACTTTGCATAGGCTCACAGCTTTGTGTTTTTGTTGCCTGCTACGTTTTAAAGCCTCATTAGTCAAAAGCTAAATTTTGCTACCAGAAGCAGCATAGGCTTAGAGTGCATGGCAGTCTCTACAGCTTCAATCTCATCCTAGGCTCCTGAAGCCCAGAGCTGCAAGTAGTGATGGCTGGGACTTGTCAGTCCCACGTGCCCACTTGATAGAGTAAAGGGGAAGGAAGGAGTAGCGGTTGTGAAGTAATTGTAACTTAGCAACATGCTCACCTTCTTGGTAGGGGAATCCTCATCAGGGTCATTCTCTTTGGTTAGGAGGAAATTTGCCATCTCCATCTGCATAGTGCTGCGTTTGGGAATGTAGCGATCCCCCCCAGCCTTTGTGGGGGTGCTTTGAATTTTGGATCCAGATTTACCTGCATTCACATATGCAAATATTGTCTTACAGCTATTTAACAGCCTGTATTAGAGCTTTCACGGGAGCAAACCCAACACTCCTCCACATCACACCCACCAGACAAGTAGGACTCTGAGGTCTCATGCCACCCAGTCACAACTAACTTATATTTTCCTCCCTGCCACCAAGTTGGTTAGGGACAGTGTGGTGCAACACCTTGGGTCTAGTGCAACAATTCCAGAGTCCAGAGATAAGGGGAAGATACTAAAACGCTCACAAGATGTAAAGCTGTCAGCTAACAGTCCTGCCCACACTCATCCTAGCATACAACTGTGCCAGCAAGGCACAGCTGGGCAAACAGCAGCTCGCCAGCCCCAGTGCTAAGAGCTCTGCCCCTAATGCTGGCAAGGAGGTGGGTGGCTGTCAGGAGCACAGCTCACCTCCTCCTGCCTCAGCAGCAGTCAGTAGGGCAGCGTGGCAGGGAGCCCAGAGCCCCATGGCTACAGACAAGCATTCTGGGCGAGGCTCCCGCACTCAACCTCTGTTGCTGGGGGCCGGCGCTCACCGGGTGTCTTGGACAGCATCTTGCTGGAGCTGTGGGAGCAATTGGCCGGCTTCATGGGTGACACGCCGATGGGGCTGGGCCCGGGGCCACTGTCCTTGGCCTTGCGCTGCCATTGCGCAGGCAGCGCATTCGGGATCAGCGTGTCCAGCTTCAGCAGCCCGCGCAGGTCCGCCTCGAACAGGAACTGCGCCATGGTCCTGTGGGTGGGTGGCGTTAGCCGTACCCACCGGCCGGGCTGAGCCTACTCTGACAGGCCCCGCCGGCCTCCCCATCACCGGACCGTGCAAGCGCTCCGGCTGCTCCTCCCCACCAACGGACACCCCTACACTCCCCAACCGCTCCTCGGGACACTCCATCAGCCTATACACCCTCCCTTCACTCCTTGGGGGTCCTTGATCAGCCGGCACCCCTTCCAGCCACTCTTTGGGGCTTCCTCCGATAAGCGACATTCTCCCTTCCCCTGCCTTTCAAGGGCAATCTCGTCCCTGCTCTTTCTCCTCCCCACCATGCTTTGCCTCTGCCCTGTGCCCCTGGGGCTGCTCTTGGCCAGGCAGCCTCAGTGGGGGCCAGCACTGGCTGCAGCCCCAGCGGGCCCCCCAGGACAAGGCCCAGCAATTAGGAGGCCAATGAAAGCTCTGGGCAGCAGCAGAACCCTCAGCAGAGTTCTTTGGACAATCATGGACTGGCCACACCTACACTGCAGCCTCACTGGGAATGTTTCCTATGTACAGTAGACTTTCAAAAGAAGCTGTTTGAGGGAAAGGTGAACTAAACACTCACTGTCTTCAAGTAAGTCCAAATTTGGACAGAGCGTAAGATGAAGATCATCTCCAAAACAAGCAGGCCTGCCAGGAACCCCAGCCAGCAGCCTGTTCCCTGACAGAAACCCCTTCCAAGGCCCTTCTGGGCATCAGGAACATGTGCTGTGGTTCCAGCTGCACCTGTGGGAGCAATGGGGAGGGTCAGCCCGTGCTGTGCTGCACTGCTGAGCTGGCAGCACGGTGGATGCGGGCAGGACATTCTCGGTTTCCCCCAGAGCTGGGGCCTGCAGGCACCTTGCTGCCCCTTGGCACAGGCTGTGCCACCCAACAAAGCCCAGCAGGCTGGGAGGAGAGCCCGGGTGCAGCAGGAAGCTGAGAGAAGGCCCTGCTCTAGAACTGAGGGAGTTCCACCAGAAGCAAACAAAGATGGTAACTTAAAGACATTCCCACTGTGCTCAAAGTTTGTCTGAGAAGACTAAGACGTTAGCTTGTCCAAAATCCCAGGAAATATCTGGGAAATGGTTTTATGTATGTTGGTTGTGACCAGATAAAAAGCTCCTGTGGGAAAAGAGCCTCTGCAGCAGGCTGGCGGGCTGAAGGGGTCTTTTTTCTTCCTAAAATAAAGATTACCACTGAAATGCAATTTTATTTTTTATTGTATAAGGGGAAAATATTTTCCAGACCTCTAAAACCAGTTTCAAAAATACAGATGTCTTGTGGAAAAAGGAATGAAACATATGGGGATTTCTCTATACAAGAGATATTTCTAAATATTTTTAAAAATGAAAAGTGAAGACAAAATTAGGTCATATTTTTGGATTCTAAAACTACTTAGAAAAATCTTTAACTACTATAGGAATTGGGAAGAAATATTTGGGGGTGTCTGTCTACAGAAAAAATATTTTGAAATATTTCTACAAATTTCTAATATCGAAAAGTGAAAAACTAAGCAAATGGGGTTGCTTTTTCTCAGGAGCCCCATGCTGCTGCCTGCCCCCTGGGCTCCCCCAGCCCTGGGGACCCCGCCGCTGGTCACAGCAGCCCCTGCCTGGCTCCTGCCTGCCCACACCGTGGGCATCCACGGCTGCTCCTGGCCATGGAGCTCAGCCAGTGCTGCTGCCCGCTGGGTTTTGCTGCTGCTGCCACCCAGACACTGGGGTGACGGCACCTTCCCTGTAGTGCAACTAAAGAAAGGGCCATCACCCAGACTGGCAGAGAGCGGGGATAACTTCAGTGTTGTTTAGAGGGCAGGACCAGGGGGTTCAGGGGCACAGGAAGGGACATGTTGGTCTCAGGAGGGGCTGGAGGGTGCTGGGCTGCTCCTGGGGTCTATAGAAGAAGTCGGGACGGGTCAGAGGAGGATCAAAAAAGAGGTGGAAGTAGCTTGGGGATATACATGGGGAGAGGAGGTGGCAGTGGCATCTCCAGGAGAATAGGAGATTTCCTTGACAATGGCTGTTCTGGAGTCTTCTTCTCAGAACTCTTGACAGGGCTACCCAGGCTCTTCTAACTGCTGGAGGAGCTGCTCTTGCTCTTTGGGTGTGAGGTGCAGCCACCATCTTACAACTCCTGTCCAGAGGTGGAACTGTGGAAAGAGGAGGTGGCTGAGGCCCCAGCTGCCAGTGGCACACAGGGAGCCTCTTGCACAGCAGGGCCCAGAGCTGGCAAGGCTCCCCAGCACTGCTGGAGCTGCTGGCACAGCTTGGCTCAGCTGCACAGCTGTCCCTCAAGGCCCCGGCCAGCAGGGCACGACTCTGGCCAGGCTCCCTGGCCAGGAGTGGGCCCCAGAGCGCCTCTGCCTTTCAAGGGCAATGTCGTCCCTACTCTTTCTCCTCCCCACCGTGCTTTGCCTCCGCCCTGTGCCCCTGGGGCTGCTCTTGGCCAGGCAGCCTCAGTGGGAGCCAGCACTGGCTGCAGCCCCAGCGGGCCCCCCAGGACAAGGCCCAGCAATTAGGAGGCCAATGAAAGCTCTGGGCAGCAGCAGAACCCTCAGCAGAGTTCTTTGGACAATCATGGACTGGCCACACCTACACTGCAGCCTCACTGGGAATGTTTCCTATGTACAGTAGACTTTCAAAAGAAGCTGTTTGAGGGAAAGGTGAACTAAACACTCACCCTTTTCTCTTCCAGTAAGTCCAAATTCAGACACAGCATAAGATGAAGATAAGCTCCAAGACAAGCAGGCCTGCCAGTAACCCTAGCCAGCAGCCTCTTCCCTGACAGAAACCCCTTCCAAGGCCCTTCTGGGCATCAGGAACATGTGCTGTGGTTCCAGCTGCACCTGTGGGAGCAATGGGGAGCGTCAGCCCGTGCTGTGCTGGACTGCTGAGCTGGCGGCACGGTGGATGCGGGCAGGACGTTCTCCGTTTCCCCCAGAGCTGTGGCCTGCAGGCACCTTGCTGCCCCTTGGCAATGGCTGTACCACTCAACAAAGCCTAGCAGGCCGGGAGGAGAGCCTGGGGGCTGTGCAGCTTCTTGGGCAGTCGCTGCTTGGAGGGACGCCGGCCAAAACCATCCCTGAGCAGCCACTGCCAGCCCTGGCCCTCCCTGCCCCGTGACAGCTCCCCCAGCCCCAGGGCACAGAGTCAGGCCCTGTCAGGACCCAGTGCAGCCCCTGCCCAGTCGGGAGCCAAGGCTGGCTCTGGCCCTGGGCTCGCGGCAGGGCTCTCGCTCGGGGCTGCTCCTGTGCCTTGGGCCTCTGGGCACTCAGGGCCAGCTCCAGAGCAGCTGCAGCAGGAGGGACGAGTGCACGAGTCCCCTTTTCCCGGGGCTCTGAACGAGCTCCAGAGGCCTCAAGGACTCCAGAGGCGCCTCCAGCTTTGGCTGCTGCTGGGCCGTGCAAGGGCAGGCCCTGGGGGAACAGCTGAAGCCACTCAGCCCTGCACAGGGCTGAGCCCTTCTCAGCCCTGCTGAACCTGGCACAGCAATTACCTTCTGAGCCTATGCCTGTGCCCATGCCTGTGTTTGGCTTGGCCTTCCTTCTGGCAGGAGCGGCTCCCAATCGGCCTCTGCTTCATTGGGGAAACACCTCCTTCTGTCCTGAATTTTGGCCCATCGCTTGAGAAACAAAAAGTACACTTCAACAGATGGAGAAATTCTCCATTTCTTTAATGGCATGTTCAGGATGTCATGCTTATGCAAAATCGGATAAAATCAACAAATCATCTGGTCTTTTTCAGCTGGGCTAGGGCCCACCCTCCTCCAAACAGCTGCCAGTGCTGAGCAGAAGTTGTGAGTGGATCGTGCAGGGCGAGGGCACACACAGCCATGGCTCTGTCCTGGCACCTGCAGCGATGCCCCCTGGCCGAGCTTTGGGATCTGAGCTGGCAGCTCTCCCAGGGGAAAAGCCTTGGCCTACCCTCACCATCTCCCAGAGGCTCAATCCTGAATGTGGGCTGGGAAGCCAGATCACCTTTGCCTACAGGCTCAGCTGCAAAGAAAGGCAGGACACAACAGGTCCAGTGGCACTGCTGAAGATTCTCCTTCAGGCCCGAGTGGCAGTGAGGGCACCTGGGTGATTGGTGCCTTCCAAGGCACTCCCTTGGCTCTGCCTTCCACTCAGGAGCAGGGCCAGGGGCACCTCGTGCCTGCAGTGGCCCCACACTGGGATTGAAGGAGCCCCTTGCGGGGCAGTCGGGGGCAGAAAGGACTCTCTGGAGCTGCCAGCACCTCCAAACCCAGCCCCAGGCAGGGCCAGGGCTTGGCAGAGGCAGCAGGAGCAGCTCAGGCTCCCTCGGGGCAGGAAATGAGCTGAGAAAGGCTCAGCCCCGGGGCACAGCCCTGGGCCCAGCCCCTTCCCTCTCTGCTCTTCTCTGTGGCTGCACAGAGCACACAGAAGGCCACAGTGGCATTGCACACGGGAGGAGGATGGACAGATAAATGCTCCTTCTTCCCACTGACAGTGATCCTGTGGGATCCCTCAGGGCTCCAGAAGGGATCAGGGCAAGGTTTCCAGAACTGATCAACCTTCAGAGAAACTTAAGGGAACTGGCTCATGAGTGAGCTCTTGCCCCACTGACACAGATTATTCTGTCAGGAAAGGTACATTCAGACCTTGTCTTCAACATCTGGCAAGGTCTTTAAAGCACCATTCACCAGCATTTCCAAGTAATCCAAGTCATGTGCTAGTCGAGAAGGGAGCACAGATCCTATCGAACCATTGCCATGGTGTGCTGGGATCCCCTTCTGCCATGGGGAATTGGGCAATGCAAGGGGGTGGGGTAAGGCTGTGGGAGCCCGTGCCTCCTGGTCACTCTCCACGCTCTTTGCAGGTCCTGTGCAACATGCCTGGAGGGGCAGCTGGAGCAGCCCAGGGCCCTGGGGCTCTCTCCCTCCCACACAGGAAACCCTCACTAAATGCTTGGGGAAAGATGCAGTGCCACAGCTGTCACTCCCAACCTCCGTACCTCCCTCCTGCTTGCCCACCTGCCCATGGAACAGCTCCCACAGCACACGAGCACATAGCCAGGCCCTCTCAGGACACACTGGAGCCTTGCTCTCCCCCTCTGCCCTTTCCCCACCATGGGCACCCCGTGCAGCCGCTCCCAGGTTTCGGGACATGTCTCCCACAGAGGGAGCCCAGCAGGACAGCTCAGTATCCGAGTGCCCTGAGCCTGCTCGGGACAATTCCTCTGGGCTGTGCCCGTCTTGTCCGGGCTGTTCCCGCAGTGCCAAGCAGCAGAGAGGGCAGCTCAAGCCTCAGCAGGGCTCAGGCCCAGAGGCACAGCAATTACCTCCTGTGGCTGTGCCTGGCATCACCTCCCTTCCTGCAGGAAATACCACCTTCCATAGAGCCCCTCTGTCCATCCCTTGAGAAAGGAAGAGGCACAGCTGGATCAGATGGAATCATTGCACATCCAGGAAGTGGCCTCTTCAGGAGGCAATACTTCTCCAAAACATGGATAAGGATCGGTAAAATCCTGATACCCCCTGGCCTTTGGGGCTAGCTCTGGCCCTCCCTCCTCCAAGCAGCCACACCTCAGGATGTTACTGGGGACCGGGAAAATGCAGGGGATCCCTGCTGAGTTTGGGCTGCACGGCAGCTGATGCCCAATGCCTTCCTGCAGAGGCTGGGGAGAAGCTGCAGCCAGGCCAGGCTGGGAAACAGCCCTGCAGGGCATGGAAGCAGCAGCGGGGCAGCAAGGCCGCCATGGATCCCTTCCCGCTGTTCCGGGCACGGCGTGTCCAGATGTGCAGCCAGAGCCCTCGGCTGCTGAGCCCCAGGACAAGGCTGAGGGAAATGCTCTCACCATTCCCTTTCAGCAGTTCTGTCACTATTCGTTTCAAGATGTTGTTTGGCTCATGTGGTTTCTTGTGTCCTGGGGCTTTGTTCTTCCCTCTCAGAGGACCTTAACAGAAAGTAGTTCCATTTCCTAGGAATGGATGCCACAGAAGCAGGGCTCAGCCTGTGGGGTCAGCAGGGACAACACTACTCACCCCTGCGATGGGAGCCAGGCTTCTCGGTAGGAATCAGCAGAGAGGCAGGAAAAGTCCTCCCTGCAGACACATCTGTAACACAACAGCCACAGTAGCTTGTGTAACCTGGTTGCTGTGAAGTTGTCAACAATTATTACTGTGTAGGACAGTGAGAACATACCTGAAGGAGGCTCCAAAGGCTTCAACACTTTTTTCAACCAATCTAATGGGGAAGCCTTTCCAGCACCCTCATCTAGAACGGAGCACAGATGAGAACATTTTTCAGGGTGTGTTGGGATCTCCTTCTGCTTTGGGAATTGGGCACTGCAACGGGGTCGGGTAAGGCCGTGGGAGCCAGGTGTGAATGGGCAAGGTCAAACTGCACAGGGGCCGGGGGAGCTCTGGGCAGGCTCCTGGTCACTCTGCACCCTCTTTCCATGCGCTGTGCAACATCCATGGTGGGACGGCTGAAGCAACCCAGGGCCCTGGGAGCTCTCACTTCCACAGCTGCAACTCTTGCTAAATCCCTGGGGAAAACTGCAGCAGGCAGTGCCACAGCTATCCCCCTGTCCCCCTCCGTCCCTCCTGCCCTTTCTCCCTCCCTTTCTACCTACTTCTATCCCTCCAACCGTCTTTCCCCTGGGACAAATCCCCCAGCACATGGGCACATGGCCAAGCCCTCTCAGGACACACTGGAGCAGGGTATGCCTCTCAAAGACATGGTTAAGATTCAGGAAATCCCTTTCAACTTTTTGGGTAGGGCAGGGCTCTCCCTTCTCCATATAGGTGCCCCTTCTGATTTGCCTGGAGATGGGAAATTGCAGGGAATCTCATGCCTGTGGTGCGGTTTGGTCTGCCTGTCAGCTGATGCCCAATGCCTTCCTGCAGAGGCTGGGGAGAAGCTGCAGCCAGGCCAGGCTGGGAAACTGCCCTGCAGGGCGTGGAAGCAGCAGCGGGGCAGCGAGGCTGCCATGGATCCCTTCCTGCTGTGCCGGGCTCAGCGTGTCCAGATGTGCAGCCAGAGCCCTCGGCTGCTGAGCCCCAGGTGAAGGCTGAGGGAATGAACCCACCTTGTCCTGCCTGCTGCATTTCCTTCAGCATTTCCCTCATTTGTTCAGATGGCTCATGGGGTTTCTTCTGTCCTGTAGCTTTGTTCTTTCCCCTTGGAGGACCTTAGAGCAACATGGTTCCATTTCCCATGAATGGATGCTACAAAAGCAGGGCTCAGCCTGTGGGGTCAGTGTGGAGAGTTATTCAAAGAGTGACTTGAGGAGAGAGGACACAGCCGAATTGATTTGGTAGAGATGTCCTAACTAGGGCAGAGGCCTTTTTGCAGGCAGAGTGTCTGTTGAGAAAGTAGCAGGCTAAAGAATGGAAAAGTACAAGACAGTGGTTAATTCCAAATCTTGCACCTGCAAAGATAATGTGTCCTTGGGCCTAGTGGAGGATGATAAAGAAATGGACAGCGAGGTGTGAGAAGTAGAGAGCGTAGGCCCAAAGGAATGTGGATGAGTTAATGGTATAGTTTAACCAATAGATTGCTTGGCTTACAGAATATTCATGAGCTTATTATTTGCTGTATAAGTGTTCGATGCTTTCTTTAATAAACTGGACCTGTGATGAACCATCTGGTGTCCTGGTCTCCTTCCTACAGCAAGTGAGGGGTGTATACTTTCAATTTTCCCCCAAAGGTTAATTTTTTGCTTTCTGATATGAGTAAGGCAGTCGTTGCCACAGCCTGAATGCAGATTGGCCACCCGCAGCTGACAAGAGCTAGTAATTTTGATAAATTGGCCACTGGTTTCCTGGATTATCTCCAGTCCTGGGCTAATACTCCATGTGTTACGACTTTTTTCTATATCCAGAAACAATAGAAGGGTTTGTCTAAGGCAGGAAGACTCAATGCTGGTGCACTGACTAAATTTTGCTTCAAAGCTTCAAACTTTCGTTCATCATCTTTTTCCCACCTAATCTCTTCTTCATTTCTTCATTTAACTTTTCATACAAGAACTGGATGGCCTGCATGCATCCTTCAATCCATAGTCTACAATATCCCAACAGGCCTAAAAACCTTCTGACTTCCCTCTTAGTTTTTGGCCGTGGGAGTGAGACTATCCCCATAATTCTCTCAGGGTTCAGCTGCCAGCTCCCTTGTCACACGTCGTAGGTATTTTACTTCTCAATCTACAAATTCGAGCTTTCCTTTTGATACCCGAAGTCCTTGGTCCCCCAGAAAATTTAACAACACTATGGTGGATTCCCAAACTTCTTTTTCTTCCTGTCCTGAGAAAAGCAAATAATTTACATATTGTATGAACTTTATCTCTGGTTTAATGGAGAAGAGTTGTAGTACTTCTCCTAGGCTTGACCAAACAGGTTTGGGGATTCGGAAAACCCTTGGGTAACCTAGTCCACCAAAGCTGTTGCTTCCTCCCAGAATCAGGGTCCTCTCATTCAAAGGTAAATATATCCCACTTTCCTCTGCCAGTGGACACACACAAAAAGCATCTTTTAGGTCTATGACACTAAACCACTGGTGTGCTGGGGGGATATTACTCAGTAGTGTATTGGGATTAGGCACTGCTGGGTATCAATTCACAGTTCTTTTGTTCACTCCTGTCAAATCTTTGACAAGCCTGTAAGTCCCATCTGACTTCTTTACTGGTAATATGGATGTATTAGAACCATGTATGGGAGGACATACATGGTTCTAAGATCCCATCCTCAAGTAGGTCCTGGATCAGTGGCCGTAGTCCTTGTCTCCCCTCCAGGAAGAGTGGATATTGTTGTACCTGAACTGGATGGTTCTCATTAACTATTTTTATTGCTATAGGTTTGATGTTTAATTTACCTCAGTTTTTCAGTTTTGCCCACACCATCTCATGAATTTTCTCCTCATTTTCTTCCCTTAATTGGAGAAGCTTAACTACCATTTTCCCTTTCTCTGGGAGCACTCCAATGTCAAACTAAACCTGTAAATCCTGTCCTAATAAATTTCACCCTGCTTCTGGATCTACTAGAACATCCCCAATTCCTATTTTATTTGTTCATTCAAACTTTATTTGCTTCATAACTGAGGCTTTGAACCCTTCCCCTTTAGCACTTACTACTTGCATGGTATCTTGGCCCTTTTTGCACCCTTTTGGATTCTACAAACACAAGTTCTTTCAGCCCTCGTGTGTGGTAGTGTTCACAGGGGTCTTAGGATGAGAGAAGAGATGAGGATCTGACTCCATGTTTCAGAAGGCTTCATTTATTATTTTATGATATATATTAAAACTATACTAAAATAATAGAAGAAAGGATGTCATCAGGTTAGCTAAGAATAGAAAAGGAATGATAACAAAGGCTTGTGATTGACCGAGACAGTTCAGACAGCTGGACTGAGATTGGCCATTAATTAGAAACAACCACATGAGACCAATCACAGATCCACCTTTGCATTCCACAGCAGCAGATAACCATTGTTTACATTTTGTTCCTGAGGCCTCTCAGCTTCTCAGGAGAAAAAATCCTAAGGAAAGGATTTTTCAGAAAATATCATGGCTACACCCGTGTCTACTAAGAATTCAAATTCTTCCTCCTGGAGATCTATTTTTAAAGTTCTCAAGGGCTCCTGATGGTATTCTGTCCCCAGGAGGTAGAGCCCCTGACACTCCTAGTCTTCCACTTCTCCTTTTTGCTCAGTCTCATCGACCCTCAGGTCCTTTTCCTTCTGGGGGCAAATATTTCTGACATGCCCACTCTCTTTACAGTATAAGCAAACTGGTCCTAGGTTTCCATGTTTTCTAAACTCCTTTTTGTGTCCAGTCCCAAGGTGCTGCCTCTCCCTGCCAGTCTATCTTCTCTCATTTGGTGTCCCACTCCCTTACATAGGTTGTTCTTTACATGCTGGTTTCCTTTCCTAATGGCAGTTACCATTACCTTGGTTTTTGTATTGGTCTTCTCTTAGTCCCTCTTTGCATACATTTTCTGTGCTTCCCTTAAAAGATCCTCTAACCTCCTTTCTTGCCAACCATCTAACTTTTCTAACTTTCTACATGTATCTGGCCAAATGTGAGTGACGAAATTTATCTTTGGTAAGATCTGTCCAGCCACTGTATCAGGGTCAACCCCTGAATATTGCCTCATATTCCTTCTCAGTCTTTCTAGCCACTCTGTCGGGGTTTCTTCCCTCCTTTGCTGCTCATAGAAAGCCTTTCGGGCATTTTGATTACATGGAGCTGCCTCTTTGATACCTCTTGTAATCAGTGTTCTGTATTCCTCCATGTCTTTCTTCCCCCCAGTGCTGTTTTGGTCCCAGGTGGGGTGCACTATGGGCATTTTCAGGTCCCCAGGAGGTCCTTTCACATGCTCCCTTTCCCAAATCCATATCTCAGCCATTTGGATCATCTTTGTGCCGTCTTTCCTCTGATGTAAACAACTAAATCATTATCAATTGCATCTCCTCCCATGTATAAATATTGGGCCCCAGAAACTGTTCCACTCATCCAGTGAAGTCCTCTAGTAATCCTTACTATTATTTCTTGAACATTCTCACATCAAAAGAACTTAGAGGCACGGTTACAAATCTAATTCCTCCCTGCACCCCACACAGGGGTACTTCCCTCACAGGACATAATCCCGCTGCTTGATTCCCATCCCCTGATCTACTTTCTGCTCATTGTGCCACCCTGTTTCTGGTGTTTTGACTAGGCCCATCAGAGGGTAGGGGAGGTGCATCTGGGGCTATTGGAGGTGGAGGGGTAAGTGTTCCAATGGGTCCCATTCTTTATTTTCTTAAACCTTAAACATGTTCACCTTTGAGGGTGAACTCTCCCCCTCCCAGCAGCCAGCGTAGTCACTCTCTTCCTGATTGCTTTCTTAGCTCTTACATGAATGTTTAATGCCTGACACATCCACCCTTCATCTGACCCATATCTCGACTAGTATACATAATCACTCCTAATTTCCCTTCTGGTCCATCCTACCATGCAATAGTGAATCACTTTGAGCTGATCCTTATCTCTGGTATTTGGGTCATATTTCCACCGGGCTAGCTTCCTTCCCAGTGGGCTATCTGGGGGCATACCTATTGGTACCTCTTCAATTTCTACTCCTCCCCTTGGGGATTCTCTATTTGCCCATAGTCCCATCCTGACTGGTGATCACAGGCCCTGCTCCGACAGATCCCACCTTTCCAACCACAGGCCCTCCGGACAGAGCCTGCCTTTCTCAGAAGGGAAAAGGAAAGGGGGCCAGGAAAAAACTAAACAAGGAAAGGATGAAAGAGAAGGAAAGGGAAGAGGGGGATAAAAACCAAAAAACTGTACTTCTCTTTTGACAAGTAAAAATTAAAAAAATCTTATGATCCAGGGGCTTCCATATCACCGGATTGGTCCCTGCCCTTCCTCTCCTCCTCGGTTCCAAGCTCTGGTCCCACGGTCGCACTCTACTCTCTGTCTCACCTGGCTCAGCTCGGCTGTGGCCTGCCCCTGGCCCAATTCACCTCAGCTGCTGCAGTCCCAGCCCTGGCCCAGCCTGGCTCAGTTTTGGTGGCTCCACCCACTCCAATTCAACTCAGTGGCTTCCATCCAACTTCTGACCCAACTTGGTTCAGCTTCGGTGGCTGTGCTCACCCCAATTCAACTCAGAGGCTCAGTCCGCTCCACTTCAGGAGTTCCTGTTCCTGGCCTGACTCGGCTCAGCCTCAGTGTCTCCGCCTGCCCCGATTTGGCTCAGCTCAGCAGCCAGCCCAGCCTGACCCCCTCGCTTTGGCAGCTCCGCCCTGACACAACTTGGCTTGGCCAGACTGCCCTGACCCCCTTGGCTCGGCAGCACAGAAACTACTCCACTGGCTCCTGGGTGACCCCCTGCAGCAAACCCCTTGGCAGTCACCCTGCTTCCAGCCCAGTTTCAACCTGGCCCTGGAAATTTTAGCACTGACTGCGCCCCAGAGGCTGCCCCCGCTCTGAGCACCATGTAAGCCGCCGCGCAATGTGGAGCTCACCAGGTCCCTTGGTGTGCACTGGATGGGAATCCCACCGTGGGTCCCCATCCCGGCACAAACATGGTTTCCCCGATGGGTGAACCCTGCTCCCAAGTCCCCACAAACCCTTCAACCCTACGTGCCCCGCCGGCCATGGGGTCCTTGTCTATGGGATCCCCGCTTTCCTCCCCCCTCCATGCATCCTGCTGTTCCTTTTTCCTTTCTACCGTCCAATATCCTGATGCTTCAAGGGACCAGGATGGATCCAGTATATTACTAATGCGAAGCTCACTTTCATACACCGGAATAATGGTGTCACAATCTGGCCAAAAATAGTTATGTGGGTGGTACTCACCCCGTCTTCCCCTCTTTTATTTATCCAGTCTCCTGGTGTCTTTGGGCTTCCAACCTGCAACCACTGGTGGAACTGGGACAGTCCAATAGACTCCGCCCAATCTTTGGGAGGGGATGCCCCTTTTGAAAACTCCTAAGGCCACCAGTTGTATTTCCTGGATGAGTCCCCATTTGTGAGAAATGATGATCACTTCCAAAAATTTAAAAGGATTATTAAAACCTTATAAAAAATACAACACAGGACTGAATACAGAAAATATTATGGCACCTCGAGCAAAGGATTTTTTCCCACCATTTCCGTGTCCACACAATGGATGTTTCACCTTTTAACCCTTTAGCCCCTCTCAAAATCTTGTTATAAAACTCTTTCTTCGCTGTCCAGCAGTGGAGGTCACTTCCTTACATCTTGATTGGAGGTCAGGTGTTGCCATAGTAACAAGCCAACCCTCCCAAATACCCCAACTACCAGGTAACCCTCTGATAACAAGGGGGATAAAACATAACTATAAATCTAAAACATAACTATAAATCTATAAAACTTGTCTTAAGATATCCATGTTATCTGCCTTTTAATTGTGTGACTCAACCATTGCTTTACTGATCTATCACACCATTATTTCAAAACTGCTTCCTGTTTCACCCTGACTGTCCCTGCAGAGGAACAGGGCATGTTTCAGGCACTTCCACAAGCTCAGGCTTCTCATTTCATGAGGAATCTGGGATGGAAATGGCCATATTAAAAAGGAGAAAAGCAAAAGGAAATTGATTAGAAATTCTTCGGAAAAATTACCCTTCTTACAGACGAGGTTCACCAAGTCATTCCCTGCAATTCTCCTTTTCAGATTCTTTCAGTCTTCTACTCTGGGAGGTGCAGCTTGTTCTGCTGCTTATCATGAACTGATTGTGCTCTTGATTTATACCAGCATGAGAGATGTAGAATCATCTAAACTGAAAACAGAAAGAAACTGCCTCTGACAACCGATTTTCATGTTCTAGATCACTTTCCAGGTGTCTATGGAGATGTGTGAATGATTATCACACAACTCTCCATTTCTGGCTGCAGCTCTTGGAGATTCTTTCTCTGAATTCAGTCAGGGTTGCATTCCCCAACAAGTCCTGGTACCACCTCCTGTTTTCCAAGATTGGAACAGTCACAATGAAAACCACACCAATGGCACAACTCCCCAGTCCACCAGGAAAATAAAAGGACAAGCTGTCAAATTCTCCAAACCTTTGTCTTGCTTTGGTGCAAGAGTCCTGCTGCATGCACAGTGTGGAAAGCCAAGAGAAGCTGTAGGTGGTGGCACATCTTGTGACAGGAGCTCAACCTCATTGTCCAGGAAAGGTTTTTGAGAAGAGCAGACAGGACTGTGGAGAAGGTTCCTGGAAAACTGAACCAGCTTTCCAGAAGTGAAATGAAAATAGAAAGAAATCATCTGAAATGTTTTCCTCAGTTTATTTCTATGCTCCCCTTTTCCATGTTGCACTTCTTCTCCATGCCATGAGTTCCAAATGGATCTCGCTTTATGATCAATGCTTTAGTGAGTTTTAGACACTCTAAAATACCATGAGCTCCACACAGTTTGCCTTCCCCTGTTTTTGTTGGAAAGCAATGCTGGAACCATCAGTGCAGTGCTGGGGTCAGGCCCGAATCCTGCAGGCAGGGAATGTGCTCCGGCAGTGTGTGACCCTCAGCAGGGACAATGCTCAGCAGTGTTGCTATGCTTGGTCTCCATGGAACCATGCCAGGAGCAGCTGCTGAGCTCAGAAGCCATTGCAGCCCCCGCCCTGCTCCAGAGCCCCTTGGCAGGGTGGGCTCCTGCCCTGGCTCTGTGTGCCAGGAGCCGGCAGCGCTGGGTGCAGGGAGCCCAGGGAGGGCACAGAAACGCTGGGTGAGAAATGCTGGGGCACAGCAAGATGGGCGAGTGCAGCCGGCCAGGGCAGAGGAGCAGCACGCCCAGGGGGCACAGCCGGCAGGACAGATGGCCAAGGGGAGAAAAACTTCTCAGGAGGGTGGAGAACAAACTTCTAGTGCAAACTTCAGAGAATGAGGTACCTCAGGGGGAGAGGAGCATTGAATTACAGTAAAGCACTTCATAAAGCATTGACTCCGCAAACTCTAAACTGTCCAACTTCAAGTTATCCAGATTTCGAGAAGAGGAAGTCAGGAGAAGAGAGAGGGAGAGAGAGATCCACAGTCAGTCTTGGGTCTCAGTAGCTGTGAGCTCCAAGGCCGTCGGATGTGACAGTGTCACACCCGTGTCACAGCCTGACCTGCTCTGGTTCCTCTCACAGGTGAGGTTTTTGGGGTACCAGGGACTTGGCAGCAAGTTTGGGCCTGGGCCAGAGGCTGCAGTGTCTGGGATGGGGCAGTGACCACCCCACCTGTGCAGAACCCTCCCTGCCCCCAAACACACACTGGAGATGTCGGGGGCCGTTCATCATTTCTCTGCTCTCCAGCACTGAGGCAACAGACTCTGGCTATAGCTCTGTGCTCATGCCCAAGGCAACCACCCCTGGCAATGGGGCTCCATGGAGCTGCTCTCAGGAAACCCCCAAGAGCTGAAGAGTGCCTCAGAACTGCCTCAGAAACATGAAATACCCCAAAATCTCTTCAGGAATGTGGATTATTCAAAAACTCTCTCAGTAATGGGCTCCTCCTCTCTTCATCATCCCCAAACTTTGGCTGTCTCATTCCAGACCCCAATCCACCTCCCCAGTCCCAACCCCAACCCATCCCACCCTTCGTGGACATCATGACCCCCTACCCAAGCTGTATTTCCCCCATTTCCCACTTCCCAAACCCCATCCCACCCATCATGCCCCACCCAATGCCCATCTCACCCCTCCTGATTTGCATCCCACTTTACCCAATCCATTTCCAACCCCATTCCACACCAAGAGGCTGGAATTTTGGGGTGGGAGTGAGTAGTTTCAGTGCTATTGAGCTGACAGATCAAACCCTCTTGTCTCTTTGAGTGCCAAGAGAGGGAGAAAACTAAACCAAATACCCCCAAAACCCCCAAATTCTGGCAATTATTTCCCTGAATCCCAAATTGCCCTGAAACACAAGTAAAAAGTGAGGATTCAGATGCCTTTGATGAATTTATTGATTTTTGCCCCAATTTTCTCTGTTTTAAAGGGATGAAGATGAATCCAAAGAAAATTAGGGTCAAAACAAAAGAATACCCAGCCATCTGCTCAATGCAGATCACTGGGAATGTGGGTCCTCCCATGGGGGATGAAGCTGGAGCAGTGCATGAAGCTCCTCCTGCAGTTGGGGCATTCACAGGGCTCCCCTTACCGGTGCCTCCGTTGGTGTCGGGTAAAGAACGAGCGGTCTGAGAAGCTCTTCTGACCCTAGGGACACTCGTAGGGCCTCTCCCCGGCATGGATACGCCGGTGGGTGACGAGGGTGGAGTTATGCCTGAAGCCCATCCCACAGTTGGGGCAGCAGAAGGGCCTCTCATCTGTGTGAATCCGCTCATGTACAAGGAGGTGGGTGCTGGTGTGAAACCTCTTCTGACACTTGGGACACTCTTAGGGCCTCTCCCCAGTGTGGAACCTCTGGTGGACAACCAGGTCGGACCTGTGGCTGAAGTTCATCCCGCATTCCAAGCGCTCGTAGGGCCGTTCCCCATTGTGGATCATCTGGTGGCTGATCAGGGTATTGCCCTGCCTCAAGATCTTCCCACACTCCAAGCACTTGTGGGGCTTCTCCCCATCATGAAGCTGCTCATGGGCCACCAGCCCCGAGCTCTGGCTGAAGCTCTGTCCACCTTCCTGGCTCAGGGTGGGTCTTTCCTCCTCAGAGCATCTTGGGCTGGGTTTGCAGACTCTCCTCCTGTGGAATCTCTGGGGCTTTTCCTCCCTGTTGGATTCCTGTGCCATGGAGCTGCTCAAAATGGCCTCTTCTACGAGGTTCTGCCATGGGGATTTTTCCTCCCTGCTCTCCATTCTCAGCGAGGGCAGCACGGTTTTAGCAGGAGCAGAATTTTGGGGAATCCCATTCCTGAACCCCGGCCCATGGAAACCGAGCATCCCAGCTGGTCCCAGCCCTGGTGGCCATGGCAACAGCCTTGGGAGCGGGTCCCTGGCTGGGGCTGTGGGAACCTCTTCCTTCTGGTGCCCAGGGACAGGAGCGGAGGGTATGGCTGCAGCTGAGTCGGGGCAGTCTCAGGTTGAATCTCAGGAAAAGGTTTTTGCCCAGAGGCTGCTGGGGCCCTGCCCAGGCTCCCCAGGGAAGGGTCCCAGCTCCAGGGCTCTCTGAGTTGCAGCAGCGTTTGGACAGCGCTGCCAGGCCCAGGCTGGCATTGTTGGGGTGTCCTGTGCAGGGCCAGCAGTTGGACTGGAGGATCCTGATGGGTCCCTCGCAGCTCAACCAATTCTGTGGTTCTGGGATCCCATGAGCCTGGGGATGGGGGCTGCCAATGGTTGCCATGGCAACGGGCTGTGGCTGCAGGCCTGAGCTGGTGTCCATGGCAACCACCCCTGGCATGGGGTCTCCATGGAGCTTCCAAGGGACTGAGCATAGCAACAGGGGGCTGGTGATGGTTGCATGGAAACTGACATTAGCAACAGGGGTCTGGTGATGGTTGCCATGGAAACGGACCATAGCAACAGGGGGCTGGTGATGGTTGCCATGGAAACGGACCATAGCAATAGGATGCTGGTTATGGTTGCCTACTAAGGATCAGATTTGTCACAGGCCCTCAGAGCGGTTCCATAGGGACTTTCCAAGGGTCTCCAGGCTGTTCCAGAGCTGGAATATCAGAGGCACAGACAGGGGCTCCATGGAGACCTCCCAGGGCTTTCTGGGGATGGTAAAGAGCCGTGTGGACAGAGGCAGTCACAGCCATTCCATGGTGACATCCCAGGGGACCTTGGGCTGCAAAGGCGCCGATCTGTCACAGGCACTCACGGGGGCTCCACGGTGACATCCCAGGAGTCCCCCGGCTGCCAAAGAGCTGGGATGTCCCAGACACTCACAGGGGTTCCTGTCATGGGCACAGTGGGAGCTTCAGGCAATGTTTATTGGAGAAGCTCCTCTTGAGTCACAAGGTGCAAAAAGGAGCCCCAATAGCCCCCACAAACCCACAGATACCCCCAAGGACCTCCAGGCTTTCTCAATGCCTTCTGTGAGAGTAGCCTTGGAGCAGCGGTTTCCAATCCCAGTTCCAGATTTTTACAGAGTTTGTGTGTAAAGAATTATAAAGTTGCAATTAAATCTTTGTAGAATTTGTACCACAGGATTAGGGATGGCAAACCAGATATTTTTATATAAATATGTATGATATATTATGGTAATGATTAGAGAAAATTGCCTAAATCATAAACATTTAACCAGGATGTAAAAGATGTATAATATATTATATAGAGCACTAAGAAATTATTTCAAAGGAACTGCATTAAAGCAAAATCTGTAATTATGCAGAGATTGATGTTACTCCTGCAGACCAATGACTGTGGGAAAATCCCTTCAATTCAGGCTGGAGCAGTGACCTTGAGGGGTGTCCCCACTGCAGGGAGGAATTTCCACACCCCCCAAGAAGGGAAATGTCAGGAGATGTTGCCATTAAAATTTGCGACGGGGCTTTTCTAGTCTGAGGTGCTGCCCTCTCAGTCAGATGTGCCCAGGCTGGGCCAGCTCAGACGCTCTGCAGAAGCTCTCAGTGGTGTCACTTGGTTGTTCCTTTCTGTCCAGGTTTAGAGCAAATTTGGGGAAGAATCCCCCAAAGGAGCTCCGGTGGGAAAAGCAGATTCAATCAGCCCCTCCCCCCCAACTGGTCCGGGAGGAAAAAATACTTCCTTGGAGAAAGGTGGAAAAAAACCTCTTTATTAAACAATAAGATCAAAACAGTGTCAAAACAATGAGACCCCTTGCCACTCTAAAAGAGATGACAAACTGAGAAAACCCCGGGTTCAAGCAGCAGCTCATTCAGTCTCTGATCGGTCCCTCCGGTGCTGGAATTGTGCCAGGCCAGGCCAGGCCCGGCCCAGTGGGCCACAGCTGCAGCTGCCGGTGCTCTCCTGGGTGTTCAGTCCAGAGCAGTTTCAAGAGGTCCAAAGAAAAAGGAAAAAAAAAGTCCAGGGAACTTCTTTGCCTCAGCTAGCTAACACTAAGTAAAAAACAAAAGAAGAGCTCTGTCCCGCTGTCTGTCCGCAGACAACACAGTCAGGAGCAGGAATGTGGAGGAGTGAGTGCAGTGTCTGAAAACAAACTGCGCGCTTCTTCTCTCCCCCCCTTCACTCTCTGTAACACTCTTAAAGGTACAAAACTTATTATTATTCAACATAAACAGAATGAGACGACTGGGGATAAAAGCATCATATAGTCAACCCAGGACATTCCACCCCTTATACCCATGTTGTCTGCTTACTGCTAACACTAATATAAATTCTAACTCTACAAGTACATACATGATACATCCATTATACAACTATACACAGACAATGGTAATAACATTCAGGAAACAGTGATATTTATACAGGTTTCATCCAACAATCAGATCTCCCTGAGGTACACATCGTGTTCTTCCATCTTTTTGCATTATCCACCATGTGCAACCTGGTCCCTGAGCAAAAACAACCCCACAAATGGGTTTGTCTGTATTTGAGGCAGGATTAATCCAAACTGTCTTCCCTAATAAACCTCTGACATGTACCACTGGGACTTTGACTCCATCTTCTCTGTGCAAAGGCTCAGATTGGGCAGGGCCCACTCAGTTAGTAGAGCCTCAGGTGTTAACTAACCAGGTGGCTTTTTCCAGATGCTGCTCCCAGTTCCTGAAAGATCCCCCACCTAATGCTTTCAATGTGGTTTTTAACAGTCCGTTGTACCTCTCCAATTTGCCTGCAGCTGGTGCATGGTAGGGGATATGGTACACCCATTCAATGCCATGTTCCCTAGCCCAGGTGTTGATAAGGCTGTTCTTGAAATGAGTCCCGTTGTCTGACTCAATCCTCTCAGGGGTACCATGTCTCCACAGAACTTGTTTTTCAAGGCCCAGGATGGTGTTCCGGGCCGCAGCATGAGACACAGGGTAGGTTTCCAACCATCCAGTGGTGGCTTCCACCATGGTCAGCACGTAGCGCTTGCCCTGGCATGTCTGGGGCAGTGTGATGGAGTCAATCTGCCAGGCCTCCCCATACTTGTACTTGGACCACCACCCACCGTACCACAGGGGCTTCACTCGTTTGGCCTGCTTGATGGCAGCACACGTCTCACAGTCATGGATAACCTGAGAAATACTGTCCATGGTTAAATCCACCTCTCGGTCTCGTGCCCACTTATAGGTGGCATCTCTGCCCTGATGGCCTGAGGCATCATGGGCCCATCGAGCTAGGAATAACTCTCCCTTATGTTCCCAATCTAGGTCTATTTTGGACACCCCTATCTTTGCAGCCTGGTCTACTTGCTCATTGTTTTGGTGCTCCTCATTAGCTCTACTCTTGGGTACATGGGCATCCACATGGCGGACCTTCACAGGCAGTTTCCCTACCCTGGTAGCAACGTCTCTCCACTCATCAGCAGCCCAAATTGGTTTTCCTCTACGCTGCCAGTAAGCCTCTTTCCACCTCTCCAGCCATCCCCACAGAGCATTGACTACCATCCATGAATCAGTATAAAGGTAGAGCTTTGGCCACTTCTCTCTCTCAGCAATGTCCAGGGCCAGTTGAACAGCTTTGAGTTCAGCAAGTTGGCTTGATCCACCTTCTCCTTCAGTGGCCTCTGCCACCTGTCGGGTGGGGCTCCATACGGCTGCTTTCCACTTCCAGTTCATTCCCACAATGCGGCATGAACCAGCAGTAAAGAGAGCGTATCGTGTATCTTCTGCTGGCAGTTGGTTGTATGGTGGAGCTTCTTCAGCCCATGTCACTTCTTGTTCCCCTTCATCAGAGAAACCAAAGTTTTCACCTTCCGGCCAGTTTGTAATTATCTCCAGAATCCCAGGGCAATTCAGTTTTCCAATACAGGTGCGCTGTGTGATAACAGCAATCCATTTGCTCCATGTAGCACTGGTGGCATGGTGCGTAGAGGGAACCTTTGCTTTGAACATCCCCCCCAGCACCAATAGTCGGGGCACCAGGAGGAGTTGTGCTTCAGTGCCTATTACCTCTGAGGCAGCCTGGACTCCTTCATAGGCAGCCAAGATTTCTTTCTCTGTTGGAGTATAGTTGGCTTCAGACCCTCTGTAGCTACGACTCCAAAATCCTAGTGGTTGGCCTCAAGTCTCCCCAGGCACCTTCTGCCAAAGGCTCCAGGACAAGCCATGGTTCCCGGCTGCAGAGTAGAGCACATTCTTCACCTCTGGTCCAGTCCTGACTGGGCCATGGGCCACTGCATGAGCAATCTCCTGCTTGATCTGTGCAAAGGCTTGTTGCTGCTCAGGGCCCCAGTGGAAAGCATTCTTCTTATGGGTGACCAGGTAGAGAGGGCTCACAATCTGACTGTATTCGGGAATACGCATCCTCCAAAAACCTATGGCGCCTAGGAAAGCCTGTGTCTCCTTCTTATTGGTGGGTGGAGACATTGCTGTGATCTTGTTGATGACATCGGTGGGAATCTGACGCCGTCCGTCTTGCCACTTCACTCCCAGAAACTGGATCTCTTGAGCAGGTCCCTTGACTTTGTTCTTCTTGATGGCGAAGCCAGCTTTTAGGAGGATCTGGATGATTTTCTCCCCTTTCTCGAACACCTCTGCTGCTGTCTTCCCCCACACAATGATGTCCTCAATATATTGCGGATGTTCTGGAGCCTCACCCTTTTCCAGTGCAGCCTGGATCAGTCCATGGCAGATGGTGGGGCTGTGCTTCCACCCCTGGGGCAGTCGCTTCCAGGTGTACTGCACGCCTCTCCAGGTGAAAGCAAACTGAGGCCTGCATTCTGCTGCCAGGGGAATGGAGAAAAATGCATTGGCAATGTCTATAGTGGCGTACCACCTTGCTGCCTTGGACTTCAGCTCGTACTGGAGTTCCAGCATGTCCGGTACAGCAGCGCTCAGGGGTGGGGTCACCTCATTCAATGCACGATAGTCCACTGTCAATCTCCATTCTCCTTCAGATTTTCGCACAGGCCCAATGGGACTGTTGAAGGGTGAGTGGGTTTTGCTGACCACCCCCTGGCTCTCCAGCTCAGGGATCATTTTGTGGATGGGGATCACAGCATCTCGATTCGTTCGGTACTGTCGGCGGTGCACTGTTGAGGTGGCAATTGGCACTCGTTGCTCTTCCACCTTCAGGAGACCTACTGCAGATGGGCTTTCTGACAGTCCAGGCAAGCTGTTCAACTGCTTGACACCCTCTGTCTCTACAGCAGCTATTCCAAATGCCCATCTGAGTCCCTTTGGGTCTTTGAAATACCCACTTCGAAGGTAGTCTATGCCCAAAATACATGGGGCCTCTGGGCCAGTCACAATAGAGTGTTTCTTCCACTCATTTCCAGTCAGGCTCACCTCAGCTTCCACCAAAGTGAAATCCTGTGATTCCCCCTGTCACACCAGCAGCAGAAACAGACTCTGTCCCCACATGTCTCGATGGGATTAATGTGCATTGTGCACCAGTGTCAACCAAAGCTTTGTATTCTTGTGGTTCAGATGTGCCAGGCCAACGAATCCACACAGTCCAAAAAACACAGTTTTCCCCAGCCTCTACCTGGCTAGAGGCAGGGCCCCTCTAAGCCTGGTTATCCTTCTTTCCCTGGGCATATGTCTTGGAGGTTCCTTCAAAGGGATCAAAAATATTGTCATTATCGTCATATGTGACAGTTCGGTTACTGGCCACTGGAGCTGCTTCCCTTTTGGAACTTCCTCTCTGAATCTTCAGTTGTCTCACCCGTTGTGCCAGAGCAGCGGTAGGTTTTCTATGCCATCTCCCCATGTCTTCTCCACAATCACGCAGGTAGAACCACAGCTCAGCTCGTGGGGTAAACCTTCTCTCGCCATCTGGGGAACGTCTGCGTTGGGTACCAGAACCTCTGATCTGCACTGCTGAGATTTGGAGAAAGCCCTCTTTAATCTCCTCCCTCAGTTTCTTGTGACCGTCCTCTATCTTGTCCTCTAATTTTTGCAGACGTGTTTCCACTGCTGCGATTCTGGCATGTGTTGGGCCATTCACAGTGTCTGCATATGCTCGGAGCTTCTTTGCCATATCCAGCACAGTCTCCTCACCATCATCCTGCTTCATCATTGCTAAAGCAGAAGCATATTCTCATGGCCCAAGTCGTACAAGTTTTCTCCACATCATAGATGTGCATGGTACCAAGTCTGGATTTACAAAGTTTCCATCATCTGAGAAGACAATCTCAGCTACTGCCATTTCCCTCAAGCGTTGAATCCCTTGTTCTATGGTTTTCCACTGGGTTTGCTGCATATAGAGATCGTCTGCGCACAGATATCTTTGTGCTACACTTCTTAGGACCCATTCCCAGAGGCTGTGAGAGTTAGCCCTGCTCATCATTCCTTGGTCTATGACAGGATCCTGTGACAGGGATTCCAAATGTTTCACTTCAGTGCCATCCAGAATTGTAGCCTCGCCTGCAGCATCCCAGAGACGGACCAGCCAACTAATTATGGATTCATTGGGTCATCGGGTGTAATCCTTCCTTAGGCCACGAAGGTCCTTCAGGGAATAAGACTCAATATTTGCGTCTGATCTTGCACCTGCTGCTTTGACTCCTGATTTTATGTCAGGAGGCATTGAGGTTCCTTCTCCTGTATCACCATCATCATCATCATCATCCACTGGTGGATCAGTTTTTTCTGTGCATTTCCGACTTCTAGTACTGGTAGCAACAGCCATGGGTTTAGATGCTGGCTTAGGCTCACTATCTGGTTTGGCTGCTGGCTTCAAGCCTGGGCTGTTGGCTACAGCTTGAGTGACTGGGATAGCTGATTTATCTCCCTGCCCCCCTGCCTCTGTCTGCTGCCCTACACTATCTAACAGAGTGCGATAAGCATAGGCCAGGGCCCAGCTTATTGCAATAAGCCTTTTCTCCTTAGAATCGTCATGGCACTTCTCTTTTAGGTATTTCCCCACCTCTGCTGCTTTCTGAATTTGTTCCCGTGGAAAATCCCAGTCTACAGGATCAGAAAATTCCTTCAGGGTTTGGCCTATATTTTCCCACTGTCTGCACCACTCAGGATTTTTCACGCCTGCATCTGCTTCTGGGCCAGGGGTCTCACCAGCTCCTCTGGATATCTCAGCCTGCATTCTAGAGAAGCTGCAGACCATATAGAGGAAGCTTACCAGATTAAATACCAGAAAGATGGTCTCTTTAACATTCAGGGGAAACTAAACATTCTCAAAAAGTGGCATAACCAATCCAAAGGAGAAGAAGGAAAGGGAAGGCTGGAAAGTCTCATTCTTGGCTCCTCCTCTAACAGACTGAGTGTAGTTACTAATAAATTCCCAAAACCTACTACTGGAATTGGGATGCAGGGTAGGATGAAGAAACCATAAACCATACATTTGGTAAACAGAGGCCAGTATCTTTCTAAACGCTTTTAAATCATTATCACCAAGGCCAGCACAACAGCCATTCCAATCCGTACCCCTCTACCGTAAAAATTACTTGTTAAGGACAATAATCCTAGTGACCAGAAAGGTATTGAAACCTCAAAAAGGTCTAGAGCCCAGAGCCACAATAAGGCATTCACAACCACAGACATCAGGGGTCCAAGCAGCATGGCTACTAACTGCTTTAACAACAAGAAACACACAATTAATAGGGTTTTTTTCCACCTTTTCCAGCCGCACGTTGGGTGCCAATGCATGTATTTGTTCAGGTTTAGAGCAAATTTGGGGAAGAATCCCCCAAAGGAGCTCCGGTGGGAAAAGCAGATTCAATCAGCCCCTCCCCCCCAACTGGTCCGGGAGGAAAAAATACCTCCTTGGAGAAAGGTGGAAAAAAACCTCTTTATTAAACAATAAGATCAAAACAGTGTCAAAACAATGAGACCCCTTGCCACTCTAAAAGAGATGACAAACTGAGAAAACCCCGGGTTCAAGCAGCAGCTCACTCAGTCTCTGATCGGTCCCTCCGGTGCTGGAATTGTGCCAGGCCAGGCCAGGCCCAGTGGGCCACAGCTGCAGCTGCCGGTGCTCTCCTGGGTGTTCAGTCCAGAGCAGTTTCAAGAGGTCCAAAGAAAAAGGAAAAAAAAAGTCCAGGGAACTTCTTTGCCTCAGCTAGCTAACACTAAGTAAAAAACAAAAGAAGAGCTCTGTCCTGCTGTCTGTCCGCAGACAACACAGTCAGGAGCAGGAATGTGGAGGAGTGAGTGCAGTGTCTGAAAACAAACTGCGCGCTTCTTCTCTCCCTCCCTTCACTCTCTGTAACACTCTTAAAGGTACAAAACTTATTATTATTCAACATAAACAGAATGAGACGATTGGGGATAAAAGCATCATATAGTCAACCCAAGACACTTTCTTTGGGGATTTTTCCAGCTCTGCCACATCTTCAGCTCCTTCTGAGAATGTTGAACTGTGGGGTGGAGGAGTCAGGTTGGTTTCAGCATTATTCACCCCAAAAGCAGAGTAACCCGCCTCCTTCATTTCCCAATGGGGGCTTTGCAAACAGGGCCTTGCTGGAGTTGTTGGAGCCCATTGCAGGCAGAGCCTCCTGCTCCAGCAGGAACTGCCTTTCCTGTGCCATAAGCAGGACAGGTCCCGCTTCAGGAAAAGCCCCAGGCCATCCCCAGCACAGGGAAGGGCTCGGGCACAAGGGCAGAGTGCCGTGCTGGGAGCTGTGTCAGGGAGAGCCTGAGGCACCAAAGGCACCTTGGCAGCAGCAGCTGCTTGCAGGCCATGGCCAGAAGCCTCCCTTGGCAGCCCGGCCTGATGGCCACCACTGCAGAGCTGCTGCCTCAGGGCTCATTCCTGGCTGGGCTCTGAAAAGCCACTTCTGCTCCAGGACTAGGAAGCCATTGGCCCCAGCATCTTGGGGACAAGATATGAATGACAAAACTCTTCCTGGCAGCAGAGCCAAGGCAGGGGCAGAGGAAAGGGCAGAGCCAGGCCCAGGGGACAGGGCTGCCATGGTGATGGCTGTGAGGTCACTGCCCCTGCAGCAGCCTGGCTGCCCTCAGCAGACATTCTGGCCAGAAGCGCTGTGAGGGCACCCAGCACATCAGAGAACACAGAGAACAGGAATTCTGTCCCTGGGGATGAGAGGGTTTCACTGGGTCAGGTTGCACAAATTGTCCTGCTCTTGGACAATTCCTGTGATGGGGAATCCACTTCTCTGGAAAAAGAGCTGCAGTTTTGTGCCACTCTCATAGCTGTAAAATATTTCCTCCTTCTAACAAATGTAAATCCACCCTTGTTTAGTTTAGAGATATTGACCCTTGTTCTGTCAAGGAAACATTTGGGAGAAAATACCTTTGACCACTATTTTTCCATTTTCACAGACCTTGGAGAAGACACAAAAGTCTCCCAAGATGGGGTTTGGAGGCCTCATCGCAAAACCAGCTGGTAGAGGCTGATGGCTCTGGGCTCAGTGGTGTGGAGACTGAGGACAGAACAGGAGTAGCCATGGAGGGATGGAAGGGTGGTTTTAGAGTGGCTGGAGCTTTTCTTCATAGTAGGAATGAGCCTGAAGAAGACATAATAGCACCAAGTGCAGTTAGAAAGGTCCAGACTAAACACCAGGAGAAAGGAATTTCCCTGGAGGGGCAGGGCTATGGTGCAGCACATCCCCCAGAAGGAGCCTGGAGCAGCCCAAGGCTTTGTGTGGGCAGGCAGAGGCAGGCAGGAGGCAGAGCTGTCAGCAAAGGAAGGTCCCAGCCAGGTGGGGCAGCCGGGGGATGCCGACAGCCTGCAGGGATGGAGGCACAGGTTTGCTCAGCACCAGAGACACCTTTCCCTTGTTTGTCCTCACCTGTCATCACTGCCACCAGTGCTCTGCGCTACCTGGAACCTGGGGACACTTTCTCAGTCCTGTCCCTCAGAAAGATCTATTTAAAGTATGAGCAATTTCAGTGTTTCACCCTCTTTTTGAGTCCCTGCGAAGTTCTTTGAGCACACTCAGAGGTGAGGGACTGAGTCTGATCCAAAGAGCACCAAAGCCTCAGAGGGTCATTAAAGTCCCTGTGCTGTGTCTGTGCTGCTGAGCTGGGCCGGGCTCCTGGCCCAGAGGCAGCTCCTGGCAAGGGCAGCGCTGCAGAGAGACAGCTCTGGCCAGAAGCAGCTCCTGTGCACAGCCCAGCAGGATTGGGGCACTGCCAGGGCCCCTCAGGGACACCAGCAGGGCACAGACAGAGCTCACAGGGGCTCAGCACTGGCTGGGGCTGTGGGATGTCCCAGAGGGGGCTGTGTCACAGCAGCACCTCTGGGGCTGTGTCACAGAGGCACAGAGCAGCTGTGATGGCAGCAAGGGCTGTGTGACAGCACAGAGTGGGCTGTGTGAGGTCACAGATTGGGCTGTGACAACACAGAGTGGCAGTATGCCATCATAGAACGGTTTGACATCACTGAGAGGGTAATGACATCACAGAGCTGGCTGTGACATCATATAATAGGGTGTGAGGCCATAGAGCAGATTGTGCCATCATACAGGGTGTCTCTGTGACATCAGAGAGTGGGTTGCGACATCACTGGGTGGCTGTGTAACATCACAGAGCAGGCTGTGACATCACAGAACAGACAGTGATATGAAAGTGTGACTTTGTGACATCACAGAGTCTTCTGAGACATCACAGTGCAGATTTACGACATCCCCTGTTTCTGTGACATCACAGGATGCTGTGTGACATCACAGGGGCAGTGTGAGGTCACTGGGGAGGTCACTCTGCCCTGGCCCCCCTCACAGTTCCCCCCAGAGCAGTCCAACCCTGCTCGTGCACAGCGGGGTCCCCTGTCCCCCCGGATCCCCCCGCCCCCAGCCCCGCAGCCTCCCCCAGAGGATGTTCCACGAGATCGACCCCAGAGCCTGACACGGGGACGGGGGGCCGGGGCCCTGGGGATGGCACAGGGGGACAGGGACCTCCCGGCAGTGTCCCTGTGTCGTCCAGGGCCAGAGCCTGGGCCAGGGCTCCTTCACCCTGTTACGAATGAGGGGCTGAGAGCACTGAAAAAATTCCCAGCAAGGGATCAGCAAAAACCAGATTTAATATTAAGGGACAGCAGCACAAAGTTCCTTGGCAAGAGTCATTCTGCTCCTGACTGGACACTTCAGGCACACCAGGGAAACAAAGCAACAACAAAACCAAACAGAATCCAGGCTATCAAACCAGAAATTAACTCAGAACTTTCCCTGTCTGTGTGTGACACAAGGACACTGAGGGCAAGGATAAAAGTAATGTGGCCTAAAAGCTTAACAGAGCTAAAACTTAACAGGACTGAACTTACACCTTAACCTTAACTGATACCTTAAACCTCCCAATTTAGCAAAAGAACAGCACTTAACAGTATGTAACTTTACTTATAATCTATGACTTTGCTATTTAACAGAGGAATAACATTTAATTATATTCAACTTAGCTTATAACTTATAATAAACATAACAATTTAGCAAAATAACAGCTCTCAGCAGCATTTAACTTCACTTAGACCTTCGTGACTTAAACTTCACTTACAGGCCTGACTGACTCAGCTATCCAAGGCACTCCAACCCCTCAGAGAGCAGCATTTCTGCCACATTTCCCCAGCACAGGCACTCCTGTGTGCACACACACACAAAGAGTCAGTGCAAGGCACCTGTGAGAAATTTCCCTGAGAGCAGGCAATGCTCACTGTGGATCCTTTGGCATCTCCCAGCAAAGGGCAAAGGGCTGAGGCTGGAGGAGTGGGGGGATCAGCCCAGGCTCTGTGGTTGTTCAGGATCCCCGAGTGCAGCAAACGGGAGAGTTCCCAGCTGGGAGAGGCTCCACTCAGAGGGAGTCGCTGGCCCAGGAGAGCTCCAAGGACTCCTTTTGGAGCGCTGTTTGCAGGGCCCCAAGAGAGGGGCTTCAGTCCCAGCAATGGTTCATCCTGGCTGCACTTGGCACCAACAGCTTTCTTTAGCAGTGTGAGAACAGGGATGTTGTGCCACTGAGGGGACAAAAACAGTTCCCAGGGCTGCTGCTAAAGGAACCAGGAGCTGGTTGGGCAGCAGCAGTGCCTGGAGCAGACAGTGTTTGTGATGAGCTGCAGAGGAGCTGAGCCCTTGTGCAAATCTCCTGTTGGCCAAGGCCGAGCCCCAAGGAGCATATCTCAGCTGGCAGGGTGGTCTGAGAAGGGGAGGGGGGAATGCAGAAACACAGGGCCCATGGAACCAAGGGACCATTGTGACACTGTGGGGGCCTGTGAGACCAAGGGACCATTGTGACACTGTGGGGCCCTGTGAGACCAAGGGACCATTGTGACACTCTGGGGGTTTCATGGAATCAGGGAGACCACTGTGACATTTTTGAGCCTTATGGAACCATGGAGACAATTGTGACACTTTGGGGTGTCATGGAACCAAGGAGACCATTGTGACTCTGAGGGGACTCATGGAACCAGTGAGACCATTGTGGTGCTATGACGATCCATGGAATAAACAAAGCATTGTAACACTGTGAAGCCTCATGGAACCAGTGAAACCACTGTGACTCTGGGGATCCCTACAGATCCAAGAGGACCATTGTGATACTGTGGGGCCTCATGAAACCAAGAGGCCTTTGTGACACTGCAGGGCTGCATGGAACCAAAGGTCCATTGTGACATAGAGGGGCCTCCAGTCATCAATGGTCCATTGTGACACTGTGGAGCCAAAGGAGACCATTGTGACACTGCAAACCCCCAGGATCCGTCCAAAGGTCAATTGTGACATTGCAGGGCTCATGGAACAGAGGAGTCACGTGACATTGTGGGGCCTGGGGAACAACAGAGACCATTGTGACACTGCAAGGCCTCATGGAATTGTTGGGACCATTGTGACACTGCAGGGCTGTATGGAACCATGGGCCACTGTGACACTGTGGTACCCCATCAAACCAAGGGGCCAGTGTGACACTGCAGGTCTTCTTGTAATCAAGGCACCATTGTGACACTGTGGGCCCCACAAAACCAAGGGAACTCAGAACAGGTCTGGCTGGTTTGGCCTCCCAGGGGTCACCTGACTGGTCCAACTGACCTTGGCATGGTAAACATCTCTTCTCATCTGCTACTGAAACACTGGGACTCCATGCTCTTCTTGCCATTAAAAAGAACTCTCCTTCTCCTCCAGGCAGTCATGGTCAGAATTGGGATTTCACCTCCAAATTTCCTTATATCCAGGGTTTTTCCCATAGGAATATTGCCAGGACAAGTCTGGCTGGCAATGGTTTCACAAGGGTCAGCTCTCATCTTTCCCTAAAACCCTGGGGAAGGCTCTGTGCTTTCCTTCCTATGAGAAAGAACTGTCCTGCATCTCCAGGTGCCGATGGCGAGATTGGGCTTCCACCTCCATAATTCCCTATATCTGCTCCCAGACAAAATCTGCCATTCCTAACAAGTCTGGCTGGCCTTGGACTAGTGCGGCTCTCACCTGCCTTCCAAACACTGGGGCTCTGTGCTTTCCTTCCTGTGGAGAAGAACTGTCCTTCTCAGCCAGGTGCCCATGGCCACAATTGGGATTTCACCTCCAACATTGCCTGTTGTGACAGACTGGAGGAGATTGTTGCCCAGAAACATGTCATATGTGAGAGAGAAAGGGGTAGGTCCAGCCTTGCCCTGCCCTGGAACCCCAGCCCTGCCCTGTCCTGGAACCCCAATCCCCCCAGAGCCTCTATCCCAGCCCAGTAGTATCTGCCAGTCCCTGGCACAGCACAGGCAATGCTCCACAGCCACCTCTGGAGCCCCCAGCCCAGCTCCTGAGTCCAAGTCCCACCTGGGGGAAGGGCCCAGGAAGACCAAGGGGTATTGAAGGCTGACCACAAGGCAAGCACACATCCTATCTCCTGTTGGAATTTCCATCTGAACAGTGCTGGAATCCAGGAGTTTGTAGCTGTGTGTGTGCTTCTCTGTATATTTTTTGTCTTTCTTTCTGTGTCTTCTTCTGTTTTCCTGCAAATTTTGATTAACATTAAATTAAACAGGCTTAGAGTTTGTGCGGTTGAAAGCGCCAAGTCAATGCTTTGAGAAGTGTTTTTTGTTGGTTGAATGTCTGTTGTAGTTTGACATGAGAAGAATTTTAAAAATAATACAAAACTGTTTGTGTAACTGACCATCTGTTAAACCACTAAGATACTGAACACACATCTGTGAAACACAAATGTTAAAGATGAAAAAACCCAGGAATCTCCTCTTTCTTTTCCAGTCAACAAAGAAGCAGCAGGCCCTGGCCCCAGCCCCCATCTCAACCAAACCAAACCAAACCAAACCAAACCAAACCAAACCAAATCAAACCAAACCAAGCAACCCTGCCATGGGCCAAGCCCCTTCCCCCCTCCCCAGGCTGCCCTCATCCATCGGCCCCATTCTAACCAAACCAAACCCCAACAACTACCAAAGAGGAAAACAAAAGAGGCTTCAAAACCCCGACCAGAACAAAGCTAGCCACAGCTATTAAAATCTTACCTTTAAGTCCCCTCCCCACAAAAAAACCTAAAACTAAAAACCCCTACAACCTACAACCTATACAAAATAACCCCACAACTAAAAATTTAAACACTAAAAACCCCAAAAACCCACCATAAAACCAGTCCTAACACAATCCAACCACAAGTTACTAGCAGGTCAGGTGTTAACCCTTTCAATTCTTCAATCTTCCCTCAAGTAAAACTAGAAAACTAAATACAAGCATACAAAAAAAACAACATAAACCCATCAAAATCACTAAAGAAGAAATGAAATTGCAAATAAAAAAAGAAAAAATACTTTATTCTTAACACTAAAATCCTCCTATAAACTACAATGAAAAAATTGTTTTCCATTATAACACAGAAAACTAAAAAAAAATCAAAATACACAAATTAATATAAAGTAAAAACCTCCATGCTAGATTAAACAAATGTAAAATAACTGTAATTTCTTCAAAATTATAAACAGAAAAAAAGCAATGCACTATCCCCAAGAGAGGATCTCTATCCCCAGAGATAAAAATAATTTTAAAAGTAAATAATAAAAACTTTTACTTTTAAACAATTAATCTTTAAAACAATACCCCATAAGTCGACATGGCCCATAAGCGAGCTGTCAAAAACCTTGTAGCAATAAAACCTGCCTCACAATAACAAAGTTCCCCAGACAACTGTAATCCATGACAAAATTAAAACCCCAAAAACCCTGTTTTTCTTTTGTAAAAAAAATTTCCATAACCTTAACAAGAAAACTTCTCTCCCAAAGTAAACTAAAAAGAGAGTATTCTAGAAATAATAAACTAACTAGAAATTTTAAGTTCACTTTCTTTACATTGTCAGTAAAAAAAGAAAGTTGCAAAGAAAAGAAAAAGTGTTCCAAAGCGTTTACTTTAATTCTTACTGCCTTTGTACTTGTATTTACATTTAGTAAAAATTTTCTTTTATGCCCTTTTCAAAGTTTTAGCCTACTTTACCTTTCTCATAATCCTATCTCACAACAAAAAATAAATAAATAATAAACAGACACTAAAACCCACCACACTCATAAATCCATCAATTAAGAAATCTCAAGATTAGAAAAAACTTAAATTAACAAATCAAAACCACTACGAAGCCATAATAAACCTTTTGCCAAAGTTTCTCTGATTTTTTAAAGTTTCCAGAAAAGGCTGTTTAAATGTTTTGAGCTTCTAAGGAACTCTTCTGTTGTTTCTCCAGTGCATCCAACTCAGAGGACAAAAACAGCTGTAATTCCTTGTAAATGTCCCATTGAGAGAGTTGTTTGGGGAATGGGAGTCAGGGCTTGCCTGTCCTGCTTGGCACAGCCCAGGCAGGGCTTTCCCAGCCATATTCCACACTCCATTTCCCAGCTGGAGTGGCTGGTGCCTCTGAGTTGTGCTGTCCCAGCCCCAGGGATGCTCTCCTTGTCTGCCCATTCCCCCACGGTCTCTGGGCAGGGATGGCCTCAGTGGGGGCTGCTGACATCCTCAGCACCTTGGAGGCTGCTGCTGAATTTTCCTGCTCCAGAGGCTTGTTCAGCCTTCAGCTCTTCAGTGCAGGAATTCAGTGTCCCAGGGCTCATTAACATGCAGAACACCTTAACAAGCCAAGCCTCTGGGAGTCATTTGACTTAAGTGTTCAAATCTTTTGTGGTTAATTAGACAGATTTTAGAAGTGTATTCAAACTGAATATATCCTATTTAAAAAGACAGTGAGAAACCATATTTTTAAGTCCTGTTGAGGTTTTTTCCCTGTTCATAAATTGATATGTGCAGTCTCCAATTGACACTGAATCCAAGTACCTCCTCATGCAGTTTGAATAGATATGAAAATCAAGACCCTTCATGGCTGACAATCAATCAGACTCTGTCCCTACCCCCACCCCACCATTTCCTCCACCCAAGCCCTGGCACTCAGAGCAGCCTTGTGCAAATCTGAGCTCTCTCCAGCCCAGGCTGCACCTGCAGCTTTCAGCTCCTTGGCTCCAACTCCCACCTGCTTTCCTTGGAGAAGGAGCTGCCTGAGACACAGAGGGATGTTCATTTCTTTTCAGCCAACAAAGCCAAGGGAAGGCACAGCTCCATCAAATGCAAAAGTCATCCCTCTGATGGATATTAAATCCACTTTCCACAGCAGACAGTCTCAGAGCAATGGAAAACACCTTCAGTGCCCAGCACATATCCCAAGGCCCCCAGACCCTCTCTGCCCCAATTCTGCCCAGATTTGCTCTTTGCACACACGAGTCACAGGTTGAAATCAGGAGCTCCCTCCATGCCCAGAGGGAGGAAAAGAGAGAAAGGGGATGAAGAGGTCTCTTGTGCAGAGCCAAGGTCCAAGTGCAACCCCTGCAGTGGGAACCAAAAACTCATCAGGTTTGTGTCCTTTGGCCTCAGGTCCTGGTGACACTCAGAGGCACCAAAAGGTTTCTTGCCAACAAATAGAACTTGAACATTTGAACCGTTTAATAACCATCACAGCTCTTCCCTCAGCTCTCTGGGATGTCCCAGCAGCATTTGACATGTCCACTATCCCCCAGGGATTTCCAGACAGGAACAGTTACAGACAATAACAAAAGAAAATGTAATTCTGTAATGGATATAAGCACAATTAAGATGTTGACTAATGTGTTATTTACTTCAACTTCAGAAAACTAGGCAACCAGCTGAAGCTCAAAGCATGAAAATAGTCAGTTGAGAGGCACTTGAATGACCAGAGAGCATCTAGAGGAGGAAATCTGGGATGAATGGGAAGTACATAGACCCAGATGGTCTAGTGAAGAGATGTCCTTAGACATGGCCATTTAAACAGGAGGGCTGGAAAAACCTGTGGAAAAGGGAGATTAAATAATAGACTGAATATTGGTGACACAAGAAGATGGGAAGATCAGTATTTGTTCTCCTTCTGCCATCAGTATACCTCCAGGGAATTCCTGTTCCTGGTGGGAAAACATTGACATTTCTTAAAAGTACTCAAATTACCTAGCTGAAAAAGATTTGCTTGTATATTATGAAACAAACAGGTATTAACACTGGTGCCCTATTACAGGCAGACATCAGCTGTGTGCCCATGAACAGCCAGTGCCACTTGTGCCCTGAGGTGCCCAGCTGGGATTGAATCTCTCCAGAGAGCACCTGAGGGAGAGAAGAGCACCTTGCAAGCTGCAGGTCCCTGACAGCCCCGCAGGGCTCCTGTCCTATCAACATCTGCTCTGCTCCAGTCTGAAACGGGGCCCAGCATGGTGCCGGGATCATCAGAGAGCTGAGGTGTGTGCTGGAATTCAATGCCCTCCCCATCCCACAGCAGCCCTGCATTTTCCTGCGGCAGCCTTGGTCTCCAGCACAGTCATGGAGGCTCTTTGGGCTCTGGAGTGTTCCTGCAGCCCAGAGAGCTGGCCATGGCTGGGAACAGGCCCTGAGCCCCGCAGGAGGATGGAGCTGGGCCACAGCCAAACTCAGCCCAGGCCAAAGCTGGGCTCAGCAGCCAGGGCTGCCAAGGGCTGGGCACAGAGGCTGGCACTGACAAATGTCCTGGGCCCCCTCCCTGCTCTGTCCATGCCACCAAGGGCACAGAGCAGCCTCCTCTCTGGGCCACTTGCCTGTTTGCAATGCCTTGCACAGGCGCTGGCCCTGCCCCACAAGGCCTGGCCTGAGTCCGGCCCCTGCACGCTCAGCCAGGCTGAGATGGACACTGATGGTTTCTGGGCCGGGCTCTCTGAGCCCAGCCCAGCTCCCTGCAAGCTCAGCCAGCTGCCCTGAGCTCTGGGCAGCACCAAGGGCCTCTCCCCAGCCCAGCCCAGCCGGCTCTGGCCCCACAGCTCTGCTCAGGCCAGGCTGCTCTGGGCACTGCCCCACGGCCTCAGCCCCTGGCAAGGGCACAGCAGCAGCTGCAGCTGCCACAGGACTCAGCCCCACCATGGGGGAAGGTGCTTGGCCAAGTCCAAAGGAGGCTCCCTGGCTGCCCTGCTCCCCTCGGGCTGAGGTGCTGAGAGCTCTGCAGCCCCTGCTGCCATCCCATCTGCCCAGGGCAGCACAAGAGCCCCGGCCCTGGGGCCCTCAAGAGCTGCTCCTGCTCCAGGCCCAGGGCCCATCCCAAAGCTGGGACAGGCACAAAGCTGTGCCCATTTCTGTTCATTGCTGCCCTGATGGGGATGGATCCTCAGCCACTTGGGGGTTGCTGATGAATTTTCCTACTCCAGAGGCCTCTTCTTTCTTGAGCTCTTCAGTTCACGAATTCAGTGAGGAAAGCTCATAAACATTTGTTCAAATCACTGTAACAAGAAAAGCCCCTGGGAATAATTCAGGTTTTCCATTATTCTGTGGTTAATTAGGCACATTTCAGAAGTGCATTCAAAGTGAATATACTGTATTTAAAACAATGAAGAGAGAATTGTTTTCTCCTGTTAAGTTTTCTTTTCCTGTTTATAGAGTGATATCAGCAATGTCCAATTGATATTGACCACAATCACCTTCTCATGCAGTCTGAATAGGTATGAAAATCAAGACACTTATGGCTGACTATCAATAACACTTTGCCTCTACCCCTTCCCCACTGTTATGAATGAAGTTCTATATGTTTAATTCAATCAACAACAAAATTGAATTTAGCATGTATTTAAATTGCGTAGTAATTTTATATAAAATAATATCAAATATAATCAAGCAGATACAAAAAATTTGGCAGTGGTTCAGATAAAGCATGTGCAAAACTGATCGATCGAGGAAATGGGAGGGTTTTTCTCACCTTGTCTCCTGTAGAAAAAACACAGGAATCCAAACACAACTTATATACAGGATGCTAGACATATTTATAAATATTTTCCCATAAATCTCCTCCTATTTTTGATTCTTGAAATCTACATCACTATACTTCTCAGCATATGCTCCGCTTGTTGCTAAGGGGTCCTTTGGCTCTTTGGTGATCACATCCAACAAAGGCTTCTCCTCACTGTCATTGTCCTTTGAAAAACCCCACAGGTTGCACATGTGCCCCTTCTATAACACAATTCTTGTATTATATCAGCCAGAATTACATTTAAAAAAAAAAAAGCCTTATTATTTCAAAAATACCTGGAATCATTTAAATTTTGTCCATTTCAAGGCCGATTCTCTAATTATCTCGATGCCTATTCTGTTTTGAGATTTTACTTATCTCAAACTACATCCTGTATCCTATGTTTTCATGAACATCTGAAAACATCTGTTTTGTGACACTAATTACACATCTTTTTCCTCTATTGCTTTTTTCTAAAATTCCAGTATGTTTACAATTGTTAGCACGAATCATATTTATTTATCACACCACCATTTCCGTCATCCAACCCCTGGCACTCAGAGCAGCTGAGGAATAGAGTCAAATCCAGGGGTGTTCCCAGGGCTCAAATTTGGGGCCAGGACAGTTCAATCTCTTTATTGCTGATCTGGATGAGGCCATCGAGGGCACCCTCAGTCAGTTCCCAGGTGAGCCCAAGCTGGGTGGCAGTGTGGCTGTGCTGGAGGTCAGGAAGCTCTGCAGAGGGACCTGGACAGGCTGGAGCCATCCGTGGGCCCAGGACAATTGGATGAGGTTCACCAAGGCCAAGGGCCAGGTCCTGCCCTGGGCTCACAACCACTCCAAATCCCTGGCTGTGCCCTGCCCCTGATCCCCACGGCCTGTCCAATTTCCTTTATCCCTGCATTGCCGGGGAATTTTTGGAACAAGGCAGCTCTGCTCTGGCTATGGAGAGAGGTGCAGGTGTGACCACTGGTGTGAGAACCACAATTCATCAGATTTGTGTCCTTTGGGGTCAGGAACTGGTGAGACTCAGAGGCACAGAAAGTTTCTCTTCATGGCCCAAGGACCATGGTTGAACAGGACACAATTTCATACCAATCACACTGCTCCCTGAGCTATGTGCAATGTCCCATCAGTGTCTGATGAGTCCACCATCCACAGGAGATTTCCGTGCTAAAATTAATTTTAGACAAACGTGGTTTTGTGATAGATATAAACACAATTAAGTCCTTGTATCAGGATGCTCGTCCTGGAGTGGGTGCAAAACAGCTCCAACAATTCCTGATTTGCAAAGCTGTCAGTGGTAGATGAAGAAGGGAGGTCAGGCTGCTTTGGATGTTGAGGAAATGCTGAAACCAGCCTGACTCATTTCACCTCCTCCTGTCCTGGCTGATCTCCTCTCTTTCCCCTTTCACCCATTGGCTTTTGTCTCCCCCCAGCCCCTGGTGAAGAGCCTGGCTCTGTGTTCTCCATCCCCTCCTTGCTGGCACTGCCAGGCTGGGATGAGGAGCCCCTCACACTCCCCTGCTCCGGGCTGGACAAGCCCAGCTCCCTCAGCCTCTGCTCACAGCCCAAGGGCTCAGCCCCACCTTGGAGGCCCTTCCCAGACCCTGCTCCAGCTGCCAGACATCTTTCCTGCCCTGGGAAACCAAAACCAGGCCACAGTGACCTGGATAATCCATGTCCTTGAAGTCCTGGTCACACAGCCCTGGTCCCTTGTCCCCTGTCAGGCTCTGGGGTGGATCCTGTGGAACATCCTTTGGTGGAGGCTGTGGCTCCAGATGGGCCGGGGGGATCCCTGGGGGACAGGGACCCTGCTGGACATGGACAGCATTGGACTTGTTGGGAGAAACTGTGAGGGGGAGCTGGGGCGGAGTGACCAACCCAGTGACCTGACACAGCCTGCTGGGATGTCACACAGCCCCTCTGGGATGTCACAGCCTGCTCTGTGATGTCACCGACCCCTCTCTGATGTCACAGAGCTGCTCTCTGATGTCATACCAGAGTCTGTGATGTCATTGTCTGCACTGTGATGTCAGACCTCTGCCCTGTGATGTCGCAACCTTCTCTGTGATGTCACAGACCATTATCTAATGTCACACAGCCCCTCTGGGATGTCACAGTCTGCTCTGTGATGTCACAGCCCACTCTGTGACCTCATGTTATCAGATGATCAATTGTCTCCACCAGCTGAGCTGACACCTGGAGCTTGTTCTCCACCACCCCAGGCCTGTGGAAACCACACAGTGCCCATTGTGTGAGAAGGGGAACTGGAAGTTCAGCAGCCTCAGTGTCCTGCCAGCTCAGCCAGGGCCACTGGAACATCGGGGTCCACGACCACCAAGGACCACCAGAGAGACACCGAGGAGAACAGGGGAGGGGAAATACATTAATGATTTGGGGAAAATGATTATCAGATGTATATTTAGTCTGGGACAATTAATGAATATGTATGCAAAATACAGAATATAAACAGAAACTTTCCTTTACTCAGCCTGCAGAGCTTTGGGAGGAGCTGTCCCCCGTGCATCCCCCTGAATAAATAATGCTGTTTCTAATGCTGCATTGGTGTTAAGGAGTTTTCTATTTTACTGAATTTTTGGTAACACTCTCACTGCCAGGGAAAGCTCTGTCTCCTGCTGTTCACAAACAAAGAAGGTCTGGTGGCAGATGTGGGGCCTGGAGGCTGCCTGGGGCACAGTGACCATGAAATAATCAAGTTTTCAATGCTCTCTGAAAGAAGGAGGGGCAGCAACAAAACTTCTGCACTGGAATTAGGAAGGGCAGACTTTGGCCTATACAGGATGCTGATTTGGGGAGTACAAAATTGGGTCCTGATTTTTTTAAGAGACACAGCCCTTAAAAACAAAGGGGTCCAGGAAGGATGGACACATTTCAAGAAAGTAATCGTAAGGGGGAAGGAGCAGCCTGTCCCAGTGTGGCAAAAGATGAGCTAGTGAGGAAAATGACTGGCCTGGCTGGGCACAGAGATTTTGTGGGAACTCAAGGGTAACAAGAGGTGCATCAACTTTGGACAGAAGGTCAAGCAGCTTAGGAAATTTTTAAGGATGTTGTAAAGTCGCGCAGAAAAAAAGTTAAGAGGTGAAAGCTCAATTAGAGTTTAACCTGACCACTTCCATGAAAAAAAATAGACAATGTTTCCACAATTAAATTAATAGCACAATATGGGATAAGGAGAACCTCTACTCTTTATTGGATGCAGTGGGGAATAGTAACTAAAGATAAGGAGAAGGCAGAGCTACTTAACATCTTGTTTCTCTCAATTTTTGATATTAGGACAGGCTGTCCTCAGGACAATTGTTCTCCTGAGCTGGTAGAGGGGCACAGGAAGCAGAACAGCCCCTGTAATGCAGGAGGAATCAGTTGGTGACCTGCTGAGCCTCTCAGATTCTCACAGGTGTATGGGATTGGATGAGATCCATCCCAGGGGGATGAGGGAGCTGTGGATGAGCTTCCCAAGCTGCTCTCCATCATTTACCATCAGTGTTGGCTCAGCAGGGAGGTCCCAGAGCACTGGAGGTGCCAATGTGAGCCCATCCTCAAGAAGGGCTGGAAGGAGGATCTGGGGAACTCCAGGCCTGTCAGCCTGACCTGGGTGCCCGGCAAGGTTATGGAACAGATCACTCTGAGTGCCATCACAGGGCACCCACAGGATGGCCGAGGGGTCAGAGCCAGCCAGTGTGGATTTCAATGTCTGCACTGATGATCTGCATGAGGGCACTGAGTCCAGCATCAGCAAATTTGCAGATGACACCAAGCTGAGTGTGAGTGTGGATCTGCTGGAGGGTAGGAGGGCTCTGCACAGGTCCCTGGACAGGCTGGATCCAGGGCTCAAATCCAACAAGGTGAGATTTAACAAGTCCAAGTGCTGGGTCCTGCACTCTGGCCACAACAACCCCTGCAGCTCTACAGGCTGGGGACAGAGTGGCTGGAGAGCAGCCAGGCAGAAAGGGACCTAGGGGCACTGATGGACAGCAGGCTGGACATGAGGCAGCAGTGTGGCCAGGTGGCCAAGCAGGCCAATGGCTCCTGGCCTGGCTCAGGAATGGTGTGGCCAGCAGGAGCAGGGCAGGGATTCTTCCCCTGTGCTCAGCACTGCTTGGGCAGCGCCTCAAGTGCTGTTTGCAGTTCTGGGGCCCCCAATTTAGGAAGGACATGGAGGGGCTGGAGCGTGTCCAGAGCAGGGCAACAAGGCTGGGGAGGGGTCTGGAGCACAAGTCCTGTGAGGAGTGGCGGAGGGAACTGGGGTTGTTTATCCTGGAGGAGAGGAGGCTCAGGGGAGACAAGGCGGTGTCAGGGCACAGGTTGGATTGATGATCTCCACGACCTGTTCCACCCTTGCTGATTCTGGGATTCTCTGAAACCACCCTTGGAGCAGTTGCAGGAGGAGCCCTGGGCCTCCCGTTCAGAAGCTCCAGCAGCCCAGGTCCCTCAGCTTCTCCTGCCAGCCCCAAAGCCCATCCTGTCAGTCCTGCAGAGCCTCTGCAGCTCCTCCTCACTGCCCAGAACAGGGAGCCCCAGAGCCAGACACAGCAGCCCAGATGTGCCCCCCTGGCCTGGGGTGCCTCTGGGAAGGGAGCAGCACCAGGCACTGCAGGAGCCTGCAGACAATTGATCTGAAGGCCAAACCTCCTTAGCTCCTTCTGAAAGAGCAGGAACAGTTCCTCATTCCAGTGTGGTCCAATGCTGGGCACCACAGCTCCAGGTGAGGACTGGACACAAGTTTTCTCCCACTGAGTGCTGTGATGGGTTCTGCAGGAGCTCTGGGCTCCTGTGCTTGCCAGGCACAATGAGGAGAGAAGGAGCCAAGTCCACTGATGTGGGAAAAGGATTTGTAGAAAGCTTTTAGGGCCTAGTAGAAGGCCCACAGAGTATGAATCTGTATATAAACCTTGAGACAAGAAATGCTAACTTAGAATGCCATGGAATAGGACAGATATTGTTGAGAGAGAAATGAAGCTAGAAAAAAGTTCCAAAAGATGGCCTTGCAAATAAGATTTTGGAAAAACAGAGCTATGAAAGATGCATTGTAGTGGGACCCACAAGGGGCAGTTTTAAATAATTGGCTTTAAGGCATCTACAACATGGCATGGGAAAAGGCTGATAGACCAAGAAACGCTTATAATGTATTATAATTAGGAAGTAGTTGGCTTCTGATTGTGATGGCGTGAATTATAACATCTGTATTGTATCACCCTTCTCATGAGACTGAAATGGAATAAAAGTTTTTAAAACACCTCTCAGTGTCCCCATCTCTAGGTCAAGAAAAGAGTATTATCCAACACACTGACACACCTTTGCCTCGAGCATAACCCAGCCTGGACCAAACACACTGAAAGGTTTCCCCTTTGGCCCATGTCTCAAAATATCAGGTCTGCTGTTTGACAGCTCAGGTTTGGTTTGTGTCAAGGAGTTTCCCTCAGAAATACTGGGTTTGTCTTCCTCTGTGCCTTCCCCTCAGCAGCTTGGGGATGCTCCTGTGTGAAGCCATCTGTCTCACACAGTTTGAGACAACTTCAAACAGGATATTGTGCAATAAATTGTTTTCTCTAAAGTGTTCCAACAATCCCTTTCCAGCAATAGGAAATTATTACTCATAGATGAAAGTGGAAAAATGCCAACAGTTTATTAACAAACAGAATCCCCCCATGACATGCATTCCAAGAAGGCGCCGGGTTCTCTCTTGGAAGAACAGGAGCTGTCACGGAGCAGTTCCAGCAGCTGATGGAAGCTCGGGGGCTCATCCGACGTCAGCTTTCTCCCATGGCAGAGCTGCATGGAGCGGGCAGGGCAGTGAAGCAGCTGGGCTGGAGCCCCTCGCTGCCTTTTCTCCCTGGCATGGCTCAGCCCACAGACTCTCGGGCTGGGAGCGGGGCCGCTCCGCTCCTGCCGGCACTGTGTCCCTGGGCTTGGACAAACAGTTTCCTGCCAGGAGAGCCCTGCACACTGCTCCACAGATCTTTCATAAAGGCCCAAACCAACTCCAAACACTCTGTCTGCAGCAGCTTTTCACAAAGGGCTGGAGCAATCCAGGACAGCTGCAAGTGAGTGTCGGAAGGCTCTTGTCTTGTTCCTGACAGCAGAATTCCTGATGATGTGATGCAATTTGATTCAGATGTAACATGAGAGCTGAGGATTTCTTTGTTAAAATATTTCATGATGAGTAACAAGCCTTGGGAGCGTGAGGTAGAGGACTGACGTGTGAAAGCATGAGCATATCCTCCAAAGTGGCCAGTTTAATTGTCCATTTTATTACTCTTGTATTTACTCCACACTAATAAGGAAAACCAAGCTCTGCTTGGAGGTAAAACAGGCATGGGATACACTCCAGTCCCTCACAGGCTCAGCAGGGCTGGCAGTGACACAGCAGGCAGTCTGCTTCATTGTGAACCCCTACAGAGCTACATCCCAATCTGGTTTAAGTAGTGTGGTATTAGTAAGAGCTCCTTTTCTGCATGAGATACAAAAAGGAGATCCCAAATGATCTTCATGCAAGCATGCAGTAAAGAACTGCTCCTGCTGTCCTAATGAAGTGTTTGCTTTAGCAATTACACTCTTCCCATTCATCTTTTGATGCAGACACCTCAGGTTTTCCCCCACACCCCTGCAAGGCTGGCAGTCACTGTTTCCCATTTCCTGTTCTTCCCTAGAGATGGTGCAGTGGCTGCTTTGAAACAAAAAGCCCTGGGATCTGGACAGCTTGAAGGAGCATGGAATGCTAATTATGTGCTCATATTGGTAACACCCAGGTCTGCACTGCCCAGTGCTCTGCAGCAGCAGCAGGACCATGCATCATTCCTGTTGGTGGATGTTCATGTTTCTGATGTGCAAGAGCAATGACTTTGAGGAGGGACAAAAATGCCCATCTTCAAACAGTGGGTGTGCAAGGAGATGTGAAGTTTCACAGCCTTTTCTAGGATATTTTAGAAAGATCTAAGAGAATATTGTGGCATGGAGTAGGTTCCTAATTTTGTCTCCAGAGGAATCTCCAAAGGGCACATTCACTCTGCTGCTGATGGCAACCCCATAAGCTCATGGAACAGTTTTCCCTGCAACGTGCCACCCTGCCTGGGCTTTACTAGGCCGGGACTAGACCCAGAGCTAAGCAAACACATGCAGCCAGGTGACATTGTGTAACATCAGAAGCTGGCAACCATGAGGACTTTGCTGTCAGCAGGTTACAGTTTGCACTGGGCCCAGAAGTGTTTTTCCCTAAGGCAAAGCAAATTGAAATGTGAAGTTTCAAAGCTTCAAATGACTATGAAAGGAAACTGCAGAATAATTTCTGGAAGGGCAGCATTGTCAATGATCATGCAGCCCACCAACAGCTGGAGCTGAATCCAGAATTGCTTCTTCCAGCTGTGCAGGAATTCATTCCACTGGCAAGCACTGGTCCATGGGAACAAATGATCCCCTAGCTCTGGGCTGAATGGCACCCAGGCTGCAGTGCAGATTTGAGGAGCCCTTGTCACTTGTTATTGGCCTCCCAGTGCACTCATCCTTCTGCAAACGAGGTGCAAACAAGACAGCTGCACTGCTGTCCTGGGTAAATATACATACAGGTGACTTTGCCAAAGCCGTGCATCATTTCCCAGTGAAATACATTACCTCTTCTTACCTATGGAATTGTGATTGAGGACACCTGTGAGCCAGATCTGTGGGAGATTGCAAAGGAGCAAAGCTTTGGGATTTGGGCACACTTCTCTTGGTTTCTTTGCTCAGGCCTTTGGTGAGCACAGAACACACCTAGGTAGAAAACCTTTGACTAGACAGGATCTTTTGGATCCATTGTCCCCCAAACAGGTCAATGGTGGCCCTGTTGTAATGCCAAGTAACAAAGAGTAGCACAAAGGACACAAAGAAAACATGGCCAAAGAGGAAGAGGAGAGGCCCAATGAGGAAAGGATGTGGTGACACACTGGCACATTGAGTGAGCTGCACTCCCATAATCTCTAGGCTCGCAGGTCCTGGTCTCACATTCTCCTCTTGGTTTATTTAAATTTTATTTTTTTTTTTATCATCAAAATAAAATATATATAATTAAAAATATGTCATAAAAACTTAAAGACAGAGTCAAAAGACATTAATTCAAAACTACATCTAAAGATCAGAACATATGTACAGCTGTAACTATGAAGCCTAACGCATCAATCGTATTCTTCAAACACTCTCCATACAGGCGGCAGCTTCTTCCTGAGCTTGGAGGAAAGAGAGCTCTTCTGGGTGGAAGGCGAGGACTTTGTAGGTGAGGGAACATCCAGAGAAAACTTCTCGGTAAGACTGTAACCAGTCAGATCTGCAAAGTGGAGACACGAAGTATAACAGAGGCCACCATGCAAACCTAAAGCATCTGAAGCTCCATATTTCATGGGACACATTTCCTGGAAATGTCTATACAGCTGCACAGGGAAACATGCTCCTTTCTGGCAGACACTGAGGCAGGCCGGGGCACAACCCTGAGCCACTTGCCCAGAGCTGGCACAGGCACAGCCTGGCCCCCGGGCTGCCCTGGGACAGCAGGGAGCCCAGAGCCCTGTGCTCCCCAGGAATGGCTCAGCTGCACATGCACCCTCCTGCTCCTCTGCTGCCCCACAGCTCAGCAGCCCTACAGCTCCAGGGGCACTGGCAGCAGCACAGCTCCTTGCAGGGGCGCATGCAGGGCACAGCTGTTCCCTGGCAATGTGCACAGCCTCTCTGGGCTGCCACAAGACCCTTCCTCCCAGCAGAGATTGGCCCAGCTCCCCCCTCACCTCTGTGTGAGGCTGAGCCATGATTGCCTTCACCTTGTCCTTCATCTGGAGCTGCTTCAGGCCCCCCATGCCATGACTAGGAAATGTGATGGAGAGAGCAGGGGCAGATGAACACCCTTCCTTAGGATTTCGTCATTTTTGGCACAGCTCAAAAGGCAAATCCAGAGGTGTCCAACTCAGCGCTTCCTCAGCTTTCTGGAGAACATCTCGCCTTCACCAGCCCAGCATTTTGGAGAGGTTTTCCCGCACATGTGGAGGCTTGCTGGCAGCACATTTCTTCAGCTGGGTGCCCATCACCTTGCAGAGGGCAGAGGCGAGCTTGGTGGCCACGGTGCGGACGTTGGCGCTCCGCACAGGCAGCGCCTTGTTCTCCAGGCAGGACCAGAGCACGGGCAGGGCATCGCGCTGGACGACTTCAGGGCTCCTGGCATGAACCCCCTGCACAAGCACTGCCGGGACAGAGACACAGCTCCTTACCCACCAGCCTCACTGCAAACAAGGATCTACCTCTGCTTCTGCTTCTTGCCAGCCTCTCTGGCCAAGAGCAGCAAAACAGCACCCAGAGCCCCTTGATCCAGAAACGGGCAAAGCAGCTGAGCATCCTGGAAAGAGAACCACCCACCCCTCAGCACGAATTGCTCCAACCAGAGCCTTGGCCCTGGGGCAGACTTCCTACCTTTACTGAATTATTTCACAATCTCTGCATGAACAATGAATGAAATGTCCAATTGCCTTTGATTTACATTAAGAAGTTGTCTAAACCCACACTAAAGATTTGGAAATGCACCATAGAGAGGAAATTGAGAGATTTCTAATCAAGAGGGATGATTCCATTTTTGTAACTTTGATGTCAAGTGCCAAACGTCTATTCTGGCTCTTCCCTGTGCTCAGTGGCACACAGCCAAGGGCAGGATTAGAACACACCTCAAAACTCCAGCCCACCAGAGATGGCTGCTGCCTGACAGCTGGATGAGAAACATCAGTGACCAGCTGGTGTCTTTGGCAGAATGCTTTTGGGGCTTCCTACAAAGAGCTGTTTCAAACCTCAGGGTGTCTTGGAGAATTACCCAGATCCCAGTGCTGTGGGATTTGCGCATCTCCACATTTTAATGCCATTTCCCCTTCCAATGGTAATGGCATTTTTTCTTATAATGTCTGTTCAAATAGGGCATAGAGAAAGAAAAGTGCTACACAGGGGACTGAAATGTTACCAAAACACGAGTGTTTTCTCATATTGTCTCTGAAATCTCTCTGCCCATTTTCTGAACTGAACTATATCAAACACAGACAAAAAGTTACTACCAACAGGCTTCTTGCATGGCAGATTTGGCTGAGAGAAAAAAACCTGAAATGCTCTGGAGACCATTCTTATTTTCTGATCAGACAAAATGTTATCTAGCAGCCATTTAATATTCTGTGGTGGAAGAGACTTCATTTTCTGTATGCTGTTAATCCATCAGCAGTCATCAACATTGAAAGAGCTCCTGCAAGTACCAAAAACCAATTCTGCTAAGCAGGAAAGGGTTATGGTACCCATTTTAAAATGGGAATTCATTTGAGTTTAAATGTAATTAAAGACATTGGTAACTACTGGACGTGAGGAACAGCTGTCTGTTCCTACTAAATCTCAGAGAGAACATCTGCCCTTTCTAAAGAAGTCCTAATTTGTGGTTAATTCCTTTATTTGAAAAAGAGATCAAAAGAACTGCTAAACTAAACTCCCTAATGCTGGAGATGTACTTTATTCAAATGCTCTTTAAAGGGCCTTTGACATTCCCAATTGCTGAACATGCCCTTTTGAGATTCCTAATGAAGACACAAAGTGTATTAAACCTTGCATTCAAAGATGTTGGCATAATTAGCAGTGGATTTAGCCCCAGTTAAAGCAAGGCTATCAATCATCTTCTCTGCTATATATTGAGATTATCCTTTTTCCATTCCTTGGCTATTGCTGACATAGCAAGCTCCTCTGAGGAATCAATTATCAGCTGCATTTGTAGCATTTTGGACAGCGCTGACACAGGCAGACACTGTTTGCACACCCTGAAAGGCTCAGTCCAAGGCCACTCTGACAGCACAGGCAGGGAGCCTCAGCACTCTGCTTCTGTCCCTGTGCCCCAGAGGTGCCTTGCACTAAACCCGTGCCTCTGATACCTCTGTTGAGTTCTGGCCTAAGCTGTGACCCCCAGGCTCTGCACGGTTCAGCCTCAAAACTTTCCAAGAGAAAAACAAGAATTCTGTGAGGACAAAACAAACTGATGCCCTGAAAAAGCATTTGCCACCATTTCCCCTCAAAGATCACAGATGTCCCTGAGCTCCCCAGAGAGGAGCCAGCTGGGGCATTTTTAGCCCTCCCTTTGCTGGAGGTGGTTCTGAGATGCCCCAGTGAGAGCTCAGCCCCAGGCCGAGCGCTGCCCCCATCTCAGATGCTGCCCAGCTCTGCAGCAGCCAGGGAAAACCTGCCAAACCCACCTGCCTTGGCTATGGGGCAGCAGGGACAAGCTCAGCACCTCCTGGTTTGGAGGAGCTGCTCTGCTGTCTGCTCACAGGCATTGCCTGTAAATGCTCCCTGGGAAGAGCTCTTGGCTCAGAAGGGGAGGCCATACCTGTGATACGCTCGGTGACATCCAGCAGGGCTTGACCACTCAGATGATTCCATTGGTAGCTGAACTCTTTCAGCAGTGACACTTTATCTACAAGGGAAACACACGTTTCTGCTCACTTTTCTCAGGTCATAGGAGAAAGGACAGTGGGGAGGGAAAGGGCAGTGCCAAACCCATTTTATAAAATAAAGTACATTTCTGCAGATGTTTGAATCCTTTCCTTCTTTTCTTCCAGCCTACTTGGCAGGGTTTTAAATTCCAAAAGAAAAGCTCTCCCTTCACATTTGTAAATCCAAACTTGTCTGCTGTAGCAGGAGCTGTGTTAAAACATTTCACATCAGGGACCTCAAGAGTTCAGTCACATGGAAGCAGTGAAAAGGTTTGGCAACCCAGAGCAAAAAGGAAGAGCCCCATACTTGGGTCACAAAAAGGCACTGAGTCAGGCAGTTCCTGAGCTCACAGAGCAGCTGGGGAGGAGAAAGTGGAAACTCCCCTTGAAGACCTGCCTCTTCAACACTCCTTTTTTCAGGCATATTCCCCCAGTACGGAATTTTCAGAGCTGACATAAATGTGTGTGGCAAAGGAATTTACAGCAGCCCTTGCCTATGTAGTTAATTGCTGTGGCCATCTTGCCCCATGCAAAACAACATGTGGAACAAGGCATCACTGACAGCTGGGTTTATACCGGTTTGTTCTAAACAAATGAACTTGGTGAATCATCAGTTCCCCTTTGAACAGAGAAGACAAAGAAGAAAAGTGGAAAATAGGCAGCTAATGCCTCTAATGTAGAGCCTTGCAGGTGGCTGCCCTGCAGAAGCTCTGATGGGTCAGTGTCCCTTCATGTCAACAGCAAAGCTGTTCATTTGGGAAATCAGACGGGGCCCAAGCAAACTCCAAACTCCCTTTGCCTCTGAACTGTAGCAAAGCTGTAGCCCAGGACTTGCTCTTCAGACAAGCAGCACAGAGCCAAGGGCTCCTGGGACTGTTGGGAAATGCTGATCCCATTCCAGCCTGTTGGGGATGGTGCATAAGGACTGCACCGGCACAGCCTCTGGTGGGTGTCAGCTGGAGTGTTCCACAGACAAGAGCAGCTGTCAAGGCACTCAGCGCTCTCTTGTGCAGGAGAGACAGAGACCAAGCTGAGGAGAGTCCCTGCCAGGGCTCAGCCTTACCCAAATGAGCAATGGATTCTTCCAGTGCTTTCACAGCTGCCCCACGAACCCTGGGATCCTTTGAGTTCAGGTTCTTTGTTATTCCTTCCACCAAACCAATGGTCACCGGGTTCAAGGCATCGTTCAGGGCTCCTGTGATCTCAGCCAGCACGTCCAGCGCCCTCTGCTTCACTTCCTTGTGGCTGTCAGATATTCTCAGGACAAAATAATCAAAAATCTGTGAAGAGAACAAGCAATGTGAAAGCTGGACTCAAATGTCCTTGTTTGAAGACTGGGTGTAGCAGTCAACAATGTCAAAGATGAAAGTGATCCTTTCTGTCAGGTCAGCACTCGCACAATTTCACTGTTTTCCTGTGGGCCACTCACTGGAATGGTGGCACAGCCTCATGCTGGTTGAAAGATTTTCTTCTGTTTTTAGGAGTTTTGGCTGGGGACAGGATAGTTCCTATGGTATTTCTCTCCGAATACCTTTGCTTTGAGTGGAAGCAGATGTTTACAATGCCCGGTTTTCTATACAGTTGCCTCCAGTACTGAGGGCAGTTATGATTTTGCCAAAACTATGGCTGGAAGAGATCTAAGTTTTCTCTTGTTTTTCTCAGAGCCAGTGTCTGGAGAAGTGCAGGGCTCTGATCAACTCTTCCAGGATCCAGACCATTTCTCTAAGTAACAGGTGGACTTCTGAAATGTAATGTGCTGTACAGCTCTCATTAGAGCAGGTTCAGTCCCTTGACAGCCACATTATCAGGCACCTTTTCCTGGAAAAAGGGAAAAAGAAGCTACTGGGAGGAGAAGGCAGAGATGAGTCCTTAGCTGTTTTCCTCCTTTTCCAAAGAGAGAAAAAGACCCCCAAGAAGGGTGAGCACTGTCTTTACCAAGAGGAATAGGAACAAGGATGGAAACGAGTAGCCAGAGCTGTGACAAGATGGAGTTTATAGAAGTATTCTTTAAAAAAAACAACTGGGTTTAAACCAACCCAGCCTGATACTTCTCTTCCCTATGCAAACCCGTTTTTGGTCTAGGGAACAATTGCCATGCTTTCAGGGGCTGGATTCCCTTCACTTAACCCAACTGGGAGTAGGAGAGAGCAGCAGTTACACCAGCAGAAAATTCTGCCATCATCTGATGAACAGCATCAATAGGCACCTGCCAGACAAATACACCTGGACTGAAATAACTTGTCCTGAAGCCTGGACCTGAATTACATTTGTCTGGGTAAGAGGGACCAGCGTGTGACAAACAGACAGGATGGAGTGCCAAGACACACTGAATTAACTTTGCTGCTACAGGCTCAGGAAAGGAGCTAAAGGAAAGGAGCTAAAGGAAAGGAGCAGTGAAGATACCCTACATACTTGGGCAATGTTAGTGGAGATGAGCTGGGGGCTGGTTTTGCACAGGTCTAGGAGGAGTTCCACTCCTTCCATCCTTGTCTGAAACCCCTTGGCTTCCAGGAGATGGTAAAGCTTCTGGAGCAGCTCTGTTTCTTCCACAGCTGGAGGTGATGTGACCTGGGCTTTTGCACTGGGTAGGAGGTGTCCATCAGAGGGAGATTTCACCCTGGAAAATAAAACCAAATGAGGACCTGGTGGTGATAATTATCGTAGCATGGCATCCCTATAGTGGAAATAATTAGCATTGACTCCATGATTCCAGAAGGCCTGATCAATCACTTTATTATCCGATCCTATCCTATCCTATCCTATCCTATCCTATCCTATCCTATCCTATCCTGAAACTCATTGCCCTTACAGACAGTCTCATACAGACAGACCAGACTGGTCAATTGAATCCAAAACACCATCACCAGTGGCCAATGAAGAAATTACTCTTTGGTAAATAAATCTCCATAACACATTCCACGTGTTCACAACAACAGGTGCAGAAGTGAAGATAAGAATTGTTTCTAATTTTTTTCTCTGATCTTCTCACAGCCTTCCTCAGGACAATGCCTAGGAAATTTGTGCCTGCTGCTCTCTATGGAGAGAGCTGCAGCCACAGACAATATCTTCATTTAAATGTGAGCAAAACATCTTGAGCAGCTTTCCTAATTATGTCATTTCAAGCTGGAAAGTCATGAGGCTCTGAAGAACAATGTGGACCTCATGACAATCATTACAGGAGACAATCTGCAAGTGACATTCTCACCACTGCTCACTCAGGAAAACCAAGGATGAGATGCATCTGATCTATCTTCAGATGGCTGCCAAGGCACACAGGTCACATTGCTTTGTGGAGAAAGAGAGACACTACTGCCAAGTTTAAATGCCTCCTCATAAGGGATGTGTGTGTCTTAGAATAAGGAAACTCATCACTCTGGAGAAGTGTCTCTACAACCAGGCATGACAATCTGGAAAATTAGCTCAGATGCATCTGAAGAGATGAACAGGGCCATATTTGAAGGATTCAGAAAATCAGTAACAGAGATAAAAACAAAAGCCAGACATCCCAGAACTACACTCCCATTTCATTTGCTTCCCTAGAGACCAGATGCACAGCTTAACAACCCCACTGGGAACAATTCTCCTGGATCAACCTGTCTCTTCCATGAGCACAGGAAGATGCCAGCTGTGCTACTGAGGCATGTGGTCACTTTCCTGCCACTGCTGAGCAGGACAGAGCTAAATAAATCCCCTCTGCTGTCAGAGGAGAACAGGTACAAGCAGCTCTGCAACAGCCATGAAGGGACAGCAAGGAGCAATTCCTGTCTTAAATGCTGATTGCAGCACAGGGGGAAATAAACCAAACATGCTGTCCACCAAGCAAATTACATGAGGGACAGGAATATCAAGACAAAAAGTCCACATTGAGACACCTGTTGACTGAAGTTTTTCAGGAATTGCCTTGCTACTTACCACTCAAACTTCATACTGTTTGAGAGTAAGAAAACCCTGATTCAGCCAGGCCAAACCACACAGATGAGAACTGCATCTTTGTGGAATAGCATCTTGCTTCCAGACTGAGATTTCTCAAGGCAACTCCCATCTAAAAAAGTCTCCACTCAGATGAAAAATAAGCCCTGTTTGAATTTACTTGTCCCAAATCAGGCAGCAGAAACTTGGCCCTCTCCCAGCCTCCACAACACTGCCCTTGCCACTGCACTGGATCGTCTGAGCTGCAACCAATGGGTGTCTTTTTGTCTCTCCATTTTTGTGGAAACCCCTCCAGAGAAGTTGTGTTCAGCACAATGCAGAAGTAGACATTTTTTATCCTAGAGCATATCCTAGAGCAGGGAAAGGAAACAATCTGTGGCATTGTTCATCTCTGCCAGACAGTTTTTCCTGAGGAAGAGACAGGTAAAGCTTGTCATGTGCTTTGTCACATCTGACAAAAGTGCTCAGTACTGTTTGCTAGCAGACAATGTGACCTGGGGCTCCTTTGAGGCATCGTTCCTCTCCTTCACCGGCTCCTTGACAAATGGGCCTTCAGCCTTCTGGTTTTCCATCCCCTACAAAGACATAGAGAAATCCCATCAGTCTTTACAATATAAACCAGGAAATTCCCTGTTGAAAACACAAGTTAGAACCAGGATCACTGCTACCAAGGCTTAGGGAAACATTTCCTAACTTACAGATGGAAACAGACCAGAGATTCAGTGATGCCAACTCTTTGTTTTCAATAGCCCAATACAGGTTATGGGTGCTACCACACTGAGCAGCAGTCTAAAATCCCAAATTCCTTAATCTTGAGCAGAAATGGGAATAATGCAAACTGGCAGGCAACGAGAGTTTTTGAAGGAAGCAGCAGAAAAAACTGGACTCTTTGGGGGTTGGCCCATTGTGTTGGAAGTCCATTTGGTTCAACACTCACTCTCCCTGTGCCTGCACAAAGGCAGGCTCCCTTCTGTAATGTTGATAAAAAAAATAAAATCCTCCCCCAAACAAAGAAAGTATTTTCCACTGGATGCTGCTGAATTCACCAAACTTCTTCCAGCTCCACAGGGCTTGACAGCAGGGCAGTATTCCCAAAAGACAGACAGTAATTGTAGTAACTAGGATTGACTTGGACATCTTTTGTAAATTGGAAAATTTTCTTGGCACTACTACTTCCAGTGTCCTTTGCAAAGACTCTGTTATCTTCAGAAGCACAGTTCTCACTTAATTGCTTTACAGGGGGCAGAGTAGGGAGAGCATGGTGGGGGCTTACGCTTAAATGTAAACACATTTTCTCCTCTTTGCCTTTCCTCTTTGTGACCGATATTGAAAATATTCTAAACCCCACTTTTTCCCTAATAATATCAGTTCCTTTGTGGTCTGCAGATGAACAGGCTGAGGATTAACAGCTCATTCCCAGGAGCAAAATGATTCAGAAGAGGAATGAGCTGAAGACAGATTGGGTGTGTTTGCTCTCATATTATCTGTGACAATACTTGCACAAAGGAGACATTTCTCCTGCCAGCACTTACTTTCTTCTCAATCCTTGTCAAAATATCTTCCAGGTCATGGGTGGGAAGAGATCGTTCCAAAAGCACTTTAAATTGTTGATGATTGAGCAACATCTTCACCATCTCCTGTCCATAATGTCTAAGGCAGGCAGGCAGGCAGGCAGGCAGGCAGGCAGGAGGGAAGGAAGGAAGGAAGGAAGGAAGGAAGGAAGGAAGGAAGGAAGGAAGGAAGGAAGGAAGGAAGGAAGTGAAAGAAAGGTGAACAAACACAGGAAGAGTGTTAACAGAAGAGGCTGATACCTTAAACTCATCAGGTGCAAGCCTTGCACGAGAAGGCATGACCTACTCAGCAAAGAGGGAGATTTACCTCACTGGACACTGCACAGTGCTGTCAGCTGAACACAAGAGGCAAGAGGAGAATGTGGGGCAACAGAAAAACACCATTTCACTCTGAAACTGGGGGTGTGCTTCTGTGGCATCAAAGGATCCCAGGGAACAAGCAAAACACATCTGCTTTGTTGTCAGAGCCTATTACATGTCTTGCTGCCATTGCACAGTAATTTGCCTTTCTTTAACTGGCAGGGAAGCCAAGACAAAACACCTCATGCATCCTCTTGATTATTCTATACTATGTGTATGCAGAGGGGCAGCTAGTTGCTCTGGTGTTCTTGGCAGCTATTAACGGGAATTTCATCACAAAAAGAAGGGAATTTTGGCAGTTTGGGTTGATTTTGCCACTAGGAAACCACAGGTTTTTTTCAAGAAGAAATGTGGAGCTCACTGAGCCAAAGATAACAGCATTCTAGAAATCTTCAGAACAAGTTTAGAAAGACTGAATATGTTGGCTAAAGAGCCCTGAAATATTTCTAGGAAAGTCTGAAGTTAATGAGAAATTGATGTTTGGGATCCTTCAGTGATGAACATTAGCCAACGCTTTGGCTTTGTGTTGTGCACCTAAGGCCAAACAGAAGTGTTGGACTGGCTGATCTGAGCTCTTTTGATCTCAGTAAAGAATCCTTCAAGCCACAGGAAAAAGCTGGCAATGTTCCTTTTTGCTGGCCAACCTCAGGTTTCCCAGTACAGACATTTGCCCAGGCAGCCCAGAGCAGTGGTCACAGTGCCAAGGCTGACAGAGCTCAAGAAGAGTTTGGACAATGCTCTCAAGCACATGGAGTGACTCTTGGGGTGTCCTGCACATGGCCAGGAGATGGACTCGATGACCCTGATGGGTCCCTTCCAACTCAGCATATTCCATGATTCTATGACCCTTATTCACACTGTGAGGTAACTTCATATTCCCTTTAGTTTCCACTCTGTTGTGGTTTCACCTTCACAGCCAGACACAAAACGGTTTTCCTGTTTTGGGAGGTGAAATGAAGATCATTACCTTGTGTCCTTGTGACAGTCCTGAGCAAGCTTCCCTGCCACGTGTGGCAGCCTCTCAGCCCTGGCTGTGCCTGCGAGCTGGGTGACTCCAATTCTCTCCATCAGGGACAGGAGGAGTTGGGCCGCACACTCGCGCACCGGGGCGGGGCGGCTGCTGGGGAGGAGAGAGCAAACCCTGGGCACAGGGACAAGGAGCAGCAGCAGCGCCGGCCTTGGCCAGAGCTGCTCCCTGTCCTTGCTGGGGGAAGGAGCCTGGGCTCTGCCTGCACCTTCAGACACCTGTAGAAGGTTCTGGCCTCAGGGAAACACAAAGGTAGCATTGTACACAAGGCCTGCCTGCACAGAAGAGGGAGGAATTCAGTCTCCCTGCACTGTCTGATACTCAGTTACTTTCACAGTATTTACTCTGAGAAAGATTAAAGAAATAGATGACATATGAATAATTTAGAAATTAAGGATAATTGATGCTGATCCATCAGAGGGCACCCAGTACACAGAGCTGCAGCAGGATTGAGGCTCTTTCCAGCCATTTATCCCCAAATCTGCAGAACTTTGGAAAACAACAAATGCAGGGAAAACACGTTGTGGGCCGTGAAGTTGCAGAATATCCAGCAATGCAGCTTGTTTCTTCTCTGGGGCTTGGCAATGGATCCATCTGAATGTTTCACCCTATTCCAAAGCTGAGGAAAGGGTGGCAGGCAGTTTAGCCAGGCTGTCCTGTTCTAGAGAGCGTCTCTTGGGAACTATCAGGCCCAGAACCAACATTTAAGGCAGCATTTGCTTCAACTGTCCCATGGCAGTCAGCCTGTGGAGGTGCCCTTAAAGTGATTCATCATGTCAAGGCTAACATGAAACATCAGTTTGAATAGAAAGTAGAGCTCTAAGGCCAGGACAGTCATACAAGGCTCCTTTAGCAGGAGCTGCAGCTGCTGTGCAGGCTGTGCCACACCCAGCAGATTGTCCCCCATGTGCTCCAGGCCCCAGCAAGGACCCTCCTCATTTCTCAAGTTAATGGCATCAAGAGGAGACATGGTTTTCCCAGGGCCTCTCTGGTTAGAGCTGTGAAATACCAAACACTGCTCACAGCTGCAATTGCAATTGTCCCTCTGCCCACAAAAGCACAAGGCTCTATCCTTGGCCTTTGCAGGCACTTTCCCTTCCCCATCAGTCACCACATCTAGGAAAATCTGACAGACTGAGAGAACTCCAGGAAGCAGCAGGAAGCTGAGTCAGAGGAGCTTTAGTTTGGATATCAGGAAAAAGGGTTTTTCACCCAGAGGGTGGCTGGGCACTGGAACAGGCTCCCCAGGGCAGAGGTCACAGCACCAAGCCTGACAGGGTTGAAGGAGCATTTGGACAACAATCTCAGGCACTTGGTGTGACCCTTGGGCTGCTCTGGGCAAGGCCAGGAGCTGGACTCGATGGTCCTGATGGGCCCATCACACTCCCCATATTCTACAATTCTGTGATTCTGAGAACTAATAGGCTGCAGGAGGGCAGAAATAGGTGACAAGAGGGAAGAAGTGAGTTTGGTCAGAGAATCAAGTCACTGAGTTCACAGAAGATGCAGGATACAGGACCCTTCCCTCCCACCATTCTCATTCTCTGTCTCATCCCTTCTCCCTCCCACACACACGAAGGTGAAGAACATCACTAAAAGAAGAAGAACCTGCTTGACTCCCATGTCCATGAGAGCAGTCATTGCTCGTGCAGGAGTCACATTCTCCACCATGATCCCCAGGCTCTGACTGGCTGCTTTCTGAACAAATTCTGGGGAGTTGGACACCATCTGGAGAAGGACCCGAGCAACCTCATCCACCTCAGAGTCCATGTCCTTCTTCAAGGTCACAAAGAGCTCTCCCAGAGTGACAATGGCAGAGTAGGACACCTTGGAACAGACGTTGGTCACCTGGGGAAGCCATGAGGGGAAACATAGGAATCACCTTGGAAAGAAAACCAGTTGCCTTCAACAGAAGTCCCAGGAAAGGACAACACATCCCACTCTGTTGTGTCCAGAAAAACATAAAAGTACAGGAAGAGCAGGAGAGCACAAGCACAGAAAGGCACTTACTCTGGCACCAATTTCTGGCTTCAGACCTGCTTACTGCAGGCCTAAAATAAAAATTTCATTCAGTGTTCTACTTAACCCTTCTAAAATGTCCACAGCTTTGATTTTAGTCCCTTTTACTAGAAAATTAAAACAAGAGCTGCTTTCAAATCATGAAGGCAAAAGTCATAAAGGTAAAAGAGTCAGGTGCTCCTGTTCCAAAAAGCAACACCAGCAGTTGAAGCACCCAGCCAGGAAACAGAAAACACAGGCTCAGGTCTACAGAATAATTTACAGTGTTGCATTACAGCTTGGGCAGAGACTGGGACTCTGGCAAATAACGTCATTAGTGTCTCAGTTTCTGCATTTGCACATTGCATTATAAAGGCACCACACTCAAAGATGGGTGTCAGATACCCGACCTGCCAATAAATACAGCTGCATGTGCCCACAGATCCTACAGATAGCTGACAGACATTAGAAATCTCAGGTCTAAACCAGAAATGAAGGCAGACCCTGAGCTCACATGGAGATGAACAAGCACACACCTACTCTACACACTGTGTATGAAGTATGGGGGACAATTCAGAACAATGTTCTCACCTCGCTGGTAACTGCCAAGAAAACCTCACCAAGTCTGCAAAGCAGGAGCTCTGAATGGGACCCAGCCAGGTGTTGGATGGTGAAGAGTCCCTTCTCCTTCAGCTCCCTGAAAGGCAGAAGATTGATTTTTCTCTCCACCAAGGCAGCACCCTCTGAAATAACCAGGCTGGCAGCTCAGTTGAACAATGGGAGGTGCTTTTCAAGGAGTGCTTAATGAAATCGTGGAACACGTTGCCCCAGGATGCTGTGGCTGTCTAAAGCATTCACAAACCCAAGAGGCAAAGAGAGGGGTTTCAGAGTGGCCATTTGAGATGACAGCCTTTCTGAAATCTCTGGCACATGAGGCCCCTCTGCCACTGCTTCCTAGGAGCTGTGAGACTGGGCCATGCTGCTGTTTGTTGTCACCTCCCTGTACCTGTCCCTGAGGCACAGTGCCACCGGGCTGTTATTGGGGCATTTTCCTTCTTTGCCAGCCCCAGCAGGCATTCAGCAGGGAGAGTCTGCACTGCCACTCTGGAGCTGAGTTTCCAATCTATGATCTCGGCCTCTCTGTCACCCCCTCCACTCCCCCTCACACATTCCCCAAAAATGCAGCAGGATGTCTGCTGGAACCACCTCAGCCTGCAGGAAGGCCAGGTGGGTCCTGGCCTCTCCTGACGCACAGCACAGCTTTCTTTCATCCCAGCATGGAAATATAAAAACTATATTATCACATCACACAGAGGGCCAGGAGCTTTTTTATTTTGGCTGCAAGTGTCCACAGGGCATTGGGGAAGAGGAGAAAAAGAGTGTTTTGCAGCAAGCAACCCAGCTACTCAGGCAGGATGGTAGGAAAAGTGTCTGGAAGCTGCTTTTTAGGACTTTGGTTGTTCTGCTGAAGCTTCTGACAGAGCTGATGGGCAGATCCCAGAGCTGTGAAGAGTTCCTGGGAAATTTGTCCTTGGATCTGTCTACGAATGCTCTCCCAGCTATGAACTGCCATCTGTGTCCTGTCCATATGTTACTGCCTTGACTGTTGAGTGTCTGAGGTGCCTCTTGAGGCTGCTATGGACCTCCTTCACCAAGGAATGGATTGTGATACAACATCCCTTTCTGCTTCTATTTGGGCACTGACAGAGCCTGGACCACTCTGGCTGGAGCTTGGGCTCTGGCCAAGCAAGATGGCAAATGAGAGCAGCTCATGGTCCTCAGCTCTTCCCTGCTGCTGGGACAGACAGACATGGCCATGGGGACAGAATGGAGCTGCCCCATCTGCCAGGTCACTAAGAAGGATGTGAATTTTTCTCTGCCCTGTCACCACCAGTTCTGCCTGGGCTGCATCCTGCAGTGGGCAAAGAGAAATCCAGCGTGCCAACTCTGCAGAGGAATGATAGAAGCTGTCAGGTTTTCTGAGTAGGGTGAACAGGACTACATACAGTGTGCCATCAGCTCCCCCAAACAATTGCTAGAGTCCAGCAGGGAGAGAGCCTGGCCACCTTGCTGAAAACAGCCCCCCAGACCCTGTGATGGCTGCTCCATCTTCCCCACAGGGAACACTGTCCCCAGCTAGGCAGGGGCTGCAGGACCAGAGCCTGTGGATGGCCTCCTGCCCAAGGAGTGGGCCGAATTTTTCAAATAACAATGTCATCTACTGGACCAAAGGTGGCCCTGGCTGCAGCAGAAGCTGGAGGGAATATGCCAGCACCAGAGATGGCTGGTTAAGGAATTCATAGAGCAGCATCCTGCACGCCCTCTGTGCCTATGGTCAAGTTGCCCAAATCTTGGTGCCAGTACTGCAGCTTCTCCTCTGTAGCAGTCTGAATTGCTGCTACCATAGTCCAGGGTAAAGAAGCAAAAAGGGCCTTTGCATAATCTCCACAGATGTTTTATTCAGCTGTGCAGGGAGATGTTCAGGTCCCAGCACCCACACACAGAGGGTCTCACTTTGTCTCCACGGGGCCTGGGGGCTGACCCTGATCTCAGGGCAGTACAAAGATAAGGGGGCCAATCAGGGAATAGGGAAGGTGTGGCTCAGGAGCACAGGAACAGACACAGGAACAGGGGAAGTAGCAAATGGGGTCTAACAGCTTTTTGAGGGAAGCTTCCTGTGTCTCCCTAGACTAGGGAATGCCCCCCCCAGGGTCTCCACAATTCCCCATGTTTTATATTATTAGGAAAGCTTCTCTGAAGGATCAACTGAATCAACACAAAATGACAAAAACAATCAAAAGCACTCCTAAGACAATTGTTCAAAATGCAAACAATTCTGAGTTCCCAATGTGCCCACAGATTTCTTGGAGCGTCTTAGATCTGGCAGGAGGGATGCAGGGTTTTCTCAGCACAGTTTATCAGGAAACTGAGTCATCCATACTGAACCTCTGGTCCATGGCCTCCTCACTGCCATCGTGCAGCAAGGAGGCCCAGAGGCTGCTGTGCTCTGCTCCTGTCAGGGATGAACACAGCGGCTCTGTGGCCAGTGCCAGCTCCAGCTCCAGCAGCTCACAAGAGGAGACTCCTTCCAGAAGCTCTGCTGGCTCCAGTGTGGCAGACCAGCAGAGCCCACTGGAAGCCACCCTCCATTGCAGCCACCCCCAGCTGCGCCCATCATCACTGCAGAGCAGGAGCTGCCCCAGAGGAGCCGCGGCAGGAGCTCATGGCAGTGGCAGGTCCCTGTGCCCAGGGCAGAGCCACAGAACCTCTGCTCCTGCCTGGGACAGGGGCTGCTCACCCTGGTGTCCCACCGAGAGGAGGGATCCTGGGCCCCAAACTCTGCCCAGCCCTGCAAAAGGCCACCCCGCCAGCAGTGCTAGCAAGGTTCCTGCAGCCATTCAGTCAAATCAGAGGAAACAAATGTCTCTTCAGCTGACACAGTCTCTGCACACAGCTTTCTCCCCCTTCTCCTGGTGCCTTTCCCTGACTCCAGCAAGAGCTGCAGGAAATGCTGTGTGAGCCATGATGATGGAAAGGCTACTGATAAAAACACTGGGGTGATACTTTCAGAGGAGTCATGAATGGAAGATTGACCAACCTTCCAGCCAATGGTATGCCAAAAGTTTCCATGCTTTAAATAATTGATTGTAATAAATTAATTAAAAGAAAGATACAGAAACAAATTAAATCTCCCACAGCTGCTGGCTTTATTCAGGCTCCATGGTCTATGTATTGCTAGACTTACTTCATTTAGGCAGAATATTAACTGCCCTGACTTGTTGGAGACTGACCACAAGGTCTCATCTGTGGTGAGCAGTCACTAAAATTAGCTCAGCAGAGGTATCTTCAGCTGTCCTAGTGTAGCAGAAATACATATTCTCTGCTTCATGACTGTGTGGCAACAGCTGCTGGTGTGGATTTGTCAGCGTTGCTTCATGGATTACTCCTGGGAAGGAATTGTGTGCACAGGCACAGTATGATGGCTTCGATCTCCTCTAATTACTCCAATGGGATGATGGCCAGAACTTTTAGGCAAAAAGCATCATGACAGAATAATTTACAGTATTCTCCAAACTACTCCTGTGGTTTTGATTTTCTTACTGATTTGGTTCAGTGTCTGGCCTCAAGAAATCAGTCCAGAAAGAACAGGCAAACCTCAGCTTGCAAGTTAGAGTGCAAGTCTTTAATCTGCCATTTTTGCAGCAGGTACAAACAACTTTTCAACATTTTTGCAAAAAAATCTCTTCATTCTTGCTGTACCTATCCAGAACCTGACTCTCTCCTCATTTTATTTTGATTTGAGATCCAAGCATGATTTTTTTCTGGACAGGGAAGTAAAAACCAGCTTCAAATACAGACTACAGGTGTGAATCTATACTGCAGGAACTGAGCTGTAGCTTGGAAATAAAGGCAAGAAGTGATGCCATGATAAATGTGAACATTTAATGCTGACATAGGAGCCTTCTGCAATGCTCCACCAACCCATGGTTCAGATTGCTACAAACTCTCTTTCTGGTGTTACAAAGAGTGTTGAAGAGCTGACTGTAAGTGAAAAAAATATCCAGAATGTTAATTTTTGTTAATATGGCGAACAATGACTATCTAATAATTCAGAGCTTATATTTCCACTTAGTATGTCCTGGCAGTTTTAATTTGAAATCAACAGGTTTATCCAAATCAAGTTATCCATAGGAATTAATTTGCTCTATGATCTACCTGAAAATGCCTCATTGTCTGGTAAGTTTAGTAGAAATTTGCAAAGTCAACAGTCCACAGATTTTCATTTCTTGTTTAGTGGCTATTCTGCAGGAAAGCTTTTACAGACTAATCAGTTTGGATGTAATTAAAATGCCAGTACATTTCATCTAGCCATCTTGGTATTAGAGACAAACCATATGCCTGCACAGCCTTAAAAAAATATTTTGAAATAAATTTTCAAATCAACAGTCTGAGTAGGACTCAGAATAAAAACTCTACCAAACTTCAACTCCATTGGAAGATTCCCTTGTCACCCTGTGAATCAACTCTCCATTCAGAAGATTAAAAGTCCCAATGATGGTGGTTTTGGTATGGTTAGGAATTGGGGAATGGTCTTCTTCCTTCTCAACTCCATGCTGCAGTGCCTTTGGGATGTGGCCTGCTGGCCGTTGTTTGTGCAGCCCTGGTATTTCTCCATGAGGCAGAAAGTGCAATTGCATTTCCAGCCCAAAGCCCGGGAGGAGTGGGGCGTGCAGAGCTGTGCCAGACCCAGGCCAGCAGCTGTGCCGCCAGAGGGTTTTGGTTCCTGCCCAGGGCAGCTGGTGCATCTCTGCCGTGAGTGCCTCCCCTTCCAGGTGCCCATGGACAGCAGGTGCAGGGTTCTGCAAGGGGCATGGAACAGGGTGGGGATGTCTGCTGGCAACAGAGTGCAGCGGAGAGCAACCAGTCCAGGATGTTCCTGGAGTGTGTGACAGGGAACTCCTGACACAGCTGGTGACTGAGCCAGTGAGGGAAGGCACTGCTGGGCCTGCTGTTTGGGAGGAGAGAAGGGCTGCTGGGTGACAGCAGGGCTGGAGGCGGCCTTGAGCTCAGTGACCACAAAATGCTTGTGTTTGATTCCCAGAGAAGGAACGAGAGATGTTGGGGAAGTGTTGACCTGCAACAAATGGTGAATTTGATAAGCTTTAACAGGCAGTGCTTAGTCGTACCTTCCCTCACACCAGTGGTTAATGTGTGCAAGTGGATGTCTTAGCCTTGAGAATAAAGACAGTGGGCCTACTGAGGAGGTAGCTGCAATGCATTCAAGGAGAAGAAGGCTCTTAACCATGGGAGGAGAATTTGAGGAACGGGATGTTCACCACATGACCACCAGAGACCCTCAAGAGACCCGTACTCTAAATGTCAGTAATTTTAGGGAAGTGATTTAAACATGTCAAAAACTTTGGGAGAATGTTTAGCCTGTGAATTTCAGCAAAGTAATGAATAAAAGTAATGAAAGTAATGTCTTAGTTCCACGGATACTAACACGTGGGTGCGCATGTTTCAGGGAAGTAATTCCTCACACACCCAGCACTGAAATAAAGTAATGCCTCTTTTCTCACACTGAGCTGGCAGTGTGGATTGGGCCTGCTTGGTAACTTTCATTTTGGTCATTCCTAATGAAGCATAAAGAATGGTTGAAATGAAATCTTTTCCACCTGTTTCCCTCTGGTTTACCTGTTTGAGGGTTAAAATTCTGTGCTGCAGGTATGCTGGGTGTTTGCAGAGCAGTGCAGCCCCAGAAACCCCTTGGCTTGCCCACAGGTTGTCATGCCTTGTTGCCAGGTGTGCCCAGCTGTGGCAGGAGAAGGAGCCCACAGCGCAGTGGGCACCGTGCCCTGCCCAGCCGGGGCTCTCTGGCACAGAGCAGCAGCAGCGCCAGCACCATTCAGCCCGCTCCTGCCTTGGCTTCCCCTGGCACACAGAAGCCTCTGGAAATCAGCAGTGCCAGTGGCGTTCCCAGCTTGGAGCAGCTGCTGCTGGCGGGCAGATGCTGCCAGTTCGACTGCTGCCAAAGGGGAAGAAAGGCAGAGATGTACACGCACCAGAGCCCTGGGCATGTCCAATAAAGGTGCAAATATGTGGGGAGATTTGTTAGGAAGCATTTCAGCTGTGATGCCAACAGTGGCTTCTCTCCTGGTTCTGTGTGTTTTAGACGAGTAATGCAATGGTTGGCTCTGACAATTAAGAAGTAGATGTTATGTGGATGTTCAAATGTGCAGTGATGGTATTGTAATATATCCTCCCATAGTCCTCTTTCCCGTCTCCCTTGTAATAGCCTTGGTAGTCAGGGCATTTGGGGAGGGCTGGCTTGTGACCAGCAGGCAGGGTGTAACAACACCTGACCTCCAGTCAGGATGCAAGAAAGTACTCTCCACCACTGGACAGAAGAGAAAGAGTTGACTGAAAAAACTTTGAGAGGGGCTAAGGGTATAAAAGGCAGAGCATCCTTTTTGTAGATGAGCATATGGCTGCTAGTCACAGAGACTCCCAATGCTGCAATTTTTCCTTATTCAGTCCTTTGTTAAGGTTTACTAAACCTTTAAAATTTTAAAAGTGAGAGTCATTTCTCACATGTGCAATGCTGTGGGCCATTGTCTTGGCCTGGTTTCCTGTGTTTGTTTCCCATCTGAGTGCTCAGCTGGGGTACAGGCTGTAGGTGCTTGGGGCACTCCTGGAGTTCTTCTTGGATCCCTGAACAACAGGGGGAGGATTTTTACTGCTTTATGACAGAGAAGAACTTCCCAGGCTTTTTTGTGTTTGCTGTAGGGAAGGTTGGTTATTGCTTTGCATAAACTCACAGACCAACACAGTGCTGTTCCTTTTTGATGTCAGGGCATGGTTGCCACATCGTCATAGTGGCATCAGAAGGTTGCCTTGGCGCACAGAAGGCCTGAGTGTTAGAGCAGCCCTAGGCTTTGCTCAGATCAGGAGAACCTTCCTGGTCAAAGCATCTGTCAGTAGGCAGCTGCCCACTGACAAGAGGCTTGGTTTTTTAGCTTTTAGAAAAATTGCAGAAATGCCAATAATTAACCATCTGGCCACTGCAGCTTTTGCTGCATATGGCATTACTTATTCCATTTATTATTTTACGTATTTTGCACGTAAGTAGAGGCTTCTCTTCTGCTTAGGTTAGGGTGTATCCTAACCTGACTTTTGTATGTCTTCCTGCTCTTTCTTGGTGGCTGAGTTTCTGATTTTGAAACAGAAAGAGCTTTAGGATGCGAGTGGTTTGGTAAAGCTCCTGTCATGACGTTCAGCTAAAAAGGGGGTGTCTGTAGTCACAGGGGCAGCATTTGCAGGGGAACCTGCAGGGCTTCCGTTGCCTCCACAGGAGAGTCTGTGGCAGCAGAGTCTGTCATTTCCTCAGTTTGCTGGGAAAAGCAAGACACCTTTGAAAATGTAGACTGGCAGACCTTCTTTAAGGCCTTCCAAAAACTCTGCAGTTGTTCCCAGAATTCAGAGAAAGCTTCTTTTTTTTTAAATTTTGTCATGAAAGGATTTGACTAACTTGACCTTTTACTGAGTGCTAAAATAGTTGTTCCCTTTGAAAGGAAGCGCTGCTGTGCCCTTCCACAATAGAACTGCACCATCTGCAGGGGGATTGTGGGGAAGCTTTTCTGGGCAACTATTTCCTGCAAGTTAATCAGAACGAGTGCATGACACTGAGTGATAAAAAAAAAAGAGTACCTGAAGGAGAGGATTTCAGAAGCTGTCTTATGTGTTTGGTAGAACGGGAGCATTGAGTGTTAAAGAAAAACACTTTGCATTTGCTTGATCACATTTGTATTCATTTACTGGCTAAACTGGCTGTAGTGTAGGCACAAGCAAGAAGATTGTCCTGATCTCTTGCTGACTGTGTGAATGAGATGTGTCTCCTGGAGGGATGTTGTGAAACAGGAAATCATCTCTGTTTGGGTTGACTTGTTCTGTGGGATTCAGCAGCCCCAGGCAGTTTTCTGACAGCATCTGGTTCATTTTCCCTTCCCACTACAGGACACCTGAAGAGTGTATTCAGCAGCGCTGAAGATCCTGAGGTGAGTGAGAAAGGAACATTTCATGTTCCTGGTGTTTAGGAATTGTAGAGGAAGATGTGAGCTTGGCCAGTAGCAATAGACTGTACAGGGCCAGCTAGGAAGGCCGAAAGAAAATCCATTTCCATGCCTGAGACAAAAATAATAAAGGCAGAGATAGATATTTTTAAATTTCCATCTCAGAGTTTGAAGAACTAAAAACCTAGTTTTGAAAAGAGAACGATGCTTGCTGAAGGCAGATAGGGAAAATTTAATTAAGAGCAATTTCCTGTACAGTTGAATTGGATCATTTTAATTTAAACAGAGGGACATAGAATCCTATTCCTATCAAACTTTATGATATCTACTTGGAACATGAAGTGGTAGAAAAGGAAGGCCATCTTGCAATGGTGCCTGCTGTATCTGCAGTGAAATGGGCACCTTTGTGGCTGGGGAGCTGCGTGGGCCAAAAGGACACAGGGCTGGCGGCCTTGAGCAGCTGAAGATGAGGCAGCGTGGGGCAAGGGGGCCAAGAAGGCCAAGGGCACGGTGGCTGTGCCAGCAGCAGTGGGGCAGCAGGAGCAGGGCAGTGAGCGTGGCCTGTGCTGGGCAGCGCTGCGGCCACAGCTGGAGTGCTGTGTGCAGCTGTGGGCCCTGGGAAGCAGAAAGTCATGGAGGGGCTGCAGCGTGTGCACAGAAGGACAGGGGAGCTGGGCAAGGGGGGGCAGCACAAGGCCAGTGAGGAGGTGCTGAGGGAGCTTTAGCCTGGACAATGGGGGCTCCTGAGGGACCTTCAGGCAGACTTCCATAGATCCCTGCCTTAGATCCATAGAGCCAATGCTCAGCACAAGGGCTGTTTCCCTGCCAAACATCCCTTCACTGCATCCAAGTGCTTTAGACACTGGAGTAGGTAACACTTTCATTTTTTTTTTTTGTTTATTTGTTTGTTTGTTTGCTAGAAGGAGAAGATTTGTGTAATTTCTCCTTTTCCAGGGAGCTTTTTCTCAATCTTTCCTGGCCTTTTTCCAGCACTGGCAGAAACACATCACTTTCAGAGTAACGGCTCCCATGTCTTTTGGCTGCCCAGGGAATCAGTGTGTGTTGTGTTTGGGAACTGAGTAGGAAATCAATGCCCTTGCATTCCAGCTGGTGCTCAGAGATTAGAGGAGCTGGGAGGGGCTGGGCTGCATTTCTGATTCCAGCCACTTTAGCGCCATCAGTGTGGTCGAGTCCAAGAGAGGAATTTGCCCGAGCACAGATACACAAAGAGTGCAATTCCCAGTGCAATGCTCTGGGTCTGGTTGCATTCCATAAGGACCTACATGCTCCAGATTCCCCAAGAGTGTGGGTTACTGAAGCAACAGGAGAGCAAGTTCAGGATTATAGCTGAGTGGGGGCACTGGCTACCAAATTTTGATGTCTGTAGCAACAGAGAGGACAGTAAAGGGAGATTTCAGTAATAAGATCTGTCTATCTATCTATCTATCTATCTATCTATCTATCTATATCTATCTATCTATCTATCTGTCTATCCATCCATCCATCCATCCATCCATCCAGGAACAGCTGGATGCAGAGCTTCAGATAGCTCACAGTATGACCAAGGCAAGGCACAAGCAGCTGGAGGAAGAAATGAAAATCATCAGAGAGAAACTTAATCGTTTCCGTCAGTCTCTGCAAAACCAAGTGAGTGAAAGAGGGATGCAGCCACTGCAGTCACCAATCTGGTGGTTTCTGCCCTTCTTGCCTTTCCAGTGCAGAGCAGCAGGGAGTGGGGTGATGCCTCTGAGTGCCATGCTGCTGTAGTGTGTGTATCACAGTCACTCTGAAGGACATTTCCTGGTGTGCTGAATCTCAACATCTGCCCTGGACAGTGAAACTTGTCCTTTGGCCTTTTGGCCAGCAGTCATCCAAAGTGATTCCTGCTGGCCTGTTCCTGCTCTCCTTTTTTCTTGAGGTGTTTTTACAGTGGAACTTGGTGACCCAGATGGAGGATTGAAACAAGCTGTTGTATCCCCTGTCAATCTGTTCTTTGCCTTTCCTCACAGTCGATGACTCCTGGCTGACAGGGACAAGCTGTAGTGTCTGACTGCTTTGTTCTGTTTGACTTGAGGTGCAAGTGTTGATGTCTCACCGGGCAGCCTGCGAAGACTTGCAGGGAATGTGTGGCAATGAAGGACTCTAAGTTAGGAGTGAGGCACAGGAACAGTGCCCACCAGAAATGCTCCAGGTCCAGCACATCATGGGCTCTGAACCTGCTGCCGCAGCAGCATCACCTCGAGGAAGCTCTTCTGTTAAACCTGGGAACTCAAGCTCAGGCAGTTCCTGGGAACAGGAGATTGAGGAGGAGTACCTGGAGCTGCTGGGTACATCTGGGGTGTTTCTTGTCTGAGGGACAGTGTGTTGTGTGCAGGTGTCAGCAGAGCTGTACCAAATGCTCCTCCTGAGCTTGGTGTCACAGGGCCATTTAGGACTCCCCAGAGGAAGTGCTGTGCTCCGTGGCAGCGAGAGCGCTCTGGGTGTTCCTGCTGCCTCTGAGGGTACCTGGGACTGGCTTGGGTTTGCCTGAGCTTCCCTCTCTGCTAAAGGCTGAAGCAGGGATTGTTCTTGGATCAGCAGAAGGCTGTGACCTAGCAAATGATCTAGGCAAGTCCTGTGTGCTAGTGGCCAAACTGAACAGAATTTTTAGCTTCCTAAATTCTCCTTAGACTCTTGACTTCCAACCAGTCATCAGAGCAAAAAAATTTCACAGAAATGGACTGGCTTTGGAGTTTTGTCTTTTTGTTTGGGGGTTTTTTTGGGGGGGGGGAGGGGGGTGGGATTGCTTTTGTGTTGTTCATTTTTGGTGGGGGTTTTTGTTGTGTTTTCTCCATCCTGAAAGAGCCCTTCTACCCCACGTCTTACTGATGTCATTTTTATGACTGTTACTGTTACCACTACTACATCTGCAGTTTATTTTCATGAGAATGCTATATTTTTGTCAATAAGAGAATGCTATCTTTTTGCCAATAAGAACTACTTTGAAAGAACATCAGGTTACAGGACAAATAGAGAGCACAAGGTATTTTCCACGTGCCCCAAAGAAAAAACAGAGACTTTGAAAACAAACTTTATTTAATCTTCTAGTTTTATGCTTATCAAGATGTGTCCAGGAGACACATCCAAGTGGCGTGATCAGATAAAAGTGTACTGCAGGCATTACATAGGAGAGAGCCTCCAGCCCAGCCATGGTATATTCCTCAGATCCATGGCACTTTTCCATACCTGATTCCCACTCTTTCCCATGACTGTTAGAATCCTACCCATTGGCCCAGGCCCTGCTCAGATGAGTCTCTAGGAGAACACATCAAGCCCTTTGTGATTCTGCAGCACAACCCAATGAATCTGCTTCTTGCCCATAACAGCTGCCAGTGCTGTGCCCACAGATAAGAGACATGGTGGGGCTGAGACCAGAGCCCAGTGGATTCTGTGTCTGCATCACCTGTTGGGACAAAAAGGGAACTGATCTGTGCCTCGGTGTGGCTGATCTAAAAGCCCATCCTGTTGTGTCCTGAATGGGTGCAACAGCTTGTCCGGGGCCCAAGCTCACTCTGGCTTCTTCCCATCAGTGCCTGTCAGTGCTCATGCTTGGGCTTTGCCAGCCTTGTTGTGGTCGCTGCCCTGCCCCTAAGGGCTGGAGTGACTGCAGAGGCTGGAGCCTTCCTTAGCTGGGAGAGGGGCATCTTCGAGCTCAGCCTGCTCATAAACAGGTCAGGGTCCTGATGCTCAAAGCCCTGTCAGGATCGGTTACAGCTTGAGCTGCTCTGGTTTACAAATGGGAAGGCTTTCTTTTGGCAAACTGCTGAAAGGTGGGGAAGATGTCCTCCTCTCCTGGGATTGCACGTCCCTGTGCTTTGTTTCCTGTCAAGAGAACTCTTCAAAAGACTGTACAAATCAGTCTCTGTGCTGGCCACCTGTGCTGCAGAGCTGTCTTCCTGGTTGTGGTCGTTGTTACCCAGCCGACCACAAAGGGCTCAGAGCTCCAGGCACTGGGGCTACCTTTTGTATCTCCTGGAAGCTGGGATCTCTGCTTTAAAGTCAGCATCTTGCATTTTGTTTCCCTCAGGGAGAATGGTGAACCCCACTGAAAATCCCCTGATGAAATACACGCATCTGAATTATATTGGCAGAGGGTGAGTCCAACAGCAGTTACTCCTGTACAACCATGGGCCAGGTGTTTTTCTGGTGGAATGTCTGTCCAGCGTGAAGTCAGGCCAGCTGCAAAGATGTTCACACACTGGGGCTAGATTGTCCCATCTCTCAGTGCTGCTCAGAATTTGTGAGTGGGCTCAGAAGGCATTGTCAGAGATGCCTTGCTACCGAGGTCTTACCTCCATCAAGGAACAGGACCTGGAAGATCTCCGTGTCTGTCAAGTGTGAGACAGCTCTGTGTTAATTTTTTTAGCATTTTTTGTATGTCTCAAAATCATACTGGCACACTAATGAAAAGAGAAGAAACTTGCTTGCCTGAAAGAGCAACCTACACCCTATCAAAGCTGTGAGATAACAGTTCCCAGGAACAATTCTTTCCCCTGGTTTGAAGAAGGAAACACTCTGTGGTCAGGGTAGGAATCACACCGTTTAGACAGTGAAACCCAAGAGGAAAGACTAAATTCCCTTTAGAAATTGAACCCCAGTGCTTCAGGAACAGGCCCAGTGCCCATGCACTTGAGAGGAAAATGCATCATCTCCCTTCTGGCAGAGCCCTCCTGCATCCTGCAGGTTTTGACACTTTCAGCAGAGATCTCCTGTGTGGGCTGGCTTTCACTGCAAGATCTAAACAGCTTCTCCTTTCTCTGCTTCTGTTTTGTTTCTAGGGGGTTTGGAGATGTTAATAGAGCACTCGACACTGCCACAGGAGGAGAGGTAAATGTCAACAGCCCCTGCAGGCTCTGCTGCACTCGAGGGCTTTCCCCTCTGGTGTGAGCTGTGGCTGGAGCTTTGGGCAGAGCTGTGCTGAAAAGGCACAAGCAGCACAGACTGGTGCCAGCCCACAAAACACATTTGGGACTTTGTCCTCCTCAGCTGCCAGAAGGAAGGCACAGAGGCAGTGGTTCCTTTCAGAGAAGGACGTGCTCACTCACTCTCCATTGCTAAAACAAAGGTGGTGCCTTCGAGCACCTCACTGCTCTTTGGGGCTACAGCTTCAGAGTCCTGGATTCTCATTTCTGGCTGCCAGCAAATGCATCTGAAAGTTACTGGTAGTTCCTTAGCCACCTGCAGTGCTGCACTTGGGAACTGCACGTAGGGAGAGATCTGCAAGACGTCCCTGGAAGCCCTAAGCTCTGCCCATATCACAAGATGTATCCACAGAGTATTAAGGCATGGATTACTTCTTCTGAGTCCCAAACAAAGCAGCAGAGAGTGTGGTCAGAGGTTTGTGGGTGATAACTGAGACACCGCTGTTACCAAGTGGTCAAGGCAAAATGTCAGTGGCCCCACGTGTCCTGTAACTGGCTCACAAGGGAGCACAGAAATGGGCTGTTGGAATGTCAGTTCCTAATTAGTGCAGTGCCTAATCACAAGGCAGTTTGGCACAGCTCAGCTGTGTCATTGCAAAATCACTCCCTCCACGTGCCTTGTGGTCTCGTGCCACCAACCTCCCAAGTTACTGATTTTCAATGTCATTTTAGGTGGCAATAAAAAAAATAAATCTTCAAGGAGTGAGGAGGAAGGAGCTAACCTTTAATGAAATAATGATCATGAAGAGGTATAGGAGTCCCAATGTTGTGAATTATTTAGACAGGTGAGAGGTTATGGTCTTATCCTATGGATGTCTGTTTACATAAAGCAAACATGAGAGGTTAAAAACCCACTTTGGTCAGTGGCAGCAAGTAAAGCTGTTAATTTTGATTTATTCATATTTCTCTACTCATATCCAATGGATGAGAAGAGAGTGCATCTTGTCTGCATGAGTCTTCCCTGGCATACCTAGTTTGATAATTACACCAAAATTATTCAAAACCTGGATCAGCTGTATCTTCCTAACTCAATAGCCTCAAAGTTCACTGCCTCCACATTTATTTGGGATTGATTTTTTAAAGTTTTTTAAGTGCAGATGAACCATCCTAAAGTGGATTTCCCTTCGATTGTTGCCCCTCTTTGCCATTGCTATGCATGCCAGGAAGACTAGGTGCTTATTTCCAGAAACACCATGCCTGACATGTTTTTTTATCTGGGCTGTTTCTAAACTGCACTTTTCATTTACTGCCCATCTAAGACATCTCCTTTTTCACAGATGTGTCTTTCTCTTTGAGACTGCACAGATTGCAAACAATGCACAGCCCAGAGGGAATATCTATTCCTTTGATTCTGTCTTTGTCACAAAGGCATCTGGAAATAAGGAACCTGGAAGCAAAAAATCAATGTAGCCATGCATGTTCATCTCCACGCCCTTGTTTCCTTCTTTCAGCTACCTTCTGGGCGAGGAACTCTTGCTGGTTATAGAGTACATGGATGGAGGTGTCCTGAGCGATATCATCAGCCAGACCTGCCTGTCTGAAGATGAGACAGCAGCCATCAGTCGGGAGGTCAGCAATCCCAGCTGTGTTTCCAAGGGCTTGGGCAGCATTGTCTGGGAAACAGGGGCTCAGAACAGAAGAGGTTTCCTGTGCCAAGCTGTGTTTCTGTGTTGCTGGTATGCTATGGGCAAGTAAAAGCATCTAAAGTGAAAGGCCTGCCAGTGCCCCTGCACTCCCTGTACTCAGTGCCAGTACTCTTATCTCCTGCTGTTGTATTCTCGCTCTGTCTCTTGTTTGTATTTGCTGTTCTCCACTTTGCCTCTCTAAATGTTTGCCTGGAGTCTGTCTTCACTGCATTCCTTTCCTGTAAAAGCAAAGGTGCTGGTGGCAGGATTTGAAACAAACAGCAAAGAAAAAAGAGAGAGACTCGTTTCTCTCAGTCCTCAGCTGAAAAGGATAGGAGTGCAGCCAGAATGCTCTTTGCTTCTGAGCACATGTACTGATGCAGGAGTCATCCTGGCTGGTTGGCAGGGGACAGCCTACAACAGCAGGTGCTGTTGCTCTTTCAAAAGCTGACGTGCCTTTCCTCAGAAATGTCCTGCTCTGCAAGTGTTAGAGCAGCAAGCTCTTCCTCTCAGTGGCCATTACTGTTCTGTCATTACTCCCCATTCCCCTGGAGAGGGAATCTTTTAGATTCTTTGTTTCCTTTCTTGTGTGATGAAATCACATCACTCATTTTTGCCCTGCTGTTTCTGTTTTCTCCCTCAGTGCCTGCAAGGACTGGATTTTCTTCATTCAAACAATGTGATCCGAGACGTGAAGAGTGACAACATCCTTCTCAGAACCAACGGTTCTGTCAAGCTGGGTCGGTATATTCTTGGTCAGGTGCAGCATTCTAGGGATGTGGGTGTGGGGCTGCTTGGAGTGACTGCCAGCCCCCCAAAAATGGTGCTGGTGGCAGTGCAGGGACCCCTGCTGCGAGCTGAGGGCACAGTTGCAACGTGCACAGAGGTGTAAGGAACCACAAGCAGTCAAGAGTGGCCTTGCTCTGTGTGTGTCCCTTCCAGAGGGAGGGAGTTACAAATGTAAAGTTTCCAAAGAACAAAAGCCACTACTGGAGGCAGTGTAAAAAATGTGGGGATTTTTAAAGTTGCCAATGCCAGGAGATTCAACAGCACATTTTCAAACTTCTACTGGGGAATTCTTTTGCTTGCTTTCCTAATTGCATAGAATTCAAATAAAAGCAGTATTTTGCTTTCTCCTCAGCTGATTTTGGCCTCTCTACTCAGCTCACCCCTGAGCAGAGCAAACGGTGCTCGCTAACCGGGACTCCTTGGTGGATGGCGCCTGAAGTGCTGACAGGTCAACCATATGGCCCCAAAGTGGACATATGGTCTTTGGGAATTGTGGGAATTGAAACGATAGAACAAGAACCTCCTTACTTGAGCAAAAGTTCTGGCACGGTAAGGAGCAAATACTCACTGATCCCACTGTCTTTCTCACCTTTTCCAAGTTCTGTGTGCCATTGGACAAAATCCCATTGCCATCTGCTGGAACTACTTCCACCAAGGTCCCCTCCTACAGATGTCCCTGCAACACATCAGCATCTGCTGTAGTTTTGGCGCATCAGTGGGGGAACTCAAGCCTTACCACATGCAAAAAAACTCCAAACAAACTCCATTCTCAGGCAAAACTTTCCTTTGGGTTAGTGGTTCCAGTTCTTTTGTCAGTGTAGATGGCCTTAATAACAGGAAAAAAGCATCTTAAAACTGTTATCTTTCCAGAAATGAAAGACGGAAACCCAAACCCAAAAAAGTTTCTAAAACTGTGGTCTTAGGAGAGGAACCTAACCCTCTGTGCAGTTTCTTCTCACTGGGAAACCTGCCTCAAACCTGGGCATGAGGGTGTAAAGGCTACAGAGTCTCTTCTGCTTCTTGTGCAGTGCTGCTGAAACACTCAGTGACCGTGTTTCTCTCCTAGCCCAAGGCACATGCTGCCCGTCACCAAGCCAGAGCCTGGTGATGGGGAGAGCCTGCCAAAACCTCCCAGTGATTCCTGGCACTTTCTGGAATGGGCCTACCATTCATGCATTGACTTGAGAAGCCAAATGAGCAGAGGGTGACCGTAGGGATGGCATCTCTCCTTCTTCTGACCTAGACAATTTTTCTTTTGCTGTAAAAATGGGAAGCTGCAATTTTCAGACTGCTGAGAGACAGAGCTGCAGGTGGCTCCTCTGTGCCCAAGCAGGCATTTTCATCCCAATACATTTGTGCAGGCATCTTAATGTGTCTGTGTTGAAGAGGAGATTGTAAATGTTTGTTTTCCTACCTGGGTATTAACTGATGGATTTCCTTTCTTTTTTTCCAATTCCCATTTTTTTCAAGAACAAAGCAAAAAGCTTGATGAGTTTTGTTCTAGGGCACGTGCGCTTAAAGGACCAAAAAGCACTGCAGAGATGCCTTTCATGTACTAACCCTTGAAATTAGTTAGTATAGCACAGTCCTTCTTCCAAAAACGCTCTCAAGCTGGTATGAATCCTCAGAGAAGCAAATGTCCTTTTGCTGATGTAGTTCCCACTAACTAGGTCAGGCAATGAAATCAGCTGCCAAGGCAAGATCTGCAGGATGGTGGAAAAGCTGTGGCTGCATCGGGGCTTGGGTTTTTGGTTGGTAAAGGAAAGTCATCTCTGGGTCTCTGCCAGGGCAGAAACTGCCACTGAAGAACAGAGGATAAACAAAGGGATCTGGGAGAGCCTTAGAGATGTGAAGGCAGGAGGTGGAGCCTGGTGTCTCCTTTTTCTCCAGGCTACACACCTGATAGCCACAGTAGGGACTCCACAGCTGCAGCAGCCCAAGCTCCTCTCAGCTTTGCTGCGTGACTTCCTGAGCTGCTGCCTGCAGAGAGCCAAGGAGCGGCGCTGGTCTGCCAAGGAGCTCCTGCAGGTAAAATATGAAGGGGCTGCAGGTGAAAAAGGCTCTGAGGGATGGGCTCCTCCTCCACTCAAGTCCAAGGCAGCAGATGAGCCCCCTTCCTCCTCACCTCCACTCTTGGTGCTCTTCAAATGAAAATGGTGAGGAATCCTCGACTGGGCTGGGCTGGCAGGGCCCTGTAAATGTCCTCTGGTGCAAGTGTCCTGCAATGAGCAGGGACATCTTTAAAGAGATCAGGTTGCTCCGAGCCCTTTGCCACCAGAGCCGGAATGGTTGCAGGGATGGGGCACCTACAAGCTCTTGGGGCACGCTGTGCCAGGGTTGCACCATGCTCTGAGTAAACAAGTTCTTCCTTAGACCTACTCTGATTAGATGCCCTTTGTGTTTAAAAATATTTGTCCATATCCTATTGTAACTGACCCTGTTAAAAAAGATGTCCCCCACTTTCTTCAAAGCCACTCTGAAGTCTTGGAAAGTGGCAATCAAGTCTCCCAGGGGCCTGTTCTTCACAAAACTGAATAACTCCAGCTCCCTCTGCATTTCCTGAGAGGAGAGGTGCTCTGTCCTCTGACTGTTTCTGTTGCCCTCTTTTGTAATTTGATGGGGTGTTCAGTTTTATCTAATGGCAAAAGAATTGAAGTAGAGCAATGCAGGGTACAGAGACATGAAATGGTGGTGGAGGAACCCAAGGAAGCCAGTCCCAGACTAGGGGTCAGAGATTTGGCTGTGGGCAGGAGGGGCTGTGGGGGGCTCACTGTGAGCCTCTGAGGGGCCCTGGTTTGTGCCTCCAGCCCACCCTTAGAGGTTTCTGCCACGCAAACAGGGACAGCTGGGAGGGACTTGTCCCAGCCCCATCTGCTGCCTGGCATGCTCAAGCAGACGGGAACTGTGCCAGGGTTACTGCCAGGCTGTGTGGCAGAGAGGGAACTGCAGGGCCCAGTGCCACTGGGCTGGCCCTGCTGGGAAGGAAGGTGCCATCCAGCACACGAGGGCCAGGGCATGGAACGGTAGACACTGCTTTCTGTGTCTGTGGCAATCAGCACAGTGCCTGTCTTTCAAAGGCAGGGGCCTGTGTGAGTCATTGGAGTTTCCTGAAAGCAAGAAAACCCAGGGACAGAAAGCGCCATTTCTAGAGCACTGGCAGGGCAAAAATCCCAGCATGATGAAGAAATCACAATAAACAGATGAGTGGGATTCTGGGCCAGGTTTGCCTGTGATGGCAAGGACTTGCACACTGGAGATGACTGGGGAGCAGATGGTCTCATTGCTCCTCTTTCTGGGTCTTTCTAGAAACTTGATGTATCCTGATTGAGTCCCTGAAGCAATGAGCTTGGAAAGTAATGGTTCACTGTTCTTTGTTGTATTTTTTTTTTTCCGGTGGACAGCATCCATTTGTAACTTCAGCCAAGCCACCATTCATCCTGGCACAACTCATCAACTCAGTGAAGAAGACGAATAACCCTAACCCTAAACCCTAACCCTAAACCCTAACCCTAACCTTAAATGCTAACCCAAACCCAAACCCTAACCCTGTCCCTATCTCTAACCCTTACCCTATCCCTAACCTTACCCTAACCCCAACCCTAAGTCTAAGCCTAGGCCTAAACCTAAGCCTAAGCCTAAACCTAAGCCTAAACCCAAACCTAAGCCTAAACCTAAGCCTAAACCTAAGCGTAAACCTAAGCCTAAGCCTAACCCTAACCCTAGGAGACGAGAACATAGCAATCATGTCAAGATGTAATCTCTGTTACCGATTTAGAGTAGGATTGTAGAGTAGGGTTGCTGAACAGATTTGTTGCATAGAATTATAGATTAGAGTTGTAATTAATAAAGTTTCTGAAACATCAACTCATTTGGAAGATTCTCCTCCTTCTGACCCCTTCAGAAAATTCAACATTTCCTTCTGAATTACCAATTGTTTTTTATTGGTGCTAAGTCACACATATGGCTTCTTTTGTATGATTTCGTAAGTGAGGAGGGCTCCTCTTCATTCATCCTCTCCAGACCACACTGCCTTTGGAATATGACCCACTGGCTGGTTATGGCACAGCTGTGATATTTCTAGTTGAGGCAGTAAGGGCAATGGCATTTGAAGGAAAAACCAAAGGAAGAATGAGGCAGCCCAAACACCTTGTGCAGATGCAGGCCTTCAGCTGTGACTGGAGAGCATTGGGGTTCCTGCCACTTGGATTGTATCCATAAATGCAATAATCTCTTTGGCTGGAGGAGAGCCTTGCTCAAGTGAGAAAGCAGAAAGATCAGAGAGGGTGCTCGGGAAGGTCTCCTGTGGTGCAGAGCTGTCAGCGCCTGTGAGGTGAGAGCGGGCCCGGCCTTGCCCGGGCTGGAGCCCCAGCAGAGCCCCGGCAGAGGCCGGAGCAGCCTGAGCCCCGGCAGAGGCAGGCTGCAAGGAGGCCCTTGGAGCTACAAGAGGCAGCAGCCAGGCCCTGGGTGCCTCTTGCTGGGAGCAGGCAAATCCTCGACTCTCCGAGCCCAGGTGGCAGCTGGCTGCTGCCGAGGGGAAGCGCAGCTGTGCTGGGCACAGCCCGGCCTGGAGGCATTGGCCGTCTGGAGTGTGCCCCGGAGCAGAGAAAGGCCAAGGGCAGCCGAGGGCCTCTGGGCTGGCTGAGGATTCTCCTCTTCTGCCGGCTGCCCTTCAACTCCTGGCAAAGGTTAGCAGTGTGTGCGGCACTCTGGGCACCGGGGCAGGGAGCTGGGCTGCTCGGCAGGCTGGAGCACAGGGCAGCCTCCTTCAGGCCCGGCACTTGTGCCAGGGGAAGCGAGGCCAGCGTGAGGCAGGGACAGCTTGGCAGGGCACATCTGCAGGAGCCAGCGCCTCACGCAGCTCTGGGAGGAAGCGCCTGCAATCCTGCAGTTCTGCACTGAGCCAGAGCAAAGGTGTGAGATGCAGAGTGTTTGGCAGAAATATTCAGGCCCACCAGGCCAGCCTGCTTTTGCTCTCTGGCGCACATCAAGCCCTGTGCAATGCAGCTCTGAGCTGCTGGGAGAGAGGGAATCGGGGATGTGCCTGAGGCTTGTGCTTGAGGAGTGAACTGATTTGGAAGGCGGCAGAAGGGTTTCAGTAGAGAATCTGTGTTTTCTTCATTAATTTCTGAAACAAAGTCATAATGTGTTGCACACAGGTAGGCGGATTAGGAAAGGAAGGCCTTATAAAATCCGGCCTTGCTATGGTAAATTCCCAGCTAGCCTGTTACCTCTTCTACGCGCAGCCAGCTAACTTCCCATAGGAATAGTGATGAGTGCAGTTAGCACAACAGGCTATTGTGCTAAGAAAACTGTTTGCATCTCTAATAAACAAGAAATCTGTCCCATGAGCGTCCACGAAAGAAAAATGTAATCACCTGAGTAAGAGTGATTCTTAAAAAGAGTGAATCTTTGCATATTACACACTAATACACCTTCTAAGCAATAAATTGTGTGGCAAGGAAACTACCAGCCAGTGGGAGTTGAACACGAGGTCTGTGAAAACAGTATAAAAATGAGTCATGTGAAAAAAGAATTGGTTTTTCCTGCATGAAGAAACTGAGTCCCAGCTGCTTTACTGACACAGCAATGTGGCTTCACTCAGCAAGGGCACCTGCAGGGTGTATTGATGAAACGCTTGTGTTTGATTCCCAGAATAGGAAGGAGAGGCATGTAACAAACAGGGCTTAGTCTTGTGAATTCCTTTAGCTTCAACAGGAGTGCTGAAGCCTGTATTCTCCCACTGCAGTGCTTACTGTGTGCAAGTGGCTATCTTGGCCTTGAGAATAAGGAGAGTGCTCCTGCTAAGAAGGTAGCTGGAATGCATTCAAAGGGAAGAAAGTGTTTTTAGGAGGCTCTTGACCACCAAAGGAGAATTTGAGGAATGGGAATATTTCCCAAATGACTGTGTCAGGAACCAGAGTTGTGCCCGAAGCCCTGCCGTATTTGATCCATGTTTGAGCAGGTTGACAAGACAGTGAAGGAAAGTGTCTTGTTTAACACGTGGGACCTTGACCCTTGAAAGAAAAACAATGTATTGGTCAATTGGTGGGCAGTTAAGCTTTGAAAGCGGAACGTGCATAATGGAGCCCTCGGTGGCAGGGACTCATGGAGTCATCCTGAGCCATCATCTCACAGCAAGCCATGTGTGAGCTGATGCTGTAACTGGGGAAATTCCACTCCTGAGCAGGAGATACAAGGCCTGGTTCTAAGCTGGAAGGGTGAGAAGGATGAGATGCACAGCGTTTTGATCCAGGGGATGTCCTGAAAGTGCACTGCCTACCTGCCCCTGCTGCCGAGCACCACGCTCCATCTCCTTCTCCTGCTCAGCGGATTTTTAGGAATCCAGGGGTTGGTATGTATTATTTCCTACTGCAATTAATGGAATAAATTTGCTTTGCAAGTCCAGTTGTGTCTTAGGTTCTTTTGTGCATGGATCTCCTCCTGAACCTGTGTCAACGACCAGCAGGGACCTACAGGACACTCCTACTCTGATGTCAGTAAATTCTGAGAAGTGATTGAAATATGTCAATAAATTTGAGGTAATGTTTAGCCTATGACTTTCAGCTAAGTATTGAATATGTCTTAGTTCCATGGATACAAACTGGTAGGTGAGATTCCTGGGTGTGCAGGGCTTAGGGAAGTGATTCCCTATGCACCCAGCACTGAGATAAAGTAATGCCTCCTTTGTAACCCAGAGCTGGCAGGAAGGATCAGGCCCTGCTTGGAAACTTTCATTTTGGCAACTTCTGTTAGCAGGTAAGAAAGGTCAAAATGAAACCTTTTCCAGATGGTTTATCCTTTTAGGCACCAAAGCTCTGTGCCACAGGTGGCCTGGATGTGTGCAGAGCAACACAGCCCCCACAAAGCCCTTGGTTTCCCCACAAGTTGCCACTTTGACTACTTGCAAAGGGAAATAAAGGCAGAGATGTACATCCACAGGAGCCATGGGCATGTATAATAAATGTGCAAATATGTGGGAAGATTTCTTAGGAATGATTTCAGCTGTTATGCCAACAGTGCCTTCTCTCCTGGTTCTGTGCATTATAGGTGAGTAATGTAATAGCTGGCTCTCACAATTAAAAGATAGCTATTATGTGGATAGATATTATGGTCAAATGTAAAGTGCTGTTACTCTAATATGTCCTCCCATAGTCCTCTTTCTTATCCCCCTTGTAATAGCCTTGGTAGTCAGGGCATTTGGGGACGGCTGGCTTGTGACCAACAGGCAGGATGTAACAACACCTGACCTCCAGTCTAGACGCAAGAAAGTAATCTCCACCAATGGACAGGAGAGAAAGAGTTGACTGACAAAACTTCTGGAGGAGCTAAGGGTATAAAAGGCAGAGCATCCCTTTTGTAGATGAGCACATGGCTGCTAGTCATGGAGACTCCCAGTGCTGCAATCTTTCCTTATTTAGTCCTTTCTAAGGGTTTAATAAATGTTTAAAATGTTAAAGGGTGGGTCATTTCTCAGGTGGGCAATGCTGTGGGCCATTTTCTTGGTCTGGTTTACTTTGCTTGTGTCTCATCTGAGTGCTCAGTTGGGGTACAGGCTGTAGGTGCCTGGGGAACTCTTTGAGTTCCTCTTGGATCCCTGAACAAACGGGGTTTGGCCCATGAAGGGAATTTGTGCTGCTTTGTGTCAGAGAAGAACTTCCCAGGCTCTTTTGTGTTTGCTGTAGGGAAAGTTGGTTATTGCTGTGCATAAATTCACAGACCAATATGGAGCGTTTGCTTTGTGATGTCAGGGCATGGTTGCCACATTGATGTAGTGACATCAGAAGGTTGCCTTGGTGCATGGAAGGCCTGAGTGTCAGAGCAGCCCTAGTGCTTGCTCAGTGCAGGAGCATCCTCGGGCTTGAGGTTTTTTTCGGTGGGCACTTTCACACTTACAAAGGCCTTGTTTTTTCTGGTTTTGCAACACAGCCTGCAAACTTGCAGAGCAGTGCTATAATGATTCACCATCTTGCTCCTGCACTTTTTGCTGTATATGGTGCTTCCTTCTCAATCTACTATTTGATTCTTTTTGCACATAGGTAGAGATTGGAGTGACATAGAATGCCATTGTTGACAATGTTGATGAACTCTCCTTAGAAGAAATGGCTGTAGATGTGAGGAGAAATGGGGTTGTAAGCACCAGGTAACAGCCTGTCCCCCTGTGATTCTCTCTTGCCACAGGTGATGAGAGCAAGAGCCGTCTTTCCCCTGGCTCTCTCTACTATTGCAGAAGAAGCCAGAGAGGAGGAAAATGAGAAAGACGACCACTGCCTTTGTCCAGCCATGGTCACACCACGGCCTGCTCATCATCCCAAGAGAGTAAGTGCCCATTATGGGGGGTGCTGTCTTCAGTGCAAGGCAGAGGTGCAAGTTTCTGAGCAGCCAGCACTTGCTGTGTCTGGCCGAGGATGCTGAGTGCTGGAGCCCTGCAGGACGTAGCCATTTCCTGCAGGCATTGACAGCTCGAAATTGGCCTTTGACCTGTCCTGTTGGGGCAGTGTAGAGCTAGGGGCTCCGGCTGAGCTTCTGGCTCCTTGGTTCCATCTCTGGGCTTCTGCAGTGTGATGGCCAAGGGCACATGTGGTAGTGCTGGAGGGTCAAAAAGCTTTGCTGGTTTGTTTTCCCTTTTTGGAAAGGTGTCTTTGGCTTGTGGAAGTGTTCTGCAGTTTTCTTGAGTCGTTCTTCACTTGTAGAGTCACTATTGACCCAACTGCCTTTTGGCTTTTGAGAAGCTGCAAACAGCAGAAAGGGGCAAGTTTCTGATGATCCGTTTTGCACTGAAGTCTGCAGCTTTGGCAAATGCATTGGAGCACAGAGTGGGGGTGAAGCTGCAAGTCCTTGACTGCTGTCTTGTGTTCCTCGGAACAGGAAGGCCACCTTGCAATGGTGCCTGCTGGATCTGAAGTGAAATGGGCACCTTTGTGGCTGGGGAGCTGCGTGGGCCAAAAGGACGCAGGGCTGGCGGCCGTGAGCAGCTGAAGATGAGGCAGCGTGGGGCCAGGGGGCCAAGAAGGCCAAGGGCACGGTGGCTGTGCCAGCAGCAGTGGGGCAGCAGGAGCAGGGCAGTGAGCGTCGCCTGTGCTGGGCAGCGCTGCGGCCACAGCTGGAGTGCTGTGTGCAGCTGTGGGCCCTGGGAAGCAGAAAGTCATGGAGGGGCTGCAGCGTGTGCACAGAAGGACAGGGGAACTGGGCAAGGGGGTGCAGCACAAGGCCAGTGAGGAGGTGCTGAGGGAGCTTTAACCTGGACAACGGGAGCCTCGTGAGGGACCTTCAGCATCTCCTCAGTGCATCCAAATATTTGAGCCACTTTTGGAAGTGACTTCACACCCTTTTTTTCCTTGATTTTCTTTTTTGTTTGCTTGGAGGAAGAGGCTTATTCATTTTCTTTTTCTCCCAACTAAGGCTCTTTTCATCATTATTTTCTGCCCTTTTATAGCACTGGGACTGGGTCTGTAGACTTTAAATTTCCAAGGTGTCACTTCTGGAGAATACAGTATTTTTGCATGAGAACACATCATTCTGTGCAGGGACCTTGGTACAGAAGGAGCTGTTGTGGTTCCAGGCCAGCCAGTATGGCCTTAGAGATCACTTTGAGCTTATTAGTACTCGTGTCTTTTTGCAGTCCAGGGAATCAGTGTGTGTTGCGGTTGGGAATTGAGCAGGAAATAAATGCCCTGGCATTCCAGCTGCTCCTCAGAGATCACAGGAGCTGGGAGGGGCAGGGCTGCATTTCTGATTCCAGCCACTTCAGCACCATCAGTGTGGTTGAGTCCAAGAGAAGAACTTGCTCAAGCACGCATGCACAAAGAGTGCAGTTCCCAGTGCAATGCTCCGGCTGTCTGATTGCATTCCATAAAGACCTACATGCTCCAGATTCCCCAAGAGTGTGCGTTACTGAAGCAACAGGAGAGCAACTTCAGGATTGTAGTTGAGCAGGGCACTGGCTACCAAGTTCTAATGTGTGTAGCAACAGAGAGGACAGTAAAGAGAGATTTCAGTAATGAAATCTATCTATCTATTTATCTATCTATCTATCTATCTATCTATCTATTTATCTATCAATCTATCTATGTAACATTTACATCATTGAATCTTCCGGGCTCTGGTCCAAGGCAGTTGGAGGTGCAGAGCTCACCTAAAGCATCCCTTTCAGGAGAGGATTAGAGACATGTTCCCTCGACCAATTCTGAGCAGGCAGAGATGTTTTCCCCTCCAGATATGGTGGTTTTTTTCCCCTCAGAGTTGTTTTCCTCCTCCGGCCTCTTCTGCCCTCAAGTCCCCAGTTGATTCTTTAAATTTCTGCCTGTCCTAGAGAGGTGCAACAATTCCATGTTTAGGTGGTGTTTGGAGACTCTGGTCACACATGCATTATGTGAAACATGGTTTACTTCACTGGCATCCCCAGGGCTGTGTAAGTGCATTTGTTCATGGGGCCTTAGGAGAGTCTTCTCTTTCCCTCAGTAGCAGCAGCAGCAGCAGCAGGGGGCGGTGGCAGGGTCAGGACGAGGAGGAGGTGGCTGCCCTGGCCCTTTGCTCCTGGGCCCCAGGCCAGGAGGGCTCTGGCTGCAGCAGGGCGCTCTTCGGGCAGCCCCTGGCAGCCTCTGCACGGAGCACGGCACGCTGCCCCGTCCTGCTGGTGCCACTTTTCTTCAGCAATACCCTAGCTCCTCCTCACAAGGAAAAAACTTCAGCAATCTAAAAAGAGATCATTCAAGTACAGTTCTACCTGCCTTTGTATTGTAGTTCAGGGCATGTATTTTTTTTGTCTATAATTTCATGATTTTTATGAAAACATGCATTCATATCTGCACATTTTTGTGGTTTTAATTATTCATATACCTAAACACACCGTTTTAAACTCTTGATTTATTGCAGTTGGTAATTTTCAGGTAGTATATTCTAAAATGTCACAAAACAAAACCTTTTGGGTAGTTTTTCTCACTCTTAAAAAAAAACCCCATATGCCATTTTAGTTTCTGTCTCTCCAAGTTGGTTCATATCGGCCTAGTTTAAATCAGGGCTACAATACTTTTATAGGATTTAGAGAGGTCCAATGAAATGCACACCAGTGATTCCTCTTGTGGAATATCACGGCCCCACCATAAAGCCTCTATTTTTTTTTTTTTTCTCTCATTAGCTCAACTGCAAACACGTTTAGTTGCAAACTTACACAAGATGAGCAAAATCAAAATGATGTGAGGGGCCTTTGGGATCTCCTTGCTGATCCTTCTGCTTCTTCAGCTGAGCAAGGCTCTGATGCAGGCAAAGAGATTGCACTTAGTGCTACACAACCATTTAGCTAGAACTCTGCTGATTTCTAGGAACAGCTGGAGGCCTCTCTCTCCCCAGGATGTTTTGGCTGAGCCAAGCTTTGCTGGGTTTTGGCTGCAAATATCTTTTGCCCTTGCTTTCCTATATCCACAAGTACCATGGCTGGGCAAAAACTGCCACGTGGGCCATCTTCCAAAGGCACTTTGGTCTGGAGTTTGTGAATGAACGAGAGCCTCATCCACTTCCAAACCACATGAAAAAAATTATGAAAGAGAACTTCCCATCCTTAACAAACAACTGACAATTCACAAGTGGATCCAGAGCTTCTTTATGGAACGAAAAGGAAAGCAATCTTCCAATGGAGTTGTGCTTTCGCGAGTTTTTCTTCTGACTCCCACTCCCAGCTGGCACTGGAAAAAGTCACGTCTCTGCAAGTGTCAGTGTCTTCTGTCTGCCATCAGTTGTTTTGCTGCAACAATCAGAACAGGCATCAGCCTGGAGAGAGGCTCAGCTGATGCTAGCAACAGGAGCTGCCCCAAGGAGAAAAAAGACATGAACTTTTACCTCCCAAACCCATCTCCCCAGAGACTCAAGCAGGATTCCTCTGGTTCCCAGAAATACAAAGAAATAGGGCTGAGAAGACCCTTTGCAGCTATGTGTTCATGCCCAAGACTTTGCTGATGCCATTTGCGTTTTGCCTTTTTTACTTTTCTATCTTTTCTGTATTCCTTGCACATCAATTTAGAGCTCTGTAGGCTACTCGATTTGTGATTACTTTTTCCAGTCCTTTTCCATGGCCTTTCCCTAAGCAGAAAGACAAACTTCCAGAGCTCCAAGGGCCAGGGGGTAGAAGGCCCCAGTGTTATCTTGATTCTTCCTGGGACAGACCCCTCCAGGGAGCTGGTGGACTCACCATCCCTGCAAGCCTTTAAAAGAAGACTGGATGTGGCACTCGGTGCTGTGTTTTAGTTGAGGTATTAGGCCATAGGTTGGACTCGATCATCTTGAAAGTTTCCTCCAAGCCAGGGATTCTGTGATTCTGTGACTGAGGCAGCTTTTCCTGCAGCCCTGCAGAGGGCTGCGGGGGCCCTTGGCCAAGGACGGGGATCAGGGCTCATGGAAAAGAAGCAAAGGGCTCAAGGCAAAGGCTGAGAGCTGCCCCAGAGCGAGTCTCACGTCCTCCTCCTTAACCTGCGCCCTCGGCGCTGCCCTTTGCGGCGCCGGCAGCTCCTCTCGCTCCGGGGCTCCAGGGCGTGCTGGGGGCCGGGCCCCTCGTCTTCGGGAAGCGCCGGAGCCTCGGAGGTGAGCGGCTGCTGCTGTGGCCGGCAGGGGAGAGCTGCGGCTGTGGCCCCAGGCACGGCGAGCTGCCGCTATGGCCGGCTCCTGCCGCAGCTCCTGCCTCGTCTGCGGGCTCTGCTCCTGCCCTGTGCGCACAGACACGGCCGAGGGCTGCCCGGCAGCTCCATCCCGCTCCGCAGCGGGCCGGGCCGGGCTGCTGCTCTCTGCGGCCTCTGCCCGCCGCTGCCGGCCCCGCCGCTCTCCCGCCTGCCTCTGCCGGGCCCACACGGGAGGCAGCACACTGCGGCCGGCTCGGAAAAGCCCTGCCCGCAAACCGCCCGCCACGGCCTCGGCCTCAGGGCACAGGCTGCCGGCGTCCTCGCAGCTGCGAACCGGCCCGGGCCGCCTGCCGGCCTCGGCCACAGCTCCCGCCTGTGTCTCCATGGCCGCGGCTGCTCGGCACAGCGGGCTGAGCACAGCCAGCGCCAGCAGCAGCTCCTCACGGGCCCAGGCCCTGGGCGCTCCGAGCCCACCCAACCCCGAATTCCAGCCCTGAGGGGCTTTGCGTCCCAATGCATCCCCTGGGGACAGCAGGGTCGGCTGCCGAGCTCAGCCCATGGTGACAACACCAAGTGACCAATGGAAAATTCACCAAATCCTCATCAGAGACAAGAGAAAACTCCCATGGTTCCTGACAACCTGAAGGAACTGCCAATTCCAGATCATTCCATCCATGTAGGAAAAGAGACTTTTGCATTAAAGTAGAAAAGAGTTATCGAAAAAGAGGGCAGGAACAAACAGCAAAGTTATTTGGACTCATGCTTTTTGTGTCTGTTAAAAAAGCCAAGAAAATGCATTCCTTGCTCTTCTGACACAGCTCTCTCTGTTCATGATGTGGGGCAGGGAGTGCCGATGTGCAGGAGCTGATGCAAGGGACAGGGACTAGGATGCAGCAGGCACAGTGCCAAGCTGACAGAGGGATGATCTCTGGCAGTGGCACTGAAGGAGAAGAGTTTGCAGGCAGGACAGAAAATGTCTCTTTGTTTCACCTCTTCTTTCAGTGCTGCTAAGAATGTAGCCTGGAGCAAGCTGGGAACACTAGAGCCTGGAGCCCTTTCCAGGCAGGGCTGCATCAGACACAAACCAGCAGGGGACTGAGGAGCCCCTGGGGTAGCAGTGAGCAGCCTCCGGCTCTGCTCATTGCTGGTGGCATTTTCTATTGAACCATCTCCAAGCACTTCTGTTGTGCTCTGTATTTCTAAGGGTTTTGCCCCCTGGTTTTTTTTTGGTTGCCTCCTGCACCTTTTCTTCTCCAAATTTTCCTATCCTGTCAGCAGCAGCCCCTGTCCAGAACTGGCTCTAAAATATCAGCAAAGCAGCTAGGAACAACAATGGGTAGAATCCTGCCGCTCAGGAATTCGTATGCCAGAGCCCTGCCTCTGCTTTATGCTTTGTCAGGACCTTCTTTTCTGTGCAAAAACTAGGGATTAGTGGAGTTTTTTTGCCGAAGAGCTCCGAAGAGAAGCAAATGTTGTGCTAGGTTTCTCAGGAGTGTATCCGTTAAGTTCATTGCTGGCAAAGAGAAAGTAAGGCCAGGGTAGCAGAGCAGCTGGGAGCTGGTCACTCCCTGCAAAGGGCTGGTGTATGATGTGAGAACACCACATTCCAGGACAGGCAAGCAGGGTCAAGTGCTCAAGGTGCTGCCAATGAGGTTTGGGTTCACTTAGAGAGTAATCAGGAGTGGTGAGCACTGAAGATCCAGCTGCAGTCCCCATCCATGTCCCTTTCAGTGCTGGCTTTAGGGTGTCTGCAGCCTGGATCCAGAGCGCCCTGGGGGCTCCTGAGGCTGCCTTTGCACTCAGGGTGAGGATGCCCAGGAGCCGCTGAGGCCGGCAGTGGGGACCAGGGCTAAGGCTTGTGGCCTGGCAGGTGTGGCTCTGCGGGCTGTGACATGCCAGGCCATGGGTCACTGTCACTGCCCTCCGCAGCCCTGGCTAGCTCTGTGATGCTCCAGAGACAATGGCAAGAGGGGGGAACTGGCTAGGTTGGGGTTTTGCCTGAGCCAGAACCTCTAGGCCAAATGCCAGCAGTAGAGACCCCTGGAGGACCTAGTGAAGGAAGCAGAGGAGGCTCTTCTGTGGTGTAAAATGCAGCAATTTCATCAGGACAGGCAGGGGGAAGGTTCACAGCAGATAATTCCCAAAAAGAACAGACGTTCAGAGAACCCCCAGCCGCCCTGTGAAGGGGTTTTTAAAATCTTTCAAATCAGGGGGTGGACACCATATAGTAACCAATAAGTGACTCTTGGGGTGTGGTTTTGAGGGCTACAACAAATCAGAACAAGGGGAGGAGAGAGCGTTGGCATAGGGATTGGATCTTAGGGTGAGGGACAGGGAACTTTCTGGAACAAAGGGTAGGGTTTGGGCTGATGGATGGGGCAAAGGGGCCAGGTTGTCTTGACAGACAGGGAAAAATCTGGTGAGGAGGGAGGGGATTCCTCGAGGGACACTCGGGTAGGAGGGCATAACAAAGGAGAGAAATTAACTGTAATAACTCTGGGAGCACTTGAGCATACCACTACATAACAGAACATTTGACTCAATAAACTAACACAGTGCAACACAGAAATTCAGGCTTTCGGCAGCTGAGAGGTGGCACTGTTAGAACCCGCAGCAGCTGGTGAAAGCCATCTCTGCCCTTCAGGTTCCTGCTATGTGGGAAGGTGTTGCGAGTTGTGGTGGCTGCACTCCCCCTTTGCTGGGAGGATGATCTGTACCAGGGGAGAGCAGAAAGCTGCCATGGTGAGCAGAACATGCTCAGAGCATTACAGTTCAGAGAATGGCACTGCTCCTGAAGGGCAAACAGCTTGAAAGCATAGACTTCTGTGCAGAACCGTTGCACAAATTTTCTCTTCTAGAACATGCCCATTTTTGTATAGTGTAGATGAATACTCTGGGTTTTATAGAATACATGGGGGTTTTTTTCTTAAGGTTTTTGGGAGAACTCTCAAGTTTATTTCTGTTTGTATTTTACATCCAGCATGCATACAGGGGGTTTTTTTTATTACTTATTTTTCCTTAGTAAATACTTAGGAAAAAAATACCTAAGCATTTTTTAATTCTTTGGGATATTGTGATTAATATTCTTAGAAAGAAAACCTTGTTGAACAAGTGTGAAAACACAGAGAGAGGGAAAATAGTATAAAAGTCTTTTAGAACAGGGTGTGTAATAAAGACTGCAGACCTGAGTAATTCCTCCAAGGGCAGAATTAGCAAGATATATCACCAAGAACACCTGCCAAGATACTTCCTTAAATCAAGGGAAATGGGACCTGCAGCCTTACGAAGTACAGCCAAAGCAAATGAAAACCTTTGGAAAAGAGGGAATTTTGCCAGTGACATCAGTCTGTCTGGATAACTGAGGGATGCCCATCAATATTGCACTACATTCCTCAATATTTGCAATGTCTTTTCTCCCAATTTCTGTGAAATGAATAAGCTACAGTTGTTTACCATTAACTTAAGCTCTTAGGGGAATTACCAAACACCATGTATGTTTTTCTGTAGCTGAGCAGGTCTTGAGTTTCCCAAATCATCTGCAAAGCAGAAGGGAATCACAGAGTTACTTGTGCTAATGTTAATGAAGGATTTCATGAAAGCAGGTGAATGAGAGCACTGCATTGTAAAACTTCCACATGCAAGAAAACAGGAGTCCACTTAGAATAAAACATATAAGGCTAGCATGACATCAGAACAGGATAAAATGAAATTGCTAGACAGGAACTGATGCATCAGAAATTAGGTGTTTCATTTCTGATACATCTGCATGCATTTGCAAGCTAAAACAGAAAAAGAAGGACAGAGATAATAAGGAACGAAGATTTTAAAATTGCACTGTGCAGAAGAGACACACAAACCACCAGTGTGAACACAGCTGGGAGATTCAGCTTGGAGATGGATTAGAGTGGAATCCATTCACTGAAGGTCTCTGGTGCACATGAGTGACAAGGACTGAGGAAAAAAGGAAAATGTTGAATTCCTGAAAGCTATTTAGATTCCTGGAAACATTGTCTAGAGATCTAAAAATCTAAAGCCTCAGAGAATCTGAACCTAAACCATCCCCAAATGGATTGATAAGGTATGATGTGCACATCTCTGCTGTTTTCAGAGTCAATGAAATTGACAATGAGTGTCTGGAAATTAGGAATGCCCACCCAGATTTTATCTCCATTACTTTAAGAACACTGACATTCTCACCCTGCTCTATTTACTTTACATTTGAATACAGGCTGGTAGAAGGAGAAATTGGACTTTAATTTCTCCCCAAATTACCTGTTGCACTTTCAGGTTAGGAGTAGATGTAAAATTCAGCTAATCACTCTCTCTATGCATGAATATTCCACTAGTGAACTGACATACAGAACATCCTTTTTCTCTTTTGTACCTTCCTAAATGGTGCCCAGTGAACAGGACACTTGCATAAATCTCACAGAAAATCACCAAAATGGCTGAAATTAACACTCAATTCCATAGTAAAAGCTTCTGAGAAAAGGCTTGAGAGGATCACTGAACAAACTGAAACTTGGAAGAGAAACACGCATTTCTGCACTGATCAAGGGGAAAGAAAAAGAAATGCTGTAAAAATTCCAAGTGGAAGATAAGGAGAAACACAGGAAGCACAGAAAGAACAAGGCCCTGTCAGATGACCTGTGCAAGGTAACTTTGTTCCCCAGCACTGTTGGAGGACATTCCCTGTCATTGGTGCAAGCAGCTGGAGACATAAATGCTGATTGATTTGGGGGCCACAGTCTTGATAAGTGCAGAGGTGGTTCAATACCGTGACATGAGGGAGTTCCCTCAGAGCAACTGGGATGCCAGAAAGAAGTGAACAGCTCACCACCGCCCGGCCCGCTCGGCTGCTTTTCCTTCTGACCCCCCTGGGGAGGCTCTGACATTTCCTCTTCCCTGATGGAAGCGCAGCTGCTGCCAAGGGAAACGTCCCCACACTCACTCAGTGTTCCCTTTGCTTGCCAGATGTCCCATCTGCTGTCCCTGCCCAGGAGAGCTGCTCTGCTTGGGAGGAGGAGCCTGAACGAGAGCCTGGGAACATCAGCGGCTGCAATCCCTCCTGATCTAGCGCTGTTTATGAATGTGTAGTTAGATTTGGATAGCTACAAGTATAGGGATATTTACATACACTGACTGATATTTGCATAGGGATAGTATGAGTGTATAATGTTATATTGATGCGTGTATATTCATCTGTTTACATACTTGTACAGCTCTGTAGCTGTGCATTTCTGTTGCTGGGGATGTATAGAATATTCTATTGGTCCATTGATATTTGTGTACTTATAGACAGGTTTGTTATGTTTGTATTATATTGTCATGTTATATGTCATGAAATATGCAATGCATGTTTGCATCTCTATATTGTTATGCCTATATATGTATTTACTTCTATTTATTATGTATGGAGTTGTATAGTTCTAAAATTCTATTTATTTAGTTCTGGATCTGAGATTCTTTAGAGAGGGATATTGATGTTTCTGTATTTGTATATGGGCTGTACAGTTGTAGTAATATGTAATAAATTTAATTGTTAAACTTCAATTCAGTAACTTCAATATTTGTGTACAGTGAGTTGTTGCAGAGGGTTGCAATAAAGTAATTTTTTTTTTCATTGAAGTTGATATCTCTATATATTTACATAGAACAATTCTCAGAATAAATTAGATTTTATTCATAAATTGATATTTCTGTGTTTCTATATTGGTAACACAGGTGTTGCAATTTAAAATAAATTTCATTTTTAAACATAAGTTAATGTTTGTGTATTTGTACATTAGTAGCGCGGGTGTAACTATCTGCAATAAATGCAATGTTTCAACTGAAGTAAGCGTAGATTTGTGCTACCCAAAGCCATGGGCAGATGTAAATGCTGGAGGATTCTGGCCATGCAAATCTCCGGCCATGCCCAGCACATGCCCCACCTGCACTCAGGCTCGGCAGGGGAAGCGCAGATTTGGGCTGGCAGCAGAGCCCCACGTTGCTCAGAACTCGCTGCAGAGGCTGCTGAGAAAACTCTGGGGCTCCATGAGCACAGAATCCAAGCAGGAGCCACCCGGGGAGGACAAATCCCTCATCCCACAGGCAGCTCTTTAGGAAAGTGCTCCAAGTGTGCCCCTGAAGCTCATCCCGGAGAGCAGAAGCCAGCAGGGATCCTGAGCCAGCTCTGCTGCCTTTGGCAGCACTTTGGCAAATGAGCTGCAGCAAGGGGGAGGCAGCAGCGACTGTGACTGCTGCAGGCTGGGGATGAAGGAAGGGCCATGGACACAAGTGCTGAGATGCCCCAAAATCCAGAGGGAGGCTGGAGAGCCGGGAATCAACTTGGCATTTCAGTGCCAAGCTCTCACCGGCACTGAAATGATGGAATCCCTTTGTGTGAAGTGACCTGGAAGAACTGACAGGGAGTTGCTGCTAGGATCAGCAGTAGCAGAAAGCAAAAATGTACAAACACTAGAAGATCATCTAATATCCCCCACAAGCAATGGCTTCAAAAATGATCTCATTTATATATTATATTATGTTATATTATATCATGTTATGTTATTATTATATTAATCAAAATATATAATGTATAATATGCATGAAATTTAATGAACATGTATTTTTGGACAATTTTATTTTTTGATATATATTTTCATTTAAGATGTATATTTGAAATAGTCTTTCAGCTTGGGATAGTGAAGATTTACAACAGTGCAAAACCATCTGCACACACAGCAGTCAGCCCCCGGGTGTGTGCATGCACACCCACCCACTGTGCTTGCTCTTCTCAGCACCTCAGGGCTGCTGTTTGCACAGAATTGGGATGAATTTAACTCAACAGAGCCACGAGTGGGGTGTCCAGCTTGTCATGAACACTCATGTGGCAATGAACAACAGAGAGCTCTCAAATCCCATTATCACATGTCGCTTCATTCCTGCTGGGCACTGCGGAACTCTTAAAAGACACAGAAAAGGGGTGGAAAACATTGGCATCAGGCTACTGCTGGTGTCCTCCTGGAGGAAAATCTGTTGGGTTTCTTAAGGTGGTAGCTTTCCAAAACCTAGGAATACTGCTCAGTAGTGGTAGCCCAATTCTGAATGGTTTTCTTGACTTGGCAAAGCTGGGGTGTTAACAATGGACTCTGTCCTTGGTCCAAATCACCTGCCCTCACCTGCAGACAAAAGCACCACCAGCAGCAGCAGCTACATCTGTCAGTTTTCTCAAAAAGCTGTGTTAAATTTGGGAGAGGAAAGGAAAACACGACAGACACTGTGGATTAATGACAAGACTCTGAGGAGCAGTTCCAAAGCAAAGGGCAGCAGCTTCTCTCTGGGCCACTCCTTGTGCCCCAAGGCAGCCGGGCTGCCCTGGCTGCCCAGGACCCTGCGCCCCGCGGGCTCTGCAGAGCTGCACAGCGGGGAGGCAGCTTCGGGCACCTCAGCCCCTGGGCAGGAGGGGCTGCTTGCTCTGCAGGGCTGCCTGTGGGCAAAAGCAGGGTGCTGGCCTTCTGCTCTTGGCCTCAGCCTGGCCTTGCAGGGCTAATCCTGTTCCCTGTCTCAAATGTGCTAAAGACAGACTTGTTTGTTTGCAGCTCTGCACAGGTGTGATTTGCACCACAAAATACTGAAGGACTAAGGCCTGAACAACAGACCCTGACTGAAGCCTCAACTACAGGACCTGAGCCAAAGCTGCCCTCTAGGTGACCTTTCCAACCCAATATTCTATGTATCTGCTCCTTAACCAAGTGTTATTATCAAAAGGATTGTTGCATCCATCCACTGGTGAAACACGTCTTCACCTTTCTGCATGAGGAAAATGGACAAGGCCACACCTGGCCTTGGTTCCTCCTTGAGCCCTGGCCAGCCCTGGGGAGAAAACCAAGAGGAGAATGACACCAGCTGTGCCCCCAGACGAAGCTCTGGCACATTGCTCGCCCAGCACTGTCAGAGCCGGGCTACTCTCACAGCGCTCTCGGGAGCCTCGTGGCCGCCAAAGGTGGAGGCACCGCAGGATTTCCCGGTTCCCGGCCGTGGCTCTGCAGGGCTGGGCTGGGACAGCTTCCCCCAGCTGATGTGCAGCTCTGGATGAAGGGGAAACAATTGGGCTACCTGGTGATGGATCTTCCTAAATCACCAGAGGCACCCTTTTGTAATAATGCTGAGGTGCATTGCTTAGCTTATCCTTTCCTGACTCTTTTTTGCATTTGTGCCTTACAGTAAATTACACTGTTCCTTCAGCTGGTGTCTGTGTCTGCATCTCTGACCCTCTCCACCATCAAAACAAACACACAGCCCGTTTAGCATGTGTGGTGGTTTGACCAGGAAGAAGCGAGAATTCTGGGATGCTGTGGTCAAACCAATGGGTGCTCGGATTTTGATATTGGCACCTGATGTGGCCAGTGGGATCTGGACACACCTCCGAGAAAACACAGGGGTTAAAAGCAGAGCTTCGGCCCTGGGAGGCTCTCTTGGGACTTCGAGGGACGGAGGTCGGATCTCCCTTCCCCCGTCCAGCCGCTGCTGCTGGGCAGGGGAGGGGCAGCCATGTGGTACGCCTGGGCCTGGACAGAGATGGGGGGTGAGGAGGCCCTGGAGGATGGAAGGGTGGAGGAGCCCCAAGAGACATCGGGCAGCCATTCCCCCCCGGAGAGAGAGAGGGAGAGCTGGCGACAACGAATGTGATAGCAGCCGGCCCAGGAGGGGAAAAGGGGGGGAATGCAGCGAGGGAGGAGGTGCCCGGCCGGAGCAGCAGCAAGTGTGGGAGTGCCGGAGTTCTGGGACAGACAGAGACTGAAATTTTTAACCCTTTTCTTTCATGATTGGGGCCTTGCAAAAAAATACTGATCCTCCTCAGAGCTGAATAAGACGGGAGATAAGAGATGAGATGAGACAAGGATCTGGCCCGAAGGACATGGAGAAGGCTTGCTGAGTGGAGAGAGAGATGATTGGAGTGGCCTTTTGGCTGGACTCTTCTTGTGTAGCCATAGACTGAACCAGTTTTATTCTTGTGGCACAGAGACTGCATTTAGGGGGAGGCAGTGCCTCAGAACCAGGAGGGTTCATTGTGGGGACCCCTCGGCCCCAGGGGGTTGGATAAAAATGGGGGGGACAGATGTCCCAAAGCAGAGACTGTGCCTTTTTGGAGTGAGACAAGCCATCCTTAAAAGACAACCCTAAAAGCAGCTCTGGTCCATGCACAGTGGTGAGAGCACTGGGCATGGAAGGAAGATGTCACAAATGGCAAAAGGACTTTCTGGGCAGTGCTGAGTGACATGGAAGCACACGAGGTTTCAGCGTGTTTCCAGGGGAAGCCTGTGGTGTAAGAAGGACTCCTCTCCTCTTCATGGACTGAAGTCTGAATATCCTAAAGGATGGTGCCAGACTGGGCAGTTGGTGATTTGGGGGAATGTATCGGATTGGGAAATATTGGTGGTGGGGAGGAGGAAAGTGCTTTTTGTAAGGTTTTCAATTTTTTCCCTTATAGTTTTCTTCCTTCTTCTCTTGTAGTTTAGGTAATAAAGTTTTCTTTTTTTCTAAGCTGGAGCCTGCTTTGCTTATTCCTGGTCACATCTCACAGCAGACACCAGGGAGAGGGTATTCTCATGAGGGCACTGGCTCTGTGCCAGGCCCAAACCATGACACTAACCCAAAGGGAAGAGGGAGAGGACTCTTTGTCAGGAAGTGTAGTGACAGGACAAGGGGGAATGGGATCAAACTGCAAGAGGTGGAAGAGATTTGATGATGGGAAGAAGTTCTTTACTCACAGGGGGCTTGTCCCGGACACAGGGACCAGTGCAGAGAGGCTGTGGATGCCCCATCCCCAGGAACATCCAAGGCCAGGTTGGACAGGGGCCACAGCAACCTGGTGTGCTGGGAGGCTGCTCAGCTTGGAACCAGATGAGCTTTAGGGTCCCTTCCAAGCCAAACCATTCAAGGATTTGATCATTCTGCCATCCCCATCTCCCACTACGCAGTGGGCATGGAATTTCAGTGACATCACAGCTCCCAGAGGGTTCCAGGTGGAATGTCCAGGACCTGGAAACGAGCAGAGCAGACACTTCACTGGCTGCCAAGGGTCAATTGCCGCTCGCTGTGTGCTCTGCCCCTCACTGCTGAGGTGTTGCTGCTGACTGGGCTTTTCCGGCCGCCTACTCTGGAGTGCCAATCGCAGCAGGATGTGCACTGCTGTGCCAGTGGAGGTACAGTGCCATGCCAGGCAGGGGGCACCCGGCTTGGGCAGGCTGCAGCCATGTGGGAATGGATGGTGTGGGACAGGAAGCCCAATTGGGGATTGTGCTGCCCCATGCAGAGTGCCAGAGACACCGTGGAGGAAATGGAAGTGGACATGGAGCTGGAGAGGGAGGAGATGATGGAGGTGGACGAGAAAGATCCTGTTGAGGACATGGAAGTAGAGGAGGGGGACAACATAGAAGAGATGGAGGTTGATGAGGAGGATGACATCGAGGTAATGGAAGTGGACGAGAAGGATGAGCAGGAGCCCATGGTCCTTGGATGAAGATGGAGCCCCACAGGTAAGACAGGCAGATGCTTCCCACGCCCTGCCCACACACACACTGGGTCCCCTGATGCCAGGCTGGGGCTGGGCTGGATGGCCCCGCTCAGGGACACGGTGCCCGCAGGGGGCCTGGATTGTGCTGCCACAAGCACCAGCCCCGGCCTGCCCTGCGCTTGCCTGGGGCCACGCCAGCCCTGCCAGCCCCGGCCCAGCCCCTGGGGCCCAGCTCCCAGCCCTGCTGGGCCCAGTGCTGCCAGCTGAGTCCAGCTCTGCTGCTTCCTTTCTTCCAGGACTGATGCAGACGATGGCACAGTTGGGATGCCTTTGTGAATACGTTTCAAAGTTTGGAAGTTGCTTGTAAATACGTTCAGTATATTAGAAGTTTTCTGTAAATACGTTTGAAGATTGTTAGTCCATCAGATCCCATGTAAATACGTTCTGTACATTGTTGTTGTTGTTGTTATAAGGATTGTTATAATGAAACATGTTCTGTAAATCCGAGCTTTTGCCGATCTTCAGCAAATAAATACTGTTTCTTTTTAAAACATCTCTACTTTTTGCCATTCTTTTGGGCGCAGGCAGCGTTTGCACACTTGTGGGTTCCTCTTCATCCGAGTTCGCAGGGCTGGAGGTCCCTGGGGGTGCTGGCACAGGCACCCTGGGGCTGGGGGTCCCTGTGCACAGGGGCTCCCACTGACACCACTCCTGCCACTGGGCACTGCTGCTCTTCCTGGCCTGGGGCACAGCGCTGTCCCCAAGAGCTCAGCTCTCACCAGCTCTCACACAGGGGGCTCTCACAGCACTGGTCCCTGCAGTCATTCCACCAAAGCAGGCAGCAAACCTTCAGCCACCCTTCCTGCTGCAGCCACAGGGACTCCTGGGCCCAGAGCCGGCAGCAGGCCACAGCCATGCAAAATCCACCTGCACGCTCTCAAGGCCACCACAGCCTTGGCAACTGGGGCACCTGCATCTGGGCTGCTGCAGGGGCTGATCTTTAAGCCTTGCAGCCTCCAAAGGCCCTGGGCTCTGCTTCCCAGCCTGCTCTGCACTGCCCTGAGCCTGCCTTGCTCAAGAGACAAAAGCCAAGCCAGGGCATCCTCGCCATGCCCGCATTCCTGCTGCTGGCAGTGGTCACTGGCCCCTGGGCCCCACTCGGGTGACAGCTGCCGGGACAGGCCTCTGCTTTCAGCACAACTGAGCTCCTCACCCAGCAATGAAGTCTCAGGAAGTAGTAGTTTTGTGGAGGTCCAGGGGCCTACCACTGGAACCGCAGTACCTAAGGGCAAAGATAATGAATTAAAGTGAGACACTCCTCTAAATGCAATGATCTTGCCCAAAGGCTTTTGCAGGCCTTTGGGGATTCAACAGGGTTTCTTGGTATCATGAACTTCTTTTTTTCTTTATATGTACTCCCCCAAGTTGTTCTCACCTGTCTTTTCCCCTGTTGGTCCTGGGTTGCTGCATATAAGACCCTTTTATCCCCCATATAAACCCTGTGTTCCCAGCGCCATTTTGTCTCTGGCCCTGGACCCTCTTCAGCACAATCCACAGTGTTTGGAATTCCACACAAAGACCCCTCTCTTGCCTCATTCATCAGCAGTTTAAGCGAGCCTGCTCCCAGCTCTGGCAGTGCAGGTGTCTCACAGAGGCTGGCTGTGGACATGCCGCAAAAAGTGGTGCCCAAACAGGGACCATCTTTGAAAATTCCTGAGAGCGACTCCAGTGATGATCCGGCTGTTCCACTGTCACTGGATAGAAAAACGCCTCGGGTCAGCCTCCGCCCTGGAGTGGGACCTGAGTTTTATCAGGGCTTGCTGAAGGCAGCGTTGGCACCCTCAAGGGGCAGGAGGGCCAGCTCAGCTGGTGAAGCCCATGGAACATTTTGAAACACCCGCATCCAGAGCGCCAGAGCAGTGAGTTGCGGGACAGTGCAGTGCAGGATCCTTGGGTGATATTTTAGTCCTGTGGGTGGGCGACCCTTTACATAAGGGGCAGCTATGGGTAACCAATTATCCAAAGCTGAGAGGGACATATATGTTCCAGTTAGGGAGGTTCTCCTTTCAGAGGGGAACACTTTTACTAAGGGAAGTTGGAAGCCTTTTGTTCATTGGCTCTTTAAGGAGTTCCCAGACATTTCTGTTGATTCAGTTCTTCATGGAGCATTTTGGGACTCAGTTAGGGGGAAGACTCTTTCTTTTGCAAACTCAGGGAGTGGTAAGAGTCACAAAATTTTACCCAATTTTTCACATGACTTATAGAGTTTTCTCAAGGGTTCAAAGTTCTAATATTCAACCCAGATTTTGTGCTCTGCCCCCAGCATTCCTGAACCCACTGATACCAAGATTAAGATGAGAGACAGAAACTGCTCTAAAGCACAGACGAGCCACCTGCTGTCTGCCATCTCCTCTCCTTCTCTACCCCCTGTCCAGGTCTGTACTGATCACACCGGCCTGGATTCTACCCTAACCCATTCTTCAGTACCTCTTCTCCCTGGATCCCCCTTCAGATAGCTCACAAAATGTCAAAATCCCTCCCACCCCCAGGGATGTCTCATTGGGTCATCCCCCGTGTGAAAAATGCATATATTTTATGATTGGCTTTTCGGAAATATTAAAATGAATATTATACGTGTTGTGTTAGAAAGCAATGCTGTATTAATTTTCTTAAGTACTGTGTTAAATATAGTTTTAGGTTATAAAAATTGTTAAAATAGAAACTATGCTATGTAAGATGCATTGTTTAAAAGAAAGGACTTGCAGCAAGATAGCAGCCACAGGACACCTAGATCTTTAAGAGAAAAAGAATTTATTGCCTTCTTATCAGAAGAAACTAACTTCTTCCAGCCTCAGAGGCGCTATTAGGATTAGAGGGAAGAAGTTGACACTGACCAGACAGAATCCTGTGTTTGAATGGAATTTATGCATCATGTATGAAGTGCATGAATATGCAACAGGCTATTGTTTTTGAGGGTTAATGCTTTATTAACGGGTGTCCTTTTTTGGGCTCGTGATGCCCAGAAAAAGGTACCCAGACGTCCGTAAGCCTTTGTTTTTATTGCCTCATATTGTCCTAATTCAATTTGTCCAAATCGTTATTACTCTAATTGTGTTACTATTTTTATAACCATTTTACTACTATTAAGCTTTTAAAATTGTAAAAACAAATGATTGGCATTTTTCACAGGGAAAAACACGTTCACTCTCCTGTTAAAATATACAAAGTTTAATAATGGATAATGGGAGACCAGGACCATGGAGCAAAGGTTATTACGGTCAGGTGCATCTTGGCACTCAGCCAGGAGCACCCTGTTACCTTTGGGGATCCCCCTGAAATACCTTTCCTTTACATCAGCCTGTTGCATATTCATAGAACCTCACGCATATCCATAAACTACTTTACATATTCCAGGAACGATTTTACATGGCCCCTCTTGGGTCTGCCTTTTCAGAGCATGTGTGTTTCTTGGCTGTGGTTTTGGCTCCTGCTCTTTATCACCGCCAGTTTTTGGGCCTTGGTCCACTCTGCCTTCAGACGGGGAGTGCTGATAGTTGGCAGATCTATACAGGTGTCCACATCCTGTGTGCATTGGATGTGATCCCATCCAAGCAGGCAGTTTAACACAAGCAGCTATTCCACTGAGCTTAATTAACAACAGAAATAAAAACTGCATCTTTACAACAAAGTTACTTTAACACCACGCATATAAAATCCATTTTAATATTTGCGAAAAGCCAATATTATAATATGTATCTATAACATTGCCCATATCTGTCCTTACCCTTTGGTTCCCCTGAGTGCAGCAAGGAGTGGGAACTGCCAGCACGGCACAGAGTTGCTGCCGTCTCTCCATCACCCCGTGTCCCTCTCCCGTAAGAACCTGAATGAGAGATGTGGGACTCCAGGCAGCTCTTCAAAATACAGTTTATTGTATCCAAGATGTTACAGCAGTCCAGGATCGTGGGTGGCAGTGCCTGTGCCTACAGCTGTCAGCTCCAGCTGCACACAAGCCTGGAGACCGTTTAGCTTTGGTTACAGTGCATTATAGACTCTTCTTTGCTGAGCATCTTCACACAGAAGAACCAATCTATACCTTTACTTTTACCTATAGCCTATCATAACTCCTGTAATTACCATATTGATGTTACTATTCTTCAATCACTAAAAGTTAGTATGTGTGTCTCCCTGCCTGTGCTGAGAAGCCCTGATTCCCTGGAGAGCACTGCTTTTGACCTTTGTCCATGGAGAAAGCTTCCAAGGCTTTGGGATGAACTGGAATCTACGAGTGTGTGAAATAGATAGTAGCGTAGTTTATCACAGGATGAAAAACTGAGAGCTTTGGGATTTTAGTATGAGGGTGAACAGAAGACAGGATGGAGGATTTTGGGCATTGTCTGATCTCCTTGTCCTTCATCTACTCCATTTTCTCCTGTGTTGGGAGCACAGGGTGATTGGTTGGAAAGAGCGGCAATGCAGATGCTGAGTGGCAGACAAAGAATTAGTCACTGGCTGAAAGGTAGAAATAAAATGCATTCTAAGATTTAATTGGACAAAATCGTTTTAAAACACCTTGAACCTTGTGTCCTGTGACTTTTGGTGCCTTCTCTTTTTACGCTAAGTCTGGTGTGGAGCCAGCGTGCTGAACTGTTGACGATAGAAAAATAAACAACAACCTAAAGACAAAAAAACCCAAAAGTCCCGTTCGTTTCTCAGTCCTGGCCCAAAACTTTTTAGGGGTGTCCCCATCAGGGGATCCTCGGGGGGGTTTCACACCTCCTTCCCTCCCCCCCTTCCTGCCCCACTGCTCAGCCCCCTCCAAGCCCTGCACCTGGGGCCCTCACGCGTCACAAAAGGACCCAAAATTATCCCAAATCCACCCAAAATTACCTCAGAGCCCATCCTGAGGAGCTCTGGGGGAATTTTAGGAGGGTTTTGAGGGAATCTGGGGAGATTTTGGCTGGGTTTGTGTGGGGGCCTGAACATATGTATGTATTGTTATGGAGAGAGTCCCTGTTAAGATCTATGTGTGGGTCCTAGTTACTCCAAATGAGCTACAGCTGCAAAGTCCTTAGTTGGGCAGCAGCTGTGGCTCCTGAGGGTAACTAGAATAAATAGGGGTGGGTCGAGAGCCCAGGAAGAGCCCCTGAGAAGACACACGAAGAACTGCACAGCAGAAAAGAGCAGCTTGGTGCAGTCTGTGGGACCTGAGAAATATGACTACAACAAGAATGCCACATCTGGTGACCCCGACGTGATGAAGAACTCGCAGCCAAACATCGAGAGAAGGTATGGAACCCCTTGACATCATAAAAGATAGGACAGCTGAGAGCTGTGGCAGCCTGAGAGCTGGGACTTTGGAATATCAGCCTGAGAGCTGGGACTGTATGTATATTGTAATTTTATAATTGTTAAAAGAAAAGGGGGGAAATGTGGAGGCCTGAATATATGTATGTGTTAGAATAAGAAATGTGGAGGCTGTGTGTATATTGTAATTGTGTAATTGGTAAAAGAAAAGGGGGGAAATGTGGGGGCCTGAACATATGTATGTATTGTTATGGAGAGAGTCCCTGTTAAGATCTATGTGTGGGTCCTAGTTACTCCAAATGAGCTACAGCTGCAAAGTCCTTAGTTGGGCAGCAGCTGTGGCTCCTGAGGGTAACTAGAATAAATAGGGGTGGGTCGAGAGCCCAGGAGGAGCCCCTGAGAAGACACACGAAGAACTGCACAGCAGAAAAGAGCAGCTTGGTGCAGTGTGTGGGACCTGAGAAATATGACTACAACAAGAATGCAACAGGTTTGAATCCTACGTCAAATTTGTTGTCCAGGAGGTACCAAAACCACCCAAAATCCACCCAGAATCGACCCAAAATTACCGGAAATTAACCCAAAATTACATCCAAATCTATCCTGAGGAGGTTTGGGGAAGACTTGTAGGGATTTTAGGGGAATTTTAAGGGGAATTTTGGGTGGGTTTGAATCCTATGCCCACTTCAGCATCCACAAGGTGCCAAAATCACCCAAAATTACCTGAAATTAACCCAAAAATTCATCCTGAGGGGGTTGGGGGGAGGTTTGGGGGCGGAGGAGTTGAGGAGATTTGGGGGTTTAGGGGTGTTTTTGGCAGTCATCATCATCCAAAACACAACACCCCATGCCAAAGCCAAGACCAAACCCTAAGGACTGTGCCCCTCATGAAGGAGAGATCAAAGAACTGCACCCCTTCTGGGGAGGAGATCAAAAGCCAGAGGAGACTGAGCTATTAACTAAGCAAAAATGTATTCATTTCATCAAGTATCATCATTTCTGTTACTTTATCCTTTGTGATTAGGTCTGGAATGCTTTTCTAGTCCTTGTTAATTTAGCTGAATAATATTCATTTTGGTTTCGTAAACGATTAAGTTATATTCCTGATGTTATATATGAGGTCCCATATGTCTAATTTAATAAACCACAAACTTAAAATTTAGCAGCAGTTTTACTGAGATAAAATAATACAATCAAATAGAACCCAGTAGTTACAAAAAGAAATTTGGCAGTGGTTTGGATAAAGCATAAGCAAAACCGATCGATCGGGGTTTGGGGAGGGCTTCCCACCCTGCCTCACATGCAAAAGGCAAAAGAATCCAAACACAGCTTATATACTGTGTGCTAATACATATTCATCAATATTTTCCTGTAAATCTCCTCCTATTTCCAATTCCTGAAATCTACATCACCACACATACAGCACATGCTCCCGCTGTGGCTAAGGGGGCTTCTGGCTCTTTGGTGCTCTCCTTGGATGAAGGCTGACAGTCTTCCTCGCTGTCCTCTGAATAACTTGACAGGTTGTGCCTGTGCCCCAAGTCCTGTGTTATGTAAGTAAGCACTATGCTCCAATTAAGCCTCATTATTTTATAGATAAGAGCACTATTTTAGACTCCCTGTCTGGAATTGTCCCAGCGTTATTCATGTCACGGCCGATCCTGTCCTGGGAGTTGTCTTAACTTTGTCTTGATGCCAATTCTGACTTGGGAGGCTTCCTAAATTTTGTTCATCAAGGCCATTCCAATCTCCTGTATCCTGTTTCCCACAGGTATCATCTACAAAGAAACCCATTTTCTTCATAACATTAATCACATATACCTTTCCAATTATTTTCCAAAAATATTGAAATAATTACAATTTTGTTAGAACTAATCACATCCATCTATCACAGGAGGCCAAAAGCTTGGAAAAGGATGAAAGAAATTCTCCAATGATGACGATGACAAAAAAATCCCAATTTATTTTTGACAGCAAATGAACACCGGCCACCCTCCAGCCCTCTCAGCCTGGCAGGCTGAGCGGGGCTGTTCCCATGGCATGAGGTGGTGGCAGCCTGCGGAGAGAAACCAGAGAGCCACGGTCAGTCACAGCAGGCTCCTGTCCCCCTGTCCCACCATGGCTGTGCCCAGGCCAGGCTGCTGGCTGTGCTCAGAGCCCAAACCTCCCGAACCATTCTCTGTTTTTAGAGAAGGGCAGTGGGGCAGGCAACATTCCACCTCCTCTGCTTAATCAGGGCACAGCAACCTCCTCAGCAGCTGCAGGAGCGGCATGCCCGTGTGCCCGCTGCTGCTTGCCCGGAGCCCTTCTGCCAGCCCAGCTGTGGAGCCAGGTGCCCACCTCTGGAGAGCTGCTGCCAGGAGAGGAGCCAATCATGCACCAGGTCCTCGTCCTTCTGGAAGGGGCTGTCTCTGCAGACCCTGGCCCCTGGGGTAGCGCTGGCACTGGACGCGCTCCCCGGATGCTGCAGGTGCTTCCCTGTCCGGTCCGGGCACCAGGTGTAATCCTCCTGGGGAAAACAAAGAACAATTGCATTAAAGTCAATTCAAAACAAGACCTGGAAACAAGAAAAAGCACAAAGCCTGTCACTGTTTCACGGGCCTGAGGAGGGTCTGACCACTCCATGGGAGAATTAAATCTGTCCACCTTTCCCACCCATAAAGGCACTCCCCACCTTTCCCACCCATAAAGGCACTCCTTCCTCAAGGGCCTGCAGAGCGGGCCAGCTGGGGCACTGCTTCGGAACTTGCCCCCTCTGCTGCCCCTATCCACATGGAAGGATGCTTTTGTCAGGCTGGGTGCCCCCACCTCAGCCCGTGCCAGGCTGGCTGGCAGAAGCTGTCAGCAAGGCCAAGATCTGGCTTCCCTTCCACAACATCAGTCCCGTGTCCCGCCAAAAAGCAGCTCAGCGGCCGGCGGAACAATTAATATTCCCCAGTGCTGCCGAGCGGGGAACCTCCGGTGCATGGCCAGGCCGAGCCCTGCCGTTCCTGGGAGCACCAGCATCCCCCCGCCCCGGTGCCGGCTGGGGACTCATCTTGATTCCATCGGGGCGCAGAGCGTGTCCTCCAGGCAGGGGCCACAGCCAAAGACAATGGGCTCCAGGATGGTGTTCCCAGCTCCACGTCGTGCTCCAGAAGAACATGCCAGCTGTACCTCAGCTTGTGGGGACGTCACGATGCCATTGAGCTGCAGGGGGATGTTTCCCTTGTCCCAGTCTGTGGCACCTTCACCGCACTGCCACCACTTCTCCAATGGGATGGGCAGCATCGATCCGCTCCCTCCACAGCTCACGGGGACCAGCGGAAGCATCTCCTCGGCTGCGCTCTCTCCTCAGCGCTGTGGCCACAGGGAAATGCTCTGGGGTTTTCTTCCAGCGCCACAAGACGCGTGCCGCTGCTACATGCTGGCTCCTGGATCCTACTGTGCACAGGGATGAATCTCTGCTGTCTCCTGGGCCAGGCAGGGCTCCTGCAGCCAAGAATGCTCAAAAAGGTCCTCCAGTGATGGCCCGTCTGTGGGGTCCATGCATAAACACCACCTGATGAGGTGCTGGCACTTTGCGGAGAGAAACCAGAAACCGCCGCTCAGCAGGAAGGGGCTTCTGTCCATGCTCTCCCACATTCCACAATGCCCAGGCCACCAGGAGTGCTCAGAGCTACAGCCAAAAGCTTCCTATTGATCCTCTCTTGCAGAGGACACCAGCACAGAGGCACAGGTGCCACCTCCTCCAGCTGAGCCCAGGAGATCCACTCCTCACCAGCTGCAAGAGTAGGACGCTTATGCGCCAGCTGCCCCTCCCAATCCTGTTCTTCCCCTCATGCCTTGAAGGTGCATCCCCACCTTGAGACACCCGTGGCGGGAAGAAGAGCTGGTCCCGGACGATGTCCTCATTGGTGTGGAATGGAAGGTGCCTGCAGACCAGCTCATAGAGCAGGATGCCCAGGGACCAGATGGTGGCTGGCTGGCCATGGTAGCAGCCAAAGAGGATC